>NC_136368.1:10001666-11348333 GCF_037039965.1 Doryrhamphus excisus | reverse complement strand
TTTAATTTTTAATTCAGATTTTTTTTAAGTTGTTTGCAAGTACATCACTGATAATACGGTTTGATGCTCAGTACTACTGGCAATGAAATGTTTAATCAGGCCTCACTTGCCTCAGTTAAGGTCAGTGTTTATGACTTCATCATCAGAAAGACTAGTGGCGATTGTTCTAAGACTGCAAAGGAAGCTAAAATGTCCACAAAAAATTGTGAGATATGTACTGCTGTGTGTACATTTCATTGACAACAGCGCTTTTACACAGTCAAACGCTGACTTCGAAGCATAGAGTGGATTTTTCCACTGCGTCAAACTTGGGACAGTTCATGGATAAATGCTCGGCTTTGTCCCGCCCATCAGGCGCTCATCGTGGGCCGGCCCAGATTATTCGGATGATCTGTCTGAGGCGAAATCCCTTTTTGTTTGACAGTAAAATGAGCGAATCGCCAATCTTGAAGGATAAACTTCCACCAAAGCTAGGAACTGATCTGGAGACCTTACCCATTCTCAGCGACTTTATCTTTGTTGAAAATGAGCAGCTGCTTGTAAGCTGCACATCATGCAGAATTTAGAATTCTACAATTTAGAATTTAAAATAGAATAAGCATATGCTAAACATAAAATAAATGATTATAGATACATTATATACAGGTATATAGGCTCCAGCATACCCCTGCTAACCTAGTGAGGATTAAACGGCATATAAAGTAGTGAATGGATGGATATTTTTGATATTGAACTAATTTGCTTTGTCACCTATAATGCAAAGCTCAAATGTGGATGTTGTGTTCATACAGCTGCACATACATCATCTGTGAGCTCAGGGCTTTGAGGTCAGGGCTCTGACATCAAACACATCCAAGCATGCCTTTATGGACATTTTCCTCAAAAGTCAATAAGATCCAAAATGACTCTATGAAAATATCCAGCCTTTAGAAAGATATCAAAGCCTCATTTTGATCAGTGCGATAATACACTGCTCACAAAAGTTAAAAGGAACACTTTTTTATTGGGCATGGCATGAATTGAATTAAACCTGTCTGATAATTTTCTGGTTGGTGAAGCAGCTGAGGGCCTTGTTAATCAATTTCAGCTGTATTGGTGTTCATGGAATTAACAACAGGTGCACTTCAGTGGCAACAATTAGAAAACCCTCAAAACAGGACTGGTTTGACATGTGGAGGTCATTTCAAGTTTCTCCCTCTTGATCTTTTTTGGCTGGTTTTCCACTGATTTTGGCTTGCATAATCATCTCTACTGGCAGTATGAGGTGATTCCTTAACCCTACAGAAGTTGCACAGGTTGTCCAACTTCTCCAGGATGGCACATTCACACGTGCTGCAGCAAGAAGGTTTAATGTGTCTCCCAGCACAATCTCCAGAACATGGAGGAGATTTCAGGAGACTGGTAGTTATCCTCGGAGAGCTGGACAGCGCCGTAGAAGGTCCTCAACCCCACAGCAGGACCGATACCTGCTTCTTTGTGCAAGGCGGAACAGGCTGAGCACTGCTCGTGCCCTACAGAATGACCTCCAGAGGACCACTGGTGTGAATGTGTCAACCCAAACAATCAGGAACAGACTTCATGAAGGTGGCCTGAGGGCCCGACGTCCTGTAGTGGGCCCTGTGCTCACTGCCCAGCACCGTGGAGCTCGACTGGCACTTGCTCAAGAACACCAGAATTGGCAAGTCCACCACTGGCGCCCTGTACTTTTCACACACGAGAGCAGGTTCACCCTGAGCACCTGTGATAGACGTGAAAGAGTCTGGAGAAGACAAGGAGAACGTTATGCTGCCTGCAACGTCGTTCAACATGACAGGTTTGGTGGTGGGTCAGTGATGGTCTGGGGAGGCATATCCATGGAGGGACGCACAGACCTCTACTGCCTAGGAAATGGTGCTCTGACTGCCATAAGGTATCGAGATCAAATCCTTGAACCCATTGTCAGACCCTAGCTGGTGCAGTAGGTCCTGGTTTCCTCCTAATGCATGACAAGTGGCAAGAGTATGCAGGCAGTACCTGGAGGATGAAGGAGTTGAAACAATTAAATGGCCTTCACGATCCCCTGACTTAAACCCAATAGAACATCTCTGGGACATTATGTTTGGGTCCATTAGGTGCCGCCAGGTTGCTCCTCAGACTGTACAAGAGCTCAGGGATGCCCTCACACAGATCTGGGAGGAAATGCCACAAGACACCATCCGTCCTCTCATTAGGAGCATGCCGCGACGTTGTCAAGCATGCATACAAGCTTGTGGGGGCCACACAAGATACTGAAAAGCATTTTGAGTTGCAGAAATTAAGTTTTGGAACAAATGGACTGGCCTGCCACATCTTCGTTTCACTCTGATTTTATGGGGACTACACAATTGAGCCCTCTGTAGGCTGAAAACTTTTATTTCCATTAAAAGACTTGGCATCCTTTTGTTCCTAAGACACTGCCCTGTCATTATTTGTATAGATATCCAACTTCATATTGAGATCTGATGTATCTAATGTGTTTCTTTAAAGTGCTCCTTTTAATTTTTGTGAGCAGTGTAGTTTGCAGTGGTATAAAACTAATGTTAAGAGAGTAATTACTGGGGGTGGGAGGATTGATCCAAATATTGATGGTATCAATAGTGGGAGTGGTTTCTGTGCATGATGGGATAAACATTTTTAGTTTTCTTCTGTTTATTTTTACAACTACTGTATTTTCCGCACCAGTTGCCTCACCGGATTACAAGGTGCAGTCTCAATTACGGGCTCTAGTTCTGTGCTTAACCCATACATAAGGCACACGATATTATAAGGCGCAAAAAACACAAAAAAGGCAACAGAAGCAAGACAGTTGAATTGAACTTTATTCTACTATTTAACAATACACTCAATAATAAAAAAAAACTATCTGTTTTTGTTGTGTTGTCACAAATATTGGTATTATTTTTGTGTTTTATTGTTACATTGTTATTAGGTTTGTGTCTAAACTCAGGGAATAAGATATTGGATGCAGTGTGTTTGGGAATTGTAGTCCGATTCTTGGAGGGCCTACCTGTTCTATCCCAGGAGGGTCGTGGGTATGCTGGAGCCTATTCCACCTGTCTTCGGGCAAGAGGTGGGGTACACCCTGGAGTGGTCGCCATATAGACACATATAGACATTAACGCTCACATTCATACCTATGGACGATTTGGAGTCGCCAATTAACCTAGCATGTTTTTGGAATGTGGGAGGAAACCCACGCATGCATGGGGGAAACGTGCAAACTCCACACGTTCTAGTTCATCCCAAATGTATTTGATGGGCTTCAATGACCTCCACACCAAACTCATCCAAGTATGGCTCATATGGACCTTGCAGTCATCAGCATACAACTGTCCAAAAATTATGAAGACCTAAAATTTGAGGCAAGCGCAAGCCCTAATCAACTGATAATAAGTTTATAGTTTATACCTCTGATAGAGTCAATCCAATTTAGTGTCTCACTCATGTGAATTTAATCAAAGTAGAAAGAGTACAACAGAGGTTTTTTTTGTATTTCACTGTTTTTATTTCTTTCTACATCGTATATCAGTAACAATTACAGTATGAGACGTTTACAAAAATGATTCAATGACTGCCTCTTGCAGCAGTCAACATTTTAGGCTGGCAACAGTAAAACTCCAGTATTTTATGATAGAGCTCCTGAAGTAGAATAAAATATTATGTTAATGGGTTCAACTACTAAAAAGAAGGGGAAACACAGGGGAAACACAGAGATGAATGCATTTTCTGGAAAAGTGGCCTTAAAAATTAAGGCCACTTTTTCAAATGGTTCTACATGCACTTGTAAGTGTTAAATTTAAAAGGAACAATTTAAAATTGAAAGAAAACATTCCTTCACGACAAATCATTTTCAGCTAATATGTAAAAATACCTCACACCCACCATTACTTCTGTCTCCGCAGACGTCACCTTCATTACAGACATCAACCTGGGGTGAGGAAGGCAGGGAAATGTCTCAACACGTTACACTGAAACCTCATTTACCTAATGAAGTAGAGCTGCAACAATTAATCAACAAATCAATGATTAATCAATTACCCAGTCTATCAACAACTGTTGATGGAATATAATAATCTTCTGATTTCAGCCTCTCAAATGTGAATATTTAAACATTTTCCTCAGTCAGCCATAAAAAAAGTTCTATTATGCATCCCTTAATTTTTCAGTTTTGGGTCACACTGGAAAAAAAATTGACATCCCTGGTGTCTTAGTGGACTAACCGATGACTGGATTAATTGAGAACTTCTCAGATCAAATGACGAAGAAAATCATTGTTAGTTGCAGCCCTACAGTATAATGAACTCTTATGCAAGCATGTTAAGTACCTTTGACAGACGTCCTGTGAGAGCCTCATGGCCTTCTGAGGATCATCTCTGAGCATAGCCTGATAGTTCGAGAAAGACTCTATCAAGCCGATGTAGCTGCTCAGGGGCATGGGTCTTTTCACCCACACACAGTCATTCCTGCAGTGGGTACAATAGATACAATATATACAATACAATATAATTAGAAAACTACATCGTGTACATATGCTCAAAGAAAAAAAACAACAGTACAAGTGTGTGTGTGTGTGGGGGGGGATTAAACAAGTTAAGCGTGACAAAAGATAATAAATTATAATTTTTCAATCAATTACAAAACTTAATTGCCACCAATAGCAATAATATGTAGATTTCACATACTACAACACTGTAATTGTCATAGTACGTCATGCTGCCCTCTCGGTTGGTTGTACCCAGGAGTGGCGGGCCATTTTTTCACCACGTTTTTGTGGATAATGGCTCTGATAGTGAAATATTCCAAAATTCCTCTACAGCGCTGTAAGAGACTCCTTTTAAGTTATCGCAAACACTTGATTTCAGTGGTGGGTGGCCCAACCAGTTATTAGATTTATGGGGTATTTCGGTATTTCACACAGGGCCATGTAGATTTAGATTTTTTTTTCTCCCTTAATATTTACATTTTATAAGTGCACTTTACATAAACCTCATTATCTGATGCTTTGGCATCGTTTAACAAGAAAGACAACATCGTAACAACGTTTACAAGTCAGAAAAGTGCATGGAAAAAGCATAATTAGTGCTCTATATAGCACCCCGCAGACACCTTTACACTCGTATTACCCGTCACAGTTCCTTATTGGTCTTTTACTTCTGGTTTCTGGATTGATAGTACTTCCTGCAGTGGTTTCATCAATGTATCAGGGCAAAATTACTGACGCTTACTTACTAATTGTACTGTAGAATACTGCCTATCAAAACATATCTTTCAATGTCTTTGCCGAATGCATTATATTTGTATTTTAGTTCATTTAGCCATTTTTGGGCTGTGTATATAAATGTGTATATGAATTTAAGCCACAAAATACGTGACGTTTTCTTAAATATGAATATTTTTAAGAAAACAAATACATCGCAGTTCGAACAGTGCTCCCTTATTCAATTGCAGTTATTCAAAAATGAGCTAAGGATACTTCAAATACAAGTTATTTATCGTATTCTGGCCACTAGGCATTAGTAGTGTGACAATGATGAGACATGATATTTTGGCATTTGTGACATGATCGAGTCAAAAAAAAATTATTCTCCCACTCCATGAGGAAGTCACAAGTTTCTGGCTTCTTCCTTCTTCCCCATTCCATGCAATTTGGTGCAAATAAAGAATAACGGGAGTGTAAAGGAGACTATAGGGGTGTTATTTCCTGTATACAGGGCTCTAATAATGGTAAAAAGAGTTATGTGCTAACAGTTATGTCGCGGTCGTGTCTGGAACCAATTAACCACACTAAATGAGGGATGACAATAATGTGTATTAAACCACAAAATGCCTGATTTATTTGGATATTCTGAAAAACAGTGATAGATGAGGGACAACTATTTTATAAAATAACAATATGTTATGTTACTTACCACTCTTTGTTAGTATAAGGAATACATGTGTAGGCCTCCCGGTACAACTCAATAGAATTGGCACCAAGATGAGGGCTACGGTAAGGATCCAAGGTTGCATACAACTGAGGATCACAAAAAAGGAAATCAGACACTCACCAGTATAATCACAGAGCAGTTTGTTCTAACTGGAAATTGTAAATTATGTATTACTGTTTATAGCTATAAACTACATTAAACGAAAAAAAAAATCTGTCAGCACCTCCTTGCACACTTGGTTGAGTGACTGCAAGCAGCAACCGGGGTAGCTGAGTTCCATTTGAATTGTGTAGTTAAGCAGAGCCAAGCAGCCGTGAGGCTTCAGGACTCTGTGGACTTCCTGAAGAAACCGTGGCCTGTCAAACCAGTGGAAAGCAGACATGGCTGTTATCAGGTCCACTGACCCGTCAGCAAACGGCAGCTCCTCAGCCATACACTGCCTAAAGGTGCAACAATAACAAAAGGATGAGTGAAGTATTTTCCAGGCTGTACTTTATTTAACAAATAGCTCTATCGTCATTTCTTCAGTGCCACTCGAGCTGCAGGAATTAATTAATGAATCAATTATCCAATTCATGTTATGAAGTTAGGCTGATGCTTACCTATACGTAATGTTTGGCTCTTTAGCATGCTCCAAAGCCACATGTAGTTGGGCGGGGCTAATGTCCGTTCCCACCACGGAATCAAAGTATTTAGCCAGCTGCACGGTACCTTGCCCTGACCCGCAGCCCACGTCCACTGCAAGCTCTAACGGGCCACCTTTCTGCCAAAATGTTACACATGTTGTAAGAGTAAGCAAACTAATAAGAGTTTAAAAATGTCTGCATTATTACAAATGTATTTCTAATATTCTGCCCTTCTAGTCCAACCTATTGGAAAGACCCCCATTTAAAATATGCAAGAACATTCTTGATTTGACAGTAGAAAGAACACATTTGAGAGCATTTTCTGGTTTACCTGTTTTCCCACAAAGTCAATCACATACTTTATCAGGTCATCCGATGGACAAATCCTGTACTTCCAATAGCAGGCAGCATGCTCTTTGCCCTCAAACAGACGGTGAGCCATAAGTAGAACAATAAGACCTGAACAGAAAAGTCACAAAATAACAGTGCCTTTAAATGTACTTTTTCACTGAAAACCCAACTGCACACACCAGTAAGGTGGACACTATACCCCCCTGCACCACACACACACACACACAAAGAGGGAAACAAACAATGGGGCTCTTGTGAAATAGGAGGTCTCGCCATGTTCACTGGGACGTGGAATGTTAGGCAACGAGAACCTTTAAAGGAACAGTATCTTGTTTCAAAGATTTTTTATGTACAAAAAAAATCCAAGATGAGCATGTTGAATGGTCACTTTTGAAAATAAGAAAATAAAACTAAAAATTTAAAGAGGTCCTATTATGCTTTTTCCATTTTTCTGACCTATAAATGTAGTTAGAATGTTGTATTCTCATGTTAAAAGATGATAATGAGGTTTGTGCATTTGGTAGTGAGCCGGCAAAAAGTTGGGGATGGCTCTGAACTCTCGGTTTCAGAGAATTTTTTTCTAACACCAACTTTGTGACATCACAGTCTGCCGACAGTGAGCACAAGCTGTAGGCCCAGCCCCCCATCAAAAAACCCACCCCTCCTAACCCACTACCAGCTTTGTCTGAGATTTCGCAGTGTTAGCAAGAACCACAGGCTTCCTCCAGGACATGTTGTTCAGGTTTGACAGCTTCAGATATCAGGTAGAAATGGTTGGAGTTGATGATTCCGAGCTAGCAAGAGAAAAGTATGGCACTGTTTTGTGAACACGGGCGAAGCTGGACTATCGACCAAACTGTTGCTGAAGTCCGATGGCTTTCCAGCCACGCGGCCCGCAGGCCAAATGTGGCCCGCAGGACACTAGTTTGAGGCCCCCGCCTTGATATGAAAGTTTAATGTTAGTGCGGACCGCGCAAGTTTGATATGGATGCTGTATGGCATCATGTACCCAGAAAAAATGATTATGTTTGATTAATGTTCATGTTAAAGGTTAAATAACTGTTAATAGTTATCCTCCCTATCCATGTGGAAGTGGTAAGTTTTTGGCTATTTGAGTTTAAAGGAAATAACTTGAAGGCTACTGTTTAGGTCGCTAGCTCTCTAGTTTGCGAGTTAGCATGTGTCTCAAGACCCTGCAGTTGCGCAATATGTTGTAAATAAAAAGAGTATAAATGTGACTATAGTCGGGCGGCACGGCGGTCTAGTGGTTAGCGCCAGACCTCACAGCTAGGAGACCAGGGTTCAATTCCACCCTCGGCCATCTCTGTGTGGAGTTTGCATGTTCTCCCCGTGCATGCGTGGGTTTACTCCGGGTACTCCGGTTTCCTCCCACATTCCGAAAACATGCTAGGTTAATTGGCGACTCCAAATTGTCCATAGGTATGAATGTGAGTGTGAATGGTTGTTTGTCTATATGTGCCCTGTGATTGGCTGGCGACCAGTCCAGGGTGTACCCCGCCTCTCACCCAAAGACAGCTGGGATAGGCTCCAGCACCCCCGCGACCCTTGTGAGGAAAAAGCGGTAGAAAATGAATGAATGAAAGAATGTGACTATAGTCGTGTTTTGTCATGTCTACAGGGCTCTAATAATGCTTTGTTAATTATAATCTGAAAAAAATATTTTGTCTACCCACCAACTACATTTGGTTTCTTAAGTTTTCATTATTTGCCGTTTTATTATTATTCATTCATTCATTCATTTTCTGCCGCTTTTCCTCACGAGGGTCGCGGGGGTGCTGGAGCCTATCCCAGCTGTCTTCGGGCGAGAGGCGGGGTACACCCTGGACTGGTCGCCAGCCAATCACAGGGCACATATCGACAAACAACCATTCACACTCACATTCATACCTATGGACAATTTGGAGTCACCAATTAACCTAGCATGTTTTTGGAATGTGGGAGGAAACCGGAGTACCTGGAGAAAACCCACGCATGCACGGGGAGAACATGCAAACTCCACACAGAGATGGCCAAGGGTGAAGGGTGGAATTGAACCCTGGTCTCCTAGCTGTGAGGTCTGCGTGCTAACCACTCCACCGCCATGCCGCCGTTTTATTATTATTATTATTATATTTATTCATTTATTACTGATTGATTGATTTTCTTTATTCTTGATTTGTTTATTTATTTTTCATCTTATTTTGTGTAGAAAAATAAAAAGTAAGATATTTGAGAACAGTGGAATGTTTTATCAGAGCTTTTATTGTAGAAAATCGGAACCAAAGCAAAGTTTATTCATTTTTCAGTTTTTAATAAATGCGTTTTTTATTTTTTTTCCCGAAAACCTGATACGGCCCAGTCTCACCCAGACCCTAGCTCCAGCGGCCCCCAGGTAAATTGAGTTTGAGACCCCTGGCGTAGAGTGTGCATACAGGGAGTGGGGTGCAAATTACATGCTACTCTGTAGCATTTCAAGTTGAAAATTGAAGTTTTCTTTTTCAAACAAGCCAACAACAAAACAACCACAAACAACTGAATGCAACAGAAATCCAACTTCAACTATTAACAGTCTATGCCTTTAGGTAGAAAAAGTGCATAAAGATAACAAATTCAAGCTCCATCTGAGTTACTCTCAACACTGGTCTATGCCAGATACCTGTCATCTTTTCGTAGATGCAAGTTCGCTTTCAATGTTAACTGTAAATGGATTATCGAGCAGTTTCGGAAAATCGCTGGGTAAACTCGACGATGAGTATTTTGACTTTTTTCAGCAACCTTTGCGCTAGGCAGCACGGTAGGAAAGGAAATATGATTTATCATTAAGTTTAATCATTATATTACGGCAAGATATTGTAACTATTACATGTTATCATCGGTGTACTTATTGTGTACGCGTGATCACAACATGTCATGATGCAACGTTACGTTTTTTTTGAGGGCTTCATTGTCGAGTTAGGTGTGTCCTAATGGCATGCATTGCTAGCTCATAGTAACTTGTTTTCTCATGTTATAAAGCACAGAAAAGAGAAACAAATATGGGTTCATGTTTCCCATAAGGATTGTGACTGAAAATTCCCCAAAAAGTGCAGTTCCCCTTTAAGATGGAAGGACTATTGAGCAATGCCAGTGTGTGTGCTGATGGTGTGTTTTTTATGACACTTCTTAATGTGAAATCAACATTTCAGGACATTTTAGGTAAGACATAGTGTTCTTTAACTTCAGCTACAGCGACTAACTTACTACTTTTAATGAGCAGAGGCAGAGCCATAAAAGTGATCAACTCAAATACCCTCCTCACACTCTTCATGTGTATTCATTTACAGTATTCATTCAGTTATGCTACCTTTCTTTAACAATGACAACATACGGGATTTAGGAGACGATCACACTGATGATGTCGTGGTGTTTCCCACTGTGAACTCCAGACCCAGTGTTCTCTGAGAGAAACAACCGACTAGCTCTCTGAAAACAACCCCAAAACAACATGGAACTTGGCAATTTAGAGGCTAACAAAAAATAAAGTTTACAAAAAAAAAAGCAAGCCCAAAGTCACTTTCAACCAGCTTACCTGCCAGTAATGTCCAATGCAATGAGGAAGTTACCCGGTTGTGTGGGCGGAGACAAATGCAATCGATCACAGACTAATGGATCAAGATTACTGTGGATTTGTATGTGGATTTACGCCGTAAAAATGAAATAAACAATACAAACACACTTTTCAACATTCTAACCAGACCCACCTTTTTAGCCCTGATAGATTTAAACTCGTATTCATTGTTGTTTACTCTTCCAGCTGCTTAAATTCGAACGTATGAGGATGGTAGGGTACTATAGATAGTGGATCAAAAACTTTATTTTGGTTTGTTTGTTTTTCATAATATATGGACTTTAGAAAATATATCCAATATCCATCCATCCATTTTCTATACCGCTTATCCTCACGAGGGTCATGGGTGTGTTACCTGTCAGCGTGTTCAGCCCCAAACTGTGGTAAGGGGCGGCCTGACTTAGGCAGAGAAAAACAACACGGCTGCCGGCTGCTTCCAGTCAACTTTATTTTCCACTCTTCCACCACCAGAGCACAGCACACACCGATTCCCGCACTTTCTGGTTCACAGGTCATGCTCAACCCGCCCCACATAGCTGGCCAAACACATGCCTGCAACAGGTATGTTGGAGCATATCCCAGCTGTCTTCGGGCGAAAGGCGGAGTACACCCAGGACTGGCTACCAGCCAATCACAGAGCACATATAGACAAACAACCATTCACACTCACATTCAATTTAGAGTCGCCAATTAGCCTAGCTTGTTTTTGGAATGTGGGAGGAGTACCCGGAGAAAACCCATGCTATGAGTCCCGATTCGGTAAAAAAACATACGAGTTTTGAACGACTCGTTTATGACTGGTACTTCCATCTCGGTGTGTGTCAGGGGTGTTCGTAACAGTAGTGACATGTTAATTGGTTTACTTATTCCATTTAGCTAGTGGTAGCAGGGGTGAGTAAGTGAATGAGTTAACAGAGATTGAAACACAAGTTTGAATCGATTCGCTCATGAGTTGCACATCTCTACTGCTGTCTGTCTGTCAGAGTTGTTTACTAGCCAAAAGGGCAAATCCTGTTTGTCCAGAGCCACCACTGCAACTAGTCCAGGATGTACTCCTCACCCAAAGTCAGTTGGGATAGACTCCAGCTTACCAGTCACCTTAATGAAGAGAGTGCTGTAGAAAATGAATGAATGCATGAATGGACATTATGAGGTCTGCAAGTCTGCAAACATACACTACATTTTAAGGTTGAACTGTCAACAGAATGAGAATTATTATGTTGGTCTGCATGTGACTATGACAAAAGTAAACCAGTGTCACACTTGGCAAAACCCCGGTTTAGAGTTTCCACAAATGGATGCATGAATGGATGTGAAGCTGAAGGACATTTCTCATTCAAAAGATGTAATTCAAATGTATGCACTTAATATGTCTTCAAAGGCAATATCTATATGCAATCTGTGAATACATGCATCCCAGGAGCCCCAGTCAACTCAAGGCCAATTATCTCATCTCTGTACTTCCAAACCACTACTGTTTATTATTTGATGGAGTTTGTTGCCCATCCGTCTAAGACCTATTACTATAGACAGAAAAACATGTTTGTTGTCCTGAGTGGCCCCTGAGACTCCTGTGCTATTAATTGTTCTCAAGGGAGAACAGAAATAAGAAATAATGACCTGTTGACCATCCATCTTGCAGAGCACAATATATACAATGCTTAATGATATATTTTCATCCATAGACCTGCTTAAATAAAGTATTGCAATTACATCACGGTTTGGCTCGTCGTGTCTTCTTAGCCCTCGAGTTAAGATATATAAAGTATGTTGATTTTTCATAAAAACACATTATGTCCGCAACTTAGAATTATCCTGCACAGTGCTGTCATTTTTTACATTTAACATTTTTTTCCAGTCCAAAAACATTGAAAGACATGTTATATGTAGTATTCTGGCCACTACGGGTCAGTAATGTTACATTGATGAGACATGACATTGCAGTACATTACCTTTATGCTGCATGGAGTCAATCATGGCATGTCCTACATGACAGAATTTAAAAAAAAGTTCTCCTGCCAATCAGTGTGGAAGTGGCAAGTTTTTGGCTTCTGACTTTGTCCTTCTTCCCCGCTCAGTTTGAAACAGGGTGTTATTTCATGTTTGTGGCGCATGGAAATGTGCCACTTTCCAAATTGTATCTTTGCCAACAATATTTATAGGGCTCTTAATTGTGAATTTAACAACCCTTACCTGTATTACCTGTTGATAGTAGGTTATTTTAGATAACTGTTGTTGTGATTTTTGATTGCTTTTTTATAAACAATGAAATAAAATGTGAAAATAATAAAAAAAAATTGCACTTTTTCTATAACTTTTCTATAACACTCTTTTCTATAACATGTTGCTGCATTTGTTTTTTGTGAAATGCATCCAGTGGCATCACAATAAAAGAAGCATAATGTGTTTATTATTTGACATTAGTTGGAGGGATCCGGGGCTGCGCGGCGGTCGTGTGGTTAGCGCGCAGACCTCACAGCGAGGAGACCAGGGTTCAATTCCACCCTTGGCCATCACTGTGTGGAGTTTGCATGTTCTCCCTGTGCATGCGTGGGTTTTCTCCGGGTACTCCGGTTTCCTCCAGCATTCCAAAAACATGCTAGGTTAATCGGCGACTCCAAGTTGTCCATATAGGTATGAATGTGAGTGTGAATGGTTGTTTGTCCATATGTGCCCTGTGATTAGCTGGCCACCAGTCCAGGGTGTACCCTGTCTCTGGCCGGAAGACAGATGGGATAGGCTCCAGCACCCCCGCGACCCTCGTGAGGATAAGCGGTTGAAAATGAATGAATGAATGAATGAATGAATGGAGGGATCCGGTTTCCTCCCACATTCCAAAAACATGTTAGGCTAATTGGTGATTCTAAATTGTCCAGAGGTATGAATGTGAGTGTGAATGGTTGTTTGTCTATATGTGCCCTGTGATTGGCTGGCGACCAGTCCAGGGTGTACCCCACCTTTTGCCCAAAGACAGCTGGGATAGGCTCCAGCATACCCGCCACCCGAGTGAGGATAAGCGGCATAGAAAATGGATGGATGGATAGTTTGAGGGAAGATACCAATATCGGTATTGGTAACGAAGTGCTGGACAATATTGGTATATCAATAACAAGGTCCTTTCTATTAACAACAATATGAACTATATCAGCCTCATTATCCAAAATAACTATAGTCTTTGTTTGGTATGCGCAGTTACAAACTTACAGGACATGATGTTCAAAAACGTAAAGAAACCTCACCAGCATATGTTATTCAGAGTCATCACTGCATTTGAAGCTTAATGGCGGTTGTTGTGGATGCATGGAGTTCTGGTTTATATGAACAATTTCTGGCCATGAGTTAGGCAAAGAATATGACATACGATTGTATGTATACAAAGAGTGCATCAGGGGTGTTTAAAGTGCATGAACAAGAAAAGCCACCCTAAAAAGTTTTAATTTCACCAGAATAAAGTCGAAATATTATGAGGAAAAATACTGTCATTGCAGCAGCACATTTCCATCAAGCTCCACTTGGAATTTATGTGAATTGTCGTCATTGTTTGTGTCTTTCAACAGTGACTTGGACCAGAAAACATGATTGTTAATTTGACTGGTACCACCATGTCCCTCTTGGGCTCTCAGTGGAGAAGCTGATGTAAGACTGGCTTAAGCCAAGCCTTGACTGAGGCCAACATCTGTTACGTCTTTTTACGTCAACATCCCATGATTGGTCTGTTTGAATCCCAAAGGTCATTCTGTTTGGTTGAAAAAGGCTTTAGTACAACTTGCTGTCTCCACACATGCTCACTCCGTGTGGGGGGATGCGCATCTCACCGGAATATTAGTGTTGGGGGAGGGGGGTCGTTTTTCTTCTATCATGATCCTTTTTGAATGTGTGTTTTATATCATGGAAAATGTTTCTGTTGTCACAATGTTTACTCTCTCTGGTTTAAAAATGACATATGTGCAAAGGATGACTATTTTTCTGCTCACATTACTATGGTACTTTGCCATTCTACTGAGCAATTTCACCATGATTGTTGTCATTATTATTGACAAAAAACTGCATAAGCCAATGTACATATTCCTGTGTAATTTATGCATCAATGCTGTATATGGATCTGTTGGCTTCTACCCCAAATTCCTTGTAGACCTTGTGTCATCTCATGTCATTTCTTATGCTGGCTGTATGCTACAGGGTTATGTAATACACTCATCAACTTGTTGTGATTTTTCCATCCTAGCTCTGATGGCGTTTGACAGGTACGTGGCTATATGTCGACCGCTGGTTTATAACTCCTTTATGAACAAGCAGAGAGTTTGCCTCTTTGTGTTTTTCTCCTGGTTCATAGCTTTATTCTGTATGTTTATGAACACTGCCTCTCTGTTAGGAAGAAAATTATGTGGCTCTCACATAAACAAGGTCTACTGTGTCAACTGGATGGTGTCTAATCTGGCCTGCTCCCCACCCATTGCCATCAGTATTGTTACAGCGGTTAACATCGGGATTTATTTTGGACATTTTTTGTTTATTTGTTGGTCTTACCTATATCTGGTAAGAATATGCATTTCATCCATGGAAATGCGGAAGAAGTTTATGCAAACATGCTTGCCACATTTAATCTGCCTCATCACATTTGCAGTGACTGTGCTTTTGGATCTGTTCTACATGAGGTACGGTTCAGCTACGTCTTCTCAACATCTGCAAAATCTAATGTCAATGGCATTTCTACTTGTGACTCCAGTTGTCAATCCACTCATCTATGGTTTGAACCTCACAAGCATTCGCAACAGGTTGTTGGGTATTTTGCATATTAAAAAGAAGATAGGTATGTTTGAAATGTAATTAGTGGTGCTGTAAAATGCCTTGTTTAGATATACAATGCAATATGTTGGACATTATGTTTCTGAAAGACGTTTTCACTTTAATGCTTAAAGATCACAGTGTAATTGCTTCTTATATCGCATAGCTGGTCACCAGAGTGATTTTTGTATGTAATCTATAGAATTCCCCAATGATGCAATCTTAAATTAACTGTCTACCTTAAATGTGTTTATTTAATTTTTTTAACATATATTTTATTATTGAGCCATCTACAAACTATAAGAAGACACATTTTATTTTTTGCTTTCTGGCATTTGCTCTCTGGCATGTGGTAAGAATAAATATTCTTTGCTTCTTCCTACTCCTTTTTGGACGAGTTGAATTGCTTAAGCAATGTACTTCAATCTACATTTTTTGTAAGCCTGTTCAAAATAAATGAAACCCTAACTCAATTATTTTTGTGTTTGGTTTTATTTGTTGTATTTTTGAATTAGGAGAAATGAGTGGTTTCCGTGTAGGCCAGACGTTGGTTCGATTCTCCCCTTGGGCATCTCTGTGTGGAGTTTGCATGTTCTCCTCATGCATGGGTTTTCTCTGGGTACCCCGGTTTCCTCCCACATTCCAAAAACATGTTTAATGTGAGTGTAAATGGTTGTTTGTATTGTTTATGTAGCTGGGATAGGCTCCAGCATACACCTACAACCCAATTGAGGATTTTAGAAAATGGATTGAGGGGTTTGGTTTATGATTAATAACTAATATATGCTCACAAACTATAATCGCACAATGATATATCCCATACATTTCAATTTAAGGAACGACCTATTTTCCAATAAGTGATAGTTTACATTACAGTTTACATTGAATGCAGTTATTATAGCATACTGTCAGTACCTTCAGTTGAGCACTCCAGCTCGCTAGGTGGTGCTAGTGTACCGCTGCGTCCGGCAAGCTTTATACAGCAACAAGAAGAAGGCCATCAGCCGTGTGAACACTGCAGCACATACATGCGGGTGTACAACTGCTACATCTATTCTGCTTCCTTCCACGCCACCGTCGGACCACTGCAGCCAGGCAGACATCAGATGTATTGAAGACGAACCTCCGTGAAGATTTAGCGATCTGTTTCTACCTGTGAGTAAGCTGCTCGTATGTTTCTTTTGGGGGGCTGCGGAGGATGATAGAAACGCTTGCTAATAATGTCTCACTCTGTCTTTATGTAATATCACACGGAGAGTCATTTTAAAAAGAGCAAATCTCCAGGCTAAGTGGTTAAAATTTAACATCGCCGGTCGGCACAAAATGTTGATTTGTATAATTTTGAAGTGGAATGGTGGTGCGTGGCTTATAAAAAAAATCAAAACAAAAAACGAGACGGTCGGCTTTGTGGCTGTCATGTCACCTCAGCTTTACCCTGTCAGTGCTGCCTGCTGAGGTCCACCAAGGATACTGCATCACTCAGCTGATGAATCCTCCACTCAAGCATTGACGTTGTGTTGTTGCAACACTTTGGTGTGTTATGCAGGTGTGAGATGGTGTCTCTATATATATATGCAACATTACATATCATTAGGTTTGGGAGGCCTGGGAATAGGTTTAATACTACATGTAGTGCTTTGGGGGTCCCATGAAAACACATCAAGGACTTGTGAACAACAGGGGAAAAAAAAGGAAATTATTTGCAACTAGTTGCTAGAGAGATGCTAGTCTGCTTCCTGAATACTGTTCAGGGAGCCTTGAGCAAGGCATCAAATTTAAAATGGAAATTACATGGTTGTATTTGTTGCATTATTGAGTAGAGATGATAAAATTAATCATGGAAACATTTTTGTGATTGACAATTTAGTCCTGAGGGGGAGTAAAGGAGACACAATCCTGACAAGAATATCATGGTTTTATTGAGTGGCTCTGATATGCGCCTTCATTGCATCCTGTAAAATAATTTCCAGTTACAATTTCAGCTACACAGATAATATTGACAAGTTACTGGAACTTTGGAAATCCAATAACAACCATCCCCTTTCGTGTCTGTCCCCAACGTGTGTTTTAATTAGGGCGGGAAGCGCCTGGAACACCTTCTGTTTTGCTTCTGACACACAACAGTTGCACAGCAAGAAGCTTGTTTATAGTTATGGGGCCAAATGACTCTACGTGGATGAACGTTAAGTAAATTGTGTATTGCTGTCTACAAATCATGTTGTGTCCAATCACCATGACTTGACACTGGCATATATTTCAATGAATGCAAGACAGTGTTTTTCATGAACTTAAGCATTGTACCTGTATCTTTTTACTAGGGCTGTCAAAAATATTACATTAACGCTGATAACTGATTTATTTCATTAATTACGTTACTTTTTTTTTTACAATTTTTAACGTGTACGCATCATGGCAAGCCACCGCCCTCTGTTGTGATGACCGACGGTGGCACAGTGTAGCTCCCCACAGAGTCTGTGACGCTCTTTTTAACTTTATTCTTACCTTAACACATCCAGAGCCGTGCAATTGCAACACCTTATGTATATATATATATATATTATGCGTGTACTATGACTGGTCTGAATAAACACAAATGCAAAAAAAAAACAATAAGTGGATATTCTCATCACTCACGTTGTAACTTTTAATGAAGTACAATTTGCTGCATTCATGTATGCTTGAAAACCCAATTCACCCAAACTTGGGAATTCCTCTTAAATTAAGTGCTGTCTTTGAATGCAACTCCTCATTGCTCACTTAACACAGTGAAAGTTGTATTCAAATATTCAGCTATTAAAGAAACCAGTTCTAAGTAAATACATTTTCAGATGATTTTAATTGTCAGTTCATTCAGTAATACACACAAATATATCAGATTGTACTTTATTACTGTTACAGCAGCAGAATATATATAATCCTGCCATATAATACTATCCTGTAATTTATCATAATTTCAATGAAATACAGCAAAAAGGGCATATTTCAGACGTAGTGTGATTAGTCATGATTAATTAATTAGAAATCTGTGATTAATCTGATTTGACAGCCCTACCTTTTTACATGTTTCATATTCCTGCTTCAATTGCATGGCTATATAAGCACATTTAAAACAGTCCAACCTGTAAACATTATTTTCATCAGGGGGGTTTTCAGTTAGAGCAAGAAACTTGAAGTTAGGGTAATGTTTTAGGTAGTTGAGTCTCCCCGCTGAGTCAGGGTTTTTTTTTGGAGGTTTCTTTCCTGGTATTTTTTCTTTGACTCCATTGCTTGAAAGAGCTTGCTCGTGTATGGTTCTGATGCTTCTCTTTCAACTACAGTATAACATGGAAGAGCGCCACCAGTGGCTAGAATATGTTAGCAAAGAACAGATTCAACAGAAAATTGTCAACATTTTTCACAATTGCCGAGTAAACTGCATAACAGTTGACGTATGACACGAATAAGATGACTGGTTTCTGACTGATTCCTTTTTTTCAATTAAAATTTTCAGTCAGGCTGTCGTTACTGTCGGCTATCTAATGATTGCCAATATCAGTAGCTAAACTCATCAACTGACAACAAACATAACTAATGCCAGGGAGAGTGTGCAGTTGACAAGTTAGCACCCTCGAGGCAGCCACCTATCAGTGACATACAGCAGTTTTAATGAGGAGCGTGGTTCAAGACCAATTCCAAAGCACAATGCAAGTATATTAAAAAAAAAAAGACAATATATTGCAATCTACTAATTTAATTTCTACGACTGCACAAGACACACTCCGTTTATGTTGTTGGTGGTGCTGAAACCAATGCATGGCGTGAACTCTCTTCCTGCCTGTTTAGAGGCGGGAGTCGAGGAAAACCGACACACATGCACATGGCATTGTATTGTTGTGTTCATTTTGAAGTGATTTTGGGGGGGTCAGAGTTGAGTTGCCAGTGTTTTTATTCTGGATTTTTATGACCATTCAAAACTGCAATAAAAGTCTGTTACGGTGTCTTCTGAATGATGTTAGTTAATTTAGACATTTATTATGCTTGAATTAGGCAAATTATTCTTGCTTAAATATGCATCATGGTAGACCTAATAATAAATCACAAAAGAACATGATTTATTATGTTTTTGAAAAACGATGATAGAGTGAAACCATGAAATTTAAAGTGCCAAGGGACGACTGTATATAAAAAAATGTTGCAACAACGCAGTGCTTGCTGAGATAACACATTTTAAGTGGATGAAAGAGCTGAGGCCAAGTCAATGAAAACTTTAGTCAAATTCAGCTGAACTTCCCCTGTTAAGAAAGCTGCATGCGACCATGAAGGTCCACTGGTTTTATTAGTGATCCCATGCAGCGGTATCAAACAGGCAGCTACTGCTCTTCCTGAGGCGAATATATTGTTACTGGCTGTAAGTAGAGGTCTCTTGTTATGTTACTGTAATGCATAACTGGAGGCAACTGGAATAGTAGCCATCACCTTCACTCAGCCCCATGTGGACAGAACAACATCATCATCCATCTGATGCTCCCTACCTTGAAGACATTGTTGTTTTAGCCTTGATGGATGCACCATTGCTACCTAAACCTCAGTCGAAACCCAATCCATTTCTTCACCGTTTGTGGGCTGATGAGTGCAGATGAGGTTACATGTACAAAGAAAACCATAGGGAATTGGTGTCACTTATTATTGTGACAAAGACCCGGCTGCTTATTACCTATTAAAGAACTCTGCACCCTTCTGCAGATATAGTTATGTAGAAAAGAAGCTCAGATGAAAATAATGTACTGGACCGTGCTGTGTGTATCACAACACAAATAACCAATCCACACAAAGAAATGTCAGTAATGGGTCAACTCAGCATCGTCACAGTTACGAGTTGTGTGCCTTGCTCAAGGACACCTCAAGAGTGCTCAGGATGAAGAGGCCTCTAAACAACTCTTTGTCCTTTCCAGTAGTAATAAACAATGTAACAATTTGTTTGTACAGCGTACGAGAACAAATGGTCTCATTCAAGGCTTGCTATATTAAGTGCAGCGTCCAAAAACAACCATTAAGAAAAACAAAACAAACACAAAAAAGAAGCTCAGAATGCATTTGCTTGCCCCATTTTACCAATCCATGCACTTTCAGCTTTTGTGTAGCACGAGGGAATAAGACTTTTTTTTTTTGCATGCCATTTACTGCTGAAACTGCTGAGAGGGGCTTCATCAAACTAACAAACTAGGCCATGCAAGCAAGAACCTTGAGCTAAAGGATCCAACATTTAATTTATACTGTTGGCTAAGGAGTCGGGATACTTTGGGTTCTTAGTTGTCCTTCTCAGTGATGAGAGTACTTTGGACAACGAGATACGAATTTGGGCGAGAGCAAGGGTTAGGGGTTGGCACAAATAAAGCTGCATGACCCCAGCTTGCGTGACTTAAACATTCTTCGCTTCCCTAAGGGTTGCCACATCAATGCTGCTACATCACCCCTTGCCACCAAATTATGGAGAACAGTGAGCCGCAGGTTGTGGCCATTATTCATGTACTATATGTAAAGATGGTGACACACTTGCTTATGCATAATGCATCACTCTGATTTTAGGGAAAAAACCCAAAGGTATTCCTAGTCAGGTACATATTCTAAGCATGTGAGCATCAGCCTGTTTGCACCTATTTTAGGAAATATGGAGTTCTCAGTGAAAAACACACGAGAGGGCACATGCACATGCCAGGCAATGTTAGCATCACAGCACAGATGTGACAATGGAGTCAGTGTTGTACATATGATGATGAGGCATGCCAATGCCTTCACAGTACGGTATACTGTGCATATTAAGAATATGTACCATGTACACATATGTAAATATTTTGCTTAAATATGCATAGTTATATATAACTTAATAAATATACTTAATTAATAATAATAAACCTTGAAACGGAATGATTTATGAAGTAATATATATACTTGATAGCTCAAAGCCTTGGAATATGAACTGCAAAGTGATGAAGGACAACAGTAGCTGCAAATAAAAACGGTTGACTCGAGAAAAGCACAAGTAACGTGACTGGTTTTGCGATGAAGTAGATCAATAATTCAGGTTTGGTATGAAGTGGAATTAAATGTGTGTGAGTCATCTGGCTAAATTTCATCACGTCGCCTTTTCTCACTGCCTCCAAAATGTGCGTAGGCCAGCTCGAGAGTTTGCATGCAGGTATGCACGATCTGCTGCCAAGTTGTTATTCATAAATCACAACGTTGACGTAAGAAAGTGGAGTACGCCACTTTCAGGCCCTGTTTTGTGCATGCGCAACCTTTCTAAATGAGACAGATGAGACCGGAGAACATTTGTTTCAGTGCCATTGTTTTATAGAGTAATGTTCCATGAAAAATACTGCGGCACAGTGGTTGCAACAGGCTTTGTTGCAATCTTTTTTTTTTCTGTAGTCAGCAAATTTGATGCTACTTTGACATAATTCCACACCATCGACAGAATTCTGAGGTAACAATCAATCTTATCAATTGTTTGTGTGATGGTAGTGATAAAAAGGCTAAGGATATTTGTCAACCTGAAATTGTTGGAAATATGCAATTCCAAAGGTACTGATGAACGTCCTATTCCTGTACTTTATGAGAGCAAACAAGCATAGAGGCTCCACGTTGTAGCAGCTCATGTGCATAAATCACCTCAATAACATGGAATTTGTCATGATGTAGCCGCAGACGTATTCACTGCGGATTAGGCTAAGCCCATCAATAATGCAGGCTGCATGGAGTAGCTGTGAAAACACGTCTGTCATTTAATAAGATCAACTCTTGTTTCCTGAGTGCCTAAAGGTAGAGTCACACAATGAATAGATGACAGGTTGTTTTTCTTTTCGGAAACTTTTGAAAGAGCCTCTTCTGTCATGAACCTTCACTTGGTTGATGCCCTAATACAGTATGACCGTCTCTTCTTCTATCTCATCCTCTATTTTGTGGTTCCCAAAGTGGGGTATGTGTACCCCCAGGTGTATGTCGATTGCTATAGGGCAATCGTGGTACCCAAACTTTTTACAGACATTTGACCTGAAGCCATGTACCCCCTACTCCTCCACACTTAAATATAAACCTTATTATGCTAATTAACTTGAAGTATTGAGGATAATTCAATGGTGTATTTTGCATGGTGACATTAAGATAAAGTTTGACATGAAGCACTGATAAATAAGTTGATAATCCTACATATCTTTTCTTCCACTCTGATGTTGTCATCCTTTTCTTTTGAATCCTTTCCTTTGAATAGACTTCATTTGAGTTTCTTTTTTGTCCGCTCACTATGGCTATGGTCTTATTGTTGTATGAGCAACAACCGGTTCCTTTTGTAAATATCACCTACTTTGGGTGTGTTTGCTGTGATTTACAACTTGCCGCTCTGTCTCCTTCCTGCTGTGGTATTGTCACACTGCGAGGCGTTCAGGCGCACTCGTAATTTTGAGCGTTAGGCACCAATTGCTTTTCATTTTCATTCACATTCCCCCATTGCAATTGATGTACCCCACTTTGTCAGCCACTGCAATAGGGGGTTCATGAATAAAAATGAAAAAGCAATTGGCACGAAATACGCGAAATATGAGTGCGCCTGAACGCTTCGTAGTGCGTGGTGACGCAGCAGGAAGGAGACAGAGTAGCAAGTTGTTCCTTGCTCTGTGTGCATCATGTCAACAAATAAGTAAGTTTGAATGATTATTTGATATATTAAGAGTGTTTCATCTTGAAGATTTCATTTATATTGGCGTTCCATTTAATCTCCACATGGCAGCAGAGGTGAAAACCTGGCACTGACAGTGGAGATTCACCCGAAAAAGGAGGCTTTATTGTTGGTTGTATGTATTGATGTATTTCCATTACTATTAAGAAGGGGGTAGTAGTTCTTTAAGAGTTGGGACTTCATGGAAAGATTCCATACTCAACAGGCACATGCAGGCGTAGGTGATATTTACAAAACCAACCCCTTATTGCTCATACAACAATAAGACAATTTTACAAAATGTTCTATTTATAACAGACATCAGTAGTCACGTAAATATGGACCCAAATATTCCAATTCCATTCGGGTTATTTGCTCAAATGGAAAGAATCTAACCTCTGTATACACCTCATTCTAAAAGAAAAGTGCCAATCCGAATAAATATACAGTAAAGTCTCGTTATATCGATATTGTAGGGAGTTGGAAAAAATATCGATATAACCAGACTGTCGATATATCCGATCCTGCGCAGAACTGCATTAAAAGTGGGCAATGATGCAATGAGCAGCTAAAATCAATCTTTGCTTAAGGATTTCAATACCAAAAAAGAACACGGCGAACGGCTGCTTCCAGTCAACTTTATTTTTCACACTTCCACCACCAGAGCACAGCACACACACCGATTCCCGCACTTCCTGGTTCACAGGTCATGCTCAACCCGCCCCACATAGCTGGCCAAACACATGCCTGCAACAGAAGAATGAGACTTTACTGTATAATCGTATTCACAGGGATGGAATATTCCTTTAACCAATCCGATTGAGGTATCTTGTACCCACTCAAACGGAAAGTTGTCAGGGTGCGTTCTTCTTCGTGGTGTTTTTCTTCTTCTGTTGTTTATTGGCGGTTGGCAAGCAGTTTTCGTGTGCATTACCGCCATCTGTGGAACAGCAATCGGCACTGGACTGCTGCGGAAAGTTTGTTTTTCATTCAAACTGAATTTCAAGACGAACGAAAAATGAAAGAAGAACAAAAAACTGGCAATAAGGAGTTATTCCAACAAGTGAAAGAAAAACTTGAGGAAGTCGGTATCACGTGATCTTGGTGTTTTACTGCGCTTTACTGCGCATGCCCCATTGACTATTCTGGTTGATTATAGCGCCGCATGTAGACTTTTGGAATATTGGAATATTCCTTTCCATGTATACCATTGCTTTCGGAAAGGTCATTCAGAAAGATTCCATTGGGAAAGAGAAAAACTCCTCATGTAAACGTGGCTAGTGTTATGTTGGACGGATACTGCTTTATCATGATTATTAAACTTTCCCCTTTCATTTGGTATGAAATGAATATGCAGATTCAAACCATAGCCATCCTGCGTGGACCAAAAAAGTGATGTTAAGTCCGGGATAATTTATCTATTTATGAGTGCTCATGTCAAACTTTATCCTAATGTCACCATGTATTTTGCCACTGTCTGCACTGGACCTGTTGTGATATAGCTCAAAATAAAAGCCAAAGTGGTGCATATTAAGACAAATGGAGAGCCTTTCTTTCTGTCAATACGGTCAGTGCTTGTGTTTCACATCTAGCCAATAGCTTGTTTTGTCTGTGTTGGAGTAACTAAGGTCGAAGCATTCTTGAATAGCCTAATAGAAATCAGTTCTGCAATGCCTTCTGGCTAAATGGAAAGGCATATGCATGTGCATTTGTTATTTTAGTTTTCTGTTACTTCACAACCTATACCGAAATGATTTTTTCTTTTCTCTTATGGCTACAAGCCATCCGTTTTTCCGAACATATAACCTCCCTTTTCCTCTTTTTCATGGTCCCAGTATTTTAACAATGATGTGAAAGAGTTTCAGGAAGTGTGCCACTAAGTGTGTGATTGAAGAATTAGATTCAGCTTTCCCGGTCAAACGTCTAGGGCAAATTGAACTCACATCTGTCCCATTTTTGTGAAAGCAGTTTAACTTGTGATCTTGAAAGGAACTCTATTTAATCCGACTGACACTAGTTTCAGCAGCGTACTGGGGTAAAGGTAAAGGAACATGCATATGAATATCATGGCTCAGGTGTTACAGTGGTTGGACCTTAAGGTTGCTGGTTCAATCCTCAGTCCTTGATACGACAGCAGAGAAAATAACACAGAGTGATTTGTTTTTTTTCTAGTAGACATTTTTGCATATTTTGACTTTACTTAACTGTCCCCAACAACTAGCTCAACCAGCTGGAACTGCTTTCCTCAGCACCGAAACCCGGTCAGAACTTGGCTCATACGACTTAATGTTAAAAAATCCGAACTATGCCTTTTAGGTTTGTACCAACTATGCTTCAGCTTCTACATAATTTTGTAGGTAAATATGTATTTGATTTGTGCCAATTCCAAACATTCTGGATGTGTTTTTTTTCTGTACAATGTGTTATGCATTTTGAATTTTAGTGCTAGCTAATGTTGCAGCAGTTTGGTGTGTAGTATTTTTGCACCGTTCAGGGAGTCATTGTCTCTATTGACATATTAAACCAATCGTTGCTGATGCTGACTACTACTACAATTTTTGTTTTTCCAAATGTGCCAACGATGCTTATTGACTGGGGACAGTTGCGTCTTCTCTTGGCCAGGTATTTGCAGAGCTTTTAGGGAGGCTGCACTAAAGCTAAATATCATTCAGGGTCTTTGGGACCAGATTGGGGCAGATGCTGCAGGTCTATGGGGGCATATTTGTGTACTGTGCTCACTCACTGGGAACATTTTAATTTAATCCCTATGTTTCTATAAAACACGTCCAGATTTGTTCTACCCCTGGGCCGTTTGCTTATACAAGAGCCACTGTGGTTGTTCAGGATAGACATGTTGTAGTAACAAATGTCAAAATGTGCTTTCTGTATGGAATTGTTTAATCTTATTTACTATGGAATATTTCACTTCAGAGGTTTTTGTATAAGTGGAATATAAATCAATTAAAGGTAATTGGATTATTGGAGTAATGCAACAAGTCTTTTGGCATGGCACTTCTAAAAAGTAGTAGTAATATTAGTTACAGATCAGCAGATAGGGTTGGCACAAGGGCTGTACTAATCCATATATTTTCATTTCCGATCCGGAAACCTGACTTTGGATATCTGCTGATACCGAAGCAATACCAAGAAAGTATCAAAGGGAATATCAAGGACACATGCAGCCCACACGCAAACACACACACAGGCCTCAGCCTGACAACTCATGGCTTCACAGATTTCAGACAACACAGAATTCGAACCGTCACACATAACTTCTGGGTCGCTACATTATCATGAGTGTTGATTTTATATGAGGTTGTAATGAACTCCCCTCTCCAGACAAGTATGATGTTATAGTGAAATGGACGTTTGGTAACTAATTGTGTGCCTATGACATCTACATTTGCTGACACTCTTTTGGCTATGTTTGCTGATATTCTTCTAGCTATGTTCGCAGTATCAGGTTTTTTAAATACAGTGGAGCCCATAATTAATTCTTTCCAGGACTCTAACTCAAACATACGCTAACCAAACCATTAGAAATTGTGTAAATCCAGTTACCGTGGAACCCTGTTTAATGTACGGTCCGGTTAGCAAATGGTGAGCGTCTTGTTGTGTTATTCATAAACTGATTAAATCCAATTGTGTTTGTAATGTATATATTTTTTAAATCATAATCATGTCCTTGTTAGCATCTACTACATGGAAGCAGAACTGGATGCCAGCTCTGTCGCCTGCCTATGATGTCATCAGTGGTTGACGTTGCAATTCTTCGCTAACTAGGACAGTTAGCCGCGAGTCTCAAAATTATAAGTACAAAACAATTATAAACACTGATTTTTACAATTACGGTTTACATGCTTAAAACAATGATCAATGTTTGAATGACAAATAAAAGGGATAACTGAATATTTAAAGTGATCATGACACAAATCCACAATTGAATCTTGAATGTCTTGTGGGTTTTTGACTTTGCGGTGCAGAAGCATTTATTTATTTAGCATTTATTTATTTAAGTTTGCAGATCATCTGGCAAGGTGAATGGTATTTTTTTTTTAATGTGTACAAGCTTAGTCTCCTCGAGTTTTCCAGTGAAATTCACTGAGAACTGCAGCATAATACCAGGGAATGCATTGCAGTCAATGGGAACTTTCAGGTAGGACCATCTGGCTTAGACATCACTTGCTTTGCCTGCTCCAGACCTGGAAAAAAAGGGCTAAAATGTTTAAAAATTGTAAATATTTCAATATTTGAGGACACATCAGATACAGGAAAAATGCCATTCAGTGTTAATTTTCGTAGTGGAAATAACATGATTAAGGTGTTTTGGTCATGAACACTTTAAGGTTATGATTAGAGACATGATTGTTGACAAAGACACAATGTGGTAGCCAGATCAACTTCATGTTTTACTATGAGTTCTTTGAATTCAAAGTTGATGTTGTTGTTTGTTTTCTTTTTAAATCAAATGCTGGCCTTTCTTGGGTTATTTTGAAGCCATGATGAAATGAGAAACAGATTAAGGTGAGAAACACTCTTGAATTGAAGAAATTACAGATGGCAAAACAAAGGTGGTGTCCGTGTTGATTTTGCCGCAACATTTTGTCTTTGCCAACAACACGTCTTCACTTTAAATGTTCCATTATCCCTTTCATTCATCATTGAAACGTATATATGCATTTCAAATTGTTTTCTCCATGTAAATCTATAAAAAAAATTATTTTGTGTAAATATTTTTGCCTTTTTTAAATTAGATTAATCGGAGTCACATTATTTCTGATGGGGAAAAATGTTCCTCTGTTTCAGTTAGTTGGACATTCTGAAATGAATTAACGATACGAACCAGGGTTCCACTGTACAAGACACTTTCAAATAGTGTGTTCAGCCATATACACACACACCCATAAAGCAATGACTGTGCACTTCCTTGAAGGGTGGTGGGTTAAGCACTTAGGACCCTCGTATGGATGGACAGCATGAATGAAGTGACAACCCTGTGAGTGGTAAACCTGGTCTGCCTCCTGAGTCTCAGCTGTCCCATTATGAAACATAACTGCACCTGTGAAAGGGCATTCAACACCAATGATCACTGACATGATGGCACACCATGTGCCAGCCGGGGAATTTTTTTTTTTATTATTCATCAAAAGCATGACAAATGAAGTCTGGCTCCATTCTACAATCCCGATGAAGGAAGTGTTCATATCCCAGAGGATCCTTGCATCCTGACTGTTTACAACCAGCAGCCAAGCACAGTGTTGCAGACTCCAGTGAAATGCTGCAGCATCCAGCAGTACTAGTGTATTTTGGAAGGAAGATAAAGCAGCCCTATTACTCACCCCTTTTGAAGGGATAGTTCTGCGTTATGCCTCCCAGGGGTTCTGTTCACTCATCGGCGCACATTTTATGACCTTGTTCCGTGGAGGTGTGTGTGTGCGCACATGCTGCAGAGCCCTCAGCTCTTAACTGATGTGTTGCATGGAGATTTCTTCCTGCAGCTAGCCCGCTGTAGGAGGTGCATTTTTTTGTGTATAAACTTTGAGAATTGCAGCTGTTTAAAATAAATACTTGTTTGCCATGGGGTCATTTATGCATATCTGGTTGCTCCCACCCCAGCACTACTGCTGTTACATCGTTACATCAAACACACGTTTTATGGTTATGACCACAGTGGACAAAACAGGTTTTTCCTCCCCAATTATTTGAGCAACATCTGGGCACAAGGCAAAGGGGAGGTGGAAGAGGAAGACTGTCCTGCAGGGCGTTTGGCTGTAATCGAACCGTAAATAAGACATGGCTCATGCGGGATGCTTGTGCAAGCAAGTGTGGGTTTGTGTGTGGGAGAGAGGCCATTTCACTGGAGTGTGCATCAGGGCAGGGGGGAAGGGAAGAGGTGGAATCTGCCATATGGATGAAAAAGACAAAAGGAGAAATGGAAGAGATGAGAAGGCCAACGAGGAAGGAGGGGAGGGAGACTTTGCGACCCACGTCAACTCACTTAACGCTCCCTGCTGGCCTCAGGGATGCTGACAGCACAGTTTTGTTGATTCATACCCCCTCTTCTACTAGTTCTCCCGTCTTTTGCAGTCGGCTTCTATTCCGGTTGACCTTGTGCGGTTTTATTTTCTATGCCTCCTAATCTGTCTTCTTGTCCTTTAGTTAACCTTGCAAATCCGGATGCTTCCTACTTTGCCAGGGTCTGCTGATGCATGCGACTAATCCCCAATATTTGGAGTATTCAGACCATGTGCATTCATGTCAAACACAGAATATGAGCTGTAAGTCAACAAGCCACTAAGATAAAGGCTGCAGACGCCAACAGATAGATGGTTGCTTTATGTCATTATTTGCGGTTTCTTTACTTAAAACATAGTACATGTTTGTGTGTTTAAAATATTTTTAGAGCTGCAACAATTAATTTATTGACAACAATTTTGGTATTGGAATAATTATTTTAATTATTACAAAAATGTGAATATCATCGGATTTTATTCTATTTTCCAGACATATTTTTCATTTTCCTAGTCATCCACTAATGTAGACCTGTTATATTTGTGTTTTTGGCAAAGCAAGATATTCACACGCATGAGCTTTGACATTGGGAAACTGTGTAACTGTGTTTCGTTCATATTCATTTGGTCTCCTAAAGGGCCTGAGCGACTAATCGAAACAAGCTTCAGAGTAATTGACTACGCTAGTTGGCTTTGTGGATTATTTTGGATGTATTATTTCATTGGATTCTATTTTGAAGAGTGGAAATAATAAAATGTAACTGTCGAGGAGCAATCACAATCCAGTCATCTTGCAAGTGTGTGTGTGTGTGTGTGTTTGTGTCATTGTAGAGCTTGGCCTTATCTTGATCAAAAATTTAAGACCCCTTGAAAACTTTTGCACTGTTGAATCTTAAGGGGGTTCCAAGTGGAGCTTAGAAAGAAGAAATGGGAGTGAGGCAACTTTTCTTTTTCCCAGTAAGCAGTTTATCGCAAACAACCGTTTCGAACTGAAATAGGCTGTTCATAAGCTGATCAAAAGTTTAAGACCATAGCTCAAGAAAACCAGAAACCTTCCTAAAATAGAAATAACATTTTCAAAAAAGGACTCAGCCATACGTTGCTGTGCCATTGTTGTTCATCACTTCAAAAATTGATTTGGGCATGCTTGATGCCAGTGTTTCTAGGAGTTGAGTGGGAATGTTGCTTCAGGTGTTGAAGATGGCTCCATGGAGGGCATCCACTGCCCGGAACTGATGTCCATTTTTGTAAACTCCCTTTGCCATCCATCTTCAAATGTTCAGGTGAACATACAGGATGGTCCAAAAGAGTAATATTATTCCTCTGGAAGACGTCTTTTTCAGGTGGGCATTGTGAACTGCAGCTTTGTCCAATTGAAAAACCCTGTCATTACCACACAGACGGAGGCTTTCCATCATGAGCCATATAGCCATCTGCCGTTTGACAACCCTGCACAAGCTGAAGCTTTATTGTTCCGTTAAAGAAAAAATCCCCCCCCCCCCCTCAGATCTAACGACGTCCCCTCGACTGTATCTGCTGAAAAACATCTCAGGTGGGATGCCAGTAACAGTGAAAACCATCAAAACCATGAAGGTTAATTTTTTTTTTTTTAAACACCTTTTAGTGTCCCATTTTTGTTGCTTTCATGCACATTCCAAACAGGAAGTTTTGTGCTGTTGAAGGAGACTAGGATAATAAAAATTTTTAAATAAATCATTAAGGGCCCAATATTCATAAGTCAAGCCCAAACCGAATGTAAACTTTGTATTAACTAGAAATTTGCCACAGAGTGAAGGAATATGTACAGTATTTGTTTGTTCATTTTCAATTAGCCAACCAGTCCAGGGTGTACCCCGCCTCTCACCCGAAGGCAGCTGGCATAGTCCCCAGAATAGTGAGGATAACCGGCATAGAAGATGGATAGATGGATTTTCAATTACCAACATCCTGTAAATGGACACTTGCAGTGATGACTTATGATCAAAGTATAAGTATGCACTATAGGGACTGTAACGGCTGCCTTCTATCATTGAATTTCAAATGCGTTGTAGCAGTAACCTCTTTCAGGACACTAAGATTTGCAAATTATAACTTATGGCAAGTTCTAAATCAGAGCTGGCTGTTGTGTTTAAACCTTGCATGTGGCATAGCACTTGAGATTATTCCAACCACTAGATTTGAGATATCTAACACAAAGATGACAGATATAGTGGACTAGGGAGGGTGAATTATGCTTTTCCAGTCAACAATTGATCTCTCTGCCCAAAACTCACAACCCATGTATGAAAAACATGTGTTCCTTCCTTGTGTTATAACAAATCTGGAAAGCATGTGAGTTTGGTAGGTTCTGACTGCTTTGCTGTGTGAGGCTGGGAAATCTCACTAGAATGTCAAAGTCAACCAGCTCACCCACTCGTTGTTGCTGCAGAGACAATGTGTATATTAAAAAAAAATCATTTCAGATATTTTAAAAACTATTTATCACACTGTTTCTAATTTCTTGACCTTCCTGTATCTAAAGTAAAACCCGATTAACAACCTCTTCATGACCTTGTATTTAAAAAATGAAAAGGGTGAATTACGACAATATTAATTACACCACATCAAAATCCCCTGGATGGTTATCAAGCGGATGTGAAATGAAGATCCATTCAGAATGGAGACATGGATTGCATCAACAGCATCCCACCTTTAATGACATCCCCCAAATCTGATCATATTTCCTTTTTAAAGCAATTAAGAGGAAGCTGATATCCGATTCCTTAAGTAGCCACTGATGTTTGGTCTTGTTACATAGAATTATGACTTGGGAATATACCCGGCTGCTGTTGTCAGTGGTAACTGTGGTGAATTGTGAATCATGTAAGGACAACGAGATGGAGTTTTTTTATGGCTATCTTGGCAATCCTTAGCATACATGGTAAGAGCTGTATTCCCGATTGACTGAATGATCTACACAAACTGTTAAGATAACACAAATGTTAAGAGCCTTAATGACAAAACCTGTGAAAGTTCTCCAGTAAGTATGAAATGGTAGACTTTTCTGTCACCTGTCATGTTAATAAATATTTGGAATTTTTTCCGTCGTTGGATGCATCTTTAGCAAAGAGCATTTCTGTGACATTCATTTATACTAGAAATATTGTCTGTTTCATTTTTCCTTCATGTGTTTATTGCTGCCTAGCAAGTTCCAATACAAACGTTTTACACCCTCTAAATTATACCTTTTCACATGAAGTCCGAGTCCTTATATAGATGTAAAGACATCTTCCAAGTGCCTTGTTTATATATCTTGTCCATGTCTGTGCTTATTACACAAGTAGCTCAACATTTTGGAATCATGCAGTCCAAATCTCTGTCTGTTTACTGTATGCACAATTATCAACAATTTAACTGTCTCAGTAAATCATATAAGACATTAATTATTGCATTATTTGGATTATTATGTTTCTGTGAATGCACAGTGCAGACGTGTTTGGGTTATAGCTCCAGTGTTATTGGTGAAAATACCTCAGCAGATAAATACTACTTTTGTAAGTGCTGATGGGTACCGGCAGGCCAAGTGGCCAAAGTAATAACCCGGGTGTTGGAGACTTTCGGTGAGGCCATGATTTTTGGTCTGCAGCAGAAAACCCTGATCAGAGCACCCCGAGTACAAACTACTGAGGGCTCATATTCCTCAGACGACATGGAATGGTCTATTCCACAGTGTTGGAAAGAAAGGGTATGACCCTTAGTCGAACCTCGGTTTCAGGTAGTGCAAAGTGGTTTTCCTTCTGGTTGTGGAACACTGGATGAAATCTAAACCTTTGCAAGAGTACTAGGGGGTCCGTGTGGGTCCAAAGGCATTCGACCCTGTCCCTGGGTTGGTGGCACGCGACAATGTGCCATTCGGTCCGCATTAAGTCCAGTAGTCCGCAGTAAGCTGAGGCTGTTCATTGTGGCCTTAGCCAAGAATGCCCTTTCTTACCAGTCCTGTTCATTATTTTTATGGACAGAATTTAAATGTACAGCCAAGGCATTCAGCATGTCCAGTTTCGGGGGCCTTAGGATGTCATCTCTGCTATTTGCAATGATGTGGTCCTTACGGCTTCATCAGGCTGTGACCTTTTTAGTGTTTACTTGGGTCGTTTGCTGCTGAGCATGAAGCTTCTGGATTGAGACTTGGCACCTCCAAATGTGAGGCCATGGTTTTCAGCCGGAAAAAGGGTAGATTGCGCCGTTCGGGTTGGGAGTGAGTTTTTTTTTTTTCCCAGGTGGAGGCGTTCAAATATCTCAGAATTTTGTTCACGGGTGAAGGAACGTTGGAGTGTGTGTTTACCTGCCAATCTGTGTATCAAAAAGCTCAGTTTTACTTGTTCGTATACAAAGACTGAAACCTGAGTTTTTGAGGGTGTATTTTTATAAAAGCTCAGTTTCTCCTACACTCACATGTGGACACAAGGCCAAAAGCAATATGAAAATGTGTTTAGAATACTCCTTTTCTTGTGGCCATAGTCAATGAGTCTAATTAAAAATTCCTACTGCCATTAGGATTAGAGTTATAGCCCAATGTGCTGCCACTTTGCAATTAGATTGACCTGCTATGCACCAAATGTCAGAAATATTCTTGAAAGACAGATGTATAATTTTTTGTGTTTTACATTTGCAGAAATGTTTTCTTTCATGCTCAACGTATAGAAGAGATTTCACAGTTGTAAATACATACAGAAAACAGGAAACGGAGCTGTCAGATTGGACAGTGCAGTAAATGTAACACCTGCTCCCCTCCAGATGTTCAATCAGTGGGCCCATTCAGACCTGACACTATTGATAACAGTTGGACAGCTGTGAATGTACTGATAATGCACTGATATTTCATCACTCAAACCACATTTACAACCTTGGCAACACGTGGACCCCTTTTTATCTAGTGATGAGAGAACAAAGATGATGTCGGCCACACTGGATAATCACCCAATAATCATATGATGTCCACTGAGTTCTCTCAAATATGTACAGCATTGATGCTCAATCCAAGTGCATTAATAGTGTGGGGAAAAACCATTGTGATATACAGTATACTTGGACCTTTTTGTAGCGGTTGTATTCTACACAATGAGTTTATTTAATCCTACCTCCATCCATTCCATATTAATAATATATACAATTCCAATCCTCTTTAAATTAATTCAGCTTGTTCAATTTTGTAGCTGCATTTGATGCCTAACATTGGACATTATAAGTCACTGGTTCTAGAGAGGTGGGTTCTTTGAGGGCTTTGTGATACAGTATGTGTATTCTGTATTACAGATGTACCCTAACAGCCATCTACCCATGCCCTCTTCTGTCCTCCCTTATGACCATTACATTGAAAGTAAAATGAATTGAGTTTCCTTTTATCCATTTGATCATGATTCAATTGAAACTGCAGGAGCCATGGTTATTTCCTATCACTCCGTCCTGCCATTTTTACAGTTACTCCAATTGCCTCAAGGTCGTTCTTCATTGTTTGTCCATGTGTCAAAAGTGATATCTCACGCACGCTTCAGTGGACTCTAAAAGCGCTTGAACGAATTATACATGTAGCATTGCATGGTGGAATTTTAGCCATAACAGGAGAAGGCTGTAAACTTTATTTTATATCTTTTCTTATCTTTTTTAGCATGTCTGGTAAGATACAGTACACTGGATCTCTTCAGTTGCAAATAAATGACATACAGTGACATCACTTTGCCCCCACAATATACATTTTTAAGTATGGCATTTTGACAAAATGGAAAAAACAAAACAAAAACCCAAAGCCAAATGTGTTTTCAAAGGGTCGAACCAAAACCTCTAAAGAAGTACAACTTTGGATTAAAAGAGCATTGACATTTTGGAACTATGAATATCTGGAGTGAACCTGTACTGTATATGCTTTCAATGCATATAAGACACAGAATCTTTGAGAATAAATAACATTGTCTTTCTAGGTTAGAAGTTGATGCTTGATGAGATGTTCGGTGATTAAGTGTGATTATTGTGCCGACATTTTTAAGTTGTATATTTTCCCTGGGAGTAGATGAGAGCACATCCGCTAAACTAACACATGCTGTTGTGGGAACATAAACGGCAAAACCAAGAGCTCAGCTTTTGGGCATCAGGTGCTTAGTGTCTTGTCATGCATGTTCAAGTTCAGGCACTGAGGGTTACAAAATTTGGGAATGACAAATCCAAATCTAAATTATGGCTGCAACAAATGATTATTTTGTCAGTTGGTTAATCTGAAGCGTGTTGTTAATTGAGTAATCGGCTAGGACATAGACGAATCAAATCAATAATAATAAAATCTAACACAAACAGTCAATGGTTTGGTCAAACCACATATCGGAAAAGGGGGAGAAATGTCAGTATTTTCCAAAGTCAAATCTGATTTGTGTGAATATCTTGTTTTAATTCACATTAATCATGAATCGAATACCAAAGTAGTTGCTGTCATCGATTAATCATTGATTCATCTATTAATTGTTGCAGCTCTTATCTAAATATTGCACTGGGGCTACGTTAGTTCAGTGTTTGTACTAATTAAATTGCAAAGTGTAGACCTGTTCTGTCGGTATGAAATAGAAAATACAATAACATAAAATCAACAAGGTGCAGTGTGCTCCCCTAATTATAACGGTATGGGAAACATTTTAGTCCCTCTTGCACATTTAAAAATATCATTTTCTTCTTCTTCAAAAAAAGAAAAGGTCCTGTTCAATGGACCATTATAAGACTTAAGGCTAAATGCACTTGTGTGACCTGGTTAGATGGGTATGGCACTATCTAGAGGGCTTGTTGTAAACACATTATTTTCTATGAAATATGGGTGACATTTCCTTTGAAATCTTGGAATAATTCACCCTCTTCTCTGAATCACTTCAGCTCCAATTCATTGGTAAAAGATAATAACCGAGTCGAGCACAACAAGAGCAACACTTAATTCACTACCACAATGTAGTGGATGCACACAATCCTCTCCCAGCAGCTGGCAACGCTGATATCACGCTGTACTACGGAACACACATACTTAACGTAAACACACATATGCACATGCGCTTATGTTCACTGAACAAGGGAAGCTTTCTCTGCTTTGTGAATGAGTATCTACGGCTGAATGGTTAAGTGTGTCCTGTCTCTGTGAGGTCGACAGCCCAGGGAGGATTAGGCGGAGGAACATCAAATGAATGAAAAAAAGAAGAAAAGAGGAGAGCATTGGAAGAAAGAAAAAAAAGCTGATGGCTCAGGAAAACCTGCTGTATAATGCTTGCTTTAAGTAAAAGGCTCATAATGATACTTCAGCAAATGGACATGCAGAGTATCTTCAGGCCTAAATCACTCATTAAATTCAAAGAAGTCAACTCACCGGATCTTGTCTTAGCTGCTGGATCATCCCTCTCCTGGCTCCCCCTCTTGATCCCTTCTGACAGTATGCGTTTATTTTTGCAGTGGCGTTTCTGCATTATTCATTATTAGGCAGCACTTTGGCCCACCCCGTGGGGTGGCCAACATGCACAGGTTATAGACTTACCGACCTGCCATTTATTTGAAAGTAAAAGTTTATTGAAAGTAAAAAGGCCTGCAGTGTGGGGCCCGAACCATATGGATGTGTTATTTAAAATAATACGTTTCCCATTCAAATCACAACCATGACATGTTAGTTCCTTACCAAATTCCATATCTCGTTCTGGCACAGTGCACAATATTCTTGGAAAGATCGTACTGAGGGAACCTCAACAATCAGCACATATGTTTCTTAATTGGAATAATGAGCAACTGCTCATTAGTGCTTTTACTCAGTGAGCCATTCAGTAGAAAAAAAGAGCAAGGGAACAACAAGGGGAAGCTAGAAATGTGAACTTCACAGACGGAAAAGTATACAACATAATTGTAAAGTAAATACTCTATTGGCTTTTTTGCCAATAACCGAAATGCTGATATGTCCAACTTTCAATTTCTGATTTCGATATCACCAGTTACATTCAAGAAAAGGTCAAGTACGGAAGGAGCATCTGTTACAATAGAATTTTAATGTTTAATATTTTTTAGATAATGTTTTTGCGCTGTATGCTGACATGTCATAGTGGTTTAATGTAAGTAAAGTATTGGGCTTTGAGAATCCAGTTAAAATTCCACGGTAGTGACATTTTAAACAAAAGCAACAGCACAAATTTAAGCAGTTTAGCTTTGATGTGACTTTCCAAGCAGTACTGCTTTGTGTTTGTTCAAAACCAATTTTGGCATAGATTGGACCATGGAGGCTATGTCATTTTCCAATAAAAGAAGGCCGCATTAGTCAGCTACTGAACAAGGAGCCTCAAAAATGAGTTGTCATACTGCTGTGATGTAATCGCTTTTGAAATAAATCTTTTGAAGGAAGAAACCTCTCAATTGGGGACACACCGTTTTTTCCACCAAGCCTTCCCCTCATAACTGGCCATCTGGATGCGCAGTAACCTGATAATGGGACATATGAAATATGGAGAAATGTAAAACACAGGTGTTGGAATGCTTACACACACAGTATTGCAAAGGAGGCAAACATGTAAAGAACAAGAAAGGCACAGAAATGGTCGTGCTATTAATCATACAGCTTCTAAAGCATTACACAAGCATTATTACTCACACTCTTTTGCACACAGCTCCCTCACTGTCTCTTCACTGTTTCGGTTATCCTGCGACATTGTCCTCCTGTGACCTACAAGCATTTTGAAATGCATATACAGTAATTGAGGAATGAAAGGGATAAATGAGCACTTGGCATCAATTTTACTATGATTGAAGACTTGATTGTTGACGGACAGCTATGTGGCAGAAGGGACAAGATGATATCTACACTGTGTTTTTACAACAATTTTTTTTTCTCACCTTGTTTATCAAAATGCTGGTGTTGGATATCCTGCATATTATGTCTCTTGTCATTAATAGTGCTATAGTTCCATGCTATAGTTCAGTCTCATTGGCTTCTGGCTGCCCTGTTCTTGCAAGACAGATTATCCTGTTTAGATCCTCTAAACGAGAACTGGTATAAATGTGTTTTGTTCCACAGATAGCTTCTCTATCAAATGTCCCTTCTGGCTGAAATAGCATAGGCTTAGCACATTATGAACATGGTTTTTATTGTGATTTATTTCTTTCGTCCTTGTACAAATCATCACACCATCTGCCAGTGGCATCAGAGGCCACGACCGACCACTTAGTGGTTGGCAGGTTAAACAAGGTACCATGATTCAAACGAGCGTGAACGGGATATCATTTGTGTTCCGGATCACAAGGAGATACAGTAATAGCTCTCTCAGACACATACATAGTCTGAGCCTGAATTATAGGTCTTTTTATATTCAGTCAAGAGTTGAAGACAGGACCTCATTTGTTTGTTTACAGTACACAGTGTGTTGCTAACAGTGCAGGAGGAGCGACTGCTAAACCCTTCAGGTTATAAAGGATGTGTGCTAATTCAACCCAACTGCTGTGTTTAGCAGACCAACCGAATTGTAATAGAACGTTGCTTAAGTATTTGTATTTTTTTCCCTCTTTCTTTTGTGTCTTAATGTTTCTTACTGCAGAACAGAAGGGAAAATATATACGTATCTATATAAATATATATGTATATCTTTTTCTCATTGACTTGTTTGTTCATTTATTATTGCGCGACTGAGTGACCGAGTGGTGTCATTAGCTTAACTTTTTGTTGTGTTACCTCCATGAAAGTCAGTAAAACCCTTATACTCTGCAACTTCAGTAAAAGTTGTATTTTTCTGTTACAGTACATCATTGTGTTTTTTACTGTGTGTTTGTTATTTTGTTCCACATACATCTTTTCCAAAACATTAACAATATAGCCTTCAAAAGACAAAAAAATACTTTCATATACAATAGCTGCAGCACTAGTTCAAAACAAACAAAACGAAACAAAAACAATAAATGGTGGCCAACGTAATGCTGTGTACTTTACCTGACGATAACACTCGCTTTAGCAAGTTGACTCACTAACATAGTTAACTTGGTCTATTCTGCATCATAAGACACTCTCCAAAACATAAACAGGATATATGACAACTGTATTTATGCTGTATTTGTATATGTGCGACTGTATTTATTATTACACATTCTTTATTATTTTCCTTCCATATTGGTGTGCGCAAGTCTAACCATATAAAGCATGTTAACCATTACCATTTTCAACACACCCTTCCATAAATCCATGCAGTCTTGCCCAAGGTGACAGGATTGGCTCACAATGTATGTGATGGGAGCAGTCAAATGCAAATGACCTCTTTATGTAGCTGCTCTGCTTATTCCTTCTCTAATGAGTGCTTGTGACTCATAATCTATACTGTGTACAAAAGCCAGAGGGTTAATCAGGACTCAACATCAATGTTGATTTTCCACATGTCCAGCTGTGCAAATGGGTCAGAACTCAACTTTCAAAGTCATCTTTCTATTTTCTTCTCAACAGTTTCACTTTCCCGCTTTCCAAACAGAACAGAAATATATGAAAAAAATCCCATGTGTCACTCTGTATGGACAGTAGCTTAGGGAGAGAAAAATGCAGTGTTTTTACGGACTAGATCCTCGCCTAACATGACATTTGACTCGCGGGAAACTCAGGCCATCTTTGCATGTTAAGGCATAATGCGTGTGCATGTGTTATAGTTACAGTCATGTCACAATCAATTATGTCATTTAGATGTTTACATTTGATGGGGACTAATTATTTATGTTGTCTCTGCTTTCCCTTTGGCAATGAGCAATTAGTCTTATGTGGTTAAGCCATTTGGTTCTTTTATATCATGATACACCTCCAGGTTTAATGACGTGTGCTGTTGCAGAACAATTTACAGTGAATCCTTGCATGTTTTTGGTTAAAGAAAATAATAAATATATATTCATATTCACATTTTCCTACAGAAGATACATTTTATTTACCCTAATTCATTCATTCATTTTGTACCGCTTAACCTCACAAGGGTCGTGGAAGGTACTGGAACCTATCCCAGCTCTCTTTGGGACAGCCCCCTGGACTGGTCGCCAGCCAATCACAGGGCACATATAGACAAACAACCATTCACACTCACATTCATACCTATGGACAATTTGGAGTCAACAATTAACCTAGCATGTTTTTGGAAGGTGGGAAGAAACCAAAGTACCCAGGGAAAACCGACACACATGCAAACTCCACACAGAGACGTCCAAGTGGAGAATCGGAGCCTGTGTGGTCTATGCTAACCACTCGGTCACCGTGCAGTTCTGTAATATGCATTAATATATGCAATAATATGTCTTATTTCTTGTTATTAGGGTTACTTTTCTTAGGTAACAGAAGTGTAAATATGAATGCTCCAACTACAAAAACATTGAATTTATAAATAAGGTATTGTTGTGAATTCATACTCCCAGCGGAGGTTTGTCTGACATGCTTCCATTGCTGCACTGAGGTGCTGCTCTGTCAACAAAGCATAACCCACTTTTTTCTTTTTCCTCTGATTTCATACCTGTGTTTATGTCACACTTTGACATTAAGAGTAGGGTGATTGCATAAAAAATAAAAATAAAAAGATAGAATATTTATTATATTTATCACAGAAAAGTCAACCTTTTTATTTTCTGCAATTCAAAACAAAATTTGCATACTCCGACTGGTAGCCTGTGTTAGCTGCATTCAGTTGGCAAGAATGTTAATTCCCTAAAGATATCTTGGTAGTGGGAGTGAGTCATTCACTTCCCCTCTTTACTGCTTCCCCTGGATGTGACTCCCATTCTAATCCCTGACTTCAATTTTCAGAAGCAAAAGCTTTTTGGAATCCAACATACTCCGAAAGTCGTCAACTGTCATGCCGTTTGCATAATGATGCCGACTTATGCTGCAACAAATCGGCGTCTGAGCATCATTTAACTTGTTAGTTACACCTGCAATCATTTTCAAATACAGCCACAGTCTTTAACTGAAGCATACAATTACTTACAAGGTTCGGTTTTACAGTGCTGTAATGCAGTAGACAAAACAAACATCATCCATTGACCTTTTTGCAGTGGTCAAAAAGCATCACATTCGTCTGCTAACTCTATCTCTCTCCTCTATTAATTGTGACTGAAGGCTGCCCCCCCCCCCCCCCCCCATGACTCACTTGATATCACAATATCATTGTTTCAAGGTCACTGGGGAGGCTTTGATATCTGATGTAGCCAGCATGCAACAAGATACCATAAACACAGCAGACAGTATCGATCTATTTGAAATACTTGGAAAATCCTCAATCCTTATCATACGCATCTGCATCTGATTTATCTTACACAATGTGTTTCTTGGCCACTGTTGTTGCAGAAATCTGTCACAGCAGACGTCTTAGAATACCCTTGACACATATCTGTATATCTCTGTTTACTGGTTTGGGTGCATGGTACTTTTGGTCCTGGTTAACCTAAAATAACAATACAGTAATATATTTTTCTAGGTAATTACACGGCTGTCTTGCATTGTCTCATTTTTTTGACAGTACTGGACAGTTTTGGTTCACCACCACTCCTCAACTGAAATATGAATTACTGCAGTAAGTTCCCAGTATTAGACTCTTACTTATATATGCAGACTCTTATGCCAGCTTGTATTTATTTTCAAGTCTATTTAGCCTTTAGGGAATGTCAGATGCCAAGGGAACTTAAAATATGGCTAATTGCCCAGTGTTTAAATTTTAAATTAGCTCAGGGCACATTTGATTAACAGAAGGTGCCATTTATGAGATGTTATTTTCTTACTGTTTCAGAAGCCGACTGAAGCTCATTAGGGAATTGGCAACTTTTGGTACTTGGCTGACTCATTGGCATTAAATAACTGACCATTTGTTGTTGTTAATGATCACAACTGACATGTTTTTTTTAGGTTTGGTTTACTTGTGTGCAACTGCAGTGTTTGCTCCTTTAGAATGCAGCCTTTGGCCAAAAACAACAGAATTAGGAGCCATGTTCAATAACAATTGCAGATCTTGTAGTGTTTGCAACAGGCTTAGCATTTTAGTAACAATGAATGTCGGGATAAATCACATAATGCAAATTATTTGCTACTGCTTGGAGGAGTTTCAGGACTGGGTCAGGTCATCACACTCCATTTCTGCAAATATGTGCTTTCTAATGCACAATTATAATGTGATTCCCCCTTTGTGGCAAGACTGGAGCAGACTCTTCAATCAAAGTAAATGACCTTTGTCATTCACAATTGTTTTCTGCATGTACAACTAGAATTGACTCTAAAAATGGGTTTGATGTTAACATTTTTGAGACTTCTGGTGTCACGCTGTGGAAGTGATTCCATTTGAATTTCCATGAAAAAAAAAAAATATATATATATATGGCAAGGCACAATTTGGACATGCTCACTGTGATGTACATATACTATATAGTTATATAGTGAATTGTTCCTGCACCCTGAGCAGAGGGGTGGTGTCCCTGGGGTTATATTTAGCATTTGTCTGTCAAAGTTGATTTCAAAGAGCTCCGACCATATCACACTCTCTTCAGCCTTCACTGAGTCATTGATATTCCTTGGCCAACTTTATCTGAGCCTGTACATGTGCCTTCTTGAGTCGGTCTCAATCCATTACAACAAAGTGTTTAACAAAGGTTTTGTAAGTGACTTTGTTTTTATTTATTTATTTTTTTGCTTTTCATCACTTTTTCCAGAATTATCATTACCCCAAAATCTCCAAAGGGAGGAGCCCTGAGTGTCAGCAGTGATGATCATTTTATTTGGGTCAAACTACAATTTATGGCAATTTTTATGCAGTATAATTTGTAATTGTGAAAATGATGGACTTTTTTCGTACAACCTGTTTTTTTTTAAACCAATATGGCTAACATGCGAGTTGGTGGAGCTAGCTGCATAAAGTCTCTTTTAATATTATTTGCAGAGCTAGGAGACCTGGGTTCGAGTCCACCCTCGGTCATCTCTGTTTGCATGTTCTCCCCGTGCATGCGTGGGTTTTCTCCGGGTACTCCGGTTTCCTCCCACATTCCAAAAACATGCTAGGTTAATTGGTGACTCCAAATTGTCCATAGGTATGAATGTGAGTGTGAATGGTTGTTTGTCTTTATGTGCTCTGTGATTGGCTGGCAACCAATCTTGGGTGTACCCTGCCTCTTGCTCGAAGACAGCTGGGACAGGCCCCAGCACTCCTGCGACCCTCGTGACGATAAGCGGTATAGAAAATGAATGAATAAATAAAGTATACCAGAGCGGTACAATACAATATAGAGCATATAAAACCCAAAGGCTACTTAATTAAAATGAATGAAGTTGAAGGCAGTAGAATGGACATCAAAATATGCAAATTTACGCAAACTTTGAAAAGGTGATTCAAGAGAAATCTATAAGTGTTGTATTGGACCTCTGCGGAGGTTATGAATATAGATGAAGACACTCACGGCAGGTATGAACATGCAGAAGACGGCATGTCTCTTTTCTACACCGCTGTCCATAAGCCCAGCTGTATAGTACGTGACCACACCATTTAATTTTCTATATTTGTATGCCTTTTGTGTATGGTACATGACCATTTGTAGTAGTTTTTCATGTTCGACTAATTGCCTGTAGAATCTCTGATGTATTTTGAATGTGAGTTCTCAGAGAACGACCAGAGCACAGTTGGTGATACATCTTTTCAAAATCTCCATCTGTTTTTGTGCTTGTAAATGTTGAACCCCAGCGATTGCTCTGATTGGATGACAATGACTTGTAGTTTACTGCCTCTCTCTCATCAGAGCTGCAGTTTCGCAGCATTATTGCTGTTGATACTGGATAGAGTTGAGATGCCCGGGGCAGGAGCAGGAGGTTGGACAGCACTTTACTCTTACGCCATGGAGATCCAAGAAGATTTAATGATTTGTTGTGGTTTCTCGGCTTGGTTTTGCTTTGGGTCATTTTTATAAAAACTCAATAAAACTTGTTTGAATCTGTCACGACACTCTGTATTTGAGATGAAGCCATGTTTCAGCATTATATCAATGCTCTATGAATTAATTGACTGTCAATAAAATAGTATCGATATTATATAACAGGGGTGTCCAAAGTTTTGGCTCGTGGCACATTTTAAAAGATATTTTCCCAAACAAAAACCCAACAGCAGAAAAATGTAATCATTTTACAAGAATAAAGTTAAACTGCACTTATTTTTGGTATATTGCCCATCATCCACAATCATATTGTGAGACATGAACACAAATGTCTTTCTCTTTTCTTTGCATACTAACAATATAAAAAAAGCCTCAGTAAGCTCTCTATAGCAGGGGTGCTCATTAAGTCGATCGCGATCTACCGGTTGATCGCGGAGGTGGTACTGGTCGATCGCTGGTCGATCGCGGCGTGACATTAAAAAAATATCATCCTAGCATCAATGCCGTCACTTGATTGATATAGAGGGCAGCCATTCAGATGACAACTGAATGTTGCCCTTCGGGTGACCAATCAAATCAAACAACGTCTCTAAGTGCAGCAGAACTTACGATGTCAGCCTATCATCCATCCCCGTTACTTGATTGACATACAGGACAACCAGTCAGATGACAACTGAATTTTGACCTTTAGGTCACCGCTCATGGGTAAACAACGATGCAAAGTGCTAAGCTAGTCGGCGAATTGCGTCAGATTTTAAGCCCTCGCTAAAGTTTATGGTCACTAAAATGAGTGAAGTAGCTGGACCAAGTAAAAAGGCAAAAACATATCACTTCCATACGGAATGGGAGGTGGACTTTTTTTTCACAATGTCTTTTTCGAAGTGCGTTTGCCTGGCTAACCTGGCTATCAGCAGCTACTGTCCGGACTATGCATCCCTGGCTGATTCAATTCAGTGCAAGTCATCAAAGTAAACTCAGGTAATTACAAAAAATGTTAATAGTTAATTATGTGTGTTTTGCAATATTGGCTCATTTGGTTATGTAAGGTACATCAACATACATTGTACATACAAATAGTCCTCAATACATTTGAAAATAAATAGATGTTTTGCATTTTTGTAGTGGGTAGATCATTTTGACTCGGTCATTTTAAAAGTAGCTCGCATGCTGAAAAAGTGTGAGCACCCCTGATCTAGAGGAAGACTTTGCTGCACAGCCACACTGGGACTGTCACATTCGGCTTCCGAACTATTGCCTTTGTGCCTTCATTCATATCCACGTCTGCTTGCTAACTGATAGCACTCATGTAGACCTGCTACTCGTGCAAAGAGGCTTAATAGCTGACAGGATGCTCACTTTCTTCTGTTTTTATTTTGTATGGAGCCAATGCCTCGGACAAAGTCAGCTGGGATAGGTTCCAACATACCCTCACAACCCTAGTGAGGATAAGCGGCATAGAAAATTTATTGATGGATGGATGGAGCCAGTGCGTTCAGAAGTCATGAGAACAGATTCTTAAAATATTATGAGGAAACATGTCATTTTAGTGCCACTGGTGGACAACTGGTAAGCATGTTGGCCACACAGTCGGGAGATTGGGTTCGAATCTCGGCTTGGGCATGTTCTTATATAATAATATAAATCCATCCATTTTCTATACCACTTATCCTGACAAGGGTCACGTGGCGTGCTGGAGCCTAACCCAGCTGTCCTCAGGCGAGAGGCGGTGTACACCCTGGACTGGTCGCCAGCCAAACAACCATTCACACTCACATTCATACCTATGGACAATTATACATGTCATTTAATATAAAAAGAATTGAGGACGTGTTTGTTTTATAATTTTTTTTCTGTTTTCTAACAGGTTGACAACAAAGGATTGGAAAACCAAACTGCAGTCTTCCCAACTACGCAACAGTGAGTTGAGAATGTCCACGTTTCAGATGTTATTTTTATGCAGAATGGGCCCACACAGTATGACTTACAAATGAAGCAGTGGGATAATGAGCAGCTCAAATAACTTGCACGACTTGAGATATATTTGGGACTGTTGCCATATATGAGAGGACAGAAATGACTAATGAGTACCAAAACAAATCTGTAAAAATTGAGCACACTGCAGAGTTTGTTTGTATTGTTGTTGCAGATATGGGGGATATGGGTCATTTTTTATGTTAATGCTCACTTGACATCCTGAGGAACACAAAACAGATTAAATCTTACTTTCATTATATAAAATAAAGTGTTTTTAAGACTGTTTTGATAACTGTTCTGATCTAATATTAATGTTTGTATAAATGAAAAAAATGGTGCATTAGTATTTAGGCTTTGCATTTGGCATCAGCTCATCTGCTCTTGGGGTGTGGTGGTGCCTTGTTTGATGGATTGGATTGGGTCACTCTCACAAAGACAGGAAGTCCTACACACAGCAGACATGCTTGTTCTCAATGCTGCATCAGCGTTTTCAAGCAAGTATCGGCTGATATCGATACTGTCACTGATATTGGCATATCAGAGCAGCCCTAGTCTTCGTTCTTCAACAGTGCTATACACCTTTACCTGTTACCAAAGCATGAATCTGTTTTTTCTCTCTTTCCACATTCACGATGTGCACTGCACCTTTTCTTTTTTTCCCCTTCTAGATGGGTACATTTCATAACTCTGCTTCAGCAAGGTTATTTTTAGACTGGCTAAAATATCAGGGGACCCTCAGGCTTCCCTATCCCTTTTTGTCACTCTTCGCTTTGTTGCTCACTTGAATTCCAAACCTTCAACTCTACTTTGTCAGGATGAATTCTACACCGTGGGAATCCATTTATCCATTTACTGTATGTAATCGTGTCACCAATCTGTCTGCTTCCTTTTGACTCATTTACATAGTTATTTGAGATGGTTATTTAATGAATGTTTAAGTGCACACCCAGTACACATGAGAACAGTCATTCACCACCTCGTCTTGCAACCTGAAAAAAAACCACTCGTTTAAAGTGCATGCATGCAGTCTTAACTTGAATGACTCTCAGGAAAGAGTAGACCACCGGCAAAGCCAACAATTTGATTGTAAAATTATGACATGCTGTGTGATACCATTCCCAAGCAAAGTGGATTGTGCCACAAACAGCAGTCATTTTACACAGCAACTTCTTCTCTACTAAGTGGGTTACTGCCCCGATACAGACAAAGGAAACTGATCGTATCAATAGCTGTGTGTTGATTGTGACCACAAACCGTTGACATTCACTTGAATGTCATTTGCGGACAAAATGCAGTGTACCATCTGTTACCTCTAGATATGGCAAGTAGATTCTATTTGAATTTAGGCCAGGCTGTGAGGTGCTTATAAAATGACAATGTTGGAGGGATCAATATTTTTCTAATGAGCTTTCTTGAAACCATGTCTCGCCACCAATGGACTTTCAAGTAAACTGTGAGGATGACATGCCTGCCTTAATTTATGTCTCTGTGGCAGCACAGCAAACAAGCTGGGTGAGCTGACTGGCTTGTCACCATTGTAGTAAACAGTCATTACAGTAATGTGGTGGAGAAATATCAACAAGTATAGAAAAAAATAAACAATCGACAATTTCAAGAGCACAAGAAGATTACAAGAATTTACTGCCATTACAGCCATTAGTGCCATTATGAGCAGCACTACATCACCAGTGATTCAACAGTATACTCCAGATGCATAAAGAAGTAGACCCGTTTTCCTCATAGCTACTGTTGCTGACTGTTGTTCTGTTTGAGTAATATCACTTAATTAAGCATTTTCTAACATTCCACACTCGAAATGGTCCGTGCAAATATCGGATTGGTATTGGCCGATATTCAAGGCAGCAATATCAGTATCGTATCCAAAGTATAAAGGTTGGTCATATCAGGACACCCCTAGCAACGATGTCATAAACGTTGGGTCGGTACCGCAAACACTGCATCACATGTTCCTACAGCAATGGCACTGGTGCACATCCGGATAAATTTGGGTATTAGTGTTTTTGTTTTTTTGCCCCTTTTTAAAAAGTGAATACCTTCTGTTTTGCGACTTGGATATATGGGTACTGTTGGCTGGATCTCAATTTGCTTACTTCCATATTTGCATTTAGTCTGTTGAGTGCATAAGTGTGCTCGACTGTTGCTGTCAAAATGCCCAAAATGATGAATGATCGACACTTAACACCCTCAATAGTGGCTAGCTTAGCTGCATAGCGGAAGTGGAGAGACTAATGTAAAAAAAATAGCAGCTGCTGAGGAGAAACTCATAGTGGTGGAACATAATGAACAGAAGAAAAAGGAGAAAGCAGACAAATATTCTAATTTATTTCTGGTTAGTGCACAATGACAATCATTGATTTGGGACATCACTGTTAAAATCTGCACACTCAGGTTAGAACACCTGAGTTGTTAATAATTCAAAAACGAAAGCAGCACAAACTTTAATTTTACCTGCACAAAACAGCACAAACATAGCACAAACAAATGAGACTATTTGACCAGAGTTTTGAGTGAGGTGGGGGGGGGGGGGGGGGGCTCATTTTTGTCATTAAGCCATTCTAAAAGCACAGATAAAAAAACAGAATGTACTAAAAGGAAGAAAATACATTTTGCTATTGGAAATAATGTAAATCCAATGTTACCAGACACAAAACATTAACATCAGCCCAATTTTAGAGAATTATATTTCTACATCCAAAAAATAAAGATGATTATATAAATGATGAGTTAGATGGATAAATGAACATTAGCATTACCTTGGCCTTTTAGGATAGGCCGGTAGAGCTGAATACTGGCTCATTTGAACTTTTTTGCAGCAGTTAAGCAGACATAATTTTGTATGTGTTTTACGAACAAATAAACTACCCCTACACACACATAATTAAGATGATCAAAGGATTTCCTGGACGGAATCTTTGTCGTGTCACAACTCGAAAGGAACCACTGTTCATTCTTCACTAGTTTGTTAGGCATTCTCTTTTTGCCACATGAAAATTGAGATATCCTCCTAAAACCAGAGCGTATGAAAACCGACTTACCATCCTATTTGATTTGAGACACAGCCATTTTCTTATTCTTATGAAATATTCTTATTCTAGTTTTACTAGTTTGTTGATGGTGGTACAATGAGAACCGGTGGCCAAATATACTGTGTCATGTTTTTTTTGGCCCCCTTTTCAGATTTTGAGCAGCTTATGTTTTGTGTCACCACCCAGTCAGCGTTGTTCACAGCACTGTCAGCACATAGAGTTAGTATTTATAGAATTTGTATGTTATTTCACGCTTGGCACCCACACTCCCCTGCGCTGTCCTTTTTATCAGCACTATCTGCCACAGCAAGTTCCTTGGTTCCATCCACTCATCCATCAAGCCATCCCAGTGACCAGAAAGGACACAGATGGATCCACTATCAAAGCCCACATTTGTTTTGGAACCTGGATGTGGGAGTGGTGGCCAGATGCAAAAACAATGTCGTCATTCAGGCGAAGCCGTGTTTCAGCCTGCTGTCACTGACTTTGTAGATTCATTCCCAGTGGAGTCAGTCAACTTACTGTTTCCATGACATCTGTTTTAACTGTTGAACCTGTAGGGTGATTAGTCATTGTATCAAAACAATAGCAAAGCTGCATTTATGTATCCATTTTAATTACGCTTCTTAAAGTTTCTTAAATAAATCACAATATTTGAGTGCTGACACGTTGTGTGCACTATTATAATAAAAATAATTGCATGGTAGGCTGCTGTTTGGAATGTGCCAGTCATCGTGTAGATGGAAGATTCTCCTCAGCTTACCACTCAGAGAAGAGAAGGCGGAGCTGTTGCTACAACAGTTACAGCAAATACCTCCTCAACCAACACCGGCTGCATAATGTTCCATTTCTTACACCGCCGGCTATAAGTGGACATTGGCCAGGTTACAATAATTGATCCTCATGTAAAGTCCAAACAATACATTTTTTTTTAACTACAGTCCATCTGTGTGCTTATGCAACTTGTTTATTAGTCAAGCTGATAATTCACATTCCCATAACATGAATCCTCAGATCAAGTCAGCCAAGCCAAATGTTGTATTATATCCAAGGGTAGTATACTTTAACTGGTTTCAGGGCTGAATTGATGTAATTATTTTACTTTTTTGTCTCACAAACATGTACTTTGTCTCCTTCTAATCAACTAGCACACACACACACAATTTTCCTCACAACCCCCCGCTGTCAACACCATTAATGCACCCCGACAACCCCATTCCTTCAGGCCAGTAGGAGAGAAAGGTTGTGATTTGATCTTTTTCACCTTGATCAGATTACGCATTGGAATTAGTATAATTACAGCTTTTGCTGATTAATGGGCAGGCTATAATTAGCCCGTTGGATACAGGGGAAGTGTGTGTGTGTGTGTGTGTGTGTGTGTGTGTGTGTGTGTGTGTGTGTGTGTGTGTGTGTATGTGTGTAAGTGCAATGAAAGAAAGACGCGAGAGAAAAAGAGATGTGCTGTAAATTCTCGTGTGGCTTCTCGTAATTATGTTGAAGAACTGTAAATAATTAGTGAAATTGGTTTCTTGAATATGATCAAATAAAATAGTTCAATTATTCTGTCAACATTATGTGCATACAGGAAATAAAAAAATAAGCAGGGACAATGTCAATGTCTAGCATTTTTATTGTATGTAATTAGGGCTGTTTTAATCAGATTAATCAGTTTTCAAATCAATCACGATAAATCACCGATGTCATCTATGCCCATTTTAGCCATATTTTATTAAAATAAAGATAAACAGGATTATACATATATACATATTTAACAGCACCGTGTCTCTGTTTGTCAGTATGTTGTCGATACCGTAACATAAAATACAGCGAAATTTCATATGCTGAGGCACTGCAGTATGAGAAACGGGGAGCGGCGGTGGGTGGGTGGGGTGTATGGTTGTTGGGTGGAAGGTGCTTGTCGCTGCCACAGATAGGAAAAGTCAGCATTTATTGTATTTTTTTATAGCAGCAGTACCAGCGAGAGCTACGTTTAGCATCAAATCAAATGCATTAAAGATATTTTTATGTGCTGCTGAATGAATTATTGAGTTTGACTGTCAAGATGGAGGATTATTTATCCAAGCTCAACAGAAGGTGATCAAACATCCGACTTTTACAACAAAGGATCAGGGCTTTTCCTGGAGAAGAAGAGGGTGCATGTGCGTCGTATGTAAATAAAAGGTATAACGATTTAATTAAAAAAATAAACAAATGGGACTCAGACATATTTCAAATGTTTAACAAGAGTTAATTATTTTCTTTTTCCACTTATCCTCCTGAGCAATTTATATTAATATAAAAAAAAACTGTCCCACCGGCTCAGTCGTGCACAGTTGAATATTGAGGTGTTTTTGCTGTAGAGTAGCTTTTGTTGTTATTTTTTATGGAGTAGTATCAGATATATATTGGTTATATCAACTTTACTATGGCAGTGAGAGGAAGAGAATACTTTTTATGTGATTGGTGTTGCCTACTTAAGGCCGATGAATGAAATAAAAGCATTATTTTCAGTCTATATTTTAATTCAACTTTGAACACAAAAATTAAGTTTTGGGTGTTAAAATACAGCTTTTTGGTATGTTTCTACCTACCAGGGATGTGCTCAGGCATCGTGCCACATTAAAACCTCTGGTCTGGTTCCGCCACTCCAGTATTTGCCCTGAGCTCGACCCAAGGTCAGCAGAATGAGAGTGGAGAATGCTAAGAGCTCAGACTGTCAGGTGGTTCAGGCAGAGAGGTTTACCAACATACATCTGCATAGCCACAGTGGCTGGCATCCATTACAAATCCATCGACCCATCCACTTTCTATACCGCTTGTCCTCAGTTGGGTCGCCAGTAAACTGAAGCCAACCCCAGCTCTTGGGCGAGAGACGGGGTGCACTCCGGACTGGTTGCCAGCCAATCACAGGGCACATTCGTTACACTCTCTGTATACTTGAGGAATATTTATTTATTTTAGTTTCTGTAGCTTTCTCTCTTTGTCTCCCCCTGGTACACTTTACACCATAAAAATGATTATCTTCCCTTTGGGAACAATGTGACCAGATTGCATTGTACAGCACATTTACATTGATTGTCTTGTGTTCACTATTTTCTTTTGACATGTAATGGTCATGCATGTATGTTATAGCACCCAAGTGATCTTTTTTTTTTTTTAGCAAATACTGTCGCTTTGGTATATTTCCAGGTGTCTGCATTGTTGCTATGTGGCCTTATATGTTTGCTAATTGAGTGTGACAGCATGTACTTTTCTATCAAAGTTAATGGATGGCTGATTTTAATGGTTTTTTTTCCATTCCTGCACGCCACATTGCACAAGCAAATTATATAAATATGTGCATTTACAATTTGGAGACCCTCGACAATTGCAGGAAAACTGATTTTGCAATGCTCACAATTGCATTTTCATGAGGCACAAACTTATTTGCATAATAGCTGTGCTTCTGTAACCTGTGACGAAATGTACACATGCTCTCATTTTATGAAACGCATTCCAACCTAATCAGAATTATGGTGTGAAATAGGCCTTAATTATTAGTGCACTCAGGGACTCTTGGAAAGCATTTACAAAAGGATGGTGACAAATTCAAAGATGACTCGCGGTGTTGGGTGTGAAAAGGGTGATAAGACATTGAACTGCAGTGTTTTAAATATTAATAGCAATATAGTGTATGCCAGTTGTTGTGCATGCGTGAGCTATTTTTGTGCTCTCAACAAACAGCAGCAAACAAGTGTAGCCGAGCAGGATGGAAGAGCAAGCGGATGGACACAATGAATACGATTATGCATCCATTCTGACCACGTAGCACGACAGTTATGTTTAAGCTTGGATAATCCCGATGCAAAGTATAATATTGCTGCTTCTTGAACATGTGGGTGGCCCTGTTTCTTTTTCTTCTCCATTCCTAGCTCACTCTCACTTGAAACAGCAGTATACTCATTTTACTTTACTCATTCTTACTACATTTTTTTCTGATAAAGCACGAGCTATAAAGTAGCGTTGTCGCCATTGAGGGGAAACCCAAATGTTTTGCAGCTCTGATGTTATGGTTTACTGCTCAGGATTGTGAGTAGTGCTTGTAAATTGATGAAACATAATGGATGAGATGAATGAGCCAAGGTGGGGCATGACTTTTTAAAGGAGATAACTCAATGGTTAAAGTCATCTTAACCCTAAAATACAGCTATGATTTTAATCGGGACCATTGCACCCAAATTTGCACTAATGAGGTAGACGTAGCATACATGCACTAATGGCATACGCCTCTCATGCTATAGATCATTTGAAATAGGGCCCATCTTTTACTTGACAGCATGGTCTTTATGCCATAGGTCCGTGCTCTAACGTCTCAGCCTCGTGTGAACCATTTTCTTAATTAATTCCCACAAGTGACCAAACATTACCTTGAAAGGATAATATCTGCAGATGACCTTTGATCTTGGAACCAAGCTGATCTGGTCAAAGCACCACAAGGCCTTTTTCAAAGCATTCAACACCCTCAAATACCTGTCTGTATGTCCGTGAGCAGCCTTGAAGAATTACATCAGCTTTAGGATTGTCGTCATTTTTGTGTCTCAATATTTACCGTAGGGCAGTGCTTCTCAAATAGTCAGGGAAGTAGTCTTTCACAGTCAGTGTTGTTGACATAACAGGTTCTCAATAAAGACTCCAGCTCAGTTCTATTTCAGAGCCTTTACTTTTAAGCGCTATAAAACTGAACATATAGAAGTAAAGTATTAGGGATGTCCTTTTCTTCTTTAATAAGAAGCTTTTTTTATTTTTACAAACAATGAATATGAAATGAAAATACCTCTTTATAGCATTAAAAATAATGGAAGCCACAGAGTTTTTGTCCCAAATAATACACATCTTCCAATTCTTCCCACAAATCTATTTGAACCATTTCTTTTTCATCTAACCAGTATGTTGTATTTGGATCATAATTTGTAGTAATCCCTTGCCATTTTGTGCTTTGAATTTAGTGGCTTCACTCATCAGGAGTTTTCAAAAATATATTAACTAATTCAATACCAAAGACGTAGTTGTATGTTTTTTTTTTTTAATACCTGGATGCCCAATCCCAATAGTGTATTTGTACATCGTTTTTTTTGCACAAGCAAAAAGAGGTGATGACTCAACTGTCCACTAATGTATTTCACTTCAGAGCAGTTTTAAGACATAAAAACGGCCACAAGGTGGAGATCATTCATTAATTCATTTTCTACCGCTTATCCTCACGATGGTCGCGGGCGTGCTAGAGCCTATCCCAGCTGTCTTCCGGCAAGAGGCAGGGTACACCCTGGACTGGTCGCCAGCCAATCACAGGGCACACTCACACTCACATTCATACCTATGAACAAAATTGGAGTCGCCAATTAACCTAGCATGTTTTTGGAATGTGGGAGGAAACCGAAGTACCCGGAGAAAACCCACGCATGCACGGGGAGAACATGCAAACTCCACACAGATTTCTGAGGGGGGAATCGAACCCAAATCTCCTAGCTGTGTGGCCTGCACGCCAACCACACTGTGCAGCCAGGTGGAGATCATGTGGATGGTAAAATCACTCATGACAGGAAGGAGGACGTAAGAGAGTGCGGGTTCTTCCTTGGCCATTCAGAACGCAGAACACAATGCGTGGTCACATGCTGTAAAGAAAAAAAACAACAAAAAAAACATGCAAAATCCGGTAGACGGCGAGGCCACCAAAGGTGAATTAACCGCAATCCAGCAAGGGAAGACTTTATACCGTATATCCTTGACATAAAGAATGTTGACCTTTTAATACACAACATAGCGGTTCTTCGACATGTTGGCGCCAGTCTTCACACTGCTGTGCCATACTGCCTCAGCAAGGTATCCTCAAGCTGGCACAGTTAAAATTAGCACTGATGAGTCACTCATTAGCAGCTCTGTGTATGTTGGCAGGCTGTTGTGAACTGCTTTGCTTTTTCAGTTTAGCAAAGTTTTTCACAGTTTTCAGTCCTGTGATTTATTTATGAAACAATGTGTTGAAGACCAAAAAAATATTAGCATGATGAGCAGGAGGTTTAATTAAGGTCCTAATTATTTTTCACAGCTTGCAACATATACCAAATCATACACATGCAGGTTTTCATGAAATATCAATGACATAATGAAAAACTTTTACAGCTTTATTGTGACAAGGTTTATTGAGACTGTACTGTCTTTCTGTCCAGTCCAGAGTGTACTCAACTCTGACCCGAAGTCAGCTGGGATAGGCTCCAGCATACCCACAAGGTATAAGAAAATGGATGGATGTCCTTTTTGTCAGGGGTCACTATGGCTTTTGTTGAATTAAACTTGAAACAGCTTTAGAGGACACATGATCAATTGCCTGATTCTGTCGCTGTCTGTTTTGGCTTCTTTGCACCTCTCCAAAGGCCCCAATGCACAAACACGACTGATGAGTATGGCCACTCTACAAAAAGAAAGTCAAACCAATTTCCACATTCACGTAGCACAGGGAAAATGAAGACAAAAGTCAAAGCCAAATATGCATGCAAAATTTTCTTAAAATGTAACCATTTAAACAATATGCAAAAGCAAGAAGGAAGGGGAAAAACCTGGGCTTTCGCTGTGTGTATGTGTTGTCCTTTTCAAATTATATTAACACAAATGAGGTTGATGTATGAAAATAGACTATTTAGAAGAAAATCAAAGTCATTCTATGTAAAGTTGTCTGTTCAGCAGCGGTCGTGGGCACCCCCATGTTGTCAGAATGGTACATCTTGTTACATGACATTTTCATATGATCTATGAGTGCGACTGATCACATTCATAGGACTCGAATCATCACGTACTTTAATATTATAAGACGGTAGTTCTCAACATGTTTGGCTACAGGACAGGCCATCACCCTTTTAATGTCAAGCAGTGACCCAAATAATTTAATGAACATTTGCCTCCTGCCTATGTCAAAATGTATATGTGGTCCATTTTATTGTCCATGGAGGAACATCGGCCAAGATGGTCCATGGAAAAGCCGGCTAGTATGAGTTAGCCGGTAGGCTAGCCGGGAACCCTCTGTTTCCTCTCACACTGCCTGCGGCGTTTCCTCTGCAGTAGCTGTGCAGTAGTGGGGGTTGAGGCTGAGGTGGGCCGCAGAGGGATGCCTAGCTTCTGTAGTTCCCTGGCATCCTCAGGTTGTAAAGTCCACAAAGAGCTGATGCCAATTTCTAACAGCAACTTCCAACAGCACACGTATTTTGGTGAATGGGCAAACATGTAAACACATTACCCCTTTAGAAGATTATTTTTGTATGATTTCTTAGGTTAGCAAATCTGTGCTACATCAACATAATAAAGTCTGATCATTTAGGGCAGGGGTCTCAAACTCAATTTACTTGGGGGCCACTGGAGCTCGGGTCTGGGTGAGACTGGGCCGCATCAGGTTTTCCAAAAAATAGAAATAAAAAAGCAAAAAAACAAAAAAATTTAAAAAAACGTTGCTTTGGTTCCAATTTTCTACAAGAAAAGCTCTGATAAAACATTCCACTGTTCTCAAATATCTTACTTTTTATTTTTCTACACAAAATAAGATGAAAAATAAATAAACAAATCAAGAATAAAGAAAATCAATCAATCAGTAATAAATAAATAAATATTATAATAATAATAAAACGGCAAATAATAAAAAGTTAAGAAACCACATATAGTTGGTGGGTAGACAAATTATTTTTTTCAGATTAAAATTAACAAAGCATTATTAGAGCCCTGTAGACATGACAAAACACGACTATAGTCACATTTATACTTTTTTTTATTTACAACATATTGCGCAACTGCAGGGTCTTGAGACACATGCTAACTTGCAAACTAGAGAGCTAGCGACCTACACGGTAGCCTTCAAGTTATTTCCTTTAAACTTAAATAGCCAAAAACTTACCACTTCCACAAGGATAGGGAGAATAACTATTCTATAACTAACTAAACAGTTATTTAACCCTTAACATGAACATTAATCAAATGTAATAATTTTTTCTGGGTACATGAAGCCATACAGCATCCATATCAAACTTGCGCGGGCCGCACAAACATTAAACTTTCATATCAAGGCGGGGGCCTCAAACTAGTGTCCTAGTGCGGGCCACATTTGGCCCACGGGCCGCGTGTTTGAGACCCCTGATTTAGGGGAGCAGTGCAGGCACAAGCATAAATACAACATGGGAACTATTGGGAACTACAACATGTAGTTGACACAGCAATGCCAGAAACCAGTCTTCCTTATTACAAGCTAGTGTACTGTCAAAATAATTAGCGGTTAGTTTTAGGTCCTTTTTACCTTTTGTTAAACCTAAAGAGCTATAGACTCTTGCGTTTTTTTGGCATTAGCCATTCAAGTAGCCTCCAGCATAGATTATTTTAAGCATTACAACATTTAATTCCATATGATGCAAATCTGCTACAAATGGTTCAATTTGCAATGAAAGAAAGAAAAGCAGATACTGTCCAGTGATGTCAGAATGCCGGTTGTTCCTTTAAGAGAAAACATCTAAAATATTAAAGGGCATTTTTCCTGTGTATTCACCCTCTAGCCATTATAGGTTTTGCTTTTTAAAACATATGTACTGTACTGCATGCATGGCGTGATGAGGTTGAATTCTGGTGCATTCATGACTGCTCAGTCAATATCTGAAAAATTGATGGGGTACAACGACAAATGGCCTCTCCTTGAATGCTGCATGCGGAAAATGACAGCAATTTGATGGCATGTTTTAGTGCACTTCTAAGCAGTCAGATGGCATTATGTTCTGTTGGTTGACTGTTGACATGGTCATACATACTATAGAACCCGTGATGATGGATTTTTCCTGTTTATCACGTAAAAAGGGGTGTTCCAAATGTACCATTTTTTAACCCGCTCAGTGCACCTTGTTTTTGAGTGTACTGTGTTTACGGCATCATGTTAAAATAAGTGGATGTTGATGCACTGAATGGAGGAAGGAAGGAAGGAAGGAAGGAAGAAAGGATGGAAGAGAGGTCCTGAGTTTGACCACAGAATCAACAATCATCCCGGATGTAAGCTGCTTTTTAACAATACAGCGCTAGCTGTGTTGCATTATTTTCTTGTTACTGCCATGTGTTAGCACTAACAAGAACCTTAAGAGCAAAATCAGACCTGGCAGCCCGTGACCTCACTGTCTGCTCACGTCAAATACTTGCTTTTTTCTGCCGTCTGCTGCTGCTCATCTTCTTAGATGCAAATATGTGCCATTATGGGTTTTCAACTCTGCGATGTCCTTCTCTTGTACGTGTGGCTGATCATTTATCCTTTTTTAAAATTGTTTTTTTTATTTTTGTATGCCTCTCTGCCTCTTTTGCTATTATGTCATCATTCGTGTGTGTGTGTGTGTGTGTGTGTGAGAGAAAGAGAGACCCATTCCCATGATAGAAAACTGGTTATATAAACATGCCTTGAGCATTGTAACACACCAGTGTCACAGTGAGGAGGCTCAGTGTAACCCCTGTGCTACCTTTCAGTTTCCATTCACAATTGAGATAGTACAGAAATCACACAAGCTTGATCTGAAAAAATATCATTTCTCTTTGCATTTTAATACAAGTTTCACATACAGATGACAGTTTTGTCAAAATGTTTCATATTACTGCGGCCCTGAAAATTGCCAATGCTGTCCAATTTGCAATCTCACTTAGATCTACACTTATTCAGTTTGTATTTTCTGTAGTGAAGCCACTCTTACACTGATGCCCAATGTCCGCTCAAGTTTAATAATGGCTGATTTATCCATCATGCCTTGTAGTAACACCAGAGTGTCTCTCAGGACTCCAAATTATCCTTTCACATCTGCTGCTGTTCTCTGCTGCTCCTGTGTGACACCCTTACACCACACACGGTGACAGTTGGACACACCAGACTACAGCAGGCTTAAGGCAGGCCTGTTTGGATTGATTAGACTTTCATAAATTAAGCGATGATGCACTTAAAGAGCAATGATGGAGACAGACTTGCTATTTGATTGTTCGGTCATCCCAGTAAACGTGCCTTGAGTCTACAATCTGGATAACAGTCACTGCTTTGTTACGTTACATGCATACATTTTAAAAACGGTCACTAAATATGCTCAACTTCACTGATGTCCAGCAACTCAATAACAATTTATGGCAGCATGGCACTTATTTAGCAAATAATGACCTTAAAATAACCACTTTTGATTAAGAAAGTTTGCGTCAGTGCATGTATTATTCATCCATCACTTCACAACATTTCACAATGGATGTCCTGCAGCCTTACCGGTGTACCCACTACCATTGTGGAGCTTCATTGTGGGGTGCATCACCCTTCACTCATTGACTTGCCGTATTCGGTGGTACCTCGGTTTTCGTTATTAATTGGTTCCTAAATGTCTGACGAAAACTGTTTCTTGGAAACTATAACCAATCTTGACTTTTGACTTGCTTTTTCTTTATTAGTGACCTCAACCAAGAAAAAAATCACGACTTTTGTTCCAAAAGTGTTTTGCTTGTAGACCATGCACTATATCAACGCCAAATTTCTACGAAACATTTTAGTCAAAGACTGAGTCATTAGACAAGTAGGGCATTCAAAAACATTCACAGCAGTTTTTCTTTAGAAAATGCCCATTATTTATTTTTCTCATACTTTGCAACGGTGTCATTGGATATGGAGACGCATTCCAGAACTACACCATACTCCATATCAAGAGCAGCAGCCAGTAACGAGGTCCTCTGCAATTGTGTGCAGTTTTACCGAATGTACAATTCTGTATGCAGACTTTGAGGAAGCTATCTGAGCTTTTTGTTTACACAGGGAGTTTTTGTAAAGCACTTTCCTGCTTTTAGTATTCACAAACATTCCTCTTGGAAAAACACTGGTTTCTTTCCAACTTGACTGGTGTAAGTGGTCTTCAAGTGTGTTGAATTTATTGGTTTTCATCCTATCTGCTGCCAGTGTTTTGGGACATAACACACAGAGTTTTTTTTCATCATCTTCTACAACATTAACCATTAATCCAAGCCTTTCTCATCTAGGATTTTGGGAGTGAATCATTGTTCACTTCAACTTTTAGCTTGTTAGTTTCCGATAAGTCGTACAGTTTGCTTCATTCAACTTCATTCTCCAAAACTAAACCTTCAACCTTGGCAGTGTGAATTGTTACTTGTTACCCTGGCACCTCCGTTTTTGTTATTAATTTGTTCCAAAAGTTCAGATGAAACCCAGAATGTATGAAACTTAACCAATTTTTCTCTTAGAATACAATGTAAATTCAAAAACAAATATTTACAAAAATACATTTTATAGAGAATAATTGCAATTTTACATGCAGAAAACAATGCAAAATAATAATAAAAATCAAATAATCAAATCATCTTACCTTAGCAACAATATAAGCATAGGTCTTTGAATCATGACAAATGCAAATCTAAAATTGTCACCCTTATATAACCCACAGGCTTGGTGAAAGGCCATGCCCAATGCAGTGGCGTAACAAAATGGCTATAAATCTTCAGGGTGCAACAGTTAACTATACAGAAAAGATAATGTGAGTGAAAGGAGTTTTTGCCTGAAGTTGGGTTTTTTATGTCCTACAGAGAGCTGAACATTGTGTGACATGCTCAACTACTTTAATATTCACAATATTCCCAATTATAATCATGTGAATAATTCATCCTAGCCCATCATTCATAGAATGATGCATGACATTCCTTTGTATATAATGTCTCATTCAATGTTAACACAAGCCCAATATATTTAGTTCTTTGTTTATTCTGTCTATTCTGCCAGACTACTCATTTGTAATTGTGATAAAACAGCCCTGCAGCTAGTGTTTTGGACATTGTAGATGTAAATAAACATTTACATCTTAATAAATTAGAATATCATGCCAAGGATATTTGATGTCAGGCGTTCACTTTAGACAAAGAGACTAGTTAAAGACTTTTTTTTCATAAATCAAATAATACAATTGAAATACAAGCCCAAAACGTATGATACAAATATTTTTAGGAAAATGAAAGGGATTCTGCATTTAACATTAGATTCCGTTTTTATTGGCCAATTCTGCGATTCAGTTAACGCGGAAATCATAGGGCCCTTAAAACAGGCTGGATGACAAAAACGTTCACTCTGTGCATATGTCTCAACATCTGGGCATGTTGGTTCTATAGCACGTCACTCACTCAGTCTCTTTGTCTCATTGAGGAGAGATGCGGTCTATGTACATGCTATGTGTGTGTCATGTGCTACAGAATTGAATACTGTCTTTGTGTCTATTGTGTATACAACCAACGAGTCCGGGTGTACCCCGCCTCTTGCCCAAAGACAGCTGGGATAGGCTCCCGCATACCCGCGACCTTAGTGAGGATAAGCGGTAGAAAATGGATAGATGGATAGATGTGCATAAAACACAATCTGACGTTAATTTCAGCCCATTTGCACATCTTAATTCTTTTACATGAAAAAGTTTGTAACAAAGACAATTAAATACATAATACAATATATGGTAGAACACCTCATTGTGCACCAAATGTATTTTGCTGTATCCAAAACATGCACTTTGACCAAACTCCAAGAAAATGCAAACGTAAACAGCGTACTTGATTGGGTACTAAAAGGAAGTGTGTATACAAATGAGCTGACATCTGCATTGGCACACACAGTTTTTCGTTCATTTTACAGTTTTTTGGATATTCAGATAATGAAATTGCTTGACATTCCCATTACAATATTAAATTATCTTGAGAAATTAAAGTTTATTGCTTTCGATATGGTGTACGCATTATTATGGCATATATTATCAGAATAATGTTGACAATAATATTGTTTATCAGCATTCATTTGTAGGACAGTGGTTGTCCAGCAAAATGTCGTAATTCAAGAAAGGTGCTGACAATTGAGGTAACTGACTGTCTTTTGTCAAGTGCTTATTAAACAGTATTGGTTCTCTAATGTACATCTCGCTGTTTCTTGTTGAACTGAGCCGCTGTGCTTACACGCTTGTGACTGATCCTCGGCGGACGAGCTTCTGCTTCAGTGTGTTAATGCATGCAGGGATTTGGAGTTTGTCAAAGATCCTCCTGAGTTTTGCATGTGAATGGCTGTGTGGTACCATGTTGCTTTCCTTCTCTCTCTGATTTCTATCTCACTGTGGTTTTGATAAGGGCCCAGTTCGGGTAACCGCATGATTGAAGTGCTTCTCCGATGTGTTTGTGATCCCTCGGCTTCCCGTTTGTCCTTGTGTGCATATTGTGATCCGAATGATGTTGGGTTCTGATAACTCCCTGCTTGTGTTCCAGTGAGAGCTGGGAATAAAAGACTGTATCGATTTGTGTCTGTTTTTTCACTATTCTTCATTGTTGATGCTCCTATCATCTTTATTGTGCGCCGCAAAGTCCAAGAAGGTCAAACCACTTCGTCTGACAACCTCCCTTGTGAACCTGATGTAGCTGTCCACTATTTCAGGTCTTATGAATGCTTGTGTTTTGATTTGGACTCAGGCTATATCCGCATCGTTAAATCAATGGCTGGCAACTGTTCCTACTCCTGGGATCACAGCTCTGGTTTCTACTGGCGACTATAGGGGGATACTGGTGAGGCCAGAACACAGGAATGACAGTTGCTGCACACACAAGCACGGCTGAACTATGGAGCCAGCAGAAAAACACTTGAGTTTAATTCTGGTTTGACTCTTACAGTAAGGAACAAATGTTTCTGTCTTTGGATGGGAAGTTGTGGGCTTCAGTTATTGTTGGTTTTCAAAAGGGCCGTGCACCATAATTTTATATCCCTGTGGCTTCTATGATCTACATAAATCAAACACAGGCTTGGAATACTTAAGGTATAATTACACACACACACTCAAACTGAAGAGATTTTGGTTGCAACCATAAACCTCCGCTCCTGGCCACCAAGAACAAAATATTTCACCATTAATGGTTACACACAGAGCACCAAAAGGAAACAGCCATTTCAGATTGGGGGTGTGGGGGATGGAGTATAATAAATGAGAGAGTGGGGGGATGTAGGGATCGGACTCCAGATGGGGGGGTAGGATGCCGCAGGCACATCTGCACCATGCCTCAGTTCCCGTCTGTGGTTTCTGGCTCGGCATGTTGACACCAACACCAGCTAACAGCAAAGATGTCACTTTTTGTTTACACTGGAATAGTTGCATACCCGGAGTCCTCCAGAGTTAAAGGCTCTGCAATGACTTTTGAATTTTATTATACGTAGACGTTGTAGACATCAAATTTAGATGTTTAAACCGGCAATGCAGTTGTTACAGATTGTTGGAACTAACAATTATTTAAATAATCAGTAAATTCTTTCATCCATCCATTTTCTACCGCTTATCCTCACAAATGCCACGGGCGTGCTGGAGCCTATCCCAGCTGTCTTCGGGCGAGAGGGGGGATACACCCTGGACTAGTCGCCAGCCAGTCACAGGGCACATATAGACAAACAACCATTCACACTCACATTCATACCTATGGACAATTTGGAGTCGCCAATTAACCTAGCATGTTTTTGCAATGTGGGAGGGAACTGGAGTCCCTGGAGAAAACCCACGCATGCACGGAGAGAACATGCAAACGCCACACAGAGATGCCTGATGGGGTAATCGAACCTGGGTCTCCTAGCTGTGTGGCCTGCGCGCTAACCACTCCTCAACATGCAGCCGAATCAGTAAATTATTTATTGTTTCTTCTTTGGATGTTCTTTTTGTGACACATCTGATGAGCCAAAAGACCCCAGGTTGTCTGAAAGTCTGTAAAAGCTTCTGCCAAATACTTTTCAGGTGTAAGCTTTATGACCTACTTTTCTAGATGCTTTTTTATTTTGGGCCATCTTGTACACACAGTATATGGAACACAAAGAGAAATGTGAACACAATATGTCGTGACCTACTTCTGCATTTCTCCATTGGAATCCTATTTTTTTCCTCTGGATAAACCTACCAGTTAAATCAACTAAACTAAACTAGAAAAGAAATTAAGATGCTCCAATTTCTTGTTGAACTTCAACGTAACTGCCCTAATAAATGAGACTCAACAATGTGGTATAACAACCATAAAAAAATACACACAGTCTCTTCTCCAACTCGACTCCAGACAGCATCATGAAGGCTCAGGTGGCAGTGTTACCTGATGCGGTAGTGTACCCTCTTGAAGGGTATGTTTGCCAGCTCTGGTAGTCATATGCCTATTTTATTGATGGTTCACACCAATAGAAGGCAGGAATACACACGTGCACGCTTACTTGGCTTGTTTTTCATCAGACACAGACATTTTCTTATGTCTTGTCTTACTTAATTCTACTTTGCATTGACAATTGTCAAGCAATAAACAACATAAGAATGTGTCATGGTCCGTGGCAATGACAATGGACAAAAATCCACAAGTTGATGCAAGTTGATGTCTTAAAAATGCCACATTCTGAAAAACCCCAACTAATTATAGGGCCCTAGGAACAATAAGCTTTGTGTTTGTGTGAAAGAAAATAACTTCCTCATTCCCTTCCAAAGAAACCAACTGAATAGAATGTTGTCACCGTTAGTGATGGGAATTTAAGATACGATTCTTTCGGCCCGCAAACATCTCACCTGCTTGTTTGTCCCTATAATGCACACAGTGATGAACTTCACCATATCTGGCATACATAGAGGAGATCTTTGTTGACAATTTAGTGACATGGTCGGTATGTTTGTCAAGTAAGTGCGCACATTTAAGTGTTTTTTGTATCACACATCATGATCAACAGAGGTGAAATATTCACCGAGCAGGTGAGCGGAAGTGAGCTCCGCCTCTGTAACGCCGTGTGTCTGAACGCTGTTACTACCCCTCTACCCCAACAGTACCAAGAAGGCACAGCTTGGAGTCTTCCTGGGAAAACATGCATAGATGTTCAACATGAGGCACAGGGGCAATTTTAAAATGTGGCACATTGCAGAAGTAAAATAAACAAAACAGCAAAAGTGGGGAAAGTAGAGCAAAAGGCATAATAGAACTAGGAAAAAGCTAATAACGCATTGTTTTATTCATTGTTTTATCTCGTGCATCATCTTGTCTTGTGAGCTGGTTGTCCTATGACACCCCTAGACATGACCCCTTTGGGTCTCAAATTTCACGTCACCATATATGTCGATGTCTGCCTAAGTGGACACTTTTTCACATACGACCAGGACTTGATGAGTTGGTCAGCTCATCAACTGGACCGACTTACACGGGTTACACTGTAGTTTCTAAAATGTGATGACATAGGAATACCAAATGAGCACAGCAACAGCAGGACAGAAGGTCAAATACAAACCAAAAAGTCATGCTGCATTGCAGTGTTGTGATAAACCTGCGGCGGCTATGTCGCACGGAATGTACAGTTTCACAGCATGCCTTCCAGAGGCACATACTCCATTATCCAATTATAGAAGTGACGTGTAATGTTTGTTGTATCTAGATTTATTTATGTTTTTCTAATTCTAATCACACTATATTATACTGCACGTTATGCCACAAAAACCACCTTCAAGTGACTTCCACTTTTGTCCTTTTGGTATATCTGCAAAGTGGAAGGTTGTATCATCAACAAGGTCACACAGCAGCAGGGTAGAAAGATGAATTGTCATGGGGGAGAAACATGCAGTGAGGACTGAGAACATTAATTAAACGAGATGAAATGTATGCTTTTATGGTTCAGTGCTGTGGAAATGTACTTTATTATGATGGGGTGGGGGATTCTGTATGAGCATACTTTATAATGCAAATGTTATTAAAGCGTCCTCCAGCATCTGTTGGGAAGTATTTCTTAGCTTAATTGGGTTGTGTTTTATATATATATATATATTTTTTTTTAGATGAGAGCATTTCATTCATGCTTTAAAGTGAAACTTTGACAACACAAGTTACAAGGTCACCCATCTCTGCAGTGTTGCCATGGCTACAGAATGATTACCTTAACGTGGATATAATAAAACACGGGGTGTGTTTTAAGTTGTTTTGGCCACATTTCAACCAAAGCAGCCCAAAATTATTTTCACTCCCAAACCTGAGCATTCCCTATTTACGTAGGTACCATGGCCATGCGTGTATTGACGTCACCATTTTTACAGAAATGTACGCATTGAACCTAAAAAAAAAACCCATAAAAAAAAATCCGTCTGGCACATCATAAACGATTGTGTCGCCCTACAGTGTGAGTATATAACTGTTGTCCCCACCCTTTCTTTAAGACCCTTGAGATGTCCTGCCTTAACACAGAGTAACCCATTGTTCCCAAGCATGTCTGAACACACACTCCAAATACTGTCGGTCAATTACCAGCCAAACATCCAAATCCGTAATGAAACAGCTCTGTCTCAGGCCGACATGGAGAGGGGCCACACCCAGCAGAGGGGTTTGATGAAGGCCTTGTAAACTGAAGGAAACTCCCATCGGAAGAAATACGTCATTCCTATTTTGACACTCTTCGTTTAGAATAGAAGCAGGCTTCTGTTTAGACCGAGGACTGTAACTGTAGGGGCCATTAGAGAATGGAAGCATTGGTTGAATAGGCTATATTGTCTTTTTGCGCACACTTTTTCCAAATATACGAACGCTCAATAAATGGCCAGTGACCATGTGTGGTATTAGATTCCCTGTTTACCATATTTTAGTCACTTTTTTCATAGTTTGTCTTGTCTTGCAACTTATGGTCAGGTGTGACTTGCATATAAAAATTATGGTTGTCAATCGATTAAAATATTTGATTGCGATTAATCACATTTTGCCCACAGTTAACTCACAATTAATCACATTTAATCGCAGCTAGAAATGTTTTTTATCCATCTAGCAGCTGTAACTCCAATTTTAGCTGACAAAGTAAACACAGAGATATAAAATGTTAAAAGCACTGGTTAGTTGGACACTCTTATGCCAAGGTAGCACTGTAGATGACAGTAAAAACAATACCTGCACTGCTCCAGTCTCTGGCCCAGCGACAGTAGATACAAATAACTTTGGTCTTACTACAAGACCCATCTGCCAGGGCTTTGAAGCTAACTTTACCAATTAAATATTCTTTTCTTTCTCCATTTCTGCTCAATATTTGTTCCAGCTTGTGGCTATAGAGTTACTGTGCTTCAACTTGAGACGAGGGTCAAACAGGAGGAGCGCACGTTAATCGCCTGTCAAAAAAATTTCAGCCGTTAAAGGAAACTTTCATTAGCGTCATTAACGCATTAACTTTGACAGTCAAAATATAAATATTTAACATGTTTTTGAACATTCTTACTGAGTAAACAAACCAAGGAGCGATCATTACCACCAACTGCACGAGGGCACTCTAGTCTTATTATGACAGCGATATGTTGCTTATGTGAAATTAGCTTATCCAGCCTCCCTGGTATGTTCTTTATGGGACCGTCTAGCTAAATAACTGTTTATTTTATGTGTTTGCTGTTGTATAGTTGGTTAAAGGCTAAATTATGCTCCTGTGCCAAGGCGCCAGTGTAAGCAACGCCAGCTGTCTCCGTCCCCTCCGAGCCCTCCAGCGGAGCTTGACATGCACCTCATAAAAACTCTAACCTCGCAATGGCAATACAGCTTTCGGAGATGCGATTGGTCGGCTTTTCCTGTTTTTCCCTCTTGCAGAAGCAGAAAAAGTCTGCCACAACAAAAGAAATGGAATACGTTGGAAAAGTGGAAAAGTTCGCAAACACAGACACACGTCCCGATAGTCACACAGAATCTGACACACACAGTTTTATTGGCAATGTTAGCACCAGTGGTAGTTCAAACAGAGTTAGCTCGCACCAACATCTCTTCCTTTCCACACTCGTAGTGACAACAAATAACACTGACAGCGAGATGCATTCACGGAGAATATAGTTATGACCATGGACAACGTACACAGTATCTTAACGTATGTTAATGTATGAAAGACACACGTTGGTCGTACGGACTGCGCATGAAGACCCACTAAGTGCATGTGTTTGCCATGAAAAAAAATGTAAACACCCGTAAACACACATGCGTTTTTTTTGCATTTCGACCGGCCTAAGAGTCCATACGATGGGTTGAGACCGAGCCATCAGGAAAACACTGCCCATGGCGGTTTATTGGTAAATTGCACATTAAGTGTACGTCGCGGTCCAGAGAGCGATAAATGAATCGAGACACTCTCAGAAGATTAAATGTCTGTTCTTGGTCTTGGAATTTTTTGAATTTCGAAATAAATGCAGCTTAGATGGAGGGCCGAAGACACTGCAGGTTTCTTCATTGTCTTATGTAACTTATACCCTGGAGGAACTTATACTACTGGAAAATAGTGTAACTTCTCTTTCATGTTTTTTTTTTTTTGCACCACTTTGCAAACAATGGGGAATTTTTAATGTTGCTTTGTGTGCATAATTTGCGAAGAGTTAAATCATTTTGACTGTATCATTATGGGTGGTCATGTGTAGGTACACAGTAGTGCTGACAGGGAGAGCAATGATGACAATTCTGCAGACCGATGAGTACATTTTTTTGCGTGTCCCTCGCAGCGCTCCATAAACCGAACCTTTTTTGGCCTCACTGTTGATAATGAATGTTGTTTATATAGCACTATTTACTGTATGAGCCAACATCTTCCCTCTCCTCCCATCACTTTTCATGAGTGTTAGTGCACTAACACATGGAGGCACAAGCTGCTTCTACACGCCACTTAAGCACAACATGATGGTTCACACTGAATGTGTGTGAACGTGTACAAGTAGCCGACTTGCATTCCGCCGTTCAGATACTCCAACTGTCAAGTCAGTGCATACGTACAGTCGTAGCAAGGGCAAAGAAAAGTACTTAATTGGACATTTTTTTTTGTAATGTGGCATCATAGCAGCTATTTTACTTTCTTTTCAGTGAAACCATAAAACATTTGACACAGAAGATCCTAAAAGTGTGATTCATTGTGTGTGTGTGTGTGTGTGTGTGTGCGTGCAGGATGTGACAAAGAGGCTTTTCCCCATTGTCAGCACTTTCTCTTTGTGACTTTTGTGCTGGTGTAGTTCCCAAGTGTTTTTAGCTTTTTGCATATCCCCATGTGGTGCTGACCAGTTCTAACTTGTCAAGTTCAGAAAAAGTAAACCCTTGCAAAAAAAGAAAGTCAGCTTCAGTACATTTTTGAAGTGTACAAAAAAATCTTCAACTTAACTTTCCTATAATAATGGCCCAAGTCATATTTTCAATGTTTTTTAAATTTATGAACCACACCTTAATTTATTGCATTCACACCTTGGACTTTTTTGTGTGTATAAAATATATGGTTGGCTTTTCTGCTATTCTTCCTTAATAACTAGCACTGGCATTGAAGCAACTTAATTAAAATGGAATATTGTAGCAGTGCTGCCCTCTGGTGGTCATTGGGAAGTATAACAAAAACACTGCCGGCCATTTAGTCTGTACCATAAATAATTGTTATTGAATTTAGTCTGCGTTAACACACACATGCGCCCCCATAGACGTGTGCACACACAATCAATAACTAAAGAGTCACAAGTGCATTTAATAGAGCATGTTGTTAATTAAAATAGTGTCCCAGGGTGTGTCTGTGTGCAGAAATCTAGGTCAGCGTCAGAGGCATTGTTTAATGGCTTATTGGGACCCTTGTTAGCGAGTTTGTGTGCAGCCAGTGGTTACTGAGCCATTGGCCTAATTCATTGCTGGAGTACCCGGGAGTGGAGTTTTGTAGTCATGCATCTCTATCACGCACAGGCTGACACTCTTTCTCCCCTAATCACACACTCACTTTATTCCCTCTCTTCATTTCAGTGTCTGAAATAGCTTTTTAGTCCTATAGTGTTTTCGTATCACCTCTGTCAAATTACATGCATCCCCCCACCCCCACCCACTCTCATTCCACCTGCTGTAATCGGCCTGGGTGTCCAAAAAGCTTCAAGAAGGTCAGGACCAACTAGACACTATCAAGTCCCACATAAATCAACACGTTGCCTCTCAAAAGCTCTCAAAGGCTCTTTTCCTTCCGTCTCGATTCTTGTCTCACTCACGCCGTCTCGCCGGCTTCTGCACGGAATGAGATGCAGCTAAGTGCTTTACAAACGTGACATCCTCACTTGGTAATTAAGCTGCCGTCGTACTGAAGTATTTAGGCAACACAGGAAGTTATGATACTGTTGTAACGAGCTGGTCCTCAAAGTGGCGTGTTGAACTTGGGAGACATTTGTTATTTTGGCTGTTTTTCACAATGACATCAACACCTACTGTTGCTTTCATAGAGCGTATGTGTATGTGTTGTGTTGTGTTCAAGATTGTTCAAGATCCAATTCTAGAAGTGACGTGTTGTGTTCAAGATTTCCGACTGTCTGAGGCTGTGTATTCTTGCAGAGAGGTCAGTTGAGTTTGCTAGATTTAATTATAGCGTAGATTTAATTCCCATATATCTTGAAACATACACAAAAAAAATTGAATTGAAAAATATTAAAACAAATTCCAAGTACTTTAAAATAGGGAGTTATTTTTCAATCAGTATAATAAAAAATGTATAATACATTTTTTTTAATAAATAAAGGGTATAAAATATATATTATATATATTTAATGTAGGCTCTATCCAACTACAAAAAAGTCTGATTTGTAAATGTTTTAGAAATAAGTGATGGAGTGCAGCTGCGAAATTGAGTGACAATGGAATACTGCAACAAATAACATATCTCTTAAAATGGAGTGAATGATTATACCTTTTTTTTCACCGCCAGTATTGCATTCATATTGTGAATTACTCTAGCTCTCTTCAAGTGGAAAAAAAGAACTAACCACTGAGTCTATTTTTAGGATTTAGTGATTTTCAGGCAGTCGACTGAGTTCCAACAGATGGGTTCCCCACCGCAGCCTTGGGTTCTTTGCCTGTGAGTGTTGGAGGCAGTTGTTTTCGTCAATGAGTCTGTTTTTTAGTCAAGCCTAAGAGTAGGGCATCTGGAGTTGAAATGTTATTTGGAGTCTTAAATCCCTGCTGTTTAAAACCTTAGCATGTTGTATTTTAGCAGCGTGTCTCTTTCTTGCTGCCAGCTCAGCAAAGTGAAGCACATTATAGAGTAGGTGACATGTCTGCTGTGTGTGCTGTATCTGCATGGGGCCACCGATATTCGTTATTCGTTAGCTTCTATTTGTAAACAAATAGTCATCCAAACAGGAAAGGAGTGAGGTTGTTCAAACCAAATGTTTCCACTGCAGAGATAGTGGTGGTAATTGGCCAGCCGTAGGTTCTGTCACTATTGCATATATTTTTCCTCCTTTCTTATACCTTTTTGCCTGTCAACTTTCACTTTATTCGACTTTATTCACTTCACTTATTTATGATGACCATCCAGGCTGTGCGGCCACAGTATTTCAGAGCCATTGGAAAGCACATGGTTAGAGTTCACATATTCGTTGGTAATATTCTGCATTATACGTTGGTAGTGTATGGTCTATTTTTATCCACCGATTGCATTGCTGTGTGTGTGGAGTTCTTGTGCCAACAGGAGTAGGAATTGTGTGTGATGTGGTGACGCTCTGCTATTCATGGCTAAGATGGGCTACCTTATACAGATACACTACATTTGATTACACTTGATGACACAATGATCTTTTAACACTAGTTAAGCAAAATGTGTTATTGTGACTAACAATTTTACAATATATTCCCTGTTATGATACGTAGGTTCAGATATTGTGTACAGTCACTCACACGTTTTTTACTGTTTTTTTTCCCTATTGTGAAGAGACATGCTCCTTTACATGCACATCTCCATCTCTTATTAGAGTCTCTCCTCAGTCAGTTATCTCACCAGTATTATGTTGGCCTCCTGCTGCTATACTTTATACAAGCTACTTTTGCTTCTTTTTCTAGGGCATCTTTCCAGCACCCTGCTGTATAAAGTTGTGTTTATTTTTAGACACTTCTTAGTTAGAGTCCTCCTTATGCTATATATACATATATATATCGGTCATTATACAGGTTCTGTCAGGCAATTACTGTGTGACCTTTATTTAGCATTGACAAAGTGAGTTAATGAATTGAATTCATTATCAGACTCACTAGTTATGTCCAACCTGTTTCATTGTCCTGCTGCAGAAGTAGAACTAATTATAGTGTACCCCCTTTAAGTTGACAACCCTCGGACTGGCTGACTTGTTTTTCCAAAAAAGGACAAAGCTCCACTTGTGAATTATAATTATGATGAAAAATTTCATGTTAGTAGTATAGAGTTGAAATATTAAAGAAAAAACTTTTTTTTTCAAACGTTGCAATGTTTTGGAAGATTGGAAGATTCAAAAAGGAGGGTGGGAACAAAGACCCAGCCCAATCTTGGAGCTACATTATGCTTTTAATATAAATATTAAAAAAAAAGCTATGTAAAAAATGATCTTGAATGAAAATAATTAGCTTTCCTTTTTTGATATCTATTATTTCCATTATTTTGAATCTCGCACCCAGGCCTTGAGTTTAATGCCCGTGGTTTCACTCCATTAATGAAAACAACTAGCCTCAGATTAATCAAATAACCAAATAATTCAGGTGCAGCTTACAGTGTGCACCTTGGAATGTCTCAGCCTTGTTAGGAGGAAACAGGTTATGCGTTTTTCTCAATGTCTTGATTCTTATGATCTCTCAGAAATCCATCATTTGCACAAACTTTGCTTCGGGAACACTTTTTAAAGTAGACTAAAAACACCAATCAAAACAGCTAAGCGTCTTTCACTCCAGCAGAAAGTTTTCCTCCTTAATACTTTCAACTGCCAAAACAAACTTTCGAAAGGGGGAACTCTGAGACGAATGTACAATTGTGTTGCAGAAAATGTCATGGCAATGCAGGCTGCGCAATGTTGTGCCTGCTGAATATGACAGTTTAACCAATTAGACAAGCGGAGAGGGCAAAATGGTGCCCATTTCCATTTTTAGCCTGGATCAGTCTCTAAATAATATTTGGGAAAATGGTGTGCCTTGTATACAAACCAACAATCATGATGGTGTTTTATCCCCTCGAATAACCAGGTGTCACTGTCAGTTACCATTATCGTGTAAAGGGAATTGATAGTGGTGTGTAATGTCAAGTATCAATTGGTTTGAGGACCTCTAAATAGGCCGTAATGGTTTGGATTTTGCAGACGTTGTATTGTATTGAAGGATATCCTTGAATGGCAACCAGTTGTAGCTGTAGAGGAGAAATGTAATGATATGTAAAGACTTTTTGTTGAATAATATGATAATAATAATTGACTTGGAACATTGTTTCTGTGTTCCTTAGGGTTCGCTGGTTCCTGGAGCATCAAAGGTGAGTTTTTCTTTTTTTTTTTATTTTGCTGTTCATGACATCATGAAATGCATTATATGCCAGAGAGAATTGCATACGTTAAGGATAGTCATATGGAATACTGACTTTTTGAACAAATGTATTTATTTTCCCATAACATCCCACCCATCTAACCGTTAATGTTTTATATCTTTTCTGAAACATGTTTGAACGTATAAATATGTATTAGTAACATGTTAAAATACCATTTGAAATGCTGCATAAGCAGTTTCTTATCCTTAGTTGACTTTGGCTGTAACTGTGTCACACAGCCACTAGAGGGAGACAATGTATTTTGTATGTCTGTTTGTCAGTGTGGATGGTACGCACATCTCCTGAATACTGTACTACAATGTAAACATATCAGCAATATGTTTTCTTTTATTGCATGTAATTTTAAAAAAATGCAAAATAAGTACAAAGAAGCAAAAACTTCTATTGGCTCTTATTCAAATCATTTTGCAGTCTAATAAATAATTCCCAAACTACAATATACATATAAATATCACAATATCAATAATGTAACTGCATGAACACAGGTATTTGGGAAAACAAACATGGAAGAGAACAAAAAAATATCAACCTCATCATGCCACTATCCATGTTTGCAACCAAAAACACATAAATACATACATTTGATATAATATAAAGAGATTAAGTAAAGATGCGAAAAGTGTAACCTAAAATCAAACTCTGGTCCACAGATGAGAATTGAACAGCGCTAGCCTTTGAGCTAAAAGGCTAAGCTGTCATCTTGTTGTGCTTTGCAGCTGTTAAGGCGTCAGGGAGTGAAGTTTACCAACATACAGCCACACCTACCACTGTTACATTTGCATGTATTAAATATATTGTTCATCAGGGGTCTCAAACTAGTGGGCAATATTTTGTGGCCCCCTACTTGGGATACAATTTTAGAGTTAGTGTGTCCCATGATTCTTAGTCCCACAAGACATAGTGTTAGGCACTTCAGCTTGCTTAAAGAAAGAGGCTCTTTAATTGGGCAAGCAATTGCAAACGCTTCACTTTCACAGTGTAAACTACAACACCATAACACCACAACATGTAACAGTTAACTCACACAGGACAACTTTGACTACAGGGAACAATAACTACTTTAACACGCAACTTTTTTTACAAAACAAATACCGCAAGGCATGCTGGGAAGCCACAATCTCTCCAAACGATGCTCCAGTATTTTTATATTTGTTGGTATTATGGAATACTTCATACCAGGAATACTTCGAACCTCCTAGGTTGTTTTTCTGTCCACCTTTGACGATGAACATGATTAATACAATATGAATAAAAACGAAGATTTTCTTCTGCAAGCCAAACATAAAGTATACCTTGTAACAGTCCAACTCAACCCCCTGCGGGCACAGCTAGCTGTTGATTTGGAACTCGTTTGAACTTTCTGAAAGTGAACTTTAGAGAGTTGTCTGAAAAGAGTCTCCACCTTCCCTTCTTTTTCCATACACACTACCTCCTCTTTTTTCTGATTTGTGATCAGGCAGACACAACATTAACCGAGGAGACCTGGAAACAGGAGGGAAGGGAGAGAGAGAGAGAGAGAGCGAGAGAGAGAGAGAAAGAAAGAGAGAGAGGGTTGGGTGGGAAAGTGAGCGCAGATACTATATTAACCAGAGAAGGAGACTAGACCCAAAGACGTGCTTCAGGTGTGTGAACATCATATCGCGTCAGAGCATGTATGATCAGTGATGAGGAGCGTGAAAACCACAAGCTGGTAGTGGGGGGAAGCAGCTGATGTATGATATAGGTCCAGGTTAGTGTGGTGCCGTGTAGTCAGTGTTACTCACAGAAAGCAGCCATGGCTCTTCTTACTAACGGCGCTCAGCATCTGGGCTCCTATTACTGCCTGATCCGACGCAGGTTCAAGAGGAGGCGCAAGAAACGCTCTGAACGCAAAGGTAACACTCAAAGTAGCCCTGATACACAGCAGCACTTCACAATGCTGCTGTTGTTTGAATGTTTTCTTTGTTTTTTTTGTTTTTTTTTACCAAAAAGGGAACGCGGTAGGTGCTACTTGGTGCTGGCTGTGTGAAACTGCCAATACTTAACTACTCAGTCTGAATGGCTTTAAATCTTGAACTTTCTTTTTTTGTCTTGCATTGCTTTACTTGATATTTAAATATTGTAATTTCAATATGTACACTGTGTATTGTGTCGTGTTGCAAATTAATTTCGGTTTCATCAATACTTTACAATACTTTTAGTTGAATTACTTACCTAAAATAAAGCATGAATGATATAATGAAACACAAATACATGATACTTGTGTGCAAAAGTACTGTATCAAAAACCTGTTTAAATAATGGAGGAGAGTATCAGAGACGGTCAACTCATGCCCATGAGGAAATTGAAATGATACCAGTATTTTTAAACATCAAATCCCATGGTGAAACACTCTAAATGTTCTCAAATTATCCTCATTATAAAGCTTTGTGCTTGGCTTTAACTCAGTGTTTCCTACAGGACTGCAACCTATATGTGGTGTTTAGTTATATATTATATATCTTATATCTTATATGTTATTAGTATTAAAGAAATGTCCATCTTTCCATTATCCCACAATTTGCTACGGCAACGCATGTCATTCTGAGAAATCTGAGACCGAAAATGGTGTTTGGCATAAAATGAACACACTTTATTACATCTTGTCAAGTACTGTTTAAATCTTGAACACGACAATAGTACACGTGACATGCATTGTTCTCACATGGTTATGCATTGTCACCACCACTTCCCGCATTCCTGAAGCGCCCACGACATTATTATTTGTTCCCGCAGCAAACATCAGCCGATAGCATGGACAGTTTAGAATAGAGAATTGCTGGCTAGAACAGACTTGAAGAGAAAAAGTTATTATTTATTTTTTTATTCAGATAATATTTAGATACGCAATGTCTGCATTGTTTAGACATAAGTTGCATTGTGTTCGTGTTGCGTTCACGGAAATTATGCGTGCTACAAATTTTGAACGTTTAGACTGCAGCCTGACTTTTGCATTTGTTGTATTTGTGAATTATTTGTCACAGTTGCAAAAATAATGAAAATAAGCCACTCAATAGATGTAACAGTTTCCATTATTTTTTATTTTTATTTTATTATTTTTTTTAGTACAAATCATTTTTTGTGGTATTAAGCTCAAAAAAGGGTTATTTTAAAAGTGTTAATTATGTTATTTTAACATAAGGAATATATTGACCATGAATCTTTAACATTAATTAGAAGTATTTTAGGGCGGAAATGCACCGATCGTTTTTGTTAAAGCAGAAATAGGTATGTTCTTATATAAGATAAGGTAAGATAAGATAAGATATGCCTTTATTCGTCCCTCAGTGGGGAAATTTGCATTGCACAGCAGCAAGAGTACAGAATCAGTTAAGCAGTACAAAATACACAATATAGAAAAATAAACAACCCAAGTATTAACAAAATCAACAGTTTTCCCAGAGTTATATACAATACAGTATGTAGATAATATGAAACGAGATGAGATATATGACCAGTCTATACACTGAGATCTTGCTAGTGAGTTAATATGAGGCATTATGGAAATACTTCACATAGAACTTAGTATATTGCATTTAGAGCCCTTAATATTGCACATATCATAAAATGATTCTTGTTTGTTTTTTGGTTATTTGGAATTATATGTATAACATTATCACCCTGATATGGAAACAGGATGATGGGAGCTGCAACAGTGACTCCCGACTCTCGGGTATAACCATAGGAGCAAAGGTGGCACTTACTAAGGCGGCCACAGCTCACTGGCAATATTGGTCAGCCACTTGCCTTGACACCCACCACCACCCCTGAGTCCCCCTTCGTCCAAGTAAATCCACCTCAGCTGATGTTGCATTTTAAGCTCCGTTTGCTGTGCGACTGACTACGTCCATCAGCATTACACAGCTTTGTTTCCTCACCTGCTCACCCTCGTCCCTTATCGCAATGGGAGTAAAAGTGGCACTTTCTCAGCACAAGAGAAGCGACAACTAAGCAAGACTTCGGACCAATCTTGCACCGCTTCTTTCCTCGGGCGCTTCTAAGCGCATCAAGGGTTAGCGCATAATGCTAGCAAGGTACACAAGGTCACATACGAGAGAGGTTTTAAAGTGTCACTGACTCTGAAAAGAAAATCTCTTCCCTTTAGTTTCCAGCACATTGAGGTCAGAGTCAGTAGCATGACACTACACTGGGTAGTCCATCAATGTCCTCCTCAAGGATGCTTTAACATGCCAATGCAGGGTAGACGGGGGTCAGCACTGTGATGAACAGTGTCTGAGGACGCCCTGCAGGCCTAAATAAAACTCAATTTAGGAAAATACCATTTTATGACTGTAATTTATTGGGTTTTAATGATGGAAAGATGACCAGCAGTGTTACATAATATTGACAATATTAAAAAATGAGTTGTTTTTTCTGCTGGTAATGATATCGGCCAGCTCGATGTTGTCACGTTTCATCGTTTCCCACCAGTTGCGGCGTCTTGTCTTCTCATTGCGTATGCGAAATATCTAATAGAGTATTCATTCATTCATTTTCTACCGCTTATCCTCACGAGGGTCGTGGGGGTGCTGGAGCCTATCCCAGCTGTCTTCGGGCGAGAGGCGGGGTACACCCTGGACTGGTCGCCAGCCAATCACAGGGCACATATAGACAAACAACCATCCACACTCACATTCATACCTATGGACAATTTGGAGTCACCAATTAACCTAGCATGTTTTTGGAATGTGGGAGGAAACGGGAGTACCCGGAGAAAACCCACGCATGCACGGGGAGAACATGCAAACTCCACACAGAGATGGCCGAGGGTGGAATTGAACCCTGGTCCTCCTAGCTGTGAGGTCTGTGCGCTAACCACTAGACCGCCGTGCCGCCCCTCTAATAGAGTATAATTACTTTTATTTTTATTTGATTTTATTATTTTATTTTAAATTTTATTTACATGTTCTGATTAATTTATTTGAAAAAAATCATTGTTTAATTTTTCCTTATGTGGGCCTTGATGATAAAGTGTGTAAATTAATTGTTTACATGAACATGCTGTATATACTGTAACTTAACCGGTATGTAGCGATGTTATGGTTGTGATTTTTTTTTTTATTGCTTTCAAATGAAATGACCACAAAACAGTCACTTATAGAATACTGAAGTTCAGCATATTGTCCAAATAAGTTAAGTGCATCGCTCATAAGTGTGCCCAACCGTGACTCTTGAAGGCGATGCTTTCCAATGGGCCGTATATTAAACATGCAGAATGGGGAACAGAGGGATTTTCTGCCATGCTAGCAAAATCTTGAAAATGAGCTTTGCAGCTAGAAAGTGGGAGTGGGCTGAAAGAGGGAACTACATTATCCAATCTATTGCGTGATTATTTATGTGTACTGTTGGAAATAGGGTGACACATTCATTGATTTGGTTGGCTTCTTCTAAGGATATTGTCTACCTTACTTTCATACGGGGTAATTGATATTTAACAATCGCACTGTGGAGAATACATGGTCACATTACAAACAGTAGCTCATTGACATTGTATTTGAACCTAGTTAGCGCTAGGAGATCCGGGTTCGATTCCCCCCTCGGACATCTCTATGTGGAGTTTGCATGGTCTCCCCATGCATGCATGGGTTTTTTCCAAGTACTCCGGTTTCCTCCCACATTCCAAAAACATGCTAGGTTAATTGGTGACTCCAAATTGTCCATAGGTATGAATGTGAATGTGTGAATAGTTGTTTGTCTATATGTGCCCTGTGATTGGCTGGTGACCAGCCCAGGGTGTACCCCGCCTCTCGCCCAAAGTCAGCTGGGATAGGCTCCAGCACCCCCCGCGACCCTCGTGAGGAAAAAGCGGTAGAAAATGAATGAATGAATGAATGTTTGTTACATGTTCCTTTGCATGTGTGCGTGTGTATAAATTCAGAGTGTAAATTAAATTTCCTATTATTATTAACGGGGTATTAATAGGAAATGAATTAAAGGTTATTTTGCCTAATTTTTGGATAATAGTCCTTTATTTGGTGGATATTTGACAAATATACAAGTTATTGACATTTTGGACATGTATTTTGCGACTTAGAGGGGCTTGTCAACTTAAATGGGTTCCAATTAGGAATGCAACAATAACATTAGGTCCAACCTGCATGTGACAATCCCTGATGGGCATGCACATGCCTTGGTGAAAAGCCCTCTCCGTGGCGTAGTATCCCATTTCAAACACTGTACATATTTGAAGTGAGGGACAGGCTGCTTAAAAGTGGATGAAAAGGTGAGGCATTGGATGAAGGAGTCGTTCAACTGTGATGCACTCTGCAACTGTACCAGAAATCCATCCGTCCTCATCTGTATTTACTTAATTACACTTTACAATTTGCTTTTTGCTTTTTTTTTTTTTTTTTTTACAATTTGACCTATAACACAAAGCATATACATATACTGACATACATTGGATTGGTTTTAGCATCCTTAGTTTCATTTGTAAGAAGTTCTTTTTTCAGGTGCTCCATTGGCCGTATGAGCATTGAGTACAGCAGTGATGCCACCCTGTGAGCCGTTCATGGTCATAGGGACTCACAAATTCTCACATTGAACACACTCAGCCATATACTCGTATACCCAGAGGCACTTTCTTTTTAGCTGTGCCATAAATCTCAGCTGTCACATAGATTTTCCAGCTCCTGGAGAAGAGAGAATTGGCAGACCCCCAGAAACCTTGAAAAGAACAAAGTAAGTTTTTATTAGTATTAGTATTATTATACAGCCACACAGTCTCTCCTTTGTACAATCAGATGTTTACGGTGTGTTTCACAAAATGGGATTTTTCCAATACAATGTTTCATTTTTGATACCTGCAGTTGAAATGAAAGGCCGCCACATAGCTCAAGTACTGCTGAGACTGGCATTAGGGTTTGATTGCCTGCCTTGCTCACTTTTTGCTTCGTGCCTGCGATTGTGATGGCTCAACAACTCTAATCACAGCTGGGTAAACGGTTTGTACCATGTAATGATTTAATCACTCCGTGCAGTTCTGTGGATACGCCGTGTTGCTTGGAATCGTCAGATGCGATGCAGGATTGAGCACAGTGAATAAACTTGCCACACTAAATGTGGTTCAACACATGCGTCAGGAGTGGTTACACTTTGGGCTGTTTACCCATTTTCACTTCATTTTCTAGACAGTACGAGAATAAAATGCAAAAACTGAAACTCACAGCAAATCAATCTCCTCCATCCAACTTTGTATTTTGCATCTGTCTCTCTCACACCAGATACCGTCATGTCATCCTTCACTATACCCATAAACCTCCTCTTTGGTCTTCCGCTACACCTCCTACCTGGCAGCTCTAAACGCAACATCCTTCTACAATATATTCACTATCTCTCTTCTGGACATGTCCGACCATCTCAGTCTGACCTCTCTGACTTTATCTCCAAGGCCTCTAAACATGTAATGTCCCTCTGATGTACTCGTTTTTGATCCTATCCATCCTGGTCACTCTCAGTGAGAAAGTTCTGTTTCCTGTCTTTTCCTCAGTGGCACTGTCTCTAGACAAACAACATGGCAACATCGCCACATAATAATATGATAGTTTACAGCATTTATTTTTAGGAAAGTGCAATGTTGCAGCAGAAAGAGTTAAAGTTAAAAGTTGAAAAATGCATCCTGCTTTCGTCTTCTCCACTTCTTTGTCCGTTTAGGTGTTTCAACAGGAAGGTGACCTGTTCCCAAACAGGAGACTTTAATTACGACATTTTGACCATAGCCTGTGCTGCACTTTACAGTAGTTCTTCACAGAGTTTTTCATTCTCATTCATGTTTCTCACCTTCTTTATCAAAAGCTGGCACACAATTTTCTTTGACTCCATTATGAGTTATCTTGTAGTCGTGATCAACAGAAAAGCAGAGACTTAATGTGAGAAACATTATCGAATTAAAGAAATAAGAAATCACAAAGGTGGTGTCCATGTTGATCTTGCTGCCACATTGTCTTTGGCAACAGTCACCTATTCAATGAAGGTAAAAGTAATCTTAAATGTTCATATTTCCCTTTCATTCATGACTTTTATACTGTATATTTATATGCATTTAGAATTGTTGTCTGCATGCAAAACTATCATTTTAAAAATATATAGACATGTGTTAACTGAAATGGCTGACAAGTTGTCCCGGAGTGATTTTAATTCTAAGCAAGAAAATCATAATTTTTTGCAGAGGTGCAGACCTAAGGCCAGTCAGGTGTACCATGTTCCACCACACTGAGCATGGTACAGAGAGTTCATAAAAGTCCAACACAATATCAACTTTAGTTGCCAAGTGGGCTTGACCAAAATAGAAGTCGCCACTTATTTTGCGTTTAATAGCTTCCCCTTGAATTAATTAACATATTTAGCAGTGTTTTAAGTATTTTTATTCTCTCAAATGAAGTTCATGTACCTAGATTTACGGTAGTGCTCATTCAGTTTATGAAAGGCCACCTCTTAAATTATGTGTGATGGAAAAAAAAAAGTATTACACATGGTGCGTTAGCTCTCGGAACGCAAATCTATTCTGGCAGCCTAATTCGCTCGTCATTAGAAGAGCTAAATTGAATAATAGACTCTGAGGTAAGTGCGCTTGTGTTCATGCGTGTGTGTGACAGGGTCGCCGATGGTGGGTGGCAGGACTCTGTGGTCCCTCTACCTTGGTCCATCAGTTTCAATCAGGCAGCAAGACAGGCTTTCCCCTTTTGCCACGACCCTTCTCCATTAGGGTGCTGGGGCCCACACATGTAGTCCATTATGGTGTATTACCTGATCAGCACCTGGATACACCACCTGAGGATGCATGGGAGTGAAAGAGAAATTGGGACTTTTCTGATTGTACCAAAAAAAATGCTCTCAATTCTCCTCGTATTAAAATATTTTTTCTTTAATGGAGTAATCACTGGGCTGCCACAGCTTTATTGAGTAGTAATGGGTTTCTAGGATGATGACAGTGGCACTCAATTATCTAACGTCATACATTAACAATCATCATTCACAATGATTTATTTCTCAATTTCCACTTGTTTCTAACATTCACAATGTATCTGGAGCATCTTGGTCTTCTCATTGTAGTAACACAACCGATGGTTAGCACGGAGGCCACACATGCAGGACACCCGGATTCGATTCCCCACTCAGGCATCTCTGTGTAGTTTGCATGTTCTCCCTGTGCGTCCGGGTACTCCAGTTTCCTCCCACATTCCAAAAACATGCTAGGTTAATTGGTGACTCCAAATTGTCCATAGGTATGAATGTGAGTGTGAATGGTTGTTTGTCTATATGTGCCCTGTGATTGGCTGGGGTGTCCAGGGTGTACCCCTCCTCTCGCACAAAGACAGCTGGGATTGGCTCCAGCATAAGTGTACAGAAAATGAAAAACTAAAACAAAAAATTTAAGTTTTTGTTCCCATTTTTCATTAGATTAAATCAACTTTTTTCCATGTACACACAATCTCTCTGTCTAAATCAAGACAGTGAGCATTACTAAAATGTATCATTCATATCAAGATGCTGATTCAACAGTATGATTATTGCACAGATGTGCCTTAGGTTGGCTACAATAAAAGGCCACCAGGGGCCACTTGTTCCCCGACACTGGTATATTTTATTGATGGCATTTTGAATGCACAGAGATACCATGACAAGATTATTCACCCACAACCACCACCTCATGTTACAGCATGATAATGCACAGCTCGGTGTAGCAAGGATCTGTACACAATTCCTAGAAGCTGAAAACATGCATGGCCAGCATTCTTACTGGACATTTCACCCATTGAGCATGTATTGTATTGGAGGCAAATACTGGTCACACCTGATACTGACTGGTTTTCATTCTAGTGGAGAAGACGAGATTAAATTCAGCTCACTGACTCTTTTGAATAAACATGCTCAGGACTAAGACACAAACACAAATTGCTGAATAAATACCAATTATCCCACACTTTGTGTTATGGTATTGATTTTTTTGGCAGCCAGTTTAGACAGCATGTTACTGTATAACTCTAGGTTCATTATGTCTTCTTCCTCCTATGTTTGTTACCTCAAAAAGAAAATCATTTTAGTATAAAGAATAGCTGTCGGAAATGCAGATGGACATCCAACATTTTGGGATAAAGAAAGACTTGGATTTTAGAAAGGACATTGGCATGATAACACTCCCCGGTAGGCCTATCAGTCTGTGTTAAGACTGCTGAGAGGGCTGTCTCATAAGCAGCCTCCCCTGCACAGACCATTTCCCTTGGTCATTTGTCTCTGTCCACTTTCTCTGTCCTTCCTCACCTTTTTTCTTTTCTCCACTTTCATCTCCTCCACCGTCATATTCGAGTCCTCGGTGTGGACCATTTATCTTTTTTTTTTTTTCCGATGATTTTTGCTGAGCTTATTTTAATTTCTGCTTAATTTTGTTGGTCAAACGGTTGATCCTCAAGGTTCAGGGATTCATGTTCTTTTTAGAACAAATGCACCAGCAGTGGTGTTATCACGATGCTCATTAGAATTCCATAGAGTTGATTCATGGTTAAACGTGGTTGACCTTTAGTAAAGCGCATGCAATTGGAATGGTACCTCTTATTGACAGGCTTGAAATCCAGTAAGTACATTGCATTATAGGAAAGAGAAATGGAAAGAAATCTGTAGAAATCCCCACTGTCTGCCATAGAACCGTCCAGTCTTCTGGGAAGACATTTTACAAGATGTTGTAGTGTCTGTGTGAATTTAGGGTGTGGTTATAGTTACATTTACCTCTACCTCAAAATAAGGTGAAGACCCAAGTGTACAGTCATCTGTATACACCAGTCATTATTTGCACTAAGACCCATTTATCATTGCACTAAAATTAACATATCTGCAATATGTCTGCTCCTGCATATGCTCCTGTGCAATATTATGTGTACATTTTGGATATCTTGTATATAGTATACCTTGTATATATCTTGTTAAATTGTCTTTGTTTTACTCTACTTTTTGTATACTTTTTTTAACTTGACTACTGCACTGAAAGGAGAAGCTCTCCAATGTCGTTGTGCATCTTGTATAATGACAATAAAGACCATTCCCATACAGTCATGTTTAGTGCTGTGCCAATTCCACATAGCAAATATTGACATGTTGGGTAAACTCCCATACAACCGCCATTGCCCTTGTAGGGTGTAGATCTGGTTTAGTGTTCCATGACCAGGCCAAAAACCAAAATCCCCTTATAGCTGAGGTTCGATTAATGGATTTATAATTAACCCCATTTGTTTCACTGTTAAAATACCTGAAATAGGATGAAATGCAACATCTGAATTTGGAAATATTTTCATGAGCATGGGTAAAACTCCAACAAAAAATGCCACATTATATAATTATGTTTCAGAGTAAGAGAACACAACCCCAAGTTACCTTTGTTAAGTTTGTTAAGTTAAGTTTCTTCTAACAGCACTTTCATGTGGTGGGCTTGATGCAGACACATCCGGGAAGACAGTTACCTAATCTGTTTGGCCTCCATTATTATTCGTCAAGCTTCACATCATTTGTAACTTGCACAACATAAACTAGACCATATGAAGCCATTATAAGCAGATGTTTATCATTGGTTACCTAGGAAGTGGAAACTCTTGATGCCTCATCATTCCCCTCATGCTGTGTTGATCCTGAACATCCATCTGTTTCTTAAACATAAAACTGAATTCTTCTTACAACCAAATAAGGTAAATACATCAAATACACAGTCTGCCCAAAACAAAAGGACACACATGGGGTTGAGATTCCGGAAGTTGGTCAGATCTAGGTTCTGGGGCCCAAAGAATGAGGTCAGTGATGTCAGAAAAACAGATATGTATGTATATGATCCGATATCTCATTTTTATGCCAATATCAGCCAAAAATATCAGTCTGCCATATTATCAAACATCCCTACTTGAAGATGTACAGTACTTTGTATAATCATTCCACCCTAAGAGATGACCAACTCAAATCATGAATTCCTTTGAGTGCATGTAAACTTCTGACTATAACAGTGTGCTGTTTGACACATGTTCACATGATTTTAGCCTATGCAATGTAAGGTTGAGCAGTCAATCAAGAAGCGAGGCTACCCCTTGACGGTGACCCCTGGATCACAAGCCATTGCTCTCCACCCTCCCTTAGTGCCTTTGCTACCCGGGGCAATCACAGCCACTCACTGATGATTTATGACTACATGTAACCAGTCCAGGGTCTGTGTGTGCAAAAATATAAATGGAAAACATTGAAAAAGTAAGAATTTAAGTAAGAGGAACCTCTGAGCCTGAACACAATCTGTTCCATGATTCTGGTTGACCTCAGATTTGTCCAGATAAGGACTCAATATTTTGCATAGGAAATAATGTAAATAGAAAGCTCCAGGGTAACACTGTTTTCGTAAAACTATTAACTGTGTAGCTAGTGTTTAAAGTAAACATTCTTAACAGTTGCACAAGTGAAAAAACAACTGCAATTGAGAGATGGATATGTATGGGAAAGTGGGGAGCTTGAGAAGCAAGTTGCTTTCCATCGAGCCTAATGGCAGCTCACAATGTCGTATACATTCCATTGTTCTTGTATTATTGTTGAAGGATTGCAGACATTGTACTGCCTGGATGTTTTTAGATATAAGATGGTGATTATATAGTGATAATTTACTTACTGATTAGCATCAACAACAGTGCATAATGTGAAAGTATGTCTGGAGCAAAGGTGTTCTTTAGTCATCATGTGCAGGCACACCATTATCGCTCACCTGCCCTTTGTCTTGGTCTGTCACTATCTCCATGTCATGCTTCAGTGAACCTTGACTTCGCCAGCCTCCTGAAATGCAATCGGCCACAGAACCCATCAAATAAAAATTCATATTGATACTTGGGCTCGGCTTTCCCCACCTTTTCCTTTCTCTCACAATCAGTGGTCCACGATGATAAATGACCAACTGTCAGATATTAAAGTCTGGAACACAGAACAACACATTGCCTCTTTCTTTCCACACCAGATCACCCCTGCAGTTCTCACGCATTTTCATATTTTAGAGACTTATATGGCCACTGCATTTCCATGGGAAGCACTGGACGGACTTTCCACAGTGCAAAACAAGCGATTAAAGAAGCGGGTTAAAATTCATCCCTGCGGTGTCGTCTACAACTATTTGTTAGAGTTGGTAATCTGCATTGGGCAGACTATTCAATTACAATTCACCTGTCATCAATTTGAATGCACAACAAATGTCATTGCCTATGAGTTTTGTTTATAACTACACATGGCTGCTTTTTCAGTAGCTCATACAAACCTCAGGAATTACCTTTTTGTCATTAATATTTCAAATGTAAATTCTGAAAACCAGCTGTGATGTAGCAAACACAAAAACAACAAAATATCTACTGAATTACCGAGTTTATGAAGCGGGTGTCCGGGCTTTTTTACTAAGTACAGTGCTACCTCAGTTTTTGACATGAAACCTTCTAAAATGTCCAGTGAAACTGAAACATATGAAAACCGAATACATTTTTCTCTTAAATAATGTAAATCCACTGAAGTTCCAGACACCCAAAAATATTAACACAAAACACATTTTATCAAATACTTCAGCAAAATACATGTAGATGTCAAACTAAATGGATATATTAAACATTTAGCCCGACTTTTAGCTCTATTGAAGAGAAGGAAACACAGCTGTGAGTGGAGAGAGGCAGGTGGGTGGGATTTGGACGCTGTAACACTCTTATCTGAACCATGAAATCCAAAGAAATACAGCTGAATAGGTGCAGAATCTGGAAGAACTACAAATCTTTCTGTGATGGTTATTGTGTGTAGCTGCTCTATAGGAGTCCACAACTCAATACAAAGGACTGAAAAATGAGCAATGAGGGCTGTAACCAAATATACTGCTGAATTATTTGAATTAATTTAATGTTAATCAAGCCACTCGTTGTCAGCCTGTTTGGAAGTTCGGAGCAAGCTGCCCAACAAAATAGTATTTTGTCTTTTAATATGCTATTGATGTAGTGATGGTGACTGTAATATATATTCCGAAGCTGGAGCCCTCATGAGGTGGCACTGCAGTGTGAAAAATACTGCTGGACAAGGAGTATAAGGGGAATTGAATACTGGTTTACCTATCCCCAAGTGGTCTATAACTCCAGCTTAAAATGATCTGTCTGCATTTTAAATTTGTAGCTTCCTTAACAGCTTATGACAGCTGTTTCCAAAGAACCTCTTCAGTGAAGTGAAGTTTCAAAGTGCACCTTCTCCAGTGACCTTCTATGAGTGGATCTCAGATAGAAAGGCTTCCGTCAAGGGTCACATAGCTTACTTTGAATATACACTACCGGTCAAAAGTTTGGTAGTTATTTGTAAACCTCGCTACAGTCAAGCCTGTAAGTATTTGGCCAATTACGTTTTTTAAATGATTTGGCTTTATACTATCTGCCACTATAGATATACAAATCTATAAATACATCAACATGTGATTTCAAGTGTAGACTTGCAGCTTTAATTAAAGCACTTTGGCAAAAATATTCCATGGCATTGCATTATATTTCATCTGGACTACAAGTTACAAATCTCTTGATAAGCCTTGAAGGCAACAGTATTCCAGATTCAGTATGCTGAGAATACTGAATATAATCTAATACCTCAGTGGTAGAAAGCGAAGTACAGTTTTACATTGATATTTTAACCATATATACGCTTCTTTTATTATGTTTTTACAAGGTCTAAATCCACTTTGACAGCAATTGTGATATCAGTCTGTGGCCTCGATTGGCAGTTATTTTGAGCCACTTGGAACCTTGCAGCGTGCCAAGGGCAGACCTTTTCAATGTCTTCTGTTTTTCAAGAGATAATGATATTCTTTCACTTGGAATAGGATTTTCGGTCTGTCTCATTTTCTCGTTTTTTTTTCCTCACCTTCACCTTTCCATCGCTCTCAATACCTCAGTCCTCACCCCACCTTACCGCGTCCCGCCAGTCGGCCTCTGTTGGTGTTCCCTCCATGGTGGCGTCTCTCTATTGTGCCTTCTCAGTGTGAGCAAGGGATGAGAGACAAATCAAAAACCACTGCATTTCCCCACAGTCCCTCTGACTGTGCCAGATTAAATTAGAGCTTTTTCATCTTCTTTCTCATCTTTCTCTTTCCCCTGCCTCCTGTGGCTCAACTCAGAATTACCTGGAACCAAACTGTCTAGCAACCTGATGATGCAGTATCGTAAGTGCATTTAGAGTGATATTCTACAGCTCTCAACATTGAATCGGTCAGCTCTTCTCGGTTATCTGTTATTTATGAAAGTGTCAACAGATCCAATCTAAATTCTCTCTATATCTGTATTTTAAAGCCTTAAAAAATTGTTCACATGTAATATGACCAAAACACCTTATTTTATGTTTGCCCTAGAATCTGTGCTAATGTGACTAGTATGGGATTTTTTGTTTCCCCACACTGTTTGGACTGTACAATTAGTGTCTTTAGTTGACAACCATGTGTTTGACAGTCAGTTTATTAACAATAACAATCATGGTTTAATCCCCTGTGAAGATGGTCTGACGTCTATGTCTTCCAGCATGACAATGACACAAAATATACAACCAAGACAACAAAGGAGTGGCACACGAAGCAGTACCTTAAGATCCAGGAGGGAACAAGCCTATCTTTGGACCTTAATCAATCCCTAAAATGTTACTTTCCAAGCAAAAGCATCATAATCAGGGGATTGGACCAAAATCCCTCCTGAGATCTTATTGATCCTGTTTTATTGACCCTGATGGTTTTTCCACCATATACACTGGAACCCTGGTTAGTGTCATTCATTTGTTCTAGAATATCCCAGTCAAACCAAAATGGATGCTAACTGAATACATTTTTTACCATACAAAATAATGTAAATCCAAATAATCTGATTCAGAAAACCCAAAATGTCAAAGCAAAACACGGCTTTGTGGTCTTAATAGAAAACAGTATTAAATGTATATAAATTCATATAAAGGATGAACAAAAGGGGTAAATGGACATTTAAGGTGACTTTAAGGTCACTGAAGATGAGCTGCTGGACTGGACTGTTACCAAAGATACAATGTGGCAGCGAGCTCTCTATCTCTTCACCACCTGTTTTGGGAGTAATAGTAACCTGAAATGTTCATTTCATCATTTGTCAACTATATGCATTTAGAATTGTTGTCTGCATGTCAAATTATAATTGGTTGCCATTTTGTTAGCAGGTTATGAATTGGCGTGGATTAAATGTTAAATTTAGATTTTGCTGTAGTTTGTTTCATAATTAAGGGGGATTTACAAAATGAGGGTATTAAAAATGCATATTACCAGCGTATTGACTTCTCAGGACACATACAAAAATTCAAATAACGAATCCTTTGTGAGATGATCTCTCAAATGATTGCACATGATTCTACACATTTATCACAAGGCAGCCTCATCTGAAAATCAAAACTGACAGGCACATTTGCATTGCATGCTGATGAAACTACCTATGCAGCAGAGTGTGGACGAGGAAGGTGACATAAAAGGAATATCTAATGTCTTAAACTAAAATGCACTGTGCAATGTCCAATGTTCAGCTCACGCGCTCGTACAGGCATGTACAGAAGGTCCGACTCAAACCAAAAAGCACTCTAACCAAAGCAAATATCCCCGAAGAAAATCATATAAATCCAATTCATCCTTTCCAGGCACCCAAATATTTTAACACAAAACACATTTAGAGACATGAATTATAGTTTTACATGCAGAAAATGATGCTAAAATAATTCCAAGTGCCTGGTGTTATAATAACCTGAGCGGGCACAAACATACTACAGTAAGTCTAAATGGTTATGTTGTGGATGGAAAATTAGACAGGCAGAAACACAGTGTCATCCTCAATGCGCCGCCAGGTTGATAGACTGTTACGACAGAACCGGAGGAGATGTGTGTGCACGCAGCCGATGACTGAGCCGCTCTTGTCAAATTTGCATACCTCTGAAATGACAATGATATCCTCTCTTTAAACCGTAAAATTCAGAGGTCTTGCTTTTTCAATGGAAATTTGTGAGAATTTTTGTGGTGATTATTGTTTGTGAAATGTAGAATTTTAATTCGAAAACATTCGGGCAAATACTCCATTCATTTCATAGGAATTTTTGTCACTGAACATTGGGAAATTTGGGGATTTAATATATGTAATCCCGGGAGTCCTGAATGAGCTTGACATTTGAGTGGATTAAATCTGTTAAACTGCAGACGCTGGAAAATAAACTTCCAAAATCGTATTAGTGCACACAGCTCGTCTCGCTGTGTTGCAATTCGGAGTTGCTGGGGCAGTGCAAGGGTTAGGGACACCTGGTTACTGCTCAAATTAATCTTATGTTCCACTCTGCTGGACCTTCTCCCTCCCATCTTTCCCCTCAACCTACCTTTTCATTTTCAATTATAGCTTGGAATATGAATCTTTAATAGGGTGATAATTGTGCTAGCATATTTACTGTCACCCACCATTAGCCTAGATTAATTAGTCCATTTAGTTTAGCTTGGGAAAATGGGTGAGGGATGGGGAATGAGGAATGAGTGCACTGATGGAAGGCAAGAAAAAAATGAGTAGAACCAGCACAATCTGTTCCGTATCATAATGTCATCCTTCTCACTCTTTGTGATGTTCTCCTCTGTCTTTTCCTTTTTCTGCCGTCTTAACTTTCTGTTGCTGACTTTTGCCGGCCGTCTTTCGATACTCAGCAGTATTCTTTGCCTAAACCTTTTAAGTTCTTCAGCCTGAAGTTTCTGAATTCCTGCGGTCATACACCTTCTCATACAGGATCTTTTGACTCTCTAATTAGCATCGCAGTCTGTTACTTTTACATACAATAAAAAAAATAACTTCAGATGGCTATGAAGTGGTGACGGGTTCTTGAAGGGTTCAACTCAGAGAAGAAGTCCTGTTCCCTGCAGTATTTCACCACCCTTTGATTTTGTTGTACCTCATTATTTTCCAAGAGGTTATGATACCAAGTAACAAAGGTAAAGCTAACGAGCAAACACATCTGCTATCTTTATGCTTACTGGTCTCAAAATTTCTTTCCACCTATTCTCTTTATATCTCCGGCAAAGGTGAATGTTCAAGCAAATGGCTATTTTTGGTTATGTCGACAACTGCTTATGTCAACTGGTCAGCAAGTCTGAGGAATGTTGATTTAGCTTCACTGTATTTTATTTTCTGCATTGTCAACTCGCCTTGGAAATAATATTTTATCTTGTCTTCATACCAACGGATCCCCATCACTATCTTGATGTCTAGTCAGTGTGTATCAACACACTGTTCCCTCTCCTTGAATGTGCATTATATATTTCGGATACACCCCAAATCAGCATTGCTGTAGCTACTCTATGTAAATTGCTACTTTGAATCAGTTTAAGTGAGCGTGTATCAAGTCAAGCTGTCCTCTTGTCTGTTCTCTGATTTGCAGGTGCAGTGGCAGTCAGGCTGCTCTCTGGTCAGAACAAACCCGTCGCCATGGATATGGATGAAGAGGAGAATATGAGTGAGTCTACTAAGCTTTTCATGTCTTTTGGTCTCTTTCCTGTTAAGAGTTTTTGCTTGTCTCTGCTTTGAAATATACTAGCTTGCATGTCCTGGTGTGCCCCCATGTTGTTTTGAAGCGTAATCAGTACAACACAAATTTCCCCACTGAGGGACGAATAAAGGCATATCTTAATCTCTTAAACAAATAGTTTCACATTTTGCTGCTTGAAGAAAATTAAAAAATAATTCCAACTTAAGGTTTTCTGAAAAAAACATCGTTATGTTGCTAATGATTGTCCTTACATGAAACGAAACTTACACAGACACACTCAGATGTTACTGAAGACTTTAAAGAGAAAGGTTAATCATTACATCTGAAAGACTTCAGGTCCTATTACAGATCTGTCCTTCTTCAAACTTTCTCCTCATAAAAATCTTCTTTTTCTTAGCTCTTTGGACTTGAATTAGACATTTTGAGCTCAAACTGAGTACGCGAGTCTGAGAAGACCCAGAAAAGAATGTACCATCGCATATGTTTTCCCATATCTTAAAGAATAAGCCAAGCTACTCATGGAATAAAACAGGCTGACTGATGAAGACAAATTAAAACAATGACCATAAGTGCAAAGATAAACATGACAAATGAAAACCAACTCGTTGAGTTTGTGTTTATCTAATTTGTCAAAAAAGCCTCACCACAACTGGCAGAAAACAATGCTCACTGCAACGGAGTTAGCAAATTAGCTGCTAATTAAGTTAGCTTAGCTCTTCTTCTTTTTACTGTATATTCCAGCAGTCTGTGTCCCCTGTGGCTCATTGCTGCCTCTCACAGGCCAGTCCAGGTACTAAGGCAATTTTTGTAATTGTCCTGTCTGGGATCCCTTACAGTTATGATTTTTTTTTTAATCACGGTCCTTAAATTTTTTGAAAGCAAACACATCACAAAGTAGTGAAGTGATTCTTAATTAATTCAATTCAACATTCAATTCCCCAGTCGTTATGTCCATCGCTACTTAACACAAGCAGTTTTTACTCTGACCACCTAATTGTGTTGAATCATACAAAACGAGCAAGTTACAGCGACACTAAGGTGACAGAGCCAAGAGTACTAAACATCCCTGTAGTGAATGCTGATTACACAAATTTGAGCATGATTGATATCAACTGCATGTGCCTACCATATTTTAGTGCATGTACCATGGTTGATACACTCCAGTTTCTTCTTAATGTCTTCTTCTTCCAAATACAAGCTTATATTCTTCATTAAGTGTTGGTTAAGCCTCCAAAGAAACATTAACAGACTTAATGTTAAATCAACGTGAATCCACCTTACTGAACCTATTTGTCTCTGTTTGCATGGCAGGAATTCCACTGTGATTGTTGATTGCAGTGATTGAAAATATATCCATTGTGGTATTAATAACAAATTTGGAAATATGGTACACACCGATTTAAGGCAAAATTAGACCAATTGAGTCAATTCTGCCTCCTTACTGAAATATAGTGTAAAGCGTAATTTTTATTAATGTAGGTCAAAGCTGAGGTATATTTCCAGTGCAGGAGTTGCAGGTTAGATTGTGGTTTTGTCCAAACCACCACAAATAGTGTAGGCATTTAACTTAACTTTTTCTGAATAGCTCCTCTTTTTGTCAGTTTTATCTGCTTATTGAGAGCAACCATGAAGAATGCATGTGTCCATAGTGCATGTTTTCAGAGCTCCGAAACTGATGAATGTGCAGTTTCAATGATGACTGATATTTTGGTGTACTTTTTGTTTGGCTTGCCTTGACCTGGCGATTATTCTATTCCGATGGTAACGGCATGTCAGTGCAACACTGATCTCTGATTGGGGTCAGGGTCGGCGGGGGTGCGGTTTCAGAGGCGCTGGGTCACACGAATGGGCTTCCTATTTGAAAACCTTCCTGGAATCTCAATTTTCTTTTTCCATGAACGATGACATGTCATTATTGTCAAATTTTCGTGGGGTTGTCACATTTTGAACTTGCACTCTTGTCACCAGCCGAGCTTTTAGGAACCAGCAGTAGGTGGAGTCTTCTCCTTCTGCCTCTTTTGATGTGTTCTCCCGTTTGCCTGGTCCTCAGCTCCTCCCCTGCACTCCTCCCCTGCACTCCCTCAACCCAACCTACAGCCCCACTCATGCACACTGCGGCCTCTCTTTCTCCTGAGTACCGCAAGGAGTAACCTATCAAGCCTTTGCTGAAGGATGTTATAAATGAAAATTTTTGCCAATATTCCATCCGCTTTGTTTACTGGGTTCAGTGATATGTGTTCCCCAGCGTATCTTGAAAGATTAATCCAAACTCAACACTTGAATTCTACCTTCTTTTCAGTGTAGCTAAAACAGGGACAACATGAGTAAAACTAACGGTCTGTGTATGTGTGGAATTGTGTTGTGTGTACATGAATGCATTGTGGACAGGACTTGAGGAGCTTTGTTTCACCCTGAAAGCAAGTTCCCAATTTCACCAGAACCGTAGGGTAGGATTAACATACCAAAATGTATAAGCCTAATAATTTTTCAGTTTTAAATTAATTAAAAACCAAATTTGACAATTGAATTTAGTTAGTTCTCCATTTAAAAACTGGTTATGATGATTCTCTGATTCTGATCTGAGCTTAAAGACTTGGATCTGTTAGTATTCTTCAATGTATCTGCTATATATAGGAACACAAATCATTGGTTCAGTTCCAAAGAGTGATAAAGGAATCTATAAATTTTGCATTTACAAGATCCTGCAACGAAGGCGTTGTAAGTTACTCTTTCTGGGCACCGCAGGTTCGAGCAGCACTGACGTTAAGGAAAACCGAAACCTGGACAACGTGTCCTGCAAAGAAGGGGTGGGTGTGCCTGAGCAACTCCCCAATGGAAGCGGCCTGGGCAGTCGAAAGCGCCCACTTGAAGAAGGAAACAATGGTCACACACACTCCAAGTTTCGAGCCAAGAAGCGCAAGAAAACACCAGGACCGATCCTACCCAAGAATGCCCTGATGCAGCTCAATGAAATCAAACCAGGTCTTCAGTACAAACTCCTTTCCCAGACAGGACCCGTCCATGCACCAGTTTTTGTCATGACTGTAGAGGTCAATGGACAGTCGTTTGAGGGCATGGGTCCAACTAAGAAGAAAGCGAAACTGAGCGCAGCAGAAAAAGCGCTGCGTTCCTTTGTCCAGTTCCCCAATGCTTCTGAGGCCCACTTGGCCATGGGACGAACATTGACCGTAAACACAGACTTTACTTCAGACCAAGCTGACTTTCCAGACATGCTGTTCAATGGCTTTGAGACGCCAGCCGTGCCTGAAGAGTCCTTCTATGTCGGTTCTAATGGTAGCAGCTCACTAAACTCACTAGGGGAGTACCCACTGCCCACACCACCTGGCAGCAACCTTGTCCAGGCGCCACTGCCCCCTCCATCGGCGTTTAGCTCCCCCTCCAGTGGCAAAAACCCTGTTATGATTCTCAATGAACTCAGGCCAGGCCTCAAATATGACTTTGTGTCAGAAAGTGGGGAGAGTCATGCCAAGAATTTTGTGATGTCAGTGACAGTTGATGGACAAACATTTGAGGGCTCAGGGCGTAACAAGAAGCTAGCTAAAGCCCGGGCAGCGCAGGCCGCTCTCTCAGCTCTCTTCAACATGCAACTAGACCAGACACCATCCAGGCAGCCCATACCCAGAGAGGGTCTCCAGCTTCATCTCCCACAGGTAAGACATTTTTCAATATGAAATTTAACATGTTACAATTTCCTCAGCAATGAAGCCTCAAATGTTGACGGTGATTTAGTGCTTTACACACACACACACATATATATATATATATCTTCCAGTTTGGAAAAGGCTTATATTATCATAAAATCATATATGAACTGAATAATTGACGTTTTGAATGCAGTGTCAGCAGACACATAGGACAAACTACTGTATATTGTCTGGACCACAAGTCGCACCAGAGAATAAGTCGCATCAGTCAAAAAATGGTTCACGAAGAGGGAAGAACATATGTAAGTCACACTGGACCATAAATCACATTTATTTTTCAGTTATGATCATCTGCAATGAAAGTTGTTTAATGGCACAGTAGTACACAGAACAAGAGGCTGGATGATAGGTACACAAAGTAACACATTAACAGTTATTCTGCTACACAATAACATAAAGAAACTACCTGGGAGGCTGGCTAAGCTAAATTAACAAAACAAGACAGTGAGTCTGACAAGCATGTTACCTGTAAGAAAGTTTGTCAAGCTCCTGATCTTATTCCACATCACTGTTGTTGTTCCGAGCCTTAAATGCCTTGTCATGGCTGACAACCGTAATGTGTATATATATTAGGGCTGTCAAATGATTAAACTCTTTAATCAGATTAATCATGGTTTCAAATTAATTAATCATGATTAATCACCATGTCTCACTATGTCTGAAATATCCCTTTTATTGAAAAATATCTTTTTATTGAAAGAAAGACAAATTAAAGGGCAGGATAATGTATATTTGTATGTATTAACTACACCAAAATTTAAATCAAATGAAAAGATGGCACACATGTCTGAAAATCTATTTACTTAATGGACGAGAGATATGTTTGTTTTAGAGTTCAGATACATGAATGGTGTTTGAATTGCACTGCTGATGTGTTCAGCTCAGAATAAAGTTATGAAGAGGAGACGGAGTCTCTGTGACTCTGTGGGGAGCTACACTGTGCCGCCCTCTGTCATCATAACAGAGGGCGGTGGCTTGCCATGATGCGCACACGTTAATCACGCAAAAAAATGTGACTTGATTAATGCAATCAGTTAGTAAATTAGTTGACAGGCCTAATATATATTTAGAGTATGTGTATATTAGGGATGTTCACGCGTGGCTCACACGTCACACATCATCTGGACTTTGACGCAGCCCCGCACACAACGAAAGTTCCTCCTGCACTAAAAGTGCACTACATAATGTCTGCATGCTCTAAAATGCATACTGAGGTGGGACTCATCCCTAAATTTTGCCCACACTTGCAAGTAGAACGGGATGGGACCGGGGCTTTATAGCCGCTGCCTGACGGATGATCACATCACGAGCCTCAAACTCACCACACCCTGCCACATGTTAGGCACCAAATGCCGCACCAATCTGAAGCTTTTTAAAGCGCCACCATGTTGAGACATTTTTTGAAACACGATTTGCAGAGTGTAAATCATAGTCACTCTCACAAAGACAGGAAGTCCCACACACAGCAGACATGCTTGCAGGGGGCCGGAGCTGATCGGCAGGGGGAATCGCCGTTTTAAACCAAGTATCGGCCGATCTATAGCCGATGATCGGAACACCCTTAAATTTAATTTTTTTTCTGGTTTTCTTTTCAGATCAACTATATTGTTTGAAATTTATACGATAATGTCTGCCATCTCACAAAAGTTCCTTGAAAAATCAGTTGATCCCATTTTCTGATCCCAGGTTGTTCCTAGGTGGCTTGAGAAGCTGGTGGTGAATGCTGGCGCCTATATATATATATTTTTTTTATAAAACTCCATGCTATACCTTTCAATCACCCCGTGTGTGTGTACAAAACTGTTGCAATAAATCAAAATTAAAGTAAAGTGGAATATTTACCATTAAATAGAGAAAACATTTCCCAAGAACATCCGCCCTCTGCGGTGTGTAATATGTACAATACTGTGTTGATGCTGTCTTTGTATGAAAGTGTAGGTTTGGAGTATTTTGGTTCAGGGTTCTCCTGTAAGCACTGTAATACTGCTTGGAAAAAGAAAAACTGATATAGGATATCACGTTGGTCGAGTGGTCAGCATGTCGGCCACACAGTCAGGAGATCAGGAAGAGCAGGGCTCGAATCCCCTCTCGGGCATCTCTGTGTGAGATTTGCTTGCTGTCTATATGTGCCCTGCGATTGGCTGGCGACCAGTCCAGGGTGTACCTCGCCTGTCGCTGGGATAGGCTCCAGCATACCCCTGAGACCCTAATGAGGATAAGCGGCATAGAAGATGGATGGATGGCTTGGTGCTAAGTCAGAATTTCCCATTCAGACCAGCAGTGTAACTCTAATGTAAGGTAGTTAAGCAATTTTTTACGAACCAGCAGTCCGACGGCAAGGTAGGTTTGTTTTCTTGGGCGTGAGCGGTGATTTGCTGTGACATAATATTAGAGAACATTTTTTTTTTTTTCAGTTCACTGGGAAACTTGCCAAGTAAATATATTAAACCGTTTAGCACTTAAATAGTAGTATTCATTTACATTCTTTTGCTCAAGCTTTTAATAAAACAGTTGTGGGAGGAATGAGTGCATGTTCTACAAATGAACAGAGATTGTGTTATGGACACAGATACATTGGCACCTCGTTTTTTATTATTAATTTTTCCAAAGGGTCCATCTGGAATCAAATCATCTGAAAATTTAATAGATTTTTCCATAACAAATAATGTAAATCAAATGAATCCATTCCAGACACCCAAAAATATGAACCCAAAACATATTTTATGGAGAATTGTAGTTTTACATCCAGACAACAATGTAAAATGCATATAAATAACAAATTCAATGAACATTTAACATGCCTTTTACCTTTTATTGACTCTTGTTGCCACACACGGCGATGAGCGGTGAGGGAGGAGAGGAAGGGAGAGCCACATGAACACTACCTTTGTGTTTTCCTTATTCCATGCAATAGTTTTTCTCACCTTCCTTATCAAAGTGCTTTGATAACTTTTCTGGCCCTGCGGTGGCCCTGCTCATTTTGCAGCCAAATTTAGAGCACAGCCGGACTCCTGCAGTGTACTAATGACATGACAAGTCACCAACACGTGTGATTTTATGTTTCCTGGTTTGATACGCAGGCAAATGGAGTAGGTTGTTACTCCAATGTTTAACCGTACCGAGATGACGTGCAAAAACAGACATATTTTTCGTCAAATTTTTGGGAAAACACTGATTTTGTATGTCATGGCTTACATTTTGTGAATTTCTCCATTGGGTCTATTGTTCTTGAAGAACCTTTTGTTGTATCTGTCACATCTGCGACCTTGTCATTTCAAAGTTAAATGACCTCGCTATGAATGGGTGAGTCCATAGTAGCAGCAAAGTAATATTATAATAATGTCATTAATTTATGCCCATCCAGCCATAGTCATCTCTCTTCGTGGTTATCATCATTTTCTCGAGTAGAGTGCTATAGCAAGAGAAAGTGACTGTCACAGAACACATGATATACGTATGTCCACTTGAAACGTTGCATCATTGAACTTGAGCTGCTTTAACTCTTCAGTTTACCCTGCTCTGTTTAACTCGAAAGCTATTTTGATATCCCGTAACATCTTTTGCTTTGTTGCTGCAACTTTCCAGCTCCAATTACATACAGAAGTCAAACCCAGTGACAGTCATAGTTGCTCCAAGGCGGGATAACATCAGACGTGTTTTATAAGACTGCGTATTTGACACTACCTTATGTCTGTGTGGCGTGTTTGCGTGTGTGGTTACAGGTACTCGCCGACGCAGTCTCTCGACTGGTGGTGGATAAATTCAGTGAACTGACTGACAACTTCACCTCCCCCCATGCACGACGGAAAGTCCTGGCAGGTGTTGTCATGACAACAGGTAGACATGGGGAAGATATACTATATTCTTTTTCTATTTGTTTTTGATTCTATAACATACATGTCAGTGTTAATGAGCAGATAAGTTTATTTCTAATAGGTGTCTCAAACTCAATTTACCTGAGTAAGTACAGTTCAGTTCAGAACATGAACGGTTATCCAAACTTGAACATAGGTATGTCTTGCCTACTGATGTGCTTCTTTTTACATAGTGTCCCTGGGAGTGCTTCTGGCATCCTTGCTTACCTTGCGGCACTTATTTTTCAAAATATTGTTAGAGTTAACATAGTTGTTTAATATTCTCCATTGTAATAGTAGTGTCCTTGTGTCCTGTTACATACAGTGGCGTCATTTTCATGTGTGTACCAGCCATGTTGTTTGGTCTAGAGCAGGTGTCTCAAACTCAATTTACTTGGGGGCCACTGGAGCTCGGGTCTGGGTGAGACTGGGCCGCATCAGGTTTTCCCCAAAAAAAAATGCATTTATTAAAAAAAAATTTTTTTTTAACTTCGTTTTGGTTCCAATTTTCTACAATAAAAGCTCTGATAAAACATTCCACTGTTCTCAAATATCTTACTATTTTTCTGCACAAAACAAGATGAAAAATAAATAAACAAATCAAGAATAGAGTAAATCAATCAATCAGTAATAAATAAATATAATAATAAATCAAATAATAAAAACTTAAGAAACCACATATAGTTGAGGGGTAGACAAATTATTTTTTTCAGATTAAAATTAACAAAGCATTATTAGAGCCCTGTAGACATGACAAAACACGACTATAGTCACATTTATACTTTTTTTTATTTACAACATATTGTGCAACTGCAGGGTCTCGAGACACATGCTAACTCGCAAACTAGAGAGCTAGCGACCTAAACGGTAGCCTTCAAGTTATTTCCTTTAAACTTAAATAGCCAAAAACTTACCACTTCCACACGGATAGGGAGGATAACTATTAACAGTTATTTAACCTTTAACATGAACATCAAGTGTAATAATTTTTTCTGGGTACATGATACCATACAGCAACCATATCAAACTTGCGCGGGCCGCACTAACATTAAACTTTCATATCAAGGCAGGGGCCTCAAACTAGTGTCCTGCGGGCCACATTTGGCCCGCGGGACGCGTGTTTGAGACCTCTGGTCTAGAGACAGTGCCACAGGAAGCAGGAAGACAGGAAGCAGAACTGGAGGTAGCAGCGATGAGGATGCTGAGGTTTTTATTGGGAGTGACCAGCATGGATAGGATCAGAAACGAGTACATCAGAAGGACATTACATGTTAGAGGCCAGAGAGGTCATACTGAGAAGGTTGGGACATGTCCAGAGGAGGGAGCGTTAATATATTGGTAGAAGGATGCTGCATTTAGAGCTGCCAGGTAGGAGGTGTAGAGGAAGACCAAAGAGGAGGTGTATGGATGCATTGAAGGAGAACATGAGGGTAGTTGGTGTGAGAGAGACAGATGCAGAAGACAGGGTTGGATGGAAGCGGTTGATTTGCTGTGGCGACCCCTGAAGGGAAAAGCTGAAAGAGAAAGAAGATTTTCATGTTGGTGTAAAAAGAACAAAATGATGTTACTGTATGCAAGATTCTGCATAGGTCCACTGAATCCATGTCTTTGATCTTCCTCCTCCTGACAGGAACGGATGTAAAAGAAGCACAGGTAATTTGTGTTTCTACAGGAACTAAATGCATCAACGGTGAGTACATGAGTGACCGTGGCCTGGCACTCAATGACTGCCACGCTGAGATAATCGCCCGCCGCTCGCTCATGAGATACCTTTACACCCAGCTGGAGTTCTTTCTCAGGTCAGTGGACTTTCCTTAGAGTACATGTGGCGCCTTTTGCCATGTATTGCTACCATTTACATCAAAGTTTTTACTCGGTTGATAATTGCTGCTTGTCTGTTACCATAGCAACAGCAAAGATGAGAATCAGAAGTCAATATTCATGCATTGTGACAAGGGGGGCTACAAGTTAAAGGACAACATTCAGTTCCATCTCTACATCAGCACCTCACCCTGTGGAGATGCCAGAATCTTCTCCCCGCATGAGGCCGGCGTGGAAGGTAAAATGCTTCCTCATTGGCTACTCCTTGGGTAAACTGACATATTTATAAGGCGGCCTTGGCCTGGTTGACGAATGTATCAACAGTTTGCTAAATTAAATTCTTTTTCCTCTTTTGCATGGTTTAATTTAATTAGAAATTCACTGCAATGTCCAAAGACGCATCTGACACATTCAAACAAGGCTCCATTAATTAGAGCTTTTGTTATTCTCTGTCTGTCCCTATCAGTCTTCTCCCTGCCCAGCCCACCATCTGACTGATTAACCTCCCTGGTATTTGTGTTTTCATTGCATGCTGCAGCCTAAATGGAAAACAGACACACTCAATTAGTCAATGAATAGATGCCTTCTGCTGCGGGACCAAGGGAAAACATTGATAACATAATATGTTGTATATTTTGTTTTCTTTTCTCCAGGACCTGAAATACCAGCTGACACAATTTGTCCCTTTTTCACAAAGAGCTTTGTGGGCTTTCTTGGCCAATGTAAACATAAATGTATCATTAATATGCTAATATACAATACAATAATATTAATTAAGTCATTCATTTTCTGCTGCTGATCCAGTTGAGGGTCATGGGTGAGCTAGAACTTATCCCAGCTGTTGCAGTCATTCAAACACGGTGCACATAAAGACCATACATAGACTATTCACATATAACAGACAATTGTGAGTCTCGTTAACTCTAGTTAAACTAACAATCATGTTTTTTGGACTATGGGAGAAAACCCATGCAAGCATGGAGGGAACATGCAAACTCTGTTCTGGTTGAAGGGAGCTTTCAAACATGATTCTGTGGAAGTCATAATGTTTTCTCCAAGCAGGTACTGTCTAATTGGCTGTCAGTTTTTCACCCCCAGTGCAACACGGTGCACCTCATACTCCTATCACTAATCAGTTGGTGGTGCGTTCGTGTTTTCTGATATAATTTAATTGGACAGATCTAAGCTGTCAAGGTGAAGCTGTCGTTCTCTTTTACAAAACTGCCAGTGTTACGGAGAAAAATGCAAAACTACCCTTTAGAAGGCATACTTTGGAAAAAAAAAAGCCCTGGTTGGTACCTGACTGATTTTGGAGAGAAATTTCACAGCTAATGAGAAAAAATAATCAGCAGGTTGAGTGCTGTTGATGATCTATTTATTAAAATTTGAAATACTATTATCTGCTGTTCCTATGTGCTAATGAGATTATTAAATTGCAATTGAGGTGATCTCATTTGTATCCTATAGTGAGATTTTATTTGCCTTCTTTATTGATATAAATTAGGGTTGGCGATATGGACCTTGGCATATATCACAATATTTTTGGGATGTATCACATTATGACGATGTCAAATTTAAATTCAGCAGGGTCTTACCTAAAAAGCTACAAACCTTAAAGGGGAACTGCACTTTTTGGGGAATTTTGCCCATCATTCACAATCCTTATGTGAAAAATTAACACATATTTCTTTCCCTTTTCTGTGCATTATAACACAAGAAAACAAGTTAATTTCAGCTACCTTACAATGCTGTCATTGGGATACACCTATTTCCACAATGAATCCCTCAAAAAAAAAAAAACGTGATTATTTAAAACACCGCATAAACTTCTTTTTGGTTCAAACATGAACAAAAGATTGACCTGATTTTTAGTTATACTATTGTGACAGAGGGTTGTAGGAAAGTTGTGTAAACATGCAACCGTGTGCCTCTTTTTGTTTGCCGCCTCAGACCAAGGAGATAGACACCCAAATCGGAAAGCAAGAGGTCAGCTTCGGACGAAGATCGAATCCGGGGAGGGCACCATACCTGTGCGGTCCAGCAATACCATGCAAACCTGGGACGGGGTGCTTCAGGGAGAGAGGTTACTCACCATGTCCTGCAGTGACAAGATTGCAAGGTAATTTTCATACTAAATTCTAGAAGCTTTACACTTCTCTAGTTGTAGTTTTAATCAGTTACAAGTGACAGAAGTTTCACTGTGTAGTTGTCATCATACAAATATAGTGGTACCTTGGGTTCTTTCTTGATTTGTTCCAAAAAGTTAGGAAACATAAAAAAACCAAAACAATTTATTTTCCTATATATTGTGTGATAACCAAGACAGTGTCTAAGAACAGAGGCAAAATTTTGGTGAAAATTTTCCTCAATAACCGAACCGATCAAAAATCGTGGTTTCCCTGCGCATACTCAAAAACTCTCTTTTCACTCTTGACTGTGATTTTCTACATGGCGTGTCAGGGACAGCCGTGTTGATGGATGGACTGTCCTTGCAGTATATTTGCACACCGATCATCGCATCTTTAGTCGCTGTCCATGTTCAAGGCGACAGTATGCCAACCCTGTGATGAAGGAAGGCCGCGTGTTACCAACCAAATAGTAAAACTTCAGCTGCCCTCCTTTTCCTTCTTCTCCATTCAGGATGGTAATACCTTGCCTCAGTGCACCGAATGATTGGAGGCTTGATGAAGGACATGTCTGCTGTGTTAGCAACCGCCCTGTTCTTGTTCTTTGCACAGTACGACTGTGCACTGCTGTTACTCCTTCAGCTTGTCATACTGGTTCTAGCGATGCACATTTCTCCTGTCTGTCCCAAGTGGGCAGATCGAAGTCAGCAGAGGGATAAATGGGTTTGTAATGCTGTAATGATGCCAGGAAAACCAACACTCCAGTTATTGTGTGACAATGTCCTGACGTGGGTTACAAATGGGATGGAGTTGCATGGATGTGACCCAAATTTAACAGGTTTTAGTCTTAATCGCTACAAACTGCATCTGTTTATAACCTTAGACACCGAGGACATCTTTGAATGGTGAATTACAGGCAACTTTTTGGTGTTTTTTTGTTTTTTAAACCTGCTTTGACTTTTATCGTGGCTGCACAATGGACAAGTGGTTAGCGTGCAGGCCACACAGCTAGGATACCTTGGTTTGATTGCCTGCTTAGGCATCTCTGTGTGGAGTTTGCATGTTCTCCCCGTGCATGCGTGGGTTTTCTCCCACATTCCAGCTTAATTGGTGACTCCAAATTGTCCAAAGGTATGAATGTGAGTGTGAATGGTTGTTTGTCTATATGTGCCCTGTGATTGGCTGGCGACCAGTCCAGGGTGTACCTCATCTCTCGCCCGAAGACAGCTGGTATATGCTTCAGCATGCCCACGACCGTCGTGAGGATAAGCGGTACAGAAAATGAATGGACGGACTTTTTTTAATCATCTCTCAGACTTGTTTCACAGTGTTGCATATTCTGAGCTTCCCCACCATTGTAGATATTGTTGCTTACTTGTTTTTGTTTCTGTTTCCAGTTTTTTCTAAATGTGTTGCCCAAGTGCAGGACTGCACCTCACTGTTCATCTGTCATAGGCTTTCTGTGGGAGTAGTTATGAAAATGGAGCACTAAAAAAAGTCAAAGTGTGTGTGTACCTTTGTACTTTGCGTTTACTTTACTCATTGTGTGGGTTATTTTTTCCCCTTTTTTCATTTTGACATACAGTAAAGTCTCGTTATATCGATATCGGTTATAACGAATTACTACTTATTACGATACTATTTTCATTTCCCGGCAAATTTCTAGTCTTTTATGATATAATTAGTTCCGTTAGTACGATACCCGGTTATTATGATAATCTGGTTACTACCATGCCCTTTTCATCTCCCGCCAGCCAATTTGGTCTGCTTATATTGATACAAAAGCAGCTTAAATCAATCTTTGCTTAAGGATTTCAATACCAAAAAAGAACACGGCGAACGGCGGCTTCCAGTCAACTTTATTTTTCACACTTCCACCACCAGAGCGCAGCACACACACCGATTCCCACACTTCCTGGTTCACAGGTCATGCTCAACCCGCCCCACATAGCTGGCCAAACACATGCCTGTATAGAATCTATACACACGAGAGAAACCACAAACGCAGTTGGTTCTTCTGTTGCAGGCATGTGTTTGGCCTACTATAGAACAATGTCGAGTGCATTATTGTCCACTTTTAATGCAGTTCGGCGCAGGATCGGATATATGGATAGTCCGGTTATATCGGTATTTTTTCCGACTCCCGAGAATATCGATATAACGAGACTTTACTGTAGTATATTACCACAGTGGGTCTAAATTCACACCAAAACCTTTTATTTTATGTATTTATTTATTATTTATTACAAACCATAACACAAATTTGTGTATTATTGCACCCCCAGTACCGAAATGGACGGATTAACTACAAATAGGCTAGAAAGATGACAGCAAGCAATTCAGGACTACAACGTTACAGACGTTACAAAAGCAACAGATAAGCATAGCCAGGAATGCACGCCATGAAAATGGCGTTTTCACTACAATAATAACATTTTATTGTCATTATGAAGGGCTTCCTCTTCCTGTTGCGTGTTTCTCTTTTCTCTCAGGATCCCTGCCGATCTCATATCAATACACTTCTGCCACCTAGACGCGTTTGTTTGTTATTAAAATTGCTCTCAAGCCTAATGCATTTGTGAAGAGTTTCATCAGCACCTCCCTTTGGCCTCTCACACAACAAAAATGTATAGATGTGTTGTTGGGATTGGAATCCATATTTATAAATTTGTTATCTTTGGTTTTGAATGAGTTGGCAGGAGAAATGTGAATTGTCTTACTGCTACCTTGATGCACGTTTCCATGGTAAAATGTCTTTTTACATTTTATTTCCATCTGTGGTGTCGTGTCCCACGACATTTGCCGATCTGACGAGTCGAATGGTGTCTTTAGGAAATGTGAGCAAGCTTAATCTGTCTCTTTGAAAGTTACAAAGAGTGTTTTCTCCCGGTATATCAGATATCGGTATAAAAGACAATATTTGGAAGAACAAAGCATAAGAACAGAATAAATGATTTCCCGTTAGCCCTGTCGTATTAGGCGGAACTAACAGAAAGGTGTGTGCGTGCATGACTGCATTTAGTGTTTCAGCTTTGCAGGTCAGATTCAGTGATTGAATTTTGCCCTCTGTCAATTTCACGTGCGCTATCTTTCACACGCATGTGGTGCACACAGATAATATTGCATTTTGTATCATCTGTCACTTCAAGTCGCCTCAGGTTTGATGCTTGAATATTCCACATTGTCCTCACACAATGCTGGTAATTTCACACACCCCCAGTTAGCCCCAAGGTAAAGATGTTAGAGATGAGTCTCTGCATGCTGACACTTTTTTGTTTGTTTCTGAGGAATAAGTGGGAGAAGGAAAGGATGCTGCTTGTCAAATCCAGTAATCCCTCGTCACTTTATGCTTGGAATTTTGCTTCGCTATATATCATATATATATATATCATATATCATATATATCATGCTGTTTCATGGTTGAATATGACCCCTTATTTGTAAATTTTCAATCATAAATGAACCAAATTGACACCTTCAAAGATGTTGTGATGCGATGATGTGAGTATGACACACTGGTGATTGGTGTCAGTAATGTAAGCACCTTGATCCCCGGAACAACAGGCTTTTATTGCAGATTTGAACTATCCTACAACAGGCACAGTAATTCCTCACATGGGCTACGACCTCTGAACCCCCAATGTCACTTCTTGTCCAAACCCACACTCAGCACCCCAAGCACTACTACACTTTTACAGCAACACACAGAACCACAAGTCTTATTTGTGTCTAAAATGGCTTATTTTAAGTTTTTATGTCTACTATATTTGATAATAGGAGTGTATAGATGACTATAGAATTCTTGTATCACATCCAAACGTCAAAAACATATTTAGTTATTTAGTCATATACTCGTTGGTCTATGCTCCAACTATGAAACCTCACAATGCATTTTACTGTTGACATCAATTGTTAACTATTTCACTTTTGAACAAGGATGAATTGCATATAAAGGATTGCACCTTATTCCTTACACCCTGCAACAATTCATTCTCTTCTTCAGTACACATTTTAGTCCACACACACACACACACACACTTTCCCCTCTGAGTGAGGTGGGATTGTGATGCTTCACAGAGCATGTCAATGGGAAAATGACTAGGGAGGGGATGGCTAATGATACAGCACAGAAATACACAGAAGTTTGGCAAAAAAGAAATTGCATCCCTCGGTAGAGTTGTGTGTGGCGTATTGGCTTGTGGCGCTTGATACTAATTTATCTTACATGCACTGCCATTCCATGGACATCAATGCACAGAACTAATGTGTATCTTCTCCCTCCATATTTAAGCTGGAATATGGAACCTGACTGTCTTAGATGGCAAATTGAGATCATACATTTCAAAACAAATCTTCTTTATCTCGGGGGAATGATATGTTTGCCTCTTTATGGTTGTGAAGTTGTTAAAATTCCATGTGTTGTCTCGTGCAGGTGGAACGTGGTGGGTATCCAGGGCTCCTTGATGAGCTACTTCACGGAGCCCATCTACTTCTCCAGCATCATCCTTGGAAGTCTATACCATGCCGACCACCTCTCCAGAGCCATGTACCAGCGCATCGCAGATATTGAGGACCTCCCCCAGCAGTTCACGCTCAACAGACCTCTTCTCAGTGGTGAGACATCCCGGCAGCTCATTAGCAAAGTCATGCTGTGCTTGTTTTCATAGCGCTGGTTATTTAGAGGCTCTCCTTGTGATATTTACTGTCAAAGGGAGAGACCGGAATCCACATCCGCAAACTCATTTGTTTACTCAAGTGGTCAGAGGTGCAGCAGGAAGAATCGTACATCTCTCCCCTGCACTGAGTTGACATTTACTGTCGTCTTGTGGAATTTGAACAGCACATGTATTTTAAGTACTTCAACAACCTTTAAAATGTTTATATGGACCATGGCTGCTATTTATGTTGTAGTTTTTCTGACATAAAGGGAATTTTGCCCATCATTCACAATCCTTAAGTGAATTTTCTGTGCATTATAACACAAAAGAACTAGTTAATATGCACTAGCTAACAATGCTGTCATTGGGATACACCTATTTTGACTATGAAGCCCTCAAAAACCAACGTTGCATCATTTGATAGACATGCTGTGATCATGCATTAACACATACAGTGATGATGACATGTAATAGTTGCAGTATCTTGGTGATTTCAAACACTACTGAAATGTCTTTGATACTAACGAACTAACACAATGCTTCGGATACGTACATGGATACATACCTCTCAATTTCGCTACAAAAACTTAACTACATGCTCATTGCCGTCAGCATTTTGTACCTGAGGACTGGAGCACACATCTTGTGCTGGAAGACACAGCCTTCCCAATGAGAGCGGACATCCTAAGTGTTGTCACCGCTGTTGTTGTTAACAGAACTAGCATAAGTATGTGTATCAATACATACGTTTGAGTGTCAAGTTGCTGTGTGATGAGTTTGAAGCCCTGAGTCAGATTGTTACATTGAGCAATGACCTGCTGCATTTTCCAATAGGTTAACAAGCTCTATGTATAAACTTGTGTGAGTTTATTCATAGTTCATGATTGACTCCTCTCAAATAAAGATCTAACTGGTCGCCACAGACTCATGTGTGGCAGAACATGCCACTTTATGGCATGCACAGTATGATTTACAGTATACTCATTGTGTTCAGTTTTGCTCACCATCATGGCGGACTCTCTGCTATGGAGCACATTCATGCTGTAAATGAGCAAAACCAATAGAAATGATCTGTTACAAACTGTCACCATCACAAGGCTTTTATTAAGTGTACAGCAAGCGGTGAAGGTGCGAGCAGCTGTCCCTCACTGGATGCTCTCCAACTGGTGAGCAAAGGTGATAAAAAGAAAAAAAAAAGTGAAATTAAAACCTTTTTCTGCTCTGCAGAGTTTGGAGCGGTGAGAGGCTGGCATGGGAGCCCTGTGGCTTTCATATTGTTTAAATCATCCAGTCCACGTTCTGCCAGACTGAACCGAGGAGTTTAATACACTCTGTGCAAGACACATGGATTTATTGCTGTTATATATCTCCCATTTAGGCCTGTGAAATAGTGGAGGCCAGTGCCCTTCAGGCGGTGCTGTGTGGGTGGCCTCCACTCACTGATGAAAGTATCTTCCATAATATTCTTACTAAGTAGTAGTAAAGTTGCATACTGGAATTGTGGTTGTTTACAACCTTGCTAGTATATTTGAGTCGTCTTTTGTATGGGACATTTTACACTTCCTAATGAAGTTTGTGGTAAGTTTAGAGGAGCTCAACCTTGCTTTCGGAAGGTTGATACTTTGCTACAAAGTCATCCATGTTTATTTTTCAAGGTATAAGCAACGCAGAGGCCAGACAGCCAGGTAAAGCGCCCAGCTTCAGTGTGAACTGGACGGTGGGTGACCAGGGTCTGGAGGTGATCAACGCCACTACCGGCAAGGATGACATGGGCCGAGCCTCACGCCTCTGCAAGCATGCCCTCTACAGCCGCTGGGTGCGCCTGCACTCCAAGGTACACAGTTGAAGAGTATGGAATATCTCAGCTAGGAAAAAAAACACAAATGACATTGTAACTGAAGTACAATAATTGCAATCGTGGCCCCATACTTCCACACTAAGTTCGGCATGGAAGAATTGAGACGCAATAAAAAGTATGGAGCGTATTGTAATCTTTACATGAAAATAACAATTTATTTACAAACATAACCCTAATAAACAATTTCCAATTTTCACATTTGGAACTGAATTGCGTGTTTGCACACGCTTGTCAATGCATTCAAATTTCCCCTCAATGCAGAATCTCTTCAATGCTACAAGATTTTTCACTTCCTGGTTCCTGTGCAGCGTGTATTTCCATGGGAAAGTTGCAGGCAGAGTTCTTATAAAATGCACTTCTTCCACCTTGTGGCCGATTTTCTGCCTTAAAACTGCACCAAACATGCATTCTTATATTGTGGAGTTGTGTCATCACCTCTTTTTGCCTCTAGCACTAAAATACGTACAAATATGTTGGGTTGAAAAACTAGAATAGATTACAATAGAAAACCTTTATTGTCATTGCACAAAGTACAACAAGATTTAAAAAAAGCTTCTCTTGTTCTCCAGTACGCATACAATATAAATTAAATTCATATGAAACTAAACATAAAACACACTATAAACTCAATTTACCTGGTGGCCACCGGAGCTATGTTCTGGGTGAAGCCGGGCCGCATCAGGTTTTAAAAAAAAAAAAAAAAAAAAAAAATGCATTTATTAAAAACTGGGAAAAAATCAATAAAAAAAACTATCTTCAATGCTTTTACTTCTGCTATACCCTACACTTTTTCAGTACTTTGGTTCCGGTTTTCCACACCAAAATATCTGATAAAACATTCCACTGTTCTCAAATATCTTCATTTTTATTTTTCTATACACAAAATAAGATTTAAAAAAAAAACAAATTAAGAATAAAGACAATAAATCAATCAGTAATAAATAAGTAAAATAATAATAAAACAGCAAATGAGAAAAAATGTAAGAAACCACATACAGTTGGTAGAGAAATAATTTTTTTCAGATTCAAATGTACAGTATTAACAGATCTTTAACCTTTAACATGAACATTAATGAAACTTAATAATTTTACCCAATTAGCAAGTTAGCATCGTACTCAGTTCCATCTGGGAGCAGCGTCGTAACTTTAACAACATGTTTGATGAGATGCTTTATCTTTCCGTTTTATTCCAAATCATTTCCTGCATTTATTTGTACCCAGTGTCATAAGCCTTTAGCTTCATTGCTAATCCAAAGCAAAACAGTGCGGGGTAACAGGGTAGGGTAACAGTATGGGCGGGGCAAAATCATGTTAATTGTGTCCGGTGTGCACACAGCTTTAAGCTGTCATTTCAACATTAAACTTTGGTATCAAGGTGCTATAAACTATGTATTGCACAAAAATATTGCCCTTCATTCACGTATTGCACAGATGAGGAATAGTGAGGTTGTTGGTAGGCAGCAGTTTTAACAATGAAAGGAATGTTAGTGTTTTACATGTATAAATACGTCTTTGGTTACAAATGAGTTCCAATTTAACTCATGATCTATCATTTATCCTAAAAAGAAAATAATAATAAAAAAACAAGTAAATTGGGGCCCAATACTAACCCCTGAGGGACCCCACAAGACATTTGGATGGGCAAATCTTTTTTTTTTTTTATAGAAGGTTCCACCTTTTATATAGCCACTGAACTGAACACAATATTCTTTGTGCCTTGAAAAATCAGTCAAAATCATCTAAAATGGCCGGTATAATTAATACCATATACTGTTTTGTATTGGAATATGAATATTAGTAAAAAAAAATGTAAGCAAATTTGTTTTCCCAACTTAAGCATTTTCAAGCATAAAAATGGTCAAATGAATTAAAACATAAATGTAAGCCATTCAGAAGACTCATTCAAAGACGTGATATGGATTAATCTACGTACACTGGTCACTGGTGTCAGTATATACATGAAGTACTGTTGGACGCCCATTCCCATCGCTGACTGTCCTGTCCTTCCTCATCAGCTGTCTTCCGTGTTGAGGATCAAGGTGCCGAAGCCCGCTTCCTACCACGACGCCAAGCAGGCGGCCACAGAGTACCACTCCGCCAAGCAGGCGCTCATCAAGGCGTTCCACAAGGCCGGTCTGGGTGCTTGGGTCAAAAAGCCAATTGAGCAAGACCAGTTCACACTCAGCTCCTGAGGGAGCAGTTTTACCAAGAGATTTTGAACCCCCTCACCCCAAGTCCCCTGTTAGTCCTCCTCCCCCTCCCCCGACTGATCCGGCCTGAAAGAAAGATATACCCACGTTAGGAGCCCGCCCACGTAGAACTTTGCCTCCGTCCGTGTTTGCACGCACTTGCAGCTGTAACCTGTTATGGAAATCAATGTGCATCGTTTCTTCATCCATCCTCATCTCATCAGGGGCATTCCTGAATTTGATTTGTTTTTACCGACTGTGGGTAAAACTGGAATCTGTAGAAAACCTTTTCTCTGAATTCTGCTCTTATGTTGTAGACATTGACCATGCGTGTTTTGTCTTTTATGTTGTTGGGTGATGCATGTTGTCAGATTAGGGTGAAACGTAGCCTAGATATGCTCGGGCTGAAGCCGATGATAACGGACCTAAAGATACACTTCATACTAATAATAATCACCATGAGAAGATGTGCATCATCTGCAGGATTTAAATGTAGTGCTGAGAAAAAAAAAAGAGTAGTAGCAAGTAGTAAAGTGTGATAATCTGATCTTAGTATCTTTTATTAAAAATGGTAAAAGACACGTTGGCCTTTTTCTGCTTACTTGGGAACAAAGTAAGTCAGGTGTCACAGTAGATTTGTTGCCTGTGTATTTGTTGTGATGGTATCATTAAGGTGGGGGGGGGGTGTCTTGTAGTCCCTGCTAGGTCTTGTTTTGTGTGTGTGTGTGTGTGTGTGTGTGTGTGTGTGTGTGTGTGTGAGGAACACATACAGAGTGTGAATGAATGGCAGCATCTTCCTCAACGGGCAGCTTTCAGTCTATTTTCTACATTTGTGCTTATTGTTTGGTCCAACTGGAAAAAAGGGGGGTTTTGTTTCTTAACAGTGGTCTTTTATAGTCTAAATTATACAGCAGTTTAAAATATATATAAATATATATATATAGATTTGAACGGTTGATATTTTTGTATGTATGAAAGTACATACCTGCTGTCAGTACAAATGTATTTAAAAGTATTCACTATGCAAAACTTGCCCGATATAGTTTATTTATCGTATACTATTTACTACATTCTTGACATGTCGGCGTCCATTTTAATGTTAAAAGCTAATAATTAGTCAAGCTAATGTCACTTTAAAGCTAAATTTGGAGAATGTTCATGCAAGAGTTTGAACCGATTGGAACAAATTATTATGGATTAGTAAGGGTGGGCGATACCGATTCAGTGTCGAGTCATTACCACGCCAGTATTGGGATTTTGCCTCAAAATAAACACTCTATATATATTTTTGCCAACAATATAACAATACATAGATACACCCATAAAATGTCTATTGTTGACACCCGCACCACATTCCCCACAAAAACATTGGTGTCCCTCCAACACCCCTTTTGTCTCTTCAGTTGCCATTGTTCACTCACAACACAATCCAGGTTAAAGCACTAAATATGCTACGCACACTTATGAACATCCTTCGGCCTGGTTGTTAGGCCAGCAGACTAGATCAGATTTATCACAGGGGTGTCCAAACTTTTCCACTGTGGGCCACATACTGAAAAAGGAAAAGGTCACTTTGATATTTTGTAAAGCAACACATTTAGATGTGCTAAGAAGTAATACATATTTTAAGAAAAAAAATGCATTTTAGCTTTGTGATATCGCTGAAAAGGCCTGCTATTTGGATGAACCTCTCTTCTTTTTTGCTCTTTTATTCCCATTTTTTTAAGTTTTAAGTTTTTTTTAATTTTCCAAAAATATCAACTTTCTTCTAAAATAATATTTTTATTTATATTTATTTTATATTTCTAATAAATTTTATTTTCCTAATATTATGACTTTATTCCCATTATATCATAGCTTCCCCCCCAAGTTATTTAGTTTTTTTCATACTGAAAATTTAAAAATATATTTTGTCTTTAATATTGTACCCCCTACTAAGATTGTATTATTTTCCCCTCATTTGGGTTTATTCTTGTAAAATTGTGACTTTTTTTCCCATTAGAAGACAACTTTTTTTTGCTTAATATTTTGACTTTATTCTCATAAAATAGCATTTTTTCCATTTCTGCTGTTTCAGTCTTCTTGTAAATTTTCTTTTCATAATTATGACTTTATTCCCGTAATACTTCTGACTTAAACGTTATTTGTTCGTTTTTTTTTTAGGTTTCTGATCATTTTCTGACTTTAAATGTTTGAACATTATGCTACTAAAATAATGTTATTTTTCCCTTCTAAGTAATACAATTTTATTCTCGTAAAATTACTGCTTATTTTTCAATTCTTTAATGAATTTCTTTTATTTAAATTATATTTTTAGAATGTGTCAGGGGCCAATAAAAAAAACACCCGCAGGCCACATTTTGGACACCCCCGTGTTATCGTAACAATTTACCATCATATCTTAACTTGGCTTCAGACCATCAAAGCTTATACTTCCATATGTTTCATCTCAGAGTACAAAACAGTTCAAGGACCCCTGAAATCTCACCACTTATTAGTGAAACTGTACATTTCCACTGAACATTTGACCTGCATTATCATGCCTTTATACTGTCAATTATTACCCACTTTGGGAAAATGAGATGTATTTTCAATGTAGGTAATGCAAAAATATAAATCTCATGGCTCTCGCATGGACCCAATACTGATACCATCAAATGATATGGACATTTGTATCGGTCCGTCCACCCTTACTGATAGAAGATTGACAGGTTTTGTACGCCCTGGCGTCATTGTTGTTCCATTAAAGTCCAGTGCATTCAAACTGTTGTAGATGTAGAAGATGTTTGGTGTGATGTCAGGTGGAGTTGGCTGCTTCACATTTATCTTAATACCTCTAAAAAAAAAAAAAAAAAAAAGTTTTTAAAACGGCAACAGTGACGGTAAAGTAACGGTCATCTTGTCGAGTAGTTTACATCACTCTGTGTCATCCTAGGTCAGGGGTGTCCAAAGTGCGGCTTGGGGTTGTTGTTTTTTTTTTGTTACAGACATTTAAAAAGTACAAGGAAAAAAATGTGTAAAAACATGTAATTTTATCAGAATTAAGTCAAAATATTACAAGCATAAAGTCAGACAAAAAAGCTCTTATCTATTATTATCTACTTTATCAGTATGAGAAAAAAGTTGTACATTTACGAGAATAAAGTCAAAATATTAGGTGAATAAAGTCACAATATGACAAAAAAGTTAGCATCCTATGAGGAAAAAAGTAAATTTAAGCAAAGTTGTAACCTTTAGGGGGGAAGTTGACAAGAATGGGTTGTAATTTGAGGGTGGAGAAAGTCATTTTTAATGCCTAACATTAAAATATTGACAGTCATAATACTGTGGAAAAACAAAGTTTCCATTTTTGGAGTATGGGGTTGTAAAAAAGTTATGCTACCAACATCAAGGCAAACCATTACGGGAATAACGTCACAATACGAGAGCAAATAATTACGAGAAGAACAAAACAACAGCAAAAAACAAAAACTTTGGACCCCCCTGTCCTAGAAGGTTGTTAGAGCAGGGGTCGGGAACCTTTCTGGCTATTTTAAAATGTATTTTTTGGATGGAAAAAGTCTCTGAATTTATTATTATTATTATTATTGTTAATAATAATAAATCAAATACTCCTTCCCGTCAATGCGACTTCTGTGTTGCATTGTTTTACGCCGTATCTTTCCTTCTTTTCACCTTTGGGCTCACCAGCCACAGGTTTCCTACCCCTGCATTAGACCCTAGTGGGCGTACTTGACGAGGTCACATTCTCTTCCCAGTCAGAAACTTTTGTGTGTGTGTGTGTGTGTGTGTGTGTGTATGCGGGCTCAAGCTGCTTTAAGCATACTCTGGAATCTTCACCAAAGATGATGTCCATGTGTGTGTCTTTTTTTGTTTGTTTGTTTATTCACAATCTGCTGAAAATGATGTAAGAAATATTAAAAATCCGGTTTTGGTTTATTTGATGTATATTGTAACCCACCATCATGATTGCTGAATTATTTGTAAATAAGCAACGACGTCAATGACTAATTGTGTACTATCAGATCTTCCCAACCTGAACTGTTTGTTTTTGTTTGTTTTTTGCTGGAATTGTGTTTCTATTTCAGTGTAATTATTGGTTCTTCAGTACGTGGGCACCATAAAGCATGGCACCAGCACTGCCATGATTATTCCAGGCCTCACTGTCATTGTAGCCAACAAGAAGACAAACATTATGCACTGTATGTACCGAGCCTCAGCAACTAGCATCCAGCACGTGTGGAGTCAGGAGGTCAGGAGGTCAGGAGCATCTCTCACGTGTCATCTTTCAATTGAGAATCTTCCAGAATTGAATGTCAACAGAAAATTGGATGTTTGTATTTTTTTTTTTTAAAAAAAAGAAAGAAAATCACAACAATCCTGCGCCAAAGTCCCATGCGATACCCCTCCCATCTGCTGTGATGTCACTGCATTGCCAACCCCCCCCCCCCCCCCCCCCCCCCCCACCTCCAGACTGAGCTCTTTTGTAGATTTGCCCTTAAAAGACTTCCTGCTTGTACTTTTTTCTCCTTTTGACTGCACCGAAGATGTCAACTGATGATGTCACAACAAGAACCCATCCCCGGAGACAAGAACTGAGCTGAATTGTCCTCATCCCCCCCCCAGACCTGTAAATTCTGAATGATTCTCAGTGCCCCCCATTCCAAGTGTGTGAAATCTGGACAGTAAAACCTTGCATGTATTTACCAACACTGACGCTGCACCTCGCATGATTAACTTCTAAAGGACTCGTGTAGAGACAAAAAAAAAGATAGATACATAAAATGAACAAAAGAATAAAAGACTTCTTAGTTTACTTCCGCATGTGTGTTGGAATTGTTTCTTGGTTAGTTTTTCATCAAAATAGGAGGATGTCGTCCAATAGAAGACTTGATTGGATGATCAAGACATGTAATCTGTTTCCTTCAAAAGGTCGGTCGAAAGCCGAATCATTCATTCATTCATTCATTTTCTACCGCTTATCCTCACAAGGGTTGCGGGGCTGCTGGAGCCTATCCCAGCTGCCTGGTCGCCAGTCAATCACAGGACACATATAGACAAACAACCATTCACACTCACATTCATACCTATGGACAATTTGGAGTCACCAATTAACCTAGCATGTTTTTGGAATGTGGGAGGAAACCGGAGTACCCGGAGAAAACCCACGCATGCACGGGGAGAACATGCAAACTCCACACAGAGATGGCTGAGAGTTCTATCCCATTTTTGGCCCCATGGAGGGATATTCTGAAGCCATACTGAATGGAAAAAAAAAGCTGTTCTCAAGAGACTAATAAGAGTTTTGTTTATTTCTTTTGGCTTTTTCCTGACGGAATCGCCACAGCAGATCTTTTTGATTCGCATGCTGATTTTTGGCTTGAGCCCTTTATATTCTTATAAAAATGTAATTTCACCATTTTTAAAAATGGAAAAACATGCAGTATTTTTACAAGAACAATGCAATATTATGAGAAAATTTAGCATAAAGTAAAATAATTTGAAAATTTTTAAAGAAAATTTAATTTTTGAAATATTAAAAGAAAAAAATTGTTAAAAGTAAGAATTAGTAAAATTGTTTATATTTTAAGGAAAATGCCATTTTAGTAGCATAGAGTTGAAATATTACAAAGATTTCATAATATGAGAAAAAAACAATACATTCGTAAATTTTTGGAAATTAGAGTTTTAATATAAAAATAGTTTTAAACAAGGCTGTGAAAGTTAACTGATTACTATTTTGATTCACAATTAACATGCACACGTTCAATCTGAGGAAGTTTGTAGTTTGAGGGAGCAGCAGTGAGTGGATAAATGTGGGAGAAATACTGAGCAGAAATAGACAAAGAATAAATTGGTAAATTTACTTTCAAAGCCTCGGCAGATGGCGAACAACAAGGCCAAAGTTATTTGTGTTTCTTGTCGCTGTGATTTGAGTTATCATGGATTACGTCGCCTGCCAGAGATTTAGTGTTACTGGATCTGCCAGCGGTGGACAATAAGAGTAACAGAGCGGATCCCAAAACTGCGAAGGAGGGACGAACTCCCTGACCGATTTTGGACAAGGCTAGCAAAACCTCACCAGATATCCACGAAACATTTGAATTTTTCACCTCACAACTTGAAGTCCATGGATGACAACTCTGGCAACCGCTCAGTACTTTTGGCGGCCAGGAAGTGTTTATTTCAAACATAAGAACTGTGGATGGAGAAGATTTCTTGGCCTGACCAATTGCATCAGAGTAGGCGTGGCCAGGGGAACAGGCTGTGGGACGTTCATCCAAGAGGAGAAGAATGCAGATTTATCTCCTACACAACTACAGATTATAATAATACTAGTAGTATAAGTATAGTATAATAATATAATACAGATTATAGACTAAAACCTGGGATCCTGTATCTTTTAAAACACCCTGAAATGATCAAGATAGTCATGTGACCTTCCTCAAGTAACTACATTCTTTCCTAACGCCCCCTCAAAGATCCAAAGAAAAAAGAAAACATAATTGAATCCTTTGAGTTCTCATCCGCACGTTCACCCCTCCAGTGATGTCATGCATGAATCAAAGTTTTGTGTGACTTTTGCGATCTCGAGGAGTTAAGTAGAACTCCAATCTCAGAGACGTTATACACTTGACCAAAGTCTGGCCCTGGTGCCATTTTCAGCCTTTTTAATTATTGGTAATGGTAATGGTTTAATTACATTTGAAAATGCATCCGATTACAATTGAGTGCATCCCATAATCAGTTCCCAGTTCCACATGTCCAAAAGGAGAAGGAATAAGCAAAGCTTATTAAATCCTACCCCTCCATCTGGTACTTTTATAATCAGTAATTGTTACATTTGTTCACTTCCTGCTTTCCATAATACAGTTTAAGGTTTTTTGGGTGGGTTTTTTTTGCATTTTTAATTTTTTTTTGTCACGTACCGTATCAAGTACGAGGTGATATGACCATCCAATGACATAATGGGTACCATAGTAAGTGTCAATATAGTGATACCATAGTAAGTGTCAATATAGTGATATATATAGCACATCATGACTGGTTCAAGACTCTTCATCCTTGTATTTAGCAAACATCAACTGCTTGTATTGTTTCTTGAATTGGCTCATTGTTGTGTATTGTTTGAGGTCCTTACTCAATCCATTCCATAGTTTGATTCCACATACTGAAATGCTATGGCTTTTTAACGTAGTCCTAGCATATAAGTGTTTCAAATGTACTTCTTCCCTGAGATCATATTTCTCCTCTCTTGTAGAGAAGTATTGGATGACATTTTTAGGTAATTGGTTATTTTTAGCCTTATGAATTATTTTAGCTGTTTGAAGATGAACTATATCAGCAAGTTTAAATATTTGTGATTTTAGAAATAAGGAGTTGGCATTCAGCACATGGTAAAAATAAACATGAATTCATTATTATTGATATATATTACTAGATCTGACACTAATTTGCTTTGCAGAGCTAAATGGGATTTACATCCCGATGTTTGTGCTCCTAAGTGCAAAAGTAAGGAACATCTCAAGAGGCCTGCATGGATTTTCAAGCTTGTAGGAAAAAAACTGGGATGCAAATTATGTTCTCCAGGTTGCAAGGGCAAAGCAGAGAGTGTGTAGTAAAAGTTTAAAAGTACATTGTGTACATTGGCCGGGCAGTGGCTCCTCCCGGGGCGGGCGACTCCTCCAGCCGTACATTATGGATCTCCCGACCTCACATAGCAATCGAAGAGAGTGTGCTGCACGAGTCTCGCACCATGCCCACACACATACATCCCTACTGAATGCAACGTACAACAGCCTTGCATGAAGAGCACCTAAAAGTGGGTGTCATAAATCACTTGCTACATAAGCACGTCACACCCCTCATGCCCGCCTACTTCCTCTCTGTGTAAAATTATGGATGTACTGTAAGTCCCGATTTGTGTGGATGTTTTGTTCAAAACATCTTCCCCACATCAGCTCACACAATTATATAAAAATGACGCTTGTGCAAGGTTTACATGCACAATAAAGGCACCGAGCTCATACGATTGAGAATTGGGACGAGTGTGTGTGGCTGAGTGGCTGTCAGCGGAGAGAAAATGACAAATCATTAGCTTTGTCCGCCACTAAATGGGAGTCGCACGCTCGTTCAAGGCCCACATTTCCATTTCAATTTTCTGCTCAACAGACTTGATGTATGGTGAGAATCACATGGCAAGATCAGTCTCCACCTCACCATCCTGTTATTCACTGCTACAGTACCTCGGTGACCTTCTGTGTGTGTAACAGCACCGTGTTCAAGGCGAGGGGATGATTAGGCCGCTGAATCTCAAGGTAAAAGTATGTTAAGGAGAATAAAGAGCATCCACTGTAGTATCTCACCTACACTGCCGTGCACACAACATATTGCTATACTATTTATCTTATTATTGCACTTCAATATGTCCAAAAATTATTTTTTAATTAAATATTCTAACTATGATTTGACAAACTGTATCTGAAGGTTTTTTCGAACAAAATATCAGCTCAGGAGAAGTTAGGGCAAAGTTACGGGGAAATATATTTATTCATTTATTTTCTACCGCTTATCCTCACGAGGGTCACGGGGGTGCTGGAGCCTATCCCAGCTGTCTTTGGGTGACTGGTCGCCAGCCAATCACAGGGCACATATAGACAAACAACCATTCACACTCACATTCATACCTATGGACAATTTGGAGTCACCAATTAACCTAGCATGTTTTTGGAATGTGGGAGGAAACCGGAGTACCCGGAGAAAACCCACGCATTCATGGGGAGAACATGCAAACTCCACACAGAGATGGCCGAGGGTGGGATTGAACTTGTGTCTCGGGAAAGATATGTTAAATATATTTCTGTATTTGAGTGTGTTTTCTGCTATTATCAGATAACATTATTTTTATTACGGCCCGGCGGTTGGTTAGCGCGCAGACCTCACAGCTACGAGACCAGGGTTCAATTCCACCCTTGGCCATCTCTGTGTGGAGTTTGCATGTTCTCCCCGTGCATGCGTGGGTTTTCTCCGGGTACTCCGGTTTCCTCCCACATTCCAAAAACATGCTAGGTTAATTGGTGACTCCAAGTTGTCCATAGGTATGAATATGAGTGTGAATGGTTGTTTGTCTATATGTGCCCTGTGATTGGCTGGCGACCAGTCCAGGGTTTACCCCGCCTCTCACCCGTAGACAGCTGGGGTGTCTACGGTGTCCCCGCGACCCTCGTGAGGAAAAAGCGGGAGAAAATGAATGAATGAATGAATGAATTATTTTTATTAAATTTAAGTTCAATAATTTGTCTGGTTTTATCAAACCGCCTTTTAAATATTCATTTCCACTGTGATTATTAAGTTCTGTATGTTCTTTCCTAAACAAAATTCAGTCATTTTGCAAGTAATGGTAAAATTAAACAGATTTGGTTCTGATATTGACCCCTGAGGTATGCCGTCCACTATTTTCTAGATATGCAGATGTATTTCAACCTCACAAATTCCTTCCTGTTCATTAGTAGCTTTTCACCCAGTTAAAGCCAAAAATAAACAATACCACACCAAAGTTTGCTCTTCATCTGCATTGTCTGTGCGTATGGAAGAAGCAGCTGCCTAACTACAAAAATAAAGCTCAGGAATGCACTAGAAATAACATAGCTTGCACTCAGATGGGTGTTCTTTTGATGGGAGAGACGTACATAATGAACTGCACTGGGATCCCCTGTCAGTCAGTGAAATAGGGACTCAGGAAATGCTTTTGATGATATGTTAAACTATACATCAATACAGTATAATTGAAAGCCTAATCGGTAATGACGAGCATGGAAATGACCACAGATGCTTGCCATCAGCTGTTGTTCTTAGATTATTCTTATATATTGTATATTAAACAAGACCTCTACAGATGTGTGTGTGTCTGAGAGAGAAGAAAGTGTCACAAGGAGACCCAGATGGAGCTTATCTGTAAACTCAGGCCTTCCTTCGTCACAACGGCACCCCTCTGATGAAGACACTTCGCACCTGACAGAATAATTAGAATAGAAGGAGGAAAAAGTTGACATTTGCATTGTGACCTTTGCGATATACGCAGGGAAAATTGTTCTGCACTTTCCCTCCAGAGCGCATTATAATATCATTCCGCCCTTGTGTTTGTCTGCATGCGTGAGTCCACATTTAAGCGTGTTTAAAGGGCGGGGGTGCACATAATGGCTCTCTATGCATTCAGACAATGTGAGGAAAGAATACATTTATAGCACATTACTCAGCTATCACGTCATTAATGAACTGTTTTCCAGCAAGCCGCCTCTGTTTGAATAGCTAAATTGTCAAAACAGTGTGCAAACCTCCACTAATAGCCCAGTGTCCTTGTCACTGACAGGACTCTGCCAAAGTCAATTTGAAAATCCACTGACTGTGTGTGTGTGTGTGTGTGTGTGTAAAGTCTGTGAGGAAAAACATTTTAGAAGATGATCTGTAGTGTGGCCTATTATATTTCTGCATAAGAAAGATATTAATTCCTTGGTAGTGTAGTGGATGCCAATGCTCATCACCTCCTCTTTTCTGTGGGTTGAAACTCAAAGATGAACAGAAAGGAAGATATACTTAAAGCCTTTAGGAATTCATTTATTGCATGTTGACAGTGTCGTCTTCGCTTTGTTTAATTCCTACTATCCAAGCTAGAGATAATGAGTTCATTAATGAGCTTTCCGAGATGCCGACGGGTGGATTTTGGATTAGACAGGCAGGCTGCTGCACATGTTTCACAAGCCATAATGTTTAGCAAAGCAAATATTTACCTTACAGATAAGCAATACATGTTCACCATCTCGTCTAATTCTGCCAAGGAAGCAAATATGCTCACTGTTTAATTCACTCCTTGCAACATCGTGATCTTATTCTAGAAAAACACAAATTCAATCCATCTTTATGTTGTTAAAATTGGGTGGTGAGTGAATTTGCATATTGATTTGTAAACTGACGCACTGTCCTTCAGGCTGTGCATGCCTGCAGTCCTTTGGCCAAGGTTATTTTTGATTTTTTGGAGACTTTTCGCCAGAGAGATGTAGTCGGGGATGCTTGGGTAAAATTTTTACACAATTAGTAGTATTTCTGAAGTGATGGAGATTGTGAAAAGGATGTGAAGAAGCGTGTACAGTCATAGATGGATGGAACGGGTGGAGAAAAGTGTCAGGCGTGATGTGTGATAGACAAGTTTCAGCTGAAATGAAAGGAAAGGTATACAAAACTGTGGTGAGACCAGCCATGTTGTTTGGTCTAAAGACAGTGCCACTGAGGAAAAGAAAGAAGCATAACTGGAGGTAGCAGAGATGAAGTTACTGAGGTTCTCATTGGGAGTGACCAGGATGGATAGGATCAGGACCGAGTACATCAGAAGGACATTACATGTTGGAGGCCTTGGAGATAAAGTCAGAGAGGCCAGACTGAGATGGTTGGGACATGTCCAGAGGAGAGATAGTGAATATATTGGTAGAAGGATGCTGCGTTTAGAGCTGCCAGGTAGGAGGCGTAGAGGAAGACCAAAGAGTTTGAAGGAGGACATGAGGTAGTTGGTATGAGAGACACAGATACAGAAGACAGGGTTGGATGGAGGAGATTGATTTGTTGTGGCGACCCCTGAAGGGAAAAGCCCAAAGAGAAAGAAGAAGTAGTTCAGAAGTAAAGCAGATGTCGCGACATTGGAATTTAGTCAAAACCACAGACCACCTTCAGTGATTGAACACCACAAAGACCTCCACATTTAACATTTACAGATTTTTGGTCATCTCTGAAAACTCAAAAAATGATTTGAAAACATGTCGCATAGGAAAACCTTTACATGTTTACATGTTTTTTCATCAAGTGATGAGATTCCGCTCTGTGTCAAGGCGGTCCTTGAACATACCATAGTTTCTGTAGGCAGCAAAAGTGAAAGCTATGAGTCAGTCTGATGAACGAGGTACATACCTTTAAAGTTTACTTACTTAATTCCAGACTGTTGATTTGGACAGGTTTCATGTCTTGTTTCTGCATAAATGCAATAGCAAACAAAGACAATGGAATGCTAAAAAAAAACCCTTATACAGATACAGTGCCTCAGTCAGTGAGCCATGAAACAGCAGCAATGTGCCAGATAGACAACTGTGAGAGAAAAACAAGACATTTTTTATTAAACCTAGAGCCAGAAAAGTAGGAGAAATATGGAAAATCCAGCTGGCACACTAAAAAGGTTGTGGGGGAAAAAAAGGCAGCTTCAAATACAAAATATGCTGCAAAGTTTGAATAATTAAGAGCTAGATGAATGAAAGTTTCTGACCCATATAAAATGCATGTCTGGTTTTGACTTTTTCCTGATTTTACCCAAGCAAAATATGATATCTTATTATTGATGAGGAGTTTGAGAAAAGCTACTATTCTCTTTATTTACCACAAGAATGTTGACGACAGCAGAGTCTAGGTCATGTATAAAACTCATCCTTTTTTAATCAAATTCATCTGTATGAGGTGATGCCCTTTACTTATTTGTATTATATTTACCAAGTTGTATTTGGTTTGATTTTGTTTTAATTACTCACGCGAGCACTGTGAACACACAATTCAATTTGTGCGGTCTTACTTGCACCTTTAAGTAATCTGTTATATCACAAGTCACAAAATCATAAACAGGATTTATACAAGAGTTGTGTTATGCAGCCACCTAGTGGTTACACTGTTCCACTGTTAAATGTTTAATTACATAATTGCACAATGGAAATGTGTCACAGTGGACCCCGGATGGACATAAAACAAATACAGTAAGTAGAAATACATACTGTACAACTTTAAGTTAACTGCATTTAAAGTTTATTTTAATAATACTTCAGCCTGCATATTGTCCTTTTAAAATCAAAATTTCAAATGTTATCAGACCAGTTCTATTATAAAGATGTACAGTTGTACCTTGGATGAAAATTGAAGCAAACTTTCAGACAAAAGTGCAGATCAGCTATAGGTTCAGTGATACAGTGTTGGGTCACAATAGGACATTTATGCAAAATAAGGGAAATATGTTGGTTAATCAGAACATACAGTGTGTCTACAAGGAACCAGTTCTATCCAAAAGCCTCTCCAATACTTCCAATCATCCAGTCTATTTTTTTTCTCTTGGAAATGGACAAAATGCATCTATGTAGAGAAATTTCATGAAGTAGCAGAAATTGGCTTCTGCATAATTATAAGCATCTGGTGGGAAACCTCCTGAAGTCCTACAAAACCCTTGGCTGCAATATGTCTCTGAGCCAAGCTGATCTTCATGCAACTGCAAGCAGAACTACGTGCAAAACTACATTCATTCATTTTCTACCGCTTATCCTTGCGAGGGCCGCGAGGGTGCTGGAGCCTATCCTAGCTGAGAGGCGGGGTACACACTGGACTGGTCGCCAGCCAATCACAGGGCACATACGTATAGACAAACAACCATTCACACTCACATTCATACCTATGGACAATTTGGAGTCACCAATTAACCTAGCATGTTTTTGGAATGTGGGAGGAAACCGCAGTCCCAAGAGAAAACCCACGCATGCACGGGAGAACATGCAAGCCCCACACAGAGATGGCCAAGGGTGAAATTGAACTCGGATCTCCTTGCAGCCCGCAAAACTACATGTAACTTGTATTTCAATAGTATGTCAAGTAATGACTAATAATGGGCCATAGTCAACAGTGATCATTTATTAAGTCATTTTTTAAAAAACTGCAGTAAGAGTGAGGGAGCGGGATTTGAACCACGATGTAGCGCGGGCAACTGTATGTACTTCAAGTTTTAGAGGCGATAATTGCGGCCAACTTCTTCTGGATCTTCTCCTCATTCATCAGTATGTTGGACCTCATGGTACAAATTTTGTCCTGGTAATCTTTGATCATTTGGTCGAGCTCACCAAGTTCTGTTTTAAGAGGTTCCACCGCCTGGTCTGTTGCTCTGCACAAAAATGAATGCACGTAAAATTAATCGATGAATACTGTGATTATAGTTGAACCTCTAACTCAGAGACTTGAATGACCCAACATTCTGACCCTGCAAAGTCATGAGGAGACACAGCATCTACTCTAGGTTCTTGACTTACGTAGGTTCTATGTTGTGTGCTGTGTGAATGCACTCTCACCTCTGCTCCTGCAGCAAAGCCTGTGCATGCTCCTTGTTCTCCTTCCGCCAGCTTTGCAGTTCTGCTTGCATGGCATCTATATCCTCCTGGACATAGTCCATGAGCTTGCCCAAAGGCAGCGCGCTCTGACACACCGACTGGATGGATGCACGGAGACGCTCTATCTCCCGCATAACCAGATCCTGCTCCTTCTTCCAGGCTTCTTCTGACACCATTTTCTGATTATGCAAGAGGATAATGCAATGGCTGAAGTCAAGCTTGCTATTTATTTTTTTCTGTTTCATTAACATGAACATGAGAAATCAACAAAATCCACATTCGTTGCTAGACACTGTTTGCCCATTTTTAATGTTATTTGGGTAATATAAAGACATTGATTAAGGCCAGAACATATTTAGCTCCAGATAGATTGATGTGTTTTCTAGCTTGTATTAGACTTTCAACTGCACTGTAGAGGAACATGTTTGTGGTGACATGCAGGCATAATTCCACCTCTACACTCCATTTGCTTACATCTTTTTTGTGATAATAACCAGTGCTGCACAGTACATTTCATAACCATCTTAGTGATGTCTGATAGGACTCACTGATCGTCCTACCACTGCCTGTCACACCTGAAAGCCCCCTTTATGATATCCTGCGTGTCCTCAAGGACACCATTGCACCTCTGACCTGTACCTAGCTAGATGAAGAATATATGCTCACCACTTCATGGATGACAGCTTTGAAAAAAAAATAATTTTAAGGGCTTCACTACACATCTTAAAATAAAACAGTCAGTCAGCTATAGCAGGGATTCTCAAACTGGAGTCTGAGGACCCCCAGACTTTAGTGAGCATGTTAAATATTTTTTATTACACCTTCAGATTCTCACAGAAGGCCTTCTCTCTCTCTCTCTCTCACACACACACACACACACACATAGAACAATCAAGAGTTGTGCAACAGTTACATATGACTTATGGAAAGATACTGGCACCTTTAAATGTATTAAAACACAAATGGAGGTGTGCATACCTCTTTAGATTTAATGGAGGACTCGTAGTCTTTTTTTGTCTCTAGAATCTTTTTGACTAGTCCACCTACAGTAAGAGCAACATTCATTAGAAAAGTGACACCTTGTTTTCCTGAAATAGAAATTGTTAACAGTTAAAAGTACATGAGAACAATACGTCATTCTTTGGCCTTTGGAATGTATATAAACTAGAAGGAAAAAGAAAATATGACTGTACCGTGTTTCTCTTCCCCATTAAGGTCATGTGCCGATTCCTGCATAAGACACACATATTAAATATGTCTCGTTGTCATGTACATATCTATACATTGCTTTCTTTACTTACCAACGCCTTCTCAGGGGCATCTGCAAGCTCGGGGGCCGCCTCTGCCACAAGAAACTGCTCATCTTCATTCTCATCATCATCAGAGAACTTCTTTCCATCTCTGATGACTGATGACTTGGCATTAGAAAGCCTACAAAACAAGAAATATGTCATTTGTAAACGTAAAAGGCAGCGCCATCTTTTTGGTTGTGAAAAAGCTCACGTTAGCAGATATTTCCCATATTTTGTCTCTTCAGCACCGACAATTCTTACACAAATAAGTTATAGTAAGGTCACCTGTCAGATGGCACACCATCAGCGAAACTCTCCTGTTTCTTCACTCGAGGGGGAGCAGGACGGGCACTGCTGGGCCGTGAGGTTTGCTTGTCACTATCCAACAAAAGGAGCATCAATTGAGGTGAAATAACATGGCAAACTAGCCACAATTTGAGTTGTAAAGCTGTGGCTCACTTAGCCTGATGTCTGTTATTGTGATAGCCAATTCTCGGTACAAAAAACAAACACATTACTGACTCTGGAACAGCAACAACACTGCTTTGCAATCACCCATTTCAAAGTCATGCAAACATCATGATAACGACTCAAGCTCATACTCATGCAATGAATGTTCCATATAAGAAATAATGCAAATCTATCAAGCCATCCGTCCATTTTCTACTACTTATCCCCACTCAGGTTGCGGGTATGCTGGAGCCTATCCCAGTTGTCTTTGGACAAGGAGCATAGAGGAGCATAGAGCTACATGTTTTGCTATGAGTTATTTCTAGAATTCAATAAAATTAATCACTTCTTAATCAAATTGTCTCAGTTGTGGGTTATATTTCAGCAATGATCAATAAGAAAAGCAAAGGCTTGTAGCGTAATTGTGTCGCTAATCAAAAAAACTACAGTCAAGCACTGATGACATCTTCGACAGGTGAAGGAGCTTTGTTTATGAAGTTGCAAATACAGGATTCATGCAGTAAATTAAAAGGGACCTATTCTGCTCATTTTTCGGCCATTTGTATTGAGTTGTGGAGTTCTATAGAGCAGCTACACACAATAACGGAAACAGAAAGCTTTATAGCGCTTTCAGAATCTGCACCTATTCCAGCTGCATTCCATTTTGGGCTTCCTGCAAAAATGATCTATTTTAATTTGTTCCACCCACGCCCTGCCTCCAGGCACACCCACTCCGCTGTGGTCGGTCACTCTCCAAAGTGCTCAGGAGGACGTCTGTATAGCTGCCATATGCAACGTTATAGGCATTGATGAAATACTTCCCGGGAGACATTGCCAACACCGTAACCAGCGTAGCAGAGCTTGGGGGAGGGCCAAGAGCGTATCTGTACTCCAGCACATGCCCATATAAGGAAGTTCGTCACTCTGTGATGTCACAGAGAGACAGTGTTAGAAAAAAAAACGAGCGTTCAGAGCCATCCCAAACTTTTTTCAGGTGTAACCTCATTATCTGAAATTTTGGCCTCATTTAACACGAGAATACAACATTCCCTGAGGGAATCCCAAAGGTATTAATAAAGTATTCTGTCTGTCTGTCTGTCTGTTCTAAAAACATTAATACATCAGAAAAGTGGGAAAAGCATAATAGGTCCCTTTTAAAGACACATACCATATTGTACACGCTAACCAAGGCACATGCTAACCAAGGCATACGCCAACCAATGTCCCATGGTACAGTCAAACCTTGATTCACTCTTTGATGAAAATTCTGTCTCAGTTCTCTCATCCGGGCCACGGCACCAATGTAACCTGCCTGGTCCTTTCAGCCCGTGTTTCAAATCCAGTACAAACACGTGGCTGGCGAGACCAGGCGGGTTACATGGTTACTTTTCCGAATCCCCCTTTGCTCATCCTTTTACTGTTAAGACAATTCAACAAAACATTTACAAATTAACAAAGAATCAAGTGCTCTCGCGACAGACCTGGAGGATATTTCAGATGGAAATGAGGAGCCTAGAGTATCCCCACCTTCCTTGGGGAGAGGTTTCTGTGTAGCATCTGTGAAAGAAGAATGAGTCAGAGTAAGCCTCAGTTGACACTTCATTAAATACACTTGCCTCCCCACAAGAACATTTAACTACTTCCATTGCCAGCAATGCTAATGAGTCATTCCTTCTACCAATACAGAAGAAATGATAAAAACATAAATGGGATTGTTGCATAGATTTTATGAAGGGAATGTAAAATATACCCCCTAAAGTGTTCTTCCTGTTTTGGTCATTGGCAGATGCTGACTGAGATATTCTTGTTGGACTAGTTGCTAGTGAGGAAGACTTTGGCCTTTCACTGGTTGCGTTTGGAACCTTTTCTCTTTCATTGTCTTTTGCCTTGATGTTTTCTTTTTCTTGATCTTTTGCCTGCTCCTTTTCCCTGCCCTTTGCTTTTCCTTGTCCGTTGTCTTTGTCTGTGTCTCCCTGCCGGTCACAGGCCTTGTCTGGGTCACAGTTTTTAGGCTGGTCCTGTTCACGGCGGTGGTTTTTGGCAGAACGCTCCTTGTCATGACGGTGGTCTCTGTCCCCATCTCTACATTGTCTTTCCTGCTCTTTGTGCTGTTCTGGGTCCTTCTCTTCTTTGCACTCACTTTGCTCACTTTTCTTCTTGTCCTGAAATTGTTCATACCAAAATATCAATGAAAAGCAAACCAAAGATTTTCAAGTATGGCTTCATACTCAGGTGGGCCTGTGTTTTCAATCATTGAGACAAATTACAGATACAGTAATTTAGTTAATTATAGAAATTCACGGCTCCATGGAGGGCAACGAGACTCTGGTGATATCGTTAATATATATATTGTAAACCAATTCCAGGAAAAATCAAACCACAATCACTTAAATGGGCAAACACTCTGAGGTCAGCCTGTGAATATTCCCATTCATTCAGGTCATTGTATTCTCAGGGCATGGAATTGATCGCAACTGGACTGTTCAGGTTGTCTTGCAAGACGTTTTGCCTCTCATCTGAGCGGGCCTCACCAATTCAGGTTCAATGGTGTGGAGGCAAGCCCAGAAAAGAGTGTTTTCACTCTTATTTGGTGCAAAAACAAGAGTTGTTAAGGTACAATAGAGCAGGACATCTGTCAGCCAATTACATCATTTGGACTCCATCATCTGGTATCACAGTATTAAGTTGTATTAAAATTGAAAGACAGAATCATTGCACATCAGTCAGACCTCTCTTTCCACGTGAAGTTCACATCTCTCCAGATTCTCCTTCAATGTGCTGTCTTTGGCTATCATGTCCAACTTTTCTCCTGCAAGAACTCTCTTCACCGCATCCTTACTGGACATCTGCGAATCAAGTTAATAATTATTTTGACAGCAATAGCAACATTTTTCATTCAGTTTTATGATATGCATTTTACATGAAGGTTTCAAAATATGTAGCCATTCCAGTAACTATGAAGGCATGGCAGTTTACATTTACATTACTTCCACTCCTTAGACCAGTCTCAAACACGCGGCCCGCGGGCCAAATGTGGCCTGCAGGACACTAGTTTGAGGCCCCCGCCTTGATATGAAAGTTTAATGTTAGTGCGGCAAGTTTGATATGGATGCTGTATGGTATCATGTACCCAGAAAAAATTATTACGTTTGATTAATGTTCATGTTAAAGGTTAAATAACTGTTAATAGTTATCCTCCCTATCTGTGTGGAAGTGGTAAGTTTTTGGCTATTTAAGTTTAAAGGAAATAACTTGAAGGTTACCGTTTAGGTCGCTAGCTCTCTAGTTTGCGAGTTAGCATGTGTCTCAAGACCCTGCAGTTGCGCAATATGTTGTAAATAAAAAGAGTATAAATGTGACTATAGTCGTGTTTTGTCATGTCTACAGGGCTCTAATAATGCTTTGTTAATTTTAATCTGAAGAAAATAATTTGTCTACCCACCAACTATATGTGGTTTCTTAAGTTTTTATTATTTGCCGTTTTATTATTATTATTATATATTTATTTATTACTGATTGATTGATTTTCCTTATTCTTGATTTGTTTATTTATTTTTCATCTTATTTTGTGCAGAAAATTAAAATTAAAATTAAGATATTTGAGAACAGTGGAATGTTTTATCAGAGCTTTTATTGTAGAAAATCAGAACCAAAGCACTGAAAAAGTTTGTATATTTTTCTGTTTTTAATAAATGCTTTTTTTTTTTTTGGGAAAACCTGATGTGGCCCAGTCTCACCCAGACCCTAGGTCCAGTGGCCCCCAGGTAAATTGAGTTTGAGACCCCTGCCTTAGACAAACCTTGTTTAGACAGCACTTGGCAATAACCTGCAGCAGCTCATTGGTCTTGTCAGGTTCATGACCAGCAACAATGTGTGCTGGTTTTACTGCAAGGGGCTCCCCGGTCACCAGCGCAACAACGTCTATTGCTTTCTGAAGAAATGCCATCTTCATTTCTCTGTCCTATAAAAAGAATTGTAAACACTATGTTGGTGTGAACGTTTGTGCTACCGAGCAAACACATTGGGACATTACCTTTATACACTCAGACCTCAATTCATTGTCTTTGTACAAGCCTTTCATAAAGCCGGTGGTCCTGATTATCTGAGGGTGGTGAGAGAAAAAAACTCACATTAATTCCAGTTAAAATCAGTCTCTTCGGGTGTTAAATGTTGGACTATCGTCATCACAAAATGGTTGATTTGTTTCAGAAATGCTTCAATACTTTGAAGAACAACACTTCCAATAATTCATGTACTTATACTGCATTTTGTTGTGTGAATGTTGGTTCACATCCCGAATTGAGATGTATGTTTTATAAGAATAGAGACTGTATAACAAGAGCATCTGCTTGAGCTGGCTTCTGCAGTGACCCAGGTATAAGGAAAGAAGGGGGGCGGGTGTAAAATGAAATTCTAAATAGTGAAATTCAAATTCAAATGGTTACATAAATAATAAGCCTAAATTTGAATTAATCATTACTATAGACACGCTATGAAATTCACAGCATAAAATAATACAAGTAAACAATACAAATTAATTAACTAATTAAGCAATATCCTATTAATAATATTCACTAAATTGTTGAATGTTGTTCAACTTGTCATATATGTTTTTAACTAAAAATGTATTGTTAAATTATATATTGTTGCTGTTTTGTACCTGTATCCAAGGTAAAAGCACTGAATGCCGCCATTATTAAGACGGGAAGTCGTCAATATTTCAAATTAAATGTCTTAATTAGAAACAATAAGAAATAACAAAACAACATTTTGGTTCCATCTCCTGTCTTTCGAAGCGACCTATAGTAATACCTTTTTTTCTCTCTCTCACTGAGCAGTTATTTAATTTCTCACCTCAGAAAATATGTCATGCAGGTATCGAAATGGAGGCTTGCTAAGAAGTTTCTCGCTTAGAAGTGGCTTCTTTATCACCTTTCCGAGCGAGCTTTGCGTCCTTTTTGCAATTACACCGTTCATGGCGGCAGTTTCTGTCCACACTGGGTTGCTTCGACGTCGTGAAGGATGAGCAAAATCCACTTTTTAAACTATATTTTAAAAGACTACAAAGCACAAGCCACCAAGAACACTGGGGAGCTACACTTGGACTTTATTACGTCACAGGTGACAAATGATGTCACACTTCACCGACATGGTGGACATTATGCAGTAATCGTCACTGAAATGAATACATCACCATGAACCGTATTCAATTCAAGGAGCACAACATTTTCACCACTAGAGGGAGACAGTGTTCCTTTCATAAGCTATAATTCCTGGTGGAAAACGTTAGCGGGCATACTCGTATATAGCCATACAGTGGGGATTCTGTCAATTGATAATATGATCAATACAGAACCTTTATGCCATATTTATTGCAACCGAGAAAGATAGAATGTTTATAAAATGCTGAAAAAAACAATATGAAATAAAAATTTCGAATTTGCATTTTAAAACCATTCATGATATAATTGTTGCGGCCAGGGGCACTTTAACAATGATCAAAAATAGGTAATTATTAAATATAAAATGAAAAGAGGGGGCCCAAACGTGATTGTTTAATTCCTGCTGGCACCCCTGGTTGCGGTGCTGCCCCAGTCAGCCTGTCAAGGTATAGTACCAGAGGTATGGCATGGTCAAGGCTTAAACACCAGGAGCAATGTCCTACATTTACAACTCAAATCAGAGAATATTGGGTTTTTACACGTAAAAAATAAATAAAGTGAAAATAAATAAATCATAAATAAAGAAAACAAGTAAATGGGTGTCGCTCAAACGAATACGAATGGTGGACTGGTTTAGTGTGCTCCTTTTCTCCGGCAGATGGCAGGACAGTGGAATTGTGGATAACAACTACCGGGAAAATCCATCGAAGAAGAAGCAGGACTCTCCTCTCAAGCCTCGGTCTCCAAACTGCCGAGTGCGCAAGCGCGAATTTAGCTTATCTCGCACTGAGAATTGACACGGGTTGATTACGGGTTTTTTTCTTAAAAACTACCGCAATGAATGCAGCAGTGGTTAAAAAGACTCAAGACACCCTTGGAAAGGTGATAAAGAAGCCACCATTGACGGAAAAACTTCTCAACAAACCACCTTTTCGATACCTGCACGACATCTTCAATGAGGTGAGACTGATGTTCATGTTACTAAGAGCTATATGGCGTGTGCGAGGTGATACACTTTTTAAAAATGGTTAAAATGTTTTTTTTAAGACACGTAAGTGAGAGAGTCGATTCATGTTAATGTTAGCATGAGCTTAGCGTATGTATTTGTGAGTAGCAGGTCTGCTTAGAAGTGTAGACGCTGAAAGATACAGATTTTGTATCAGGACCCTTCCATACAAAGTGATAAACTATTCAGGAGTCATTTGGTCATTGGCTATGTAGTCCGTTGCCATTGGCACTAAGTAAACAACTACAGCGTTGCTAGATGCGCTGAAGGGCTCGACAAACCCAACAGAACATCTTTTGAACTAGATTACCAACAGTTACAGTGTGCTCCCATGAAAACCAAATGTAAAAGATACCACCTTGTTTTTACCTGGTAGTGTACTTTGCGGTGGTGTACTACATCATCATTTAGGTTTTCCCCATATTTTGCTCCTCTCTTGTGTCCCTCAACAATTCCTGACCAAAATAATCACACACAGACACAATTTACCCATAGAATCATTGATGGCATTCCTTTCAGAATAACTACTAGATGTATTCATGGGCCTTGCACACAAGCTCACACCATTCTCCAACCTGCTGCATTATCAGTGAAGATGGAAGGCTTGCATATAGTAAGTGCTTGACCACGAGTTCAACTGCCATGAAGATCCTGGTCTTTATACTGATCTCAGTGTTTTTCCCATACATGCATCTATTTGTGGCAGCCCGCCACAAATGAATTAGTACCACCAACAGATTAGGCGCTACCTATTCACCCTTGTTGTCTTTGGAGCTTGTTAAAACTCTGTACAGTAGATGGCATTATGACTCTGCTTCTTAACACATCTCAAATGAAAATATGGATATGAGTGGTATAAACGATATGAAGGTCTGTCATGATAACAAATTTTGCTGGTCGATAATTTTGCTATTAATCATCGACCAATATTCAATCATTTCAACCTTTAAAAAAACAACCCAATTATCATTAAGATTATCATTCAAAGATCATTGTGTCATGTCATGTTTGGCCCACTAGATGGTACTCAAGTGTAATGCATCTGTGTGTGGCATACTGTATCAGCCACGAATTGTGGAGCGTCACCACATCACACACAACTCCTACTCCTGGTGTCAAAAGAACTACACTCACATAGGTGGATAAAAAGTGACAATGCACTACCAATGTATAATACAGAATATTAACCAACTACTATGTGGGCTCTAACCATGTGCCTTCCAGCCTTTTTTTTATAAAAAACTGTACAGCAAAGCACTCTGGGAAACAGGAAGTACTCGCAGCAATGCTATACAATGTAGATAATCTCTGTTAAGAAAAAAAAAAAACACTTCAATACACTCCAGTTATATTTTAGCTGTGTAAAATAATGGATATGACAGACTACACAATGTGTATGAGTTTAGATGGTAGGGATTCTTTTACGTCATACCATGCTTGAATACAACACTGTGCATCACTGATTCTAGTGCATTGCAAGCTGGGCCATGCGCTGTTTTGTTTAATATTTACTCTGCCGATCAAAAGCCTCAGCAAGTGGTGAAGGCTGTGCTACATATTCACACTGGAACTGTGGCATTCGGCTTATAAAATATTGCATTTGTGCCTTAATTCATATTTGTGTTTGCTTGCTAATTGCTAGCACTCGTGTAGCCCTGCGACTGGCACAAGCTGAGAAGATGCTCACTCACTTCTGTGTTCATTTCACATAGTGTCAATGTGCTCAGACACATGCAGAGTAAACTCTCTTGTCATCCTGCTGCACAGAGAGACTCACAGATGGTGCACAACCCTAACACACATAAATTTATATGTCAATTTATTGCTCATAATGACCTACCTGTTTTTTTATATTTCAATAAATTGATATATCCATTACCGTGACAAGCCATATGCCATGCTAACACAACCAAAAACTGGAAATCATGTAATCACGTTTTACTGATACTGTAATACTGTATTTCCTGATTTCTATTGACTCTAATTTCAGATCATCAGGACCACAGGCTTTATGAAGGGGCTGTACAAGGACAGTGAGTTAAAGTCAGATAATGTCAAGGTAAGGTTGCTGTTCTTGGTTGCATTGAGATGGCATTACTGATGATGTGTTTAGCTTAGCTCAGTCTTAAATCTCCATCGCCACAACTGGCTTCCCTCATTTGCATGTGTCCCCTTTGCACAATGAGCGTGTGCTAGCCCAGTGCACTGACATAGGATGCACACAAAGTAGTAGTAAGCTAGTACAGCTCAATCAAGCACGTTGCTTCTTCACCATCATCAGCCTGATTTACATAAATGTTGTGAGGAGGTGGCAAAAGTAAAACACAATGTACCACAGGAAGCTTTCCGGAACAACAGTTATCAATAACTACAAGTTCCTGAACATTTGGTGAAAAGGGGTTTTTGTAAGAATTAACAAGCCACCCAGCTTTTTAGCAGTAGACCACTAACGTTAAATAGTGTTCATTTTGAAAATTAAGGGATTTTATTTTTATGTACTAGCTGTTGGTACAACCCTGGAAAGAGTTTCAGATTAACAGTACAACTCAACTTGGCTTATCTGTTAATAAGGATCCCTCTGTCTTCAAATTTCATGTTCTTCTTTTCTGTTAATCACAACTTTTGTCTTGTCTTGTTAGGACAAAGAGAGTAAGATGGTCTTCCTTCAGAAAGCAATAGATGTTGTTGCGTTGGTTAGTGGAGAGCCTCTCGCAGCAAAGCCAGCACGGATCGTGGCCGGTCACGAGCCTGAGAAAACCAATGAGCTGCTGCAGTGTATTGCCAAGTGCTGCCTCAACAAGGTTTGTTTTTTAATGGGGATCAAACTCACCCATATATTACTGCGTTTATATAGTGTTTGTTTATAAAAGGGAGAACTGTGAAATCTCTTAACCAAACCCAATAGTAGATCGCCAATAGACAAATAGTTAAGTTTTTCTAATTTACAGATACAGTTCTTTGGAGGTATTTGATATAAGTTGATATATAGGTGTCGCCAAATGGCATATTACTGTATGGTTATACAGAAAGTATAAGTCTTAATGAAAGCTACCATAATTTCCAGAGTATAAGATGCAGCGATTCAGCCGCACCCACTAAATTATGAAAGAAAAACAGATTTGTACAGATATAAGCCACTCATGTCCACATCATAAAATGGCATTTTGTGGTGTGCACAAGTCCATGATGACCTGGTAGCTCTTTTGAATGAAGCCAATCGTGAACCTGTTGGAAATCACAGGAAGTCATTATTCAATATAATAATCTGACTCATTTTAGAAATAACTCTATAAATAACAGTAGATAAGAAATATACATAGACAAATACTAATATGAGTTTAGAATTAAAAAACAACTATTTTAACTTCTCCCATAATTCATTTCTTTCCAGCAAAGCAGCTCATTGGCCATGATCCTGCCAAAGAAAGAGCTACTGGTTGCTCACTGACTCGCGAGCGGCACAGTATTTAAACTATTAGTAGTAGTTCTGAAGTAAAGGAGTAAATTACATTAATTTATTTGAAAAAGTAAGCAAATGTTTGACCTATATTCATACAACAATCATTCAAACTTCCTTTCAAGTTCTCCACAACACAAATTCCAAGTGATGTTCTTTACATCACATTTTCCATTCCAAAGACCTGTATGTAAAGAATGCAATATGACCGCTTGTTCAATGTCAAAGGTGTTATCTGTTTAATTTACATTTTATGAACATTTCAGCAGCTTTATAAACATTCAGGGATTATAGCTCTATGAAGAACAGTACTGATTTCAGTTGCTTGAGGTAACTGGAGTCAGTGGCCATATCGGTAACACTGTCTTCATTTCCTTTACTTGATACACAGATGTCCAGTGAGGAGGCAGTGAAACGAGTGCTTTCTGGAGAGAAGGTGGATTTGAAGATCAAACCCAGCACCTCCAAGTCCCAAGACAAAGAGAATCGAGATAGACGTGAACAGCAGTCATCTGAAAGAGAGGTTCAAATCCTTTTTATTGTTCTAAAAAAAAAGTTCTAGCTGCTTGTCATATTTCTATTGACAAATGAATTTTTCATTGACATTGATGAACTAATCCAGGAGAAGAAGAAAATTGAGCGCAGTGGGAGCAGAGAAGAAAAGGACCCAGGCCAGCCCAGAGAGCAGGAGAGACACCATAGAGATGGTGAACGAGATCACCGCCACAACAAGGAGCGCTCTGGCAAGAATCACCGCCGCGAACAGGACCACACCAATGATGTTGAAAAAGACAAGAGCCGTGAGCGAGGACCAGACAGGGAAAAGGACAAAGGAAGACAAAAAGACCAAGAACGGGAGAAAGATTCCAAGAGAGAAAAAAGTAGAGACAGAGACAATGAGAAAGAAAAAATAAGAGAAAGAGATTCCCAAAGAGACCATGAAAAAAACAAGGAAAAACCAAGAGAAAGAGACAAGGATACAGAAAGACAGAAAGAAGAAGAAGACAAGACCAGAAGTAAAGACAGACACTCTGGGAATAGCAAGGTATTTCAGTAAGCCACAAATAAGTTGTCAACAGTACCAACAATGCAATTCATCTAACAATTTGTGTGCCCAGGATAGGTTATCAGCGCTTCAACAAAAAAACCTTGATGACGATGCCAGGAAAACAGTGCCAGCTGTAAGCTATATCCTGTTTAATATGAATGTAAAATATCCCTGTGTGTATCTAAAGGTACTTTAATTTTCTAATTGGATATCAATATTTTACATTATTTGTAAGACCTTTTCTTTCTATTGCGCCACCTCTTATTCTTGGAAGGACCAAGTGCCAGCTGATGAGGTATTATATCCAATATGACAACCTGTAAAAATGTAGGCCTGAATAATTTGGGCTTTTTAGTGTCTAAATGTAGCACCTTTACTTGTGGACTGTGGGGTATCTGGTAGTTGGTTGGTTAAGTCGAATTGGTGCTTATTAACCGGTAGCACTATTGCTCATAATGATGTGTTCTTTGCATATACAGCCGGCAGAGAATGTTGAAAACCAGGTAAATTACTTTTGTTCACAACTGCAACTCTTGCAACACAAAATGTTCCGTTTGATCTCGGATTTATACATCAGCCTCACTGTAACTGGGGAAACTGTCCATAGATGTGAATGTGAATGCTTGGTTGTCAACTGGGTTATGCTCCAGCTCAACCCAATGAAGACAAGCGGAATAGATAATGGATGGCTGGGTAGTGAGTGTAAGGACAAGCCAGTCACAAACAATTTGCACCACTGGTTTTACATTGGGAAAGGAATATTCTTAACAACCTTACACCATACGCATTGCTATTGTATGGTTCTGTGTTGACCATCCATAAAAAGTCATATTTGTTGATTAGTTGTATTGTTTAGCTATAATACTCTTCTTCAGACATTGAAGTCACATTTTCAAGATGCATTTGGAAATGCACTGAATGTACTGCGCTTTTACAACTGTTTTACAAATATCCTCTTTTGAACAGCTTTACCTTGTTCGGGACAGCGTTGTCACATTGTCGTGTGCCATTGACTTTTACGCAACACTTTTACGACACTTCTGCTATCCTGAAATTCTTGCTAAACACAAAAATAAATTTACATTTAATAATAATTTTTCTGTTGACTACCTGACAGTCTGAAAGTCCAGCACGACTGCCTAGACCTTCATCTGCCAAAGGGCAAAGGAGGAAGCCTAGAACAGACGGACAAGGTAAGCTCACAATCCGTTCAAGAAACACTTAGTAATCTGACCTTCAGTTGAACATTTGGTTGGAAACTTTTTTTAACTGTGATTGCTGGTGAAAACACCCTTGAATTGTGTCCTGTACTTGTACCTACAGTATCTATTTTCATGTTTCATATAGTTGTATTGTTGTTTTGCTTCATTATGCTGTACTAGTTGTACCTCGAGGCTCCAGCATACCCGCGACCCTAGTGAGGATAAGCGGCACAGAAAATGCATGGATGGATAGATAGTTGTACCTGAATGGAAACTAACCCTTCTGTCTGTCTACAGGTGAATCTGACAGTGAGGGAGGTAAGTGGTTCTCATTTAAGACTAGACTTTTCTGATGAACAAGGCAAACAACACTGTGTTTCACAATCAATTATTAGGATCAATATGGTAGTGGTTATATTCATTGATTATTACCAAAGTACTACTTGCTGGCTAGATTCATTAGAGACCGAAATTGATTTAGTAGTAATGGTTAAAGATGGTACTTAGAATCAGGTCATCACAGTCACTGGTGTATCCAAGCATAGAAAAATGCATAGTAATACAATCGCAAACGGATAACGACACAAAGTGACACAAACAGGCTATGCAAGATTTTGGCAAAAAAAGCCAAAAACAAATGATAATCTATCAATTTTGCTGAGACATGTCGTAATCTACCATCCGTCCCTACATAGACGCAGATCCACAGGTGGTGCAGGGACCAGCTCCCAAGGAAAGTGGGGATGGAGGTTCCTCATTTTCATCTGAAACGGCTTCCAGGTCTGTAGTGATGATACTAAATTATTTGACTCAAGTGCAAGTTACACAGTAATACATGCAGTAAAAAAACAATAAATGTACGAACTAAAATAATTAAGAAAGCCATAGTACAAGGGCATTTGTTTTTTCTGTGTCAATATTATTCATCTACCATTCAATGTTGCTGTCACAAAGTTAGGACTAGGTCAAATTTAATGAGTCAAGTGGAATGTTTGCTCTTTTTATTGTATAGCAGTAAACGAATGGCGCGGCCCAGCAGTGCTCGTCCTGCTCCTCCTCGAGTTAAGAAACGGGATGATTTCAATGAAGGGGTTTCAGCTGAGAGGTGACTTAATTGCAACTTGTTTAACTCATTATTATGTTTTGCTATTCTCCTTTTCTCAAACTTTTTTTTCCTTTCTTTTTCTTCTTCTTCTTATTATTATTAGTGCATTCACATGCAATGTTTTGACATTGCAATCATCTAGTTCTGTTGTTGTTGAATCAAGATGTACAAGGCCTTTAAACATATACACAAAGTATTGTTTTTTCCAGGGTTCCTAGTGCCAAGTCATCAGTCATCAGAGATGGAAAGAAGCTATCTGACGAGGAGGAGGAGGAAGATGAGCAGTTTCTTGTGGCAGAGGCGGCTCCTGAACCTGCAGATGCTCCTGATAAGGAGTTGGTAAGTGATCATAGCGCTGAATTTCTCAAACGAGACCTAGAAGTTAACTTCATAATGTGTCTGTTCTATTACAGGGATCTGCACAAGACCTTAATAGTGAAGAAAAACATGGTACAGTCAGAGACATACAGTATTCTTCTCATGTGCTTCTTGTTGAATTACATAAGTATAGTTTTAGTTTTAGGAAAACAACCTACAAGTTCAATCATTAATGTCTCTTGTACTCTAGGTGGACTTGTGAAAAAGATTTTGGAGACCAAGAAAGACTATGAGTCATTACCATCCTCCAGCAAATCGAAAGAGGTATGATCACTTATGTTGTAATATTTTGGTCCTCCACCAGAGGGCCCTCTTCAACACATTTAATGTGTGACATACAGGCGGAGAGGCAGGACTATCAATGAGTTCTATCAGTCCTGGATGGTAATTGTGTGGGTCACTTTGAAATGTTCCGTGGAGCGCTGGTTATTATCACAAAAAAGGATGTAAACAAATGGAGTTTAGAGGTGTAATTATGCTGCCTTGGAGCCACAAAAATGTTCCCCTTCAGTGAAGCTGAAGGTCTCATACCCTGACACTCTAGTGTGGCTTCTAACAGACCACACACAATTGATACACATATCAAGATGCCTGGAGCTAAATATGCTTTGGCCTTGCTCAATACCTCATAAAGGCCCACATAAAAAAACAATAGACATCACTGGTTTGTGTATAAATCTGGAAGTATCTAGTTTTATAACGGATGTTTTAGATTAGTGCTTCTCAACTGGTTTGGCTGTGGGACTCACCATCATGCCTTAATGACAAGTCAATTTTTTCAATTATCCATCCATCTATTCTATATGTCATTCATCCTCACTAGGGTCACTAGGGTTGTACAGTGAATAAAAATTCTAGCATTTACCATTTTAGAGTCTTTACTTTGAAGAATGGTTAAACTAAACATCCAGAAATAAAGCATGGCACTTAGAACATACATTAAACACAAACACATTTCGGTGTAACATTCAACACGATGTGCATGTTCATTTACAATGAAAATCTTATACATGCGCTAGCAATTAGCATTACCAATTTTACATGACAATTTCAAACACCTCCCACATGTGACAATGAAATGGACAATTAAGATGTATATTTCACTTAAACAGCTGATCTACACCAATCATAAAATACAGGCAGGCACATTCAACAGTTTAACGGCAACTGAATTCTAACAAATGTCTTCTAGCAGCGGAGCATTTATTCCACCTTTTGGAGTACTAACTAATAAGCCTGCTGCAGCCCCTTCAGATCCCCTTTTTTGTATTTAAAGACAAAAAAAGGATGTGTCTATTTCTGCATCTTGACTCATGAATGACCATATGTCAGCAATATTCCTTTGTTGCTTTAAGTGTGAACTGCTGCAAGAGTTTTGTCTGTATTGTGGGGAGCAAGGCCATCTGCTTTGGGTGGTCCTCGCCATTGAAGCGCATTTTCGTTGCATTCCTTTCTCGCCGCCCACCCGAACACGAGTGTGTGCACTGTCAGTCATGTAGACAGTTATCCCACAACATCTGACATCATAACTCTCACCTAAAGTTAGCTGTCAGTAAGCTTCATAGAAATGTGATTTCATTTACACAACAAGCATGTTGTATTGGCATTTTTTTTTACCCTCACCCTTCTTTTCTAGAATGTATTTATCCAAATATAGTCTTTGTTAAATGTGAAAATGGCCTTGGTTTGTCCTAATTCAAATGTTTCAGTTTTCAGAGTCTAAACAGATATTTCAGACAATCCTGTGGGTTGCAAAGATATATATTGGTACACGTATGTCTGCACATAAGTTATGTTCACGCCACCCCTCCCTTGTTACCAGCCTTGCCTCGTCAGCTGCATAAATGACTTCCTTCCTGACATTAAAGTGTGGAGAGGTCAGTTTAATTGAGTCATTTTTCCCCCTTGTAATCATGGCAAAACGTGCTAGGTCAAAAATGTAAATATTGAACTTCCTCATTCCATGTGGTATGTCAAGTTTTAAATTTCACCTGCCACAATTCATTTTTTGTAACTTGCTTGTCTAAAACAAGTGAGTCACAGACCACTTTCACTTCTGAATCAGCGCAAAAACATTGGCATTTTTACCATTAAGTTTCTCAAATTCCCCAGTCAGCCAACTCCATTTCATAACTGTTTCAGTAAAGAAACATATTGAATGATCAAAGTATATCATGTGTTTGTGGCATAAGAATGTGTTGTATATTTAGTGGGGATGGCCTGCTCCTGACCCCTTGCCTGCATTGTATATTTTTCCAAGATACTTCTCCTTTTACTTACACAGAATTTGCCCCTTGCAGCAGCTGCGTTTTCATAAGATTTTTTTTGTGTGTACTCCTTGCTCCCCTCTTCGTTACCCCTTTCAAATTAGGCTTGATGAAGGTTTGTAATGTATAAATAAACCCTGTGGCACACAAATGGATGACTGTTGAGTGAGAGTCACAGAGAAGGGCCAGAATACGCTGTAGAATTGTCAAGAAAATAAATATTCTGCTCCATACCCTGTGTCCTCATAAACATCGTGGCCTTTTCTGTATTTCTGGACACACAAGAAAATGCCCCTGACATTAAATTAATCATCTTAGTTCTGTAGATGCTTAATGACATTGTTTGGCTAGATGTTAGACGAGTCGCCAGTGCTCCTTCAACTGTAAAAAAATGACAGATACAACCTACATTTGTTGTTTTCATTACGTTCACATTTCTGGTGTGCCAGGTAATTGGTTTCTTCAATCATCTTGCTCAGTAATGCACACTAATTTGTGCAAAATAGATGAGCTAAACTCAAGTCATTCTGCCAAGGGTGGTGCATGCGTTGTATACTATGCACTTGTATCTTTCTGTGACTTTTCAGCACTTATCAAGGGACACTTGAAAATAAGAGAAACACTTTGCTTTGCCCTCAATGCTGGCAAATCAGTACGGTGTTTAATCTGATTAATCACATTTTTCCAAATTAATTAATCATGATTAATCACCATTAGCAGCTACAGTATGTCTGAAATATGACAATTTCATCAACAGAAAGATGCATATAATGTAGTCACAGCTCCACATGAACTGACACTTTAAATCATGAAAATGTTGATGACACCTTGCATGATACTAGTCTCTAGACACCATGTCATTGAAGTTGAATTCAAGTTGAGTGTATTTCATGAAATACAGCAAATTGCCATACAGCATTAAGAGCCAGTGTCCTTGAACGCCTCATTATTATGATCATGGAGAGCACAGTGATGGTTAGGTTAGATTCCGACACAAAGAAATGAGACAATAATGGAATTGTTGATCATTTGTGTGCGTTATATGAACCAATACAGTAAGTGAGTTTAATATGGCCAATTATTAGTAAAAAAAAACACATTGAAGCATATTTTTTTGCCTACATTAAGCATTTTCAGGCATAAAATAGAAATACAAGAAATGATGATTGTGAATATAACATTGTGAATGTAGTATTCTACATTGCTGCGATTTGGCTGGCAACTAGTCCAGGGTGTACGCAACGAGAGCTGGGATAGGCTCCACCATACCCATGACCCTAGTGAGGATAAGCGGCATACAAAATGGATGGATGGTATTCCGCATTGTTCACTAGGTATCAGTAATTATTGGGCAAGCACCAAAATTTATGGCAGGAACAACAACAGGCTTTTATTGCACGTTTAAATATCACATCAGTGCACAATAATAATATAATCATAATAACAGCAAATGTGTAAAATTGCTTAACATATATAAAAAAATGTCTTCACTAATTTCTTGACTTGACAGTTTCAGACAGTGTACCAAGAGCTGTGTTTTCACCCTCGTCCTCCATCCAAAAGAGCTGTACGTGTGTTGGACAAGCAAATAGAATGTACATAAACATGGATATTGTCTACACTAGGCAGACCAAACCAAAAGCCTGAATGAACCACAGTGTTTGTGTAGCTGCAGGGTTCTCACCCAGTGGAAAGCCACCCACCTAGATGGGGGACCACAGGCCTGGGGCTTTTCAACCCTCACACTCAGGAACCACCTCAAATGGGTCACAAAATAGATGGCGAACACTCAGACTTGATGTCATGTTCTGCAATGTGGTCCTTCTGTAGTCATGTTGTGTGTATTTACTGAACTATTCAGTTTACTGAAGTGGTGGCTCAGTAAAGCAAATATCATGTACCTCATGGACCACACCCTATTCCTGAGTGGGCTCTGAGTAGGTGCATGTTTGGTAGAAAAGCTGTCATTTGGCTTGTTGTCACAAGCACAATGTCTTCTGCCTCTTCATGGCAGGTGTCTGCACAGCCAGACGGGCATTAACTTGAGCCTTGAGTTGAACTTGAAAGGAGGACTAAGTGTGGCAGTTGTTATTCAATACTGTAGTAAAATAACCCTGCTGCCACAGCTTGTTACTAAAATAAATAAGAACTATGACTGCAGGTGCTTAGGCTGCGTATGTGTGTGTAAATGAGTGTTTATGTCTGCATGGATATGTGTGGCTTCAGGGTTGTCGTATTTTACACACATATATGCTCACTTTAAGCAATGATGCCCAGCTGAACAAACATCCTTGGGTTTGCAGCCTGTTAAGCGAGGTACCCCTAATTTTTGTCAACCAATCATCGTACCTGAGGCCTTTGGCACCAAGCGAGCCAGCCCTCCGACTTATACCAACACAATCAAACCATACCTTTTGATCTTTTTATACACAACAAGGTTTGTGTTGAGCAGTCTTGCTCAACATTTTTAGAAATACCACTTTGCTCTAAACTCCAATGGCATTCGTTTATTAAGGAAGTCTGGTTTTGATTTGGTATGATCGCTTGTTATACATTTGAATAACCACAGATGAATTTCACTTTTCCTGACATTTTATCTTAATGGACTACCATATTCAGAAGTTGGTGTCAGAAGAAACCCGAAGGAAAGAGCAGGACCTGGTAACACGGGAGATAGAGCGGCTTCGTGCATCCATCCAGTCGGTGTGTCAAAGCGCGCTGCCTTTGGGTAAGATCATGGACTATGTCCAGGAAGATATAGATGCCATGCAAGCAGAACTGCAAAGCTGGCGGAAGGAGAACAAGGAGCATGCACAGGCTTTGCTGCAGGAGCAGAGGTGAGAGTGCATTCACACAACACACAGAGTGGTACTGTACATGCACGTTACATAGGATATGTATTTGTTAATACATAATTGTGTGCTGAAGAACATTCACACATATGCTAATGCTATAAGTTATTCGTATAAGTTATATTTGACGCAAAATGCTTTATACATTGATTTAAAAACATTCCCACATCATCCCACATCCCACTAGGCTATGTATTTTTGAAATTCCAGAAAGTTTTGTTTTTCCTGGAATTCCGCATTCTCCCGGCCAAAATTTATCATTTGAAATAATGGCTTTTTCCACATTTCTCAACATGTTCAATTCATACATTACTACACAGATCATCAGTGAACCATCATTATGATAACATTAAAGGTATTCATATTTTCTTTTCTGCTTGGTCTGTCTGGTATTTCAGTTAAATGTTTGGCACCATTGACAGCTTCCTATGACGGAAATGAACATAATGATATAATGTTGTCCTTACTTGACGCACACGGACTCACAGAATGGCATGACTCACTGAACACCCGCAGGAAGGTAGCCCAAACAGTTGGACGGCCTGTCCACCATTCAAATCAATAATTGGAATTACATGAATACAAATGTTGATAATATAATATCTAAATATAAATATATCCTTCCAATAGAGGCTGGTACAATAATATTCACCAAGGATGATTTTTTTGGATTTACTTTTTTTTTCCCTGTGTGTGTTCATGTTCATACAGGGCGACAGAGTGGGCATTAGAACCTCTTAAAGCAGAACTTTATGAACTAGACCAAATGATCAAGGATTACCAGGACAAGATTTGTGCTTTGAGGTCCAACATACTGAGGAATGAAGAGAAGATCCAAAAGAAGTTGGCAGGAATCATCTCCTCCCCTCCTACATGAAGTGAGAAACTACAAGCATCTTGATAAATGCAGAGAAAATCTAATATTTAAAAGCAAACTTTTTAGATTTTTTTTAAATGAACATGTGGGCTAAAATAGTACTATTTTTGTAGATTTGTTTTCTGAACAGTTATTGGAAACCAGCATTCAACACATGCCCAATCATACCAAGACAGGTAATACAACAACAAATAATACAACTCCCTCTAGCAGCTTGGAGGTTTAACTCTATTCTGTTGGAATTGTCCATACAGTTTTTTTTTGTTTGTTTTTTTTTAACAGTATGTAGTATTTTGCATATGGGACTAAATTTACTGATCTGCCCTCAACCAGCCTTCTATTTACTCTTTGGTAATATTTTTCATATTAAGTGTGCTATTCCAACAATTACAGCCTCGTTAAAACAAAAGCAAATAAAGTCTGGGATTAATTGGCCTTAAAAATTGTACCTCAACCCAACACTATTGTTGGGGACCAGTGCAGTGTGTGCCCCGCCTCTCGCCTGAAGTTAGCTTCAGGATAACGACCCTGGTGAGGATAAGCAGCAAGTTTGGGGTTTGGATAAAGGGTTAGAGTTCGGGATGAGGGTTAGTGGTTTAGAGTTAGGATCAAGAGCTAGAGTTAGAGATGAAAGTTAAGGATTAAGGGGTTGTTTAAAATTTAATGTTAATGTAAATGTTCTTTACTTTCTCAAAATTAAAATAATACCACAGGCATTCCTTAGAAGGGGTCTGTTGCTGAATGCTTTTTTCCTTTAATTAGAGCTCAACCACTGTTATCTGACGTTTTCAGGGACTACAAATAGTTGTCCACAGCAATTTTCAAGGTTTTGTGCGTATGTATTAAATACACTCAGGTTACATATCCAAGCTTTATTGTTTTAATGGAAACTGATTTAAATTATCAACCTTCTCTGTGATACTTTAGTTTTCATGTTAAACACCCATGTCTTATGGCATCCAAGTACCAAACGAGCAACTATAGACAAGACAGTGCTTTCAAATACTCCTGTAATCATGACATGCTACACTGTGTGGCCAAAAAAGGAAATGATCAGGTTATTTCTGTCTCTAAACCCTTTGTTGTATTTATGTTTTTTGGCTGATCTCATATTTTCAATGTATTCATTATAGATAACTAAATCGGTGGGTGACAAAACCTCTCTTTTCATTTCCATTTGACATGCTGTCTCACGGAAATAAGTTGTTTGGTGGTAGAAACAATTTGGGGTTTATAACTTACACATATATAAATTCTGTATAACGTGTTTGTGGCATGTGTTTTATGAAAGGACTATTAAAAGTGTATTATATTGTATTATAGGTCTTATAAGTCTATGTTTTGTAGTAAAGTGAAATAAACTACAATAAGTATCTCTCTCGTTATGTATGAATCGGGGAGGGGTAACAGACTGTTAAAGCCACATTAATGTCAAGTTGTTTTCCACCGTAGAAACTATGAGTGGAACATTGTTTCTCCTGAGACCCTCAAGTACCATAAAGACCAACTTTCATCTCTGTAGTGAGTCATAAAACAGCTGCAACACACAAAACATATTGTGATGGCTCTTTAAATACTTTCAAATACGATTCTGACAGAATTTCTGCTGCGAGTCAAAAGATTTTGAGCTGAAGGCCCCTTGCTAGACATACAGACACCTGCTCTTGGTAAGAACACTGCACAGTCAAGAGGTGGATTGTCAAACATCACCAACCAAGAAAGTGGAGGCCAGCTCCATTGTCCTTCATTATTTTGGGGGGTTGTACAACAAAGTGACCGTAAGACATGGAAGCCTTGCTGATATATCAAAAGCTGATTTGGTCTTTGAGATCTACAATGGTTCAGATTTCTAATGAATGACGGTTCACTTCATTCTTTTGTTTGTGGCAGCTCACTAATCCTGTAATCTGTCGACCTCTACTTAAATCTTGAACCTGACCTCAGACCAAAGTAGTACAGGACATACAAAATAATCAAACTTATAGCTCCAACATCAGTAGCTGACTGGCCGATATGTGGCAGAGCCCCAAGCTATATTTTGAGATGTGTAGCAAAGCCTGTCTTTTTATAGCTCTGGTTTATTGGTCCCAGTGTACATATTATGTCCCTGTTTCAGCAGGACATGGTCTAACAAAATTTTTAAAGATTTTGCACACATTGACAATTTTTTTGAAAATTAACCCATAAGAACCCACGATGATACAAGTGTAACAAGCACTTTGACTGTCCCAATTGGTAAGCCCCATCCTTGGGGTTTGGAAATTTGAGCCTTCCTCAGTAATCTTCTGTGATTTTGCAGTCTATGATGCATGGTCAATAAGTCTGTGATGTTTTACTGTGTTTTATTTTGACAATAAACACAATTACCAAATTAAAGGCAACATCTTACAATTCAATGATTGGGAAAAAAGTATAAGTAAATCGGTATCAGAATCGTCAACATTGGACCTGTATTTACTTGTTATATATCGACGCTAACACGTGCAGCATCACCCATCCCCTAATTGGAAAGCTCGCACACTTCCTGGTTACCTTCAGACTAATCATGCTCACGGCAACGTACATTCAACTACACCGACGTTTCTCTCATCAATATGTGCAGCACAACCAAGTCGTTAAAGGTTTAAGCAGTTCAAACCTAAAACGGGTCATTGCCGACCGACCCACAAGAGGAAGGTTCTTTTTACCTTCTTGTTTATGAGATTTCGTCAGATCATATGGTACTGTCCCTTTAAAGGAACAGCTGATGTCAATCCGGAAGTAACTCTCTGAGCTCATCAGACTCGCCTTCTTGTAGTTAGTTTTCATGTTTCCTGTGTCATTGTTAGCTTCTTGTTTAGACCATCTGTATTGTAATTAGACTACGGTGTCGTCTCCACAGCAAGAAAATGGCTGAGGGTGCCGAGGCTGATGTTGACGAGCCTTCTCGTTGTCATTTGCCTGTCATTACTGTTTCTGATCTGCCCAGTGTGACTGCAGCAGGTAACTAGAATGCATCATTGCCGCCATTGTTACATACTGAATGTACAATACTCTCCGATCACAAATGAGAGACATTTAAAGCTGTTTTTATAGTGTGGCTATAACAATTAACCTTTTGACATATAAACAAAAGTTTGCGGCTCCTCATTCATTTTATTTCGTTTTTGTACAGTTCTTTAATTTAATTACATGTTTGTCTTACACGCTGGTAAATTACAATTGTATCAGATTACGATAAAGACAATTTACTGTGTGTTGTAATTTGGTTTAATCTGTATGGTTGTTAACCAGGTCGTAACCTCAAAGAATGGCTCCAGGAGCAGTTCTGTGACAAATCTCTGGAGCAGGATGACATGCGACTTCACAATGCAGCCTATGTCGGTGATCTGGACACCCTGAGAAACCTACTACAGGAGGATGGCTTCAGAGAGTAAGGAGGAGTGCTTTGGAAATGAGTGGGTTATGTGTATTAGATTAAATAAACAGGTTTGTTGATGGACAGTTGCTTGCAAGAGCAAGGACTTGGATGGAGAGCAGCAGTGAAACATCACAATACTATTGTCCCCTATTTGGTGGAAATACTCTTGTTGGCAAGTCTGCATTTAAAATACATAATATACGTAAGTAAATGAATCCAGTAAAGCTAGAGTGCAGCTTCATGAATAAATAAAAGCAAGAGTGGGTCATTCCAACACTCCGGTAAGTAGTTTTACTGCAGTAGTAAAAGAAACATGTGTATTTCATAGATGTTGGTCCAACACAGTTATTGATCCATGTTCTTGACTTCCTGTCTGTCTCCGTGTCATATTCAACCGCAGTTTGCAATCATAAATTCTCAGCCACAACTGTCCATAACTCCCATCACACTCAGAATTGAGTATTTACCTATTTATATTTGTATACATTTGGCTCCAATATTTTCCCTGTAAAAGTTGTCACCAACCAATCAATCATAACTCCTGTCTTTCCTGTCATTTCAGGCGTATTAATGAGAAATGTGTTTGGTGTTGTGGCTGTCTGCCCTGCACCCCTCTGCGAATTGCAGCCACAGCAGGGCACGTCACCTGTGTGGCTTACCTTATTTCTCAAGGGGCTGAGGTGGACCTCGTTGATGTCAAAGGCCAAACGGCGTTGTACGTCGCTGTGGTCAATGGTCACCTGGACTGTGTACGTGTCCTCCTTGAGGCTGGAGCCAACCCCAACGGGAGCCGTCACCACCGCAGTACACCACTTTACCATGCTGTACGTGTTGGTCGGTTAGATGTACTTCAGGAACTCATCCGGTGAGCTTTGGACTGGGTTTACGTAAATACTCAATAGCAGACCTGCACGTTCCACAAATATGGTTGGATCTGTTAGAGAACCAGTATGGTCTGTCATAAATATCGATAGAGTTGTGAGAATAAGTTTACATAATTTGGAGATTTAATAATAATACCAGGCAATGATTTTTAAAAACATGAATTGGGTGCACACATTTGTACATATTTGGGGTTTTCTCAAATTCAGTCAAAATTATACGTACAGGCTGAAATTTCTGCGCACGATTTAGTACATTCCTTCTTAATTCCATTCCAATCCTTTAAAAACTCTTCCTTGTAGTTGAGAATGTCTTTTAACTTGACAAAGTCAAGTTCCATTAACTTCTCGTAAATGATCATGATTGACTGCACCCAGTAGTTTCTGTGTGCCATCATAAAAATGATTAACGCACACTTGCTAAATACAGTGTTTCTTTTTGGTATTAAGTACTTGCCTATGTAATCAATCAGTATTTTTAATGAAAGGCACAATGCTTTCTAAAAAAGTAGTACAGTGACTAATGTTACCATGTTTCAGGTTTAATGCTGATGTCGACATGGATCATCAGCTGGGTCCCCGGATTCCCTTATGTGCCCGCACCCTCAGCACTTTGGTGGTGTGTCCTCTCTACATCAGTGCTGCCTACCACAACCTGCGCTGCTTCCGGGCTCTGCTGGAGGCTGGTGCTCAGCCAGACTTCAACTACTCAGGGCCTGTTTGCCACGATGCTCTGACTCGTGGCCCCGCCTCCTGCCTTCTGGATGCTGTGCTACGACATGGATGTGAGGTGGCCTTTGTCCAACTTCTGCTGGACCATGGGGCCAACCCAGTCTATGTGCCCTGGAATGAGGCTGAGATGGAGGCTCCCAACCGGAGAAAGGTGGATCCAGAAGCCCTCAGGGTCTTCCTGGAAGCGAGGAGTAAGTCAAAATGAAAAATGACTGATGATATCACATTCTATTATGAAGTTGGTCTTTCCTCATAACCAAGGTGGGTTAGTTGGCTTAATGGCATAATTAAGCATATTTCGCTTAAATATACAATAATTAACTGTAGTAGCAACACAGGCTGCTAAAGTATGCAAAGTAAGAGATTGGATTAACTACTATTAATAATAATAAAAACCTACATTTAGGATTCTAGTCCTAGTCAAATGAATTACGAGTTGAATGTACAGAAAACATGGACAATAATAAACATTCATTTGTATTATAAATATAATATGCTACTATGGCATCCGACTAACTGTCTCTTTGTTTTTGTCAGAATGTCCTAGCAGGTTGACCCACCTGTGTCGCATCAGGATACGCAGAGTCCTGGGGAAAAAACGTCTGCAGCATATACCATCGCTGCCACTTCCTCAACCCTTCAACAACTTCCTGCTTCATCAGAACTAACAGCCTTGCATCTTCACTATCGCTTTCTTACCACAGCATTGTGGCTCTGGTGGACCCAATTTATTTAGAATGGAATATTAGATTTTTCATATACGTACATTCAACCAACCTTTCACTCCCCCAGTCAGGGTCTTGTTTTCTTTTACTATTTATTATTGCTTGTATCTTACTAGAGCAGGGGTGGGCGAATGTTTTGCCTCGCGGGCTGCATTGCAAAATTTATGGGGGGCCAGACTAAACCATCAAAAGGTCGGCTCAAGCCATGATGCCAGGTTGTAAGTTTAAATTAAATACTTTGGAAAGAACGGGCAGGCCAGATGTGGCCCCCGGGCCGTAGTTTGTCTACCCTTTCACTAGAGTATACCGTATTTTCCGGACTATAAGTTGCACTTTTTTTATAAGGTTAGCTGTTCCTGCGACTTATACTCCAGAGCGACTTATAAATGAAAAAACTGTTTATGTTACATAAACACAGGACACCTTTTCTGTTCATGTTTATTTTTTGTGTAGCCGAATAACCATTGTGTTAGCATGTCTTACACCTATTCAGCCTGTTCTCTATTCTTTTATTGTTAGAACTTGCCTTCCAAGATGACGTAATGTCCGTTTTGGTCAATTAGTTTGTAAAATAAATTCCCCACAAAAAATGCGACTTATACTTCAATGCGACTTATGTATGTTTTTTTCGACCTAATTATGCGTTTTTGGCCTTGTGCGACTTATACTCGGGAGCGACTTATAGTCCAGAAAATATGGTATTTACTATGTATTCATTATGCAGTGGGACCCACTTAAGTGGACAACCCATCTATGTCGACCAATTTATCAAGCTCGGTGGGCTACCGTGTTCTTATTACTAAAAAGTGCCTGCTGAAGTTGATGTCGACAAAAATGGACATAAAATATAAGATCCAAAGGGGTCGTTTCTATGAAAAAATTGAATGTGTCGTTGTATTGTCAACTTCCTCATTATCGCTAAGCAGCAATATACTAACAAAAACTACTGTTTACTGACATAGCATTAAAACACGCAAAGAGACTTCCTGTTCATTGAAAAGTAAGCTTTAAGACAAAAGTGTGGTCATATCAAACAGGATTTTTCAACACCAATGAACAAAATGCAAACGAACAACTGCCGTAGGTTCAAAATTCTTAATTTTAGCCCATTCTCCTTATGTCGCTCACAAAAGCATCAGCATTCACAAGTTTTGGTTTCAGGTATGTCAACAAGCGCTTGTATCTATTTCACTCAGCCAGTCCGAGGGTCGTCGACTTAAACTGGTTCTACTGTATAAACCCTTCAGTCTCGGTTAGTTAGGATTCAATATGTCTACATTTAGTATGCATTCATTCTATACAACTTAACTGACATAAGCAATCAATAGCAGTGCAATCATGTAAAGTAAATGCATTTTGTGTCCTGTGTTTTTACTCCAACATGTGGCTTAGAAGAAGTTTACAGTTGTGACAGAATCAGAAATTCTGCATGTCTTACAAAACCTCATACAACATTGATATTGATAGAAAAGCAAAAGACCAACTGTCGAAAATTGTGCTTCGACTGAATGTCTCATTGAATTTTGCTTTGTATACTTTATTTCTGTTCAGTAAACCCATATTAATCTTATATTATCCTGTGTATGGTTTTATTGGTTGGTGTTCTACACGAGCAGGGCCCCGTTTCACGAAGCAGGTTCAACCAACTTTGAGTCTAACCCTGAACTCTGAGTTGATCTACTCTGAGACAGGAAACTCTGAGTTACGGGTTTCAGAACAGGCGATTTCATTTGGTTCAATCAACACAGAGTTTGTTCACTCTGAGTTAAGCGCGTGCACCACGACTTTAAAAAGCCCTCATCAATGGAGCCCCGTTCCCTCGATTCACCATGGGTGACCATGTAGTTGGTCTACATTTCTCATCAAATGTCTTTACACTTAAGACACCACATAAAAAGTAACTGGTTTTCAGGCAATTTTCACTTGTTTCACGCACATTTTCAATTGAAATAAGTAGAAATAACAAACTTGCTCCACTGACAGATTTTTCAAATTATTTTTTTAAGGGAAATGTGATTGAAACACGTGAACATTGTCTAAAAACAATTTACTTTTAGGTGTGATTCGTTTTGATCAGAAATTAGACATTTTGACAAGAAATAAGACAAATATTGTTGGTATGATTTTGAGTTTTTGCAGTTTGATGCAGTCTGACATTCAATCTACCTGCACATTGATGCTGTGAGTGGATTTTCTGTTCACATAGTCTCCTTCATTTTCTGAAGGAGCAACGATGGGAATGTGCGTCCCATCGATGCACCTTATCACACCAGGGAATCCTAAAAGAAATTAAAAAGACAAATCCCAGTGTGAGGTTGCAGCACCATGTCATTAACTGAATATGATTTATAATCATACATTTTAACTGATTTCTACATTCACCTGCAATTCTGTGGAATTCCTCCTTGATGACCCCCACGGGTTTATGTCCCGGGAACACAACGAAGGAGTTGATTCGTCTTTTTAGTGCTAGGGACACTTTTCTCACAGCTCTGCAGACGGTGGCCTTGCTAATGTTTTCTGCATCACCTATATTATATAAAAAACTTCCGTTGGCAAAAAACCGAAGAGCAACATACAGAATCTGGGTGGATGACACTGGACGTCCACGGTTGGTGATGTTTTGAATGTCCTGACGGATGAGATTATGGATGTAAGTGATGGATGGTGAAGTGAAGCGGTACCGTTCGAAAAGAAAATTATCTGGAAATGATAGCGTGTCCAATCTCGGCCTGTGGATAACTTCCCTACGAATGCGGAGCTCTCTTTTGAGTAGTAGTGCCTCTTCGTCTACAGTAGGGGTGGGCAAACTTTTTGACTCGCGGGCCGCATTGATATGACAAAATTTCCGGGGGGGCGGGGGGCAGACTATATATTTTACACGTAACAGTCCACCTGGTATTATTGTATCTGTAAAATTGTCATGCAATCTGCTATTATTATTTATTATTTTTATATTTATATTTAAATATTTAAAAAATAATAAAATATTATAATAATTACAATAAAATTAAAATAATAATTATATTATTATTATGTAAAATATGCAAATATAACAATACTATTATATATAATTAATATAATAATTAGCATTAATATAATATTTATAATAATCATAATCGTTCTAATACTAATTATAATAATCTAATAATTATAATTATTATTATTATGTGCTTGTGTCCCTTTTTTCAGGAGCACTTTGTAAACAACAGACCATGTCAAAAAAACGAAATTGATAAAACCATCAAAAGGTTGGCTCAGGCCATGATGCCAGGTTGTATGTTGAGTTTAAATGAAATACTTTGGAAAGATTGGGCGGGCCGTATTCAAACACTTGGCGGGCCGGATGTGGCCCCCGGGCCGTAGTTTGCCCACCCCTGGTCTACAGGGTCTTCTACAAACGGACATGCCATGGTTCAAAAAACAATGCGACACACAGCACACCTTGAAGAAAAACGACCGAACTGGCTTTAAACACGCGCGGCAATGAATGAATCACACCGTGTGTAGCGTAAGAGGGCGGAGACAGAAAAAAACTCGAGGTTCATTGAAGAAAACCTGGTCCCGACCAGGTTATGTTCACAGAGTCTGTTGCCATAGTAACTGACACCGAGGTTAAGTTACCTCTCTCTGTGAAACAGGCTGGAGTTACTCCTCTGTCTCTGGTTTGACTTACCTCCCTTTGTGAAACGGAAAACTCAGAGTTTCCCTCATTTCAGGGTTAACATACTCAGAGTTTTCACTAAACCTGCTTCATGAAACGGGGCCCAGGTTGTGAAGTTCTGCCAATGTAAGTTTTTTTTTTTCCTACTTTACTAACCGATGATGTGGGGAATGAAGACTGCTATTGCTCATCATAGTATTATCTGATTCTGGTCTTGTTAATATTACCATGCTCAACAAATAATGCTCTGCTTCTTCCTACTCCTTTTCAGGCAAGCTGAGCCGTGTGACTGCAATCTTATGATCAGGGCAGCTCCGGGCCAAATTTGGACTCAAAGCAAACTTTCATTTGGTCGTCTGGGGCCAGGATCAACATGCAGTCGCTGTCTCAAAAGGCAGCAGCTGTACCATTACACCACACCACCAGGGTCTGACAGGTGACTGGGGGAATTTGCCACTTTATTCTGGTCTCAGATACCTGTCTCTATTTTTCTAAGCGTGAAAGGGGTGGGCCTGGATGTGATGTTCCTTAATTTACAGTGAAGAAAATAAGTATTTGAACACCCTGCTATTTTGCTATTTCTCCCACTTAGAAATCATGGAGGGGTCTGAAATTTTCATCGTAGGTGCATGTCCACTGTGAGAGAGATAAACTAAAAAGAAAAATCCAGAAATCACAATGCATGATTTTTTAACAATTTATTTGTGTGATACAGCTGCAAATAAGTATTTGAACACCTGTGTATCATCTAGAATTCTGACCCTGAAAGACCTGTTAGTCTGCCCATTAGAAGTCCACCTGCACTCCATGTATCATCCTGAATCAGATGCACCTGTTTGAGGTCGTTAGCTGCATAAAGACACCTGTCCACCCCATACAATCAGTAAGACTTTAACTTGTAACATGGCGAAGACCAAAGAGCTGTCCAAAGACACCAGAGACAAAATTGTACACCTCCACAAGGCTGGAAAGGGCTACGGAGCAATTACCAAGCAGCTTGGTGAAAAAAGGTCCACTGTTGGAGCTATCATTAGAAAATGGAAGAAGCTAAACATGACGGTCAATCTCAATCGGAGTGGAGCCCCATGCAAGATATCACCTCGTGGGGTCTCAATGATTCTAAGAAAGGTGAGGAATCAGCCCAGAACTACACGACAGGACTTGGTCAATGACCTGAAAAGAGCTGGGACCACCGTTTCCAAGGTTACTGTAGGTAATACACTAAGACGTCATGATGTGAAATCATGCATGGCACGAAAGGTTCCCCTGCTTAAACCAGCACATGTCAAGGCCCGTCTTAAGTTTGCATATGACCATTTGGATGATACAGAGGAGTCATGGGAGAAAGTTTTATGGTCAGATGAGACCAAAATAGAACTTTTTGGTCATAATTCCAATAAGCGTGTTTGGAGGAAGAAGAATGAAGAGTACAATCCGAAGAACACCATCCCTACTGTGAAGCATGGGGGTGGTAGCATCATGCTTTGGGGGTGTTTTTCTGCACATGGGACAGGACGAGTGCACTGCATTAAAGAGAGGATGACTGGGGCCGTGTATTGTGAGATTTTGGGGAACAACCTCCTTCCCTCTGTCAGAGCATTGAAGATGGGTCGTGGCTGGGTCTTCCAACACGACAACGACCCGAAGCACACAGCCAGGAAAACCAAGGAGTGGCTCCGTAAGAAGCATATCAAGGTTCTAGCATGGCCCAGCCAGTCTCCAGACCTGAACCCAATCGAAAATCTTTGGAGGGAGCTCAAACTCCGTGTTTCTCAGCGACAGCCCAGAAACCTGACTGATCTAGAGAAGATCTGTGTGGAGGAGTGGGCCAAGATCCCTCCTGCAGTGTGTGCAAACCTGGTGAAAAACTACAGGAAACGTTTGACCTCTGTAATAGCAAACAAAGGCTACTGTACCAAATATTAACATTCATTTTCTCAGGTGTTCAAATACTTATTAGCAGCTGTATCACACAAATAAATTGTTAAAAAATCATGCATTGTGATTTCTGGATTTTTCTTTTTAGTTTATCTCTCTCACAGTGGACATGCACCTACGATGAAAATTTCAGACCCCTCCATGATTTCTTAGTGGGAGAAATAGCAAAATAGCAGGGTGTTCAAATACTTATTTTCTTCACTGTAACTTGTTGAGCATTAATTAGCAAATTAGCCAGACCGTAAAATCACATATCTGGTTTTGCATAATTTCACAATTTGTATAAAGGTATGTTATTGGCTGGTTATTGTATGTGGTTCACACTCGAGTATGTTGATTAAATAAACACAATACAGCATTTTACTGGCTACTGGAATATTCTAAAATGAAAAATCTTTATTGATGAGATATATTGTTAGATATTACAGTCATTATCTTTTCCATTTGTACCGAAACTAGTGAACTCTTCTCAGTTCATTATAAATGAATATCTGACAGGTACTTGGAACATTTGCTTTTGTTTTGTTTTTTTTCTCCTCAAAACTGGTTGTGATTAAGCTTGTTTTATGTGCCTGTGAAACAAATTGCCCAACTTCCTGTTAGACATCTGTTGCTACAAGGTCTCTAGATGGCACTGTCCTCCTTTCAAGTGCTCACACATCTGCCTTTTTTGTTTGGTCTGCCATCTCTTTCTTCCCATCTCTTTTTCTGCTTGAAGGACTCAGCATCTGTCTCCAGGGATGTATTTAGGGCGCAGAAAACACAAACAAAACAACAACGCTGCTGGAGTGCTGAGTGAGTGATTATGAACTACTCATTATTATACTATTATAGAAAAATGTGTTTTCCACAAAACTTTCTGGAGGGATGCCGTAGGTCAAGGAAAAGTTTGTGTGAATTCAGATAACAATGCAGAACCAGAAAATTAGTCAATGTTTTACACCAATTGCCACCTCAACAATATATTGCTACGCAGGTAACCACTTTTGCTAACTCTTCTTACCCTTATGGTTTGGCGCCACAGTTTTGCAACATATTTCGACATCAACATACATAGTAGACTGCTCTTATTGACATAAAAACTTGCAACTTTGCAAACACCGTCAAAGAAGGAGCAGCCAAAAAGTATGGCTTAACTGTAAAAAAATATTTATTGTCTCTCACCAAACTGCCACCTGTAGTGCTGGAGTGCAACTGTACATACTGAAATGTTTAACATTGATGCACTCTTACATTAAATAATTAACACAAAAGTGGAACTAGTTTACAAATGATGTAATCATTTTGGTTATTTCTCTTAGGTGCACGATTATACTAGGAGTTAAGCTCGGAGGAAGGAAAGAAATCCAAAGAGAACAGCCAAGACTGCGACAATGAGGATGCTCACAACGGATGATGAAATACAGGTATATGTTTTTTGTCCGATTGTGATATGATTATTGAATGATCTTGGTTACTTTGCAGTACTGTACACTGTACTGTACACATGGTGTGTCAACTCAAAAGTAAACTTACCGACCTAGGACTGATGTTGTAGCTCCAAGCTTTCAAGGTTATTAACCTTTCTTTCAGAAATCTTTGCGTTTGTGCTGTCAGGCGCTTACATTTTGCTTATTACCATTTAATAACTGTCATGTGCCTTACTTCTAATGATCTCATTTTGAAGGCATTGCGGAACTCATAGTTTCCCCCAGTTGCGGCATCCTTAGAACATACACACACATGCATGCAGGTATGCTGCATCTGACCTGTTGAAATTACACCTTGAAGTCCCCCTTTTCATGGCACACATCAAGGTCAGTGAAGTTTGTCTAAACAAATACAGAGCTCCCATTTGTGAAAATCATGACGACTCAACCGAGTTTGTCGTTAAGCGGTCCAAGAAAAATAGTCTCTTTCCGTTTTGAGCTGGTGTCAGGTCAGTTCAATGGGAACGCTTGGGTGTGGATGAATGAGCCTGAAAATAATCCTCATTTTTCATCCTTGTGTCATTCTGTAACCTTGCACATGGGGGTTACCACCTCACATCCAGATGCACTTTTCCTACATGGAGGGTGTCCCACTCTATAAAGTACTTCATCGGTACTTCCTTCATCTTTATTGATCTAATTAAGAAGTACACTTGGAAATATTGAGACTTTCTAAAAATGTGCCTTAATTAAAAACCTCAAAGCGGCTTAATGAGACTTAATTTGACTGTTTTCCAAAGAAGCCGGTAATAGTGAAATGTGGCAGGAAGGATGTGAAGTGATTGCCTCTGTAATTACTCTTGCAGTCTGTTACATGGCTCTTATACACTTAATTGGTTCCCTCTCATTTGACTGATGTTTAGTTATTGTGTGTGTAATAAAGCTTGTCTGGTATGGCATTTGCCTCGCAGGAGTAATGATGCTTTATAAACAAAGAGAAAAGTGTTCGAAAACAGCTGCAGACAGGGTTATGCCTTTTAACAAGTACTATATCAATGGTGTCAATGTCAACTACAGTACATTAGAAGTAATGATCAGGCATGATGAATGAGTTAGGCTCCTGAGGTTGAAAACAAACCCAGAATGACTGCTTGGAAGGTTCTGCTTTGGCTATTTTAATACCGCAATTAAAGTCAGAGAAGCGTTGCAGGTAGTATGGATGTACAATAACTGTTGATTACATCAGACCGCGGACAAATCATACGCATATTGAGGAGCATGCCGTCAACCAGTCACATCAAAGTGTTCTTTAAGTCTCCAATTACCCTCACATTTATGGTCTGTGGTGGGAAGCCAGAGCACCTGGGGAGGAGCAACGTCTTATGGAAAAGCCCCGACAGGTTTAAATCTAGATCCCTCTTTCTGGGAGGCCAAATTGTCTCCAGCGCTGTTTGGAGACATTTCCCAGTTAGCATACAATATGGTGCACTTGTTGTTGTTGTTGTCTTTTGGATGAAAATGCTTATTAGTTTTAATCACATTTTAGTAATTTGTAGTCGTTTTAAACCAGTTTTAGTTGACAAAAACTCCATGAGCACAGCAAAAATAGAAACATTTGCAGTAATTTTACATTCATTCATTCATTCATTTTGTACCGCTTATCCTCACAAGGGTTGCGGGCATGCCAGCTGTCTTCGGGCGAGAGGCGGGGGCCAGCCAATCTCAGGGCAAATATAGACAAACAACCATTCACACTCACATTCATACCTATGGACAATTTGGAGTCACCAATTAACTTAACATTTGGAGTCTGGGAGGAAACTGGAGTACCCAGAGAAACCCACATGCACATGGAGAACATGTAAACTCCACACAGAGATGCCCGAGGGTGGAATCGAACACTGGTCTCCTGGCTGTGTGGCCTGCGCGCTAACCACTTGTGCGCCGTGCAGCCTGTAATTTCACATCAAAAGTCAAAACATTAAGGGAAAAAAGTCGTAATTTCACAAGGACACTGTAATATTATTCGAAAAAAGATAATGTAATTTTAGTAGTTTAATGGTGAAATATTAAAGGGGACCGATGATGCTCATTTTTCAACCCTTTGTATGGAGTTGTAGTCTCCTATAGAACAGCTACACACCTATTCCAGTTGTATTTCCTTTGATATGTGCTTCCTGCCAAAATGGTCTGTTTTAATATAATCCACGACACGCCTCCGAGCATTTCCACTCCGCTGTGGTTGGTCACACACCCAAAGTGCTTCCTAACTATGAACCATATAAGGAAGTCCGTCCACACTGTGATGTCACAAAGGAACAGTTTTACCACGCCCCTTTGAAACCAAGTGTTTTGAGCCATCAACATCTTCTTTTAAAGCTCACTTCCAAATGTACAAACCTCATTATCTGAAACTTTGGCATCGTTTAACGTGAGAATACAACATTCTAACTAAATTTATAGGTCAGAAAAGTCGAAAAAGTATAATAGGTCCCCTTTAAAGAATACAGGTGTTGAATACAGGTGTTGTTTCTTTACGTCCTATTATGAAAAACAAATAAAGTTGTCATTTTTATAATATTTGGTTGCAGTAAAAGTTATGTTACAAGAATAATGTCAAAGTAGAAGCTTGGCGGATTTTATATTCCAGCAAATATGGAAACAGCTGTAATTTGACGAGGCTAAAGTAAAAATGTTATGAGAAAAAAATTGCATTGCACTGTATTATTCACACTCCTGCTCCTGAAGAAAATTAATGTTCCTCCAAAGAGGTCAACATAAACAAGGGCATACAGTATGTTTGGATGGTGAGCCTATAGGGATTAGTTAATGGCGTCATTATAATATCCATTACAATAAACTATCCATGTTTAATTACTTCTGGGGAGTACTCATGGGAAGGATTTTCCGCCACCAAGAAGACACTGGAGTTAGGAGGGGTGAGTCGGGGCTAACTTAGTCATGGAACTAAGTCAGAGGATCTTGGTGTTGAGGTGGGGCTGGGATTCCTCTTCCTCCTCTTAATCCATGCCCCCTTCTCAAAAAGAGCCAGAAACCATTCGGCAGCTTCCCAAACCGCTGACAACATAGCCAAGCCGAAATCTCAGTTTAACAGAAGAGAGAAAAAGAGGAAGAGAGTCATTGACTGACCACCACTGTGGGAAGGCTGTAAACTGTGCTTTCCTGAGGGCTTGGGAATCCCACACCAGAGCTGAAACCTGCGGGCATGGAAAATGGGGTTCTGTCTTCTCCCAAGACACCAAACTTAAGTCTGAAAATAACATTTCATCACTTGATGAGAGGGAGTTGGCAGTAACAACTTTATCAAGTGTTTAAACATTCAAGCATTTTGTGTGGATGTTGTTCCATTATAAACGTTTGGGGACGAGTCACCCCTGTCTTCTTTGTTAGTCAATACTCTTCCACATATACTCCTCAGGATTTACACACATTTCCAAAATCCATCTACAATTAAAGAAAAATGGTGCAATTACTTTTCAGAAGCTTGTTCTCTAATCCCTTTGAATGCCCAGTCAAAAAATACACAGACCCTCAAGTGAAACATGCATCCAGCATGTGTAAGTAGTAGAAGAAGCCAGGTGGTCAGAAGGGAACCACAAATCAACTTGCACCACAAGCTTTACATTTGTGCCCCTGAGCACATGAATCTTCTTAGACCTAATGATCCCATTTACTGTCCCACAGTCTCACTCCATCAGCCCGAAGAGCCCAGTCACTGCTTCAAATGGTGAAAACATCTCCAGTAATGATGCTTGTATTATACAAAAGTACTGTACATAACACACGCTTCTGGCATGAATGTGTGGTGCACACTGGAAATGCATGCTTGAGGTCAGAGACAGATATGTTGATGTTTCATCAAAAAAGAGCATCACAGGATTTATTGAAGAACATACTGTACCTGCCATCGTCATAAAATCATGACTGGCCTCTTTAAAGACCCAGGCATTATCAAACAGACCTTCTGCACCATCTCCTCCACTTGGGTTCACCACTTGACTTTTAATAATTTATATATAATGTTTAGGATCTTTTCAAAACTTCTATTTTTCATCAAACTTGGGTCGCGATTTCTTGTTGCAAGAGTTCTTGCTTGTGCAGTTCAACAGTCTTGCTACACTCAAAGACAGAAAACCTTTTTACCTTTTGCAAGAGTATGGCTGCAAACGAACCTACCATGGGGCCACCAGATAAGGTTCCAGATACCAACAATTTGACAGGAATGGTGACAAACACGACTGAGTTCAAGAAATAAGTCATAGCAAGACATGAAGGTGGTGTTTGTGTCACTTTCCCTTCTTGTCCTCCCCTAGTTGCACAACATAGTCATAGCCAATGAAGGTTAAAGTGAAGTCTTTCAGTTTTCTATAAAATATGTTTGTCTTAATATTTTTAAATGTCTCATTTGATTGCATTATTTCATATTTTTTCTCTGGTTAAATTGTTGGATAAGTGGGAAATAATGAACAGTGTAGTCTGTTACATTACTGTTACATAATGTTGCCAAACAAACACAGAATACATACTGCAACTTCATAATAGGGCTGAAGCGTGTGGGCTTGGATAAATGCTGCATTGCATAAGTGTGAAGTCAACTTCCTGTTCTTGAATTTCACAGAGGAGGATGCGGCTCCTGTGGTTTCTGATGGGCTTTTTTTGTTGTTGTATTTTTTTTAGAAGGATGTGTGTTTGTATAAACTATGTGTGTAGTTTATAGGACACAGTTGAGATCTTCTGCAGGAAATGTATATAGATGTATAAAATTAAAGTAATGAGGTTTACAGGATAGCTGAGACAATCACGTACGTTAGATTTACGCCTCCAGAGATATTTTTAGTACATCTCTACTACCCACACCCACTCAGGATATACTGTAGTTCACCTCTTCTCCAATGAATGCTACATGTAGGAAATGATAGAGGACGCTATCTACAGCACACCACTAATAGGAGATACATATAGTATAGTTTTTAGCATGAATAAATCAATATATCTGAGATAGAGTACCATTTGCTCCTGCTGCCAAGTAGCAATTAGCTCAACCCATCTCTTTAATCAGCTGACTGGAGGAGATACCACAAGATGCTTCCTCTCTCATTTTCTCACCCACTGCCACACCCACTCATGGTGGGGGTTGTGAGGTTTTCTAAATCTGCTGCAAGTCGGTAACAGGTGGACAGGTGGTGGATTCCAGTGCAGCTCTTCCGATGTGTTAACATATAACTAAACGACATCTAATCATGTTTGTGGAACAAACTCACTTGCCTTTCTACATGTTTGCGGAGAACGTAGCCTAGGAAATATGTTTTAGATTAGCAATTTAGTCAATATTTCCTGGGAAAAATTGGGCGTGACTAATTGTTAAAATATGAGAAGATGAAAAGGAATTTGTGGCTTACTGCACACTCGCATATCTGACAAAAACAATAACTCTACATTTTTAATAGTGTTGTTTATTTCCAGATGATGTTAAGCAAATGGATTATGATGAATCACGCATGGACATGAAGCTTATTAAACATGGTTCAGTAAATGCAAGTTCAAACTGTATGCTTCTCACTCAATCACAATAAAGATGGCAAAGAAGTTGATTTAAAGCAGAGGTGAGTTTATTTCCCTTTGGAATTAGCTGATTTGGAGTGTTTTCCAACAAGGGAACAAGGGTGGGAGTTGGCCTTGATATCTTGCCTGATGTATAAAATATGTAATATATTTTATACAGTATAATATATTCCATAAATCACCACCTTATTGTGGTGGTGCGGTTTGGATGGCCTAGTGATCTTGGGAGCTATGTTTTGTCCAAAGTTATATACCCCTGGTAGGGTGTCCCCCAAGGAAAAACAGGTTTGAGGGAACAGCTCATACAAAGAGTGATTCAGAAGACCTGATGAGAAAAATCAAAAGGCGAGACCATACCTCTACCACACGCGGGACACCGGGATCTCGACCTAGAGCCAGACCCGGGAGACCTGGCCAAGCCAAAAGAAGCCAGATGGGGCTGAGCTGTCAACCGATCACCACCTGGTGATGAGTTGGATAAGATGGTGGGGGAGGATGCTGGACAGACTGAGTAGGCTCATAGTGAGAGTCTGCTGGGAACGTCTGGCAGGTCTTCGTGTACATCACCGGGGCTCACTGGGATATTGAATCCGAATTCCATGTCCGTTGCAGTGTACTTTTGGGGGGTACTCCGGGACTACGGGGTTAGTGGCACGTTGTTACATGTCATTCGGTACTTGTATAACCAGTGCAGGAACCTGGTTTGCATTGCCACCAATGAGTTGAGGTCATTCCTTATGAACGTGTGGTCCTTTGTCACTAATTGAGGGGTTCCAGTGTGGGGGCCTTGAGATCTTGTCTCTGCTATTCACAGATGATGTGGTCCTGATAGCCTCATCAGGCTGTGACTTTGGCGTTGACTAGGGCGGTTTGCAACTGAGTGTGAAGCTTCTGGGATGAGACTCAACACCTCCATGTCTGAGGCCATGGTTCTCAGTCAGAAAAGGGTGGATTACACGCTTTGGGTTGGGAGTGAGGTCTTGAATCGGTGAAGGGTCTGCAGTAATTGGGTCACTGCACTTTACGGGTCGATCTATGTATGTTCCCACCCTCACCTATGGTCATGAGCTTTGGGTCATCATCAAAAGAACACGATTGCTGACATGAGTTTTCTCCGTAAGATGGCTGAACCCACCCGACTCACCTACTGAGACTACTGCCCCCATGACCCGGGCCTGTGTAAGCGGAGAGAATGGATACCTGGACATATTTTTGTAAGTAAATATACATTGGAACCTCCATTTTTTGGGGCCCTGTTTTTTGTAAGATTTGGTTTCCCATTAAAAGTATAGTCTTGGTTTTTGTACACTGTCTTGGTTATTGGTTAAGCAAAGCATCCACATGTTGGTGTCTCGGTATCTGGGAAGAATGGATGGTGATTCTTAGACACTAATTCCATCTAGAGAATCCTTGACTCATTATTTGAACACACAGAATGATGAACAAATTTGTTTCCGTCTCCTTACTTCCTCATCGTGCAATGTGACCTCACACTGATGAGGCCGTTCAACCACACCACTGATGAGGCGTTCAAGCACACTGCATTTCCAAGTGTGTGTGTGTGTTTTTTTTATTAGAACTTCCAAGTACTCCCCTGTGATGCCAAAGAAAGTTGCAATTTATTGGACGTGCTCAGAGCAATCGGCTTTGGAGGTTCTACTTTTTGACGTCGTTGTTATTACTATTAATGTAGCTTGTCCCAGAACATCGTAGAAGGTGATGGAAGTGTATATTATTGTGTGATTATGATTAGGAACCTTCATGCTGCGGATTGATTCAAACTGTTTTTGTTTCATTTGGCTATCGTAAGACACACATCGGAAATAGTCCTGTTGTTTATTAGTATGCACTGTATAAACATTTCAGATCTTGATATTGTTTTATTTATCACATCCACTTGACATGTGGTAATGGCTAACACATTTTCAGATGAAAGTGTGTGCTTGTGTTTGAGAGCACAGGAAATTTCTGACAACGATGAAATGTGTGGGCATGCAGTGGTGTGGGTGCAGAAATCCACTGTAAGATGGCAAGGGTTTTATAGACATGAATTAGTCTTGCTGGGTGTTTGTTTGTGGGTGGGTGTGTTTGCGTGTGCGTGTCAAGCTCGGTGAAATGTGTCCCACTGTGGGCCTTTTCACACGTGCCTTTGTGCTTGATCCCAGCACTTCTATATTGTTGTATTACTACGTCTTCCCTGACTTTGTGGATTATTTCCAGTCACTTTGAGGCGTGATCTCATGAATGAAATGACATGTATTTATTACCATAATAAAGAGTTAATTTGAAGGCCATGATCTGCCATGTGTAGGAAGAGTTGATGAGAATCTAAAAATGATGCCACGGGTGTTTTAGAAAATGTTCAATGCTTTTTACAGCATTCTCTCTACTGAATATGGATAATACCAGTCTTCATTTTTTTAAAAGGTTTTTCGCTTCCTCAGTTGCTCTTCCAGATACTTCACAATAATAAAACATTCTAAATTAAAGTCCTGGTCATGATAATTTTATGAATTCTGCATTCCACATATTGGCTTTGAGGATATTTATATTACTGTGTGGATGAAGAAACATATGAGCAGAAAACATAACTATCACCCAACAAACAAAAGTGGCTTTCTCTCTCTGTCGCGTCAGTGGTACTCAAGACACTTTACAACCACAACTTTCATCATCACTCATCAGAGCTGAAAAAGACTCATCCAGTTGTGGTTTCTTGTTTTAAATTTACTGCCACGTCTGTACCCAAACAAGTCCTCTTCACTAGGAAGAAGACAGAAATGCATGTCAACAAGAACTTTGGGGCATTTTAACGTTCCCAGTTGTGGTTTCATACTGTGAGACATTCTTCAGATCATTATATAACTAGCAATAATAAAATGATGTTGCATGTGTGTGCAATGTGATCAGCTCTCAGCTTTAAATATTTGTTTTTATGTTTGTTTAAAGTCTGTGACAGTATTTTGCTGGGTGGTCAGAGATTAACTTGTGTCTTGTGTGTGCATGTGTGCAAGCAATCACAGTTTTTCAACAATATAGTATGAATAATAAGATAAACAATATTCATTAATTAATCATGCTGTACTTGAATGTGAAGTAAATTGAGTATTTCCAAGCAAAAAATAGCCAAATAAACGAAAATACAATTATAAGGCATTCAGAAGATGCATTCAAAAACGCTGTAATAAAATGTATCTCACAGTGGTCACTATGTGTCAGTAATGTTACTCTTGTGTTCGATGAGACATGCAAGCACCTGACCTGATTGCCGCAACAACAGCCTTTTATTACAGCTTTGATTATCCTCACAACAGGAACAATAATCCCAAACACAAGCTAGGGTTGCAGCCATAATTCCAACTTTAAACTCGACTTTGAACCCTAGATGTTGATTGGTGTAATGGTGACTAAACTATAGTCCAGATGGCCGTTAGAAATAAGGAATCCGACTTCATGAAATCACTTATCGGGTCTAGAATCAATAAACCACGATAAATGAGGGATTACTGTACACCAGGGGTCTCAAACACGTGGCCCGCGGGCCAAATGTGGCCCGCAGAACACTAGTTTGAGCCCAGCGCCTTGATATGAAAGTTTAATGTTAGTGCGGCCCGCGCAAGTTTGATATGGATGCTGTATGGTATCATGTACCCAGAAAAAATTATTACGTTTGATTAATGTTCATGTTAAAGGTTAAATAACTGTTAATAGTTATCCTCCCTATCCGTGTGGAAGTGGTAAGTTTTTGTCTATTTAAGTTTAAAGGAAATAACTTGAAGGCTACCGTTTAGGTCGCTAGCACTCTAGTTTGCGAGTTAGCATGTGTCTCAAGACCCTGCAGTTGCGCAATATGTTGTAAATAAAAAAAGTATAAATGTGACTATAGCCGTGTTTTGTCATGTCTACAGGGCTCTAATAATGCTAAAAAAATAATTTGTCTACCCACCAACTATATGTGGTTTCTTAAGTTTTCATTATTTGCCGTTTTATTATTATTATTATATTTATTTATTACTGATTGATGGATTTTCTTTATTCTTGATTTGTTTCTTTATTTTTCATCTTATTTTGTGCAGAAAAATAAAAATTAAGATATTTGAGAACAGTGGAATGTTTTATCAGAGCTTTTATTGTAGAAAATCGGAAGCAAAGCACTGAAAAAGTTTGTATATTTTTCTGTTTTTAATAAATGCGTTTTTTTTTGGGGGGGGGCGGAACTTGATGCGGCCCAGCCTTGCCCAGACCCTAGCTCCAGATGTCAGATAATGACTATTAATACCTAATTCTGGTGTATGAGAGTAACACTGCAGTTATGTTGCAGTATCCATATTTTGTCCGACTTCCGCGGAAGTGTCGTCAAATTTAACAGAAATGTGTCATCTATTCCAAACTCTAGCGTTATTTGTCATCTTCTACAGATGCCAAAGTGTCCCTCTCGGGGGTGAGAGGTGAGAGTTTTCTCTCATTTACTGACACAGGAGTTTGTTTTTGTGTGTGAGTTATGGACTTACTCAGCTGCTATGTTCGTTTGTGGAGATCACAAAGGCCCATACTCTGACTGGGAGACTTCCTCGAAACTGTCACACAACAACTTCTTTGTTTCGGAGCGACTTAAAGCAGACGACTCTTTACACAGTTAACAGCCCACTTTGCCCACACCATTGCGGACACTCTAACATTTCAATCCCTGACTAAAAACTAAAAGCTCTGAATCCAAACATCGTGGTCACCAAAATCTGGGATATGTAATTCTCACTTGAGCTGCTTTTCACAAAAAGTTGATTATTTTCTCACTTCTGGGAATTTCAGTTGTGATTCCTCCAGAGAACTTTGTGGCCGAGGATGTTATGGTTTTTCGTGCAAAATCCTGTTAGTCTTTGAAGTGTTTCAAAACACTCGGCATTGTTCAAGTGTGAGAATCTAGTGTTCTTTCTTTTATGACTGATGCATTGTGTTGTACAATGAAAAACACAATGAAAAAGTGGTCCGTTTATGTCGACACACATAAAGGCCATTTGTAAGGGCTGTTTAGGGGGGGGGGGGCTAGTTTGTCAATCAACAGTGATGATATTCCTAAACCTTAGATGACCCACTAAAGATGCCACAGTACCTCATGAGAAAAAAATGAAACGGCCAAAGTTGAACCACTCACAGGTGATAAAACTGATAAAAAGAACAAAGTGGACCCTTGGTTAGTGTAGGCCTCGATTAGCATATATATCAAAATTTTGCCTCAATTTGCAAACATTCTCCAATTAGCATACTATACAGCAGTGGTTTTCAAACTGGGGTGCACACTCCCTAGTCATTTGTCATTTTTGCAGACCAAAACAAACATGACGACATACGGGACAAGTTGCTTGTGAAGTAGCGTTAATTTTCATAATGTTATTTCACTTTCGTGAATAAAATTTATATTTAACATTTCATATAAAACTAGAGATGGGCGGGTGAAGCTTGATGAAGCTTTGGGGCTTTCCTTCAAAATGTACCGGAACAGATTCGGAATTTTGCTGCTTCACTGAAAAGCAATATTAGTGACATCTGGTGGAAGGGTGAAGTCAAAGCAACCATGTCACTAAAATGAGTGAAACACAGGTCACCATTACACATAGTACACAAACAAACTCGCCAATGCTCTCATTAAAAGCCAACATAGTTCAATAGCTTGGTGGTTATCATATACATCTGCATGTAAAACTATAGTTGTGAACTATAAATATGTGTTTTGTGTTAACATTTTTGGCATTTTGGAGCAGATTAATTGGATTTCTTTTGGGAAAAATTAATTAGGTTGTAGTATATTCCGGTTGGAGTCGGAACGTATTGACGGTAAAGGTGACACTGTACAAGGAAAACAACTATCCTCTACACATCAATAAATAAAACACATTTAGAGGTTTTATAAAGTCTTCACCTGAATCAGAAAAGGTAACAAACCAGCATTTATGCTAAAGCGCAAAAATGAAAAAAAAACCCCCACAAAAATAATGCCCTTTGGACACCTCTACAGTAAAGGTTTAGTGTGGACACAAAACAGGACAAGAGGACAAAGCAGGTCACAGTTGGACAACTTAGGCTGTAATAAACATGGGACATTATCATTCTCCTCCGATGATGCTCAACACGCGGTTTTGTTATTAATGAATGAAAGTTGAACAGCGGTCTCACCGTTACAAGGCAAGAAGGGTTTTACTTGTCTTATATTAAAAGAAGACACTGACATGAAGCGTGACGGTACATTAGAACACAAAGGTGCACTCTGACAGAGTAGAATTATGGAACAGACGCAGCTGCAGGAGCATGTTGGCGGAAAGCAGGTGGAGGTGAACTACTTTGTGGAGGAGTGAGTAACACACGCAGGGGTTGGAATGGTAGATCTGTGCATAAATCACACAGCAGCACGTGCTGCTGATGAGCCGCATCATGAGATGCAGAAGTCAAGACTTTTTTTCTATCTTTCGCTCTCCTTTTATCCTTCCTTCTCTCTCTGTGCTCAACCCTGTCTGTCTTGACTTTGATTGCCTTTGTTTCATGCAAAGCCGGCATGTCCATAAGGAATAGATTTTCAGGACTTCTTTGATCCTCTTGTTATGATTCTTTTATTTTCTTCAGTCACATATCCTTCTCTCTGCAGAGCTTACCCGACAAGATGCTTTCAATTAAGCAGCAAGGCTGTGGATGGAAAAGGCGGCTGAGTGATGCTGGACATGCTGGTCCTTCACCATGACCCTGGGTGGAGAGGTGAGTGAGATGTTACAGGTGTGAGCAACATGCATCTGTATCATCTGTCTTTCTTCTACCTGTTAGCTTGTCCAGATGCATCCACAGAGACGTGTATGCACCTTTTGAAATATAAAGGATGCTGGAAACCTATTTGTTTGCATGCAAATATTTATGATTTAATGTGTTGTTATTGTCATATTTGGTAGATTTTTATTAGGGGTGTCGAATCGGCAATGTACAATCACAGCTGCAAGGAGAACAACCTACCCTCCACATCAAAACACTATAAAAAATAATAAAACTGAAGCTGAAAACCAGAAAGTTGAAACTGAAAACCTGTGACTGATACGTCTGTACAATGAAACCTTGTTTTTTTCAAATTTACGGCCAAATTTTCCAGTTTGCGTAGAATATGGTTCGTGTCTTGTTATGTTATTGATACGCTACATGAGTCCACCTGTGTTCTTAATGTTTTATTTTCATCACAAAAATGTCCTTTTTAGCTTGGTAATACATGGAAACTTGAACTGGAAGTCAGCTCAGTTGCCCATCTATGATGTCATCAGCAGTTGACTCTGTAGTACTCTGTTAACTAACACAGTTACTTTACAGTTGATCACGGCTTCAAAATAACCAACAATTGAGCCAAACCACGCCAGCACTTTGATAAGAAGGTGAGAAGCACTATTGAATTCAATGAATAACTCCTAGCAAAACACACAGGTAATGTCAGAGTGGATTTCGCTACCGTCTTTGTCAACAATCACATCTTCAAAGTAATCAAAATAATGTTAAATGTTGATTCGTCATTTGTGTGTATTCATATACATTTTTTTATTGATTTCTACCTGTAAAAGTCTAGTTGTAAAACGGTACAAATTTCTTTGTGTTAACATTTGTTGGCTTTCTGGAATAGATTAATTGAATGTACCTTGATTGGGTTAGAGTATGTTTCAGTCGGACATTCTGGAAGCGATTAATGATGCTAACCAAGGTGTCACTGTATTTTATTTTTCTAATCCAATACTTGTTTCAGTGTTTTTTTTTTTGCAATGCCAAGTTTTTTTTTCAATACCAAGACCAAGAGCAGGCTGACAAGCACATTACGAACACAGTGGGACTCATGCAGTGTATTAATAACATGAGACGTTTGTTTGGGTATTCAGACTAATTTCTTAGGTGCAAAGTTTGGCCGTACTATAACCAAGACAGTGTACGAAAACTGAGATAAAGTTAATAATTAATGTAATACCTTTCAGCAAAAACCAGGTTGTACAAAAACCAAGGTACCTCTGTACTTGCTTTTGCCAATAAAATAGTGTCAATAGGGACTAAAGTAAACCTCCGGAAAGAAGAGTTGGTATTGTGCAGTGGAAAAGTAGCATTAGTTGACAGATTTATCCATTGTTCGTCTGGGAAATATGATAATGTTTTCACAGTTAGTATATTTATTGTGCTTTCTTTACATCTATAAGTGTATATTCAGCAATGGCTCACTCATCGCTTTCTGGCAGCAGACCTTGGGTGGCCGATTTTCGCCTGATTTAAAACAAAAATCTGTCTTTTGTCTGAAGTTATCAGCGTATGCTTTCTGGACCTCACAGAGTGCAACAAGTGAGAAACACAGAGGCTTTAGGAAAACCTCCGTTAAGGTCATCTATGGCAGCTGGCATTCAACACGGCCTAAAATAATACACAATCCATCCCTCCTGACGGCCATCAGTACACACTTGTACAGTCATGGCAGGATAATAACACACGCTTGCATTGACATCTCCAGACAGTGAAAAATAAACGGAAAGAAGGGAAAAAGAAGATACATAATGAATTCCAGTGCTCTGAGAGAAGGGAAAGCTGACCCGACCATCATACACAACAACATCCATGCACCGAGTATTATTGCGTAATAAAGGACTTGCAAGGCCTTCGAAGTTGAGACCTCTGTGTGTTGTGCAGGCTCCCCAAGTGTCACTGGAGAGTTTGCGTCAGGACCCTGAAAGCAGCAGTCATTAAAATACCTTTGAGAATACGGGATGCTTATCAAATAATATGAACCACATTGCCCCATCATCCCCCCCTTGGGTAAATGGGGAGTGAATTCATGGATGGGGTGGATATCTGTACTCTTTTTTTTTTTTTTTTAAGTGTTCTTTGATCTCTGGACCTTGAAACATATTTCTGGGAAAATGGAAAACATATACTTTAAGCACGGGAGAGCTCTAGCTTCTGTATAGTTCATAACCTTGTCTACATACTGGATGGTTTGAATACGACAACATTTTGCCAGTAGATACAATAAAACCCTGAGTGTAGTTGCGGGTCCTGATTAGACCTCAAGACAAAAGCAGCACTCTGTAAAAACACCAATCATCATTTCCTCATAATAAACTTAGATGAGGATGAGAAGTATTTTCCATTGTGGTCCTTTTTTTCCCCCAGCAACAGAAGGCGAGGGCATCAATTTATAAGTTGGGAGCCAAGGTCATGCAAATCAGTTCATTCCTCCTGGTGGTGTAGCATAATATTTTCATTCTTTTACTTTGACTGCATTTGTGACATACAGTACAGTAAATTGGAGATGATGGTGTAATTGGAAACACAAGACAGTGGGCTGAATTTGAAAGACATCTCAAATTAATCAGGCGCCTTATTTTCATTCAGAAGCGTCACTCATTTTCTGAAAATATTTCAGGTGTATTTAGTCTGTTTTATTGTATCATAAATATGGATTTATGACATGACGCAACATGATTATTAATTACAAAACAGCAAAATTCAGTTTGTGTGGTCACTTTTTGCTATGCAGAATTTGTGCCACAATAATTTAGTCACCAAAGCCCACTGATATTGTAGCAGTGCTTTGGTTAGTGTATTTTTCTGCTGATGCCAAAAATTTATTTATTTATTAATACGCTGCATGACTCCAACTGTGTTCATAACATATTTTAATCACAGAATGCCCATGTTCAGCTGCACAGCGGAGGAGTGGTTAGCGTGTAGGTGGCGCAGCTAGGAGACCCAAATTCAATTCCACCGTCGGCCATTTTTGTGTGGAGTTTGCATCTTGTCCCCGTGCATGCGTGGGTTTTCTCTAGGGACTCCGGTTTCCTCCCACATTAAAAAAACATGTTAGGTTAATTGGCGACTCCAAATTGTCCATAGGAGGGCAGATAACTTATCTGGCTTACAGCCACGCCCATATAAGGAAGCCAGCCCCTCTGTGACATCACAAAGGGTCAGTTTTACCACGCCTTTTGAAACCAAGCGTTTTGAGCCATTCCAAACTTCTTTCAGGTCTTACTTCCAAATACTCAAACCTCATTATCTGAAACTTTGGCATCATTTAACACAAGAATACAACATTCTAACTACATTTATAGGTCAGAAAAGTGGAAAAAGCACCCCTTTAGTACTCCAAACAGCATTTTTGGGACGATGACAAAAGATTTCACATTCAATTCAATGGTGAATGCTGCTCTGCATTAAATATAAGCTACATATCAGGGCAAAACATGTCAACCTGCCCTAACAAGATAATGAAATGCTATGATGAAATACTCCGAAAGGTAATTGTTATGTGGCGTCGTATGTGACAGTAATTAAGCAGCAAGTAACAGTAATATTTCTGCAACACAAATAAACATGTTGTTAGTAATGTTCTTCATTCAGAGCATTGACGCCTTTTGTTGTGCACTTTAATCACGTATTGCATAAACCGGTCTGGAGTTCAGCAGCAGCCTGACACTGCTGTCTGTCTTTGCCATTTCCCTCTGATGTTCTCAGCCACCCCGCCCTCAAATTCCTCTCCAATGCCTCATTCCCTTTTGCGCTGGGCCAGGCTGGCTCCCCTGGGGCACATCTTCAGGAGGAAATTATTTTTCATTGCCACCAAAACAGAGCGACTCTCGCCAGTTTGGCCTTAGTCCCCAGGTTGGAAGGTCATATTTCCTTCTGCCCAAGAGGGGGCAGCTATAAGAAACCCCAACTTCAACCGTCCACTGTCCTGTGGCTCCCGAGCCTTTGTTCACTCCGCAGAGCAACACTGGGTTGTAGATCATTGTAAAGCTCCTGAATTGACTTCTTTAAAGCCATAGGACTGTCTAATCCATCTTCACTGAAGCCACTAGTGTGTTAGTTTTTCAACATAATCACCCTCAAATGTATTGTTTTTAGTATTCATACCTTTAAGGATTCTCTAATGAGCCATACATCTCCTTTCTATCACACATTTCCTGTTCAGGGTTACAGCTGTGCTGAATTCTATCCCAGGTGACACATAAAGTTTTCTTTTTGAACACTTCTTCCTTTTTGTCTAATCAAATTGTGTCTAAATTTAAGATAAAAATGTACGTGACTTTTGCTTTGGGAATGTAGTGACTCATTAAATTGCTTACAATTTGGTTCTCATGTGTTCAGGTGACTCAGCAGAGACTCCACTGACTTCATTGATCACCGTTGCCACGGAATGTAGACCAAAATAATTTACTCATTGCTTAAAACACAAAACAAAAAAACAGATGTTTTCCTTGTGTGCCTTTTGGGAACCACTTGTTTTAACATACGTGGTGATTCTTAAGAATGGTTCCCAAAAGGCTCATGGTAACCGTTGTTGGTTTTCATGGAAGATTTGTTTTTGAAACATGAGTCACACTGGCTCATTGATTGATGAACCTAAGGATTAAGTTAGGACTGTGGCGATTTTGAGTCGCACAGGAAATGGTCATATGCACTTTGGCTTGCTCAAGGAAGTGTGCTCTTTTATTATGAAGCTAGTGTGAGCCTACAACAGCGATTTCAATGTTGCGGAATGCTTCTGGCAGCCGCAACGGATTCAGTGTGAGCCCGTGGTAAGCAAACCGACTCTTTACTCACAGTACATTCATTCATTCATTTTCTACCGCTTTTCCTCACGAGGGTCGCGGGGGTGCTGGAGCCTATCCCACCTATCTTTGGGCGAGAGGCAGGGTACACCCTGGACTGGTCGCCAGCCAATCACAGGGCACATATAGACAAACAACCATTCACACTCACATTCATACCTATGGACAATTTGTAGTCACCAATTAACCTAGCATGTTTTTGGAATGTGGGAGGAAACCGGAGTAACCGGAGAAAACCCACGCATGCACGGGAAGAACATGCAAACTCCACACAGAGATGGCCAAGGGTGGAATTGAACCCGGGTCTCACAACAAAAAAGTTAACACACAACATGAGTGAACTAGTGTACTACTATTGTGTGTAACGAACAACTGCTAAGCGCTAACATGAAACATGTAATCTTTAGCAACTAATCAGAAAATGCTGCAAGACATGCTGGGAAGTCCAGCACCAACTCCCTCGGACGCTACGGATTGTTTACATGACAAACTACTGAAAATGGGAATGTGTTCCTTTGTGCCTTTAAAGAAAAAAACATCTTTACAAAGCAAAAGAATGGCCCTTTAAAGAAACTTTCACTATGTGAATGATATTTCAACTACTGTATTTTTTGGACTATAAGACTTGTGGCCTAACTGTGTTAGCTAGCAAAGAACTGCAAAGTCAACCACTAAAGACTGGCGATGGAAATGGGGGGTAATGGCTTCTGTTTCCAGAAACAGTTAGCTAATAAATTATGAACACAGTTGGACTAACACATCTTTATCAATAACACAACATATTGTACACCATGCGATAAATGTATGCAAACCAAGGCAACATTTTTTTGTCATTTTTGACATAAACTGAATAATACGCAGGCATGTGCTAACCGAGGTTCCACTTTTTAATTAACCTGTTTTTAAATGTTAATTCATTCTGACTGACAAGAACCAAGACGTAAACATTACCGTCGATGGCCGCAAGAGGGCGCTGTATGCTTGTGATGACAACAGTAATGTGGCATGAGATCGGGAGCTTGGTGAACTTGCTTGCTGGTCACTTGCTCGCTAATTGATAATTAAGCCTTTTCAGCCTCCCAGGTATGTTCATTACGCTATTGTATAGCTGAGTAACTGTTAATGTGTTGCATTAACATACTGGACACCTATTCAGCTGGTTGTTCTGTGTTGTGTAGTCCGATAACACCTGCCTTTCTACATTAAATGTACGTAAATTTTATGAAATCAATTTATAAATAAATTTGTTCCGCATTTTTTGACTGATGATGCCTATACAAATATATGAAGGCATATGCATAATGCGTAGGTATTAGAAGGACATTGTGTTTTCTTCTTCTTACTTTTTGTATCCTTCTCTGTTTCATTTTGACTTACTCATTACACCCACCCACCCGTCCACCTTCTTCTACTAAATGTTGAATCACAATGAATCATTGATTCTCATTTTTTGCTCATGGATGTTTTTTTTCCAGCTCCTGGGACTCTAATTTCCTGTTTCTGCTCCTGTCAACTGATTGATGTTTATGTTTAACAATCTGTTTCTATTTTCCACGATTTAGTTCTTTGCTCCTCCAATCCTCCTCTTTGTATACCCCCCCTCCCACTCCTCTATGGTCCTGCTTGCTATTGTCTTCATGAAATGTTCCAAGGTAGTGAAGGATAAAAAGGGGTTTATTTTTTGGCAGCGGTTGAACCAGTTAGAAAATGGTAACACCTCCAATATGCCCCTCTAAATCCAACACACACATCAGGTTGGAGGCTGTAAAGCCCGGGTTGATGAGCTGATTATCAGCTCTCAAAATTTCCATCTCATTTCCTATCATTCATTTTGGAAGCCATACTAGTACTACGGCATAGTTCACACTAGAGGTCGATATGTAAAGACACATGCCATGCCATGTGTTTTGTGAGTTAATAGGTCAACCATATTTGCATAGACTCCTAGAGCCGCTTTGTTCCGCTTACTGGAGCAAATACGAGGTGGAATCAGTTCAAACTTTTCTTTGGGATAAATTCAATTATACCTCAAAAGCAATGACCTTATTTCCTCCTTTATGAGAAAGATTTGAAGGAAGCAGGTTTTTACTTTGGTTTTTAGTATTTGTTCCAAAAAGTTAAACGAAAACCAAGACAATTGTTCTCACAGCTGATGTAAATTAAATTGATCCATTCCAGACACATGAAAATATGATCAAAAATACATTTTTTAGGGGATAATTATAGTTTTGCATGCAGAGAACAATTTGAAATGATTAAATGATGAATGGATGGAACTTATTGTTGATGTGGACTTCCCGTACATCCTAGTGAGATCGAATTCATTTGTATGTCTCACCTTCTTTATGGAATTGCTGGGACTCACAACTTTAACTATGCAGCAGTCACACTCAGAGAGTGTGACAGCATTGTGTCGGATGCTATTTTTGATAGCATTTGATTTCATGGAACGATACAGTACAGGGCTAGCGGACATTTGTTACCCAGAGTACTATACGAATCCTGAGGAAATGTTTTAACGTAAACCCAAATATAAGAATCCTGGTCAAATGTTTATGTTTTGTAATGTAACCAATACTTTGGGGATTACAATGTGCCCTATAAAGTTGCAAAAACCACCATTGGGTGTCCCCAGTTTTACAAGACTCCATCATGGCAAGCGTCAGAAGATGAACTGAACATGTTTTGCTTCTTCTTTGGCTTTTTGGCAAGACTCATTTTGGACATTTCCGGGGAAAACAGGGCATTTGGTCACCCTGGTGTTACTGCTATTCCACTTGGCATTTCATATTCAGTTGGTACTACTGTACTGTACTGTACTTAAACTGTAGTTAACCAGAAAGTGCCATCATCCCTCTGATTGGCTGACTCGGGTCAACATAAGCGGTTGTCGACATAACTCTTATTTTCAAATGTCTAAATAGACATCCTGGGGTTGAGGTCAGGGCTCTCAAATTTTCCCACATCAAACTCATCTAAACATGTTTTTGTGTAAACACTGGGGCACGGTGATGGGGGACTATGGGGTCCCATGACTGATTAGGTAGCTGACTATGGCATGAGTCAATATTTTGTAGTATTTTGTAGTATAGTATTTTTAGAATCGTACACAACATAAACACACATAGAGCAACCTTTATTCAAAAAAACTCACTCTAGCCTCATTGCTAATGCGTGTTGTCCAGTGGTATGTTATGGTGGCGGAGGGGCAATTGGGGGGGGGGCTCTCCCCCACTCCACTCATGGAAACCAGACGTTTAATTGTTCTCAGATGGTGAAGCGTTTGGTGCAAGATGCAAAGTGTGACTTAGCTGCGCTCTCAGGTCGGAGTCGTACAATATGCCAATAATTCAAAACGTGTGCACGTGTAAATGAGCGTGGCGGGACATCAGGCCGGGGGTTAGATAGTCGTCACATGGATAACATAGAACTTCTGGTGAGCGTGTTCATTTTTTTTTTAGGTGTTATTGACTGTTGGGCTGTCAGTCAAACATACGAGAATGTTCAGATGTTATCAACCATAAACATTAGCATTTACTGTATCTGCACCCTAGGCAAGATTTTAAATGGCGCCCCCCTCCATCTACAATTTACGTATGCTTACAAAAGAAATGTAATCACATTGTTGTTTTCATTTACTTTAATTTATCAGATAACAAGTCACCCAATTTACATGATTAACCAATTTTTAAGAAATACAATATAAATACCTGCAAAACAAAAATCTTGTGATTAAGTGAATAAATAATAATAAAACATCCGATATCCAAAAATTAAAATAACCGCACATTAACTCTTTGTATAAGCTGCATATACACTACACAATAACTACATGCCAAAATAAATAATCAAAAAACTATATACCAAAGCTACGTATATAAAATACCTACAATATACAAATATACAGTAATCCCTCATTTATTGCGGTTAATTGGTCCAATACCTGACAATGATAAGTGAATTTTTGCAAAGTCGACAAAAAATAAATGTTTTCGTACCTATTTCGTATGGTAATACTTTACCATTGCTGGACCAAGTGCACTCCTTTAAAAGTATTTCAATATTCACTATTGTTGTCTTAGTCAATTCAGGTATTTTCTATGCCGCTTATCGTCATTAGGGTCGCGGGGCTATGCGGAGCCTATCCTGGCTGACTTCAGGCAAGAGGTGGCGTACACCCCGGACTGGTCGATTTCAGGTATTTATTATAAGTCATTTGTCAAATGACTTACAAATGATCTAGTTTTCATTGCAAACAAATGACATGAACACAGCAACATCTTTTTGAGTTCCTTCAACTCCATCAGGTTACTTATTCACTGCAGGTATATAGTAGTGAGAATGTTATAATATCAATAGCAATCCACACCTTCTCCATGTTTCTCTTTGCTAAGTGTATCCACCCCAACATAGACACATGGCATCTGTCACCAGAATGGACACAATCATATACTGAGAAGAAAAGAGATGATTGGATTATCAGATAATCCCCCAGTTACCCATAGAGGACATTGAAGAAGCTCTCTGTTTGCATTCTTTGCTTTGTCTCTTTGGTCTGGCAGCACTCAACAATGTAATCACCATCTCAATCCCTTGTGCTCTATCCTCAATTCAGCTCCGGAAACTTTGTTCCATCGTCTCAATTTAGACACCATGTCCCATCCAGCGCTCAGCCTGTGAATGCAGATGAAGGCATTCCTATTCAGTGTGAAGTTCCATCTTGGACAGAGTCCTCAAGCAGAATGGCTGAACTGGCTGAAGTTTTGTTTCCTATTCAAATCTTTACTCTGAATCAAAATGAGAAGCACCTTGATGACCAACAAAGAGAGATGAGACCATGACGGAGATAGCAGCTGGTCCTTTGGAGCCTCTGCAATGACCTAAGACACCTTTGTGTGTATCAGTGTGTGCTTCTGTTCTGGTGAGTCCAGTGGAGCCTCGGTTTTCATAGGATTTGTTTTCTTGGTTATCATACAGCCAGTCGGCCTAAAAAAATAACAGCGGAATCGAATGCCCAAACAAAGCATCCAGCCATTGGTAACTCAGTCTGTGTGAATAATGCGTAGTGGTTCTTTGAGTTGAGACATTATAAACAGACTCCAGCCAAGGGAATCCTTTAATCATCTTTATTATGTTTGTGTGGGTGGTTTATTTGTTCATAGGACACACACAGAACAATGAAACACTTTTGTCTCCTTTTTTCCTCCTAATAAGCAGTGTTTGCTAGGCACTGATGAGGCATTTGAGAGCATTTCGTATTTCTGAGTGTGCTTTTTTTTAAAAATTAAGTATGGCTGCATTTCAGGAAAGACGATTCAGATAGCATCTGTTAACATCTGTTAACAGCAGAAGGAATGGTCTAACAGAAGCACATAACAGATAGTGAGAATAATGAATGTTTGTTCTTGCTGCTGAAGTTTACAATAAAGCCCAAGTGAGGAAGTATACAAATCTAAGAGTCCACTCTTTAAAGTTAAGTTTGTAAGGAACAGGAATGAAACCTCTTCCGTCCCCTCCCCACTTCCCTCCACGTATCACCATGTTCACTAACATGTCTTCAGTAAAGGTAAAAGTCATGTTAAATTCATCATTTATTTATTTTATGTTAAATAAATTATTTTATTTCTGTATTTTACTTTGTTTCCTGCATCTACGACTATAATTATTCTCAATAAAATATGTTTTGTGTTCATATTTGTGGATGTTTTGACTGGATTTATATGACTTCTTACGGGGAAAATTTATTCGGTTTTGGTACGAATCAGTTCTCAATCGATCTTTTAGAAGAGATTACTAATGTAGATGAAGGTTGCACTGTACTTTATTAAGGGTGTTTCATAAATCAGCTGGATTCATTGTGCTATTATTTTGCCAGAATTATTCAAATTTAAGCAACTGTCACATTATTGATTGTCAGAAGAAAAACACTTAAATGAACATTTAACTTTATTGAATTGTGCAATTATGCATGCTGGCTGCGCTGCAACCATTTAGCTTGGACCTCTGTAAGTGACAAGTTAAAGCTATTCTGATTCAGATGAATCTTGTTCGGAACATTTTTATTTTTATTTTTATTTTTATTTTTATTTTTATTTTTATTTTTATTTTTATTTTTATTTTTATTTTTATTTTTATTTTTATTTTTATTTTTATTTTTATTTTTATTTTTATTTTTAATGAAGTGTCCATTCACTCTTTTGGTACCATTACTTTTTATGTACCCCAGCCAAATGTGGGATCAAACCAAAACCTAGTGTGTGTATCGTTATTGTATCGTTATATAATCATATAGTCTACTAAGACTAGTGAAGGTCATTAGAATTAAACATCTTTGTCTTGATGAATGTAAGTGTTGAGTTCACGGTCAACTTATGATGTACACTTTACATGTGCACATGATGTAAATAACACCTGTTCTCCGTGGTATATATGCGGTTTTATCAAAGTGGGGGTCACATTCAACATTCAGCTTTTTTGCAAGCCCAGCGAGAGGGACTAGTGCCCCTGTAGGGGTGTTTGCTTTGGGCCCACTTTATACTCATGATGCTTTTAGCAGACCTGCGCCTGAAAAGCAGACAGGAATGAAAACAGTGCTGCTGCTTAGCTTTAAGAAGAAATTCTTTATATTTTATCATAGTCAACCTAAACTGTTGTGAGTGCAGGCAAATAACCTTTGCTGTGCTGGCACTGAATCAAGGCATTTCTCACATGTTTTTCATGTAGTTAGATAGCACTCAGACCACATACTAGTCAATAAAGTGCTGTAATACTAATGGTTCAGGTGACAATCTGAATCCCGATCTTTCGTATGGTCAAGGCTAACTTGTGCTCTGAGCTATCACTTCAATGTGCCGTGACACTCTGATGGCTGAGTGCGGATCAAAGAGCTGTTTGGGGCCTAAAGATTGCACTTGGCTGCTATGGATCTCTCACAGCTGCCAAGAAGGATCCCAGAGGCCCTCAGAAACACGATGATTATCATCCTTGTTCACAAACAAACTAGATGTGCATCACTGAACAGAACCCTGGAATGAATGTCTTTTGTTGCTAATGCAGTGAGGTCAAGAGGATTATACGTTTACACAGCATGCCTGTGTAAATGCAATTTGGAAATGCTACAAACGGTGAATAGATAATGGAGTGAAATCTCCTTGGTCTACATATGATGGTCTGTTTCTCCGAGTGTGAGTGTAAGTCAGAGCTTATACCTAGTACACCTAAGTCACTTACACTGTATACACAACACAATAAAAACATATAAAATACTATAATAGAAAAATTTAATACAAGACTAATAAATGAGGGACTCCTTATTTCCCCGAGGTTGTCTTGTACACTGGAAGGGTCGTTACAAAGGAGGGAGAGACAGGTTTATTACTTAGTTATCATTGTGCATTTATCACATGTTCAAAGATACTATTATCCTTCCTAATGTATCAATATTTCTTATATTTCTATTCATTAACAAAGCCAGGAGCAAGCAACGTGACGCCTGTGTAGAATTTTTAACAGTTTATTGTACAAAAGCAGCCCTCCTGAGCTGATGAATTGTGGCGCAAACAATGAGGAGAGGCAAGCTGTGACAGGCCAGTTCTGAGCGTCAGCTGGGAGGAAGATGGTTTTGGCAGTGAGGAGGCAGAAGGTTGTGACAGGGAGGAGGACCCGCCTTTCAATGGTCCGGTCTGTCTGCTGCTCTTCATCAATTTTACAAAGCATGCAAACGGGTAAAGAGCTTTTTAATGCGTTAAGCCTATTTAAAAATATATGATTTATAGAATGACAGCTGGGTTATTTGAACTTTTAATGACAAAATAGCTCCATTCAATTTAACAACATTTTTGTTTTCAACTTTTGGGATCAAAGTGCATTAAAGTACACATATATATATCACCCTGCGTGACTAAAAGCAACATATTTACATCTTATTAGGGGAATTATGGTAACATAATAACTTACTTTAAAGTGGTTAGCGTGTAGGCCACACAGTCAGAAGATGGGAAGACCTGGGTTCGATTCTCTCCCCATCTCTTGCTCAAAGACAGCTCGGATAGGCTCCAGCATACCCCATACCTCAATGAGAATTAGCAGTGTAGAAAATGGATGTATGGCCAATGAGTGCAATGATGGATTAATCTAGTGGATTCAGCTGTAGTGTTTTTTTTTACACAGAGAAATACCATCCATAGCTTAAATATGGATGGTATTTCTCAGTGTAAAAATAGATAATTATATATAATTCCTCCACTTTGGCCAATGAGTGCAATGATGGATTAATCTAGCGGATTCAGCTGTAGTTTTTTTTTTACACTGAGTAAATATGGATGGTATTTCTCAGTGTAAAAATAGATAATTATATATAATTCCTCAACTTGCACCATTTTTTACAATAAAAGAAAAGAATGAAAAGTGTAATGTTTTCAAAAATAAGTACAAATACTGTAGGAAGACAACAAAAAAGGAAAAATAAATAATACCTTCAAAATGCAATAAAAAGTGTAAATGCGTTACTAATAGTCATCAAATTAGTGTCGACAGAATCCAAGGAAAGGGCTTCAAAACAAAAACAAATGTAACTGAATACTTTGGGTATTAAACATATCTTTTCATGTGTTTATTTGAAACAGCAGAGAAGTTAGTGTCATGTAAGAAGAATGCTGGTGTAATTATACTTTATATTGTTCCATCATCATCTTTTCATTCATCACACGCCCACCGTCATTTCTTTCTTAATCACAATTATCAGACATCATTTGAAACGCCCAATTGTGTTTTTTATTGACACGAAACCACTTTAAACTTTGTCTACAATTAACTGACAAACCCACACAACAACCCACACAACGACTCTTCCCTTTATTTGTTCTTACTTCTCCTCACAAGTTTCACCTGTCTTTGTTTGAGTCAGCTGCTTCTGGTGGAAAAAGAGCTTAGTTTTTGTCTTTTTCTTTTTTTCAACAACAGCAAACAGATTTGCTGTAAATTAGCATTGTAGTGGACTTGGTCAAATGGGAAACACTTGTGAGCAAACATCCATCTTTGTTTAATTACACTTCATGCACACACAACCTCACATGCAGAATAAAGCATTTTATTTGCTGTAATGACTTTGAAATGTTTTCTATTTTACATATTTACAAGTCAATAGTGGGAAACATCATTTGTGTGTTGAAAGAACATGATTATGTGAAACATGTTAGCTTTTTCTGCATTTGGCCCCTTGAGCACTACAGAAATACTGTATATGGAGTATAGTTGATCCCTGCGTTTCACAGGGGTTACCTCCTGGGACAACCAGCAAATGGAAAAAATCAGTAATTGGGATGTCCATAAAATGTGTATTTTTGAGACATGCTCCCTCCTGCTGGCTTGACATTGGCATTCTCCCATTTTTCATCAACATTTGCAATAAAAGTGACTTATTGGCACTCACTATTATTTCAGTTCAAATATTTCAGTTTTCTTCTTAAATAACGCAATTTTTATTCCGTTAAGTTTTCTAATTCAAATTCAAATTTTCCAAAAATTTAAGTGTTATTTTTCCTAATATGAGGGCTTTTGTCACAATTCTAGGCTATTAATATGACATTATTTTTCCTCATAATGTTGCAAGTTCATTCTTGTAAAATTGCAACTTTTATTCTGAGTGTTTTGACTTTATTTTTGTATTTTCTTTTCCATTCTTGTTTTCATGTAAATTTGAATTATGTAATTCTTTATTTCCATATTATTTATCTTTAGTCTTGTACCTCTTTCTACAACTTTTTTCCAAAAATGTGAACTTTATTCATTGTTTTTCATAGTATTAGAATATTTTAAGAATGTATCTTTATTATTTATTTATTATTACTATATTATTTTTCATCATAACATTAACATGATTATCATAAAATACAATTTTTTTTCATTAGATTACAACTTTATTCTCTAAATACTTTCACTTTATTTTTTCAACATTACAGTTGATTTTTTTCTAATTTTTGCTTTTTAAATTTTTTGCCTGTTAGATGAATGTGCCAGGCACCAAAAACAATAATAATAAAAACAGCCATGTTCCACGAATGGCCCCTGGGCTGCACTTTGGACACCCCTATTTTAAGATGATCAAAGAGCATTGATGAAAAAAATAATAAAACAATTTAAAATATAAATTATATATATATATATATATATATATATATATATATATATTTAAAAGTTACCAAAAAATAACCGGTTAATGAAAGTGGGTTTTTTTGGTTCATTTTGGCAGGATTTTGTAGCTAAAGGCGGCAACCCAAATATTAGAAACACCTTTTAATGTGACATAATGCACTCGCAATAATTAACTTAGTCCACACCTAATATTCCTTTTTAAAGATGTTTTAAATGTTTTTTTCCGTTGTATGTAAATGAGGGTGAAGATTGATGTGTTTACATCACAGTTCGGTAGATAAAATGAATTACAGGAGATTTATAAATAGAACAAATGCAATATACTGAATGGATCCAACATATTAATGAATACAATAAATAAATACAGTAAATTAATGTATAAATAGATACAAACATCCATTCAGAGGCGCCTTATAATAAGCTGTAGTAAGTACGTAAATAGAAAGTAAGTGTTTTGTCAATATTAGCAGACTTCAGCAAGGGGGTGGGTGTGTGGGGGGGGGGATTCTATAATTGGACACGTGTTTTTCCTTCTTGTTGTCATCTGGAGATCAAGATCCTTTTGTAATTGCTTTTTTTAAATAGCGATATGCAAGGAGGGGTAAAGAGTTCTTAAGAGGCTCCTTTCAGACTTGAGAACAGAGCAGAAACATGGAGGCCCTGGAAGTATTTAATGTGCAGTTTGAGGCACCTCACCACTTGTCCACCATCAACAACAACCTCTCGCTGCAGCGGCAACATCTACATTGAATGATGGAGGACGTGCTGTTTGATTTAGAGCAAGATGGTGCCACAGATTTTGCCTTTTGGGGTCAGATGGACCAGAACATTCAGTTCCAAACTCAGCTGGACACGTTCCTGCTGGACTGCACAGCAGCCAGCGACCAGCTGTCCCCCTGGTCCTCCCTGGGCTGTCAGTCCATGTTCCCGGAGGCCCAGCTCACCTTCACGGACCTCGACGTGCAGTCCCCCGCCGCGGGGGTCTGTGTAGACACGGACGGTTTCTCCGTGGACGACTCCGTGGACGTGGCCAAGCGCCAAAGGGCGCGGAGGCTGGTGTCCCATCAGCCCTACAAGGTGCAGAGGCACGCCGCCAACATCCGGGAGAGAAAAAGGATGCTGAGCATCAATTCCGCCTTTGAGGAGCTCCGCTGTCACGTCCCGACCTTTCCTTACGAGAAGCGCCTGTCCAAGATAGACACCCTGAGGCTGGCCATCGCTTACATCGCCCTCCTCAGGGAGATCCTCATGTCGGGATGCGACCCCAAATCCTACGTGGATGAATGCATGAAGAACGGATACAAGAACCAAACCAACGCTATTTGGAACACCAGCGGTGAGCCTCTTAATATCATAAATATGTACAATACAATAAGAACTATACGGAAGTTATGCCTTTAAAATTAGCACTTTGATTAGAAAATGTTAAAAACTATTTACACAGGTTAATTGTTCATTATTTTATTATGAATTAACCTGCATTTAATTGTTGTGCCTGTCACTGTACATTGCTGGCATAAATTATTATAAATTATAAATTATTATTAATAATATATATATATATATATAATTATTATATATTATTATTATTATTATTATTATTATTATTATTATTATTATTATTATTATTATTATTATTATTATTATTATTATTATTATTATTATTATTATTATTATCATTATTATCATTATTATTATTATTATTATTATTATTATTATCACTATTATCACTATTATCATTGTTATTATTATTATTATATAAATATATTATTATATATAAAAACAGATAAAAAAGTTGCTTTCATACTTCAGCTTTAACACAAGCCAATGTTACCAAGCCAATGTTGAAATAATAAAAAGGCTTTTATAAACACAAACTTATCAGTATCATCAACTAAAAGGTCATACAATTACAAACAAAGGAGAAAATTGGCACTTGGCCAAGTTTAGAGCAGTGGTCCTCAATAGGTGGCCCACGGGATGCATAAGGACCTCAAAGCCTATCATTTTGCCCGCCAACCAAACCCCATGCAAATTATTAAACGGCCCATTGGCCTAATGTAATTGAGGGCCCCTGGTTTGGTAGCGTCATGAAACTTATATACCTTTAACCAAATCAGTTTTTCCCATACAAAAATCCAATTCATTTCTTCCAAAAAGTCAAACATGTTAACACAAGACATTTTTATAGTTTTACAATGACAGTTTTGCATGCAGAAACCAATTAAAATACATATAACTATATATTAATGATGAATGACAGGGATAAAGGAACATTTACGGTTGCTTCACTGTAAAGAAGTAAAGTCAACCGCTTATGCCTGACAAGATTTCCGTTTTCTGATTCCATGTAGCTTAGTTTTAGCTGCTTTATGTATTGCTGCTTTTCAGAGCAATTGCCATTTCAAGCAGTTTGCATTGTATTTGCTGCACACGTTCACTTCCAGGTGTGTTTCCTTAGTTTATCCATGCTCTTGTGTTCTTATTGCCTCCACCGACTTAACAAATTCTAGTCTGAAGTCTCTTCATGGGACCATTCAAGATGAAGTGGCCATTCTTGGGCCCATATAAAACTTGTTAAACAGTCATTAAAATGTATCAAAACTCATGTGTTTGTCCTGCTTTTGTGTCCCTCTGCCCCCAGATCTGACAGCCCGTCTCTCGTGGATAAAGTGGGATTAGTTCAGGAGCTTGGGGTACCCCGAATGGGGTTGATCTGCCTCCATGTCAAAGGCAGGCGGCCCGCTGACATGATGGACATCTGCAGACTTCTCACTGGGTTGCACACCTCAGGCTCTCTCAAGCCCCAAGCACTCCTTTCGCCTCCGTGTCTTTGAATATTCTAATTTATTGTTGACTGGTCATTGACAGCTGTTGCCAGTGGGGCAGGGGAGGGAAGAGCGTAGGCATTGTTTCCCCAAATGGATGGCACTTGTCACCTTGGAGAGAGGGGCGCACTGGCATGAAGCTGAATGACTTCCAGGGCTGCTGCATCCAGCGTTCAAGTGTTTTCCGCCCTCTCATTCACGAGTCTTCATGTCCATGTGTGAGAAAGAGCCTTGATATGTAAATGAGATGATGTGTTTTAGAATGTCAGGTGCAGTTTGCAAAGACACCGATATGGCTGCTTATGTACAGTTTGTTTGTTATTTATGTATTATTTATGTATTTATTGAGCTGCAGTCTTTGCTTATTTATGAAAACAAATGTCTATGTCGCTCGTGTGGTAATTTATTGTCTTTTAAGTGACAGAATTATGTTTTGCGTCTGCAGTTTTCTCTCATGATTTTGCATATTTGCAAATGCTGATACACTGACCAGAGATCACATTATGGCTGGTTGCACAACCTAATGTTATCCAATACAAGACCTGTATTAAAAATTCTGCCTTTACAAAAGAGGTCAGAGGGGTATCTATTTAACAATAGCTGTATGTTGCAGCCATTCTACACAGGAGACATACGTACGTATTTCGGTGAGTGACCATCAACATAAGTAGGGGAGGAACGTAGATTGATTAGCTGTCTTCAAAACGAGGTTCCGGTGCAGCAACCATCACACTGCTCACCTGTCAACCTAACACTCCATCCAACCTTCCCTCACTTGTGAACAAGACCTTGGCATACTTGAACTCCTTCATGTGGGGCAAGACCTCACTCCCACCCGTAGAGTCAGTTCATTTATTTCCGGCCCAGTTCATTTAATCCAGGTCTTCCCGATCTCCTGGCTGCGTGGCCTACATGCTAACCACTCAGATTCTGGAAGTTCTAGAAAGTTTTCTGTGTGGGTTATTGTGTGTAGCTGCTCTATAGGAGTCCACAACTGAAAACAAAGGGTCGATAAATGAGCACAATAGGTCCCCTTTTATACGGATTGCTTGAAGTGATCTTGGAATATCCTCGAGGATAAATAGACTGGATCTTGCACCAAGTTCTCAGACTATCTGGGTCTGTCCTATCTGGTCTGACTGGTGAGTGTCCTAGCTAGTCTTTCAACATGAACTGATGAAGCCTGCTCGGATGAGTAGCAAAATGTCTTCTAAGACAACCTGAACAGTCCAGTCGCGATCGATTCAGGTGTTTAGAAATGGAAATCTACAATTCTCCTTTTAGGCCTTCCATGTGTTCCTTGGACTTTCCCGGTTTTATGAGTATTGGTCAACCCAATGAATGCTGTCAATCAAAACATTTTATGCTGTCAAATATAAACTACCAGTTGCAGTTGACCATGATCACAAATGAAAAGAAAAAGAAAACAGCCCATGTGCACAGGGACAACATGTAAACTCCATACAGAAATGTCTAAATGGAAATAGAACCCTTGGTCTTCTGACTGTGAGACCAACATGTGTATGAATAAGACATTCAAGCCCATGATGAGTGTAGGTACAGTATATAAACGTCCGCCTGCAACTGAATGTCTAATACATTATTTTAAGATCATCCTGCCTTGCTATCAATGCACAAAAAGTATATACCAAAAACAATACTGAGATGACATAGTTGGTGAAATACAGTACTTTCTGAATATTGTAGTTTTTTCTGTACTTTTTCTGCACCGGCCCACAGGTGAACTAGTCTGATGTATAAAACAGACCAAGGGAGTAACCAACATACCCATTCTTTCTCATGCACGTGTCATTTTAGTGCTGCTAATGGGGCCCTTTGGAAACATTTAAGAAGCAGCCCAGTTATGAAAAGTCCACTTAACATAGTTGATGTGTGATGCTAATGTATTCATGCTTTGGGAGCTTTGGTGTATACTGCATATACATCTTTTTTTAATTCAAGTTATTTTCAATATGTTACAGCATACTGTACATCAATCCAGTTGCCAGCCAATCATAGGACACGTGGTTTTGGGATGAGTACCCATGAACAACCATTCACACTCACATTCATACCTATGGACAATTTGGAGTCACCAATTAACCTAGCATGTTTTTGGAATATGGGAGGAAACCGGAGTACCCGGAGAAAACCCACGCATGCACGGGGAGGACATGCAAACTCCACACAGAGATGCCCGAGGGTGGAATCGATCTCAGGTGTCCTAGCTGTGTGGCCTTCACGCTAACTACTCGGCCCATTTTACGAAATTGTAGTTGTTAATATGTATAATGTATAATTCATATTTGAAATAAATGTTTTTAATGAGAAATGTTACTTATTTTATTGATTAAATTCTAAAATGTTAAAATCTGTCAAATACTTAAATAAATTAAGTAAAAATGGCTGAATTTGATTATGTTCTGATCATTAAAGAAATGTGAGACGAGAGTGAGTGCACTTAGTGGTAATGGATGGTAATTTGTCAGCATCATCATTTGCCGAAACATTTATCATCCAACATATTCAAGCTCAACAGAAGGTGATCAGACTTTTACAACAAAGTATCAGAAGTAGCCAGCCAAGTACTTCACCACTACCACTGGAAATGAGTACTCTTTTTTTTTGTACTTGTTGTTTGTTTTTGACCAAGGTTTTAAAATATTAACATACTTTACTCATAAATATACATGCAAAGTTTGCATATCAGAGAATAAAACACCACACTATCACTGCGATAATTCCATTGGATGAGATATAATACGTGCAGTCAAGAGGAAAATGTTGAAGGCCAGAATGAGTAAGATCCTTCCAATCTGTGGAGCGCATCAGACTTCTTTTTTTCATTGAGTTAGTTTATTGATTTAACATCCGACAGGCTTGTACTGACAAACACTGCGAGGCAGGTGTGTTTATCGTGTCAGTGTAACTCTGGAGTCCGTGCCCTGCACTTGTAAATACAATTAGTGCATCACATCCTGTTGGAACAATTTACGTGTCTGCTCGGAAAATATCTCAAACAGACCTGCCATAAGGTCACTTACGTCATATTTAGTGATGTATGTCAAGGTTTTCCATTGGAGTAAGGCCATAAATGTGTGTGGTTTTATTTAAAAAAACAACTTAAAGCTACTGTGAGGAAGAAATATATAAACATAAGCCATTTTATATTGTTTACCTTAAGCTCAAATGTATTTAAATGCATATTTTGAAGTAGTACAAATACATGGGATCAATTATTTTTAGTGCCAAATTAACAAAATACAAAAAAAAATAATGGGGACAGAATCAAACCCATGCCTCCTGCTTTGAAAGGCAGCAGCTGTACCATTACACCACTAGAACTGACAGGAGAGGAGATGGGTTCTGCTATTTTATTCACTTATTCTGCTGCCTACTGTAAGTCATATTTTTCTCATGTAATGCTCATTTACAAATCCGCCCCCTTGTGCAAAATGGAAATCTGTAGTGGTTACAATGGCAGTTGCATGCTATTATACTTATGAGTCAACATAATCATTCTCAAAACCTTTTGAATTTTGAGGAAAATAGCATGTTTTCATTGACAAATATATAAATCTTGAGAAATGCAAAACCCACTAAAATCAGTAGTAATAATGCTTAACAGAAATTGATATTCCTTTCAATCACGTCAGGAAAAATGTGACATTGAGGTCAGCCAATTTGGAAAATATCTGATTAGCAGCAAAACATCAGTGTAAGCCAACCACATGCATATTTACAGTGCTGGCAAGGTTTTACATATTTCAAATGATAAATCATCACCTCAAAGCACGAAAGCTACATACACAACCTGTCTGAGAGTCAATTTTGAAAAGAACGTCTGCCTCTCAGAAGGAAGAAAAATGCTGACTTGCTCAAATACTTGCACCAAGCTCCCATCACCATGGTGACCAACTGTGTTGGCACTTTAAAAGCTGTGAAAGCCTTGTTAAAGAGCTCACCTGCTTTTCTCATTACAACTCTTCACAAGCATTTCGCCTCAGTGAGTGTGTGCGAGGGAAAAATGTGGTGTCGTCTTTACAATGTGTCTTGGGGGTCCGCATTCTAGGATGTGGGGGGTGGGCATGCATTTGAAGCCATCTCGGATGAGCACTGGAACATTAAATAATTCCCTCAGAGGATTAGAAACACGGGCCTCCTGGTGATGAGGGCAAACACATTACATGGAGAGAGGTAAACACTGTCAGCCTCCCAAGCTTCTATGAGGTGTTAGAAATGTGAGCTCAGAAGGACGTCAGTCTGACTTTGAAACAGCTTGGATATTCACTTCGGGTTGCCTTTTTTTACTTCATACAGACTTAAATGTAACATCATGAAAAGTGTCACTTGCAAGAGTTCGACAATTGTACAGCATCATGCAAATATCAATGACCAGGCTTCCCAATCCCTAACCTTAATTGCATTCCACATTATTTTTGACTGTTTGGGTCAGAAACAGGAAGTTTGAAACACTGCAAAAAGAGGTGCAGAATCTGGAAGATCTAGAAAGCTTTCTGGACGGGTTATCGTGTGTAGCTGTTCTATGGGAGTCACAACTCAATACAAAGTAAAGAAAATGAGCATAAATTTTTTTTCTATGTCAAGAACAAATATATGATTCCCTTTGGGAAAATATGTTTCAGTTTTCAATAGGGCTGTCAAAGTTAACATGTTAATGCTAACAGAATGTTAACAGACGTTTCCTTTAATGGCTGTTTTTTTTTTTTTGACGCGCAATAATCGTGCGCTCCTCCTCTTTGACCCTCAGCCCACACCTCAGTTTGATTGAAGCACATTCCTAGGACAAATCAAAAACTGATATAGTTCTGAAATTGATATCCTTTTACATAAAATGTGATGTAATTATCAAATCATTTACTACAAAGATATTTCCCATACTTATTATAGATAAATAGATATATTTCTATCTGCAATTAAATGTGATTAATTCTGAGTTAACTGTGAACAAAAGATCGATTAATTAATTAATCAGGATTAATCACGATCAAATGTTTTAATCGATTGACCGCCCAGGTTTTCATACAATTTTTTCAATGGATCTTTTGGTACTGTGGCACCACTGTATATCAAGGATCCGTTCCATTCAGACCACAATGTAGGGGTGTCCAAAGAGCAACATGGGGGCCTTTTGTAGCGAAGATTAATAACACAAAGCTGACATTCAATACCTCTGTTTTCAAACGCTCCAATTTTTGCCAAAATTATGCATTGTTTTTTAAACTATCATACAATATTACACATAACAAAGTAATAATACATTTTCCCTGTGTTTTATCATTCAGAGGAATCGCCACAATCTTACAAGCTGTACCCATCAGTACCTGTCCTATTTGTCAAAATGTCCTTCAAAGCACTGTATTTAAAAATACAAGACGTGAGGATATTTTTGGTGACACAGGTGACAGTGAGTCAGTGACAGTGGACTGCAAAGCCTTCCCTTTGTTGACATCCGCTGATCTTCACCCTGCTTTTCCGAGCACAATCAGCAGAATCAACAATGCCGCTGTTTGTCTAGTCGTCTTCTTTTAGGCCCTCTCCCCACCTCCAAAGGGTCTTGGGGCTCAGATTTACCTCACAGTAGCTCAACTCCACTCAAGCCACCTGGCTGATATGTTGCAATGTGAATGTGGACCCAACTGCAATACTAACCTTGGCACCAGGGTCACAAGTGCAGAACTAATTACACTAGGTTATTTGTGCAGGAGGCTGCACCAACAGCACCCAAGTGCACAGTCCCTTGTCATTTGTTCAACAAATTCACTCTCACCCCATCAACAAGTCCTGCACTCCTCCCTCCCCCGTTCCCCTTTCCCTCTCTCCAGTTTGGCTGAGGTAAAGTTCAGATCCTGGAAGTAGGACATGCATAATGAATATAATTGCCTTATAACCAACATAATTGTTCCAGAGACACTGTTTTTTGTAACTGTCATGTCAATAAAGTGTATTTGAGCTGAAATTGGTTCCAATGCATCTCTGCATCCTACGTAGTATTTACATTAGTTTTTACGTAGCTAAAGAAATAAAATTGTTTCAGTATGCATGCCTATCAATGTATTTCTTTTCCTTTGTTATCTTATTTTGATATTATGTATTTATTCTTAGTGCTGTTGGGCCTGACACTGCTGAGGATGATGGAGGAAAGCCCTTTGAGATGTAATGTATTTGAATAGAAAGTGCTATATAAACTAAAAGTTCTGCAATTTTGGTAGACATTTTATGTGAATGCAGGCAACACTGACGCCAACTTCCAGTGCAGCACTTGCACTTGTTGGGAAAAAAAATACTTCTTCTTCTTTTGATCCTTCACAGAGTGGTTTTAACCAAACATGTAAACATTACTGCCCTCTGCAGCCCATACCTTGAAAACCAGCTCAGAACACTGACCTTAGCAGGGTTGCATCCCACATCGTCCCAAATGAGATGCCAATTATGTCAATGATCAGTTATGAGATGTGTGAAATATGAACTTTTAAAAATTGCCCATTCATAATCTCACAGAGATAATCTCTCAGATGGTGATACAATCAAAGCCAAATGTACTGGTATTGGTACTGGTATGGTGAAGGTGACTGCTTGGTGGAGGGTTAATCTTGATGTTACGTACAGTATTTGGGGATGGTGGTGCATGTTTATGCGTGTTTAGAAGATGGGTGTTATTCTGCCCGATCCCTCCAAATCAAAGTAAACACTGACAGTGGGGGTCCCTGGTATCCCAGGCCCCATTCCACACAGGAGACAAAGCAGCGAGCAGTGAGTCTGCATCACATTAAACAAAGCCTAAACGCTTCAAGCTGCTACACACTCCCAATTAAAGCTTTATGAAAGGGCCCCTAATGCGATTTCAGAAACACCTTGTCATCAGCCGCTAGCAGGGAAGTGTGGCCATGAATGAATGCTGCTCCCGCAGTGTAGTGTAGTCGTCTATGGTTTTATTGGCCAATATGTACCTGCCTTTTGTTTCATGTCTTATGGAGGCCTCTCCTCAATGCAAACTCCTTTTTTATCATGACTGCTATTGTTAATTAACTGACAGTTTTGCGAGTTCATATCAAAGGAAAGCTGGTGGCGCAGTTTATGAGCGTACAATTAAAGACTAAAATACACATTTTTGTTTTTAATTACAGTATTGTTCCTCGGACATGAGGTAATCCTTTTTAACATCTTGCGTCAACGGATCTCAGAATTAGCTTCGCAATCAAGGCTGACGTGCGAGTTGTTGATCTGGACCGACTTGTGAGTCACACTTTACTGGAAACGAATGCGCAGTAAAAAAAAAAAACTCTGTTTGCTTTTTGCTCACAAATTCTGACACCAAAATGCCTTTGCGAACACGAAGCACAAAAGGACACGCAAACTAAGACCAAATGCTTTCTCTATAAAAAAGGAAGTACACAGTGTCTTGGCTAAAATTGGTTATAACTGACTTCAAATAAGCAAGTTAGAAGAGTTTATAAAACAAACGTAAATTTCCAACCTCAAAGAACACAGTAATACCTTGTAACAAGAGTATTACCATGATGACATGTACAGGTATACAAATTATAGTACCAAAATAAGCAAGCACATCCTAGGATACCTAAAACCAGCATGTTAAAACTAGTAGATCTTAACGTTTGGTTGCCAAAGTTTTGTTTTTGCGTATCAGTTTGTTGTGTATGTTAACCAGTGGTAACAATTTGTTGGATATAATTTTGGACAACCAAAAGTCAACATCAATCCATTACTCCAATTGTACTAATTTATCAATTAAAATAAAATCTCACTCCTAAGTTAGTAAGTCAGATCACATATATTGTGGTTGTACTTTGTTGGGTAAGATCATTTCTTAGAGAGATATGAGATATTTAACTTCTTACCAACATTTTGTAGTTCCACCCTCAAAGGTTGACTTTCTATACTTTTAAAGTGGGGGCTCTTTTTAAGGTCAATTTTAGTTTTTTTTTGGTCTTATTTGGAAAACCGACTTAGGCTGCATGGTTGCATAACACTGCAACCCTAGTGAGGATAAGCGGTACAGAAAATGGATGGAAAGCTGACTTGTTGAAGTGTGTTTGTTTACGGTGTGAGGTTGCGGTATGGATATAAATAGTTGCTCTAATAGCTTCTGTGGGGCCACAAGTAGCTTAAAAAGTGATAGATAGTGTATTCCGAAGAATGAGAAGCAGCTGGAGGCTTCCTCTGCTGAACATCTTTGGTGCATCTTGAACCACTTACACACACACAGTGGAGAGGGCACGCATGAAGAGACAGGTGTAGGTAATCAGGTGATAACGTATACAGCGCTCAGGCGCTCACATTTGCAAGAAGGCGGACTTTAGGTCCTCAGGCCAAGATCCTTTGGGGTGAGCGCCACAAGCGTTTGTTGCGGGGGTTGAAGTCCAAGTGGAATCGAAGATTACTGATGCTGGCGAGCACATGGACGGTAAGATTCCACTCATCACACTCTAACAAATCATCTCTTCCATAACGTCACTCACATATGCAGAAGCCTTTGTGTCAAGTTCAAAGTCTTTCCAGAATCATCCTGCATCCCTTTGCCCTCTCTGGAGATTTTTTATCCCCCCTTTCTTTCTCCCCATTTATCTCCTCTCCATTTTCTCATCTTTCAACATCAAGTCTGAAGCTCAGGAGCATCTAAGTCTAGACGTGTAAGATGGAAGTACAGTGTCCTCTGGTATTTTTCATCTGACGAAGCATTTCATTTTCCGCCATGTGGTCTTTTTTTGCTTTTCGCTAATTTCTATATTTTAAAAAAAGAAATCCTGATAAAGTGGTTAGCGCACAGGGCACACAGCTAGGAGACCAGAGTTCGATTCCACCCTTGGCCATGTCTGTGTGGAGTTTGCATGTTTTCTCCAGATCTGTTCTTTCTTGGCCTCTGCAGCAACATTTTGAAGAAATTGGATGCCCCGCTCGGGCATCTCTGTGTGGAGTTTGCATTATTCTCCCTGTGAGTGGGTTTCCTCCGGTTTCCTCCCACATTCCAAAAACATGCTAGGTTATTTGGCGACTCCAAATTGTCCATAGGTATGAATGTGAGTGTGAATGGTTCTTTGTCTATATGTGCCCTGTGATTGGCTGGCGACCAGTCCAGGGTGTAACCCGCCTCTTGCAGACAGCTGGGATAGGCTCCAGCACCCCCGCGACCTTCATTAGGATAAGCGGTAGAAAATGAATGAATGAATGAAATCCTGAAAAAAACTTTCCATCACTATCAGGATTTTATCTAAAGATTTCATAAATCTACTGACAACAACATGATATCTGCACATACACTTACATTACAGGAATTTACATTTCAGACAATTTTTCCAAATCAAACTGCATCCAAACATTTTTTTTGTCTTTGCCATCAAGATAGCACACTGAGTTCACACTTTTGCCAAGATTTTGTCTTTTAAAGATTGTGGTCAGCTAATCAGCTTTCACTTTAATACTTGTTTGCAATAATTTGCTTATTTAAACATTTACTTGTCACACTCCCATTTCTTGTTTTTACATTTTGAAGCTCTTTACAAAACTCGCTCTGCTCCAACAGTGCAACGTAAAACAAATCTTGCAGTTTTTCCAACTCCTCTCAAATCTTTGATCGGGAGTGTATCTAATAATACCCAAAATAAGAGCTATGGTATATTAATATTCTGCCTTTACTGAGATAAAGTTTCTGGCAGAAGAGTATCCGTCGTATGATATTGAATGTAAATATTACTGTGATCGTATTTTGTAGTGGGAGAGGGCGATACTGCAAATTTTGGTGTCATTCAATATTATCCAATAAAAGCAAACTTTGTTTATCAAGTCTTTTTCCTAAATATAAAATGCAACCAAAAGCTCCTTAGAGTGTTAAAAATAATGCACCCGATAACCTCCCTCCCTCACTCACACACACACACACACACATTTACTCACTCTGAGGAACGCTGGAAGATAAAAGTAATAAATAAAATGATAATAATAAAACACAGACATTGTAAGCATGTTGATTAAAGGTAGAGCAATAATAATAATCTAACAAAAATAATGTACTTTCATGTATTTAGTTTTTTACGACATGTTGTCTTTTTTCTGTATGTTCATGGTTGTCCAAATCTTGCTGGCTACAAAACAAGTTTACCTTCTGATATCAGTAAAGTAGTCATAAAATAGTTTTTTCTAAGATGATTGAATGATTTTGGGGATTTGGACTTCCATTTGTTGAAGATTTTAGTCAAACTTATTTGTGATGTATTTCGTCAACCTCATATCAAGCCGATGCTGATGAAAAAGGAAAGAGGCACAAGCACCCTTAGGGGCCTTGAACTCAAACTCTGAAGATTACGGTCAGATTCCAATGGCTGAATTAGATTAGGGATGCATTTCAATCAGTGTGAAACACGAGGAAATCTGTCATTCTCATTATTCACAGCCTGCCTCTTTGAGTAACACGTTGCTTATCATTGCCGGCCGGCAATGTGGATGGAAAGCGGAGGTTGGGGGCCCCTGCTCTCTCATTTTGTTCTTGGACGTGAACACAGTACCTCAGAGACACTGTGCAGAACCCCCTCCCTCCCCATGGCATGGAGGGCCTCCTAGGTGTCCAGCAGGCAGGACTGTGTAGTGCTTACTCGTGGAAAGTTGATGTCCTCTTCTTTTCATGCAATGGACAAACAACCAATGATCCTTACTTTCACGGTTGCATACTGTATGTGCATCCTGCCTGGCCAAAGCCCGAGCTGTCAACTTGTTGTCCAGCGCTGCTCTTAAGGAGTCAGGGAGTGAAGTTTACCAAGGTATTTTCTCACAGCTGCACCAGCTGGCATTCGTTACAGGAAACATTACCTGCATAGAAAAGTAGACCAGCAAACATGGAAGCAACGTTTGGGCCATACTGCAAAATTTGGTACTGAGCCAATGACAAGTAAATACAGGGCCAGTGCTGCAGATGCCGATACTGTTTTTACATGAGATTTTTCCAGATCATTAAATGATTTTGCATTGGAGCTTACTTATAAACAATTTAACAATATGTAAATATACAAAATAATAGAATTATTCCCCATGATTACATACAATTGTTTGAGCAAAGCAAAGCAAACCTCAACAACAGCAAAAAATATATGATTGCCTTCAAAGGCCTCCCGTGTCCAAGTTCTTCCCTGAGCTGATTTCTGGGTTGTAAAAAGAATACTTTAAACATGAATCTTCCACACTTTCCACATTATTGATATTTTGATCGATCGGTGTAATATGGAGATGCATTCAGGACCCATTTAAAACCTCTGAATAAGACTTCAAAAAATTTACATCATGTCCCCTTGGGATCTTTAGAGTGAAAAACGGTTGCAAAATGTACATTGTCCATTCTCCCGGGATGTCTACTGTCAAGATCCATACATTATTGAGATGGTTTGGTCGAACTGATGTGAAAAGTAGAGTGGAATTCGGCTCCATTGCTTCCCCGTACGAAACAGCTTGATGAATAACTGAACTCAATGATAGACGTAATGAACACAATGAAATACGTAATATAGCACCAGCAAAAAAAAGCAGTTAAATGAGCACCAGATTCGAGTTACATCCCAGCATCGTATCGACAAACCTCAAGAGTTCAGTCAGCTGATTCGGACAAAGTGTGCATATTGGCAGCAGATGAAGTCAGCCTTAAATAATGCGATCCATGTGTGCTGCTCTTTGCAGAAGAAACATGACATGTCAGATGAAGAGGTGGACCTCTGACAAACAGCATGGCTGCATGGACACCATCCACTGGAGGTAAATCTGCAGACGTGCACGCTCTCCTCGGTTAGTTTAAGGCCACTTCCTGTTTGACTTCCACATTATAGGTACCCTGAGACCTGATAACAGCAGAGATCAAGCATCTCCATTTTCCTCTTACCTCAAGAATGAATGTGGAAAGGAGTCTTATGGGTCTTTCTCTCCCTTTAAGACCTTTAAGAGCATTTATTTACAATACTTACAAACAATATTTCATCTTTTGCTGTATATAAACTATACATATATATATATTTCATTTCATTTCATTTTCTACCGCTTTTCCTCACGAGGGTCGCGAGGGGTGCTGGAGCCCATCCCAGCTGTCTTCGGGCGAGAGGCGGGGTACACCTTGGACTGGTGGCCAGCCAATCACAAACAACCATTCACACTCACATTCATACCTATGGACAATTTGGAGTCACCAGTTAACCTTGCATGTTTTTGGAATGTGGGAGGAAACCGGAGTACCCGGAGGAAATATATATATATATATATATATAATTGAATATTAAGCTCTCACTATTAAGTCCCAGACGTATTCCCTGAGTTTATAAACAATATAACAATATGTACATTTAATAATAACAACAATGCAACAATATAAACAACACACCGGCCTCCCATTCCTAGCTAAAAGTCATTTAAAAAATATCTGTCAAATACAACAACATGGTGTGAACACCAAAGTCGAATCCATAATAGCTGTTTTTGCCTGCAGTTGACTTGACACAAGCTCCCCCTCCAACCCCCAAAAGCCCTCCCCTTCCACCCTCCACAAGTATTTAGCATCCCAAACCAGAGTAAGGTTTCCAAAAAAATTAGGAAAAACTTCCTGCAAGAGGAGGAGAGGCATGCCAAGCTTCAGTTTGAAGTCCGTCTCCTTTTAAGCCAAGGCGCACTTCGAAGCGCGCACAGTCCTCCAAGTTCTCCCATCTTGACGGATACTTTTTCCTCACCACGGCTTCAAAGGTGGACACCGTTTTCTCCTCTCCACCCTTGCATTTCTTCAAGAAAGAAATGGAAGAGGGCTCCAGTTCCCCGGTGTCCCCGGTGGACAGCCTGGGAAGCAGCGAGGAGGACATGGACCGCCAGCACAAGCGCTGCACCAGGAAGAGGACACCCAGCAAAAAGTCCGCCGAGGACAGTAGCAGCAGCAGCGGCCTCAGTCCGGGGCCCGTGAAGCGGCCCAAGAAGCCGAGTCCGACCGGTACGCAGTCTTACGAGGAGCTCCAGAACCAGCGGGTGCTGGCCAACGTCCGAGAGAGGCAACGGACGCAGTCTCTCAACGAGGCCTTTGCGTCTTTACGCAAGATCATCCCCACTCTGCCGTCAGACAAACTGAGCAAGATCCAGACGCTGAAGCTGGCTTCCAGGTACATCGACTTCCTGTGTCAGGTGCTGCAGAGCGACGAGATGGACAACAAGATGTCCAGCTGCAGCTACGTGGCCCACGAAAGACTCAGCTACGCCTTCTCCGTGTGGAGGATGGAGGGCGCTTGGTCCATGTCTACCTCCCACTAACATCTGCGCACCTTCAAGGATGCCCAAGCGGTGAGTTCCACGCAGATGACGAAGCCAACAGGTTAAAATAATATGATAAAATAATAGAAGTCCTTATGTAATCTTTTTTATGATGTTCTGTGTACCCTTGACGCAATACTCTACATTTTAATTCTGTCCAGATTAATTAATTCCTAGATTAACAATAATGAAAATGCACCGGATCTTGCTTTGATTTTTTATTTTTTAATTCCTATTTTCTACCATAAATAACTGGGCTGCACCAAAATACCAAAAATGCAGCTGCGCTTTGCTGTGTGCAAACCACAGGAATGAGCATGAAAAGTGCTGCACAATAAAAAAACAAAAAACAAAAAACACAGGCCCATATTAACAAGCAGGGGGGGGGGGGGGGGGGTAATTGGGGCATTTTGTTTTTTGTATTTTGATGTTTAAAATAGTAAAAAATAAACATACACAATGTTGTGCACAAAATGACAGAAAAGGCTATTTTGGTCAAAATTAAGAAAAATATATTTAAATAAATGTAACCCGAATTAATTGTGAAAATATTAATTAAATACAACTTAACGTTGGAGGTTCCTCAGAATATTTTCAAAAAATTTTTTTCAGAATGTGATTTTTGTTATCAAATTAAAAAAAACTTAAAATAAAAAAAATATATTAAATGCCATACTCATTTCACCTTTGCTTTTCTTGCAGACTGTCTGAACTCTCCAAAATCAAATGGATTATTGAGCAGCCCACAAACCTGAGTGGCATTGAGACGTAATGTGACACACACACACACACGCACACACACACGTGTGCACTGAGGAGTGTGTGGCTGCAGATTGACCACACTGCCTCTGGCAGGCTGTTGTTGAGCTGTTGAAAGAAGAAGAAGAAAGCTTTGCGCTGTGGTTGAGGATGATAGCTCGGATATTCCAGCAAATCTACATGAAGGATATATATTTTGTTCCCCAAAGACTTTAAAACCAAAGTATATATAAATGAATGCATATTGTACATACCTGTGTAAGTGTGCCTATAGCCTGCAAAGGGACCAATGCATCATTCGCAGACATTCTCTCTTTTTGTACATTTGTGCTTATTTATTAAAACATATTTTTGAACAAAAAGTAGTGTTTTGTTTTTTCATCTGAGTAGCAGCTGAGGCTTTGTAAGCATGTGTCAACAAAATGTATTCATTTGGAGGACTTTTTTGGATCCTGCCTGATAGCTGCAGTGTTATTAGCTTCAAAATACCCGCATGGTTGTTTCCTGCAGCGTGTAGGAAAGTTGGGGGGGCGATCATAAAACTCTGCTTCATTAAGAGTGCAGGAAATTCGAGCCAGTTTCAAACTCGGCCATATAAAAAAGCTTGTCTGCTTGAATAACCGGTAATCATTTCAAATGCCTGTGGGCCTTTTAATGAGCTGAGAGCCCCAAACAACCAAGATAAGAACAACAACGTTGGCTTTGCAATGAATTTAACTCTTAAAACATTTTTCTTCCCAGGCTTTGATGCAATCTAAAAACCGCTGTGAAAGGACTTCATTGTTGAGGTGAGGCCGCTGGTGTGACTCAAAGTCTTTGCTTTCACAATTATCTCAGATCATTCAAAGTGGGTTCATTGTGACCCAATCGCCAGCAGGGATCGACACCTTGGAGATGCAATGAGCAAAAAATACATGGATGTTGAGGGTTATCCAAAGGGGTGGCCAACAGCTGGCATTTTGTTTCTAAAAGTACAATTAAACAAGAAAACAAGCTGGAAAAAACACCAAAAATGTGAAATGTAAAGAGAGAAAGTTGAAATGTTAATATCAATTATTTAATAAATATTGGATTTATAAAATATATACATAAAAATTTGTATTTGTTAATATTTAATTTAATTTAATCAATTCATTTTCATTTTTTAATCATTTTTTTTAAACATAACCCTCAGTAGAAAGCTTTATTTCCTCCAATATTGTTACATAGACGCTACAAAAAGTGTCGATCAAACCCCGCACTTTGTACCATCCACCTGTTTGTGGTTCTTTCAAATGCACATCAATAATAGTTGTGATGTATTTCCATTTTGGGTCAATTCTGTTGTGTTGATTTGTTGTTGCATTGTGGAGTTTGTTTTGTGGCCATTTGCAGTCACCCTGTGGCGTTCTTATTTCTGTTCTTGTTCTCTTTCTCGGCCACTGTACAAAAAAAAAGAAATGTATATTCCAATGTCTGGTCTTATGTGAGTATTATATACTAAGAGTGTGTAAAAAGTCCCACAGGAACACACATTTCTAACGATGAATGTCATAAGTCCGTCTTACGATGTGTGAAACATTTACACGTGAAAGGATGTTCCAGTGTCAACTTTGGCGCGGTGGTCTAGGATGCCGCCGGATGCCCCGCTTATCCGTAGGAGCCCGTTTGATACCCACTCATTATCCCGAGCCCTCACAGCTGAGCAGCATACAATCACCCGGGGCCACTGCTCTGGTGGGGCGAGAGATCCAGATGTTTCCTGTAAAATCAGACGGAAAAAGCTACAAAACTTTAATTTGCAGTAAAAGGGAGAATAAAGTAAAGGTTTACATTCTGTGGCCCTCAAACAGCATTCTGACTTCATCGGGGTTAATAGCAAATATTACCTTTACACCACAACATGTTGGAATGGTGTGGCTTGCCAGCACATGGAATGGTTCATTAAAACTTTATCATTACTTTGCATGACAAGGGAGGTTATACACCCTGAATGCAAACATTAGATATTGATTCCAAAGTATGATCAAGTCATGACGATGGATCACATGTGTCCGTAGTAGCTTTTGTGTCTTTATAAAACTTGTCCGGCAGGCATACTGCAGCGTTTTCCATCGCTTTTGCAGGAAATGGAAGGAAAAATTCATCCATCCTTTATGTAGCCTGTGCACAGATCAGTCACTCCAAGAATGGAAAGTGTCTTTCTGATCAACCTCTGACGGTTTCCACGGCCTCAAACCTCGGAGGCCTAAATTTGTGTCTATATGCAGAAAACGGCTATCTAACTCCAGCTCATTTGAGAGCTGAAAATGAATGGATTAAGATGTGAAGCAACACATCCTGGCTAGTGTTGAACAGCACATCTTTTGTTTTGAACACTACTACACACATGAGGAATTGTGAAGGACAGGATAGTTACACAAAAGTACTTTATTTTCCATTACCGTCATCCCTTTTAGCGTATTTTTCTACACTTTGGCGTACTTAGACTTTATGTGTGAAGGATGTACACTATTAACACTCCATTTCTCATAATCATGTACTACAGCATGGCATTGCATTTTGACTGCCAAATTGGAACCCCAAGCAGAATTCTATCGTCCTCACACTGGGCCAAAACAATAACTAATTAATCGACAAAAAAATGTCCAGAGCTGCGAATCAAACGCACACCATCTGCAATAAAAGGTAGCAGCTGTATCATGACACTGTCAAGCAAGTCCACACATGTACCATGCAACAACGCTCATAAATGTTTAGATTATGTTGATTAGCTTGCATTTTATATCAGCATTATATATGCAAGTAAAGGAGAAGTTGCTGATGAGAAATGCCGAATGCTGTTTTATTTGCCTTGCGTTGAAATCCCTTGTTTATCACTGTTAAGTGAAATAGGAGTCCTTATTTATGAACGGAACATTTATTATAGTTAGACGACTTTCATTATGAGTGCCCTCTAGGGGAATATATATAAAATACAAAGACTCTAAATAATCCAAAAGTCAAACCCACAGCACATTCAGGACTACATTTATGTGCATTTGATTAATGTGATCAATTCTCTCATAAGTAATCATTGATAAACGACATCTTGCACAAAAAAAATCAGATGGGAAATAGTCCACAAAGTCAGGAAAAACGCAACAAACCAGCAGTAAAGCAGTTATGCACGAGGCGCGTGTACACCAGTGGGGGCAAGAGAGTGAGGAGGAAACACGCCCAAGTCCAGCATAGTATGGTACGCCCCAATTTAAACATCAGTGATGTTTGCCGAACAATAATTACAGTTTTGCAAGCACGGAGCAGAGATGACATCATCTCAACTGGGGAATATTTTCAAGGCTTGTTATAAAAGCAACAAGCAATCAGTTGCATAAACAAAACAATTCCTTGTGCTTTTAGGTTAGATTTGTGTCTGCTAGACAATTCGTTTGTTTTTTTTTATTGCATCAGTGTGATTCTTTTTGGCTGCAGAACTTGCTTTCAGTTGTGGGCAAGCAAACCTTTCCCCTCAGCTCATTAGCAGCCGTGATGGCACAGAGGTCAGCAGAGTTCACAAGGTCACACTCGCTCAGGAGCCGACTGGCTTTTGTTTTTACTTTTCCTTCACTACCGTGTGAGACCACCCCACAGAGAAGGTGACAGGAAATGAAGCCAAGAATAACATGCAGAGTTACTTCATACTTCTGCTGATGTACTTGAAAATATCAGGAGGCATCCAAAATGCACAAAAATATTGGGACACATTGTCCTTTGCCAGCAGGAAGTGAATATAGAAGAATCCACAAACCAAATCCACATCCAATATTGCTTTTATAGACCTTGTTTCATCAATTGGGTTCCCATCCCTACTGTCAAACATGGAGGTAGAAACATTCTGCTTTGGGGATGTTTCTTTGCTAAAAGTACAAATGGCCACATGTCGTCTACACTGTCAGGAGATCTGGAAGGTCAGTTTGGGCATCTCTCTTTGAAGTGTGCATGTTCTCCCTGTGCATGAATGGGTTTTTTCAGGTGCTCCATCTTCTGCCCACATTCCCAAAAAATGCATGTTAGGTTAATTGGAGACTCTAAATTATCCTTTTGGTATGAAAGCGAGTGTGAATGGTTGTTTGTTTGGCTGGCGACGAGTCCAGGGTGTATTCAGCATCTCACCCAAAGCTGAGGACAAACGGCATGGAAAACGAATGAATGAAGTACAAATTGTACTGCATTGAGGGGTAATGTAAAGTAGAATCTTAGTTCTTGGAACTTCTAAAGAATTCCACACAGCAACAGCGTTCTAGCTGCCCTGAAAGAGTATTTTTTGAAAATAGTTCGAAATGTGATAATGGCGGATTGCCATGTAGACGAGTAAACAGCTACTATCTGAAAACAGTGACTTCATTCGCCCTGCCACATCACGTGACCAGAAGTGAGTGATGTTGACAAGCCAACATAATATCTGAATATTTCCACTGGCGTAACTTACCCCAGTTGACATTCTCCTGACATTTTTCGCTTATCCTCCAAAATGACTCGCAGAAGTAATTCCACTTCCTTCTCAGCAAAGATGGACACATCTTGGAAAGCAGAAGAAGACGGACTCCTCCTTTACATAGCTTGTAAAAGAAAATAAATGACATGTTTTTAACGTTCTCTTTAAGTTGTAAGAACATTTATCACCCAATTTACACGCTTAACAAATTTGATGTAAACAAAACAAAATTATGATATGTATATATGGAAGATGGATGGGAGTTTGCCCAACTGGTCTACATGTGTTATGGAAGTAAAGGGTTGCTGGCATGCTACTATGTGCCATTTGGTCCTTGTCGTTTCTTCCGCAGGGTGGCTAGACTCACCCTAAGCTAGAGGGTGAGGAGCTCAATCCTTCATATCGAGAAGGAGGTAGAGGTGACTTGGGCATCTCGTCCGGACCCCTGCCTGGTGAAATGTTCCAGGCATGCCCAACTGGGATAATCTGATGGACAACATCAACAAGAGGACGAGAGTGAAACAAGGAGGTTTTTAAACCTTGAAATGAAGCTTGATAAGGTGTCACTAAACAGAACACTTATTATAATCGCAGTGCCACCAAACAAATGACACAATTAAACACAACTAGTACTATGGGGAATAATAAACAACAACTATTTTAACACTAAACATGTAACTTTTTCCAAAAACAAGTACCACAAAGCATCCGGCATCACCCAGACTCGCCCTTCATTGGCGCTCAGGTAAATTGAGTTTGTGACCCTTGAACTAAGCCAAAAAAAAACAATATGATTGACTTGCTGTGGTGACCCCTGATGGGAAAATCCAAAAGACAACTACCACACCATTGTGATTCAAACACTGAAAGTAAATAAATTCCTTAATGGCTTGACGCAGATCTGCTCTTTCATGGCCTCTGCAGCAACATTTTGAAGAAATTGGATGTGTGGAGTTTGCATTATTCTCCCTGTGAGTGGGTTTCCTCCGGTTTCCTCCCACATTCCAAAAACATTTTAGGTTAATTGGTGACTCCAAATTGTCCATAGGTATGAATGTGAGTGTGAATGGTTGTTTGTCTATATGTCCCCTGTGATTGGCTGGCGACCAGTCCAGGGTGTACCCCGCCTCATGTACATAGAGTTTGTTAAGGAATTTTATATATTGTATAAATTTTTTAAATTTTCAAATTTACTTAGAAATTTTATTTATTTATTTATTTAAAATTAATTATTCTAATTGTATTTTCTAATTTAATAAACATGTAAATTGTGTGACATGTTATCTTACAAATGAAAGACAACAGTAAAAACAATGCCATTCAATACAATGGAGGTTCATGCCATATAAAATCGGGTGCCACTTTTGAGTACTCGATTAACATTTTTTTTTCTGTCAAACTGGAGCTAAGAGCTTCTTTTGGCTGTAACAATTTCCAAGTATCTTCAAAGGTTTGATGTCAGTGCATGCGTGAAACACCAGACTAAACTCTAAAACAAGCGAACATGTGCAGTTTCTCAAACATACTATGGATCAGAAGCTGCAGTCACACCGGTGGAATGTACACTGGAAAGAACAACGCTGTCTGCAGACTGCCTCGTGTCCTTCCCCGCTGTTTCATTCAAAGTCTAGAAACAGAACATCCGTGTGTTATTTTCACATCTGTGGGACTTGACTATTTTTATAGCAATATCCATTCATACGGTCCTATATACACCTATTCCACGCCTCTTTGTTGATGATCCAAAAGTGATTGTAATGACTAATCTGTAATTAGTTTTGCTGGCCAAAGCAGCATCACTCATTTAGACACTGGAACCTGAAATTAAAATGTGCTGTGATGAGTCCAGCTGGGTAGATGCGGCCTCTCTATGCACACGTGTGGCTGCGTAATGATAGAGAGAACTGACAACGACAGACGCTGTGAAAGGATGAGCGAGGAGAGATAGATGCCGCAGACCAGAATGTCACCATGAGGAATCAAGAGGGGGGGGGGGGGAAGATAGGGAGGGGTTTTTTTGTACCGTAATTCACTCCTTTGTGACATTTCAGTCGTTTGTTGTGGGGACACGGCCACCGTCTTTTGGGCAGACCTTCAGGAAGGAGGAAAGTTCAGCTGGCAGGGCTCCACCTTTTCTCTGACCTGACCTTGTGGTCGGGTCACGGGGTTACGCGTCTCTACATGGTAGAGATGATGGATGTGTCCACACGTCCATGAACTAAAGGTCTGCTTGTCTAAAGCATACTGCATGGGGGGGCCATAAAGTGGGCACATTCTTCAACACCTTTTCAGTGTCTGGATGAGTGCAAATAGAAAGTGTCTTTTTCTCTCAAGGGTCTTCATGTTTCTTTGCTTTTTACACAGTGCAGTGTCCCACACCGGACTAACTCCTTTAAACAGTTTCAATGTAGGTCAATCATGATGCATTACATTTTTTTTTTGTAAAAATATTGTTAAAATTAATGGTTGACACTGAATTACCATTTGATCTCATATTAAATCTACTAAAAGTATTCCTGATCATCCAAATACTGTACAGACCTATTATTTGTTTTCTATGTAGTATAATGGAATAATTGTATAGTTGAATTAACAAATAATTTCTGATTTATGTGATTTTTTAAAGTATATTTGAAGCCAATTATAACTGCGAATGATGGTCTGCTATTATTTTTTCTACATACAATTTCATTTAGAGTTTTTAATATCCAAATTGAGGCCAATACTTTTTTGTTTTAGTGTGGCCCTAATCATCCTTCAAAATGTTGTACTTTGCAGGCCAATTAAAAAAAACATTTTCAGACTTAAGCAAACTGGCTGCAAGAAAATTAGCTGCAGGCCGCAAATGGTCCCCTCCAGGTTGGACTTTGGCCTTTGGATCGATTTACACAAACTTTGTAGTGCACAATTGTTACTGTTACTCTCCTAATTCACAGTTTAAACAACAAAGCAGTGGAATGCGTGTTTATTTGACAGGAGGTAAGGCAGAATTTGGTTTTATTTGCTTTTGAAATGTTGTCTTTGCGTTAGTTCCACCTCCAACAGGGATTCTCGTGTGTTTGTTTGAGGACAAGCTCAAACCTTTGACCTTTCCAAATGGGTAGCTCATCCCTGCCAAAGCTACTGAATGGCCGATCTCTCCATGGATAGCAACAGTATGATTTTCTTGCCTTTTGTTCCCCTCACGCCTCAAAGCTTGTAAACTTTGTACAAGTAGACCAGCATCAATGATTATTTATCTTTTTCCCTGGGCTTAAATGATCATGGTAATGGTTTTATTTCATTTGAACATGCATCAGATTACAATTGAGTGCATCACATAATCAGTTCCCAGTTCCACATGTCCAAAAGGAGTAGGAAGAAGCAAAGCTTATTAAATCCTACCCCTCTATCTGGTACGTTTACAATCAGTAACTGTTACATTTGTTCACTTCCTGCTTTCCTAATATAGTTTAAGTTTGTTTTTTGTTTTTTTTATTTTGCTTTGTTCCATATTGAAATGTTTCTTGCCACCTTATGTTGTATATATTTGTAATATGAGGCTTCCGGCTCATATTTTCATCTATTGTGATTATAGGCACTTTTTTGTTACTATATTGAAGAATGGTCACCAGTAGATGGGTTTGCTATCTTAAAGTCATCATGACACCAAAACACAAGTTATCTTATTTTTGATGTGCAAAAAACCATTGAAAGTCATATTTCCTGTATTATATGTGTGCTTGAATGTTGACAAACTAGACAAGGAGGCGCATTATGAAGAACCCTCCCACCCAAAAATGTCTGTGGCCCGTGACTGTGTTTTGATGAGTCCAGTTGTTGGAAAATGTCCTGGACATGACTTTGCAACCAAGATGGCTGTGGTTCTGAAAACCGTCAGGGCGGCCGTTTGAAAATCATAACTTCATTTCACTCGTATTTTATAGCTGTTTACTGGCGGATGACAGCAGCATGGCAAAAACGTTTTGTTTAGTGAATACTTGTTGGTTTTTTTCAACATTTTTTGGTGTCATGAGTACTTCTAGCCATTTGTTTTGTATGTGGCCTTTGGTGGACAATGTTTGGACACTCCTGTGTAAAGGGATTTTTAGTGTTGATTTTGTTTAGGTAACTTTTCTACTTCATTGCTACAGCAGTTTTTTGTAAAAAAACGGACTTCAATTTCAATATTCTGTGTACTGGTATTGTACAGTACAGTTTCACTTTCAATATTTGCCATATACAATGAATCGTAGATGTTGACATAAACAGATCCCACTGTACGTGAACATAAGCCCTTTGTCTGTGTAATATGTGGCCTTTTATTGTGGCCAGGCAACACACCTGTACAATAATCTATACATACAATACAATAATACTTACATATAATTCCACACTATTGCTGTGTAATCAGCATGATTATATACCACACCTGGTGGATAGATTATCTCGGCAAAGGAGAAGTAATACGAATACAAGATAGTACAAGACACTGTGCAGCCACGACCTCTCCCCAGAAAAAAGAATGTCAAATAGAAAACAATATGGACAGAGCTGACAGTAGGACTTTGAGCGCTTGATCTTTGTGCTGATATATGGCAGAAGAAAGACAGACAGGTAGAGTAGACATACTGCATCCAGACATAAGGATCATGCAGAGAAAGAACTAGAATCAGTGCAGGCTGCCTAAAAAAACAGGTCCCGGTCCTGACTGGACTGAACTTCAAAAGGATCACAACACAAAGATATGCTTCCTCATAATTAATGGAAATTATAAGAAAATGAATGTTGCCCTTTTGTGTGTGTGTGTGTGTTTTTGGACATTGTTTTAAGATGGACCGCGGAGCCAGGCAGACAGTTTAGCCAGACAGTGCTAGTTTTGGCTCCGTTGGAAAAAGTAAATCATTCAACAGAAGAAAACCCAAGTCTGCTGCTGTTATGATAACTGGCACTGCTGTGAAAAAGGTTCTGGGAATATTGAGGAATGGCTTACAAAATAACATATATGCCCCCAGTATACAGTATACACACACCGATGCACACACACTCACTCTAGGGATGCTCCAATTGATCGGCCACCGATCAGTGTGGGCCAATTTCCATGAAGTGTGTGATCGGCTTATGCTGATAAATGCCTTTCAATGCAGATCTCAAACGCCAGTAACATGTGGCTCACACTGTTGCGCCCGTAGTAATACCTGCTTGCAGTGTAGTGTCTTGTCCTAATGTGGAACTGTGAACTGATTATGTGATGCACTCAATTGTAATCTGATGCATGTTCAAATGAAATAAAACCATTACCATTAATAGTAGGTAGTAGGTAGTAGGTAGTGTCCTCTGCCCACTATTCTTCATATTTTGAATAAAAAAATGTTAATACGGCATTTCAAGAACAAACACATGATGGAATCTGGTGAATTTTTGAGCAGTGATCATCAGCCAAATGGTAGCTGAAGCAGCCAAATAGACGGAAAGCACTCACCCATATCTGTGTGGCAGTCAGAAGTCGAAGCAAATAACCCCAAAAATAATTGAATGCATTGGACGAGATGACCAGCAGCTCCAGGCCTTAACTAGAACCGTGCCTGTGGTCTTCCATTTCCTCACTATGCTCTTCAGAGTGGAACCTGACAGCTGACCTTTTGTATCCTTCCCCTAGACCATGATGTTGAACAATCTCTGCTCTCAGCTCATATGACAGTTGTTTTTGAGGCTACCATGTTGCTACTCTTCAGCTAAGATGCAACTTGCAATTGAACACTTTGAATACCCTTTTTCATGATTGGCTTCACCTGCGTATGCAGGTCAAGGGTCAATGAGCTTACCAAACAAATTTTGTGTTCTAATAATTAGTGTGGGTGACTACATTTATGCACCTGCCTACTTTTGTTTAAATAATTATTGCTCACTTTCTGTCAATCCTATAAACTTCATTTCACTTCTATACATTCATATTTAATAAAAATTTTTGATTCCAACAACCAGTCATTTATAAAGGGAAATCCTAAACTGTTTTAAACCACTGTACTGTTGTTGCGATTGTTGTTATTACTATCTCCATTATCATTGTCGTTGTTATAATTTCTTTTGTTTGTATTTTTGTATGGTGTATTGGTGTGTCTTCTCTTTTTTATTGTTTTCTGTGGATTTTATTTGGAGTTGGATTGGGGTGGAGCTGGGGGTGTCGTTTTGTGTTTTCTGTCCTTTGTTTCATTTCATAAATAAATCAGATGGGTCAAGTTTATGAATTGTAAAATTCAAATTTAATATTGTCTCAGGTTTCTGGAATTACTAAAATGTAACAGGTGGCATATAAAATGCATTTTTTTTCTACAATCAAAAGTCTACAGACAAGAACATTTGGAAAAGTACAAATACAGTAGATCCCGGCTTTTTGCGGGGGTTACGAAGTGGCACAAACAAGCGAATGGCAAAAACAGGGAGTAGATAACTGAAAATTTTGCATTCCCTTCATGCTCTCTGCTGCTTTACTTGCAATAAAGCTGTCTGTTGTAATTATTAGATATGATTCAGCAACATAACCCTCTGCCATTGTGCACTCAGAAGTCAACAAGCTAAATGCTCAATCCGAGTTCACATTGGAAACCATAAAAGTATTGGTATGCACCACTAATGAGTGATGATGTTTGAGGATCGATAAAACAGATGGACTGCGAGTTACAGTCCAGCATTTGGTTGTCAGGCTTCAACGAGCTAAACCTGCTCAAGTCAGACGATGTCACGTTGTTCCGTCAGTTCAGATAAAAACTACAAAAATAAAATATTTTTTTTCCCCGCATATTTGCGGGGATCCACTGTATGAGCGTGAATATGTGAAGCAGGATTGGTGGGTAAAGGCAACAAATATCTGGTGCCACAGGAATGAAAATGTCTACAACTTGTCATCATAGACCAAAAGATTAATTGATAAAAAGCACAATCAAACAACAAACCGAAACCAAGGACTGCAAATGGTGCCTTCAGTGACAAAGGGCCTACAACACGTAAGAACGCATTCATACTTGTTATAGAATATAATCATTTCTTTTCATATATAACTCTACTATGAACAGACAGTAAATACACAATTGTATACAAAGTAGAAACATTTCCCACAAAACCCCTCAGTCCACAACAGCACGTTATTTTTCCAAATGTCAGAACCCTCATCTGTCGCAATGTAACACACACCAAGAAGGCAATATAAAGAAAATATACAAAATGATAAAAAACACAAACTCAACATCACTCAACATCCCTGCAAAGACTGAGAAAAATGGAAAGAATGTCATTTGTCATAAGCATGTGGCACGAATATTGAGGGCAGTCATGTCCAAAAGTCCAGTAACCAACAACGAATGTCACGATGTGTTTACTGACAATATTCATTAAGCCTGTGATGACAATGTAGGTCACACATAGGAAAGAAAGTAGCTGCCCAAAAAATGGAATCTACAAAATAGCTACAGATATCATAAAATCAAAATAAATGAAATTCTGTATTTGTTTGTTGATCTACATTTTTTTTAAATTCTGGGGCAAGGACAAAAAAAACCTCCCCAAAACATGGGAAATGTGCTGTGAACTGCATAGACGTACACACACCTGCCACGTGCTCTAACACCTGACATTTGGGGAGCAGATGTCCAAGCAGCTGTGCTTGTGCGGCCTTGCTGCACCCCTCTGGAAACTCTCTGGTGGTTTGGTCCTTGTTATTGTGGAAACAATGTTGTCAAAAACTCACATTTCCATCCTCACATGTTGAAATATTCACGGGGGTCTCTTTTTAAGAAGATGTTGACATTAGGTGAATTGATAAGTGACATTCTACACAATGCAAAGACAAGATTGTACTTTTCACAGGTCTTACAGTACATGCTACTTGACATTCTCCCAACTTAAATGTAGTTTGGGAATTTTAAGACTGAAATGGATGGCTGGATTTCACCTTCCAAGATTAGATACAAATGAAAATGAAAGGAGAAATGTGCTGCAGGGCATTAAAGGTAAACATGCTAAGTCTGTGCCACTAACATGCACACATCTTGCGGACATCTTAGATAATAATGCGGTCGGATTGGATTTAATTGAACCTGTTTTAAGGCATACTGTACTCAAACTATTCATACTAGTTGAATAATAGCAAAACTAAAGGCACAAATGCATTTTTTTAACGGTCAGTAATTCCGGAATGAGAACACTTACAGACATGGGAATGGAAAATGTTCCATTCTTTCCAATAGTTTGAAAAATCCATCCTTGATGCAGAATCAAAATGTGATGGATGTATTTGGATGGATGTGTGGAAGTATTAAAAAAAAATACAGCAAAACACAAACTGTACATGTCTTTGACTGGCATTCTAAAAAGTACCAAAGAATATGTATTTAGTTTTTGAAAATTACTGGCACTAAATGTCGAAATGATGGAATATGAAGGTAGTACTGAGTAGATAATATCACTGTTTTTGCTAACCATGCTGCGCACAGTTAATGAGAGAATGCACCAACACAGCGTGTCCACTTGCCCACCATCGTCAGACAGCATCTTGGCATGACAAGAGCACGGTTGCAGTAGTGGTAATGCGATGAAGATTGTGCTGTGTGGGTACACTCTCATACAAAGTCTCAGTGCTCGAAAGCCAACAAGGCCTCTTTATAAGAGACCTTCCTCTTCCATCGGTTCCTCTTCAGCCCTAGAGAGGGAAACATACATGAATATAACTCTCTTTCAGAGTATATAACATAAACATGTACAGTACCTCACAAAAGTGAGTACACTCTGGATGAAAATGCGTATTGGGGAGTGCATTATTTTCTTAACTCTCTTGCAGTTCATCAAAACAAGGCAGACTGCCAGGAATCCTCTTCCACTCCTCTATCACGACATCTGATGGATGATGTCTCCTTGCACTACTCCCATCTACTGTTTGAGGATGCACCACAAATGTTTAATAAGGTTTAGGTCCATCACCTTTGACCTCTGCATCTTCCACAAGGCAGCAGTCGTCTTGGAGGTGTGTCTGGGGTCCTTGTCATGTTGGAATACTGCCCAGTGGGTGGCTCAGTTTACGAAAGGGAGGCATCATGTGCTCTTCTTCAGTATGTCAAGTACATGTCGGCATTCATGTTTCTCTCAATGAACAGTAGCTCCCCAGTGCCAGCAGCACTCGTGCGGCCTCAGACAGGGGACCTCCAAATTCATTCACATGTCGAAATTTCAGACTCAGTAAATAGATGTGTATCATTGTGAAAGATTAATTGATTTTCCAAATAATTAACAAATAAAAACTATTTTGGCATTTGATTAGTTGTTTTTTTTTAATGAAAATGAAATTGATCAACATTTTTGTCTCTTTTCTGATATGTTGTGGGTGCAACCAATACCTGTGTGACAGTTCATATTGATTTGATCCATTTACTACATTACTGGATTAATCAAAAAACAACAAGCGTCAGATTAATCAACTAAGAAAATAATCATAAGTTGCAAATGTACTGTCATGTGAATAAATTATGAAATTATTGGTTTGTTTCATTCATAATTTCCAGGAGATTATAGCTAGGTAATGTAGCTAGAAGGGTTGGGAGGCCATTCAAATGTTTTCCGGGATGTGTGGCCTACTGTGGGCTTTCAAATAAGTATCTTAGAGTAACTTCCCTGGAAAAACAGATTAATCAATTTCTTTTTTTCTCTCCAGTTATTCATAATTTAATCTTTTACAAAACAGAATAGTGGTAACAACACAAAAATATTTTTCCGTACTTCAGTTTCTTTCCATTTTCCATACTTGCATAGGAACCCTGCCCAGATCATGACACTCCCACCATCATGCTTGACTGTGGACAAGGCACACTTTGAATCAAATAGTTGATCGTGGTCTCACTGACAGACTAACTTCCCCATCCCTTCAGTTTCTGCAGCGATACTGGCAGTACTCATACATCTATTTTCCAAACACAGCTTCTGGATATGACGAAGAACACATGCACTCTTCGGTTGACTATGGCGAGGCCTATTCTGAGTGAAAGCTACTCTGTATGATCTTGGCCAACATGCTGCAGCTCAGTTCCAGGTTGTTGGCAATTTTCTCATAGCCTAGAACATCTTTATGTAGAGCAACAATTATTTTGGTCAGATCTTCAGAGAACTCTTAGCCATGAGGTGACATGTTGAACTTCCAATGACCAGAAAGTGTGAGAGCCATAACACCAAATTGAACACACCTGACCCCAATTTGCACCTAGTCACATGATACCAGGGAGGGAACATGGCTAATTGGGCCCGATTTGCACATTTTCACTTTTGGGTGACTCACTTTTGTGAGGTACTGTTATTTTGATACTATGTATTCTGTAACTATCATCTTTAAAATGAATAAGTAATACAATTATACTTCATGCTACCAGTTAGTACTACCTACTTCTCTCCAATGTGCTTGTTGGCAACAGATAGTGAAGCCATAGCAGAGACAGTCTCAGCCTCCTCAGCATCACGCCTTAGGGATTCGCTCAAAGAGCATCCAAGCATGGAGGCCGAACGTTGTAATGAGCGCCAGTATTTACCTGCCACCAAGACAAGAACAAATTAACTTTTTTTGTGTTGGTCTGTAAGCCTTTTTGTACGTGTAGACTAGCTGCTTTAACATGTTATCAATCAAGTACATTGGCAATGATGAAGGAAAAGGAAAACAATGACTTACTGTGAGCTTCAAGAACTTTCTCCATTGAGTGGACAGCATTGGTGTGTGGTCTTTGATGCAACACATCATCTGAGATGGGCTCCAACTGAAACAGAACAAATATAACAAAATATTTCTGTGTAGGAGCTTTGTGCAAATCAGTTCTTGGTTTACTGAAGTTATTAGTGATGGTTGCGGGGTCTGCTTAAACGTTCAATGACTGGGAGCATTGGCTATGTACTGCGGGGGAAATAATTATTTGATCCCCTGCTGATTTTGTATGTTTTCCTCTTTGCAAAGATATGAACAGTCCATTACAGTCTGGTTGGTGTACCTTCACAAAAAATCAACAAAAAATGACAAAACAAACATTAAATTCATTCATTTTCTACCGCTTATCCTCACATGAGTCGCGGGGGTTGCTGTCTTCGGGCAAGAGGCGGGGTCCACCCTGGACTGGTTGCCAGCCAATCACAGGGCATATATAGACAAACAACCATTCACACTCACATTCATACCTATGGACAATTTGGAATCACCAATTAACCTAGCATGTTTTTGGAATGTGGGAGGAAACCGGAGTACCCGGAGAAAACCCACGCATGCACGGGGAGAACATGCAAACTCCATACAGAGATGACAGAGGGTGGGATTGAACCCTAGTCTCCTTGCTGTGAGGTCTGTGCGCTAACCACTTGAGTGCCGTTCTGCCCAAACATTAAATAAAGATTATGAATTAATTTGTATTTGATATTTGATCTGCAGGCAAAACGTGACTTAGTACTTGGTGAAAAATTCATTGGTAAGGACTGACGTCAGATGTTTCTTGTAGTTCAAAGACTGTGCCTATCTCAGGAGGGATGCTGGTCCGCTCCTTTTTACAGATACTCTCCAAACTCTGAAGGTATCAAAGGTCTGGTAACTTGGCAAAGAGAGGTTTTAGCTCCCACCACAGATCATCTATGGCATTGAGGTTCGAAGACTGACTAAGGCCAGAATGTTCTCATCCAAGATTCTGCAGTACATGGCCCCGTTCACCACACCCTGAATGCAGTGAAGTCCTCCTGCACCCTCATTGGAGAAACAGCCCAAAAGTTTAACAGTGTGGATAGTGGCCTGATGGTTATGGGCCTGTACATACTATGTATGCCTTCTTGAGCACTTGGGTGGTTGATTTGTTTCCTTGGTGTCTGTGGTACCAAGTACCAACTCGTAACCTCACCTGAACCTTCAACTGTTGTCTCCAGGTCACGTTTGAATGTGAACCGCAGGCCAAGAGGTGGAGAACAAACTGAAGTTGCTGACATAATCAAAAAATGGGCTGCAGTTTCACACCTCAAGAGACCTACTACTTTATGACAAAAACTACAATACGGTCTTTGTACTGTGACCCACCCCAAGGACACACACATGGAAACTGCGCGCACACACAAAGCATACATGAAAACTCTGGACCGCTCACACACACACACACACACAGACACACACAAGGACAGTACAGTTAAGCTAACAACACTATCCAAACTGTAGGTCACACAGCTTTTTTCCTCAAAACACCTTCCCAACTCGGAATCATTTAATTTCCCTGTTGGCAGGCACAACACTTTTGTCACTCATTTCCAGTCATGCATCCCGATTCTAATCAATTATGACCCCTGGTGACATAAAAATAAACCGACAGGAGCAAACAAAGAAGACTCTTGTGCGAATACTTGGAAGTTGGTATGCAAGAGCCAAAAAGAAGAGGGAAATGTCAACTGCTTTCTTCAGCCAGGTCAGAATATTTCTTTTAATTTGAACAAATAACATGTGGGAGGGGTCCTTTGGGGAAGAAGGAAGAGGCAGTGCAGGGAGAAGGATACTTTAATCCTGCTGTGTCACGCCAAGCTTCGTCATGCATACAGGAATAGACTGGGTACTGGACATTGGACACACATAATGTGTATAATTTATAATCAATTATTAAATATTTGCCTGAAAATCTTACTCAGCATTAAAAATCTAAGTAGGTTTGCGGTCATTCATTTATTCCACTGACATATTGATTCTCACTGTAATCCGGGATGTGTATGAATATTCATTCATTTTCTACGGCTTATCCTCATGAGGGTCGCGGGGGTGCTGGAGCCTATCCCAGCTGTCTTCGGGCAAGAGACAGGGTACACCTCGGACTGGTCGCCAGCCAATCACAGGGCACATATAGACAAACAACCATTCACACTCACATTCATACCTATGGACAATTTGGAGTTGCCAATTAACCTAGCTTGTTTTTGGAATGTGGGAGGAAACCGGAGTACCCGGAGAAAACCCACGCATGTACGGGGAGAACATGCAAACTCCACACAGAGATGGCCGAGGGTGGAATTGAACCCGGGTCTCCTAGCTGTGAGGCTTGCGTGCTAACCACTCGTTCGCCGTGCAGCCCCATATGGGATGTGTAATTTTGTTTGTAAATACAGGAGGATTCAGTTTGCCTAGTGATGCCTCTGTTTTTATTACATAGACAGTTTGACAGGCAATAATAAAGGCAACAATAACTGAACCAAGGCAGATTACTTAATTTGTAAAAATTCTACTGCAATACAGCAACATTATATTCACAACTTGGTGGAACAGGCAATCTAAACTCATTCAGGCCTAGCCATTTTTCAAAAGCCGTCCCCATTCTTGAGCTATATAGAGATGGTATATACCAAAAGAAAGATTAAACTCTCATCTTACATCAGAAAAAAGCTAGTTTCTTCCTTTTTTTCCGTGCATTAGTAATCAATAGTAGAACATAGGTAAGTTTCAGCAAAATATCAGTTCTCAACAAAAAAGGGAGAAAAAAAGGCTTTAATATTATTATCTTATATAGGCTTTAAATATTTCACACATAACATTCACTTTGAGACAAATTTAGCCATATATATTTAGCCAAATTAATAATAAACAACAATGCCACAAAATAAACAGCACACAAAAATTGTATGTTTTAGATAAAAATAAATTTTCACATTTGCAGCTGAAAAGTGTGAGTGCAAGTGTATGCACAGTTGTGCACACATGTACATGTGTTAGAATTTCCCTTCAATGCGTAATCTCCTTCACGCTACACGGCGAGATGCCTTTTCACTTCCTGGTTGCTGCGGAGCATGGATTTCTATGGGAGCGTTGCATGGCAAGCTCGTAAAAAAGACACTTCTGCCACCTTGTGGCCGTTTTTTTTCATCTTAAAACTGCACCAAACATGTCCGCTTCTATTGTGGAGTTGCATCATCACTTACTTTTGCCTCTCCCGCAAAAAAAAAACTAAACTAAAAGATGTATTGGGTTGAAAAATACATATAAATATGTCTTTGGTAGCGAATGAGTTAAATGGCGATACAGTATCCAATGTAAGCATTTTGTAAAGTTAAAAACAGTGTACAGTGAAGAAAATAAGTATTTGAACACCCTGCTATTTTGCTATTTCTCCCACTTAGAAATCATGGAGGGGTCTGAAATTTTCATCGTAGGTGCATGTCCACTGTGAGAGAGATAAACTAAAAAGAAAAATCCAGAAATCACAATGCATGATTTTTTAACAATTTATTTGTGTGATACAGCTGCAAATAAGTATTTGAACACCTGAGAAAATGAATGTTAATATTTGGTACAGTAGCCTTTGTTTGCTATTACAGAGGTCAAATGTTTCCTGTAGTTTTTCACCAGGTTTGCACACACTGCAGGAGGGATCTTGGCCCACTCCTCCACACAGATCTTCTCTAGATCAGTCAGGTTTCTGGGCTGTCGCTGAGAAACACGGAGTTTGAGCTCCCTCCAAAGATTTTCGATTGGGTTCAGGTCTGGAGACTGGCTGGGCCATGCTAGAACCTTGATATGCTTCTTACGGAGCCACTCCTTGGTTTTCCTGGCTGTGTGCTTCGGGTCGTTGTCGTGTTGGAAGACCCAGCCACGACCCATCTTCAATGCTCTGACAGAGGGAAGGAGGTTGTTCCCCAAAATCTCACAATACACGGCCCCAGTCATCCTCTCTTTAATGCAGTGCACTCGTCCTGTCCCATGTGCAGAAAAACACCCCCAAAGCATGATGCTACCACCCCCATGCTTCACAGTAGGGATGGTGTTCTTCGGATTGTACTCTTCATTCTTCTTCCTCCAAACACGCTTATTGGAATTATGACCAAAAAGTTCTATTTTGGTCTCATCTGACCATAAAACTTTCTCCCATGACTCCTCTGTATCATCCAAATGGTCATATGCAAACTTAAGACGGGCCTTGACATGTGCTGGTTTAAGCAGGGGAACCTTTCGTGCCATGCATGATTTCACATCATGACGTCTTAGTGTATTACCTACAGTAACCTTGGAAACGGTGGTCCCAGCTCTTTTCAGGTCATTGACCAAGTCCTGTCGTGTAGTTCTGGGCTGATTCCTCACCTTTCTTAGAATCATTGAGACCCCACGAGGTGATATCTTGCATGGGGCTCCACTCCGATTGAGATTGACCGTCATGTTTAGCTTCTTCCATTTTCTAATGATAGCTCCAACAGTGGACCTTTTTTCACCAAGCTGCTTGGTAATTGCTCCGTAGCCCTTTCCAGCCTTGTGGAGGTGTACAATTTTGTCTCTGGTGTCTTTGGACAGCTCTTTGGTCTTCGCCATGTTACAAGTTAAAGTCTTACTGATTGTATGGGGTGGACAGGTGTCTTTATGCAGCTAACGACCTCAAACAGGTGCATCTGATTCAGGATGATACATGGAGTGCAGGTGGACTTCTAATGGGCAGACTAACAGGTCTTTCAGGGTCAGAATTCTAGATGATACACAGGTGTTCAAATACTTATTTGCAGCTGTATCACACAAATAAATTGTTAAAAAATCATGCATTGTGATTTCTGGATTTTTCTTTTTAGTTTATCTCTCTCACAGTGGACATGCACCTACGATGAAAATTTCAGACCCCTCCATGATTTCTAAGTGGGAGAAATAGCAAAATAGCAGGGTGTTCAAATACTTATTTTCTTCACTGTATATATGCTATTGTGTAATCATTATTGTTAGATGCCAGAGTCATGCATACTTGTTGGAACTTCCAGTGCTAGTTTCTAGAAAAAAAGAGTGAAGAAGTTGTAACTGTGCATCATCCAAACCAAAGCCTGTTTATGATATGTTGATATCATCCATCAATGAAGCGCCCATATAGCCATCACATGTTGTGCAACCTCATTTTAAAAAACTTTTTTGTCAAATGTGCCACTCAAATCAAATTCCTCCAACCACCTGAGAGTTTCCTTAATGTTCTCTTTTCTGAGCCTTCAGGCAAAAGGCAAAAACGACACACAAGCACCCCAGCCGGTGAAAGCCAGACTAACCCCGCTTGTCTGAGCTCTCCGTCAAACGCAAGGTCAGGGGTTCTCTGGGGTTTTGTGGCGTTCACTTCAGAGAGGGGTTGCCTGTCTGCTTGATTGACAGCTGGGCCTCACGCTTATAAACTTTAATGGCTTATGTCAGGGTCCTCCAGGGGCCCTCACCTGGCAGGAATGGCAAACGCATACACGCATACATGGTCCATGGTGACATCAATTCATAGTTGATATGAACTGAAGTCGGAGTGGGGAACAATGGTTTAGCGCCACCATATGACGCTATTTTTGGAGTGACTGATGTGACTGGCAAACAAAGCTGAGACGTTACGGAAAGCCACAAGCTAAGAGGAGTGGACTTAGGAGGAATGTGCGCCGGTATAAACATTCCACGGGGAGGCTGAAACCAAAACAGTGGAAAAGAGGAGGGATTTCACTTGTTCAGCAAAACAAAGGTGCACAAGGCATCCATTGTTTACTGTTGTGGTGATGTACATATGTTACCAGTCACCAAAACCTGTTGATTATGTCATGCTAACTGAGCAAGGTAATGGTGTGTGTTGTGTAGACCCGAGGATCTTTTCCACTTGGGACAGAGCCTTGCAGCCGAGTTGGGGGGGGGGCTGAAGTAGAATTGTCAGGTGAATTTAAGCGTCTTACTGTAACTGGACTGAAAACATGCTGAAAACCGCCTGGACAGCTGGGAGCAATTAGCATATTAGCCTGTTGTTTATCAAATAATTGCTAAGAACCACGTATTTAAATGGGGCCAACATATGTTGGCTAGCAATCATTAATTAATGATTAATTAATGATTAAATTGATAAATAGATGAATTATTCAGACAATTGCCAAACACCAAACCTTGAGTAGATATAGTTGTAATGGAACAGACTTCAGATCTTAATTTGTTTGATTAAAAATCACAACATGTAAGACTCTTAAGTGCTACGTTTGAAGCGCCATCTATTGGATCTGGTTAGTCATTGACCCACCTGGCCCCGATGTTGATGTACTGTTCCAGCAAAGTAAAAAAAATATTGCACTTGCCAGAGTTAAAAAAAAAAAAAAACAACCAGACCGCTAGCTCAATACACCATTGACGTTTTCCAGCTACATTCCACGTCCATTACGGAGACCTTCGCTGATATTATGATAACGACGGCTTGCTTCCTGTTGTTTTGATATGATCAGGGACATTTTGAGGCTCTCTTTGGTTGCCATCCACTATCAAAGCTCCAGACAGCTGAACGATCTGCCTTTTATCACAGCTGACATCACTCGTTGGCTTGGAGTCAACTGGTGGGAGTCAAGAAAGCTACGGGTTTTGGCGAGTTGACATTGGGTTAATTTGCATTGGTCATGGTTTCACTTTTCTTAATCAATGTTTCTTAAAGGTACTCCGTAGAATGTCTTCTGTTGCATATACGCCATCAATGGAGAAAAAAATTGCACCTAATACAAAGAATGCAGTGAGCCTTTCCAAAAACCTTAGTACAGTCTATAGACTAAAATCAAACACCCCCCCCCCTTTCGACTTTTAAGATGTGAAAGGTACACAGGTCCTTCAAACAATAGTTTCCTCCTTCTCGACTTCAAATGATTCTTGCATTTCCCTGTACTATGTGATCCCCAGGCCTGGGCCGACCCCACTGAAAGAGGTGTGAGTGTAACTGTTTTCAGATGTGGACCAATGGCGGGGCCCTGGGTGCACGGGTGAGCATCCTGCAGGGCTGAGGCAATTGACGCTCAATGCCTCCTGCCTATTTTCGCATTTTCAGCTCTCTGTGGCACTCATCCAATGACCTCCTTCAAAAACCCTGCCGCGTCTGGTGCTCCTCAGGCTGCTGAAACCTTAGATGCACACCCCCTGATCCACTTCATTTGTTTTTGCAGCAGAGCAATGGCACGGGAAGTCCTCTGTACAACTTTTTGGAGAGCAAAAAGCCAATGCGCTGCACCATTGTCATGGCAGATTACCTTCACCCTTTTTTGATGAAAACTAAAATATGGAAATTTACGATAAACTATATAAACCAGAGAGTGATGGGAAAGAAGGTGGAAAAATTAGTTTTCCAAGCAAAACAAAAGAGTTGACAGGAATGGTGTGTGTAAACATACTGTAGATGGGTCATAGATGACAGCCTATACTGCACATATTTATGTACATTCCATAAAAGTTGTTTAACAAGACAATCCAATGAATACTTTGGTATATTTTGTATGGCATTTGTAAGTTATCATAAGTTTAGAAAATAGCCAAGTCCCGAACTTCTGCCAAGTAGGATTCAATATTAATAAATGGAATATAGTTGTAGTTAGAGCATACAAAATCTGTTTACAACCTTCAATTTTTTTTTTTTACATTATACATACTACACACATACACAGCTGACTATATTTGACACGATAAGCAATAGATGTACACTTTGACAGTACAGCTAGCTTTCCTTACATCACATTGTGCACTGATTGTACGCAGGCTATGGCATCTCTGTGACACAAGAACACACCATTTTACAAATGTGTCAATGTGTGTGTGAAAGGGATTGCCTGATTAATTGCTGGCCAAGACAGATGGTAATTATCCGGTTGTCTGGTCCACAATTTGCATGAAGTTCAAGACCATCAATAAAGCTATGCATTAACTAAACATACTGGAACCTTGTTGGGGGTATAAAGGTGATTATTGATGACAAGTGGTGGGTTATACGTAGTTTTAATACAGTGGCTGTCTCAAGTACTCCCATCTTTCATCTTGGTCCGTTTGGCCCAGTCTTGGGTTTTGAACTTTACTATGAGGACAAATGGACCAAACTTAGTTTGAACCGGACTGAAAATGAGCATAGAGGTTGGACTAGTTTCCATAGAGAAATACTTTCCACATCAATCTCTCTCTAGATACATGCATACATATACTAGATCTCAATATCTCTAAATCTATTGAGGTGCCGGTTGGGTCTTCAATCTGTCTTCTACCACAGGACAGTAGTTGTTGAACAAGAAAATAAGTTACATAATCAAGAGGGAGAACACGAGCCTCTGCAAGAAACCAACCTCCAACCTCTCCATCAGCTTAAAGAAAAAGACGAGGCGGCTTCAACAAGCAATTCCGTTGGGAGTCATGAATCACAAAGCGCAGATGTTCAAATCCAGAGTCCAACCTACACACTCCCACAATTAACCTTCTGCCTGTGAGTGTATGGAGGATAAGTGCGTGTACGTGTGGGTGGTGCTGACTTCCTGTCAAAGTGAAGAATTCGATATGTGTGTTTGACTCCAACAAACGACTTTAACGTTCTTCATTCTCTGTCTTTCTTCCTGGTCAACATACAGCATACTATTTCATGTGGCTGGGCTAAGAGAAATGTAAAGTGTACACGTATATATGACCACTTATGAATAATATGGGCCAATATTGGCATAACTTTTGATATTGGTTCATGTTGTTCTTTCTGCTGAATGTAATATTGGCATGTAAGTCAGAATACCTCCATGCATCCATTTTCTAAGCCAGTTATCCTCACTCGGACCATGGCCAATGGCAGGGCACATATAGACAAACAACCATTCCCACTCACATTCATACCTTTGTCAATTTGGAGTCACCTATTATCCTAGCATGTTTTTGGAATGTGGGAGGAAACCCGAGTTCCCGGAAAAATCCCACGCACACACACAACTTTTTTCTACAACTTACATTGCATATTGCAGTATTTGTCTGAAAGGGGCATCTATACGTTATTATGCTCAGAAAACCTTTACATTTTGCAGAATCTGCACCTATTCCAGCCGTATTTCCTTTGATTTGTGCTTCCTGCCAAATCAGTCTGTTTTAATTTATTCCACCCATGGCCCACCTCTGGGCATACCCACATGACATACCCCCGTGACTGGAGAAGTGCTTCCTAACTATGAACCATATAAGGAGGTCCGCCCCTCTGTGACATCACAAAGGAATGGTTATACCACGCCTTTTCAAGCCGAGTGTTTTGAGCCATCCCAATCTTCTTTTAGGGCTCACTTCCAAATGCGTGAACCTCATTATCTGAAACTTTGACATTGTTTAACTTGAGGTAAAGCGAGGAAAAAGCATAATAGGTCCCCATTAATATCTTATTTAGCAGTTTTTATTAGTGAAAGGAAGCTCAATATGTGCATAACATGTACATTAGTTTGAAGGAAGAGCTGTTGCTTTTAAGGCTGTCATCAGTAACGTAAATGAAGTGCGGGACAATATCCATGATGTCCATACTGTGGATGTGCATCATTTGTCGTCTCCTGGGATAACTACTACTTACTTCTACTAATATGCAAAGTGGGTCTGAAGACATGGATCTTCCATCTTACCTCATTACCAAGCAGAGCAGAGACGCAGGCTTCAGACGCATCACAAATGGCTGTGAGGTCATGACCTCCCTCCAGGGCAAGTACCAACCGACCGCTCGCCAGGCCCATCAGCTGCCTGGTCAGGTAGCCAAAGCCTGGACACACAGGAAATGACAGCAAGGAGAAGGAAAATGTATAAGTCAGGGAGGGGTGCAGTGTTACTGAAGCTCTTACTTCCTTTTTGGATGTTGATCAAAGAAACAAGAAAGAAAAAGGGGGGTCTCAACATAAGTTAAAAGAAGGCGAGGAGACAATCAAGGACAGGAAGAAAGGTGGATTTATTGGAGTGCTAAAACATACCATAATATGAGGCAGGTTTACTGTAATTTTAATAGTTATATTTGGCCTTTTCTTACGGGTTTTGATGAACTGCATTCATGAGAGGAATTTTAATATATGTATTTAGCCAAACATTCTACTCCATCAACTGTACCCCCATCCCATTTTCCTGTAGTCCCCTTTATAATGGGCACTGGCATCAGATTACAGCAAAATATGAAAAAAACATTACCACACCAGAATAAGGTCATAAATAATGTAAATAACATTCAAACTCGGTACATTTTGTTAATTGATCAGTACTCACATTTGGCAGTCAGTTTGTATCCACCCAGTGGTGGAGCATGTCCCTCCACTGGATCAAAACCAGAAGATACCAGAACCACATCTGGTGCAAACTCATTGGCAATAGGCATCACTACAGTCCTACAAAAACAGAAATAAATAATATATTTTAGAGGAAATGGGTATATTTTATCCTATTTAATGCTGCTTATACTATATACAAATACTCAAGTATCGTGATTTCAGATTGACACCAAAGATAACCTGCTACGTAACATATAATATGAATTGAAAGTCTGAAGTCAAGTCACTTTGAATAAAGTTCAGCCAGATGAGAACTTTTTCTATCAATTTTTCTCTCAGGTCGTACTTTTCCTTAGGATTTCATTAACAGTTATTTTTGGAGTTGCAGGATCTCTATTCATGTGAAAAGGCAGCCTGAGCGATACGGCTACTGACAAGGCCAAACATAAATTCTTCCAAGATACACAACATTTCCTGAGAAAGCTGTCACTCCACCCTTTTCTAAGTGCAATCAAAACCACAAAATCCGGATCAGCAAATGATGAACAAAAAAAGAAGAACAATTTATGATATGCCTATTTCATGGGGGGAATATTGAAGTTGGTCACTTCTATAATTCTGTTATATAACTCTTGCCAATTGAGGTAATTGTCACTGTTGAATACACTTAAGTGTAACAAAAAGTGATACACACGCGTAAAGATGAAAAAGCACAGTCTCTCTCTTTTTTTTTATTACTTTTTTTAACCACAAACACACACAAAATGAGCATTTGTTAAGTGCGATGTACATGGTAGAGAAAGTTACCACATGTGCTTCTAGAAATGGTCATTTAGAAAATTGGGAAGCAGTAATACAAGATCCTTAAGGAGAACCAGGACAGTTATAATTGCATGTGTGTAAAGTACAGGAGATACTTCTAAAAGTAGATGGGTGTGGTGAATGACAACTGTGTACAAACATGTCATGTGGCTTGCAGTGGGGGACTTCCGCGGACAATGGCTGTTTTTTTATTGGCCCGCGGCATCTTAAAAAAATCTAAATTAACAAGAAAACTAAAAAACAAAACAAAACGGAACCAGTATTAATATGTGCATCTTTAAATTATACCATGAATGTGATAACAGGTACTATTTTCTTGATTAGTATAATGGTTGGACTGATTGTTCTCTTAGACTTACACAAATGTTTTGGGGGTCTGGCGGATGTGTTGTATAGTGGTAGGGCGTGAAGGAGCCCCACAGGGTTGCAGTGCAATGCAGTCACCACGGTAATGGTTTGCTATTTGTAGGTGAGACGCGTGTTCTTACTCTGGTGGCTACTATTTTTCTTGGTTGTTAACCAGCAAATTATAACCCTTAACTGAGCAGACCACACCCCCCACCACAACATAACATTCATATCTACATGCAGCTGGAAGACGGTAGCATTAGAAACCTTCGGGATACACAGATTGGTTGTTACAGTGAATCTGGCAACGTTACAAAATAAAGTGTAGAGGAGATTAAGTATTAGAATGGGTGATCATAGCAAGAAAAACAGAAACAATACCACAAAGAGAGACTCAAGACCATTTTGATGTCAGCTGACTGATGTCATGTGACATCGACACAAGACGACAGTTTGATACTGATTCATGTATCGTTGCTCCCCTAGTAAACAGCTGTGATAAAACTGTTTTTCCTCTCAGACTAATATTTGCATTAATGTGTGAGTCTAAATGGCTAAAATGATGTACGTATAATGCCACAAATAAACATAAGATGGTTCATTAAACATGCCGAGTCAAGACCTACAATGGCTCAATACTTTGCAGGCAGGCCCAGGCAAGGTTACTGGTCTCGGAAATAAAGGGTACAAATGGTTGACTGATCACTGGCGCCTAACCCTAAACCAGTTCTATACCCTAAAGTCTACAAATGTATAGTATGAAGAAATAATTATAATTTAGGAACCATTATTCAGATAACCCTGTAATATTGTAGTGTTAATGGATCATGCATTATGAAATACCACAATAATCCCTTTGAATGGTTAATTCAAGTTCCAATCAGGCCCACTTAATAAAAGTGGAGGGTGCAGCCAACAAAAAGTTAAATAGTAAAGCTTGAGGGCTTCCCCCTCCGTTCATAAAAAAGTAGAGAACAGGAGACGGGAGAGGGAATGAGAGTGAAAAAAAAAAAACTCACACACACGCACACTTCAAAGCCATGTCATCTGGCTCTGAGGAGAGCTGTTTTGAATTAAGTTTAATTCTCCTCCTCTCTCTCCTCCTGATGGTGAACGAGCAAGTGAAAGGAGGTGAATGAGAGTGAGAGAGAAAGAGACAGACAGAGAGGGTGTTTCTGGTATTCATTAGAACCAATATTCATATCTTTTTTCTCTGAGCTTTCTTGGGGCTCAAACTTGATCCCCTGCTAAAGCAACGTGGCACAGGCCAGCGGTAGAAGGAGGCTCAGGCTGCGAGGTATGCATCCCAAAGAGAGGGCAGGAAGACAGGATTGCAACATAGTTGAACAATACTGGAGTTTAGAGAAAATAAACTGGTCTAATGATTCAGAAATTGCAACTACTTGTCTGAAAATTAGTCAGAGCTTCCGGACTATTAGGTTGGAGCAACCGTTTGATTCATAGAGGTACAGACTCGAGACCACTGTATCGAACAGTTGCACACCTAATATACACATGGCTATTTAGTATCAGAGCCACACTCATGCGATAGTAATGTGTGTGAAAGATCTATGACCGGTGAGAAAGGTTTGTTCGTGTCCTCCGAGGCCTATAAATTGTCCAATAATGCAACTGCCTCCAGAGACTAATGGGGTCTCGGCCTATACACATCCAAATCATGTTCTCCCTCCCTGAATCTGTTTGGCCTTCTTCCAAGGAAACTTGTTACAGTAAGCAACCCAATAAACATCATAAAAGTGCATCCATATGCTAATTCATTCAGATGGACAAATACTGACATATATGAAATTGGTTGCAGGTGTTTCATAATTGAGTATATCTTTGACTCTGTGAATTAAATCAATGTGCTAGGGTGACACAGTACACCTGCCTGATACGACTAAGACTAATCGGTGCCTTTATATGTAACATATGCTTTTGGATGCATAAATGTGACCAAAATGTCTGGACATATTGGACACATCTGTTTTTTGACAGTGGAATATGACTACTAATTTACTCCAATGCAGTACAGTACAATGCAGTACAATTGTGGAGGTGGACAGGTGATGACTGCATCACTGAGATGCTATCTGTGAATTTCCTCATTGTATGTTTTCGTCATTGTACTACTCATATAATGTATTAATACTGTACAAAAATGGCAACTACGTGTCTATAGTGTGTTCTTTTGAGAACGTTTTTTCACTTTAATCTCCATTATGGCTCGTGTGAGGCTGACTGTTCAGGTGGTGAAAGTGAAAGTGAAAAGTAAAATGAAACTAGGCATCATAAAATGCTCAAAAAGTGGCGACATCAACACTGGCTGCATGCGCAGTCCACTCCGCTCAAATGTCATGACCTTCATCTAAGATACAGATTGTATTCTTGAACCTGTGAAATGCTTTTCTATTGTAAAATCGACAGTGATAAGCAGCATAGCGGCCTCATTATTGAGACTTCCTCCTCTCAATATGCCTGTATCTCCCTCCTTTGCAACGCCCTTGTTTAATTACTCTTTCATTGAATTCTTAGATTGAATATTTTTATACTGTATGTGTTCTGTGTTCTTTATGTGTTCTGTGTACCGTGTAGGTGAGATGTGTTCATTTTGGTGTAAACCTAGTTTGTAGTTGTATTTTATTCAAGCATACACAATATGAGCACATTCTCATTAAGAGCAGAGATGAAGATCACAAAGGGGTCTGGCGTGCATTAAGAAGATATGTTGCGCTTCCGGGAGATAGCGTGCATAAAGCGTCTGAAAGACAGCAGACTGGTGGTTTGATGTCTTTGGTTTGGGACAGATGGACGCAGGTTTGTGGACTAATCATTTTCAAAGAACGCAGGAACCAAAATACTTTGCTGTGCACTTTGTGTAAGGTTATAAAGACATAAGACCAAGCATGTATTACAGGAGGACCTAAACTTATGTGGATGGGCAGCTAATTATTCCCTCATGCTTTCTATGACAAGGAACCAATTCAACAACATTCACATTTTTGGTCCAAATCGCTTTCTTTCTGAAACAGATTCTTACCTGAAAGCTGCAAGGTACTCTGCATCACCCATGGGAGGTTCAAGTCCTCCAGTAAATGCCATGTTCACATTGAAGCCCGTACCGGGGCCGCTGCCAACCTAAAGTAACCCACAAACACTTCAGTCGACTAAATAATAATAAAGACATAAAAAGGCGGCTGGTGAACAAGCGTGTTACACTGTTACCTCCTCGGGGGCTCCACTTCCAGGGAAAAAATTACCGTCATCGTATCGATGCAGTGACAGGTAAAGAACACTGGGGTCAGTGTAGAATGCCTGCTGGGTGCCGTTGCCATGGTGAACATCCTGGTTGTATCAACAAATTTGTGTATTATAATATAGCAGTTAAAAAATATAATGCTGAAGGAACTGGCTGACAATATTGAGTTATTACTGCAACTAGTGTAAGGGATAAGTATACTGTATCCATACATTAGTCTTGAACCATGACGTGTTTCTTTACCCTGCCATGTGTGACATATATATTGCCAGTCCATAATATCAAAGAACATAACAGGTGCTGCAAATAATACAGTGTGGAATATAAATGCAGTGTCCACAACTTGTTATGGGTTCCAAAAAGTGACAATATGGTGCCTATTAAGACTTGTGTTCCTTGTGTTTCTACATAAGAATGTTTTAATACATTTGAACCAAAATGTCCCCGTTGTCTGGTGGCAGCGTGGCACGACAATGAGTTGGCGAACAACACTCCACAGACACAGACAGACAGAGGAAATGAAAAGGCCCTTCAAAGGCTCCTGAGAATAGCCATGACTGGCCAGGGACGCGCTCCACCTAGACACAACCACGACTGTGTCATACACGCTTCAAAGTACTTTGCACGACATGTCCTTCAACTATGTTGCGAATCATCTATTTGTGATTTTTTTTCCCTATGGTGACACGCTAGACAACAAATAAGGGATAGTTTAAAGACTTTTAGAGCAGCACCAGAAGATTATCAGTTGACATTAACAGTGTAACTATTAAAACACAAGATATTAAATAAATAACAAACTGTATATTATAAATAATCATAATATAATTTGAGTAATTTCACATTTAGCGCAGTAAATTTGTTCCAGATAAGTGAACTTTGGCAAAGTAGGCTTCCTTATTCATGAATAGCACATTTTCGTATTTAGAGCATAAAAAAACGTACTTACAAGCTTCTAAATATGAGTTTTAACATTATTAGAACACCTCAGAAATTAAATAAAACCCCTGTAGTCAGTCATATTATCAGTGTAACATTACTGACACCTAGTGACCAGTGTAAAATACTACATATCAACGACATGTTTTTGAATGCAGCTTCCGATTGCCTTATATTTGTATGTTACTTCATGTAGCCATGCTTCATTTTAGCCAGAAATATGCGGAATTGGCTTAAATAAGCATATTTTTGGCTTGATTCTACACTAAAATGTCTAATAATTACAATAAGAACAATCAAGAAGATGTGAGCTATGACAAAAGTCACCAAAGTAAAGGGAGAACAAAGGTTTAAGAAAAATCCAAGTGGCAAAAACAAAACGTTATCAGACGAATTAATTAGTTTATATAGTTTGTGCACATTAATGTCCAATATTGCAATACAAAAAAAGAAACAAGCGGTTACACTGATTCTTTGCCACATCATGATTCATCATGTACTTTGATGGTAATATTATATAAATAGACATGCACTGTCCAATTTTCACATTTTCGTTGTTGTCCGTGAATCATGGCTGGTGGTTTTGTAACACGCAGGCCACTATGTTTTATGTGGAACTTACCCAGTCCACAATGAGGATCTTGCTGACACTGAGCCTCTGCTGCAAGAGCTTGGCTGCTATGGCCACCGAGTTAAAGTAACAAAATCCCCTGAGGATGGAGACAAGTGAGAAATTCACTTCAATTGGCTTTCACACACACATAATCAAAACGTTCTACTTTTTCTTAATAACACGCTTAGTAGCAATACAGTGTCTACACAGTGGAACCTGGCAACCTCAGAGCAGTTGGAACATGGTGGGGTATAGGCTTGGTTATATCTGTGATGTACTTACATAGGAGTGCTCTCCTCTGCATGGTGTCCAGGTGGTCGCACCACCGCAAAACCATTCTGTCAGAGAACGCATAATTTATTTACACAATTCACTCGGACTCTGGCACACACATTATGCATGCACACACACACAGATTTTACAGGCAACTGTTTTGGGGAAGGCTGCACGATAGACGAGTGGGTAGCGCGCAGGCCACACAGATAGGAGACCCGAGTTCAATTCCACCCTCGGCCATCTCTGTGTGGAGTTTGCATGTCCTCCATGTGTATGCGTGGGTTTTCCACCCACATTCCAAAAACATGCTAGGTTAGTTGGTGTCCAACTAATTGTCCATAGGTATGAATGTGAGTGTGAATGTTTTTTTGTCTATATGTGCCCTGTGATTGGCTGGCGACCAGTCCAGGGTGTACCCCAGTCTCGCCCGAAAACAGCTGGGATAGGCTCCAGCACGCCTTGTGAGGATAAGCGGTAGAAAATTTATGAATGAATGAATGTTTTGGTGGACTCCCACTGCTACACGGGGACATTAGATAAATGTCCAGGGTGATGCTAAGCGAGGCAAGATGGACTAATGGTGTTGAGCCAGCTGCTGTGGATTAGTGGCCGGTCGGGAGATTACTGTAGAGACAACATCACCAGCTGCCTTTAAAGTGAATTGTAGAATGTAGTATGGACATGGGCGTATAAAAGACACTGGTTACTGTGTGTATTTACTATATGTAATGGGGAAATACCTATGCAGTGAAATGTTGCTAGAAAAATAATAAAAAGCGAGTGGTAAGGCACAGCTGCAAGTGTGAGAAGAGACGATTTATGGCATCCTGTGGAGTTCACAGTTGTTGGTGCAGGTGGAATTTGGCTCTGGAGGATCTTCAGATGACCATGTGCATGTGTGTAAGTGTGTGTGTGTGTGTGTGTGTGTGTGTGTCTGTGTTTGTGCATGAATGTGTTAAAATCAGGCTAGGTCAAGGGCAAATCCATAACTGAACTTTCACCCTTGTCATGCACATCTATAACCCTGAGAGACTCTTTTCTCCTCTCAAAAGTGTGCGTCCACGGTCCATTTTCTTATTGGTGAAAACAGCAGTAATTTAACAATAATAATATCGTAATATTATGACTTTAAAAATCCATCCATTCGCTATGCTGCTTATACGCACTAGAATGGCGGGGGTAGGCTGGAGGCTATCCCAATTGACTTTGGTCGAGAGACAGGGTACACCCTGGACTGGTCGCCAGCCAATCACAGAACACATATAGACAAACAACCATTCACACTCACATTCATCCTACCTAATTCATACAATTAGGAGTCCTCAATTAACCCGACATGTTTTTAGAATGTGGGAGGAAACCAGAGTCCCCGGATAATGGGGAGAACATGCAAACTCCATACAGAGATGCCCAAACTGAGAATCCATGTCTTCCCGATCTCTCCTGACTGTGTGGCCAACATGCCATAACCACTTGTCCACCATGCGGCCGAGTTTAAAAATATTCAAAAAATTACAATATTATGGGCACAAAGAAATGAAAAAACAGATGTAATTTTACAAGAATAAAGTCAAAATATTGTGAGAAAAAAGAGAAAGGTGTATTCTAACAAGAAAAAGTGGCAAATTTATGTGAATAAACTTGTTATATTATAATAAAAATTGTTGCATAGAGCTGAAATATGAATGCAAAATGTTTCCTTTTTCAAGTCGCAATGTGAGAAACAAACAAAACAATAAAATGTGAATTTTTGTCGAATTAGGTTGGGGGAAAAGTTTGAGTACTATGGGAATTAAGTAAAAATATTATGTGAATAAAGTCATAATATACAGCTGGGATAGGCTCTGGCACCACCCGCAACCCTCGTGAGGATAAGTGGCAGAAAATGAATGAAGGAATGAAGTCACAGTATTACCAAAAGAACAAAGAATATATAGTAAGGAACAAGTTGAAATATTTGGAAAATTTAAAAAAATTGAAAAAATGGAAAAAGAGCAAAGAAGCTCAAAGTTAATAATACTAATAATATCCCTTTCACCTACATCACAAACCTGAGATGCAGTTTTTTTTCATGATAAATGTCAGTGGCCCTCTTTTCATTTTTCAATATGTGGCCCTGACTGGAACATTCCAATTCAGTGTGGAAGACCAGACTATTATACTAGGAATCTATCCGGGCAGCACAGTACACTACTGTTTCTTTGAGAAGAACAATTAGTCTGCGGTATGTGGGTGCTAAGCTAATGCTAAGTGTGAAGTCTGCTTTGCAGGTGGCTGCAGCGTCGGGCCAATAAAACCAGCCTGTTAGTCTGGACCCGAAGCGTCTGCAAGGGCCCTTGCAGCATGGCAACCTGCTGGGTTCAAACAGCACGTCCACAGACAAAGGAAGGCTGGCTGGTAGGCACCACGGGACAGGGGTGGTTCTGGTAGTGGATTGTATTCTTTTCTTTTCTTAATATGTACAGTAAATGCCATAGTTGAAGATTGTACCTCCAATGATTTATGCTACTCCACATGTACAATGAAAGCAATTAGATTGACTTTCCTTTTACGTATACACTGATTGGTGACCTGTACAATATGTTATACAATGATTCATTTTATTATTGTGCTTGCATATTGCATATTGACACTGAATGCCATCTGTACTATTTTTGTTGTTTATAAATGAGGCAGATACGGGAAATTTGGATCTTGAAAGAATTAAAACAGGAGGCAAAATCCTGTGAGAAAATATGTGACTAAATCAGAAGAATCGTACCATAATTTCTGGCATGAAATGAACCCAGTGGCTTCTACAGCGGTGCAGCTAATCTATGGCTATGTTGTAATCTCCTTTATTTCACAACTTCTACTAATGAACTATTAATAGAAGTTGTGAAATAAAGGGTATACTCTGCCCCTCATTTTTCATGAGCCAATCATGAGCTATCAGTGCACTCACGGCAAACCTGTCAACCAGTCGGAAATAGCAGGAGGTCATAAGTCAATACAACAGTCTGGCGCATCTTGAAAAAATGCTAAACTCATCACACAGCAATTTAACACTCAAAAGGTAGACCTAAGAAATATACCAAACCAATACAAGTTTAAAATAAAAACTATGTCAATGTCCCAAAATGCATTGCATTCAAGCAAAGCATCCATTGCTACCTGCTGAGGTGCTGCATTGATGTCAGCCTTCCTCTGGGCTTTGGGCTCCTTTGGTGGACAGAGACAGTATTACAGTGCCATCGACCCATCAATTCATTTTCTATGCCGCTTGTCCTCCAATGAAATGCTGTGCTCAGACGAAAAGCATTATGGAAATTTTTTTAAAAAGTTTTCATTCATTAAACTTTGTATTGAGTGATGACCTCCTTCAATTTCCAATGGTTGTCAAGCCTGTCATGAATAACACGAAAAACTTTTGCTGCATAGAAATGTAATATTCATGAATACTTTGCTTAATAATGTCTACTAGGGAACCACTAATGTCCTTATTATAAGCAATTTCAGGGTCCAAAATTGATATAGCAGCTATAAAAAATAATAAGTCAGTCATAGCGAGTGTCTCCAGTGACGCATATCTGAATGAATTAACCTTCAGTTCTCCTGATGCTACTTTGAAGACCAGCTCCACCACAGAACCAACTGCCAGACGAGCCGCGCTGGATGAATGGACCTCATTCCAGATGGTGTCACTGTCCACCTGCAAACAAAAACACACAAGAAAAGTTGAGGAAACTTTTCTGTGTTTTTATAATTAATTATTGATTATCTGATAATGTTTTTGGCTCTTCAGAGTGGTGGGAAAAACTACACACAGAGATGCTCAAGCAGGGGTTCGAACCCAGGTCTTGTCTGACCTTCGGAACAAATTAAGAACAAAAACCGAGATACATTGGTATTTAATGAATGAACATTAGCAGGTTCTGATTCCACATTCTCTCTTATAATCAAGAGCGAGTACTTTTTTTTAATGGACAGCAAGCCAAGTGGCTGCACGGCGTTCAAGTGGTTAGCACGCAAACCTCACAGCTAGGGGACCCGAGTTCAATCCCACCCTTGGCCATCTCTGTGTGGAGTTTGCATGTTCTCCTTGTGCATGCGTGGGTTTTCTCCAGGTACTCCAGTTTCCTCCCACATTCCAAAAACATGCTAGGTTAATTGGTGACTCCAAATTGTCCATAGGTATGAATGTGAGTGTGAATGGTTGTTTGTCTATATATGCCCTGTGATTGACTGGCGACCAGTCCAGGGTGTACCCTGCCTCTCGCCTGAAGACAGCTGGGATAGGCTCCAGCTCCCCCCGCAACCCTCTTGCGGATAAGCGGTAGAAAATGAATGAATGAACAAGCCAAGTGGAAATAAGAGGCTAGCTGTATCACTAACGGGTTGTGGGCAGGAATTCTAGGCCTCACGAAAAAAAAAATTGCCAAAATGCACCCCCCCATGGATCATGGGGCCCTACATACAGTGTTGTTCATGTAGGGAGGGGCAGCCCTGTGTATATCTCTTTCACCAGTTGAATCTGAATAACGCTGAAGGCCGGACAACCCTCAGCCCCAATCCCAACACCACAACACATACACACCACATAGCCTTGACAGATTGTATACAGAGTGATGTACGTGATAATATACACGGCCTCCATCAGGCGGGGCCGATAAACACAGGGAAGAGAAGCTGGCAAAGGAAAAGAAGAATGAGGAGGAATGTGTGTCATTGTGTTTGGACTGTGCACATGTGCCGTTGTTGATGCCAGGATTCTGTTGCGGCTTTCAGAAGTAAACTCACGGTCCTTTGACTATGAGAGCTTATGCATGCCAGCCATGTTGGTCTATCAGACGGCCGACCTTTTACTGTATATTTTTAAATATTTGACTAGCAGAGAGTCAGATGACACTCATCACCTTCAGTCAGTCCATTTAGTAAAAAATGTGATAACTTTGCTTTTCTCTCTTTCCCCTGTGGTTGGTTTTCCAGGCCTCCAGAGATACGGTAGACAAGGGCACCATTGCACCTTCACATTTACTGTATCTGCTCATTGTTGGTGCTGGTGCTGGAAGCTGAGCATGACCGTCACTGTTGTCACCATAAGAGCATTACTGTTGTTGATACGGATGTTGTTGTGGTCTTCCCCAGTGAGGAAACCCCTCTATCCTGTTTTTTCTAGTTACCTTACAGTATGTTGTTTTACCGTCTCTCTACAACCCCAACTGGTTGAGACAGTCAGCCACCCCACAGAGCCTGGGTTCTGTTTGAGGTTTCTTCCCGTCATGACGGTTTCCCTTTAATGTGTTTAATGCTGCCGATACCGATAATCCAAGAGTGAAATCGTCCGATACCGATCACATACATACAGTCCAAATGTTTAAATGTACTACTGGCTATATTAGGGGTCACCAAGCTTTTTTCTTGTGAAAGCTACTTTTTACAAAATGAAAATGGCCAAGAGCTACTAATTTCGGTAACATTTAAAAAAATATATATATTTCAAGTTAATTTGCTTGTTTTACCAGAGCATTAACAAAATGCTGATATCCACAACTCAAGTTTTGTATTTCACAATGTATTTATTTCTAGTCTTCTCGCATTATTAACTGAACACCTGAATGAAAACCACCTATGCTGGGCCCCTCCAGCTGCATCTGAACCGCAGATGCAGCCAACCCCCTCTTTCCGTCACTTGTCCGTCAGCTTGGCACCACTGCTGAAATCAGTGTGCACAACGCGCGTTTCAATCGCGCCGCAAACGCTCACTTGTCACTCACAGTCCAATTGAGCTGTGCGTCCACATTGGACAGCCGAACTAAGGAAGTGTCGAGACTGACGTGCACACTGTGCTCACGGAGTCAGAAGTGGTTGCAGTGGGTATGCGCGTTGCACGTTATCCGGAATCTGACACAGCCCCATACACCATTAAAGTTAGTGTCCGAATGCTCCCAAATCTGTACTGAGGCTTGCAAGGAGAGCGGGTTGGGACCGGGGCTTTATAGCCGCTGCCTGATGGATGATCACATCGCAAGCCTCTGACTCACCACACCCTGCCAAGGGCTCGCCCCTAAACTTAAAAAAAAATAATATTTTAACTTTATTCTCATAATATTTTAAACTTTTATTGTAGGTTTCAACTATCTTACAACAGACACAATAATCGCTAACATGGCTACTGTTGCATAACCCACACCAAGCTAAAACTCAAAACCCCCAAAGTCACTTCTTGTCCTCTCACAACGGAACACATTGTAAAAGATGTGGAGGGCTCTAATAATGTTAAAAAACGCATTTGAAAATAAGGAATCCGACTTCACAGAAAGTCATTTACTACGGTTGAGCCTGAAATCAACCAACGGCAATAAACAAGGGATTACTGTATGTTGTTTTGCCTAAAACACAAACACAATATATTAAGGACATATATTCACAGTTGAGAGGCTGAAACCGGAGGATATTTACATTTTGAAATGAAAACAAAAATTATCAATACCAGAACAATTGTTGATTAATCGAATAATCGATGAATCACCACTTTGCCAATGAATTATTGCAGCTCTATTAGACTTTGCCTCCTCTTTCATCACAGGTAGAAGGGTCAAGGCAGGAGCATCCAGGAGACATGAAACAGCACATGCATGTAGATGATACACAGCTCACATGGGTATATACTGTATGTGTATGTAGGAAACTGCAAATTGTATTCAAATCAGGTTGTTGAGCACCAGCAGTAGAAGACTATGTAAGTGTGTATCAGGTACAAAAATGTGGGTGCGTGTTGTATGATGGAATGATGCTTCTCCACAGGCTGACAGCCTAATTTCAGCCCCCTTCCTCTGTAAGCGAGCGTGTGCATTTTGTATGCATGGTATGACAGGAAGACAACAATTTCACCCCATTTGCCATTGTAAACAGCAGAACTGAGCCCTGGCTCTTCTTGTTCCCACCAAAGCAGCCATAAAGGCCTACAGAAGGGAGGGGTGATGTTTAGGAGAGAGGGGCTGAAAGTTCTTGGATGTATAGAGGAGTCAGAGATGAAGAAAGAGTCAGCTAGTGCAAGTCTGTGAGTACACATACACATATTTACACAAACACATCCCTAAATACACAAACAGGTAAAAGCTATAGAAGCACATAGAAAGTAGATGACTTCTAAAATAATATATCCACAAGACATACGCACAACCATGCTAATGTGAATACACACACGCACCTAGTGTGCAGAAAACATCTGGTTCCAATTACAAACACAGCGGAAAGGCAAGCAACAGCTTTTGTTGCCTCTGGTGCTTGAGGGGCGGTGTTTGTGTGTGTGCGTGCGAGTGTGGTAAGATTGTGTGCGACTGTTTGGTGGAACAAGAACAAATGGAATTATTATTCAGGCAGGGGACACAGAGTGAGTGGGTGCATAGTACAGTAACTAAGTTTATTTGTGAACAAAAAAAAGCAGAGCAGAGCCAGTTGGATATCCTATTAGTCAATTAGATGCTGTAAAAACATAGTTTTCCACTGAAAACACTGGTGTGACTAATGGTAATTGACTTGTAATGATAGACAGACTAACACACTTATAGGGCATCTTACTAAAAAAGCAATGACTTACCCCAATGCCTCCACACGGTAACCTCACAAACATCGGACTGGCAGAACCTGACAAGGAAGACCATAAGGATTAAAACACCGGGGATGGTGCAAAAGAAATAGCAAACTTAGCCACATGAACATCTCTCTGGTTTTACATGCGCTAATGGTTGACCCCTAAAACTCTGTATTTGACTTTATGACCTGTCAATCTGTCAATCCAAGTCAATTTGGATGTAGCACTGTTTATATTTGCAATACAGACGCCACTATGTGCTTCATTACAGCTTTATTAGTTCTCAAACTATACTAATAGTGTATATATACATTATTGCTTTTTGGTGGTTGACTATTATTAGCAAAAAAATACATATTTTTGCCAATTACATGTACTTTTTATTAGTATTAAAAACTCTAAATGAATTAAGTCAGATGTGATAGGCTCCAGCATACAGATTCTTATAGATTCTTATTTTATGTCTAGAGTCCTGTTAGATTTAGAAGGTTGTAACCAGGTTTTCTATGCTGTAACTATGAACATTTTCAATTTATAAATGAGGAATTATACCATTATCTTAGTCGCGTCTGGAACCAATTAAGCACGATAAAGCAGGGTCACTGTATTGCCCACCGCTAATGGAAGCTAAGATGATCATTAGAGTTTGTCCTTTAAAGTCAGTGTCATCCAGATCCACCATGTAAAACCCCCAGTCACCATGGACTCATCTTGTGTCATACCTTAATTATTCTACATCGGAGTATTGAAAATACCCCACCCCCCATCCCAAAAAAAAGCCAAAGTAAAACTGAACCTCCTTATTTGGAATAATTGAATATATCAATGTGTTACGCACAGTCCAGTTTCTGTCGCAGCGGGTTAGTTCCATACAGCAGTACATGGTGTTCAGAGTGGACTGTCTGTAGTTCCTCTAATGTGGCTTTCCTACTCCGGATACACTGGACACATAAAAGACAGTGAGAAAAAAGACAACATTATCTCTTATTACTAAGTATCTATGAGCAACCTTTATTCAAAATGTGAGGTCAAACCAATGTTCAACCATATAGTAACTAGCAAAACACTGCCCTCTATTGGTGAAATCACCACTTTGCTCACTGGATTTAAAGTCTAAAACATTTGTTTTTAGTTGGCAACCAAAACGGGTCAAAATAGAAAAGTATGAATAACTATTAACAGTGACAACAAATTAACATGGAATTTACCAAACCAAGTTGAACAATTTATTATGTTTATTATGTTTTATATCTCCCTGTGCATGCGTGGGTTTTCTCCGGGTACTCCGGTTTCCTCACACATTCCAAAAACATGCTAGGTTAATTGACCACTCCAAATTGTCCATAGTTATGAATGTGAGTGTGAATGGTTGTTTGTCTATATGTGCCCTGTGATTGGCTGGCGACCAGTCCAGGGTGTACCCCGCCTCTCGCCCGTAGACAGCTGGGATAGGCTCCAGCACCCCCACGACCCTTGAGAGGAAAAAGCGGTATAAAATGAATGAATGAATGTTTTATGTCAGTTAATTTTCAAGATGGTTAGCACAGTGGTTGGCCACACAGCCAGGAGATCAGGAAGATCTCGGTTCGAATCTCTGTGTGGAGTTTGCATGTTCTCCCCATCTCCAGGTACATTCCAAAAACATGGCGACTCTAAATTGTCCATAGGTATGAATGTGAGTGTGAATGACCAGTCCAGGGTGTACCCTGCCTCTCGCCAGCTGGGATAGGCTCCAGCATAGCCCCCGACTCTAATGAGTGGTATAGAAAATGGTTGGATGGAGATAAGTTTTGACGCCCATGTTATGACATGAGAAACTGTTGGACTGGTACCATACCAATTCTAATCTCTGTCTCCGTGACAGTAATACTAAATCCATACAGGCCACCTTTCTGAACTGTGGTCTTACCTCACAGTGTCCTCTTAGGCCCGTTTCCTGTAGGCGGGACCAGATGCTCTGAATGCGACCTGCATGCTCTGGATGAGTGTTTGTGTTACCACACATACATTGATGCTTTTGCATCAAGGAGTCATACACCAGACCTGAATAATAAACATATGCACACAGAAAATTGATGCTGTGGGTTATTAATTTTATTCATATTTTTACTAAATGTATTATTGTTGAGTTATTATTCAATATGGGTACATTGGAATCTTTAAATTACACTATAGTTTGGATTTCTTTCCCTCTACAAACCTGTAGTAAAACGTGGCTTGGCAGCTGGCTCCTGCACCATCATGGGGAAAGATGAGGAGGAGGCTGGAGATGACTGGGCCCGAGAGAGGGGGCGATGGCCAGCAAAGCTCACTGACAATCCCGCAGCTTCCATTGAGGCCCTGTAGCTCCTCAGCTGATGGATCCGCTGCTGCTCCAGCAGCAGAGCTTGCTGCATAGACACACACAAACACAATGATAACATTGTGGACAACGGTGAGCCTGTACCAACTGTTTCTTGCCATTAGATGGCGCCTTGAGCACAGATTCACATCATGGTGAAGCTTTGTGCTGCTGCATCTGGTTCAAAGGCACACAAGTTGATAGAAGGCAAGGGAAAATAAAATGTATGTTATTTTTAAGTGCAAGTACAGTGGGGGGGGGGGGGGGGGGTGTAGTGAATGTAAAGCCAGGCTTGCCGGTTCAGCAAAGCTCGCTTGGCTATGAAAGCGCTGCTGTATCACCTTGTAACTGATTCGCCATTTATTAAGAACAGGGGAGTAAGAATAATTTGAGCAGCACTATGATGGGAGTGGCGACTTTTAGCATTCTAGCATTCTCTACACTACATTGCAATATTAAATATCAACTCGGCCATGTTAGCAGACGTGTATGCCACAGCAGTCCTTGCATGAGGACTCTGCCCGTTTCTTCTTTTATTACAATATTTGCAGGGGGACTGGAGGAATAAGCACTCTGAGGTCTCAATCAACTGCAAAAAAACTCGTATTTGTTCTAACAAATAGGAAAACGTGTCACAAGGGAAAAGATCGCCACAAACATGTCAACATTGCCACCTAGTGGTCACAATGTGATACAACATTTTGTCATTTAGAGCAGTAAATACCTGTATGACATTCATTCATTCATCTTCTACCGCTTATCCTCACAAGGGTCGCGGGCCTGCTGGAGCCTATCCCAGCTGTCTTTGGGCAGGAGGCGGGTACACCATGGACTGGTCGCCAGCCAATCACAGGGCACATATAGACAAACAACCATTCACACTCACATTCATACCTATGGACAATTTGGAGTCGCCAATTAACCTAGCATGTTTTTGGAATGTGGAAGGAAACCAGAATACCCTTGCACGGGGAGAACATGCAAACTCCACCGGGGGGGAATCGAACCAAGGTCTCCTAGCTGTGTGGCCTGCGCGATAAACTTGAAAAAAGAGCGGTGTTGCTGCAATTAATTTATTTTTTAAATATATAAGTGTTCGACCAGTCCAGGGTGACAGCTGGGATAGGCTCCAGCGCCCCCGCGACCCTCGTGAAGATAAGCGGTACAGAAAATGGATGGATGAATAAGTGGTAACATATCGAAATTGTGCAATGTTGAGTGTTGCTAAATGAAAAGATAAGTAGGGTATAGTTAGTATAATAATCAGTGTTAAGTTTCGCATTTACACGCTAAGCATTATTCTGCCAGCGGTCCTCCCTCGCTCGATTGGCGGTGACTGTGTTGCTTTGGCAGTAATCATCTTTTTCAAATCCCCATAACGCTCCATAATAATTACTTGCTCATCTTGTGTAAACTGGCTGGGATTGCTTTGTTTTTGAGCGGTAGTAGAATAATATGACGTCAAACGCCCCCTTTAATATGAATCCGCACTGAGCACAAAGCGGAGAGCCGGACTTGACAAGGTTAATTGATAACAACAGTTGCAGTATTGTTTATCTTTTTTGGGGAACTTTTTGGATTGTGTTGAGCTGCTTCTTGAGCACAAAGGCCGGGTTTGTTGAGCCACTTTTGCATTACACCGCCTTAGTCCAGCTATTTGTATTTCATAGTGACTCATGTAGAAATGGTAATATCACTCAGTCATTAGTTAATCCCAAGGTCATTGTATGAGAAAACAATACACAGAACTGCTGCTGATCCTGTTTTGTCTCATATAATAGCACATGGAGTACTTAAATGTACATTGGGGTGCTCTTTGGACTTCATGAGTGCATCAGTCTCACCAAGCAAGCGTGTCTAGTCACACTATGGGCGCCACAGTGATAGCGAGAGGTGTGTCTGATTGAATTTGGCTGAGGACAGCAGGGATGGGCTGGACCAGACAGTTGAGGACCAAACGTTATGAGTGCAAACCTAAAGATTGTAATATTATAAAAGTAATTATATTTTGTTCTAAGAGCAATTACAGCAAAGTCAAAATCAATTGTTTGCTTTTTCAACTGTTTGAAAGAATGCATGTGTGGATGTTCATTTGGAGTCTAGTTCAAAAATAGCAGACAGGGGGTAAACATGCTGTGAAACATGACCAAAATATGGACAGTGTAACCCGTGTAAGTCAACATTCAAGATGTCAACATTCGAGATAAGCAGTTGCCGACATACTAACTGAAATAGCCATTGTTTGCACATTGGTGATTTTGCCAGAGACGTAAGGATTTTTGAACCTAAAGCAATTTGCTGACATTGTTTTCCTCCATTTGTACAAAAGTTCAATGAGCACATTTTATTAGTTGTGGAAAGGGAGAGGAAATAACAGCTGTAAAAGAAGAAAGGTCCTATGCCAAAGCTTTGAAAGTCAGTGACAGTTCCTTTCCTGTTACCTTCCTATCCTGTTACCTTCCTTTGTTTTTATTTATTTTCACATGGGAAAAAATCAGTTTTGCAAAAACATGCAAGCAATAATGACTTTAACATTACACATTGTGATAGAAATGGACCAATAGTTACCCTCCAGGGGGATCTAACACCAGGTCCAAGCGACAAATCTTATCTTATTTTCTGCACTTATCAGCAGAAAAAAATGCTAGAAATATAAACAGTACCCAGCCATGTACTATATTACTTTTTAGTAGGGATGTAACAAGGATACAGTCATAAAACCATGCAGTGGGGGCTTGAAGTGCTTATTGTTCCACAAATTGGCACTAAACAATATCAATGTTTACACTTTTTGAGACCAAATAAACCAGTGTTGTAATATATAAAAATAATAATACATTATAATGTCTACTTTCACTCTGTAAAGTGGCGTAATTCATACTGTCTGTTATTAATGCATGGACACACACTGTGGACACAAATGTATGTTTTTCACCAGGAAGGCCGGGGCTGCCAGTGTGTCTATTCTGTGTGGATAGTACACAACACAAACAACACCGAATAAATGCACGACACAAGAAATACTTGCTATTACACCCCTACTTGCTAAATATAGCGATCATGCCGCAAAATTGTCATCATGGATCTCCTCTTCGTATGAGATGTGTTATGAAGTGGAGTCAGTCTCATGCCCCGAGCAGACCCGGTGCTGCCATTAATAATGTTGATGGTGATTAATGGTAACGGTGAAGATTTGTGTGTTTTCATCTGATAAATCTAGTAATTTGGATGTGACCAGTGATAGTGACCAGTGACTACAGTGACCTGCCTGGCAGCTGTTCATTTTCAATGGAATAAACATTCACACGTCACTCCCTGATGCCGGAACACCAAGGTTGGTTGGATGCAGGGTTTACAGTGTGTGTAAAACTCTTAATGTACGCTTCCAATAATGTCATGCGCACTACTATTTCCATAATAAGTTTATTATCAATCATTTTGATCTTGTGACTACTACTGCCCTACTTTTTAGTAGTAAGAAGTACAAGTTGGAGCGGAGGCGAGTTGGTCGACTTAGACGGGTTGGCGACATAAACGTGGTTAATTTAAACAAAGACGCTGACTAGGACACTGCATAATTCAACTGCAAATAAAATGGGCGAACAGTTAAATAGAGGAGGGTGAGAGCATCATGGTTTATTGTCCATCTGTCACTGCTCCCACTGACTTGCTTTAGAAATCCTTCCAGCATTTAGCAGTGAAAACATTTCCCTCTGGGCTTTAAAAACGAATATGTTACATAACAAGGCAAGAGTTAGTGAGATGGGATTTGTTGGGATACTTTGAAAAGCAGATTGAACTGCATTTCAACTCCCATCATACAATATGCTCTCTCAACGTGTCTCTCCAGTCTGTGCTTACCTGTCGGAACAGGAGCTCCTGTTCAGCCTGCCTCTCCCTCTGCTCCCTCTCTTCTTGCTCTTGAGGGTCGAGGGGTTCTTGTTTAATGGTCAAAGAAGAAGAAGAGGAGGAGGATGAGGATGAAAGACATTGGTGCTCCCTGAGTTCTTCTTCTGTCTCCTCTGGGTGACTCTGATGATGCCTGGATGACACGGATGTAGTGGAGCTGACAGCTGAGCCTTGATCACTGGGTTTAGACATCATCTGTGTGAGGACGATACAAAAGGAGAAATCTGACTATCCACTAAATTATGAATCAAATAGTGTTTGAAGCTTGACAAATGAAATATTGTAAAAGAAAATGTAACTGCAAAGACATTACAGCAGGCTTTTGGTTATGGAGTGGGTTCCTAGGTGCACTGCATCAAAATCTAAACTAAAAGCAAATATATATATATATATATATATATATATATATATATATTATATATATATTATATATATATATATATATATTTCAAGAAAAAAACTATTATTGGTATGAACGTCAGTCTTCATCCGTCATCATCAGTCTTTTTTGTTTCCCCAAATAATTAGACTTTCTTCTTAAATAAGCATCATAAACTCTTTTCCCATAATATTTAGACAACTTCATTTTGGTTTTGCTTTTCATTATAATAAGGCTTCATTAAAAATAACATATTTTTCTTTAATATTTCAACACCTACTCTTATGTGCTTTTTTGCGCTAGAATGGGACCTTTTTTCTTGTAAAATGTGGGCTGTTTTTCAATTTTTTTTCATTTCCAACTCAATTTTTCTTCTGGTAATTACGACTTTATTGCCATATTTTGACTAATTATAGTAACATTATAACTTACCCCACAAACAATATTGCAACTTTATAATGTTTAGTTTGTTTCTAATAATATGACTTTTACGATGCACAAATTATTCCTGTTTTTGTTAGAATAGCACTTTTTTCTCTTAATATTTTGCCTTCATTCTTGTCAAATTACTGCAGATTTCCCCCTTTTTTACTTTTCTTGTTAAATTTGTAAAATGCGCTGTGGGCCTTTGCATACCACCACCTTAGCCCACCAGTGTCTTTTCCACTATACTTTTCCACTATTTGGTCACTACCATGGCCGCCCCCTTCCTGAAGGAACCTCAAGAGATTGACGATAAAACGCACACAGCACCACATCAGCATTCATTGGGTCATTGAAAATGTTTTTAAAAGCTAAATGGCCTTCTGGATGCTTCCATGAAAAACTATGACAAATATGTCATAAGAACCAAATACCATTTGGTTAAAGTTTCTGGTGGTTATTAACATCAGAAAACCCAACCAAAGAACTTGTTTGCTTGAAAAAGTCCTAACAGAATCCTTGTACACTATTCTAAATTAAGTAGGGGTAACTTGTCCAGGCCTGTAAGGAAGAGAAAGAAAATGGAAAAACCCTTAGCTTAAATGATAGGAGGCATTTAAACACAGGAACTACAGAAAAAGGTTTGTTTTTTAAGAATGTCGGTGGGATCGAGGTCTCTGTCCCTGTCATTGAAAAGCTTGCGTAGATCAGAATTGGACTAGATCACTGTTGATGCATGAAAGACACACACACGCACACAAAGACGCACACACTTGGCTGGCATATTGCCCAGGGAACAGTTCATTGACGTCAGAGAGCAGGCTCTTGCCTCATCCTAGTCCCTCTTTTCCAAACAAACTCAAAACAGCCATTCAGTCCTGCTACATTGGTTTTCCCTCATCCTCGCTACCTCTGTTTTCTCTTTCTCTGCTCTCTCTTTCATGCACCTTTACACCACAGGCAATAATAGCGGCCGCTAGAATGGTGACACTAAATGATGCAGTTAAACCAAATAGAAACAAAGCAGACCTATGAATCCTATGAAAACCAAGGCCCCGCTGTAAAATCTTCAAAAGTCTCAAAGCAAAATGTATCTCAATCTCTTGGAATGAACAACAACAAATATCAGGTCTGTATTGAACTACGACTGGTAGAGTGACCTGCTTGTTTCTTTATATGCTGGGATAGGCTCCAGCTCTCCACAATCCTGGACGGATAGGAAAGGATAAGATGGAGATGTGACCAAGAATATTTGCTATTTCAGGCATTCCAACAATAAGCAATAGATTCAATTCACTATTCATATAATAAGAATTTTTTTGTGTGTAATTAGGTCTTAATTTTCAAAATATGTGTAAAGAAAACAATAGCATGGATATTTCCACTGCCACTCCACGAGAGCAGTTGCGCAAAAACGCAAGTAATTTATTCAATTAATCAGTTTTTATTCTGAGTTGTCTGGACAGTATAAAAGCAGAGCGACTCAGTGTTAAACAATATATGTTCATGAAGCCAACAAGTAATTCAGTCATTTTGATCATGAGTGTACATACACACACCAACACACACGCCCACTATGATTGCTGTGAGTCACATTTCCTGGAAGACCATAGACGGAGGCAGCTTTGCTAGGAGCACAGTTGCCATGGTGACAAAGAGAACACATACAAGAAATGCTAGGAGACTTTCTGATTGCAGGTCGTTTCATTTTGCTACTGAAGGAAAGACAGGACTCACAAACATTCAGGATTTGAACATCATTCACTTAGACCTGGTTCTAAAACAAAGGTGTAGCTCTTGCACATAGTTGGTCTCCAGGGTTGGATTAGAGGGCCTAGCTCATGTTGCAACATGGTAATGCACAGGATCAGGAAAATATCCCAGTTCTTGCATGGCCAGCACACTCACCGGACACGTCACCCACTTAACATGTTTGGGATGCTCTGGATCAGCATATATGACAACAACCTAATCAACTCCATGTGGAGGAGATGTGTTGAACTGTGTGAGGGAAATGCTGCTCACACCAGATACTACCTAGTTTTGAGAGCCCCCCAGTCTAGTAAATCTGCACATTTTATGTGGCCTGTTATTGTAGCCAGCCAAAGGAACATCTGTGCAATAAACAGGCTGTCTAAACAGGATTTTCATATGCCACACCTGTAAGGTGGATGGATTATCTTGGCAAAGGCGAAGTGCTCACTAACATGTCCGTATTGTGTGTGTGCATACACTTTTATATTGTATTATTTATATATGGAGCCATACCTTGTTGATGATGTGTTGCTGCTGCTGGAACTGTTGTTTGTGCTTTTCCAGAAACTGCTGGTGCTGCTGCTGGACCACCAGCTGCTGCAATGCCTGGGCTTGACCACACTGCTGTTGGGGTAAGGGGGCTGATTGGGTTCTACCCAATGGGTGGTGGCCTCGCACAAGCTTAGAGATCGACGATGGCGGTAGTGGGAGGCCGCTAAAACCAACTAAACCCATGGAAGGAAGAGAAAAAAATGCTAAATGGTTTTATTTGTGATATCTGAAGTTATTGAAAGAGCAATAAGCTTGACTTATAAGGATTTAGATGTAATTAAATATAAATATGAAGCAATTCAGTATTGAAATAAACAGAATGGAGACAAATCTGACCATTTTATCTTGTAATGTAATACACAAGCGACTCTTTAGGGATTGGGAGAAAGTCCAATTCTGTACATACAGTACTACAGTGACTACTGACCCATTGGACTGTGGCTCTGTTCCAACAGCACCATGTGTTGGAGAAGGGGAACATGACCAGCTGTGCCCCCTCCAGCTCCCTCTCTGTCCAGACCTGAAGATGCCAAGTAGGGGGGCAAGTGGGCAGTAGGCAGGAAAGGGGAGGTTAAAGGAATGCCCCGCTGCAACGCGGACAGTGCCAGGCAACTCTCAGGATCTTGATGTCCTGATATTGTCTAAAAACATTTAGACACAAGGAGGAGAGAGGAAATATAACGGCAGACATAGTTGAGATGCAAAGGAAGTCAAATCAGACATACCTAAGACTGAGAAGACTAGCGATGAATAACCCTGACAAGAAATGTTATTTCTATGTCCTGTGATAAATTGCATGTTTTGGAAATGAAAAGTATGAAAAGAAACAATAACTTCTATTGTTTATTTAATAGAATATCAGGTGCACTTACATTGCTACCCGGGCATGTAGCTGGCAATCCGAGGGTAATGTTGGGCAGCGAAGGGGAGGTGTAAAGCGAGAGCTGGCTGACTGACCCATCCCTTGAAACCAACCGTTGAAGCAAGGACGCCTGCATGGAGACACACATGGTTTTTGCACTCATTAGTACATTAAGCAGACACTTATTTATACACATACATTTCTACTCATAAAGACAAAACAGATGGGCAGTCAAGATGGTGTTACCTCTCCTGGGCTGCTGGACATGGGGATGCCGTTCTCATGGGGGATGTTACTGGAGCTGGTGTTGGGGGAACTGGGACCAGAGCCCGGTGCACTGCTGCATGCAGACTCTGGGAAGAAAAACACTTTGCTACCTTTACAAATGGCTTTAAAGCTACTTTTAGTATTAGTTATGCACCTCCCTTTGATTGGCATTGCATATCCATCTTCTTTATAAGTGTCTCTAAATGAGCGTCATCATCAAAAACATAACACCAAAGTCATATTCAACTCAATGATGCTCACCAGCAATGTCCAGGGAGCGTTTCTTTGCAGCAGGGATGGGGCCGTCTTTCCTACGCAAGAGAGGGCTGCTACGGCGCTCTGTCACCTTCTGCTTTAGTCTGGAACGAAGCTTCAGGTTGGGTTCAGATGCTGACCATACAGAAACAGAACCGGAAGGAGGATTTAACCACAGTGAGTCAAACATGTGAACATGTCAAACAAATGATTGTTGATTGTGGCACCCTTACTTGACAAATACTGTATCAATGCGTATTTGATGAATGTCGATCAACTTCAGCTTAGTTCGTTTACATCAACCATGCACATAATGTTACATTGAAATATATCACATATTCAAAATTCACTGCTCAACATGTCTAAAAAGTAGCAGGAAGAAGCCAAGCTTCATTGCCCACAACAGAGGCATAGAAGTAAGGATTCACTCCAGTACCTATGTGCCCTCATCAGTGGGGGTTTGTTTGTGGGTATTTACTCTGACTAATGAGTAATATGTTCTTACAAGAGAGGTCATCACTCTGCAGCAACAAGAAAAGCTTTGTTGACCACAAACATCAATGTTGAGGCTTCCAAGCAATAATAAGTAATAATAATCACATATACTGTACATTGAAATAACATATATGTTTGGATCTGCATTGATGTTCCATGTATGAATTCACTGCGATTGGCTGGCGACCGGTCAAGGGTGTACCCTGCCTCTCGCCCAAAGTCAGCGGGTATAGGCACACATCGAAAATGTATGGATGAATTCAGCTTGGGCTGTTAGCTGCAAATGGACCCCCCCCACCACCGAACGTGGATTTGCGTTGTACTGTACAGCTGTAATGGCGGCTAGTCTTGTCATTGTCCAAGCCCCAACAGAAGGAGGTTTATGTGCTCCTCCACTGGCTTCCTTCTGCTTAATTACTTGAAACTGGACAGTTTGACCTTCAACTCTTCCCACAGTCTTGAATGTAACAGATTCACTTTTAGAGTTTGATCCATCCAAGACAAGTTTGTCCTGAAGCTGAGAAGAACAGATCATGACTTTGTCTTCGGGGGTCATGACTATGTGTCTCTATGCTAAAAAGCAATACAACTAAACCCATGAAAGCCAATTCTTCAAAACAAAGCCTCTCTCTAAGTTGAAATACAAGACACAGTGTGTTAGCGGCAGTGGTGCTGAAGGAACTGGAATTAAGTAAGTAAGTAGCATGAGTAAATGTAATGTGTTGTATGAATTTGTGAATATCCGAAACAATCAAATAATAGATAGAAATTTCCAAGAATCATTTTTGGTGACTCTAAATGCAAACACGATATTCAAATTACACAATCAGGTGGCTCGGTTGATCCATCATTTTACTTGATTGGTTAAAATTTGACACTTTTTTGAGTCATGGCGGGCTATATTACAGTTGTAATTAACAAACAAAGGCATACAAACACTCAGAAATACACATTGTACTTGAATGTCTCATTGACTTGTTGACCGGGAACCAGTGGAAATGTTGGACACACTTAGAATATGTTACGAAGGATGCTGACTGATAGAAGAAAAGGAATAAACAACAAGAGTAAAATGGAGAAGGCAGAGTCAAGGTTTGATTTGTGCATCCCTAGCAATTAAGGAATGGAGAGCCAGAAATTGGGAGTGCGGGGAAGGACAAACTACGTCCATGGAAAGCAAAGTGGAGGATTAAAGAGAGGTCAAGGGAGGCAGACTGATGAGGAAGGAGAGTGTGCGTGTTGGCCACTTGCATCCCCGAGTGTGTTATTCTCAGGACACAGTGACTTTGACGGGTGTTAATGCCGACTGGGCAAAAGCACACCAGTGTGCACACGTGCAAACACAGTCTCTACAGAGGGCCCAGACTGCTTTTATTGCTGACATTGGCACGATACTCACATCCATCGGTCTCCAGCTCTAATTCTCCACCTCCCCCTTGCCCTTGGCATAACTTTCTCTTCTCTTCATTTTTCAAAACTGTCTCAGCAATACTTGTGCTAAAAAATAATTCATGAAGCAAATAAGGAATTTTCCACATTATGCTCTTCTCCTTTTGAGTGCTTTACGGGATTGTTGCTAATGGGAGTAAACATACATAATACAAGTACTAATTATTCATTTGTCGTAAATTCAGCAGTTTTTAGTCTGAATGCAACCGAGGTGGTGTATGTATTTAACTAATGCATATTCTACAGTAACCATTTATTTGCATGACAGCCTAATGAATACATATTATTTGTTATTGTCAAATGAACAATCCCCATTTAATCTAGCATCTGCTCTGAAAAAAGCTAATAAATTATAAATAATTGTAAATACATTTAGGTAAATGCTTGTCAAATGCATAGACCCTCCCGCAGGAGGCAAGGTAACGTGTCAGGGGAGGTGTGAAAGGTAGGGGTCATGTTAGACAATTCTGGTGCCAGCAACTGATACAATGGTTTGTACAGATTCTTCTTCTTTCTCTTTGGGCTTTTCCCTTCAGGGGTCGCCACAGCAAATCAATCTCCTCCATCCAACCCTGTCTTCTGCATCTGTCTCTCTCACACCAACTACCCTCATGTCCTCCTTCACTACATCCATGAACCTCCTCTTTGGTCTTCTTCTACGCCTCCTACCTGGAAGCTCTAAACGCAGCATCCTTCTACCAATATATTCACTATTTCTCCTCTGGACATGTCCGAACCATCTCAGTCTGGCCTCTCTGACTTTATCTCCAAGGCCTCTAACATGTAATGTCCCTCTGATGAACATATTCTTGATCCTATCCATCCTGGTCACTCCCAACGTGAACCTCAGCATCCGCATCTCTGCTACCTCCAGTTCTGCTTCCTGTCTTTTCCTCAGTGGCACTGTCTCTAGACCAAACAACATGGCTGATCTCACCACAGTTTTGTATACCTTTCCTTTCATTTTAGTTGAAACTCATCTATCATATATCACGCCTGAGATTTTTCTCCACCCGTTCCATTCTGCCTGCACATGCTTCTTCACCTCCTTTTCACAATCTCCATTGTTCTGGACTGTTGACCCCAGGTACTTAAAATTCTCCACCTTCTGTATCTCTTCTCCCTGTAACCTCACTCTTCCAATTGGATCCCTCTTATTCACACACATATACTCCGTCTTGCTGCGGCTAATCTTCATTCCTCTCCTTTCCGGGGAAAGATAAATAAAAAAATATATAAAATAAAATATATATAATAAACTGTATGAGCCTTAGGGGGTGCATGGCAGAAAATGCTTGAAAACCAATGATTTAGGTGATATACAGTGGAACCTCAGAACCAGTGCTTGACCTCTTTGACAAATGGAAGCCCTGTGCTGCTTGAGTCATGTGGGATGAGTCATGCAGGAATTTCAGGAGGAAGATACATACGTACAAATCAATAGTTTGCTGAAACTCATCAATGGACCTTCCCAGAAATGTCAAATGGTATCGAGGCAATTTACTGAACATCTTACACAGATAGGGACAGATAGGCGCATACAATTCAAACCATTCACCTTGTACCTGTGTTAAATTTAGAAAAAGTCTATTTTCCATGAACCTCATATTAACATACTGTACATAGTCATCACTCTTGTGGTTACATGCAATGGTTGTAAACAAAGCACTCCAAAAAGATGGAGTTGACATTTTCCCCTAGATAGTGACAGCTAAGTATGCTTTCCGGTGACCTGAGCTTGTTCAAATCAGCGGCATCCATTACTGGCTGTTTACAAAACCCATTGTGATAAACATGTGGTGGGTGGAGAAACAGGTGGAATTTTTCTCATTTGTATAATAAATATTTAAATACTGTGTCCAATATGCAACCCATGAGTGGGCCATTGTGCCCATTTTGAAATCCATTATCATCAGTATTAAGAACACCAACGCAAAAAAGCCAAAGGCTACACTAAGATATGATGCATGAAATGTTACAAATATGTTTCGTTTTGCAAGAGCACAAGTAAAGAAGGCTTCAAATTGATAACAGGCTAAATAGTGTCTAAAAAGCAACAGTCAACAGTCAAGGAAACAGGAGAAGGCAAATGTGGGTCTAGTGCGGGATGAGTGCATACGTACACAGTCTGTGTATCTAAGTAAGGCCAATTAGATGTTTCTTCCTGACAATGAGGAATTAGTGCATTGTCTGACAGCTATTACAGACAACTGCTAGTAGGTGCAATGAATTTAATCAATTCAAATGTCAAAATTGCGCGTGTGTGTCAATGTGACAGTGACCGGAGAGAGTTGCATTGGCCATACAGACTTCCTGTCGCTGCATTCAAAGTGGTTCTCTGTTTTCTCTGAACCATCATAGTGAAGCCTCTCAGCTGTGGACAATGCACGCCTGTTGTAGTTTGCTGTATGTCTGAGCTCACTAGACAGGAAATAATTCTCACCATATCTATAATTTACATGAACATGGGTAAAATAGGTCACCACGGGCAAGAATGTCATGCATGACAGTGCTGCCCATCAGGGTATGACTGTTCCTGGTTCCTTGCTTCCCGTTGAACACAGTTGATTGGTATACCCATTAGATTTTATCTATCCTTGTCCACTGTCGAGGCTCAAGTCTTTAAGCAACTATCATAACATACATTGTACCGTTATACCCCTGCTAATTTGCATGAATGGTCTGTGCAGTCAAGACTCAAGACAAGCAGTGTAACAAACCCACAAATGTTTAAGGTGTAAGCTTGGTTACACGTGTGTGTGTGTGTGTGTTTTGGAGAGACAGATTGGTATCATTACTCACTAAACTGTTCAAAGAAAAGGTCAATAATCCTTTGCATCACAGACACACTGGATTCCTGAGTTAAATTATGTGCCTCACAATTGCTATTGAACAAATCATCCCTGTAATCATGGTGCAGAGTACAGAGGTTGGCCTCTGTCTTTGACAGATACTGTATCTATTTGTTATATTGCTAAAACAGCCGCAGACAGTAAGTGTAAAAATTAATAGAAATAAGTGCCAGCAACCTCTACATCCCTTCATTCATCCATTTATTGCATCAAAGCTGGATGCTCATTTACTCTACCAAAAATATTCACACTAATCAAATCCCAAATGCTAAAGGTTTTAACAGCACTTGACAGGTTTGCCATTTCTCAAAAAATTCCAAAGGAATTGTAGCTTCAGATTTTCCAGCACAATTTTCACCTCCCTAAAAAATTGACTTTTTCTGCATGGTCACAATTTAGCACTCACGTAAAAACATGAACATGGTGATACAACAACACTGCTGCACATTGCCTGACTTAAGTGTGCTGCAGTGACAGCAGAGTATGGAGGGTATACACAGTTTTTATTCTTACTTAAAAATGATGCCTTATCTTATTTATAAAACCATTCCCATGGTGGAAAAATACTGTATAGTATGGTAATTAGTAATCCAAATAATGTTTATGAGCAAATATTTTGCATTAAGAACAAAACTAAAAGGATTTAAATCCTCAAATTAAAGTGAAAGTAGTGATTAATTACCTGTTTTGCGTAGTGGGAAGTCATCTTTTGAGTCGTATGCACCCAACACTGGATGGTGGTACGCTGACAAAGCTGCTTGGGGAGGCGAGCTTTGGTCTAAAGAGCTGTGTTGCGTTTTCCTAGGAAAAAAATGAAAGGTCAATAAATTTGCAACACTTGATTTTTTTTTCTGCTGGCTATAGTATATATGTTATGCTTGACGCCCGGTTTCAGAGAGTTTTTTTTTTCCAAAGCACTTCCTTATATGGGCGTGCCCGGGTATAAGCTGGAATAGGTGCAGATTCTGGAAGATTTAGAAAGCTTTCTGTGCTTGTGCTATCTTGCGTAGATACAGATATTCCCCAAATCCTAATGGTTGTAGGTTGTTGGTTGTCAGCTCGAAGTTCCAACTCCCTCCGCAGATGTTCAATGGGATTAATTCCCGGATACTGGCAAGGCACCGTAAGGATTTTAATGGGCGTCATCTTGGTCATAGGTTTTGGGTCATTGTCATGCTCCACAACTCATCTTCAGGGTTCAGGCTGAGGCCAACGGGTTCTCGTCCAAGACTCTAGAGTATATGAGCCCATTCATTGGTCCCTCAAAGCAGTGAAGTCTTCTTGCAGCAAGAGATTTTTAACCTCCACGTCTGACAGTTGGAGTTTTGTGGGGTCATATTTAGCATTTCACTTGATGCCAAAGAGCTCCAGATTAAACTTGTCTAATCACTTCCTTCTCTGAATCATTCAGGCATTCATTGTCAAACGTCAAACGTCAAACAGGTCAGGTGCTGGCACTGTAGGACCTCAGTCCATTAAAGTGAAGTGTTTTAGTTGTCCTTCTCCTGGCGACTGTACTCCCAACTCCTTTGAGATCATTAACAACTACCCCTGTGTACTTCGAGGTTGATCTCTCACTTTCATCCATACCTTACAAAGGGGTGGACTTCCTTGACGAATAAGTCACAGTAACTGAGATGGGAAGGTATTGGAGCAATGTGAAGACAATTGGGGAGGGAAAAAGACAGAAAGACAGAACTTTGGGAACAGCAGAGAAATGTTTCCTCAATTCTGACACAGGCTGTCCCCTCCTTTGCCAGGTCTACTGCTTAGAGCAACACTTCAAATGAACAAGAGGTTCCATTTTTCTATTTCTCAAACACTCACAAGGGTGAAATATGTTTAAAAAGAGTCAGCTGACGATCACTGACAACAAAAAGATTGTCCAAGGCAGTTGGAGGACTTACCTTGAGGAAAATGTTGATGTGGAGAAGTTAGAAAAACAACGATTCACTGTACATACAAAGTACGTCCAAGACACATGCCAACATGGCAGGGGTTCAAACTGCAGGGTGTGCCATGTTTGCAAAGTCATTCATCCCTGTAACTTTTATATTTAACATAACCCCTGTGGGGCAGGGAGGTTGCTTTGATAATGACAATAAAAGCCAGTACAGCGGACCCCTTGGCTGACTCAAGTCAACATAACCGGTTTCTGACATAACCAAAACCCAAATAGCCATTTACTTGTGACTTTCACCAGAAACATATGCAGAATGGGCATAAAGCTGTTTACATACTGTATGTATGTACGAAATCTACGTATTCAAAGGTGACACTCACCCATACCAGTAACGTGGATCATTGGACAAACAGTGGTTTAGGTTTCGCTGAGCCAAGGCTTTCTTCTTGTTCAGGACAAACTCTTGTAGTCGCATCTTTACCTCTGTGCTGGCAACCGCACCTGAGAAGGCAGAAAAGGCACCAATGATGCACTATTTACCCAAAACACTCACAGATTTAATGTATAGTACAAGTGGTTCTACTGCTTTGGGATCAACACAAGGAATGAAAAATCTCAGCCACTGAATATGAATTCTTATCAGTGATAGTTACTTTCATGTGTCACAATGCACAGATTTATGAATAATGATAAAGTGGCTTCAGCCCAAATGATGACTACTGATTCATTCCAAAGAGTGAATCTATTCACTATTCGCTCTATTTTCGTGGCGCAGCGCGATGTGGTTCAAGGTGGCGGAGCATGGCGTACCCCGTGCAGTGGTAATTTTCATCTAGCGCACCACTGTTTGCAGCCAATTTGGTAATCTGGTAGACTGGGCTGTGCCGAGATTGGCACGGCGGCGCACTAGGGGTAGATGGCCCCATTTGCAGCTTGGCACAGTGAAAATTTCATGACAAAACAGTGCGCCAAAGGCATGCTGAAAGCTTGCCAGCTCCCGACCTGGTATATTCTTGGTGCAGGCGAAGCACACTCGGCCCAGGCGTAAATTTGTAACATCATAAAAACAGATGCATATTGCACACGTCATCAAAAGGGTTTTCAGAGTGTCAGGCCCATTTCAATGCAATAAAAATCACAACAACCACTATTTAATGTAACCAGCATGTCAATTTTTTTATTAATTGTCCTATCACATCTGATGCCAGATCAAAGAGGTCACGCATAATAGGAACTCCAGCAGCTGAAAGTACAATGCCAAATATTGCATAATTATATGCAAGGAGGATGAGATACTGAGAATATACCATCAAAGGTTCTCCTATTTGGCGATGACAGAGCAGGAATGCAGGTGGATCACAAGCACCATGCCTGGATTAGCCTGCTGCTTTGTTTAATGTAATTGAAAACAGATGACATGTGTCCCACGCGCATTGTGGCCTCTGATGCCCAGTCCAGTGGGCCCTGCGCATTTAAAGGCAATGAGAGGCGTTAATTTGATTACACTTGGCTGTGTTAAACCCCCTCAGTCATTCTCTCCTCCCTCTTTGCCACTTGCGCCGGTGGGAGGAACGGAGGCGTGGGTGCGCCGGACTGCGGTATTCACAAAAATTGAGAAGTGCGCTTGCCACACCCGCGCCTGCTCTACACCTACACCGTGCCTGGTCTAAAAAAATAGAGCCCATAGTGGTGAGAATATCGAGGTCAGGGTTTGCACCCACGTGCTTCAACACAGCGACGCCATGGACCAGGCAGATCAGCTGATACGTCAAGCAGTGAGAAGGCCAGGACGCAGATGTGGAGGTGAGAGAGAAAGATTTGGCAGAAGACAAGAAACCCTTCACAGAGGTGCTCATGGGTCTTGTCAGAGACGGGTGGGTGGTACAGGACAAGGCCAGGGACATAAATATGACATTTTGTTCAATGATTCCACTGTCTCTCTTGTTTAGAGCCACTAAAAGAACCTTCTGGAAACATTTACCAAGATTTTAGCAGAAAAAAGAACTTAGCAGTGAAGTTATTTGTATTTTGCATGTGGGTGATCTAAAGTAGTGTGCTTGCAGTATTTCATGACAGCTGAGTCATTTGAACCCATGATTCAGATGTACAAGTTTTCTTCAGTGATTCGGATACACAATACAAGCTTTTCAACAAATGGCTGGGCTGTTTTACAAGCACTTACATTTATGAGTGTTGCATCTACAGTGTTAAAAGTTGAGCAAAAACTTCTGAATGAATGTAAAACACTGTAACTCTCCATACTGCCGAGGGGCAATTCATCAATTAAGTTAGAAAAGGACTATGGAGATACTTAGCAGCAACCATTTTCACGACACTCAATGCTTTGATGGGTTTATGATATGCTAATACATTTTTATATTAGATAAATCCTCTTCTCATTTACTGATTTGGTTAAGCTTCGGAGTGCTTTTCATCCATCACAAGCTTACACTTGTAATTTAATTTAACAAGTGGAAATGTTTAAGGACAAATTAGAGTCTCCTAACCTAACGTACATATTTTTGAAATGTCAGAACATCAAAATTAATCTTAATTAATCTGCTCACTTTCTTGTCCCCTCTCCTTGTTTTTGAGCTGCTGGAGCTTGTGTTCCCGGTGCTGCTTCTCCAACTCCATCTCATTACGCTGCTGCTCTATCTTCCTCTGATGCTCCAACAGCTCTTGCTGGTGCTTCAATGCCAATAAGTCCTGTTGGTTCTGTTGGACAAAAAGTGTAAATGCAGATAAATAGACGATAGAGCATAACATGAGCAACACAAATCGATGACTTTAAAGCTAATCGAGAGGACTTGGACAGCACTATCCTTGAGTGCAGTGATGAATAACAATGATGAATGAATACTACAGTGGAAACCGTTTCAGTCAACATCCCTTAGATCGGCTCAAGTGGTAGTTGACATAACCGAAAATATTCATTGCGTCCATATTTACATGAGGAGAATGGGTTTGCGCATTTTCCTCCAAAACCAGCATCAGAGCCTGTTACGAGGAAGATGACATGGACGTGGAATGGTTATCTGAGGGAAAGTGGCCCACCTCAAAGTGCTTATTCGCCTCTGCTCTTCAAAGTGAAGCAGTATTTGGGCTTGGGTAAACAAGTAAGCAAAAAGCACTTGAAGAATAGCTACGACCAACGCAGTTCTGAGGTCATTCATGTTATTTCTGATGTAAACACACACTCAAAAAATAAATGTTTAGCCTCAACAAAAAAAATCAACACAACAGTTTCCATTCGTCTTTCTTAGTTATGACAACTTAATTTGAAATTGCTTTGAACCAACAAACAATATTGCATTGCACGAATTAGCTTTTCCTCTACTCAAAGCTTATTTTAAGTAATGCTTACTGAATAATTGTTGTCATAGGGAATAGTTTTTAAGTTTGTAACTCAAAAAAATATGTTAAGTCAACTGACTTAATCATTTTATTCAAAGTAGTTTCATTTGTTGTCTACTTAATTATAATAACAATGCACACAGCTTTTTAAGTAGCAGTAACTTTATATAGCAAATCAATTAATGACATTTTTTACATTGCATTTATGTATTAAATCAAGTGGTGTCAACAGATTCTCTCAATTACTTTTTAGAGTGCAGGTCGCCTGTGTGACGCCACAGGATACTTGGTCGCAGGCAGTGACATTTGGGAATGTAAAACTCCGGTTATCTGCATCCACAAACATAACCGTATTTTTCTCCAAATCTACATCTTGACTGAAGGTTTTGATACACGCCGACATGTGGACAGGGCCTGAGGCCTGGTTGGTTGGTCAGGCTGGTGTCAAGCAATCTGGTTCAGATAGTTTCTTCAAATATGTGTCAAGTAAATTTTAGAAAATATTGTATTTCAAATCATAGCATAGCCCAATAAAACATCAGAGTAATTTATTGATTTATTTGAAACAACTGCATATCAATTAAACAAGGTTTCATTAGTTTAGCTGCTTTTGCACTGTACTCCAGTTAATGATATACAACACTTCAAATGGCTGAAGCATCAACGTATCAATTAATTGATCTGAGAATCAATTTTACAACCTGAAGATCTGGTATCGCAGGTATCAATGTTTCAGTATCGATCCACACATCACTACTCTCATTACAGAGAGGCACAGTAACATAAGCTAATGGAACTGCTACATCTGCCTGTGACCAAAATATACAAAATACTGTAAGTATTACATACCTGGTACTACATGGGCACAGCATGTATATAAAAAAATAAAACTGTGTTGGATATTTTTGTAGGAGTTTAGCGGGCTCTATCGGTGGACTAGGTGAATCCCATTATTTGCATTGCACCTGCATGCAGGTGTATTTGTGGGGTGTGGCTTACATGGTCGGACCAGGAAGAGGGCGGGATATATTACCTGCAGCTTGTTCGACCACGACGAGTGCCCTCTAAACTGCTGCAAACAGCAGCTTTAAGCAAGCTAAAAAGAAGAGTGCTCTCAATCCACTCTCCCCGTCATGACCTCACCTTGATATGTTCATGCAGCTGGGCTTCATGTTGCCTCGACAGCTGTTCATGCTGCCTCTGAAACTCTGCGATAAGTAACTGTCTCTGGAGCTGCTGCTTGTGTTTGAGAGCCACCAGCTCCTGCTGCAGCTGCTGCGCTTGGTGGTCTGCAGAAAGGTTCACAAAAATTGCCATTAGAGGCTCCATAATACAAAGTACTTGGATGCATTTTAATGACAAGACATGGAGTCAGACCAGGAATCTTCATCACTTACTAACGACTGGCCCATTGCCTGGCTCATCAGATGTGGGACAAGTGGTGGATGTTGGTGCTGTTGGTTGTGGTTGGGGATGTAATCCATAAGGGGTCTGTTGATGGTGGTGGTCAACCAACCGCAGGTCCATAGGGAGGATAGTTGTGGCCGTGGGGGGCACCTGCGTGGGCAGTGCTGCTGTACTCACGTCAACTAGGAGACAGGAAATAAAATAACTTAAAATATTGGTTCTAAATTAGGTTATTGGTTATTATTGGTTCTGTCATGCCCCCCTGAATGAAATACTATTGATAACCCGGAAATATTTATTACCAACATGGTTCAAGCGTGAATAAACACATTAACATCTGCCAACCTTGTTCACTCAGTAGAAACAAATAGGAGACTTTAACACAGGTTATGTCATCTGCCTTCAAACTGCAGCTTAATGCCAGCATTACAAGTCATACTTGTTGCTTGCAATGTTGGCACACTCGGGAATTAACCCTCTTTTCAGAGTTGTACACATTGTGTAAGAGCATTAGCCAAAAAAAGACTAAACAGAAAGTGTGCCAGTGATTACAGTGATTAACATAGGCAGAAATCATCTGGTTTCTTGTGTGGTGGCAGAGAAGTTGCCCGGGAGCACATTATAAAAATATAGTTCAACAAGGAAATTAATTACAACAACACACAAAAACAACAGCTGCAAAAATGGAAAAATAAAAAATAAAGTAAAAATATTAACAAAGAAAGATAGTATTAAAAAAGGATATAATCAAAAAGACAAAAACAAAATAATTATATTCTAAAAAGAAAAAACATCACAAATGTATTAGAATAAATATTAGTAAACAAAAAAAATATGTTAGTAGCATGGAGTGTAATTATTAAAGAAGAAAGTTGTAATATTATGAGAAACAAACAATAAATTAATTTTGTAATTTGTAGAAAACTAGGTTACAATATTGGAACTAAAAGTTGCACTATTATGGGCATAAAGTCATAATATAACAAGAAGAAAATATACAAATATTATTAGTGAAGAAAGTGAATATTAGATTTTGTTTTAAAAAGCAAAGGCCAACTTTCATATTAATAATACACTTTGTCACCTACACACAAAGCTGAGATGTTGTTTTTTCTGTGAAATATATACAGGTATAACTTATTTGTCTTTATGTGTTAATTGTAGATAGTGCCTTCCATCTTTTTCATTTTTATTTTTCAGTATGTGACCCTTTGCGGCAGAGATTTGCTTACATGCATACTGTATAGGCTTACTAAGTATGAATGTGTTTGTGTGCGTTTTTTCCATTTTCAGCGCAATACCGACAAGTGTACTGTATGTTTGTGTTCAAGTTGTGAAGCAACTAAGCTTACTAGTATGGGTGTCTAAATAGCAGTAAGGGATGTAGGGTGCCATGGTAACAAAAAGGATGCTCTCTCTATTAGCGGGCATACAATGCAAAATAAATGCAAGTTGTTATTTTAAGATACAATTAATGCATATTGTTTTCAGTGTAAGCAGGTTACAATGTTTTGTAGACACATTGGTGACGTGTTGATTGAATCTGCTGGATGCTTTTGTAGTACACATTTATACTGCGTCGACATTAACAATGACCACTTTCACATTAGACATCGTGGTATTACAAATTTTGTCCTGAAAGTTTCCAATACAGCTTACCTTATTGCAGATAAGTTGGAGGGTTTGCATTCTCAGTACTGAAGATAATGATTTTTAGATATTTTTGATATTGGCTTTCTTGCCAATATCCAATACGTTGACATTGTCCAGGACTTAATTTGTGACACTGAAATCAACCTATACAATACAGGCAACCAATACTGGCAGCAGCTCATCAGCTTCTGTCATGTCTTTTTTTATGATGTGACAAATGAATGCTATTTGTGCAAAGTAAAAAAATAAGTATGAAAAAAGTTATTTTAAATAGCAAAAAACTGCAAAAGTCAACTGAAATTGGATGTCCTCCTATTATCAGCAAAAAAGGTTTTAATACTTTTAATAAATTGACAAATAAGAATTCAATTAAATAATGCTGTTAACAATACAATTTGTAAAGCTGCACATTTCCATGTTGCACAAACATCCTTATAAGAACAAAGTGCAACATTTGAAACTCTAGATTAATACAATCAGTGAAATTATCAATTGGGCTAATTCAACACATTTCACATTGCTAATTATTTGGCTGTGTGTATGCTAACTACGTGTGACTGACTTTATTCAATTAGATATTTGTTATAGATATCAGAAGTATGAAAAGAAGACGTCTTAACCCCCACCCACACACACAGAAACACACACTCAAATCTAGCAAGCTTGCTCTGTCATCACTCGCACACCAATTTTATTATCGGAAAAAAAAGATACCAAAATGAACCGATTTTTATGTCAGTACCATCAAACGATATTATGTTTTGTAAATTCTATTACGTGCATGTAACTTAATAGAGCTGCTAAATCATCATCATATTATTTCTTAGTCACAATGGTTGACGCCAAGATAATAAAACTATTTAGTCACTATTTCTCCAAAACCAATTTAAATCACAGCAGCTTTCACACAAACCATAATGAATCCTAATAGAAAAAAAAATGAACACAAAAACATGAAAACATGGGTGTGCTATTTGCCATGAATACATACGTTTTTAGTTTTTAGTTATAACTGAACATAATTAAAGATTTTAAACAAAAACAACTGAGTTGAGGCCAACAGTCTGATTATTCTAAATAATGTCCCATCATAAATTCTACATTTGTGCTTGATTTATGAACCTTCAGATAAAAGCCTCCTGTGTATCGTTCAGTTCCTCCTGATCAGAATCTGATCCACAGGGAACCACTTTGCCTCGTGCCATGCCTCCTACGTACCAGTCATCAATACCACAAAACCATTGGCAAGCATCTCCGGCCTATCCTGGATGTCCTGAGCACTCCGGTGACCAATGAGGTGCAAAGTGAGTTGCAGTTACTTGCGGGGGTAGCCAATGGCATTGTTGGGACAGTACAGTATTTCAGGGAGGGAGGAAACTTGACACCCAGCAAGGAGAGAAGAAAGGGTGCGGCAGGACCAGACATGCTGGTGCATCAGTCTGTGTGTGCTGTAAGGGTGTGTTTGTGATCTTGATCCCAGCCGTAATTATTTTTTTGCTTCGTCCCTAAGTTTAAATAAAGCCTGTGTTTAATTGAGGTCTGGATTTTGGGGGTTTGCATGCTGGTTTGATAAATCAAACCATAAGAAAACTAAATACATAACACTTGGCCCTACAAACACTGTCTGTCACATCAGGAGAAAACCATACATGCTTGTTAAATATTCACTTCTGTTGAAGAATTTCCAAAACCTTTCTGTGGATTTTCACAGTGCAACACACAGCTTAAAGTTAACAAGAGGACAGCAGGCACATCGTAAATGCCCTCAAGGACAAATGCCCTCAAGGACAGATACTGTTGTTTTTTTTTAATTGCACAAACTACATGACTTTATATCTACATACATGTGACAAAAGAAAAACACATCAAACATGATATATGTACAATTCAGAATATGACTGCAGGGTTGCAGAGAACCTGCATGACATCATGTCAGACATAAACTTCAGAAGACCATCATAGCAAAAACTCTAAATGGGTTTTGTTCTTTTGTTAGCTATTTCTGCAAAAACCAAACATATCTATCACGTCGTTATAGACTGGACTTGTCCTATTCTCTTGTATGTTGACGTGGATGTCTTACTCCTGTGTGTGTCAGTGCTCCTGAGCACGGCTACTGCCCCGCCCCCTGTCGTGCATAAAGGGGGGGCAAGCCCCCATAAGCATGAAGGAAGCGACAAGTTCCAGTGTTGCCAACTTGGCGACTCTAGAAGGTAAATCTGGCAACATTTCAAACCCTCTTTGTCCTCTTTTCTAAAAAGTGAGTAGCAACAAATCTAGCTACTTTTTCTGGTGTCGTTGGACAGTTTTCTGGTATTTGGGACTTAAAAGTGAAAGTACCTATTGTTGTGCAGTTTGTGCATTTGCGGTTGCTCCTGAGACTGTTACTGATACTGTTCAAAGTAAAGTATTTTTGAGTTGCTGCTGACATTTCAAAACCCTCTTTTAAATGGGGTACTTTATTTCATACTTAGTTCTTTTGGTATTAGCTGAGGATTTGAGCATACAGTAGCTAAAGATTTGTTATAAAGAAGATTGATGATTAAATTTTTCCAAAGAGAATGGACTATTTTATTTTTATTTTACAATTTTGCACACACATTTGATTTTGTCTAAATTTACTTCCTGGAAAAAAAATATTGGGAAATATATCATGCATTAAGATACCAGGACATAAGTTTTGGTCCATTTCACCCAGCCTTACCCCAGTCCACGGAAGATCCAATCCGAAAATAATAAAAAAATAATATCAATCAATGCATTCAAATGGTTAGTCTAAAGGCAAATCAAAACATGGTGGCAAAGCGAAGAGGGATAGTGGATAGACCCTGAAAAAATAATTTGTTGTGGCATCAAGTAGCTCAGGGGTCAATACAAATTGACTGAAGTTCCATCAAACTCAAGCCTAAACTTCCATGGCACTGATCAAAATTACAGAAAAAACGACTTTGACATTACCATGGGTTGCATCCCGATGTATCTGCGCCTACGTGCAAAAATGGGGAGAATCGCAAGTGACACACATGTGGCTCATACAGATTTCCACAGCACGCAAAGCCCGTAAGAAGTAAATTGGGATGCTAATTATTTTCTGCATGCAGCAAAATCTTGCACGCAGCCAGGTCATAAGGGCGAGGCAGAGAAGCAGTGCGTGTGTCGCAAGTTTAAAAGTACATTGTGTACATTGGCTCCTCCTGCAGCGGGCGATGTAGTCCTCCAGCTGTACACTGTGGTTCTCTCCACCTCCGTAGATGCACGACGGCATGGCATGCACCTTGCTGATTTCTAAACGACTATATATTCAAAGATCATCAGTTCAAACAATTGGTATTGTTACCCTGAGTTTCACTGTCCTTGTGGACTGGGAGGGCGCCGGCCACAATGCAGGCCCTGCTCTATAATCAAAATCTTCAATTTAAACTGAAATTTGGAAAAACAAGAAATTGGCCAACAAAAAGGAAACCACTGCTAAACTGTTCAAATGCTGTCATTGTGAGGAGAAGGAATGTTTGTGTGGATAAACAGACCTCTCAATCATGATGGAATCTCATCACAAACACTAGTCCGCCAGCTCCTGAAGTAAACATGCCAAAATGGTGACACAAAAAACCGTCAAAGTTTGGAAAAAAACCTTAATTGCTCTTGCTTCCTTTGACCTATAAATGTAGTTAGAATGTTATATTCTCAGGTTAAATGAAGCCAAAGTTTCAGATAATGAGGTTTGTGCATTTGGAAGTGAGCCCTGAAAGACATTTGGGGTGTCTAAAAATGCTCAGTTTCAGAGGGCGTTGCAAAACTGTTTCTTTGTGATGTCACAGAGGAGCGTGCATCCTTATGGGCATGGCTGTAGGCGCTATATGCTCTCTGCCCTTCCCTAAGCTCTGCTTCTCTGTTTATAATACCAGCTCAAGTAGAAGTTATTGTATTTGGTGATTCCCAGCAAGAGAAAATATTTTCATCTGTCAACGGCATTTCATACGGGACTGTTTTTGTGACATGAATGTGAAATATCCGCCAAAAAATTGCTGAAGCCAGAAGCAGCGTTCTCTCGCCGGGAAAGGTCCATTTATGTTGGACATGCTTATGCATCCATGCGGCACCCTCATGTCCGGCTTCTGAGCTCGACCGCACCAATGGTGCCTCTGACAAAGTGTGTCTGACATGAGTGCTCCTCCTCGGGCAGGCGAGGTTGCCACACGTCTGCTTTCTCCACCGCAACAGCGGTGCCACATTACCACTCTAGCCGGGGGTCTCCAGTATTCGAGTAGCACTGCCGTAATATAACAGTCAGGGAAACACTAGCTTTATTGGGACAAGACTGCTATTTTACCACTATGATGAGCAGCAAAGCATCTTGGAAAATGACTTCCATCTCACACCCCGACATCCACCAAAGAGTGCAAATAGAACTTGGCTAACCAGGCCTCTATGTGGACAAGGTTATTATGGAAGTTTGTCAAATTGCACTGTAATGGCAAGGCTGTGCGTGTGCATGCGCTGACAAGGCTCAAAATGATCACAGCTATAGTAGCTCTTGGAATAAGCATCCTGAGAATGGTGTTTGCAGTAAACATAGCTGTGTGTATGCAGCAGACAAACAGGAGGATGTACTGTGGAGCGCACAGCAGCGTGCAGTCACCTGTGAGGTAATTAGCCGAGCTTACAAGGATGTCGCCATGTGAGTGAGCGCTGAGCGAATGTATTGTGTGGAGCCAACAGGGGGAGGAGGTGGTTGCATAAGAGGACTCCACGGGCATCACCAGTGTAGACATGATAACAAACACAATGGCAACAAACATTACCACAGAAGGCATGAGCCGTGATGAGTTTAAGTTACTTTTTTTCTTTTATCCAAAACACAGATGAAAATCAAAATAGATACTTTTGTTTTGTTACTTTTGTAATAGAAACTTATTTTTTTAATTTAAACTAATTCCTTGCATCCTCATCACTTTGATAATGCTTGCGATCATGTCCTGGTCAGGGTTCACCACTGCCAATTTGTATTCATTGCAAATGCTTAACATTAACAGTAAAGTAAACAACAACAGGGAAAATGTTGGAGAAAAAAAAAGAACGTCCAAAGATAATGGCATGCATTCTGTAACCACAAGATATCAACCACGAAACATCACAATGACGTGTGCTGTTTTAAGTGTTTGGTCTCATGAGGAAAAAAACAGGTCAAGCTTTCCTTTAGAACATCAACCCTGCTGTACAGACGCTACGGTACTGCAGTTATGCAAACTACCTTTGATTTACTGCTGCAGAATCTTGGCAGGAATAAAAAAACTTTTTTTAACCAGTTTCTTGTCATTTCATTTTTGGGCCACACACGTCGATGGTGTTCACATCAAATACAGGTACTAGGTGTCTGGGTTGGAATCTTCTTCTTCTTTCTCTTTGGGCTTTTCTCTTCAGGGGTCACCACAGCAAATCAATCTCATCCATCCAACCCTGTCTTCTGCATCTGTCTCTATCATACCAACTACGCTCATGTCCTCCTTCACTACAGGCATAAACCTCCTCTTTAGTCTTCCTCTACGCCTCCTACCAGGCAGCTCTGAACGCAGCATCTACCAATATATTCACTATCTCTCCTCTGGACATGTCCCAGCCATCTCAGTCCGGCTTCTCTGACTTTATCTCCAAGGCCTCTAACATGTAATGTCCCTCTGATGTACTTGTTCCTGATCCTGTCCATCCTGGTCACTCCCAATGAGAACCTATCCACATATCTGCTATTTGTCTTAAATTTCAAAATAATAGAACTAATTGAATTCCATTCATTCCAAACATTATAAATTTACCACAGTGGAACCTTGCTTTTCAAATAATACATCGGTTTTTGCCAAACACTTTCGCCAACATTTTTCTTGTACACAGTCTCAGCCATCGTATAATGTTGTGTGAACCAAACTGTGCTATTTTACCGTTTGGCATGTGATATTAATAAACATGTGGACAGATGAGATTTACATCAAATTTGGATTTAACATTTAGATACAGCACATTCAGATTCAGCATTTCAGATTCAGATTTTTTTCCTCATATTTGACCTGTATCGGATGTTTTCATGCTATCTAATTTTTTCAAATGCAACTCAAGCCTCATTCGAGTGTAGATATAAAAACCATATGTAACCGAGTTACTGTAGTTCCAGATATTAAACCAATACATAATTGAAAGGTGTACTTTCCCATGCAGGACTTGGATAAAAGTTCTCACAGATATAGATAAAAGTTCATAACATCCGACAATGATTTCAAAGTCTCCCTCTTCTGGGCTCCGACATTCACCCACACGCTCCTCGGAAAAGACGTTATAAAAAGTTCTCCACTAAATACCATAGCCAAAAGTCTTGCTCTCTTTCTTCCTAATCTCCTATGAAAAGCCATTTGGTTCAGAAAATGTTGAAATTCCACATATTGCCACCAAGGATGTCAACAACGTGGTCAAGGACACAAACGATGTAAGATGTAGTTGTAGTTGAGTAGTTGTTGTATATTCCCTCAATCTCCACTACTTGCAGTCTTCCCAAAAAGGATGAATAAAGATAAAGGTGATGTTAAATGTTTATTTATCCATTTTTATTCATGATTTATCATTATTTTACATTGTTTTCTGCAGGTAAAATTATAATTACTTTCTATAAAATGCATTTTCTGGTAGTAATTTGGGTGTCTGGAATGGATTACTAGGATTCACATGATTTCCTATGGGGAAAATTGTTTCAGTATTGCACATTTCAGTCTGACCTTTTGGAACAAAAATAATGAAATCTGACGTACCACTGCATATACTGTAAGTGTCTGGAAACAATAAAGAGTAACTGTAGCTATTTGGCACCCGCACCGGTTTCTATGTGTGTTTTGATTAGTTGATTTAGTTATTTATTCTTGAAGCAATACAAGGAGCCATGCTACATGGAGCTTTAATACTACACTGTCAACCACTTTTCAGTTAATTCTGTTCAGCGTACAATGAAACAAGGACAGAATACACACCAGAACTCAAAGAAAGCAAGATAAAATTCATGTTGAAAATGAATCCGGCAGAAAATACTTTCAAATGTGACCTCATGCATCACACACACAAAAAAAGCAATAACACATTTCTTTAACAATATGCAAATTACGCCAAACAATGACATTTTTCCGACTTATTTATAAGCCAAAACTTTTGCATGCATTACCCGAGCAAACACACATGAAGACAATAAGCTTCAGGGAGGGACAGATGCAACCTCAGCCATCTGTTCCATTCAGTTAAAATGCTGGACATCAGTACCATTCAATAAACACTGTCACAACTCAAGGCTGCACACCCACGCAGCAAATTAACATGTACACACAGCAACTTGTCAACAGAACACAGCTACACGGCAACATAGAAAATCAGTGTACATAATGATCCTACATCCTACAGTACAAACATGCAAGTCTTTGAAACAGTTTCCCGAGAAGAGCGCAGGTCCACACATAACAACAACAAGAGCCTCTTACCCATCAGTTGTGCTTTGCTGTCCTTTTGGAGCAAATGTGTGTTTGTGGAAGAGTACAGTATCGGAGGCAAAAGTGTAACTCACAGCTCAAGTCTGCTTGCAGCCCAAAGCACAGCAGACAAATCTTGTTTTCCTAGTGGGAAGAGAGCGCTTTCCCACTCTGTCTCTTTGGTCTGCCCTCCGGCTGCCTCTCCCCTCTCCCCTCCCTCTGCTGCTCGGGTCCCCTCCCACTCTCCCTTTCTCCCACTCTCTCTCTCTTTTTTTGCACTTGCAACTAATCCGAGGGCAGTATCAGCCATTGTAGAGGAGCATGTTGGCGGGTTTGGCGACACTGCAAGTTGTTGGTATCGATCCGATACCAAATAAAACCAGGGGCAGTATTGCCAATACGGATACTAATACAGATAGATCTCCATGATCCTGGATCGATTTTCCAATGTAGTCTTTAATTTGCACATCATGATGATAATAGCCAAAATATGTAGTAAGAAGATGTAACAATGTCAAAAAAATACATTTTTGTTGCCAAATAAAGTTAATAACAAACGTGCAAAATTCTGAATTCAATTGAGAATGTCACACAAAATCCAGTTCAATTTCATGAATTTCAATTGAAGTGGTATTGCAAGTACATTTTTAGAATTTAAGCAGTTAAAATAATTGTAGTGTATGCCAGAATCATGCTTTCGAGTATATTCCATACATATTCCATTGAAATATTACTACTATGAGCCTCGTGTCACTTTATATTTTATTACAGTAAATCAGATGTTTTTTCATGTGCAGTTAAGAAGAAAAGAATACATTTAATTTGATTATGACATTAGCTCTTTTATATTATGGTAGCGTTCCTTTATTCAAGTATTCAAATTGGAGGGAATTTGTGTTTAATTTTAGTGTGTTTTTTTTACAGTGTTTTAGCCAAAACTTTTGTTAAATGTGGCAAATTCGTCCCGTAATTGCAAATAATTTATTTGGACTTTCTGCTGTCATTCCAATGGAAATTAAAAATTTTCAAAGAAATTTAAATTACTTTTTTAAAAAGTGGTGCAAAAAATGAAGCAAGATTTCTTTTTACTCCTAAAGCCCTCCTAACTGATGCAATTTATCAGTCTTTATCAATCTATGTCAATCTCTATGGATCAATCCATCACTAGTATTTTGTAAGAAACATTTGTTCCATCAGATTTTACCCACATTGTCAGTTTATCAGACAAACAGTGTCTCTCTACCCACCTTTTTATTTGGGGACTGAGACACTGCATGCTGTACAGACTCACACTTGGTGTGTCATTTATTCCACACACACACACAATTCTGGCTATCTAAAGCCCTCCTACACACCAGCAGTGCAACAGTACAGGCAGTTTTTGTGAAGCCAACTTGATGAGAATGGCACTGCCTGGCCTTTCGACATCGTAGCCATTTTTTTTTCATTCTTTTTAAATGAAAGGATGAAGGAGACATCTGTATCTGACAACACAAGAGACTCGTGTTTCTGCATATCAGGTACAGTAGTACACTGGTTAAAGTCATTAATCCATTCCAGGAGGTCCAACTCAAACCAAGACAGACTGTAACCAAAGCACACTTTCCCATACAAAATACACTAAAAAATGTTAACACAAACACATTTCATAGACAATAATTATTGGTGTTTTTTGCAGAATATAATGCAAAAATAATTACAAATGACAAATAAATGGACAACTGTGTAAGTATGTGTTTGTGTGTGTGTGTGTGTGCATGCAGCAGGTGCCTGAGCCTTGCCGTCACATTGACATACCTCTGAAATGACTCTTTAAGCCGTAAAATAGTTCTTGCATTCCATTGCCTTCCTCTTTTGTGTGGTGAATGTGTTGTTACATTGTGTATTTCCCTACAACTCAGATACAAACGTCCTAAAATGACCATTTAGGGAATCAAATCTTGGATAACAAAGGGTAGACTGTGTTTTTACTACGGATTATTGTGCCTTTGGAGAGATAGTTTGAACCTGCAATAAAAGCCTGTTGTTCTGGTGATCAAGTCTGGTGCTTGTGTGTCACCAAACATTACAGTAACATTACCGATACCTAGTGACCAGTGTAGAACACGACATCTTTGAATGCATTATACATTTATTTGCATTTTAGTTCACAAATTATTGATTAATTAGATGATTGGTTAATTAATTGATTAATTTGGGCAAAAAATATGGAATATGTGCTTAAATAAACATATATTTCATCTAACAATAGGCCAATGCTCAACCAAGTACACATTGAACAAGAGTTGAACAAGAAAAACTGAACCAGTGAAATGAAGCCAAATGGCTGATTTATTGAGTAATATATTAAAAAAATTAACTGCGATAGAGTGAAACTGCAGGATTCAAAGCCAGAACTGACAAGGAACAAGTATAAGTATACTTTCATCAATTCCAAATGAAACATCTAGGGGGAACCTTTGTTATGTGTGGGACTGTACTGGCTATGGATGATGTGTGATGCACTTGCCCTATGTCGAGATCGGCAGCATAAAACCCTGATCGGAACATTCATAATATATGAGGGCTGTCAATCGATTAAAATATTTGATTATGATTAATCACATTTTGTCCATAGTTAACTCAGAATCACATTTAATCACAGATAGAAAGCAGTTTTTATCTATAATAAGTAGGGGGAATCTCTTTGTGGTAAACAATTTGATATGCAACTACAACGATAATTACATCAAATTTTATGTATACAGTCAGTGAGCACATTTTTGTCACGCCCTGCGTGAGTTCCGGCGTGACAGTTTGTTTATGTTCCCGGTCTAGGTTTTGGTTTCCGTTGTGAACTCTTATTTTGTAGTTAACTTCCTGTTTTGTCCGGTCGTCCTTGGTGGCCGTAATCATTCACACCTGTCTCTAATTTGTGTTGGTATTTAGTTCAGGTGTGTGCATCTCCCCTTCGTGGGATTATTATCATTTGTCCTACTGCTGCCTAAGCTGCCTTTTCTGCCGCTGCTATTATAGCAAAAATAAATATTATTTACCTGCTATCTGGTCCTGCTCTCTGCATCCTGGGGTCGCACCGCAACAAAGACATGCACAGCCGTGACAATTTTAGTATTACTATTTATCTTCATTATTAGCATATTAGCTCTTAGAGCCGCCCAGAAACGTTCGCAAATACAAAATGTGAGCGAGTGAGACCTCTCACACCGACACAAACATGTTTTTTGCATTGGAGTGTCAAGTCAAAAAAAGAATTGTTTATTTATGATACTGGTTTTAAATTCGAAATGTTTGTGAGTAAAAAATATATAGTATACACATACATCATCATCTTATGTGTGCTTATATACGTACATGTGTGCTCAGGACAAAGCGCATGCAGGCTTGTGTTTTCATAGCTATTTTTGAACTCCTGCATAGAAACCGGGAAAACGCGTATTCTACAATCAGTAAACACATCCAAACACCTGGCATCGGTAAAAAGAACCTGTTATCAGCATGGTGTATGGAGCTGACGTCAAAGTCTTACCTAAGTCCCCTGATAAGAGCCAATGCTATTTAACACAAGCCAAAATCACACAAAAAGCCCTTCTTCATTTTTAGAACAGGGAGGCTAACATCAGGAAGTGCAATGACCCCACAGACACAGCAGCACCAACGTAACTGTGTGGGTAAACACTCATGCATGCCTATTAGGAAGCACAAAACATGATCAAAGATCACTGTTGATCTCACAGTCACTTCATCACTGCACCAAGACGGAACCATAGAGTGTAATAGAGATGCCCTCATCCACAGATAAAGCAGAATGGCACTCAGAAGGGTGCAAACACTCCTAAATATTTCCGTTTGATTGAAAAATCATGATGTGTCAGACAACACTGTTCCACTCTGTATTGTGTTCTCTCAGAGGTGGTAATTCAACAACAGCAAGCTCCTTTCAGAGTAGCTCCATCTGCTGGATCTGATGGGCCACTATTAAACGGATACCAATAGTGGAAAATGAAGCAACAAACCTTATACGTTATTAGTATGTGTTATTATGAGTTATTAGGATGAACATTTCAGTTTTTCATTTTTACATGATGCTTTTTGCTCTATTTGCCCCATTGTGTGACATGACATCAATTCTGTGAATAACCTCTGCTCTTGTCGACTATTTGGCTTGATAGCTTCCCGTCGGTAGTGAACAATGGTAATACAAAAGAGAAGGGGAGTGTTATTGCAACTGGAACTAACCTGATGCGTGGCAACAATCTGTAAATCCGAAATCTGAGGAAAAGGCGACTGATCGCACAAATCACAGCCTTACCATAAGCTGCAGGTTTTTTTGGGAGGTGCACATTACGCTTTGTTTTGCTTCAGTGTCGTGTCGACTGGCAGAACAAGGAAAACAGAAACCAGTGAAATATGTAGGGTTATAAAAGTTTGCATGGTTTAAATGAGGTGTTTAATCCTGTGAGTGGTGCACCCTCTTTTGCATGATATGATTTTTTGTTTTTTGTGTAAACCATTTTTTGAGGAGAATTTCAGCTAGGCCTTGCATGAAATTGATGCACACAAATGCTTCCTGACTCTTCTTTGTAGGTATTTGCTGGATTCTTATTGGTTGGCAGTAGTTTTCAGGCATTTTGGAACTAATTAATAAAGAAAACTAAGGTTTTGATTGTTTTTGTGAGTAACATACTTAAGACAACATGTGGGCAGCGTTATAAGGAGAAAAATGTATCTGTGAAAGATGTCTTGTGCTATTGTTTGCATCAGTCAACAAGAGAACCGGACACGACGATAAGTGAACATATCCAAGATAAATCTCACATGTCGCTATCTGCATCAGAGCCAGCGTGCGTGCGTACGCATTCAATAATGCATGTGGCATAATGATTGCAAGGCATGCTGAAGTACACAGTGTGGCAGCTAGGCAGACAGGACTGATGAATAAATAATGCACGGTATCTGCTTCATAATGTACACACATATAAACACACAGGCAAACCACAAGTTAGCTCCTTTGCTGAAAATGGGGAAAAATGCTTTTATTTTGAGGCACCATGTGCTCTTTCCCTCATTTAGATGGGGCTGGGGGTGTCTCCCCATCTCCTGTGAGAATCACAGAATTGAGATTCCAAAACTGTGAGACACAGTGTCATTTATTATTGATTTTGGTTATTTATAATACACATTCACTCTCTTCACTCCATCTCTTCATTCACGCTCTTCCTCCATTCTTTGCACATTGTCCCATCCATTTGCCAATATCTTTCTTCCATAGGTAAAACAAAACATGTCATCTAAGTAATCAGCTGCTGTCTGTTATAAAATATCAAACATGTTTAATAAATATATATTACAAAAATTAAAAAAAATGGATCTAAACAGTTTATTTTAAAAAACAGACCCAATTTAAAAGAAGACGGTGCTTTGACGAGGAGCTCCCTTCATTCATATTTTACATCGTCTTCAGTCTCAATGGTAATGCTTTCAGGGCTTGGGCCGAGGTTGCAGCACACAGAGAGAGCCATTAGCTGTCATCGATGCTATACTTAAATATGTTGGCATACCCCATTTCTTCATACGCACTTAAACTCATATGGGTGCCTTTGCACACCCATTACTACCCAGTACTACAGCCATACCTCAAAGGGCACAGAAAGCAGACAATAACAATCTTTTTAAAATGACTCTTCTTTGCTAACCAACACAGTTACGAAAGAAACCTCTGCTTTTCTTATTGACCACGGCGGGGAAAAAACTAAAAGGAGCCAAAGAAAGTTGCAAGTGCATGTATTTTGATAAAGAATGTGAGAAACACTATTGCATTGAAGACACTGTAACACAGAGCAAAACACAAAAATGGTGTCAATGTGACTCTAGCTGCCTCATCACCGCAACATTCCAGTCTTCAACTAAGGTAAAAGTGACGTTAAATATTCCATATCAATTTATTATAAACTATAATGGTAAAACTATTCAAATAAAGTTTTTGGGTTCACAATTTTGGGTGTCAGAACGAATTAATTGGCAAAAATTTTTCTGGAAAAATTTGATTTGCTTATAGTACATATTGGTTTGAATCCTACCCTCTGGAATGAATGACGCTAACCAAGGTTCCTCTGTAACAACAAAATGCAGCAGAAGAAAATATTTTTTTTTTGCCTTACAGTTCAGGTACAACTCATTCATTCATTCATTTTCTACCGCTTTTTCCTCACGAGGGTTGCGGGGGTGCAGGAGCCTATCCCAGCTGTCTTTGGGCGAGAGGCGGAGTATACCCAATCACAGGGCACATATAGTTTGAAGTCGCCAATTAACCTAGCATGTTTTTAGAATGTGGGAGGAAGAAAACCGGAGAAAACCCACGCATGCACGGGGAGAACATGCAAACTCCACACAGAGATGGCCGAGGGTGGAATTGAACCCTGGTCTCCTAGCAGTGAGGTCTGCACGCTAACCACTAGTCCGCCGTGCTGCCCCTGGGTACAACTCAAGAAGGCCAAATATTATATAGTACATGTAGAAGTGTATTACTTCCAAAACAACCATGTACAGTCGTCCTCTGTTTATCATGTTTAATTGGCTCTAAGCCTGACTGCAATAAGTGGATGTCCGCAAAGTAGGAATCAATATTAATACATTTTATATTTTGATAGTTAGAACCTAGAAAACCAATGTTTTTGCCATTATCAGAGCCATATAGATATGAAATAACACCTCATAGTCACCTTTACACTCCTATTATTCTTTGTTTACTCAACTGTAATACGCTTCCTACCAGATCATTGCAGAGACACAATGTTTTAAATATTGCATGCTACAAAGCTAACTTGTTAGCCTCAAATTTATTAATCCATTTATCAATATCAATTCTAAGTGGAGAGGAAAGACAAAGTGTCCAGACAGAAACATACCACTTCCACACTGAATAGGAGTAGAACTCTATCATATCGGACATGTAATGGCTGACTCCATGAAGTGTGAAGGCATAATCTAACCCAATGTCATGTCTCAGTGTAACAATACTGACGCCTAGTGACCACATGATTGTCAGTTCTTTTTTGATTACTAATCATTGATAGTCAATCACGAAACAGCAATAATTTATTAATTTATAATTTAGTTTTAAAACTGAGTGAGGGAGCAGTTTTTTCAGTCCAACAGAGTAAAGAGGGAAATGACACATTAAACAACGCATCAGCATGAACTAGACTTGCTATTAAATAGCAACAATGGACAAGAACAATGTTTTTTTTGCAAGTGGTTGTAAACCACTGTTTATGCTTTAAAATCAAGATTGCAGTGTTCAAAGCAAGGACACAGCTCCAGGGTAAGGGAAAGCCAATGTTATCTTATGTGCTTATTTTTATTCATTTATAGTTGTTTATCCTTAAACGTAACACTAATTTGACAGTTACTCATTGTCATCAACCATAATATCAGCTCAGCACACGTGGAGCTCAGGTAGTTCCTGCTTTTGCTGGCTGAAATGGGTCAAACTGGAGCTCAAGGGTGGGAGGCATTTACATTTCCATTTGCTAATTTGTTAATCTGGATTATGTTCCAAAAAAAACACAACCAACTATTTCCGTGAAAAACTCTGGAAGGGTGGCACATGTCACAGTCCAGAACATGTTCAATTTTTGATGCAAAGAAAGTTACAAACACTATTTAAAAAGTGTTTAAAAAGTGTTAAAAAAGTGTTAAATAATAATAATACGTAGAGCTGCACAGCTGACTGCAACCAGCAGACAAGATTTATTTCTTCTTTTGATTGTTTTTCTGCTAATAGTGACATCTGTGTGCCACAAGCCAGCAACACCCTGAGCGTAAAGCAAAGGTCTAAACCCAGAAGTGGTCATTCATTATACATGGCTTCCAGTAGACTGCTCGGTATCCATATGGTTCTGCTTGGGCTTTTAAAAGCCTTTACAAAACACGCCTCTGCATTAAGTGAGAGGCAGTGAAAGGGTCAGGAATGTCTGGAGTCAAATGTACACAATATACCGTGGAAAGTGTTGAGGTAACATTTGCACATGGGGAAAAACTGTAATCCGCACAGCTACACAGCATGAGGTGATCCTGATGATAGAGCAAAATAGGTGGTAATCACAACCTGTAGCAATTTCAATTTCAAATGTGTTCAAGAAGTGTGCAAAGCATATTTAGCTTTTTATTTAGCTATTTAGCTTCAATCTGGATTGTGTCAAAAGTTAACAATAGCAATTGAAAACAGACGGGGGATGGTTCTGGAGCTGAACCCAATCAAATGAATATGTCAATTTTATTGCAAATGTTCATCCAAAATCGAAGGGTGTGTCAAAAATAGACTTTTGGTGTATCTTTTTATGTTTATTCACCATTGTCTGCTGTTGCCAGAACATCTTATTTCATTAATAGTAAGTCCTCCTTCTGTCCTTTAGAGGGCAGCAGGAAAAATGTATATCAAAACTGGAAATCTGATCAAATCAACTGATTTTAGTTTTTCGTGAAGCAGAGCTTTACCACTTTTATCACACCAGTGAGGATGGTAGACACTTGGACTAATTATTGAGACATATGGCATGGTCCTGTCACCTACCCCCCAGCTCCCACCCCCATTTATTTTGCGTCAAATTTGCTAACAGACGTTCAGTAAATCAATTGAATCTTGAACAGCATCTTGAAATGAAATAAAATTACAGAATTCATCCTTAATCCTTCATAATTATACACACACACACACATATATATATATATATATATATATATATATATATATATATATAGACACACACTTGGCAGGTTGTGGTGAGTTTGAGGCCTGTGACGTGATCATCCGTCAGGCAGCGGCTATAAAGGCCCGGTCCCAACCGGCTGTACATGCGAGTGTAGGCAGAATTTGGAGTACCGCCTCAGTACCGATTTGTGAGCATACAGACACTATATAACACTTATATAACACTATATAACACTTAACACTTAGTGCAGGAGGAACTTTCATTGTATGCGACTTGGGATGGATGATGTGTGATGCGCAAGTGTAACGTGTGAGCATTTGCGTCACGCTTGAAACAGATGTTGTGAACACTGAAATCACATGATCTCCTCTCTGGGCACAGAAGAGGAAGTCAACTGCATCTGCGCTTCAGAAGGCAGCGCATGCGGCTGGAGGGGCCCGGCAGAGGTGGATAAACCTGCTTTTCATTCAGGTTTTCTGTAAATAATATGAAACTAGAAATAAATGCATTGTGAAATACAAAACGTGAGTCGTGGATACCAGCATTTTCTTCATGTTCTCGTAAAACAAGCATATTGGCTTTGTTTGGCTTGAAATAAGTTATGAAAATAAATGTTACAAAAATGAGTAGCTCTTGTCCATTTTCATTTTGTAAAAGTATATCTCACAAGAAAAAAACCTCTTGACCCCGAATATAGCCAGTAGTACATTTAAACATTTCCAATGCATGCATGTGATCGCTATTGGCATCGGTCGATTTTAGTCATGGATTATCAGAATCAATTTGTTTTCTGGGGCGCCACGGCGGTCTAGTGGTTAGCTCACAGCTAGGAGACCAGGGTTCAATTCCCACCCTTGGCCATCTCTGTGTGGAGTTTGCATGTTCTCCCCGTCCATGCGTGGGTTTTCTCCGGGTACTCCGGTTTCCTCCCACATTCCAAAAACATGCTAGGTTAATTGGCCACTCCAAATTGTCCATAGGTATGAATGTGAGTGTGAATGGTTGTTTGTCTATATGTGCCCTGTGATTGGCTGGCGACCAGTCCAGGGTGTACCCCGCCTCTCGCCCGAAGACAGCTGGGATAGGCTCCAGCACCCCCCGCGACCCTCGTCAGGAAAAAGCGGTAGAAAATGAATGAATGAATGAATATTTGTTTTCTGTTTTGGACATTTTGATTATGTAGAAGAACCTCCTATCACAAACACAAGCACAGACAACAAATAAAAATAAGTGCTTAGAGTCTGACAGCTGTGAGTGTGTGCGTGTTCTCTTTAACAAGGTTAACATGGAGGCCACAACCTCCAGCTATAATTAGGTACTGATAAAACTGTTTTCTTTGTATTTTATATTCCATTATCAGCCAAATCTGTCGCTCTATTGGGAAGTTTTACATTTGTGTAATAATTCACAATAATTATCAAATATTGCAGATTTCAGTTTTCATGTAGTAAAAAGCTCCAAAAGGTGGACAAAAGGTACATTCAAAGAGATTATTAAAGTTATAAAGCTGAGGCCGCATTTAGAAACATACCCAAGGAGCTGACATTGAAATGTAATACTGAATACATAAATAGTGTGTGTGTGAACCTTATGGGAGCTGTGCAGAAAAGAGGTAGCTGCAACTGACTGCTGCCTACACCAAACTGGCAGAGGACATGCCGCTCCATGCCAGGTCATGGAGTGTGTGGGTGTGGTAGTGGGCTTTGTGGGCCCATCTGGGGATCTGGCAAGCACGTCTGAGGCCAATGTGGGCTCCCTGTTGAGCGCATGTGTACTAAACAGGTTGTGTCATCCTCAAAAGGTGTTTACGTGATGCAGGTGCTGCTGGAGGTGACTGGAGGGATGTATGATTGGACTAACACAGCAGCAGGAGACTAAGGCCCTGTCCACACCAATACATTTTTTATGCATATTTGTTATGCAAATGATGTACCAATTATGTACTTATGTCTACACTACAGAAGTGTAATTTAATGTTGCAATGGCAAACATAGCGTTGCTGCTTTTAAGCAAACTGAAGTCACTTTTTGTGTGACTAAGAGGAAACATAGGTCTACTTTTGCATTACATTGATGAACAAATGAGCCATTAAAGGCTTCGGAGGATGCAACTGCTGCTGTTTTGCTCTCTAAAATTTGGGACAAGACTCGAACAGACCTGTAGCTGAGACAACTTTCATAAGCATGTCTTTATTTTCGGAATGTTTGCACGACAAAGACATTGTGGTAGCGTTTGACTGAGAAAGCTTGGTAAATGGTCTTTCACTTGTATTGTGATTTTTCATCTCCAAAGCACTCAAAGCGCTTTGAAACTGTTTATGTAAAAGGTTGTTCATTTGTTGTGGAGGATTAAACAAGGACAAATTGCCAGACACATAGAATTATTTCAGCAATGATATCGTCACAGCTGATATGTTTTTTTGTGAGTTGTTTTGTGAATGATAAAATACACCACACTTAATAATCAACATCTGCATTTACATCTTAATAAAGAACGTGTTTTATCATTTTTTTGTTTTATATTCAATACATTTTGCTAACAAATGTGAAATAAACTACTCAAAGGTAACGCTCCGTTGCTAGCAATACAAACATGTATCTTCTTCTGTGAGTCCTTTGTTATGGTGCGTCCATGGAAATGGTGCTTCTGATTGGTTGAAAGTCCATGGCTGCAGCACCCCCCTTTACTTTGACATGTGCCTGACATCCTGTGAATGTGTATTTGTGTGGACCAGGGGTCAGCAACCTGCGGCTCCAGAGCCGCATGTGGCTCTTCAGCCTCTTTATTGTGGCTCCCTTTGCGATGCTTGAATATTTTTAACACCCGAGTGGGGAAAATGCACGTCTTTTGTAATGAGTTTTAAAAAATCCAACTTTGTCTGAGACCATGAATGCATCCTGAGTGAGTTCTGACTGCTATCCAGTTCAGTACATGAAGAAAAACAAGTAATACTTACCTACAAATCTAAAAAATAAATTAGAGATAATTTAAAAACAGCGGCACGGGAACTTGTTTTTACGTTTACAGTAGTTTACACATACATTTATGTAAGTTTATCTCCAAAACTAGCAAGAGTACTCCAACTCGTCTTTTCTTATCTGAACTACTTTGATACCCCCAAATTCCCTCCAATGTTGTTTTAAACATACTATATGTTTTGCGGCTCCAGGCTATTTTTCTTCAGTGGGCATTGGGTAAAATGGCTCTTTTCATAGTAAAGGTTGCCGACCCCTGGTGTGGACAGATACCTTAAGTACAGTGGGTCACGGGTCTTTGCCTAAGGAAAAAAAATATATTGACCCGCTGTCTGTGAATGCACCTCGTGTTCTTATCGGTGCTACCCAATCGCTACACCTTCACAAAGTACTACAGGCCATGTTTATAGGCGACTTTGACAAGCTTGTGTTGCGGTAGAACAACATTGAGTGGGGTTTAAACGTGCCGTCCGTCTGACACGGAGCTGTAGATATCTGCTGGAGAAGAGAGTGCTATGAAGAGAGAGACAGCGTCTCACCGATCATAGACACAAAGCGACACAAGCGATATTAACATGAATGTTTTACTGATGTTGTACTTATACTTACTTGTACTTTGCATTAGATATGAAAAACACAAAAATGCTGTTCTGACATCTACACTTAGTGCTTAGCAAAGGCTCCTGCACATGTGCGGGCAAGAAGAGGGCTTGCACCACAGTCAAAAGTTTGAGCCCTCTAGGCAGCTGTGCAACCATTGCAAGCTATGCAGAAGAAAACCTCTGGGTCACCCCACCATTGGCGGGTGATGGTGGGTTTAGAGCCAGTGTTCTATGTTGTTATTTATGCCACTTAACCAAAACGTGTATACTGAGTATTAGGTGTAGACTAAAAACAGCAGCATAACATATGAGAAGTGAAAAAGACTTATGCTGGCACAAATCTATGTTGCAAGAGTCAATGATTGATTCACAAACACACACCATTTTAAAAGACTCCAATGAGGCAGGAGAGCAGTATCGGGGGCCATGTCACCAGTCTTCATGTGGTCAGGGTGACCTACAGTACGTAACCCACCACAGATTGATATTACAACGATAGGAAAGATATAACCAATGGGGTTTATTAACTTCCAATTAACCTGAAATATACTGTGGTTGTTGATAGCTTCTGTAAATTGTGTCAAAGAGCCGCTCAGATGCCATACATTTGCAAAGGAATTCCTTTGCTTGTTCCATTTGCAAGTTGCATCACTTAAAATAATCCCAAATATTGACATACTCTGCAGCTGCGAGCGGCACTCTTGGAAATACACATGCAGAAGAAGGTTTCTGCTCTGCTCCACTCTGTGGTCTGGGATGCTTGCCAGCTGTTAGTTAAGTTAGCGTTGTTTCTTTTGAGTGTTTTTGCCGACAGATATTCTGGTCTGCTCCGTTTGGTTTGGCTCTGGTAATCAGTCCAACTTGCAGAGTTAAATTCTTGTCACAACATGGCTGTTTAAAGGTGTGGTGACAGATGTTGGCATCTTTAAGGGCCATGCAGATGCACTGCTGTCGCATTTAAATTCCAATATATCATTTTGAAATGCCCATGACTGCTATAGACTTGCGTTGTTAAAGAGCAACTATTGAACGGTTTAAATCACTGAGTACGGGCCCTACAAATAAATGTGTCAGTTAGAAAAAACAGTAAGTCTGAATGAGAAGAACACGGTTTTACTAGATTTCCCAATGCAATTACTGTAGTCCAGTCAGGCTATATAGCTTATGTTCACTTCAAAATGCTCTGTTACAGAGACATGGACACACACAAACCCACTTTACCACACTATTCTTGTTCTGGTGACTTCAGTAGAATGGAAGTATGACACTGCGGGTTTTGCAAAATAGTTGCTGTATATTCTGCCCTCTTTTACAAACACAGCAGTTCAAGTAGATACGCTAATAACTAATAATGACGCTAATAAATTGCCTTGTGAGTCTTTCAGACCATCTTATTAAGCGCTGTGTGTGTGTGTTCACTCACTTCCACTTTTGAAACACAAGCCGCCCAAATAGCTGCCTTTGAGTATGCCCGCCTGTAACTACCGACTTGTAACCCGAGAGACGGCTTGTAAATAAAAAACACCTTTTAGTCGAGACACTCATATGCCATCTTATAAATGACAATTAAAGCAGTTTCTGTATCTGAGTCCAGAAAGTGGCATTTGTGACTCAATGTACTCCGGTGACAATTCAAGTCACTGCCACCGTAAATAAAAGCCATCTGCAAGGGCTTTGAAGGTAAACTTCCCATTCGAAATACCATTTTCTTTGTCTATTTCTGCTAGATAATTGTTCTCGCTCAACATTAACTGCAACATGTTTTTTACTATCGTGTTGGCTGAGGGTCAAGCAGGAGGCGTGAATTGCGTGTGAGGAAAATAATGGTGTTAAAGGGAATTTCCATTAACTTGCTATGAACCCATTAACTTTGACAGCCCTAATATGGACTTTATTTTTGTATTGACAAATTAATTCAAATAGACCGAAAATCATACGTGTGTTAGTCAGAGGCTGACACAGCAGCTCCAATTTCCAAGCTCAATGTACTCAGTGTACCAATTAAACAAACTTTTTATACCACTGCTGGTATTGCATATTACTTAAAGACCCATAGTCTTCAAGTCTTCAAGGCAGATGCTTATTAGAAAGTAGTAGTATGTGGTATGAGCTGTGTCATTCAATTTGTGCGTCTGTGTCACAAGTTCAACTCAATGCATCACTGCTGCCTTCAGGTGTCCGGCAAAAAGTCGTACATGACTATATAAGTGGAGGGACCAGACAATTATGAAAAAAGTGTGGCTTACAGTCCTGAAAATATGCTATTTACAGTTGGAAAAGAAAGGTGGTCATTGCTGAAATGAAATGACTTGAGCCTGCTAACATCCAGGAGAAAATGGAATACGGAAATACTCCAAGACAAATACTAATTTATTGACAAATACATTAGTAAATAATAATAATTCAATAATCATTATTATTCCTTCACTGTTATGTCATTTATGTGAATACTGTCTCTTGTCTGTCTCTAGTTTATCAACCTGTCCTCCAAAAATGATTCGCCTGCTCATCTCATCTCTTCTCTCACCTTCCCTGTCTTCCTCCTCACTCCCTGCAGCGTCTGTCCTCTGATAGTTATGTGTCAGTGGAGTGTGGGCTGCTGCTAATTTGTGCAGAGTGGGAGAAAGCTTTTTTGGCATGTGGTGAAAAAGTATATTTTAGGCTCAAGATTCAGATTCTCACAGGAAGGTGGGCACACACAAACATACACATTTGTCTGCACTCCTCTGTTCACATTCTGTCCTCATGTCATGCGTGCTTTCACCTAAACAAACAGATGCTCCAACCCACATTCACATTTAAGACAGATTCTGAAAAGTAACGACTTCTGTTTCACTAAACAATACGTCCTCCTGCGTATGAATGTAGTCATCCTCATTAATATGCATACAAATCTGTCTCCTTTACCAAGTTTTCAATCATAATGACACTAAATTTGATCAACTGATCAATTAAATTGCAAACACCTTCACACACTCACTCAGTTATACTGATTTAATCATAAAAAAACAAGTAAATAATAAATAAATAAAAAAGGTAAAATAGAATCCTGATGCGATAGAGGCACACAGAAAGTTTGACTAGGAAGTACTACAGATGTCTGAATACATCAAGTTAGAGCTCGATAAAACATACCAAAAAACTTGTCTGAATATAATAAATTAACCATTCAAGGTTATAAATAAAGCACCATTATTTTCTGTGGTAATAATCATTTAGGAATCTGGAAAAATCCAGTGACGAGCAACCCAAACAGACTGTGATTGACTTTACATGTTCCACAGTAGTTATTTGCATATACAATTTGTTCCAAGACCCTAGCTTTTCCAAGGATAATTGGAATCTGGTCAAACATGAATGTACACCCACCCATCACTGTCAAAGAGCCACTAATTAACGGTGCAATGGTACATGTATTTATAATATGATTTTTTGGGGGGGACAGAACATTTGGTATGGTACGAGGGGTTGCCAGTTCCCACACAGAATACATTGACTTGGGGACAGACAGTGTAACTGTCTTGCCAAGAGGCTACTCCTTAAAATAATACAGCACTGAGCAACAGACTTCAGGAGTCCATAGCTGACCGGTCTCTGTCAGAGACCTGAGATGGGAAAATGAATACTAAAATCAAACTATTAATGCTGCACCTCAGCCCTTTAATTTCCTAAAAATCAGATACAAACTTCAGACTGTTCGAATTGTTGAATTGTTGAATTGCTGAATTATCTGCCAGCAGTTTGCAGTTTCATTTTTAAAATTAAAATAAATTTTATGCTTTACATTTTATTCCCTTACTCTGCCAAATTAGAGAGAATCGGGTCGATCCATAGTTGTGGTATGACTCAATTGCTAAAGGAAAACCAAAGCACAGTTTCATCCATATTGTACATATGTCTGGATGTATAGCTTTCCTAATGTGTTTGCATGCGTCACTGCTGAAGGCATTGAAATATGTTATCAACAGTTAGTAACCATGACCATTTGTTACATGCTCTCCCACTATGGTTGTCCCACCATATTGGACAAACATACCACACGTGGGTTGATGGCATGCTTATCAGGCATCATCATCCTACATTCCTCTAATGAAGAGCATCATCTTGTTTCACTCGTGTGTACACAGATTCCCTCAATTACACAGCGTCAGGACTAAAGAGATTGCATTATATTTAAGAACGGCATGTTGACTTGAATGGCCTCTTAAGGCATGCCGGTCCTCTCAAAGATATTTATGGGCAGTCACACGCTGACCAATTGAAAACTACAATTATCTACCATCCGTGCAAAAACGTTTTTTTCTCAAATTTTGGAGATAAAAAGCAATTTTGAGATAATTAGATAAAATTGGAAGATCGAGACCTGTTTTTTGGAGCCAAGGTTCAACAGTGGCCTTTTTACAAAAGGATGGCACAATACCAGAGGAGAGGCTGCTGTTGATATCACTAACACCACCCAAAAAGCTTTATTTAAATTATTTGTACAAATTACTGTTTACGCCGTACATTGTTCATATTTGATGTCATCTATTTATTCTCCACATTATTATTATTATTATTATTATTATTTATTATTATGCGGGAGCTTGGCAACGACATTATGTTGACAATTTCACTGCTGTGATATTGTGCAATGACAATAAAGAAAGTCTATCTAGTATCTATCTATCTATCTATCTATCTATCTATCTATCTATCTATCTATCTATCTATCTATCTATCTATCTATCTATCTATCTATCTATCTATCTATCTATCTATCTATCTATCTATCTATCTATCTATCTATCTATCTATCTATCTATGGGGGGACTGGGTCAATGGGAGAGGAATAAGGCTTAAAGGGGACCTCTTGTGCTCATTTTTCGACCCCTTGTATTGAGTTGTGGACTCCCGCACAGAACTCTTTCTAGATCTTCCAGAATCTGAACCTATTCTAGTTGTATTTCCTTGGATTTGTGCTACCCGCCAAAACAGTGTGATTGAATTTATTCCACCCATGGATGCCCGCCCATGGACACGCCCACTCTGCTGTAATTGGTCACTAACTGCAGACAACCTTGGAACTTCTTTCTTGTTAAAATACAATGTTTTTGCTTTTAATATTTTGACTTTATTCTGATGTTGTTTTTTTATTTCTTCTTGTAAATTGCCTTATATTATATTTTGAATGGGTCACTGGCCAGTAAAAAAAAACAAAAAAAAACAAACTGTGGCCCTTAAATGGCACTTTGGACACACAAGGCTTACACTGTAGTTCTATTTTTGTAAACATTAACACACAATGAGCAATGTGCTCATTTGTTTTACTATGTGGAATGTAATGCCACAAATTGAGTTTGAAACTACATTAACGTTATCCAGGGATTAGTACAGAATATCTTGTGCATTACGTACATAACATAATGTTTTCTCTGAAATTTGAGTAAAAAACCACTTTGAAAGGTGAACATGTGTTTTGCAAACAAAATCAACTCTTTTGCCAGCATCCCACTCAAGTCAAGTCAAACTGGGTGTGGAGGGAAGGAAACTATGACGTGTGACCATGTGCTGTGTCACACATGAACAGGCAGCAGACCGTAAAATACTACCAATGTTGTTTTTCTGGGTTGCTAGGCGCTATTTTCAGCCCAAGCAGACTGTGACATGATTAATACATGACAGAAGGAGGGACTGGATTAAAAATTCAAATCTTACAGATCCGCACACCAAATGTGCAACTCTGAATTTCATATTCAAAGCAAAGCCTGATTCCTTTGTTTCTGAGTCAAAGCTAGGTTTTCATACCATACGACACAAAACCAGAATTACTGGAATAATGACCACCTCAGCCATGTCACCCCATAAATACTTGACAGAAAGGAGGCAGGAGAACCACATGCACTCACATACACAAACATATTCACAGTATTGGTATGGAATAATAGACACAGCAAATACTCTGCATTGTTACCAAATTGCAAATTTCGGGTGATATCCGGGCCATTACGGAAATCCAGACAGCTTTCAGATGATGAGGCTTGAATACAAAGCAGAGTGGGTGTTTATTCGGCGCCAGTCTGTGACGAAGAGGAACGGGGAAGAAAGCTTTATATGACAAAGTTCTACAGAAAAGTGGCATTGTATTTGACATTTGGTTGTTTTTACCATTTGTTTTTGTGTTGGGGAGGTCGTTTGGGAGGTAAACATAAGAGACTAATCGTATATGTGCTCATGAATTGGCAGGGAAAACATACTGTATCTCACACCAGACAGGTTTATAGGTTGTCCACTCAAATGCCATTGATGCCTGGGAAGGAAGACAGGTCAAAGGCTATCCGCCTGTCATGCAGGAGTGGGAGGAAATCTCCACGGCAACCACAACAAATATACATATAAATATAGAGAGCATAAAGTTGAAAGCATTACAAGTCTGTGCGCTCATAGCAATGTGAATGCTGAAATATAATAATGGAAATAGGTTCTAATCCTTTAATATGCTGCACCTGAATCAAATAAACAAGCAGTAATAAAAGGGTGTCCTCTTTTTTATTGTCAATAAGTTATCTCATTTTTAAAATACATCCATCTCCCTCTATCTTCTACCGCTTTTCTGACGTCCAGCAGACTAAGCAGGGAAGCCCACACTTCCCCCTCCCCGACCGCTCTTCCAGCTCCCAGCTCCTCTCAGGGGATCCCGAGGCATTCCCAGACCAGTTGAGCGACATTGCCTCTTTATTTCTAAAATTAAAAAAATAATGACTGTTTACTTGTAATAGCTTAATCTATAATACTGTGATTCCTCCTTTATTGTAGTTGATTGATTCCAGACCCAACTGTGATAAGCAGGATTTCTTGTTTAAAAATAGAACCTACTAAAAACGGTTTCTACCATTAATAGAGCCCTCTAGACATTGATATACACATTTAGAGTCACTTTTACACAGATAGTACACAATGTACTAGACACGCATCCATCCAGTTTCTATTCCGCTTATTCGCACTAAGGTCGCAGGGGTGCTGGAGCCTATCCCAGCTGTCCTCGGGCGAGAGGCAGGATACACCCTGGACTGGTTGCCAGCCAATCACAGGGCACATAGTATAGACAAACAACCATTCACACTCACATTCATACCTATGGACAATTTGGAGTGGCCAATTAACCTAGCATGTTTTTGGAATGTGGAAGGAAACCGGAGTACCCGGAGAAAACCCACGCATTCATGGGGAGAACATGCAAACTCCACACAGAGATGCCCAAGCGGAGAATCGAACCCAGGTCTTCCCGATCTCCTAACTGTGTGGCCCTGTGATAGAGTGAACCCATGAAATTCAAAGAACAAAGTGGGAAGAGATTATTATTATTAAAATGAAGTTCACATTTCAATGCAAATTAATATTTTCAAGGAATCTGCTATTTTTTTATCACTTTGTCTGTGGATATAAATAACATTTATATAGGCTGAGATATATCAACAGACTTCCTTGTGGACAGACATACGTGATCGCCACATGGAAAAGGAAGAGAGCGAATGCCAAGTTAGTGATGGCTGGCAAGAGGACAACTTGGCTGAGAAGCAGGAAGCAGACATGACTGCTCCTGTCAATACACGCCCAGAATACAGTAATTACCAATGCTCCACGAGAAAGGAAAAAGTTATAAAAGAGTTGATAAATCCAAAGAAACACTGTTTTATTAAACTCATAGGCACAGAGCATTTATCTGAAGGTGCAGCGTCACCCTGTTCGAGGCAACATGACAACCATTCACCATGACAGTGTGCCAGCCGATGCAACCTGTCTAGTTCAAGACAACCCAGTCTGGTGTATTCTGAGACTCCATTATCTGCTACTCTATCCTGTGCCAACTGTGCCATCCTGTCTGCTAAGTCTCCTCCAAAATTGCCCTTCTGCTACAAGTAAACCGAGCCAGTGTGAGAAGGTGCCAGCCACACTGACCTATCATCACCACTTTCAACCACAAATCACCCACTGCTGCCAAAACATGGGAGATCATCGTCAAGCCATTGGCATGATCTCGTATGTATTTAATAACATTGTTTACATTGCTGGGTTTATGTTTCTATTTCTGGTCTACTCTTCCAGGTGACACATTTTCCACAATAGTAGACAAGTGCATCATTGTGTTGCGATGAAGATGCAGCCAGGATATAACCAGATATGCGGGAGAAAATGTATTTTGTATTGCTGCTTTACAGGAACACCAAATATAGAAACAAAACAAAGGATTCCCAGGGTTTGTTTATTTGCACAAATATCAATATTATTGATACTAATAACTGTCGGAATAATACTTGCATGATGAGACAGACATTTTTCAGTTCTCTTCCATGTTATTTTTGTAAATATGTGCTTTTTCTTGTGTTGTTTCATATAAAAATGTTTCATGTAAACATGTTTTTTTGCATTAACTAATTTAACTATGGCATAAAGATAAAAAGTACATAACTATGAATAAGGAGTGGAAGGAGCAGAAGGCCAACAAAATAAACAAACGGCTGGTCGCCAGCCAATCACAGGGCACATATAGACAAACAACCATTCACACTCACATTCATACCTATGGACAATTTGGAGTCGCCAATTGACCTAGCATGTTTTTGGAATGTGGGAGGAAACCGGAGTATCCGGAGAAAACCCACGCATGGACGGGGAGAACATGCAAACTCCACACAGAGATGGCCGAGGGTGGAATCGAACCCTGATCCTCCTAGCTGTGCCAATGCTCGACCGCCGTGCCACCCTATGGCAATTATATTACATGTTAAATATAATTAGATACATATATTATGACATATACTTACCACGATGAAGATTTTGCAATAATCAAACATATCCAAAATGAACTAAGTGTAAGACTTAAAGTAAAAACACGTATAATATCTGATAAAAGGAAGTACAGTAATCATGTAGTTTCTTGATTGAATGTGGTCTTATATTAGTGAAAACAAAAAAAACAAGTATTTTGACCAAAATAAAGCATTTTCAAACATAACAACTAAAATACAAATATAAGGCATTCCAAAGCCGCATTCAAAAACATCATGATGATATGTAGTGTTCTACACTTGTCACTAGGTGTCAGTAATATTACTGTAATGTTCGGTCAGACACACAAACACCGGACTTGATTACTCAGGTTTGTATTGTTTCACACCAGTTACAATAATCCTTTTAAACTTACTAAGCTAAAACTCCGCTTCCCCAGCACTGGAACACACCTGCGAGCATGACTCTTATTTACTATGTCTTACATGGCTTATTTTCTCTTATTATGTCTATTATATTGGGGAATAGAAATGTAACGGTGACTCTAGGGGTGCTATTTCAGGTCAAAAGGGTACAAAGCTGTAGGCATGGTTTTATAACCTTTTCCAGACTGATAGTTCTCACTTTTTCACACAAGGCCATATAGGTTTGGATTTTTTCTCCCTTAATAATAAAAGGTTTCATTTAAAAACGTCATTTTGTGTCCATTTGTGTTGTCATTGACTAATATGTAATTTAGTTTGATGATCTGAAATATTTAAGTGTGACAAACACCACTGTACCTTTTCAACGTTATATATACTGCTTTATGTATTATGACTAAATAATGTATTCCACTTAATGGATTGGTCATGTGGTCTAGGAGCCAGCAAGGAACATGAGTTAAGCCTATGTGGTAACACGAGAACTCGAAGATACCTCTAAGCTGGAAATGTGAGTATGAATGTTCGAGTGTCTAAAAGGAAGTCAACAAATATGGCCCATGACCCCTGTGAAGTGAAGGGGTCACTGGGAAAAGAGAAGGGCCTCTCAGTTTGAAAGAGCAACGCACATGTGGACATCACATGGCAGCTTCCTATGTATCATTTACTTTGTATCTACAAATATGTACAAGTCTAAACATAGAGGAGTTGGTAGAACAATTGATGTTTTTTTGTTTAAGACAAGCAAAAGGCATTTATCAGCATATTCCGATCATGTATCATGCAGTCCCACTTTTAGTGAAGGAGGAACTTTCGCTGCATGCAGGCAAGCATGTTATCAAATGGATACTCTATACTGGATTGTTGCAGGGAAAGACTGTCCCACTCGTTTGCTAAAAAGACTTTTTTTCGTTTGTATGCATCGTAACTTTTCTCCTTGTTACTGCATGACTAGCACTAAAAGAGAAAGAGATTAAGTTTTCTTCCATCATGCAAACTGTGTAATCCTCACGAGAGGCTTGGTGCCAAAGCCCACCTCTACCTGGTGTCTGTGCACACTGTCAACTAGGGATGTCCAAAGTGTGGCCAACAGGCCATTTGTGGACCACATTTGTCATGGGCCTGTGAACGGGCACATTGTGGAAAAAGTAACTAAGAAAAAAAGTTGTAGAAGAGTTGATACTAAAAACTATTGAGTCTGACAGATCACTTACACGCATACACAGTACACATATATCTGAATAATAATAAATATAGCAACTTCTCATCAATCCATGTTCATTTCAGGCTTTAAACAATGTACCAATTTAACCACACACTTCCAGTTTATGTCTTGCCAATTTTAGCGAAAAGTACACCCACTTCCGGTTTATATCCCGCCCATTCCGAGGCCAGATACGGATACAGATACTTTTCTGGTAATTACTTACTTTGATCAAGATGCCACTTACTTTTGAAAGCAGTGACTAGTAACTATTTTCTCCATGAAAAATGCAAGTTGTGTGATATAACTAATTAACACTGGAAGTATTTCATTCAACCTGCTTGGGATGGACGTGTAGGTGTGAACAGTTTTGTATCTGCAGTCTCACTCACTGTGATTGACTGGCAACCAGAGCACGGCGCGTTCACCCTTCTCCATTCACCCTGCAACCCTGAATGAGATAAGTAGAAAATCCCATTGCCAGGTCACTACGGTATATTTCAGCATGTTAAAGGAGCTACTCCCATTGAAGCAACAAAAACAACTGCAAAATTGTTTGTTTGACAGAAAGGTTGCTTGGATTTTGCCTCTTATTTTTTTATTACTTATTATTTTATATTTCATTTAATTGTTGTATTTTGTGTTTTATCACTGTATTTTCACAAAGGATTGTACAGTACAAAACTGTTGCTTTTTAGGATGATGACGCACAAATGTCTGCATCATCATCATGCCATGTCTTGACAGCTTGACCTCATATTTTGAGTTTGCGGAGAGTCACCCAAGTTGTAAATATCAACATACTTCACCAGCTTAATTGCCATAGGCTTTCTGAAATATTTTAAGGGTCTGATTCCTAAGTCTGGCACGTAACTTAATGTTTGCTGTATGGTCAAGTCTGAGGTCTGTGGTTAAATTACCAATGCATACCTGCAAGTGGTAAGATGCGCACAGCAGGGCGAGATCATACACCACGTACCACTGAAAACTGAGCCAACACTGTTTCGCTCAAAGTTGCTGCATTTATACACCTGGCTTTGCTTCTTTCATTCATGCACGTCCACTCATTAGTGTAGATGTAGCCGCCATTTCTGCATCTTTACAAATTTAATTGTAATTGGATTTTCATTGAGGAGATGCTCTACATTGACCCTCAGGTCTGAATATTTTAGTGCTCAGACCAATTTTGGCCTCTGTGCGCATGGAGACGTTATTCAGCTGGAATTGTACTGCTTATTTAACAAAAGAGATAGCAAGCAAGCTTGACTTAATACAAATGGACAGGGGTTGTCACTAAACAGAACATAAAAAAAAGAGTTCAATCCTGAACTGTCTATGTATATCATCTCAATTTGAATAGTGTACATACTGGTACTTAATATTAAAATTGAATGATGACAAAAGCCCCTTTAATATGTTTTTCAACACCACACAGCCACTTTTGTTAAGCATTAATCCATTTCACATATATGAAATTAGGAACCACATTGGAGATGAATAAGAACTTCAACAGCTTTCGTACAATAAGCCACAGCATCCACAGTAATTAGGCAGGAATTTCTTACATGTGGTTCCCTCTGACGTCAATCCTGTGCCCTCTCAAAGTTTGCCCAAACTCCCCCAGCCCTGCAAATGTTTTGCATTAGGTTACTTTTGGCAAAGCTCCTTGACCTACAGTAGGTGCTGGGTGACGTTTGGAGGGGGGGATGGGGTTTCTTTGCTTGTTTAAAATGCCAGCCTGTGTCAGCATGATAATCTCATTTTCAGTATTTGGATCTTTTGTGCATCTGCACTTGACTGATAGACGCTATTGTACCTTGTTTGTACATTTTCCAGCTGGCGTACAATATGGTGTGTATCTTGTTGTGTTATTAATACACCGCATGAGTCCAACTGTGTTCTGAATGTACAGTATTTTTATTACAAAAAGTCTTTCTTAGCAGCCTATTGACGGTAGTGTTTTGCTAACTAACACAGTAACGCCAAAAGTCTCTACTTTTTTTTTAATACAGCTGCAAAATATCGTTATTTGTAATTATAAAAAAGGCATAAAGTCTGAATTCAACAGTTATAATAAAAGAGTTTAATAATATTAATTAATATTTGACCCTTTGGTGAGTTACTCAAAATTACCTGGCAAGCTTGGAGGCCTTTGTGATAGCATCACTATCATAAGTCTGCACATAATATGTTCATTGAACAACCAATAACTAATAACATCAAAAAAGGAAATTGTTCCAATGGGACAAAAATGAGCTCCAAACTAACCTCATTGCTTATTTTTTTAAAAACAAAATGTCACTGTGGTTAAAAGTCCCATTTGGAGTCCAAAGATGCCAGTGACAGCTCGGCAAAATGTGTAAACAAATATGCAAGAAAAGTTGAACAGCAATAATAGATTTTTGATAAGACAGTGATCAAACACGTTGGCATCGATTGGCATAGCATCGTTTGGCGTAGCCTGTGCTAAGTTGTCAAACTAAAACTATTGAGGTTTTACAGACTAGTGTTGATTCTCACGGCAATACGGCGTCCGTTGTCTGCTCAAAGCGACAACAGCACATGTAGGGTATGCCGTCACACGCTGATCGTTTTTTATCATCATATTCCGATCACATGTTACATTTTATGGATATCGTGTAATACTAATTAGTGGCCTATCTATCATAGCATCCCTGCAATAAATCAGTGATCTATGATAAGTATGATGAATGCAAGTCTGCACGGTACTATACATGTACTGACAGCGCTATTTGTTAACTGTAAAACATTCTGCAATTATGTGATGTAAGTAAAGATTTGTCTTGTGTTTTACCAATAAGCTAAAACACTCTGAGTAACATAACATGCGGCACCATCTGCTCTGTGCTGCAGAGCGTGATATAATAGCTGAGATACAGCCAGTGTAGTTCTGTGTTGACCAACATGTCATAAAAATAAGACTCTGGGATTATCTGTACTAATACTGAGTCACTCCAGTTGAAGCATAAGTTTAAGCATTCCACGTGTCCTGTTTACCTTTATTTAATATTACACGGAAATGTACTTTTTATGAATGACACAAGTCAAGAAATGAATAGGTTGTGCATTAACTATTAAAAACACTTGTTTACAATCACATTTAAGTCAATTTTAGTCTAATATTTTTTGTATAAAATTTTATACTAATATTTGATGATGTCATCAGGTTTTAGTGAAACTTTTGGTTGAGTTTAGTTCAATTTTAAAGTGTACAGCTATTATATTGTTTATTCTTTATTTAGTATGATTGAAGATAACTAATAAATGGATCACTGTGTGACACGAATTGGGATTGATGAGAATTTTTCACGAAAAAAAAACCAACATTATTTTTGGAACTATTCCTCCATCTGCGAGGTAACATGAGGGGATACTTGCTTTGGGTTTAGTTTATTTGTTTTTCCCTCTCTGTACGTGCCCGCTGTGGGTCTGCCTGGGTCTCAGCGTCTTTTTTGAGCCTTGCGAGTAGATTCATAGTTCCCATGCCATCTGATGTCAACAAGCTTCATCAGCAGCTCTAATCCACTCCAGAAGTAGCCCAGATCTGGCATCTTTCAGGAGAACAGCGAAATACAATGCAAATGAGTTATGAAGAAATTGGTCTTTCTTTACTTGGGTTTTTTTGAGTGACAAAGCAGCACAGAACAAAACGTCTGTTCTGGGAAAATGTTGTTATTTCCATTTTGGCCCATTAATGATACAAATGATTACATTAATGATATATTTCAATTTCCATAAAGCTTTGAATTTGTTTGCATTCACAGCCAAATTAGCAGATTTTCTCCCTACAATCCAGAGTACTGCCATTTCTTTCCTGTGGGGATGGGTTAATTGTAAGTTTTGGTTTCTTTTTAGAATAAGAGGAGTACTTTTAACCAATAATAAAACATGCAGTAAATCATTTGACTGAGACAACAGCAGAGAAGTGGAGGAGTGGCGGGCTTTGAATTGAAAAGAGAATGTAAAAGTAGAATGATGACTTTAAAGTAAATGTAGTTATATTAATTTCCCTTAACACACAAACAATTTTTGATTTGTAGAGTTCATCCTGCGGAAATGAGCTATCATAGCCAAGGGGCACATTGTGATGTTTTGAAAATGGTTCAAAAGGCAGCTTTATTAAACAAAAAATGTAGTCCTACGACGCTGAGCTGCTATTAAAAGAAAGAAAAATGACACATGAGTCAAGCTAATGAGGCAGGGATCAAATAAAATAGAACAATCGCCTCAGGAACAGCTAATCTAACTAACGGCTTAATTTATGCATTAAAAGCAAGACTAAACTACATTATTTAAGCTTGTGACAGAAACAATTAAAATGCCTTTTCATGTGCCACCTCACAAATTGGTATAAAATATACCACCTGACACTCAATTTACCCTTTTTGAATCACATGATTCTTCCAATGACTGAAATATGGGCACATTGCCTGAGAGAATAATCAGCAACCATGCGAAGTGAATGTTTTTTTAATGTCACAACAAGGGTCAATTGCTGTAGTTTCCCTATGATAGGGTCTACTCGGTTTTGGTGAAAGGCCTCTGTTTATTTGCTGTAAACAAAAGAGATTAGGGGCCCCTTTAGATCCGTGCTTACAACAAAATGCTCTTTGTTCACTGAGTTAACGTGTGAATACATTGGTGAGAAAGGAAAATATTGGTGGGGAGAACAGGGATGTTTGTGTCTATTAATAGTGTCTGGACATAGAAGGGGTATACTGCCAAGCCAGTTTAGTGGGTTAGCGAGGTGTGTTCAGTGTAAAGCCAGGCTTGCCTGTTTTTAAAGCGCTTAACTCATTCAGACGTTTAGCTTAAATGGGCTATAAAAGCACCACTATTTAACCCAGGGGTCTCAAACACGTGGCCCGCAGGACACTAGTTTGAGGCCCCCGCCTTGATATGAAAGTTTAATGTTAGTGCGGCCCGCGCAAGTTTGATATGGATGCTGTATGGTATCATGTCCCCAGAAAAAAATTATTACATTTGATTAATGTTCATGTTAAAGGTTAAATAACTGTTAATAGTTATCCTCCCTATCCGTGTGGAAGTGGTAAGTTTTTGGCTATTTAAGTTTAAAGGAAATAACTTGAAGGCTAACGTTTAGGTCGCTAGCTCTCTAGTTTGCGAGTTAGCATGTGTCTCAAGACCCTGCAGTTGCGCAATATGTTGTAAATAAAAAAAGTATAAATGTGACTATGGCCGTGTTTTGTCATGTCTACAGGGCTCTAATAATGCTTTGTTAATTTTAAATGTGAAAAAAATAATTTGCCTACCCACCAACTAACTATATGTGGTTTCTTAAGTTTTTATTTGCCGTTTTATTATTATTATTATATTTATTTATTACTGATTGATTGATTTTCTTTATTCTTGATTTGTTTATTTATTTTTCATCTTATTTTGTGCAGAAAAATAACAATTAAGATATTTGAGAACAGTGGAAAGTTTTATCAGCGCTTTTATTGTAGAAAATCGGAACCAAAGCACTGAAAAAGTTTGTATATTTTTCTGTTTTTAATAAATGCGTTGTTTTTTTTTGGAAAACCTGATGCAGCCCAGCCTTCCCAGACCCTAGCCCCAGTGGCCTCCAGGTAAATTGAGTTTGAGACCCCTGATTTAACCCATTCAGAGATGGGATCACCATTTATTGAGAACCCAGTGGATCTGGGAGAAAGAATAATTGGAGCAGCACTACGGCTTTTTCAAGATTGCGCTGATCCGCTAGCATTTCCCAATTAAATTCTCCATCCATAAGCGACATCGATTTTCAGTAAAGGGAATACGTTAGATATGTTACATTTTGAGCCGAGCGTCAGGAATAAAATGCAATATGCCAAAGTTAACATATGTATGTCACCACAGTCCTTGTGTGAGTACTCTATTGGTCTTTGGTCAAAATAAACCAAAGGGAAAAGCCACAAAACATGCCAATACCGCCTTTTAGTGGTCATCAGGAGGGATTGCATGTCTCGAGCACACTGATGGAACTTACCAGTTGACCAAGTACTCACATGTCACAGATAATTAGTGTAATGAATCATTTCACCTTAATGTGGCCATGAATGAACACGTTGGCAACATATAAAAAAAGTATCAAAATTTGTCATTGTAGACAAAGAATATCAAAGGAATTAAACAATTACATATTATTCAGGACAGTGAATTACCCTTATTATAAAATAAACTCCAATCAACGCTGAGTGGTCAAGTGTCACTTCATGCGCCCTCTGTGCTTGCTTTTTCAGTATGAACACTTCTGTAAGAAGGCGTCTTTGTCAGGTCAAATAAACATTCCCACGGATGGCCCAGTGTTTGCGTGTATTGCACAGTGTGTCAGCATCTTCAATTACATTTCCATGCGGGGAAATGCTTGGTGTGCGGCTCGTCATTGCACGGAGGCTCATTAGAGTGTTAGCCCCCAGTGCAATCATGTGAAAATGACAATGAGTCTGATAGATGCCGACACAAGACAATCTGTTTACTTTTTGGAGACGGAGTGCAAGGGTGACAAAGAGGAGACACGTTAGTACTAACTAACACACCATCCATCACTATACGCTGTATATACACTGGATCCCCATCAATTTGCGGTTCAACATTCACAGCCACGCATTTCTTGGTGTTCTACCTGTTTGAAAATCCACCCATTTCTGCTTTTTTGCACAGAAACCCTACAGCATAATAATACACTACTGATATCGCTTACCATTTAATGCTTTTTTAACCATTAAAATCCTCCAATGAATGAAACGTTTTAAACTTCTATTTATGTTTATTAAGCAGGCAGCCTTTTCCAGAAGAAGGACTTCAAATTGCATATATTCACACTCACAAGACGCCAAGTAGAAACCACAGGACCCTGCCATTGGCAGCTGAGATGTGCCAGCGAGGCAGCAAGTGTTGAAGTTATACACAGCTCAGTGAAAACTACAGTACTGTGTGTAAAACGTTAACAATGCACATGTCCCCGAGTTGATTGTGATGTACAGTATAATTTTGGTTTGCATTAGGGGTGTAATGATACAGAAAATTCACTCTTCGATGATATACTTTAGTGACAATGCAATACAACTTGTATTTTATTGATATCATCAAAATTTGTTTAAACTCAAAAGCAGTTTTGAAATGAAATGTAGCATATCCCATATCATCATGGACGGGCTCACAACATTCAGGTCTGACAGGAGCCATGCACTCACGGGTAAAACCCGGGGGGGCGGTGTTTGCATCTATACTAATAACAGTTGGTGTAACAACGCTACCCTGGTCTCCAGTCACTGTTGTGTGGACATTGAGTTCATGATTGTGAGATGCAGACCTTTCTACCTTCCCCGAGAATTCACCAGCGTCACCATTGTTGCCGTCTACATTCCATTTGATGCTAACTGCAAGCAAGCCCTGAATGTACTCTACCTTGCCATCAGCGACATGCAAACCACACACCTGGACAGCGTGTTTATTGTTGCTGGAGACTTTAACCAGGCCAACATGAAGACGGTGCTTCCGAATTTCTACCAACATGTGGATTTTGCTACTAGAGGTGAGAATACTTTGGACTTGGCTTACACAAACATCAAGGAAGCATTCAAAGCCGTCCCCCGCCCACACCTTGGCTCCTCAGATCACAGATCTGTTATGCTAATCCCAGCATACCAGCCCCTGGTGCCTGCTGTGAAGAAGGTGAGGGTGTGGCCAGAGGGAGCTATGTCTGCACTGCAAGACTGTTTTGAGTGCACCGAATGGGACATGTTCAGAGAAGCTGCAACATACAACCAACACACCAATGTGGGGGAGTATGCTGCATCTGTAACAGGCTACATACAGTGGTGCATGGAGGAGGTTACAGTCACCAAGACGACCATCACACGGGCCAACCAGAAACCTTGGATGACTCAGGAGGTGCGTGAAAGACTAAGAGAACGCAATGCTGCGTTTAAATCTGGTGATGTGATGGCACTCAGATCAGCAAGGGCAAATCTGAACCGTGCCATCAGAGTGGCAAAGCGTGCCCACAGCCGGAAGATCCAAAGCTTCTTCCAGGACCCCGGCAACACCAGACAACTGTGGCAGGGCATCCAGACTGTCACTGACTACAAAGCCAGACCTGCACCCTGCCAGAATGACATCAGCTTCCTCAATGAGCTAAATAACTTCTTCGGAAGGTTTGAGGCTCTGAACAATAACCCTGCGAGGAAGGCTACCCCCCACCCTGATGAACAGGCAGTCAAGTTTGATACTGCTGCTGTGTGGAGAGTCCTGAAGAAGGTCAACGTGCGGAAAGCTGCAGGCCCAGACACCATTCCAGGACGGGTGATCAAGGAATGTGCAGACCAGCTGGCCCACGTGCTCACAGACATCTTCAACACCTCACTGGCCCAAGCTGTAGTCCCCCCGTGTTTCAAGACCGCCACAATAATTCCAGTGCCCAAGAAACCATCTATTACATGTCTGAACGACTTTCGGCTCGTTGCACTCACATCAACCATTATGAAATGTTTCGAGAGGGTGGTTAAGGACCATATCACTTCCATACTCCCCCCATCACTCAACCCTTTCCAATTCAGGTACCAGCCAAACCGCTCCACTGTAGACGCCATCTCCACTGCTCTCCACCTGAGCCTGGAGCACCTGGAGAAGAAAAACACCCATGTACGGATGCTGTTCCTAGACTTCAGCTCAGCATTCAACACGATCATCCCCCAAGACCTGGTACGCAAGTTGGAGCCACTGGGCCTCAAGACGTCCCTGTGCAACTGGCTGCTTGACTTCCTCACAGATAGAACCCAGCATGTCAGAGTGGGCAACAACACATCCAGTCTCATCTCCCTGAACACCGGCTCACCCCAGGGATGTGTTCTGAGCCCCCTGTTGTTTACCCTAATGACCCATGACTGTCGCCCCAAGTACAGCAGCAACCATATCCTGAAGTACGCGGACGACACAACAGTTGTGGGCCTCATTCAGGACAACAACGAACTGGCTTACAGGGGGTCAGTGCGACACCTTGTGGATTGGTGCAAGGCGAACAACCTGATCCTGAATGTTGACAAAACAAAGGAGATCATCGTCGACTTCAGGAGATCCAGACCCAGCCACACTCCACTCAGCATCAACGGCACAGCCGTAGAAGTTGTGAACACAACCAAGTACTTGGGGGTGCATATCACGGACAACCTCGGCTAGTCACGCCACACCTCCGCTCTGGCGAAGAAGGCACAGCAGCGACTGCACTTCCTGCGGCGGATGAGAAGAGCCTCCCTCTCCCCTCCTATCCTTACCACCTTCTACAGAGGGACCATCGAGAGCCTGCTGACCAACTGCATCTCCGTCTGGTCTGGGAGCTGCAAGGCCTCGGACTGGACGTTACTGCAGAGAGTGGTGAGGACAGCGGAGAAGATCATCGGGACCCAGCTCCCCCCCATTAAGGACATAGCAAACAGCCGGTGTGTATCTAGAGCCCATTGGATCTGCTCTGACCCCACACACCCCCAGTATGGACTGTTCTCTCGCCTGGCATCGGGGAGAAGGCTCTGCAGCATCCGCTGTAGGACGACCAGGTTCAGAGACAGCTACTTCCCCCTGGCCATCAGACTGCTGAATGCCAAATAAGCCCCTCTACCTTTACTTACATTATTATTATTTAGTTAAATTATTTAAATTATTTGGGCAATTTACTGTTCACGCTGCACTTTACATTATGTTGTTCATATTTGGTGTCTATTCTATCTATTTATTCTCCACATTATTATTATTATTATTATTATTATGTATTATTACTTATCTTCTTTTGTGTCTGTTATTATATGGGAGCCAGGCAACGACATTTCGTTGGCAATTTCACTACTGTGTTTTTGTGCAATGACAATAAAGCGAGTCTATCTATGTCAATCTGTCTGTCATTTCTTCTGTGCGTATTTAGATGTTAGAACTATATCAAACGAAAATAATAAATACAAATTTTAAATTCAGTTCAATTGAGATAATTACACAATTCAGTGATAGTTGTGTAAAAAAAATCTAATCATTATTTCCACAGTTCATGTACACACCCGGTTTGTTATTATGGGCATGCACTGCAATGCAGGCCCCCACTGACATCTGCCAAGCAGCAGTCGGTATTTATTTTTTTAGAAAGGTTTGTGTAACCATGGCGACACTATTAACAAAAACGTTCAAAAATGGGGCACTAGATTAGGTACACCTGTTCTATTTTTCAAAACACCACATGCCAGAAAAAAACAAGAAAGTTCAAACTTTTCAAGGCCTTATAGCTCAGCCATACGGTCAAGTAAAAATGTGATTAATGGCTAATTTTTTAGACAAACTTCTCAACGCTCTTTGTGGCTAATTAGTTTTTTCATTGGATGTTTGAGTGCGAAAAGTAACTTTTTAACTCCTCCCCCTGGCCACACCGTTTTAGCTAGCTTGATTTATTTTGGTGAAAATGTAGGAAAAACTTGGAAAAACAACGAGAAAAACTTGAGAAAAATGAAAAATTCACCTTTGCCATGGAAAAACAGCAAATCAAGATGGCACTTTGGTATCAGCTAACTGATGTTGTGTGATGTTTGTGACTTTAGCTACAGAACAATTTGGGATTTTTATTTTCCACACACATGCACACTCACCCACACACCATGTCCAGGGCCACATTGTTACATTTTAAAGGAATCACAATGTTTTTTTTTTAAATGACTATCATTATTAGACTATGTTTTTTATATACCAAAAATAATAAAAATGTTGGGAAGTTGGCCAAGCTGAAAAGACAAGGCACGGCAAGTACCATATCCATGTGATAGAGTTGAAGCCAAAAATAAACACAGCTGAGATTGCACATGAGCCCATAGTGTTTATATATCAGACAGCACTCTCTCCATCAAGTAGCACACAATACCAACAATCTTGGAATAGCTCATAGGATGTTGTCAGTTGTTCACAATTACGTGAGTGAGTTTCAAAGGAATTATACAATGACATTTTAAGCGGATGTCAACACACATCACACCATACAACGATCAGACCTCAATATTATTAAGGCTTATTCACAGATTAGTGCTTGGAAAACTTCATTCTGCCTTTGGAGACCCAGGGTGCACTAAGCCCTGCTGAAGTGGATTGTGTAACTGCTGGGAACTTTGGATTTTGTTTTGCTTATTGAAAGGGTGAGATTACATCCTCATAGACCCACCTGACGGGGCTCCGTCTTCCCTGCTGTCCCCTGTTGAACCCATCCCCAAGGCAGATGTTAAATACAGATCTGCTTACATCATCACACACCCCAATCCCAACCACCAACCCAAAGGAAAGTTGTTATCAAAAATGAAAGAAAGAGAACCTGACCTCTTGCCTTTTACTAATGCTGCAATCTTTGGAGCAGATGTCAATCCTTATGGCTTAATCTTCAAGGTTTTGTGTGTTGCATATCAAATAATGCAGTAACGAGTGTGTAGATGAACACTGGGACACATCATGAATACTATCATTAATAAAGAACTGAGGTACTTCTGTATCTGGATTCAAACATGAATGAGATGCTCAGTGAAAAAAATACGTACGTGAAAACATGTCCTGTATGTACTTGCATTCTTGAATACCACATACTTGTGATCAGCTCACTCTGGACAAAATTTTATGACAGCCCTCTCAATTTATTCACCTCTTTTTCTGAGACTAAATAAACCCTGGGATAATAAAACTTACACATCCCTGCACAGCTCCCAAATCTTCACATGAATAATTCAGAACCACCTGTCATGGATCACTGTTCTGAATACGACTGTAAAAAGTTCCTTATTCCTTTTATTTTATTTTCTTTGCTTTCACACTGCCTGAGCTGCTGCAGCTGCTGAAAGAGTCTTTAACACATGCACACATTTTAATCAAAATGCCTGCAAGTAAGAGTTCTTCCCTTATTTATTGGCATCCCTTATTTAATGGTGGTAACAAACTGGACCTCTAATTCATACAATTAATACCACATATCTCCCTCGTCAAAGCACAAATGAGACAAATTGATTGTAGTTGAATGGTTTGTCAGTTAGCATGAACACAACCAATTGTGGTGGGGTGGTACATGTGACAGGACATCTCTGTCGCATCTTTATGAACCCTGACAGGCATAGACCGGCTCCTCCCTTCCATGAGTTCAGCCAATCATCAGTCAAAACTCAGCTCTGAGATGCTAATCAAAGGACATTTGCATCTTCATTCATTCATTTCATTCATTTTCTACCGCTTATCCTCACAAGGCGTGCTGGAGCCTATCCCAGCTGTCTTTGGGCGAGAGGCGGGTTACACCCTGGACTGGTCGCCAGCCAATCACAGGGCACATATAGATAAACAACCATTCACACTCACATTCATACCTATGGACAATTTGGAGTCACCAATTAACCTAGCATGTTTTTGGAATGTGGGAGGAAACCGGAGTCCCCGGAGAAACCCCATGCATGGGGAGAATCGAACCCGGGTCTCCTAGCTGCGTGGCCTGCACACTAAACAAAAACTATTACTGGAATACCAAAATAGTTATTGAAAGTCAATTGATTCGATAATCGATTAATCAGCGATTCATTGATTAATTGTTGCAGCTCTAGTATTGAAATTGTGTTTCAGTTGCAGCTTGGCTGAAAGTTTGCAACTTTATAATATCAGCATGATAAAAAAACAAAGAAGCAGGACAGACCAGTATACAATAGGATCATCTAATTACAGTAACACAGCATGCCCGCTCCCTTTGCCCAGACGTACGAGCCAGAACACCCTACACAAGGCTTCTCTCTCTGTGTTCAGGCAGAGGCGTCACGCTGCATCACTATTTATTGACGCAAGATCCCCTTTGGCCAAGACCCACAGCCCATTACTGCTCCTGGCACAAGGAGGGGAATGAGAGAGGTTGTGTGTGTTCTAACTCTGGCATCCAAGGTCATAAACATAGTTCCTAAATGCCAAGTAGCATTTCTACATGCCAGCCGTTGCCACCCAAGTTTAAGGCACACAAAAGAGCCTTCAGTGCTACTAAAATGGCAGTTGAGAAAGGGAAATGGTGATCTGTCATTCCTGTCTGTACGAAGAGGGGTTTAAGTATAGCATTTTGTAAAAAAAAAAAAAAAAAAAAAAAAAAAAAGGAAGGCAACATCGGAAATGAGGTGTATTATATGAATTAAAGATTAAAAGCTTCATGTTTCATTTTAGACCTACACAAGGGACAGTTGTTTACCTGGGCTTGCACTTATTGAAAAATAAAAAAAAATACTATTTATTATAGCTTATTACTTTAAGTTGAACAACTTGAAATAGAGCGATCAAATGAGATGGTGTGATATTTCAAGTCAAAAGTCGCAGTTTGGTTAAAGATAGACTACAGCCTGATTGTAAAAAAAAAAAAAAAAAGGCATTTGCAGTTTATCTTACTTAGATTACTTAGCTGTCCGTGTTGTGGTTTCGTTTATTCTTGCAATAGATTAGCAAACATATTGGACCTAAATTTATGTTACTTGGCTCACCGGTAAATTGATTACAAACTGTCAAACATGAGTAACTCTATTATTCCACATAGTCACAGTAATCAAGTTGGCGTCCTGCGAATTACAGATGCATGAGTTGGATTTAATGTAGTGAATGCATCAGAGCAGAGTGCTGTATGTACATAAAACCAGCATAAATAATGACAAACACTGCTTGAGGCAATGTGCGTCAATAATGAAATTTTTTAGAGTTTGGGAGAAGATGGTCTTTTTTTGAAAGCTACTGTGTGAACGGTCGTAACAAATTAAGATTGTCAGGGTAATTAAGGCATCCACACCATGTCAAGCCACCACTCTATGACGACACAAACATGTTTCTATCCAACTCGGAACCACACTTCACCTCTATGATTTAATACATTCAAATATATACATTATTCCCTCATTTATCACGGTTGATTGGTTCCAGGAAAAAACACCATAAGAGAATTACCGCAAAGTAGGAATCAATATTAATAAATGGATTTTTTTTGTAGTTATGACATAGAAAACCTGTTTATGATCTTCTAAATATGTTTTTTAACATTATTAGAGTCCAAAAAACACAAAATAACTCCTATATCACCTGTACATTTGCATTACCCGTAATCCATGAGTGAAATCAGCCCATACCGATACAGATCACATGCATGCACTGTAAATGTTTTAACTACTGGCTATATTAGGGGTCAATACATGTTTTTTTCTTGTGAGATACGTATACTTTTACAAAATGAAAATGGCCAAAAGCTACTCATTTTTGTAACATTTATTTTCATAACTTATTTCAAGCCAAACAAAGCCAATATGCTTGTTTTACCAGAACATGAACAAAATGCTGGTATTCACAACTCCTGTTTTGTATTTCACAATGCATTTATTTCTAGTGTTCTCCCTTATTAACTAAAAACCTGAATGAAAAGCAGGTTTATCCACCTCTTCTGGGTCCTTCCAGCCGCATGCACTGCCTTCTGAAGCACAGATGTGGCGGACTCCTTCTTCTGTGCCCGGTTAGGAGATCATTTGATATCAGTGTAAAATGTAAGATATTTTTCCGTAAAATTTTGACATTAATGAAGATGCATTCTAACCATGGTTCTTTTACAATTTTGGGCCAGAGTATCCTTTAATCATCTTTATTATGTGTCTTTGTGTGGATTATGTCTTTGCTGTGCTGTAAAAAAAATAATCCAGCTAAAATTTACAAGCACCAGAGTTGTAGGTTGTAGCAAAGTACAAAGGTAGCACCTGTTACCAGGATTGTAATAGAAAGATTCCGTAGTTAACACAGTCGCAGGGCAAATCGTTTAAGGGAAATGCATAACAAAAAGTGACTCGGGCCAATGTGTGTAATTATGATTGTACCTGAAGTTTACAATACAGTTCAAGAAAGCAATTATAGAGCTCACAGCACGTAATTACTGTATTATGACATCCCTTCCCATGATGGGTGTATGTTTTAACACCTGGCCTCAACAACACAGTAGATTCTACACAACAAAATTTTGTATCATTGCTGATGGCAGATTGTATTTGTTTAAACCAGGGGTGCTCATTAAGTCGATCGCGATATACCGGTCGATCGCGAAGGTGGTACTGGTCGATCGCGGCGTGACATTAAAAAAATATCATCCTAGCATCAATGCCGTCACTTGATTGATATACAGGGCAGCCATTCAGATGACAACTGAATGTTGCCCTTCGGGTGACCAATCAAATCAAACAACGTCTCTAAGTGCAGCAGAACTTACGATGTCAGCCTATCATCCATCCCCGTTACTTGATTGACATACAGGACAACCAGTCAGATGACAACTGAATTTTGACCTATAGGTCACCGCTCATGCGTAAACAACGATGCAAAGTGCTAAGCTAGTCGGCGAATTGCGTCAGATTTTAAGCCCTCGCTAAAGTTTATGGTCACTAAAATGAGTGAAGTAGCTGGACCAAGTAAAAAGGCAAAAACATATCACTTCCATACGGAATGGGAGGTGGACTTTTTTTTTCACAATGTCTTTTTCGAAGTGCGTTTGCCTGGCTAACCTGGCTATCAGCAGCTACTGTCCGGACTATGCATCCCTGGCTGATTCAATTCAGTGCAAGTCATCAAAGTAAACTCAGGTAATTACAAAAAAGGTTAATAGTTAATTATGTGTGTTTTGCAATATTGGCTCATTTGGTTATGTAAGGTACATCAACATACATTGTACGTACAAATAGTCCTCAATACATTTGAAAATAAATAGATGTTTTGCATTTTTGTAGTGGGTAGATCATTTTGACTCGGTCATTTTAAAAGTAGCTCGCATGCTGAAAAAGTGTGAGCCCCCCTGGTTTAAACCATGCACTGAAACTGTAGTGTATCAGTTTTTACTCACACCCACATTTAATTCTGGGGTGAATCAATCTCCTAGTTGTATAGTTATACAAGTATAAATAATGAGAACGAATGAGAATGAGAACGACACACTGATGAAAATGTAATATACGTACTTGTCATTTGATGATATCGCAACCATAAACAGACTAACGTCAGCGTGATGATCTGACGATCACACAAGAATTTACACAACTGCTATACACGTGTCATGCCATGCATGCCTGTCCTGAAGTATTTCATCCATCCTTTTTTTCATTTGCCTCGGAGTCAAAAAAGTAAAAAAAACAAAAATAGTAAACATAACATAAGATATTAATAATAGAGAAATTATGTGGGTGGAATAAATTAAAACAAGGAAATACAGTTGGAATTGTTGCAGATTCTGGAAGATCTAGAAAGCTTTAAAGACTGAAAATGAGACATACAAACCTACATGGCCCTGTCTGAAAATGTGATTTCCCCCTAAACCTAATAACTCCTTGGGTCACCCTTAGAAGCAACAACTGCAATCAAGCATTTGTGATAACTTGAGTGTCTTACAGCACTGTAATTAAGCATGAACTGCCTTTTTAAAGGGGAATTGCACTCTTTGGGGAATTTTTCCCATCATTCACAATCTTTATGTGAAACATGAACACAGAATTATTTCCCTTTTTGATGCATTGTAACACAAGAAAACAAGTTAATTTCAGCTAACTTTGAGGATACACCTATTTCGACTATGCCTTCTAAAGAAAACCTTGCATGCTAGTTTTGTCAACAACAACAGCAGCGACAACACTTAGGACTGTTCCTTGTTTTCGCCGTTAATCCAAACCTTTTACAAATTGATAGATCTCCATTAATTAACAGGGGGGCAATCAGGTTTTCAATCACACAGGGCCATGTAGGTTTGGATATTTTTTTCTTCTTTTCCATTTAAAAACTGCATTTTGTGTTCATTTGTGTTCAATATAATTGACTAATGTTTATGTGTGACAAACATATAAAAAAAAAGACTAAACACTAAATCAGGAAGGGGGCAAACACTTTTTGATTTGGTTTGCGTGGACATAGACTAATTGGTTAGCTACCTGTCGCAAGCAAACAATAGCAATTAAAGAGAGAAGGGGAGTGTTACTGCAGCTGGTACTAAATAACAAACAAGAAAATTGAAATTAGCGAAATGCCACAAAATGCCTGAGAGAAGTGAAACATATAAGGTAATTTAAGGGTCAAAATGCGTGCTGTGTAAGAAAATGCGCACATGGTCAGAAACTGATGTCATTTCCCATACACACGTGCAGCAGGGATAATCACAATGGCATGAAAATAGCATGCGTCTGAAAGGCTAGCAGTAAACAACAATTAAGAACCTCCTTGCATAACTCATGAAGTAAATCATTGAAAATGCACTTGTGCCACGAAGACAGCCCCAGGTTCTCTGCTGTAATTGACTATGAATAATTCAGCTAGCACTATCAGTTCATTTCTCACTGGCATGTTTTTGAATTTTTGTATTCTTGGAAATAGCTGAGCAGTGGAGCATTTTATCATTTTTTTTTGTTTTATTCAATGTTCATTTTAGTTAAGAAAGATGCAGCTACAGTAACTGGGTCATGACAAAAAGTGTTTTGTTTATGTAATGCAATGTTATGCAATGTAATTTGTTTACAATGTCAACAAATAGATTCATGAACAATAATCAATGATTAAATCATTTCATGCTGGTGCTGTAGTGACAAAATGACATACCTTGATGAAAGGTCATTCAACTAATTAAATAAATCAAACTGTCCCATATCATGCAGTCCATGATAATGCAAGTATAATTGTGACACAATACCAAAAAGCCATATCGACATTAACAATAAACACGAGAGAGACAACCAGCATGTCAGCATACAGTGAAACTGCAATTGGTGTGGACTCGAGTTGAGTCCTAAATTTGGGCACCCCTGTTGTTTTGATTTGAATACCTTTAACACTAATCATTGCAACACAAAATTTGTTTGGTAAGCTCACTGACTTTTGGTCTGTGAAGCCAATCATGAGAAAAGGTATTTAAGGTGGCCAATTGCAAGTTGTTCTCTTTGCATCTTCTCTGAAGAGCAGCAACATGGTAGCTTCAAAACAATTGTCAAATGACCTCAAAGCAAAGATTGTTCAACATCATGGTTTAGGGGCAGGATACAAAAAGCTGTCAGGTTCCAGGTTTTCTGTTGGGGTGTCTAGATTTATGCACCTGCCTACTTTTGTTTAAATAATTATTGCACACTTTCGGTAAATCCTATAAACTTACTGTCACTTTTCATCTATCACTGTGTTCATGATATATTTAACTGAAATGGCTGATCTCAACAACTAGTGATTTTTGAAGGAAAATCTTGAAAATGATCAGGGGTGCCCAAACCTTTTCATACCACTGTATATATTTTAGGAATAAACTGCATCTCAGCTTTGTGAGATGGTGAAAAAGCCTATAATTATTATTATGAAATTCAAAAAATTTTCAAGTAATCTTCAGAAATGTTGTTTTTGTAATATCATTTACTTTATTCCTATATGTCAGACCCCAATAAGCTTCCCCTATTTCAAAAACCAGCAGCCACCACTGGATGATACACTCTAGTTGCGCTCTAGTTGCAGAATATAGGAAGCAAGTCTAGGATAATGATTCACAGCCACAAACTCATTGGGTCAACACAAGGATTCATCAAGCCTCAAATCACATTAGATGAGGTTGAGCAATTCTGTATAGTTGCCCATTAAATGCTCGATGTCCTTTTCACTGCTTTGAATCTTTCCCTTGTCTACATTTACTGCTCATCTAGCCTCATGGCCAGTAACCAGCCTTCTTTGTTTTATCAAGATAAAAAACATTAAACTTAATGACTGGACAAGTACCTGGATAATGATGGATATCACTGAGCTTTCTCTTCCATTTTTACTAAAAACAATGACATTAAATACCACTGTCTCGATGATGTCTTACGATGACAGTAAATTTAAAGAATGGACACACACACTCCAAAAGAACAAGGTGACTACTAGGGATGAGCGAGTACACCACATTCAGAAGAGGGTGTAGTTCAACTGGAAATGGGTGGGGCTTAAGATCTGTACATTATTTTAAATCTGCAATTCACATAGATTGATCAGAAATTGACATATGTTTTGTTTATTATGTGTGTTTATGATGTGTTTAAGTGATCTTTCAGACTTCATTCTCGAGTTATTTTTATTGAGCTGTGTGAAGTTGGTGATTCCTGCAAACATGGCAAAAAGGGAAATAATCTGTCAGCGTTGTTGGCTGTATTTTTCTCAAAAGTACCGTATTCAGTACTACAAGCAGTTTTCAAATTTACTTTACATATATCACCAAGCAAGCAGACGAAAAAATAAAACCACCGCCAGTGACTGATGCACGATCATGCCTTCTGTCTTGTTGAAAACACTGTGTATTTTATGAAACAAGTTTAAGATTGCAAGATGCATATTGCAACATATTCATTGGGGTGTAATATTTTAGCCATACATGCAGAATGCTTGATGCTGCCCTTGTGCCATAAACTAATTCAGTGTTACTGATGAGAAATGGAAGAGGGGTAGGATTAAATTGCTTCTTCCTACTCCTTCTTGGATATGCAGACCGATGGCTTATGTTTGTGAAGTGTTTAAGTATAAATTTTGTGCATCTTCAAAAGTTATTGTGTTCAAGTTATTGGTATCAGCTTGAAAATATATATATATCCCTACATTGTGCTGTTTTTTTCTCATATTAAACTTGTGCATTACAAGTTCCACACTCAGTGGCAACATCCTTTATGGACTTTCATTAAAAAAATACTACCACACGGCCGACATCCTGGGTACCAAAAATGTGCCGCAGGCCGCAATTTAAATGTAACCAAATTTTTTGCAGTGTGACAGGATATGTTTTACTTTAAAGTAGACTTAAACAGACAGCACCTGCTTAATCTTGCTTTTCTTTATAATTTTAGAATGCGAACAATTTTAAACACTTTACAATACAAATAAGTTTCTTCTTCCCAAACAATTGTGAAGTGAAGTGTTTTGGGGTTGTTGTTTTTTTTGGCCTGCTGGCAAAGTCATTTTAACAACAACAACATAAGCCAATCTCTTTGCAGTGCAAACATAACCTCATGTTGCAATTGGCCAAGGAAACACACAAGTCAATATAGAGTCCTGTAAATAAACAAGAGGACAACACCACTCATATGAAGCCGTAAACTCCTTGGCAAAGATACAGTACAAGAGTGATAACATCAAAACGTGTCTCACTTCTGCAATTGTCTGAATCCAAGTTGCAAGAATTTTGTTTGAGGAACAGCCTGACTGTGTTCTTGTTCCTGTGGACTTTTCAAGAGTCCAGAACTTGTAGGAGTGAAGTGGGAATAGTTTTCTCAAGTGGAGTCATAAGGGCATGGGATAACAAATTTGGAGCACTTCAATCACTGATTTTGCTCCTGTGTGTTCGCACATGAAGACACAAGGGTACAACTAATGTTGTGGCAGTGGTGGTTCCACCTCAGCAGAAATCTCTACCACGCAAACAGGAGATCCCCTCCAAACACACAACACTCACAGGCTAAGTTCACACTGTAGGGTAAAAAGCCCAATTTAGATTTTTTTTCCAATATTAGTCCATAGTCCAATATTTTTTATAGCTGTCCCCATTTGTGTGTAATATCAACGGAATGTTTCTGCGGCACCCCCGGGACAAGGCCGCTGTGGGCAATTGCCCATGTAGCCTATAACTAGAACTGCCACTTAACAGGAGATCCAACTTTCCATTAGACTTGGTTTCTTTGTGTTTTAGGAGCACAGCAAAGAAATATTACCTCAGTTTGTACATTTAAGATGCTGCTCGTCTGCCATTCTCTTTGACCACCCGCACAACGTTTAAGGAGATATGGAGTCAGTTAATTTGCATCTCGGACTGCCACACTCGCCCATGTCATGCAAGGGTGTTTCTGCAGTCGGCTGGACCTGGCTGTAGTAAATTTTCGGGTTTGTTTGCCTAAATTAAGCATTTTCAATCATAAAGGTGGCTAAATAAGCAAAAATAAAAGGCTAAATAGGAGTGGATGAAATTCTTAATTTGAACATTAATATTAAATTCAATCCATCACTGAAAGTGTTTCAACTGTAGACACAAGAACATCCATTCATTCATTTTCCATACCACATGCTCACGAGGTTCGTGGGTGTGCTGGAGCCTAGCCCAGCTGTTTTCGGGCAAGAGGCGGAGTGTACCCTGAACTGGCCGCCAGCCAATCACAGGGCACATATAGACAAACAACCATTCACCTAACATGTTTTTGGAAGTACCCGGAGAAAAACCACACATGTACGGTGTAAGATTTTAAGTTGGAAAAAATTGCCTTTTACGAGCTCGGGATAGCCATAGCATCGGAAATGCACACCAGACATGGGCTTGAGAGCTTTTCAAGTTTATTTTGCCAGATCTCCCAAACAATTCACCGATTCGCGCTTCCATGTTTGTGCCCCGACCAATCACCTCAAAGAAAGGAGAGAAATTAGGAACAAAACCCATTACTTCTCAATTAAAAACTAACTAACTAAAGTGGCAATTAAACAACTTAAATGGCAAACAAATATAATTAAAGTACTAACCAGAATGTATGTAAATAACAAAAGCCAACTATACACACATAGAAACATGATAGTGTGTAGGTGGGGCATACACCTGATCAGTGAGGGAGGATTGGCAGCTCCCTCACATACGGAGAGAACATGCAAACTCCACACAGAGATGCCAAAGCGGGAAATCGAACCTGGCATGCACCCTAACCACTAGGGCTCCATGCAGCCAACATAATGTTCATTCATTCATTTTCTACCGCTTTTCCTCACGAGGGTACACCCTGGACTGGTCGCCAGCCAATCACAGGGCACATATAGACAAACAACCATTCACACTCACATTCATACCTATGGACAATTTGGAGTCGCCAATTAACCTAGCATGTTTTTGGAATGTGGGAGGAAACCGGAGTACCCGGGGAGAACATGCAAACTCCACCCAATCGAACCCTGGTCCTCATAGCTGTGAGGTCTGCGCGCTAACCACTAGACCGCCGTGCCGCCCATAAACCTCATCATGTTTATTGTAATTATTATAATTAACTTGAAATAGTTAATTATGAAATAAAATAAAATTCATATATAATAAATAATTTAAAAACTGCATTTTGTGTTCAGTTCTGTTGTCATTGACAAATTAAATAAGTTTGATGATTTGAAACATTCAAGTGTGATAGACTTGCAAAAACTTGGAAATCAGGAGAGGGCAAACATTTTTCACACCAGTGTATGTGGCATCATAAAGTCATCCAACAAAATGTGTTTTTTTTCCTTGTGTAAATGCAGCAGAAATTTGCACTAACTGCTCCCAGGCCTAAAAAAGAAACCTAATACATCCAGATGCAGCAGAAAGACCAAGTATTATCAAAAGCAAAAAACAGCCCAATGGAGCTGTTCTCAAAAAGACACTGACAGTATAATAACTACCCACTCAAAATGACCTGTCCACATGTGCAAGGAACCAAAGCTTATTTGAACATAGATCGTACAGCTTAACGCAGCCACACACTTCTGTTCTCTTCACTTCAGGGATACAAGTGACAACATAATAAGTAGCCTTTCAAACTTACCCAAAGGCATGTGAAATGGGATGCTTTGAGATTTTAAACAGCTGTGATAGCTCACATAATAGGCTACACACCATGCAATCAGATGTGCTACAAGGCTTTTGTGCAATTATTAAAAATCACATAGGACCCTATTCACAGACATCACATTTTGCTGTGTTTGCATACTTTTACAAAATATCAAAACCAAGAATGATTATTTTGTTGAAAGGATTGGATATTTCTACCAGTTCTTGGTTTGTTTTAACACACATTCAACATTAGTGCAACAATATAATTGAGTGCACGAGTGCACAAGTGGTTAGCCCGTCTGCTTCACAGTCAAGAGATCCTGATTTGAGTTTACAGGTATGTGAAAGTAAATAGAGGCTCTAAATTGCTATCGCTTCTGAAATCATAATCCACAAAGTCATGGAAATTAAAAGTGATTGAGTATACTGAAATGCAAAAATAAGGCACTCAGAAGACACATTCAAAGAGGCTATAATGATATGAAGTATTCTACACTGGTCACTATGTGTCAGTAATGCTGCTGTAATGTTTGGTGAGACACACCAGGACCAGACCTAATTACCAAAACAACAGGTGTTTATTGCAGGTTTAAATTATCTCACAGTAATCCCCCAACATGGGCTTCTGTTCCTGAAGGTTTGAGGCTGTTGTTTGGCAACTCCTCCACAGATTGTCTGTAGCATTAAAGCCTCTCCAGGATCTTAATGTGCTTCTTCTTAAGTCAGTCCTTCGTTGTCATAGCTTTCTTAGAATAGCTGTTTTAGATTTCCATTTGTTTTTAAAGGTGGTTTGTGCTTGACAATGAAGCTTTTGACCCCTAAGTATTCCAGTACAAAACACTTGCTCCACAATTCAAAGTGCATTTTGGTACAAACATCACTGGTAACGTGATGCCTCCCCTCGTCCAAGATCTGCAGGAAAGTCATTGTAATATTGCTTTGACAGCAGTGGCTAGATTTCCTGTACACGATGACAGGAAGATCAATGATTCAAAACTCACAATAGCAGAGTGTTCTCAAGGGAGTGCAGCATTATCTTTTGGTAGCTAGATAAGCTAACATTGGTGCTATCACACGCTCAATGTGACAAACAGGATCAGTGGGAAGGTGGAATGGCTTGTGCATGTGGCAGACACAATAAAGAGAGGAAGTTGCTGGTACTGATATCAAGTCCTGTGAGAGAGATGCTTTTGGAGAAATCTAATAAAACCCCTCATATCCATTATGATATTTAATTTCAAGATTTCTGCCACCCAGAGAAAAAGGAAAAAGGCAGTAAACAGCTACTAGAGCTATTAGAGACACATTCTATCAAACTCAGACATGTTTCTCTTTGTGAACCCCTGCATTGTTGTGTAAACCCTCATAGGAATAACAAAGATAACATTTTATACAGAAATTTATACATAAAGCATAATAATTCCCATGGAGGGTTCTAAGTTGAGAGAGACGATTCTTCTGTCTCTTAGGGGCCCTACATAAATTCAAAGGACCAGCATTCATCACCCTAATAGAATAAATCAAACACAAATGACCACAAAATACAGTTCAGTTTTTAAATGACACGTTTTATTATTTAGGGTGAAAAAAAAAACCCAATAGCCCTGCGTAAAAAATAATCACTGGTTGATCCACCCTTAGCCGCAACTGCAATCAAGTGTTAGTGATAACTTGCAATGAGTGTCTTACAACGCTGTGGAGGAATTGTGGCCGACTCATCTTTGCAGAATTGTTGTAATTCATCCACATTGGAGGGTTTTCAACAATGAATATCCTTTTTAAGGTCATGACACAGCATCTCAATACGATTCAGATCAGGACGTTGACTCCAAAGTCTTCATTTTGTCTTTCTTCAGCTATTCAGAGATGGACTTGATGCTGTGTTTTGGATCATTGTCCTGCCTTATCCTGGACATTCTGTTCTTTTGCCCATGTCACGGTGCGGCTTAAGAGTTTTAAGGTTCGACCCCAGGATGCAGAGATTAGGACCCAAATGCAGGTAAAAATGTATTTATTTTCGCTATGCAGCAGGATGTCGCACTAGCATGGCAAACTCAACACAAGACAATGAACCGACAAAAGGAAGCCGCACCGGCTGAACTAAATACAATCAACAAATTACAAACAGCTGCGCGTAGAGGAGAAAGTAAAAGTGACGGAACACAGGACAGACCAACACAGGAAATAATTCAAAATAAGGGCACGAACAAGGAACAGAGGAAAAGACGAAAACTAAGAAGGCTGTCACGAGGGGGTGAAGCCCGATCGTGACAGCCCAATGTCTTTCTTATGTTGGAGTTCTTTGATGTTGTTGTTGGGTCTTTTGTGACCTCTTGGATGAGTCGTCGCTGCGCTCTTGGGGTCATTTTGCTCGGCTGGCCACTCCTGGGAAGGTTCACCCCATTCCATTTTCTCACCATTTGTGGATAATTGCTCTCACTGTGGTTCGCTGGAGTCCCAAAGGTTTAAAAATGTATTTATATCCTTTTCCAGACTGATAGATTTCAATTACTTTCTTTGTTACTTGATGTCTAGGTTTTGAGGATGTCTTTGTCCACATTGTCAGGCACGTCCTATTTAAAGGGGATGGGGGGATCGGGCTGTGGGTGGACACAGTTTGTCCCTCAATCATAAAAGCTTTAAATACTGCATTTTGTGTCCAGTAGTGTTGTCATTGATTCATATTTAAATTTGTTTGATGATATGAAACATTTAAGTGTGACAAACATGCAAAAAAAAAGAACTCAGGAAGGAGACAAACACTTTTTCACACCACTGCTTATCTGTGAATATTCTCATTCATCCAGGTCATTGAATTCTCAGTGCCGACAGAGCCGTCACTCCACTGTATCTTAAAGACTGTCCTTTTGTACCTCAAAAAAATGAAACCATTCCTTTAAAAAAATGTATAAATGATCACTGTTTCATCCTTGGCGATAGTCTGTTATTCGTTAAAAAATATTGAAAGATGGGTCATATGCGCCGTTCTGATCATTAGGGGTCTATAATTTTACACTGATGAGACACTATCTTAGATGACATCATCTTAACACTGCATAAAGTCAGCCAAAAAAATTAAATGCGTATAAGTCCATATAAATGATGAATAATAAACAAACATTTAAGGTTCATTGAACATTTACGTTCATGGAAGATGTGACTGTTGACTGTTCCCAAAGACACAATATGGCACAATGTGTACTTTCCTGTTTTGTTATTTATTGAATTCAGTAATGTTTTTCATGACAAAACAGGACGGCTCTGTTGAAGTCCATCTACCATCAGTTTTTTTTCGATCAGTCAGTCTTCATTTAAGATTCATTTGTCATTTCTATGCATGCATAAGTGTTTTTGCATGCAAAACTATATTGTAAAACTGTAAAAATGTGCGGTTTAACACTTTTGTGAGTCAACTGCTGATGATATCATAGATGGGTAACATCTCGGTAAGGATGCTTGATGTCATAAATTTTTGTTCTTAATCAAAAAATATGCTAACCAGGGCGGACGCTAACAGGTTCCTCTGCATGTCAAATGAAATGTAAATGTATATCATTTTTGGAAATGATGTGGGGTTTTTTTTATGTAATTACTATGACACTATGATATCACCTTTGGGTCTGTTGGGTACATGAAAAGACCAACTATGTGAACAAGCTGTCTCTCAGGGGCTACTGATAACTTCACAGGCAAAACAGGATAATTTTGCTGTGCTTGCTCTGTGGAAAACATTGTTTAGTCGTAACACCAGTAATAAGAGTAGAGACTTTGATTGAGACCACCTACCAATAGCATTATGGTTTCTGTCCTTCACTCTCATCTCGAAGGTCATGAGGGGCTCAGTAAGTTCTCTTTGTTGTATGAAGAGCATGGTTCCAGCCCTCCGTTTTCATTTGTGTCCTTAATGGTTTTCATTAAATTTGGATTAGGAGTTCCAAATTTGAATTTTGTTATTTCAGTTCCCCAAGAACTAAATACCTACAAAAAAGTACAAGTACATTTTGTCTGTCTCAGCTTCTCTCATAAGCCTTGCACAGCATGTTTTAGATTTCATGCTTGCTCACATGTCAGCACAGTGATGTTCCTCAGAAACACACCATATGGAACTAACACTGTTATAATGTGATGGAAATCAAAGTTGTAATCTCCAGGTTATACAGGCAACTATGTACTGTATACTGTACATTTATACTTGAATATGGAAAATGCCTCTTAACTATTAGAACAATATCAACATTCACAGCATTACAGCGGATTACCAGCAGTTACATAACTCTACATGGAGCACTAAACCCTCTGGATAAAGATTGTTTGTGTTTATTGCCAGGTTTAAAGGTAATACACAAAGTAGGAAAACACAAACTGTAAATATAATGTACATGCTTGGGAGCTTATCTGAGTATACAGTATGTAACATTTAGCAATTTTCATTCTAGCAAAGACAGTACTGATACAGTGGGACACCCTGCAGTATACACCAAGTACTGCAAGAAGTGTCAGTAGTCTGTTGGTAAACATATACTAAGCAAGAAAGTTGGATACTAATTTGATCCCCTGCTGACTTTGTAGGATTAACAAATAAATAATATTTACGTTAAGTTTCTTTTCACAGAGAAAGCATATATAAAAAATGTAATAACAGATGAAAAGATTTATGGACACATCTATACTGCCTACAAACACATCCAAAAAATATTTAAAAAAATATATCTATACATGTTGTCACCATATAGCAACACATACATTCATGATGTACTGTATTTTGTCATATTTTGGTCCTTTCAAGCATTCCCGCAACATAGAAACAATTGCCTACAACTAGCATTAACTTTTTCCAAACACAAAAAGCACAGCAGCAGACATAGCCGCTCCAATATGTAGCCTTACCTTTATGGTAGTGGTCGCTAGCCGGCGATTAGCTTGCCGGCGATTAGCTAGCCGGTGATTAGCTAGCCGGCTATTAGCTAGCCGGCTATTAGCTAGCCGGCGTAGTGTGACAAAGTGTCAATACAGCAGTAATATACTTCACAATGTTAATAATAATGATGTTTTTGTTTTTTTCAGAAGGCTTTATAGGCAGAATACGTGTTTCCTATTACATGCAGTAATGAGCTGTCTCTTTTTATCTGTTTTTATATCTTCAGAATGCACAGAAAACAGAAAGACATGTGTCCATGTCTCACATAAGGATTGGGGATGATGAGCAAAGTTTTCCTTTAAAGGCTACAGTCTAAGCTTTTGATCAAATTACCCAACATTTTTTTGTCTCACTCCTATTTCTTATTTTTGCATTATACCATTTATAGAATGTATTACGTCAATGTTAAATTACAAGATAAGAAAAGAAGGCCCCAATTATACAACCACTATCATAACCATATTGTGCATTTAAAACCTAACGCTTACAATGGCCAACTGACTGATGCGTAAAAAATTTAAATGTACTCATTCTCTTAAAATAATATATTAATGAGATGAATCAGAAGCTCTGTTCAACATTTCAATAAAATAGTTAATTGTTCCTCTTGTCATTTTGAAAATCAAGTGTTATAATTCACAGAGAATCTGGTGCAGTAATCTGCTGTTGGCATTCGGCAAACACTGAAGAGCGCCCGTGACACCAAGCTGGATGCCAGCTGTTGTGTGTCTTCATGCCAAGTGTGTTTTGAAGCACTCCAGCCAGGAAAGCTGCATGAAGAATGAGCCAAGGCGAGTGGACTTGCCAGAGGCGTACCATCCCGGCGCCTCAATGATGGGATGCGATGTAAAGTTTGAAGCAGCAACGGTGTGTTATGGGTGCGACATATGCACGGGTCTATGGGGTTATCCTTCTGGGGCGGTGTTTCCCAGCATTCACTCAGCTTAGGCACATATTGGGAAAATGCTGTGGCACACCAACAAGCGTGCCATCAATTCTTCTGTTATTATGATCTCAACAGGTGGATACAGCAATCCCTCGTTTATCATGGTTATCATCTTTCCATTATTAGACATGAAATAGCACCATTTAGTCACCTTTACACTCATATTACCCAATGCAGTAAATATAAAAACAGAAAACAAGTCATTTAAGACATATACTAAAAGAAGAGACTGGTCAATAGAAAGAGACAACGTAACACATGCTTAAATGTCAATGTTTTTGGACAATTAATAGGCTGTAGTTAACCATGAACCAGCAATCATCTATTAATTATTTTTTTAAGAATCGCAACGAATTGAGGGAGCGATGTTTCAACCGCAAAGTGGTGAGGGTCAACTATATACACCATTTAATTACAGTACGTACCTTCTGCCATCTTGCGGAATAGCATTTCATTGTTCTGCCTGTAAATGTATAGTACTCCATTGCCACTTTGCACTTCAAATTTCTGTTTTTTTATATTGATAAATCATGCTGTTTCATGTTTAAGTATGGCCTGTTATTAGTCAAAAATATGCATGTTGAAGCAAATCGTGTATTTTTTGCACCATGTATGTATTCATGCATTGCAACAGCTAAATGAACTAAAATACAAACATAAGTCATTCATAAGGCCCAATAAAAGAAGTGAATGGCATGTAGTATTCTACACTGGTCACTTGGTGTCAGTACTGTGACTTTAATGGTCGTGACACATATCAGACTTGACTGGCAGAAAAAAAGACTTTCAAGGTTGAATTATCTCACAACAGACTCAAACATCCCGAATGAACATACAGGTACTGTTGTGGCTTCAATCCAGGCCAAGCTAAGACTCAACTCTGAACGTGCCTACGTCCTGATCACCTAGTGCGGGAATACATTTATAGCAACACACATGAGCACACTTGTGTCTTAAATGTCTTATTTTCTCTGGTTATGTCAACTACATTGGGTAATCAGTGGAAATATGACCATGTTGTTGGTGTTATTTCATATCTAGAGTGCTCTAATAATGTTAAAAACTATATTTTGGAAGTCGTAAACTGCTTTTCTACCTCTAACTATTCAAGTATTCTAACTATAAATAAGGCATTCTACGTCACAAACTAATTAACTGCGATAAAGGACGAATTACTGTACATTGTCGGCATACATAGATGAACATTCATTCTTTCATTCATTCTCTGCCGTTTATCCTCACAAGGGTCGCGGGGCATGCTGGAGCCTATCCCAGTTGTCTTCGGGCGAGAGGCGAGGTACACCCTGGACTGGTCGCCAGCCAATCACAGGGCACCTATAGACAACCATTCACACTCACATTCATACCGATGGACAATTTGGAGTCGCCAATTAACCTAGCATGTTTTTGCAATGTGGGAGGAAACCGGAGTACCCGGAGAAAACCCACGCTCCACACAGGAGATGGCCGCAGGTGGAATTGAACCCGGGTGTCTTAGCTGTGAGGTCTGCTCACTAACAACACGCCATGCAGCCCCATAGACAAACAAAGGTACATTATTGTTGTTGTTGTACATAAATGATTTTGGACTAATTAAGTGAAATAGGATAACCTAATGATCTCTCATGGCACACTAATCTGCAGCAGGAAGTGGTTGGGAATCCCTGCTCTAGGGATTACTAGAGCACAAACATCTGGTAAGTGTGGCTCATTGAGGGGAAATAATGGTAGGCGCAGGAGCTTCGGCAGCGCAACAGGACCCCACTCTTCAATTTCCGGCTCCGCTTTCCACTCCTGCTTTATGTCATGAAGGGACCTGTAAAGTGAGACTGCAAAAGACGAATGTAGCATTTAGTTGCTATACGGCTCCACGGAGCACAAAAAACAAGGGAATCGAATCTGTCAAAGGAAATATTTGGGATAATTACCTCAATAAAAAAGATGGGCTGATATTTGAACAGCATTTTTTCTAACATGCTACAAATGTCAAACTTAATGGTGGCCTTAAAGCCCTCTTATGAAGCTTATAGTAGTTCAGCTGTTTTCCAGCACAATAAATTTTAGTGTTAGTATTACTCACCTTTGACCCATGTTAGGTGCTACAGCTTCATCATTAGGGTCACGTTAAGGTCATGTGCTATGGTTCAGTGTACGGTCAAGGACTGGACTGGGTAAGGCTCATGTTCTCCAAAAACTGTTTGGGGAGCAACAGAGACAGTATGTGCTTCACTAATTAGACTCATAAAAGTAACACAGCAGCCTGGATTTCAACATCTAAGGTTTCCACAGGAAGCAGACACAGCAATCCTCCAGAAGTGTTCATTAGTCTAACGTATCGCAGATGCTATTTTGGAGAATACTCCAAATATTATGTATATATGGTGAAGCTTTGGCCAGGCTGTTGAATAAACTGGAGACATTTATGTGTCTTTAAAGGGGACCTAATATGCTTTTCCCACTTTTCTGACCTATAAATGTACTTAAAATGTTGTATTCTCGTGTTAAACGATGTCAGTTTCAGATGAGGTTTGCGCATTTAGAAGTGAGCCCTGAGGTTTGGGATGGCTCTGAACGCTCGGTTTGAGACAACGTTCTAACACTGCCGATTTGTGATGTCACATATTGTCAGGCTTCCTTTTAAGTGCTGGAGTCCAGATACGCTTTCTTCCCTCGTTGCTTGCATGCACGGGGAGAAAATGCAAACTCCACAGAGAGATGCCTGGCAGAGACTCAAACCCGGGTCTTCCCGATCGCCTGACTGTGTGGCCTATGTGCTAACCACTCAGTCGGTCTACACATATCATGTTAAAAAATATATATAAAAAACACATTTAGAAAGCCATAAAGAGGTTTTCTATGCTCTCACTACATAATGGTTTAATTTATCATTAATATTGAATCCTACTTTGTGCAAATTCACTTCTCATGCCAATAAACCACTATAAATAGGAGACGACTGTAACTCGGAGCAACCGATAAGTGCAATCAACCAACATATGAAGCTCAGAAAAGGGAGAAACGCTGACCAACAATGGCCCCATGATTGGCCTAAGCTGTTCGACAGTCACGACTATGATCAAAGATAGAGATCGTCACCTCAAAAATGTGAACGGAAATGCTCCTCCAAAATTTACATCTTGAATACACTGAATATGAATTATAAGTTCTCGTCACACGCAGCCAGAATATGATGGCAAGCAGCAGTTTGCAATCACCATCACTTCAGCTGCACGACACAAAGGGGAGAGTTCTGAACTGCAAGAATTAGCTTAAAGTAACAGCAGGACACCACGTTTTATTAGGTTGGTAATGACACACCAAAGCAGGTGGTGTGTTTCAATGAACACATTTCATGTGTTTGTGTAGATTAAATGTCCTAAGGCCTGTGTTAAAACACTTTATGGCGATCTGTAGCACACCGTGAAAGGCAAACAACAACTAAATCTTACCACTTGGGTTTGTACCATACCATTGCTCCTCTGAGATGAAGAGTGCTGTGATTTTTATTATTGGTTGTTACTGACTTCATCACTCAATCAGGTGCATTCTGAATTCATTCTGGATTATTGTCTTTTGAAGCACTCCACTTTCCCCAAACGGTTCTTTTGAACAAGTGTTGTTCTTAGCCACATTTAGATGGTTTATTGTTTCTGTTCTTTCTGTGAGGGAGCATTAACAGGTTCAGAGTAGTGAACAAGTGGTGAAATAATATCTTCATACCTAAAATACGGTCTCAATTCTGAACTGGGTCAAAAGCTACTTAGCTGACAGGAAGCAATACGTAAAGCTAGGAGAATACACATCTGCAAGTTCATATATTACGTGCGGAGTCCCCCAGAGGTCAATACTGGGACCAAAACTGTTCAACTTGTACATCAATGATATCTTCAAAATCACGAAAGACTTAAAGCTGGTATTATTTGCAGATGATACCACTGCTTTTTGTTCTGGAGGGAGTACAGACGAAGTCATTAGAAAGGTCAGAGAAGGAATGGTCACACTAAAAAGATGGTTTGATGATAATAGATTGTCCTTGAACCTAAATAAAATCATGCTGTTTGGTAACAGCAGAAAGGACACGCACCAGCAAATACAAATAGACGGTGTGGACATTGAAAGGGTGAAGGAAAATAAATTTCACAATAGATGAAAATATGAGCTGGAAACCTCATATTACAAATATACAACATAAGGTAGCCATAAATATTTCAATATAAAAATAACCAATTACCTAAAAATGTCATCCAATACTTTTCTACAAGAGAGGAGAAATATGATCTCAGGGAAGAACTAAATTTGAAACACTTCAATGCTAGGACTACGTTAAAAAGCCATAGCATTTCAGTATGTGGAATCAAACTATGGAATGGATTGAGTAAGGAAATCAAACAATGCACAGCAATGAGTGAATTCAAGAAACAATACAAGCAGTTGATGTTTGCTAAATACAAGGATGAAGAGTCTTGAACCAGTCATGATGTGCTATATATATCACTATATTGACACTTACTATGGTACCACTATATTGACAGTTACTATGGTACACATTATGTCATTGTATGGTCATATCACCTCGTACTTCGGTACGTGACCAAAAATTAAAAAGAAATTTTAAAAACAACAACAGTTACTGATTGTAAAAGTACCAGATGGAGGGGTATGATTTAATAAGCTTTGCTTATTCCTTCTCCTTTTGGACATGTGGAACTGGGAACTGGTTATGGGATGCACTCAATTGTAATCTGATGCATGTTCAAATGAAATAAAACCATTACCATTACCATTTTGGTAATATGATATGATATATTCATTCATTCATTTTGGTGGGTGTGCTGGAGCCTATCCTAATTGTCTTCGGGTAAGAGGTGGAGTACACCCTGGACTGGTCGCCAGCCAATCACAGGGCACATATAGACAAACAACCAAACCTATGGACAATTAGCCTAACATGTTTTTGGAATGTGGGAGGATTAGGGAGGTCCTGATATAATATAATGATATAATAAAAAAGAGAGATTTATGTAGTGTTAAACCATTATAATGTGGCTGAGGGTGATGTTTTTTCTGGGTGGGGCAATGGTAATTTTGAGAATTGATTCTTTTATATACATGACACAACAGTAGTTTAACTCCAACTACAAAATTAACATACTGTTGAATATTGAAATAACCACCATCATCATATAGATATAATCAATTCCTCTTTATGGTATAATAATGATATTATTAGTAACACACTTGAAATTGTTTTAGCAGACTGGCTTCATATGTTTTGGAAAAGGCCGCCATCCTGTGGTCACTCATTGTCAGTGACACTAGCAACCTACAGTAAAACCAATATATGGTGAGCACGGTATTACATCAAGAAATATTGTCTCTGTCCATCAACATCCCTTAGGCGTTGCCTGATAGATTATATTACATACCAATCAATATATCAGTAATACTGGCCTTTAGTTGCTTGGTATGAAATCAATACTAATATTTGTAATCTCACTCACCCCTACTCTGCATCACCATACATTTAATGACCCTGAACATGGTAACTGGAATAGAAAAAGCATAGATGGAAGTTCAGCTATCAATACTGATAAGTCATTTTATTATGCAAACACTTTGATAGCGTGGTGTGTCACTTGTTAAGCGTGCGGGTCCATAGTCTTATTCCGCTTATCATATAGCTGCAATAAAACCTGAGAGTTATCAATCTATTGTGTAACCAGGCAGTATAAAGAAAAGCTATGCTACTTTCATCAATATATTTCATCCACAATGAAGTACTTGTTGGTTGTGTCGCTGTGTGTTGTGTGTCTACATGACGGCTGCGGCAGTGAGGTGAATGGAGTCGAGGGCTTCATGCTTCTCGCAGGTCCACTTCAAAATTTGAACCGGGAAAACAAAGTCTTTGACTGCAGTCAGCCCATACCTCCTGGAACCGGACAATACTTTGAGTACCTCCGGAGCAGAGGAGTGACTCATTTCAAAGTACAACTCTCATGGCATCAACTCCGACCTGCAGGCCTCCACAGTCGCCCCAAACAGACTGTGGTCACCTGCTACCGGACTCTACTGACTCAGCTCTTGGATGCGGGCCTCCAGTCTCTTGTCATCCTTCATGGATCCACAGTTCCAGAAGATCTGCAATCCCAGTTTGGAGGATGGGAGAGTCAAGAGCTGCAAAAAATGTTTATGCTGTATGCAGAGTATGTCTTTGGGGAGTTTGGAGATCTGGCACATTCTTGGCTGATTCTGAGTCATGTGGAGGACATTTTTCACCATGGTCAACCACATGCTGCAAGTTATCAGCAAAATATATTCCAGTTAAATCAAAATATTTACCAACTTTACCATCAACGCTTTGCTGACAAAGGTGAGTATTTATGACATGATTTTTATTATTGGTATTGGTCAACTATGATGCATAATGAAATGGAAGCGTAACAGGGTACAGTGTGAATTATTTCTTCCATGTTTTTTTTAGGGCAAGTGTCACTGGGGCTGAGAACAAGTGACATTAATCTCCTTTCACAGATCCAACCTTCAATCATGGTAAGATCCATGATCTGCATCATGTTCATTCACTGTCCATCCTGGTCCACAATGCAACATTACTAAAACCATTTTCAATGTTTTCTTTTGCAATAATAAAATTGTGAGATCCAATTCTAACTCAAAAATCTAGTTTTTTGAGTGCATACTGTAAATGCATTCACTCTGTAGGTACAAAAACATACCACTCAAAACAGCCAACATGGTGAGTGTGCAGTGCTGGACATTTTCTATCTCAGTACATTGCGGAAGTGGAGGGACTAACTTGAAATAAGGAGCACTATACTGCCATTTAACTGCCATTTGGGGCAGCATTACTTTGTGCCTTTAGGAATGATGTACATGGGATACATGGGATACATGGGATACATAGTATACTAGCAGTGGACGGTCCTGCAAATTTTGTTCAGAGTGTTATTGATATGATCATGCTAATATCGATGTGATATTGACCCTACCCTCGGTATCAATATTTGGATCAATCTGCACACTTGCGCTTATCACGATAATCCATAAATCACTTAATCAAACTATGAAAAGACAAAAACAAAGTTGATAATTTTGCATTTTTATTGCTTTTGATACAATGTACACACACACACCCCGACAGTATCTCTGGAAGTATTAGACGTTTTTACTTCTCCATGTATAATAACGTGTCCCATTTCTCCTGTTTTGAATAGATGGATTTCCTCTCTGTGCACCTTGCTTACAACTGTTCCTCCACATTTAATTTGGCAAAAGAGCTGAGAAGTGTACAGGTGAAGCAAATATTTCCTTTTCTACTATTACTTTTCTACTTTCTATTTTATGTTTTCCTGCTCATGCATTACATGTTCTATTGTGCTGTAGATGGCCAGTCAGAATGTGCCGATCCTGGTATACAAGATGACACCTCTTGATTGCACTGACAGTCAGTTCCACATGCTTGGTCATTTTCTACAAGGTAAACATATAATGACGTTGTTGAGGCACCAAAGAGGGACTTTCTGTTTACTTAACTACTAAGGCCAATAAATATTATATTATATTAAATTGGTAAATGAAATACATAATACACTCTAGTTAATTGTTCAAATGAACAAATAAGGTTGGAAACAAGGCCTGTATTTAAATGAAGTGATGACATTATGCACCATAACTTAATGTATATTTTAAAATGCATGAAATAAATCAAACATTCTGCCTCAGTTGCCTCAGTTACATCAAAGACGTATTGATTTAACATTATGTTCATTATTTTGGTCATCATTTGCAGTGGTTTAGTGTTGCACTGTTTCTAATATTTTGGTTACTGCATTTATCTCACGAGTCAGCCTATCATGAAGCAGGACTCTTCTGTGTCATAAACAGATAATGACATCTAATCTGTTTTTTTATCTGTGATAAAGCGCTATAATCATACAGTGTGAGTTACAAATGAAATCATATGGCCATTATTGGCATAACCATACTTGTTAGTAAAGTTGCACATCATCCTTGATGTTATATATCAGATAATGCATCAAACAAAGTTCATTGACCCTGTCAAGTCTGCATGGTGCTGTCAAAAACATTCAGTAAATATATATTTTAAAAAACAAACAAACAACTGCTGTTACATAGCATTATTGCATTGCATTATTATATCATTTTTGCATAATGCTGCCAATAACTGTCTTAAACCCATTATAGTCCTGAACAACGACGATATGAAAATAAAGGGATGTGACGTGATGGACATGTTAGGCATAATGGATATGGAGGACTCGCCTACTAGGTAACAGTTTAAATTGTTTAACTATACAATTTGCATCATTTGAAAGATATTGTTTTGTGTTCATTCATGTTCATTCAACAGTGGTGACCTTGAATACTACAGTGGAGCACCATTGTTTAGAAACAGTTATCAGAGAGTCTGGGATAAGTTTGGTGTCCAGGTCCAATCTGTACGTGATACTTTCCTGAATGAATCTTTCCCCTCCAATTTCCAATGGGCCACCTCCAGCGAGTCCTTCAAAGTTGAAGGAGGCTGGGCTGAAGACAGGAAGGGCGAAACTATTTGGGATCGCTTTGGCCATGAAAATAAAGTTATTAATAACCAGACGGCTGATGAAGCCTGTGACAGTTACCACAAGGTAGATTATGATGTCTACCTTCTGCGAGGTCTTCAAGTGAACACCTACCAATTTTCGATCTCCTGGGCACGGATTTTCCCTTCAGGCTACCAGAGAAGCAAATCAGAGAGAGGAGTTCTCTACTATGACAAGCTAATCAATGCTCTCATGGAGTCGGGAATACAACCTGTCGTCACCTTGTATCACTGGGATCTACCCCAGGAGCTCCAGAATCATGGTGGATGGACCAATGCTTCCATTATTGAAGCCTTCAAGGACTATGCTGATTTCTGCTATTCCAGATTTGGAGATAGGGTCAAGATTTGGAACACATTCAGTAGCCCTTGGGTAGTTAGCCATGCTGGATATGGAACTGGTGAGCATCCCCCTGAAGTCAAGGATTATGTGGTGGCCTCCTATCAGGTGAGAGTGGCCAATGAACACACTATTCATTGAAATTGCACAACAAGTTGGTAATTTGGATGTGAAACCGCAGTTAAAAGCTATTTTTAGGCATTCACGTTACAATGTCTCGTTCCTTTACAGGTGACCCACAATATCATAAAGTCACATGCAGAGGCCTGGCATGTCTACAATGACAAATACAGAAGCAGTCAAGGTGGTAAAGTTGGCATCGCATTAAACTCGGACTGGGCTGAGCCTATAGACCCCTCCAGACCAGAGGATGTATCATCTGTGCATCGTTATTTGCAATTCATGCTCGGATGGTTTGCACATCCTATATTTGTGAATGGAGATTATCCTGCAGTACTTAAGAGTCAGATCGAAAGGAAGAGTGACAAGTGTCCTCATTCAAAGCCTGCAATTCTTCCAGTGTTCACTCCCAAAGAGAGGCTAAGGATCAATGGAACAGCTGACTTCTTTGGATTAAATCATTATACATCACGATTGGTTAACAACAGTGATGGTGGTTGTGCCCCAGGTCCACAGGGGGTAGGTGATTTCCAGGCCCATATTGACCCATCATGGTCCTCTACGGGTTCTGGCTGGATCTACTCTGCACCTTGGGGTCTAAGAAGGCTTCTTAAATACATCTCCATAGAGTACTTGAACATTAAAAAAGTGCCTATTTACATAACTGGGAATGGGATGCCAACAAAGCATGGTCTGGACCCCCTTGATGACACCAGTAGAACTGAGTACATGAGACTTTACATCAATGAGGCTCTGAAAGGTAATGTCTGTTACGCAGGCAAATACAAAACTGACTTTTTGCTGCATTTCCCATTTTTTATTAATTATTTCTGATTTTGCAGCCATAGTCATGGATGGGGTGGATGTTCAGCGTTTCACAGTGCAGTCACTAATGGATGGATTTGAGGGCAAACAAGGCTACAGTGAAAGATTTGGCCTTCATCATGTCAACTTTGAGGATGCCAACAGGCCAAGAACCCCAAAACAATCAGTATACTTCTACTCTCATGTCATAAAACAAAATGGATTTGCGTCACGCAAAGATGATTATTCAAAAGTGCCACTGGTGCGATACAACCCTCTTATGAAAGTGTTACCTCCTTCAGAGGTTCCATCTAAGTCAAAGGTGGTCTGGGAGAAATTGTCCCATCAGTCAAGATTCCAAAGAAAGCTCTACCACCATGGTACTTTCCCAGAACATTTCAGCTGGGGAGTGTCATCTTCAGCTTACCAGATTGAAGGAGCCTGGAATGTCGATGGGAAAGGACTTAGTGTATGGGATGTGTTCACCCACAAGCCTGGCAGTATACCAGGCAATGCTAGTGGAGATGTGGCCTGTGACAGTTACCACAGACTTGAAGAGGACATCTACATTCTGCGAGGTCTGCATGTGAAGTCCTATAGATTCTCTTTGTCCTGGTCCAGGATCTTTCCTTCTGGTCAGCGAAACTCCCTAAATCAAAAGGGTGTGGACTTTTACAACAGACTCATCGATGGCTTGTTGGCAAATAACATCACCCCGATGGTGACGTTGTATTATTGGGATCTCCCTCAGGAGTTGCAAAATATTGGCGGCTGGGAGAGCTCAGACATGATCGATATTTTTAATGACTTTTGTGATTTTTGCTTTTCCACCTTTGGCGACAGAGTGAAATTTTGGATGACCTTTAACCAGCCACATACAATAGCATGGTCAGGGTATGGGCTTGGGCAGATTCCACCAAATGTTAAGAAGCCGGGAGTTGTACCTTATACAGTCGCACACAACATAATAAGAGCACATGCCAAAACTTACCACACATATAATGAAAAGTATCGCAACTCCCAAGGGGGACGAGTATCCATTGCACTCAATGCTGACTGGGTTGAACCTAAAAATGTCAATGTTCCCCGTGAAGTGGTTGCTGCAGACCGCGCCATGCAGTTTCAATTGGGTTGGTTTGCACACCCAATCTTCAAGAATGGCGACTATCCTGACGCAATGAAGTGGCAGGTGGGAAACAAGAGTGAACTCCAAGGTCTTTCGAAATCAAGACTACCCGTTTTCACTGAAGAAGAAAAGAAGTACATCAGGGGGACGGCTGACATGTTCTGTTTAAACCATTACACAACAAAGATTGTAAGCCATAAAACAGCTCGGCTTACGCCTCAGTCATATGAATATGATCGTGACTTGGCAGAAGAAGAGGAAGGTGATTCCCCTGTTACTGCCATCAGCAACCAAAAAGCTGTGGCATGGGGATTAAGAAGACTCCTCAACTGGCTAAAACAGGAATATGGAGACCCAGACATTTACATCACTGAGAATGGAGTTGCGACAGAATCAAAGACAAGCTGGGATGACTCTGCCAGAGTGTTTTATTTCAAGACATATATCAATGAGGCTCTCAAAGGTAAACTGACATTTCTCACGATTGTTTGTATCTTCACTAATGTTTAATTTGAGTTTTGGTTTTTCATTTTCCATGTGCTATGTCTTCATAGCCTCTGATCTTGATGGCGTGAAGGTGAAAGGGTACATAGCGACATCTCTCATGGATTCATTTGAGTGGCTTAATGGGTTCAAAGTTGGTTTCGGGCTACACCATGTTGACTTCCAGAACCCAAACCGTCCGAGAACACCCAAGTACTCTGCCCACTACTACTATCAAGTCATAAAAAACAATGGCTTCCCTACACCAGAGGATGAAAAACCAATTTATGGACATTTCGGCCAAGACTTTATCTGGAGCACTGCAACAGCATCATATCAGGTACTGAAACCTGTTTGCAGACTTTGTGTTTTTGTTGCAGTTTCCTGAACAATTTTACATCTGCTGCTTCTAGATCGAAGGAGGTTGGAGAGCAGACGGAAAAGGTCTCAGTATATGGGACAAATTTGCACACACTCCTCTCCGAGTGTTCAACGATGATAATGGCGACATTGCCTGTGACAGTTACAACAAGATAGACGAAGATGTTTCTATGTTGAGGCAACTTAAGGTGACACATTACCGTTTTTCCATATCCTGGTCAAGGGTTCTTCCTGATGGCACCACCAAGCACATAAATGAAGCTGGACTGAACTACTACATTAGACTGGTGGATGCCCTGCTTGAAGAAAACATCCAACCTCATGTAGGAGTTCATCATCTCACTGTCTCACTGCAATGAAACATTTTTAGATTTGTGTCAACTTATTCACTCTGTTCTCAGATCACTCTGTACCACTGGGATCTTCCTCAAGCACTGCAAGACGTTGGAGGCTGGGAGAATGAAACTATTATTTTCAAATTCAAGGATTATGCCGATCTTATTTTTGGCCGCCTCGGTCACAAAGTGAAATTTTGGATTACCATAAATGAGCCATACAATATAGCAAATGTTGGCCATGGCTATGGAGCTGCTGCACCGGGTACAGTATATAGTACACAACATTATTTTGCATGAAGATTACTTTAAAGCATCACACCAAGCATTAATTTGGGATTGGCTTTGGACGGTGGCGCATGTGGTGAGCATGTCTATGTCACAGCCAGGTGGTTGTGTGACTAAATCATGACTCTGTCCTTGAGTTTGTATGTTCTCCCATGCTTGTGTGGGTTTTCTCCAAATACTTTGGTCTAAGAACGTGCATGTCATATTAATTATGGACTTGAAATTGAATGATTGTACATGCTCTGTGATTGACTGCCGTTTTTGCTCACAGGATAAGCCATAGAAATAGATTGCTTATTACTAATAGAGTATGTTAATGGCACCGAATTATGTCATGGCATTGTTTACTCCTCTTATATCTTCTATCCAGGGATCAGTTTTCGACCAGGCACTTTGCCTTACATAGTGGGCCATAATTTGATAAAGGCTCACGCTGAGGCATGGCATCTTTACAATGACAAGTTCCGCTCCAAACAAGGTGGAATAATCTCCATAACCATCAACTCTGACTGGTCCGAGCCCAGAAATCCTTATAAGCAGGAGGATATTGAGGCTGCAAGACGAGTGGTGCAGGTAAAATGTTAGTTTTTTTTCCAAATGTTTACTTATATTTACTCATATTCTTTCCTTAAATTTTCTACAGTGACACCCGTTTAATTCGGCAACTGTATAAGTTGACTAACTCATTAAGTCTAGGTACACTGTCTTCTAACTAGAAACCCAGTTAAACTGATGTCGGCAAATCATTGTGTTTATGTTGACATGTATTGGAAATTCCAGTTACATATTTGGCCAGCAAATTTCAGCACAAGTCAGCCAATCCAAGGAATGTCGACTTTATTGGGTTCCACTCTATTTTGTGACTCTCACTTTTGCAGTTCTACATTGGATGGTTTGCTCATCCCATATTTAACGGAGACTACAGCGATATGATGAAGACAATCATTCGCGAGAGAAGCTTAGCAGCTGGTCTGCCAAAATCTCGGTAGAGTTGAAAAAAACTGCACCTTTTGTTTCTTTATCAGAATAATCCGTCACATTTTTTTTATTCAGGCTGCCTGAATTTACCTCAGAGGAGATTAAAAGAATCAAAGGAACGTATGATTATTTTGGTTTCAACCATTATACTACTGTCCTGGCCTTTCCAGTGGATTACGGCAACCTTCAGCACTATGATGCTGATAGGTAAGCAACTTTAAACTTTAACAGTGTTGAAGAAATGTTTAATAGTTTTGTTTATATTTTGTCAAGGTTATTTCTCTTTCTAAATTGAGATACATTGGAAATCCTCTTTCCTTCCTGGGATCCAGTCAAACAAATATATATTATGTATTGAAATTAGAGGTGTCAAATCATATGATCCAGATTGTATCATTCTGACTACATGACGGTGCCCATATATTATGCCCGTCAAGAGGTTTGTTTTGACAAGGGAATTTTATCACTGATCTTTCATTCATCCCGAAGATCTCCGGAGTATATAGTACACACAACCCACCTGGGCGGAAGTGCTCACAGGCGGTGTCGAATATGTAAACAAAGTCGAGGAAGGTGCGGAGGAATATGAGTTATGGTCAAGCTAACACCGCAGACTCTCCTTGCCAAGTATTTTCCACACTAATCAGCGGCCTTCGATGAATAAAATGGACAAGTTGCAAATACCCACAGTAAACGACTTCTGGACTACAACTTCATAATTGTCACCTAAACATGGCTAAACAGCAACAGCAGCATTAGTCAATTCTGGATAAAATCAAACAAATCTTCACTATAACAATAGTGAAAGACAGCCCCAATTAAAATATTAACATAGTTAGAATATGAACACAAAAGACATGCTGTACTCCACTATGAAGTCCATGCAGCACAATATTTATTTAAGTGTATGAGTTAATTCCAAGTTAAAGTCCGAAAACCTTCCCCCCCCCAGAGGTGCAGGAACAATTGCTGATCGCACTTGGCTGGATTCCGGGTCATCCTGGCTAAAGATCTCACCATTTGGATTTCGGAGAATATTAAATTTCATTAAGGAGGAATATGGAAATCCACCTATTATTATCACTGAGAATGGCATCTCAGAGCGTGGGCCTGTTGATCTGAATGACATTCACAGGAGCTACTATTATGAAAAATATATTAACCAGGCGTTGAAAGGTAAAGAAATCCAACATGATGATTACTATTCATACAGTAAGATGGAGTCAAAGTTGATGTGCGTCCTGCAGCTTACTTGTTAGATGGTGTGGACATTCGGGGTTACACGGCTTGGTCGTTGATGGACAACCTGGAGTGGGCTACTGGCTTTTCCGAAAGGTTTGGCCTCTTCTATGTCAACCACTCAGACCCCAAACTTCCTCGAGTGGCCAAGACCTCGGCTGTCTACTACTCCACCATCATCACCTGTAATGGATTCCCGGACCCTGCCTCTGGGCCGCATGCGTGTCTAAATCAAGAGGTGGAAGGTAAATTGAAACAGAATCAAATCACTGTTATTTACTGTACATACTATATATATATATATATATATATATATGTAAAACACTAAACTCATCACACAGCAATTTAACACTCAAAAAGGTATACCTGATAAATATATTTTATTCCACTCTGATGTTGGCATCCTGTTATACTGGGTGTTACGACCCCAAGATGCGGAATGTTTAACAATCATGATAAAGCAGTATCCATCCAAAGATTTATTTAACATTGACGTCTGTTATAAGTGGAACATTTGATAACATTGTCCTATTGTTGCATGAGCAAAAAGTTTTTGTTAATATATAAAAAGTTTTGTAAATATCAACTGCTTTGGGCTGCAAGTGCATGTGTGGGTATGTTTACTGTGGTTTAGTGTCCCTGAATGGAGCGGCAACTTGTGTCCCAGGAGTTATACGTGATGCATCTGAATGCACCATTTTAGAAAAAGCTCAAGCAGCACTGACAGCAGTTAAAACTTACTTATGTGTTGATATGATGCATACAGAGCAAGAACTTACCGCTGTCTTCTTCATGCTCCTTAGTGTGGGGCGTTCAGGCACACTTGGAATTTTGGGTGTTATGCGCTAAATAAATGGTCACTGTTTTGTGGCAGACCATGGTCTATTATTAGTCAAAACATATTGGAATACAAGTGATATTCAGCACCCTATTTTGCAATATTTTTGCTATTAATTGCACAAAGCGACAGAAAACACAACAGCACATCCTGCTGGCGGGAGGTCGACAGAACACCGGTAACAACTTGTGTTTGTGTCTTTTTCTGCAGGTACAAGTGCTTCCAGCACATCTATTCCCTTTGTAACCACTGTCAATTTCCTGGGTATGGCTCTTTCCACCAGTGATGCTGAGACTGGACTGCACACCATGTTTGCGCTCCTCATTGCTGCGGTGGTGGTTATTTGTTCATCAGTTTGTTGTTTTAAGGCAAAGATTACAAAATTTGACATAGTGAATCTGTGAATATGGAAGTAGTTTAGTTGATACACGAAAACCAGTATATGTATATCTAAATGAGATGTGATACAATTTTCAAAAAATACTCAAATTTCTATTTTATGCTACTAAAATGACATTTTACCTTATTGCTAATACATTTGTAACATATTTTATTTAACTATCCATCCATTTTCTATGCCGCTTATCTTCACTAAGGTCACGGGCAGGCTGGGGCCTATCCCAGCTGTTTTTGGGCGAGCGGGTAGGTACACCCTGGACTGGTCACCAGCCAATCACAGGGTACACAAAGACAACCATTCACACTCACATTCATACCTTTGGACATTTTTGAGTTGCCGATCAACTTAACATGTTTTTGGAATGTGGGAGGAAACCCATGCACGTATGGGAGAACATGCAAACGCCACACAGATGACTGAGCGGTTTATTTAACCAGTACCCCCCGGCTCACCAACTGCTGAAAACAAGAACATTAAAAATCTATAAACAAAGCCACTCAACACTTTTTTCTTGGTAGAAAGTTTATTTTAAAAACGAATCACAAAAACTATCATTACAAAAAAGTATAAAAAAGTACAAAAAGCACTGTTGAAAAATAATTTGAGATGACAGTATTTGAGTTGGCACAAATGGCATTGTGGCTATACTTCAAACAGAAAAGATGGCAGCTGAAGAACACAATAAAGGCATTGGATTCACATTGATGTGTTTGAGTGGTTTACAAGTCATTCACTTCAATAAGCAAAAGCCCAAAACGCTATTTAAAGAAACAGAAAATTAACAATTATCCCTTTTTTTCTTAAAACAATAAAACCACAAATTAGTGTTGAGAAGACAAGTGTACCGAATTCTTCAAAAATAGCCAACAAGTTGCACTTGAATCAAAGTTGTACCAAAAACATTTCCAAACTGTGCCAGTTCCACACAGTGAATCAGGCAATTGGGAACTAAGACAGCAGTGATGTATAGAAATGTAATAAAAAAAGACAATATTAAAAATTAACGGATAGAAAAAAACGTTTTAAACACTTTGAGAACAATATTAAAGAGTTACATGTTTTTCAAGCATTACCCAGGTTTGTTTATACCTTTGGACAGACACCTTGAGTGTTCAAGTTACCATAGCTGGCACCATACAGTATAAAAGTGAACCACACTTGATAGCCTGTGTATGACAACAAGAATCTGCATTAGCGTTTCTCCGGTACCGTTCTTTAGCCAGGACTCACTCACTCTTCACACACAACACACGTTCCTGAAAAACAGCTGGCTTTGCCAAATGCCAACACCTGGAATTCCAGTTCTAAAGCTGACTTCAGATGCAGTGACTGAACAGCCAACCATTGCAACTCTTGAGTTCTGACTCTAGTTCTAAGTCTCATAACAAAGATTTCATAAAATAAAAAAAGAAAGAAGCTGCCCTGAGGGAGAAGAACATGTTAACGGTCATTTGAAAGCACTTTGGATCTTTAGACTGATGTCTCAAGTAATGTCACTTTTCTCCTCCTTCGACTTGTTAGACCTTGACCAGCCTTAACACTGAGATGCTTGGGCTGACTTCATTCACCTCAAGCAAATTGTTCCCATCTCATTCACACATGATCACTTCCAGTTTGTTTCCCTTGTGTCCATTCACTGCTCCCGATGTCAACTTCAGTTTCAGTGTCAATGGAGCTGATCAACACCTAGGCACGCATACCTGTCAGGAGAGAGATTGAGGCATTAGTTCTGTATTTAAACATCCCAGTGCTTCGTGTAAGTAAGAGTAATACAGTGAGACCCGTTGAGGTCGACACCCATCAGACTGACAAGATGTGAGCGGTTGTCAAAATAACCAAAGTCAAATCCGACACGAGCCATTACTTGCACATTAAACGCTCTGTCCCACTGTGCCATTTATTATCTGCCTCCAACTAATATTACCATTGTTGTAAAGCAGCAAATTCATTTTTTTGGTCATGGATGACAGAGAGCAGCATGATGAATATCAGAATAAGTGTTTAAAAACATCTGCTTAAGTAAAGTAACAAATGGCATTTAATGTCATTGGCTGCGGTAAGACCAGTCCAGGGTGTACCCCGCCTCTTGCCCGAAGACCCAGCTGTCTCCAGCACCCCCGCGACCCTCGTGAGGATAAGCGGTAAAAAATGAATGAATGAATGAATGAGGTAATACTTGTACTCTCAACTCTTAAATTTGTTGGGAAAAACATCCAGGTTAATGCTGAACGGGAATATTGTGCGTGTTTTAATACTGTACAACCAGACAAGCATTTTCTTGCAGTTGTTTTACACTGCTTAGAAATAACAAGGAACTTAACAATACGAGACATGTTAACATCAATGGATTGATTCTTCATATAAATGATCCTGTTGGCTTTCAAATTTGACGTTGACAAAAGCAGGTGACTATGTATGTCAACAACTGAAGACACTTTAGTATGGTTGGGCCATATGGACCTGAGCATATATCACAATATGACGATATAAAATGGATATTCAGCAGAGTATAAAAAGCTACCAACCTTAAACTGTACACACTTGTCTCAAATTGTAAAGCACATTAATTTATTGGTAACTGGCTAACTTTTCTAATGTCAGCCTCTGCACACATTGCTACTAATTCTCCAATGCTCGTGATTGAGGAAGATGTAGTCACCCATGCAATTCCAGTTACATATGTATTATATTTTGATGATACTCATTTTGGAGAATGTGTATTTATGTTAAGAGAGGCTGTGTTCAAAAATAAAAAGGTGCTTCTAGTATTTTTTTTGCCCAATCAGAACTTAAACGCTGTTGTTGGACATTGTAAAACATTTCTTACATGAAAGCCATTTAACACAACATGGTGAAAATATATTCAATCTGCCTGAGGCGCACACGCACAACCCACGAGAGCGCGCAATACTAAACTAACCACGCAAGCTTCCATTCAGGCTCTGGAAGAGGAGATTCAGCCAACTTTTGCCAGCGTTTATCACCATTTCAACATGTTTATCAGGGGGATTGGTCAGTGTTTAATTATTTTGTCCTACGACACAGTAGATACTTCCATACACAAACGTTCCTTCTCCTCACGATGACAGCATTTCATTCATCTTATATATCCACTGCAGCACGCAGTCATCAACTCGGCTTGTTTACATTCATCATTTATACCGGATACGTCGTACAAGTCATTTTTTTTATCATTGGAAGAACCTATACCGGTATGATAAAATAAATGATAAAATCGCCCAACCCTACTTTTCAGTAACAAAAATAACGCGGTGGACCAGGACCCAACGACTGGATGAACCTCAACAATAAGCAGGCTGGACTTAAGTGGGTTCCACTTCCAAACAGAAAAGTTACCTTTATCACATGTGCTGCTTTGCTTCTCCTGGGCAAAGTTGAGCCTGTTCTGCTCAACTGCGGTGCCGTTAGATTCCGGGCTGCTGCTGCGAGACGGGCTGAGCTCCTCAGTCTGGTAAGCAAGATCCAGATGTTGCTGGGCCAGCTTCAGGTGTCTACGCAGCCTCTCCAGCTCCCTTGAAGAAGCCTCGTCCCCGAACGACTCGCGGCCAGAGTCTGCAAGGTTATCCCTGAAGCCCATTTTCCCAGAGGGGTCCTTCTTCAAGGCTGTATGGTAGCCTGGAGGTGCAGAGGGCTGACGGCAGATGGAGGATCTCTGGCTGGCCAGTGCAGAGTGACGAGGGGTGGGAGGTCGGGACCGGGGGGCACAAAAGCAGTCACGGATGCCACTGATGCCAAGGTGAACAATCTCCAGCAGAGTGAAGAGCAGACACAAGGCACTGACAGCATACATGATCAGCAGGAAAATAGTTTTCTCTGTGGGACGTGAGACGAAGCAATCCACCGTGTGTGGGCAAGGAGCTCGTGTGCATACATAAGACGGAGACACCTCCAGTCCATAAAGGATATACTGTCCGAACAAGAAAGACACCTCAAAAATAGCACGTGAGAGCAGCTGAAACACGTACACTTTCATTAGGCCGTCTCGTTTGATGCGACGACGTCCATCGTGCTTTTTGCTAGGCTTCTCCTCAACTTCCTTTTCTTTTTCTGGCTCGATCTCTTCCAAAATCATTGGATCCTCCTCGCCATTATCCTCTGCTTCCTCGTAGTCCCGGTTGGCACCACGGCTCACGATTGGCATACGCTTCCTGACCCGGGGCCGGTAATCGACATCCTCCATGCGGGCGATCTTATGCATTGCAAAGCCAAGGTACATGATGGTGGGTGTGGTGATTAAAATCACCTGGAAAACCCAGAAGCGGATGTGCGACAGAGGGGCAAAGGCGTCATAGCACACATTCTCGCATCCAGGCTGATTTGTGTTGCACACAAATTTACTCTGTTCATCATAGTATATCGACTCTCCCCCAACGGCGGTCAGCACGATGCGAAACACAATCAGGAGGGTGAGCCAGATTTTGCCCACAAATGTGGAGTGATTGGAAATCTCATCCAAAAGGCGAGTGAGGAAACTCCAGCTCATTTTGCCTGTCAATCAGCTGCGATTTTCCCAGATCTGAAGAGGAGAAACAGACAAATGTGAGTCTCTTTCAGCTGACCTAATGCAGCATGAAAATAATGGAGATAACACCAAGTATTGTCAGTCAGGAAGGTAGTTAATATAGTCTAACTTATACTATAAAAAATAGTTAGACTAATCACTCTGTCATAATGAACATTTCAATCTACTCTGCCTGTGCCCTGTGTTGTCAGCTAAAGCCACAAGGTGGCGCCAATGTTTAAAAAAAGTTGGGTCCCACCTCTCATTGCTTGCTGTAGTAATTTTCAAGACTTGGCTAGTACTGCCTTTGTGTTTATACCCAATAGTATTCATACTTACAGTACTTTCAATCAGGTCTTACCCATGTTTCTTTGAGGAACAAACCCACCATTGTTTTAAATCCTTACATTGGACATCTAAACTTGTTCAATGTAACAGCGCCACCAAATGTCACCATCACTTTAGTTAGTCACTCTTGGACACACATTTTCTGGAATTCGTTGTTTATCGTCTGACTGAAGCTGCCAGCACGGTAGAGAGCAGCTCGTTAAAAATACCAACAAGGAGACAGAGAGATCTTGTGGTTTCACACCATCTGTGACCAACCTCATAACTTCTGCTGAGTAATAAGCCACTACTATAAAGCATGCTACGCAAGTGACAAAATAGGTTACACAAATGCACCGTTTGTATCTATGGGTTATATATTTATATAGTTTACAAATTGCACATTACTAGTGATGTATTAGCATTTTGTTAAAAAGACAAACTAACAGAAACCAAGCACCCGGCCAACCATTTATGGATGGTGACTAAGCCCTTTTGATATGCATCTTGTCCAATTCGAAGAAATTCCAGAACTGTTTGTATTGGCCTACTTCCGAGATATGAATGAAAACAATTACGAAATGACATTTGACATTAGTCATAGACGAAACTATTCCTCGATAAATAAAGGCTTGGAAGGAACTACGCAAGTTTCTATTGTGCTGCAAGGGGCACCGGCCCCGATCATTATTGATCAAGGATTTGCCGTTTGAGAGGCGCCTTTGAATCGTTGACACTGACTAACTGATTAAAGTCACATGGAGGACACATTATTCTTAAATCCCTGACAGATGTAAAGTAAATTCACAGACAAAACCTGCACACAAGATGAAGTGACGAGATTGTGCGAGGTCATGAAATGTGAAGTGGCACTTGAAGTTGGGCTGGCCTGCAATAAAGCAAAAATTTGGTTCTGTGTTCCGTCATGTATTGGATGTTAATATTCAGATGTGTAACATAAAAAACGAACAAGGGAAAAATGTTGGCAATTTTTGAAAACTGCATTTAAACACAAAAAGGCTGCTGCTAATAGGTTGATAAAAGACTTTAAGGGGACCTATTATGCTCATTTTATGACCCTTTGTATTGAGTTGTGGTCTCCTATAGAGCGGCTACACACAATAACCCCACAGAAAACTTCAGATTTTGCAGAATCTGCACCTATTCCATCTGTATTTCCTTTGATTTGTGCTTCCTGCCAAAACGATCGGTTTTAAATTTATTCCACCCAGGGCCTGGGTGTGCTCACTTTGCTGTGGTTGGTCTCATGCCCAAAGTGCTTCCTAACTAAGGAAGGAAGTCCGCCCCTCTATGACATCACAAAGGGGCAGTTTTACCACGGCTTTTGAGACATCCCAAACTTCTTTCAGGGCTCACTTCCAAATGTGCTAACCTCATTATCTGAAACGTTGGCATCATTTAACTCAAGAATACAGAAAGTGGAAAAAGCATAATATGTCCGCTTTAAGATGTCCAACCCTGCACTAAATATCTGGCTATCATATGATTTTCTGTGAGACATTTACTGTAGAACTGCCCAAGCTGCACAAGGCTATTTGCTGCAGATGTTGGACACAGCGGTGTCCTGAGTAGTAACTGCAGCAATTTGATTGTAAATATTCATCTGAAATTGGAGTAGGCATTCGTGAAGGTGGGCTGTACACCCTCTGAACCACGAGTCAAGAAATTATGTACTAAAAGCCGCCCAATCACAGCCTTAATGGTTGGATTTTTTGGGGGGTGCACGTCACACTACAGGATTTTTGTTTAGGGATGAGCATATTCAAAGGTCAAAAAGTGTGACTAGTACAAAAAACATTTGGCAATGTTTATCAGACGTGATAAAACACTCATATTTTAGCTCTTACATTCATTAACCATTGCCATTCAGACCTTATAATATAATACAATTATACAATAATGTTTTGAAGCATCTGTTGAAAAATGGGGAGCACTACTTGGCTTCACCGAGTAGAGGGGCTGGTGATTTAGTCTCTAGAAAAACATTGCATCAACTTTATCTATTAAGGACTCTGGGCAGCTTCATTCTGCTCAATACAACTCTGGCATTGAAATAAGTCTTTAAAACATTCAAAAGGAATCTTCATTCTTGTTAAAATATTTCAAAAATTCATTAAATTAGCCTTAATTTTCCAATAGTCTGGTCTTGTGGAATTCCTTTTTACAGTTTGAATGTTAAGTTATATTTCATTTTTTTAAACCAGCATTGCATGATGTGTGCTACTTGGATTAGTGCTTTAAAAAAATGCTAAAATCCTTACATTTATTGATGCAATAAATATCAATGGACAGCTTTGCAGTCATTGAGAAATGGAAAGTGTATGTGTAAGTGAATGTCTGTCTGCGGCTAAGACGGGCTGCATTCAAAAATAAAAACACACTCTTTTTTTCCCCACCCGGAACCTGCACGTCGTCATCGAGCATTGTAAAACGTTCCTACCATTAAAAGCCGTAAAACACAACGTGGTGAAAATATACTCTCCGAGCCTGAGTCGCACACACATAACCACATGAGCGTGCTAAACTAAGCTAAGCCCTACTGGCTTCCATTCACTCTGCGTAAGAGGAGATTCCACTAATATTTGCCTGTGTTTATTGCCATTTCAACCCTTTTAGGTCAGGAAGGCTTCTGGTTAGTGTTCCTTCTCCTCACGACAACAACATTCATTCACATTATGTCAATTTCCGTGAGATTCCGCATTAAACAGTAAATTACACTATTAATGGCCAATTCTGTGATTCCATGAATACAGGAATCATAGGGCTCTACAGTAGTCCATGAAGGATACTTCGTGGTTTACATGGTGTACAAACTTGATGTTTTAAAGCAACCATTGATTCTTTGATGCTGTACCGATTTCTACAACAAAGCAAATACCTCATCAAAGGTATAGTATCAAGATGGTCATAGTTCCTTACTACAGCGAGTGGAATAAAGTGGTATTAACTTTACGGTACATGTTTGTATGGTAATTTTACAATGCGAACCTAGGAGAAAACTATATTGTCTTGCACCTCCCAACACGTACTACGAACTGAAGCAAAACAGTGTGCTACTTGACCAGAAAGAACTACATGTTGTTTGCAATGACACTTCGAACAATGCTGATGTCTGCTACATTTCGATTGCTGTTTCGATTAATCGGTAAGGCCAAACAGTGGCTTGTTCTGCAACATATCAGAAAAATAGCGATTGCCCTTTTCCATAGTCATGGATGTGTGCAAATATCTTGTTCGGCCTAAAATACAAAGATAATATGTTTCCTGGATGACACTTTTTTTTATATTTTCACATTTGAAAGGCTGAAATCAGAGGATATTTACATTTTTAAATCAGATTTATTTTAAAATAGGTTTTAAGTTAAGTTTTAATGATACACAGAAATGGATAATTGCTTGGTCACTGATTCATCACAACTACATTTTTTTATGTAAATATCCTTTGATTTCAGCATCTGAAATGTGAATTGCCTTAGTCATCCATAAAAGCAGACCTATTATCTTTGTGTTTTTTGCAAAGCAAGATATTCACATACATCTTTGACTTTGGAAAACCATGATAGACATGTCTGCCTCTTTTCTGATATGTTGTTCATTAGTACTTCTAGTAATTAATTGAGAGCAACATTTCAACACACCATTGACAGTTGGGAAACAATCATTTTACCAGGAACAAACAGTGACCATGTACATTGTCACACTGACTGAGCCTCCAAGAATTAAAACAGGAAAGGATAAAGGCTGCTGTGGCTGCCACATCTGGGATGGTACTTAATCCCTCCCCAGGCAGCATGGCTGAGCCCGCCTGAGTTTGTGGAAGAAGGCCAAACCACTGGCTAGAATCTGCGTCTGATGTGATGCAAATATGAGAACATAGCCGATCACCACATGAATCACCATCATGCATGTGCTGGGCGTAATTTCAATCACATAAGCCCGTGTAGTAGAAACAATGGGGGAGGGGGAAAGGAAATTCCACATTTGTCTGAAAAGTCCTGAATCTTCCGCGTGGCACACATCGCCACATCACGTTTTTTCAAGCAAAGTCTGTTTAGATTCACAAATTCTTACCGTATCTTTATTGATATAACTAGTATACTTTAAAATGTGAGTGGGCATTTAATAAATGTGGGTGGGAGTTTTTTTACATCTATCCCACGAGTCCAAACTCCCTGAAAGTTAGTTTGTATTGCCTAACAATAAAGTATAAACACATAAAATACCAAAATGTCGGAAGTTTGCGCCCGTTTCCACATAACGCGCGTTCCCTGGCGCACGTTAACGTGAAGATAGCATACAAGATAAAGGAATTTCCCGGCGGTCACTGTCACATAAACATTTTAAGTAGTTTTTTTTTGCAAACTTACTTGTCTCCCGGATAAAAAGTTGGAGCACAAACTTGAGTTGGGTTGATACTACCGAGGCTGCAGCGCCTTGAGACGCTTTGTTTGCCAAGTCGTGTGAAACAAGTACCTTGTGATTTAACTCCCCTGCTTCACTCCGACGCTGTTCCGCTTGTCTATCTTCGAATGGGTTTTTTTTCCTATATTTAATCCCCTAAAAAGGACTCCTGCTCAAGCCATTCGTTTTCTTCTCGGTGACGCGCTGTATCCTTCTCTCCAGTGTAGCGTAGTATAGTACCGCGGGGTTTAGACAAAGAATGGAGACAGTCTCCCCTCCTTTTATCCTCCCCCTGCAATGGAACCCCACCCCCTGACTGCTTCTCTGTGCAGGAAAGCTACCACGATTCCTCCTGATGCAATCCTAACCTCCCTCTTCCATGCTTTCAACCAGCAACGGTTCTATCGTAACCAGTTGAAGGACCAACTTAAACCAACCGAAAAAAACGCACAACATCTTTTGTGCAATGTGTTATCTGTAGTAGTTTTTGGGTTGATGCTGGTGCAGATAAGAGTGGTTGACAAGACCTTATCTCATCATCACCATATTCCAGCTACTGAAAGTGGGTGATCTCATTCTGGTCATGCAGGTGTTTGCAAAATGTTCATGTGTGCATTGAATTTATTTTACAGTATCATGCAAAAGAAGCCACCTCATGACCTCAAAAAAATCTTTCTCATTAGATTTTCAAAACATGAAAATGATAAAAGGCTCAACTGTCAAACAATTACAGGATGTCTCCTACTTGGGGTGACCAATTTTCTTGGTATCTATGTGATACCAAGTACATAAAGGGCCAATTTTACCAATAGTGATACAAACACCAATACTTTTTACTTGAAATTTTTAAAGATCCTTTTGAATGATGCTTTCTTGATCATAATTATAAGCACACTTGTAAAGAACAATAGTTTATGGAAAAAATGGCAACAATCTTATGTATAAACAATTTTATAGTATATACATAAATACAATAACTAAAGACAATTAGAATTTACATTGACTCTCATTCAAATCATTTGGCTTATGGTCCTAAAATCCATCCTGTGTCCAACAGTCTATTCCCTGTGTTTGTACACAATATAGCAGACTGGGGACACTACAAGTTGACATACTTGTGCAATTTAGGTGGCATGGGTTCTTTTGAAAAGAACCATGTTCGTTTTTCTTGGGTTTTTTGTAAAAGCCACCCAAGATTGGTCAAAATGTGTGATGCCTTATGTGTCTTATGTGTTACACACTGCACAGCCGTGAGCACAAAACCGTGAGGAAGGCGGGTGAGTGAAAGAATGTTGAAATTTATTTTGTACTCTTCTTTTTACTGTCTACACATCTACCACACATTTTGACTAATCATGTGAATGTTCAACTGAAAAAAAGACAAGAAAATAATGACTTCAAACACTTCAAAGAGCCGACTCCCATCAATTACCTCAAAGAGGTGGCTGCAAGAGCCAGATCATATTGTATCCTTAAACCTAAGCACAAGCTAAATGTTGTTTAAGGCCCTGTCCACATGGGAATGTTCATGGGAGTTTGTTTTTTTCAGTGGGTTGAAAACCAGACAGAAACGGATCACTGAGTGAAAATGATGCAATACTGAACCATGTGACACACCAAACCAAAGAAGAAGAAAGAACGCATGCGCATAAGTCTGTCGTCTTCGATTTTCCAAGGCTTGTCTAGACTTACGGCAAAATGGAATGTGTGTCATTCCGGGAGTATAAGACGAGAAAATACTGGGACAATGTCGACTGCATTGGTAATATGTAGGCTACGTGCTCACTGCGAGGACACAAGATCTCATCACGACTTTATGCACAGCATGCTAACGAGCTAACTAGTTGGGGGAACAACTTTTTTTTCACTTATTCCTTTTTCTTCAGTCTTATTCCTTCTAATAATTGGAGCTTACTTTTAATCTCTTAACATATTTCTTCTGTTTTTCTTTCTGTTATTATTCACAGTGGGTCAATCTGCCAGGGCATAACTTATTACAATTCATTTCTACAAGACACAGGGAGTTTGTAGCATTTTATGGTGAGATTTATGTCGCACATTACAACTTTAGGTGGCTTGGACCAGCAGCATCATGAATCACCAAGCAGTGGAAGCCTGAGCTCAGCACTCTTAAGGAATATAAAAGTGGCATCTCCCCTCCACAATAGCCTAATGTATGGCCTTAAACTACAGTCCATCAAAAGTGAGATTCCTTTCAAACAGTGAACTCGGGCAATGACACTGCACTTTCTCCAGAGGTGTGACTATAATAAGACAAATGAGGTTAACAGGCATCTGGTCAGCATCAAGTGAAAGATTTCATTGTGACTGCATGGTCTCAAAAATGCCCTTTTTCGTTGCTTTTGCTGATGCACTTTCCTGATCCACAGCAACACAGCAAAACATGCAACTACACTTCCTTTTTCTATACTGCATGTCACAAATGAGGGGAAAAAACAAAGACGAAAACACTTAGCAAGTAAAGACACAAAAAGCTGGAGTTATTGTTTAATATCTGCGATAAAGAGGAGGTCAGAGTAGGAATGTGATCCCCTCCCCCCCTTTTGTTAGGGAGCAGCGAGGCTTTATTGTTAACCACAGGCGTGCTTTTATTCTGAGGATGTAATGTGGGGTGCAACAGTGCAAAAGAAAGAGACAGATAATCTGGAAACTAAGCAGACCAGCCTTGTGGCTTCAGGAAACTGCTTGTTACTGACTCAAGCGGTGCTCTTTTGCGTGTGTTTTTTAAAAAAAAATATTCCTTTAGAAGTAGGGTTTAAGGCATGGTGATGCAATACAACTAGATGACATGTTTTGCTTATTAAAGCAGTAAACGGGTCAAAGAACAGCGTGGTCATATTTGTGAAGGACTCCATTGTACTTGCTCAAGTCTTATATATTGTAAATAAAAGGGTCGTGCACTTGGTACCTTCAGTGGAGATTTCACCGGACAGATTTTTTTCTCGGCAGACACTGTGAGGGACAATATTGTTAATATTGACATAATATATAATGACAATAATATATTTTGCCATGAATGTGAGTATGAATAGTTGTTTGTCTATATGTGCCCTGTGATTGGCTGGCGACCAGTCCAGGGTGTACCCCGCCTCTCGCCCGAAGACAGCTGGGATAGGCTCCAGCACCCCCGCGACCCTTGTGAGGAAAAGCGGTAGAAAATGAATGAATATATTTTGCCATGACCGGTTTTCAAACACTGGTCCCCTGTGCCAAACTTTGCATCATCAGTGACTGCGCCAGCCACTTGCATAAATGCACAGCATTTCAAATGTTTAAAAAAAGATTTAACTCTATAATCGTTATTCCCGAGTTAAGCCTTATGTAAAGACATGCAAGTCTAAGTCAAGTCTCAAGTAAAAAACAATACAGGTCAAGTCAGGTACAAAGTCATAGGCTCATTTCTAAATCAAAAAATTTTGCAATTGTCTTACAACTACGAAACAACGACTTCATGATCAACAGAATGAACGCATGAACTATGGTGACATCTTTCAAACATTATGGAACGTCAAAATCTAAGTATTTGAAGCTCTAATGTTAACACAAGAAAGATAAGTCAGAACTGCTACACTGCAGTTCAACTAATTCACAGTTCACTTAAGTTTCTGCACCTTTTCACTGCACATTCATGACGTTCTCTGTTCCTCAATTTCATTGTGTATTGGATACGGACATTTTCAAACACAGCTACAACCCTGGACTTGACTTTTACTCTACTGGCCTGCGAGGGTGGGTAGGAGCACACATGGCATCTTTCATTACCAAGTGTATTTCTAAAAATCAGCATAACCCTGAAAACAGAAATTTGATTTACAAGTATTTATCACAATGCAACATTTATTTCAGTATTGGCAGTGTTCATACATTTGATAGACTATGATCTAAATCATCATCATCACCACTGACTTATCATTAATTCAACTAATCGCCCTTATGTTATATTGTGTAGGAGTCACACACAAATGAGTGGTGAGTCAGCACTCCTGTTCTCTTGACTCCTTGGCCCGAGTCAAGTTCTGAGTCTGATATCAAAGTCCAAGTGGCGTTGCAAGTCTTAATGATATTCACAAGTCAATTCATTCATTCATTCATTTTCTCACAAGGGTCGCGGGGGGTGCTGGAGCCTATCCCAGCTGTCCAGCCCAGGGCGAGAGGTGGGGTACACCCTGGACTGGTCGCCAGCCAATCACAGGGCACATATAGACAAACAACCATTCACACTCACATTCATACCTATGGACAATTTGGAGTGACCAATTAACCTAGCATGTTTTTGGAATGTGGGAGGAAAACCGGAGTACCCGGAGAAAACCCACGCATGCGCGGGGAGAACATGCAAACTCCATACAGAGATGGCCGAGGGTGGAATTGAACACTGGTCTCCTAGCTGTGGGGTCTGCGGGCTAACCACTTGTGCCGCCCTAGGTCAATTCAAAGTCCTTAAAATCGTGACTTGAGTCTGCCTCGAATTTTTTCTCAAGTTTTGTGACTCAAGTCCACATCACTGATGACCTCTTAACACTATAATGACTAATACTACAAGGTTTTCCCCCTACATAACAACCTCCAAATGTCCAACTTAAGTGAATATAGTAGCATGCAAAAATTACTACCAGGGCAAATGAAAAAATATATAAAGGCAAATTATTTATTCCGGCATTTTTATGCACAAATGTGCTTTAAATAAAGAGGGTTAAGTATATGACAATAAAATGTTACAGTGCATTAAGAAGTGAGGTTCAGATAAAAATACATTGAAACAGATGAAGCTGAAGTTTAAATCAAATGTCATAGTTTACCCATCGTATAACAGTGCCTGTTCCTGCTTTGTCCTGTTTCTTGCTCCCCCTGCAGACATTGCAATATGTTTAAAGAGGTTAAATTGCTTTGCTCAAAAGTTGCTTCGTTGCGTGTGTCAGGACATGACCCTCCTTGTGATATTTGTTTTCCTGCTAAAGACACTTCCAATGAAAGAAAGGGTCAGGCCTACAATTGGTGGTGTGATTGAATGCATGTGTGCCAGCTACTTGGAAAGCCATAATGTTCTTTTCAGGCAGCTGCGGTCAGCTCTTTACAAAAAAGCATCACTGGCTGAATGAACCGTGGATCTTGAAGGGTGAAAACCCGTCCATAACATTCTTTTGACTTATCGTCTGAAATGCATGTTGTGTGCTGTTACTGCCTTCTGTCCTTTAACTTGAATTCTTGAGGCTGTTACCCTGCCAACACACGCGGGAAAAATGCACAAGGGCGTCATTCGTTTTATTAAATGCCATTAACGGAAGGTTAAACTTGGCAACGACCCAAGATGACTCTGCGAAAGACTGGCTGCGTCTTTGCTGTGTGCCAGGAATTAATGTCACATCCCAGCAATTACAGCGTTCCCTTGTTTATCGTGGGGGATAGCTTCCCAAAATAGCCCGCAATAACTGAAATCCGTGAAGTAGCCAACTTCATTATTTCATACTGTATGTGTGAAGACTGTAAAACCCCCTTAGCATACAAGTTTTCCTCTTTTCTCAAACAGGCAATTACATTTTCTCACATTTCTTTCTTGTTTAAAGACTCTCAAAAAAGTTCAAACCTTCGTTTGAATTTTAATCTTCAACCTCCAGGTCGGACACAAGAAATGATTAAGTCGCTTGTGCATATTTTTCACTCCTGTGACCATGCCTTTTCGTCCTAGCGCCACTCCACTGTACTGTACTGCAGCGTTCCTCCTGTTGCCGTCCTCCTCCTTCAAACTGAAGATTCATTTACAAGCTTAAAGGGCCAGGCTCGGACCTAAAGAAGCACAAAAAAAAAAATCACTAAACAGCGGATTGTCTAAATCAGGGGTCTCAAACTCAATTTACTTGGGGGCCACTGGAGCTTGGGTGTTCCAAAAAAAAAAAAAACGCATTTATTAAAAAAAAATAAATTAAAAACTTCTCAAATATCTTACTTTTTATGTTTCTACAAAAAATAAGATGAAAAATAAATAAACAAATCAAGAATAAAGAAAATCAATCAATCAGTGATAAATAAATAAATATTATAATAATAATAAAACGGCAAATAATAAAAACTTAAGAAACCACATATAGTTGGTGGGTAGACAAATTATTTTCTTCAGATTAAAATTAACAAAGCATTATTAGAGCCCTGTAGACATGACAAAACACGACTATAGTCACATTTATACTCTTTTTATTTACATATTGCGCAACTGCAGGGTCTTGAGACACATGCTAACTCGCAAACTAGAGAGCTAGTGACCTAAACGGTAGCCTTCAAGTTATTTCCTTGAAACTTAAATAGCAAAAAACTTCCACATGGATAGGGAGGATAACTATTAACAGTTATTTAACCTTTAACATGAACATTAATCAAACGTAATAATTTTTTCTGGGAACATGATACCATACAGCATCCATATCAAACTTGCGTTAAACTTCCTATTCAAACTAACATTAAACTTTGTTATCAAGGCGGGGGCCTCAAACTAGTGTCCTGAGGGCCACATTTGGCCCGCGGGCAGCGTGTTTGAGACCCCTGGTCTAAATGATTGTCTTTCCAGACAGTCAAAATACTAACAAAAATATTATACAGAATAATTATAGTTTTACATGCAGAAAACAATATAATCTTGCTTACCTTTCTTGAACTTTTTAGAAATTTGCTTCAGCGTGTGCTCTACATTTACATTCGCCAGCTTCCACAGCCTCAGTTGCTTCATGTCAGCAACAAAGTCCAGGAGAAAAATCTTCTCCTGCAAAAAGAATCATCTTTCCACTTTTATTCTTTTAAATTAAGCTGTGTGAATCAAAACACTACTAAATGAGTTCCACCAATCACTTTTCTTTTTGATCAGCGTTCTTCAGCACACAGGCCACACCCTGGTCTTTGGAAAAGTCCCACCTCACTGGTCTGTACTTTTCCATGGAAAGTTTGGGCACACGGGAAAGGTTTTTTTACCCAATTAAAGTCGATGGAAATACATTTTTGTCCTGGGCTTTTTGGCTTGTGCTCTCCTTTGGGAGACTTTATTACGTGCTTTAATGTGTGTGAGTGGTTTTGTGGGTTACTATGAGTATTGCTCATTATTACTATTACAAAATGTGCCCATTGTCAAGAGAACAGGCAGCAATCGATCCCATTTAGTAAATGACACATCTTACCTATGTGCTCAGGAGCAAGCGAGTGTGCCGTGAGTTTTGACTTTGTGGATTATTTTGACTGTACCTTATCACAACTTATACTATTACTATTCTGAAATGAATTCAATTAAGAATTGTTGAGGAACCAATCACAATACAATCATTCTATGACTGAGCTGGGCGCATTTATGCCAGGGATCAGCGCATTCATCATTTTCTATGCTGCTTATCCTCTTCGGGCGAGAGGCGGATACACTGGTTGCCAGCCAATCACAGGGCACATATAGACAAACAACCATTCACACTCACATTCATACCTATGGACAATTTGGAGTGGCCAATTAACCTAACATGTTTTTGGAATGTGGGAGGAAACCGGAGTACCTGGAGAAAAGCCACACCATGTAAAACTCCACACAGAGATGCCCCAGCGGAGAATCAAACTCAGTTCTTCCCGATCTCCTGACTGTGTGACCTGCACACTAACCACTTGTCCAACCGTGCGGCTCTAACCAAATCAATGTTTCCAATTAAAAATAATGTACATACATAATCTGTTCCAGAAAGCCAAAAATTGTATGTTTTGCCATGAGTTATGTTTTTTTATTTAAAAGGTGTTTCACACCTCAAGTTTATGCATTTCTTTTGATCACGGGTACAAAATAAAAATTTGCAAGTGCCAGCATTTGATGAAGAAGGTGAGAAAAACAACTGGATTCAAGGTATGAAGATGGTGTCTGTGTTGATCTCGCTGCCACATCAAGCCTTCCATTCCGGGTCAATCGTGTCTTCAGTGAATGTAAATGTTCATTTATCCGTTTTATTGGTCATTTATGTGTTTATATGCATTGCAAAAGAGTTTTGTGCCATATTGAATATTAAACAGGAAATGTACATAAAGTGCCCTGTGATTGGCTGGCAACCAGTCCAGGGTGTACCCCGCCTCTCGCCCGAAGACAGCTGGGATAGGCTCCAGCACCCCCGCGACCCTTGTGAGGAAAAAGCGGTAGAAAATGAATGAATGAATGTACATAAAGTTAACATTTGTGTAAATTTTCAACGTTAACCGGAAAACCGTGAAACCCGGGTCCTGACTGTGTGGCCAACATGCTAACCACTCATCCACTGTGCGGCCCTTGTTCTTTAATATATGTTAATATGTTAATATATGTTAATTCATTAATTCCCAATTAGAAATTACAGAGAGGGACAATTTGAACAATAGTTGTTACTTTCAGTGCCAGTGGCCATTTAAAAGCTGCAACAATCTAAAAAAATCTCTTGGGGTCACTAAATTAGAAGCATTACTCTCATTTCACTTGTTTTAAATGTTTTAATGTAGAAAATATTTCCTGATGTGATTTGGTGGGTTCAGATAACTTTAGGTTGGGTGTGTTTCAGTGTGGATAAGGCCCTAACCTCAGGCTTCTCCTTTTGCAACCCAATTTTAAGAAGCGTGGGGGTGTAAAAGCGTCCTGTGGCACTGGTAAAAAAGCTTAATTTGCACCTTTTTGCGATTGGGGGAGGGGTGACATTCTTAGTGGGGCTTCTTGGACGCACGTAAGTACCCAGTTTGTCAGAGTTGTCCATTGCTGTGATTCCCCCTTACCACCTTGCCTGTATAGCCATTTTTTTGTACAGTAGTTCATGATGGTGCAAACTAATGTTCTCCGTTATCTTTGGTGCATATTTTATTTCAAAGGCCAGTCCAGGTACCTCCTAGGAGTAAGCTCAGGTTACAGTTGAAACTGGGCTGCACGTGAGACATACAAAACAAAGCCCCACGCTTAAAGGGAGGAGGGGTACAGAGTTACCATGGAAACAGACAACCCTACCCCCCGAGCAGATGGTGATGGTGCAGATATCGGGGGTTGGGTGTAGTGATGGTGGGACCCAAGGATTTTCTAAACAATCAAAAACAAGCAGCCTTGTACAGTCAAAAATGTAGTATGAGTATGTAGTTTCGACTGTTTACAAGAATGTCAATGTACATTATACAGCTTTCATTGTAAGCATTTATTGTTAGGTCCAGCATGTACCCCCGCACAAGGACTCCTGCACAAGAATTATTGCCATTGTATTGTCAAGGCTATTCATGATCTATGAATGCTGATATTGCATTCCTATATTGCCATATTATTTCCCCCACCTCCTGCACTCATTACAATAATTCAATGCTGTTATACAGTGGTACCTTGGATTTAATTTGTTCCAAAACATAAAATGAAAAATCGAGGCAATATTTTTGAAAGAGAATAAGGTAAATGCAATGCATATGTTCCAGACACCTAAAAATATTGACAAAAATGTTGCAATATTGTACTGTGTGGAATTCTTTTATTGAAAAGCTCAATCAGACATTGTCTGATTGTATTGAACTCCAAAAATCGAGGCAAAACTTTGCTGAAAATTTTAGGCACAAACAGAATCACCAAGGTTTTATTTATTTTGGTGTCGTCTACCAAGAATAATTAAAAGGTCATAAAACAATAACACAATTGCAATTCACCTTGACTGCACTGTTTTTCCAGTGTAAACACAACAGAAGCATCTCACTCTCACCTATTGTTCAAAAACCAAATTTCAAAGGAAGTTTGGGAGAAATTGAAAAGGAGCGGTGGTCCTCATGCAAGTCTGAAGAGCAAAGGCTGCCTCTGAGAAAAGCGAAAAGACACGTGAAGGCACAGGAAATGTGTTTATTGAAGACAGCCTCTGTGCTTGATGGGCCCCTTGCTTTTGTTGCTTGCAACACATCTCTGGCTTTGAGACTCTTCCTTATATTTTTAAAGTTTGTGTATGAATGTAGAAAGTTCACACAATCAAACACTTCAGAAACAGTTTCGCACTTGCCTTTTAAAGACCAATGAAAACTGAAGCAACAAGTCAAGGGAAAGCTGTGTTTCTGATGTCTGCCATAACAAACCAATTGTAGGGTTCAACTCACACACACACACACACACACATGCACACACGCACACACAAACAGCATGTGCCCTCCCTTGAGTGACTTTGTATGTTTCTCAACTCTCCAGCTGTCTACATCTGGTCTGGAGGTTTTGCAACGTTGTACTCTACCACTCAAAGTTGTTTTCTCCCTTCAATCCATTTTAAATTACAACCCTGACAACCACTCAAAAAAACATGTCTATATTTTTCATTTTACAGACCATTCCCTGATGAAATCTCAACACATTGCAACCACTGTGAGAGTTACAAAAAAGGGTATAAGAATATAAAGACACAGTGTTTGTTTAATTCCGACTTTTATACACCTTTGCCAGAAAGTGTGTTTTTGTAATCCACTAACCTCCGTGGACCTGTGCCAAAGAGTGAATAAATGCATGGGCAGGCAGTCTAAGAGAGAGAGGAACAGACATGAATTATGGTACAGTTAAAACTGCTAAGATCACCATTGATTCAGCAAGTACGTACCACAGCTCATGAATGATGGTAAATGAAGATCATGCATTCAATCTGTAGAAGTGATGATGCCAGTTTCTGGAGTCATTTAAATAGCCTTGGATTCGGAAATAATGCACAATGCACATAATAAATATAAGTGAGTTGGCTTTATGAACATATTTGGACTTTAGTAGCATGGTCATAAAGGCCAAAATCATAAATTTGGGTGAAAAGTGACTTAGACTTAAGTGAGTAGCTAATAGTATATTTCTTGTCTTGCACATCTGTTTTTTCCATCTTGCCCCGCCCTCTCGTGTCTAAATGGTGATGTCATCAAATCAGAGGTTTGGGGTCTTCTACACTGTCTTCTTCCAGTTTACGGAGACCTTTGAGAGTCCTGTATTTTTCACAGTTTCCTTGTCAAAGCCCAGACAAAATTATTTTCTGTTTTTAGAAAACTGTGACTTAAGGTTGTGAGTCATTAATTTGGAACAGAAAAGATGAATGGAGACATGACTAACAGTCTTTGCATGGTGACATTTGAAGTGACTTAGCAACTACAGTGGAAGGGACATCAACAAAAGAGAGTCATTCAGAAACACATATGGAGATATGAAATAAATTATACCTCTACAATTTATATAGTTGTACATATACAGTAGGTGTAGGCCTACAGTTTAAATTATATTGGCCTCTGGCCAAATATGATTCAAAACTTCAGAAGAAAATACAAACTAAATGCTAATACAAAGCTGCAATGTCAGCTGCTGTTTACTTTAAATGAAAACTCCACTTTTGGGGATTTCTTCCCATCATCCACCATCCATGTGAAGCATGAACACACGTCATTCCATCGCACGGAGTGGAAGGTTGTGACAATAACCCAAAAAGTTGGTCAACTTTGACATTCTACATGCTCCCAACTAAAAATCTGGACAGACTGAAGCAGCTTTGGCCAGACGACATCGCTAGGAAGTGTCAGGAAGATGCCCATTTGCTGCAGCTCAACAACCAAGCCTTGTGCTGAAAGATACAGCAATCTCATCAGGCCCAGTGAGAGCGGAAATTGTAAATAACGTAGTTATGTTCTTGTTTTGTCCATGAAATGCAGCACTATGTGCTGCATGCTAAAGCTATGAGAATGGCCATAGTAGTATTTCACTATATCTGATGTAATCTATATATGATCTGCCTGGCACAAAGCATTGTTGTCTCTGCCTGGAGGAAGTACAAGTCAAAAGTAGTCGGCGGCGATGGCTCTCACAAAATCTGTCATGATTAGCAGTAGCAAACACACTCTTTGCTGTTGACTCAACTAGTGTTAGTTGCTATGAGCTCTTTCAAAGCAGTGCATAGCTTGTACTAAAAGGCAATCCAAACAACACAACATGTTAACACACACATGACGCACAACCTAACATACTTACTGCATCATGTGGGCATACAAATGAATATCTAAAGAAAATACCCATGCCAAAATCACAGCCATAATGTCCAGCCGCAAGGCATGCTGGGTAGCTTGTGGTTCTTTGTCAAATATTTGCTTCATTGCAAAATATGTACAAAAAAGTGTGACCTAAAAATACGGTATATTAAACAATAAAATATTTGTCAGCGAAATAGGTGAATCCCCAGTATGTGCATAACTACCTGCCTCATGCTAGCAGTTTTTCTCTATTTAGAACGCTCCGAATTCGGAAAGACATGTCTGGACACGTCTCATATACAAAGTATGGATGCATTTACAGTGCATCCGGAAAGTATTCACAGCGCTTCACTTTTTCTACATTTTGTCATGTTACAGCCTCATTCCAAACTGAATTAAATTAATCTCTTACCTCAAAATTCTACACAAAATACTCCATTATGACAATGTGAAAAAAGGTTTTTTTGACATGTTTTGAATTTATTAAAAATAGAAAACAAAAAAATCACATTTACATAAGTATTCACAGCCTTTGCTTAATACTTTGTTGATCCACCTTTGGCAGCAATTACAGCCTCAAGTGTTTTTGAATATGATCCCACAAGTTTAGCACACCTATCTTTAGGCAGTTTTGCCCATTCTTCTTTGCAATAAGTCTCAAGCTCCATCAGGTTGGATGGGAGACGTCTGTGCACAGCCATTTTCAAATCTCTCCAGAGATGTTCGATCGGATTCAAGTCTGGACTCTGGCTGGGCCACTCCAGGACATTCAAGGAGTGGTTCTGAAGCCAATCTTTTTAGATCTTGGCTGTGTGCTAATGTCTACTGTCTATATGGTCAAGGTACATGACCAGTCTACTGAGGTCAAGAGCGCTCTGGAGCAGGTTTTCATCCAGGATATCTCTATATATTGCTGCATTCATTTTCCTTCTATCCTGACTAGTCTGCCAGTTCCTGCTGCTGAAAAACATTGCACAGCATGATGCTGCCACCACCATGCTTCACTGTAGGGATGGTATTGGCCTGGTGATGAGCAGTGCCTGGTTTCCTCCAAACATGGCGCCTGGCATTCACACCAAAGAGTTCAATCTTTGTCTCATCAGACCAGAGAATTTTGTTTCTCATGGTCTGCGAGTCATTCAGGTGCTTTTTGGCAAATTCCAGACGGGCTGCCATGTTCCTTTTACTAAGGAGTGGCTTTCGTCTGGCCACTCTACCATACAGTGACCATCGGGGCCTTGGTCACCTCCCTGACTAAGGCCCTTCTTCCCCGATCGCTCAGTTTAGAAGGCCGGCCAGCTCTAGGAAGAGTCCTGGTGGTTCCAAACGTCTTCCATGTACGAATAATGGAGGCCACTGTGCTCATTGGGACCTTCAAAGCAGCAGAAATGTTTCTGTATCCTTCCCCAGATTTGTGCCTCAAGACAATCCTGTCTCGCAGGTGTACAGACAGTTCTTTTGACTTCATGCTTGGTGTTTGTGCTCTGACATGCACAGTCAACTGTGGGACCTTATATAGACCGTTATTATATTTAAAAATCATGTCCAATCAACTGAAGTTACTGCAGGTGGACTCCAATTAAGCTGTAGAAAGATCTCAAGGATGATCAGTGGAAAAAAGATGCACCTGAGCTCAATTTTGAGCTTCATGGCAAAGGCTGTGAATACTTATGTAAATGTGATTTCTTAGTTTTCTATTTTTAATAAATTCAAAAAAAGTCAAAAAAAATACTTTTTCCCATTGTCATAATGGAGTATTTTGTGTAGAATTTTGAGGTAAGAGATTAATTTAATTCAGTTTGGAATGAGGCTGTAACATGACAAAATGTAGAAAAAGTGAAGCGCTGTGAATACTTTCCGGATGCAGTGTATTTATGAAATACATTGATTTTACATTGATTTGTCACCTGCGTGAAAACTAATATCATAGAAGTAGCCTAGCATAGGTCACACTTTGTTGCAATTGGGCGACTCCAGCAACACCCATGCTAAATAGCATTTACGACTGTGCTGAATTGTTATCAATGGCCATTCTGTTTGTCCTGTCCTTGACTGTCTTTGCAGAGAGAGTTATTCTTTCATTTTCTGAATCATTTCTTATCTTTTTATTGGGAGAATAGATGCTTTTTTAAAATGAACGATTCATTCATGTATTCTCCATCTGTGAACGGCTTCCCCCTCCTTCCTATCTCATGTGTAGTCCAGTGTTGCCAACTTGGCCAATTTCTAGCTAAATCTGGCGACTTTCCAAGCCCTCTTGGACTGGTAGTTGGAGACTTCATGACTTAGTGAAAACTCAGTTTTTTGGTAGACTAAGTGAAAGCACGTGTTGTGCTGTGGTTGCTGCCGAAAGGTCCACCCCGCCTCACAGCATTCACAAGCGGTCACTGCACAGTCAGCTCCCACGGAACGCTATCTGCCTCTCCTGGAGCCACTACCTCAGCAATTAGCAATTAGTCATGGGCTCTCAGCACATAGCTACAGTGAGCTTCTCACTATAAAACATATTGCTATGCTCTCGTGCGCAGTAACTTTTTCACAACACCGTATGGACCAAAGGCAGTTTTGGCATGCAGTTGGTTTGCATGTGTCTGTAATAGATGTGAAAGGGCTCATTGTCTGAGGCAGGATGCCTCATGTCAGCTTGTGACATACATTTCCATTTTTGAGGAGTAAATACCACCAAATTATTGCAATTATAGATGTTTTAGGTTTGAGGGAGGCAGTGGGGGAAAACAATCATTGAACAAGTTCCAACGGGAGACTCTCACAAAAAAAAATCTCACAAAGAGGTTTGATTAAAGGCAGCTGTTTAATTGAATAAGTGATGATGGCACATCGTCTTGTGATGATGGGGTTCTTCTTCTTTTGTTTTGCTGAAACCAAAAAATATAACATAGACCACCACTGTCTAGTACAGGGGTTGGCAACCTTGCTGCAACCTGCTATAAATCTCCTCTTGCTCATCCAGCAGTCAGATTGCGGTCTCGATGCATTCACGGACTTGTGGCGAGGGGGATTTTGTTTTGGCAAACAGACATTTCCCCAACTTTGGTGTTAAAAAAAATCACCACGCTCTGCGAGGGAGCCGCAACAAGGAAGGCTGAAGAGCTACGGGTTGCCGACCCATTAAAAGAAAATATTGTCCAAAAAATTTCAATATTTTTCACCATTCCAAATCAAGTCTTACATTTTTGGTTCATCCAAATAAACCACTATAGCAATCATGGCTGTCGCTCACCGCTGTCTCATGTACACAAACATGTCCATAGTACATGCACATACACAAAAGCAGTCTCAGAAGTCATTGTGTGGTTATGACAGGCTATACATTGAATGATAGCTCATGCTAAAAGGTACACTTTGCCAAATTGCTACTATTACCTGACAACAAACACAATTAGTGCGCATGCCTCAGTCGGCGGAGCTTATACGTATACTCAAGCATGTCGAGGAACCCGCTGCATACAGTCCCATTAACTTCCTACAAGTGTGACAGTTAACAATGTTACAACTGAGAGAGAAAATACGTGTTTTTATTCATTTAAGCACCAAAGGTGAATGGGTTCTTGCTATCCTCAAAGTTGGACAGCTTTATTGTAATTCTGCTTACCAACTAACTACCTAACAAAAACATGAATCAACACAATACCTCTATTATGTTGTTGTAGTTAAAATACCAAAGGAAAGCACTTTTTTATTGTTGTTTAAAAGAGCTTTCTGTCAGTCTCATGTTTGGTCCAGCTATAGAAGTAATATTTTCCCCCCACATTTTAGGGCAGTTCTAATATACATGACCTCAAGGGAGTTCAAGTTTCCACTGTATCCAGAAGGAAAAACTGACGATACGCCTCCACACATGTTTTTTTTGGTTTGCATCAAGCAGCTGCTATAGGTTCACATTCCAGTATACAAAGCACATCCAAGTAGCGCAGCCTTTCAGCCCGTTGCTGAGGAAGAACTTTAACTGGCATGCTCATTCACACCCAAATAAATCATACATGGGAAGAAATCTCATCCAATTCAATTGAGTTAAACAACACCAGCTTGACAATGTTCCAGGGAAGGCAGTCAAGAGATTCTAAGCACGTGGGAGATACACATGAGTGATATATTAAAGAAATGTTCCTTTCCCATTACAACCTGCATTACTAAAACAGATGTAAATACCCATAAAATGTAATAAAAATGGAAATAGCTTGAACACCACTGTTGAGCTGAATGCAGTAATCTCAGAGAATATGCAAACACTAAGTTCATCTTTACAGATACAGATCCCATGACAGATTGCTGAAGAGGCAAATAATTTGCTCACCACAAAATACTATTTTGTGGTTGACCACAGTCTGCAAACAATGTCGACATTCTGACAAGTCAGCATTTTATTTTTTTCCTGAATTAAGCAAACTATCACTATGGAACGGAACATGAACAAATATTGACCTCTAGGGTCATCTCCTCGGCGACTGGGTTAACTTCTTGTTTTCTTGCCTGTCTCTCTAAAAAGTGTAGCTTGTGTTGTCCAAAATGTCATATGTGCATGATTTTATGTGTGTCAGATGTCCCTTGTTACCTACTAGCACGTAGAACAGGGGCATTCAGAGGGTGGCCCGGAGGCGATTTGCGGCACACATTTTTTTTTAATTGGCCTGCAGCACAACAAAACTAAAAAAAAAAAGAAGCAAAAAATAGAAATTTCAGCAATATTCAGCAATTCAACATTACAAGAATAAAGTCAACATACAAAGAGATTGTAGTTCTATTCGAACAAAAGACAAATAATTTATGAGAATAATGTAATATTATGAGGATGTCATTTAATTATCAAAATGATGAATGAGTGGATAGCGCGCAGCTCGGGCATCTCTGTGTGGAGTTTGCCTGTTCTACCTGTGCATGGATTTTTGCCGGGTACTCCGGTTTCCTCCCACATTCCAAAAACATGCTAGGTTAATTGGCGACTCCAGATTGTCCATAGGTATGAATGTGAGTGTGAATGATTGTTTGTCTATATGTGCCCTGTGATTGGCTGGCGCCCAATCCAAGGTGTGCCCCGCCTCTCGCCCAAAGACAGCTGGGATAGGCTCCAGCACCCCCGCTACCTTCATGAGGATAAGCGGTAGAAAATAAATGAATGAATGAATGGCCTGCAGCACAAGAAAACTTAAAAAAAACAGCAAAAAAATGAAATTTCAGTAATATTCAGCAATTCAATATTACAAGAATAAAGTCAACATACAAAGAGATTATAGTTCTATTCGAACAAAAGACAAATAATTTAATGAGAATAATGTTGTAATATTATGAGGATGTCATTTAAGTATCAAAAACATGAATGAGTGGATAAGCGCGCAGCTGGGGCATCTCTGTGTGGACTTTGCCTGTTCTACCTGTGCATGGATTTTTGCCGGGTACTCCGGTTTCCTCCCACATTCCAAAAACATGCTAGGTTAATTGGCGACTCCAAATTGTCCATAGGTATGAATGTGAGTGTGAATGGTTGTTTGTCTATATGTGCCCGGTGATTGGCTGGCGCCCAGTCCAAGGTGTTCCCCGCCTCTCCCCCAAAGACAGCTGGGATAGGCTCCAGCACGCCCGTGACCCTCATGAGGATAAGCGGTAGAAAATGAATGAATGAATGAATGATGTTTTTGCGAACATCCCGACGAGATCGAATTCGATTTTTCTCATCTACTGCATCAAATTGCTTTCTTTGGCCCCATGATGGGTCAACACAATAATAATAGCTGCACAATAACAAAATGCATAGTCAATGAGTCAGCAATGGGTAGGATGCTCGATTGTGTGGGTCGACATCATACAGGTAAAATGGACCACTATTAATATAGTAATATGAAATATTATATGAAACCGAAAATGAAAACTGAGGCAAAATTTTAGACCAAAACCAAATCATATGAGAACTGGGCCATAAGAAAACCATGCTATCTATCTGTGGTTTAGAAAACATCCAAAACATGTAAAATCTTTCATGGCCTAATTTATATACAGACTTGTCCTTGTCCTTTAGCAGCATCTAATACAGTATTACTTTAGTACAACATGATTGTTTCTGGCCATCCATTGTTCAAGTGATAAAGCGCTCATAAACATAATGCGCTATAATTCAGTGACTATAAATTGCAGAAAGTAGAAAGCTCATAACAGAGAAACTATTTGTGCCCCACAACAAATGCCCATCAATCTGCACACAAACATAACCAAATATCACTTTTATGGGGATAACGCTAATTAGTTACATTTTTTCCCATGTCGTAAATAGTTTATTGCCCATGTGTTGTATCTATAGGGTTACAAAAACTTCCTCATTTGACAGAAATTCCAAAACACTCAGGGACTAAAGAGTGACTTTGTTAAAGTGACACAGATACCTTTGGCCTTTCTCGTGCACCTACGCCACACAAGCTTCCTTCTGTCTAAGGGAGGAACACACTGCCAGTGTGTGGGTCAGTATTACATTTTCATGACTGCTTTCTGCTTTGCCCATGTTATTTTAGTCTTTACTGGAAGTATTGAAAACATGCCATTTGGCAAAGTGGCTTGTTTAAAACCTTTGGAGTTTTGGAACATCAACACTGTAGATCGGGTTTTGGGGACCCAAACGAGTGGAATGTAAGACTATGAATCCATCTCCATTACTTGGCCCTTGATGTGAAGACACACCATCCTCCGAATGAAAGCTCTGAAAATGATCCTACTCCTTGATGCAAGTACAAGTATTAAAAGAATAGATTTGGCCCTCACCCCCAAACAATAATGCGTAGAAAAAGATCTGGTGCCACTAAATCTTACTTCTTTCTTCTTCAACAAGATCAGATAATCAACTGAAATATATATGAAATATATACATACAATGCTAAAATTAATTATATCTATGTTATATATACATACATACATAATGTATATATTTTACCATTTATATCAATATATGTTCAATGTAATTTGTTGATTGGTCAAACTTGTTATTCAGGACCAGTTCTGGAAAGGATACTAGCCATGTATTGTTGTTTTTGGTATTCAGTATGCTTTCATTACAGCCTTCCTTGGCTTTAGATTGTGACAACAACCATCTGCAACAAAATAGAAAATATGAATTTGAAACCTTGCAAACAAAACAGAAGACACATGATCTCAATGTCAGTGAGAAATTCCCAGAACACAGTCAGTGGTTCGTACCTGTAATCGCCAGTAGGGAGTTAGACACAAAGATGAAGATCTGTTTCCCGTGAAACAAGAGCTACTGTTTTCTCATCCTACTGAGCACACATTGAAAAAGACAAGACCTTTCAGAGTTGTTTCCACAGCCTAATCTCTGGCCATCAAGCAGACAAAAACATAAGTAAACACTGGAAGTTGGGTAGATGAGAGGATTGTATGGGTGGTCCCATTTCAAACAAAGAGTTCCTAAAGCAAATAGGCCGATTTATGTGTTGGATTTTCTTTTTGCAGTATAGATACAGGTGATTCTAGAGTAATGGCTGAATTCCAATGAGTTGCATGTGACTTTGTGTCTTTGACAATCAAACTAATGTATTGGGTTACTTCGAGTTGTATATGTTATGTCCAACACAAATCACACATAATATTTTAGTGTAACACATTTGGATAATGATTCCTCTGTCTTCCTGCAGCCCTCACCTATGATCATGAGCTTTGGGTAGGGACTGAAAGGACAAAATCATGGGTACAAGCGGCTGGAATTAGTTTCCTCCCTAAGATGGGTGAGCTTTCTCTTAAGCCTAGGTCACAACCGGTTGTATGGGCCAACTTATGAGCAAAAACATCAGACTGGTAGGAGGCCTCGGTGAAGACCCAGGGCACATTGGCGAGACTATGTCTCTAAACTGGCTTGGAGACGCCTCGGGAAGCTGGATGAAGTAGCCAGGGATAGGGAAGTCTATACTTGGCCTTGGATAAGTGGAAGAAGATGGACGGATGGATTTTGGATCACCTGTTTAGAGTTAAAGCTGATGAAGCATGTAAATCGGACAGGAATAGAAACGTTTTGTGAAAATCTTTCTTCCTTTCAGCGTTGCATCCAAATACAGCGTTTTAGAAGCCTTAAACCAGCATTTTTTCAGCTCCCAGAGTGGACAAATCCCAAAAGGGCCAATGTCGTGAGTCAGCAACACATAGGGTGATTTGTGTGGGCACTTGATTTTGCGGAACAATTAAGTACAGGGCAAAAAAATTGTTTGATACTGTACAAAAACCGACGTGGTTGAGGGACATTTTCAATGACAACCGAACCACTGGGGAGTATGAAAACCGAGGTTTGACTGTATAAGAAACACCTGCCCTGAACAATACTTTCTGGAAAGAATGTGCTGATAAGAGCAGCAAGTGGCAAAAGATAATGTGGTTTATTTTGGATGCGACAGTTATATTCAGAAACATTTGATTATATTAAGTGCAGATAGGAAAAGTGTGGTCTGGGGGTCACCAGTAGTGATGTCTTCCAAGCTCATTTAAACGTCTGCTTGATAAGACTAATTGCATTCCTGCATCCTCTCTCATTTAAACAGGGAAGCTGTTAATGGCAGCAGTCTGTGACACAATAAAATAACTCATTTAATAATTCTGACACATATTTCACAAGTGTTAACAATCTTTAAGTGTTATCTTACATTTTCACAAACGTTGTCTTGTGTTTATTTCATTTTGTTATATTTTAAAAACATTGTACCACAGTTAGAGTGCCACATAACTCCTTACCATTTCATTAATTTCTTGTCCTCATAAGGGTCCTATGTAGAAAGATAAATATTTGTTTCTATAAACATGTAGTTATTTTAATCCATAATACAAAACAGTATATTTAACCCAGAGAGGAAAGGGGTTGTTTACTCTGTGTGTATACTAACAGACACCAGCAAAACTACCTGTGAGCGCTATTGCAATGGCCCATAAAAGAGTATTATTGCCCCCTCGTGCCCGAGTATGGATTTGCAACATAATTCTAACCAGGTCCAACTGACATCAGCTATATTTTTCATATACGTACTTTGTAGTATAGATGCATTTATTGTAAAAATCAAATGTGTTCATTATTTTCAAGTTTGATTCTAAAAATATATATGTGGTTAAATTTAGCAACTCGTCACAGGAGGCGTGGTCAAGTCACACGTAAGCAGATGTCATGTTACTATGGTTACAACATAGCCACGGCCAGGTTGTTCATTTTGCTGTCACTAACCTGTGTAAAAAACAGGTCAAAAGTCCTACAAGCGCCGAACCTTCTCTCCACCACCGTCGAGGTAATGCAGCTCTGACATAATATGTATACAAATATCATGTTGCCTTCAGAAGTGGGTAAACGCCAAATGAAAGGTTGCCCGTAGGAGAACGTCGATGTAGCACTTTTTCCACTGTTGTTTCAAAATAAACACACGTCGCTTGCGAAAGACCAAAACAAACAAATAATGGTTAATATAATAATAATAATTAATATAATAATATTAAAACATCGTTTGATTTTTAAGTGGTATAGTTAGGTCCGATAAAATATTAAATTGAACCAGAAATGTACATTAAACTGCAAACATTAGCAGCTTTTATTTCGAAGACTGTCACAAATGTCATAGGAAGTGCAACCAATATGGGAAACTTTTCCAAACATTGCTGTGATTTTACTATCACGATTATTTATTATTTGCCTGCATTTGACTTGCTTCTGTTGTTTGCTAATGTATATTTAAAGAATACGCACAAGTGTGTTGGTAATGTTTCATTGGTTCTATACAGTCTGCGCTAGCTTCGCTGGTTAGCTTAGCAAATGGTGTCCGGTGAAGCGCTCTTCGGATATTTACCGGGCCGGTGCACAGTTGGTTTTCAGGAGGCTTGACAGACGAGAGCATGTCCGGTGACCTCGCTGGAGTGTGGGAGGTTGCACTGAGCGATGGAGTCCACAGGATCGAGTTCGAACATGGCACGACCACCGGGAAGCGGGTGATATACGTAGATGGAAAGGTATAAGTCATGCTTATGAACAAAGGCAGCCAGAGAGCTGCTCGAGTTTATCTAATTTTGCGTCCTGTTGCAGGAGGTGCTGAGGCGAGACTGGATGTTTAAATTGGTGGGAAAGGAGGCTTTCAGTGTGGGCAAATTAGACACCAAAGCAACCATCAACATTGATGCAGTCAGCGGGTTTGCCTACGAATACACCTTGGAGATAAACGGGAAAAGCTTAAAGAAGTACATGGAGAACAGATCAAAAGTCACGAGCACCTGGCTGCTTAACCTGGATGGAGACGATTTGAGGGTGGTTTTAGGTGAGACCATGAAGACTACCCAACTGTAATGTGATCTAGTTATTGTATCTAATTAATTCATGTTGCAGTTTTTGTCGTGGACCTTAGTTCACCCAAGTTTCATAATGTTCCATTTCATTGACTCGTCCATACTGCTCTGCTCCTTCATTGTCAAAGACAGTGCATAGTGATTTATGCCTTGTTAGAATCCTTTGGTTTAAGCTTGTTAACCACTTTAAATCCTGATCAGGCAAGTGTATTGCCTGAAATAGGCCACACCCAAGACCAACATATGTGTTTTCAAAACTCAACGGTCAAACAGATCTTCTCACAATACATACAATATATACAGTGTGTATATATATATATATATATATATATATATATATATATATACATACACGTATATGTGTGTGCGTGTGTATGTGCAAAACATTTACACAACTGCTTATTGTGTTCACTTGTATTTACTGCTTTTTGTCTTACAGAGAAAGACACCATGGATGTCTGGTGTAATGGACAAAAGATTGAGACAGCTGTAAGTACAATGGCTACAATATTATTAATATTTCAGACCTTGTATTTTGTATAGCAGGTATGCATTTTTACCTCCCAAAACTATGCTGACATGTGGTTTGTCTCTGTATAATATGCATAATTTGACACTACTTCCACCACTACATCCAACACTACATCACTACTGCCACCTATGGACAATTTGGAGTCGCCAATTAACCTAACATGTTTTTGGAATGTGGGAGGAAACCGGAGTACCCGGAGAAAACCCATGCATGCACAGGGAGAACATGCAAACTCCACACAGAGATGGCCAAGGGTGGAATTGAACTCGGGTCTCCTAGCTGTGAGGCCTGCATGCTAATCACTCGTCCGCTGTGCAGCCCTTACTTGGTTTTATTTTGCTTATATACACACCTTTTAACACGGACTGGCGATTACAAAAAAACATTTATGAGATCTCTTGGGCTTCATATGAGGGGATTGTGCCACATGAATCGGACAAGAAGCGGTAACAGTTGGAGTTGTGGCAGGTGTTAATGGAGGACCTTGGCATCATGTTATGTCCGTTTTGTGGAACACATTTGACACAATTTTGTTGCACAATATTGTTCTTACCTACGGAAGGAACAGATGTACTACAGGAGTAGTAATATAAATTCAAATATTTGAATGAGGGTATAACAGAGGTACAATCCCCTTGTCTGGAGTCTAAATTTGCAGTTGCACTTCTGAGCCACTAACATTAACCGGAAAAAAGAATGTATCAACTACCCGGAGCTGATTGGTCCAAACGTTAACAATTCCTATAATTTTGGGATTTGCTACAGTCGCCTTTGTAATTTGTTTTGCTTTTTGTTAACTTGTTTTGCACTTTTTGCAACAAGTATGATTTGAGCATTCCAAACAAAAAAGAAACTATTGTGTCTTCACACTGCTCTGCTTGTTGGTGCAGGGTGAGTTTGTGGATGACGGCACAGAAACCCACTTCACTCTTGGTGACCATAACTGCTGTGTAAAGGCTGTGAGCAGCGGGAAGCGGCGAGATGGCATCATTCATACACTTCTAGTGGATGGCGCCGAGATTGCTGAATGCACAGAGTGACTGTCCGTTGCGTTTTTTTTTTAAATCCAAGAACCACAAATGTTTTACACTGTTGTGATCACAGATTACTTGACTGAAATGTTGTATGTCCTAAATAGCTGCCTAGAGATGCAAGATGCTGTCATGTAACAGGACCTGCTGTCTGACAACACTGCAAAAACATTACACTGTAATTGTGACAAATATTGACAGAATATAGTGCCATATGTATTTAATCTTATTTCAGTTTTCTGTAATTGGGAACAAGAACAAGTTGCATTTAAGTTATGCCTCGTCAATATATCTGCTGTCATCAAAACAGACTTTGTCTGACTCCCTGATCAATTCCAATAATGAGCTGGAGGACTAATCACCAGGGCACAAACAATTCTTTGAAATTTGCTATCTATTTATCTGCTATCTGTACTGCATATGGGGATCAGTGAAGCATACAAGGTTATTCAAGAGTCAAATTGCATGCCAAATATGACAAATGTTGGCAGGTCTGCAATAATACTGAAATTCCTCCCTGCCCCATTATATTGAAACACTGCAAAAATTGCACTGCTGTTTTTCATTTTCATATAAAGCCATGCTCAGGTGGTGGTTTGACCATTCAGTTTGTAAATATTTCTATTTTTGGTAACCGCAGTAAATGTAAAATCACAAAACTTGTTAGTAAACCTTAAGCTATCATTTTAATTCCTGTAATTTTCAGCAATAGTTGTGTTTTGTGAATGATCCTGTAGGTACTTTACTAATTTATAAAATTATGGTGAACTTAACTTTGTAAAATGTATTTAAAATAGTCTGTGCTTTGTAAGTATGACATACAGTCATGGAAAAAAATATTAGACTACTTTGTTTCTTCACTTTCTTGTTCATTTTAATGCCTGGTACAACTAAAGGTACAGTTGTTTAGAGAAACATAACAATGACAACAAAAATAGCTCATAAGAGATGTTTTAGAAGTACAATGTTATAGTTATTTATGTAAGAATATAAGTGATTTGGGGAAAATTAAGAAAAAAATTGGAAGTTGCCAGATATCTTTTATTACCTATTTTATGTTATCATCATTACATCTGTTCAAACAAATAAACCTTTGGTTGTATCAGGCATTAAAGTGAAGAAACTAATGATTTTTTTCCATGATTGTATATTGTGGTTGTTTTTCCAAATTCTATTTCCATTTGTAAAGTAGCAGAGAAGTGCAAAATGTTTATTTCTTATATATATTGTAGAAAAACAATAAAAACTAAATAAAAATTGTGTTTAACTCCGATTTGTCTCACAATGAGTTAAGATTTTGATGGTGACTGGTGAAAGGCTGACTTATTTTAAGTCTCCAGAGACCATGACCTCTTATTGGTGGTCTATGCCTGCATAGCATGAGGACACGACCCAACAGTGCTCTTTTTGAACTGTGTTATAGAAAGTACAAACTTTACACTGCACACAAGTCTTTGCTGTAAATCAAGTAAAACCAGCGTTCTAATCAATAATATTCACCATGATTTTGTCATTGTGTAATCACCTTTATTGCTAGGAAGGGCACCTGCTTTGAAAGCAAATCTAATCAGGCATTTACACATGGCACCACCTTTTTAGTGGTGTAAAATAAAGCTTGTCATCAATCAATCACTCAATCAAAATATGAAGGGAGAGGGTTGAGTAAGCCAACACTGCCACCAAGTGGCCAACTGTGGATGCACATCATGGCTTTAAAAGGCCTACACAAGACTGACTTTTTTCCTCAAGCTTTCTTGAGGTGGACAAAAAAATATTTCTTTGAAATAGGACAAATTATTGGTTATATACAAGTTGTAACTGCCTAAGGCATCACCTAGCTTTGAAGGTCAATAGTCATTGTAATAAGTATTTCACCACACTTTCTTGTTTGCGACATTTGTTACTTGAGTTTTCAAATTATTTCATATTTGCATTGGAAGTTACAAAAAGGGTTGATCTCACAGATTTTTAAAGAAAAATAACTTTGGCCGGACTGGAACCTCCTCCGGGAGGCCCCATTGTATTTCGAGTCAAACACTAATCTTTTGTGTTGGATTGGATTTTTAATCCTATGCCTTAACCTTTCTCCCACAGCACCTCAGGAAAACACACATCCACTGATGTTCAGGGTTGATACTACTAAACAATTTTCTCCAGGTCAACAGTCTGTAAAGAAGCAAATTCAACTGAGCCATCAAGAACCATCTTATTTTTTTGTTCATTCATTTTCTACAGCTTATCCTCGCGGGGGTGCTGGAGCCTATCCCGGCTGTCTTCGGGCGAGAGGCGGGGTACACCCTGGACTGGTTGCCAGCCAATCACAGGGCACATATAGACAAACAACCATTCACATTCACACCTATGGACAATTTGGAGTGGTCATGTTTTTCTAACAAAAAAGGTCATGTTAATAATGGAATATTTTAAATATACTGTATCCAAAACAAGTATATAGTACCTCTATGTATAAAGATTAAAGGGGACCTATTATGCCACATGTTGGCATGTTAGGTTAATTGGCGACTCCAAATTGTCCATAGGTATGAATGTGAGTATGAATGGTTGTTTGTCTATATGTGATATATATATTGTGATTTTTTTTATTTATATATTCTTTAAAAAACACGCAGGGGCGAAAAGACTATGATTTGAATGAGACTTAACAGTAGTTTTTGCTTTTGTTTACTTGTTTTGGACTATTGGACTTTTACTCAAAAAATGTAAGTAATAAAAGGGGAAGAAGGGGAACCATTTTTAAATACTGACATTGTCTAGTTTATATATCATTAAAGTAGTTCACAATTGTGTGTGCTGTTTTTTTCCAAAAATCTCTGACCAACAAATTAAATGGGTGAAATCACAAACTCATTTAATGCTACTGATAATATTCACGTCAAAAGAGTCAGTATCGTATCAGTATTGTTACTTGGTATCGAGTCGACACCCAAAATGGCCAGTATCGCCCACCCTGAGTGCAGGTGTGTCTACATACCTCCCGGTGCTCTCCAACGCGGAAGTGTTTCGGTCTACTTTCACGCTGCACCCAAAACATATCATGGCTTCCAAGAGGAAGTTCTGACAAGGGCCGGTGCCAGCTGTATTTTAAATGCTGTTTTAGATATCCTGCTTGCGTCCTGATGTCTTCTCATGAGTATCCAAGCGCCCCGATGGAGGGACTCGACCTCAGCGACAAACTATCCATCCACGGCAGCTCGGAGAAACTGAACCCGTCCACCGTCAACCGCATTCTGACTGAATTTCTGATGTATTTCATCCGGAGCGTAGTGGTCTTCTACCCCGTCTATATAACAGGATACCTGGGCCTCAGTATCAGCTGGGTGCTGCTGTGCATGCTGATGGTCACTTGGTGGAAGAAGAATCGACAGTGGAAGGACTCCAGGATCGGAACCGCCATCGACTTTGTGGATAATGAGACACAGGTGGTCAACACGGAACTGAAGAACTCCCTACAGATGGCAACATGGGTACGTAACGTGCATTGCTTAGGGATTTGAGCTGTCAGAAAAGCCATTTGGATAAGATATATTTTCTTACCATTTGACCTTATTTGCATGGCATACCAGAGTTGGGCAGATCCTTAGCTCTTTACCCGGAGCCCCTCTACCACACCCACTTCAAGAAATTGCATTTTAAATACACTACCTGGCCAATATTTAGTTGATTATTATTCCTATATTCTCTTTTTGATGGCATTTTTTTACCTTGACATGGTTCAACTGCCATTTGTGGGTTTTTTTTTTAGAAGAAAACATAAATCAGCCATATTGGATCATTGTCAAAGACATAACCACATTAGGACAGAAGCAAACATATACAGAAAGGTGATTGATGACATCATCAATCTTGATATCCATATTTGGACTCCCTCCTCCTGAGCCCGTCAATCAGCTGGGGGCGTGGCCAACTGTCAGGTCCATCAAATTGGCCAGGCAAGGAAGTGCAGCTGATAAGTGACACCGCACAGAGGTCAGCTGACCCTTCTGAAGAAGACTGTAGATGACAGTCTAAACATCCATCCATCCATTCATCTTCTATGGCGCTTATCCCCATTGGGGTTATGTGAGAGCCGGGGTACATGAGTGGTCGCCAGCCTGTTGCAAGGCACATACTGGATAGACAATCATTTACAGTCACATTCATACCTAACCTATGGACAATTTAGAGTTTCCAAATAACCTAACATGCATATTTTTGGAATGTGGGAGTACCGGAGTACCCGGAGAAAACCCACACATGCAGGAGGTGAACATACACAACCGAGACATTTCCAGATAAAAAAAGTACAGTACTAATACAGTAATCCCTTTATATCACAGTTAATTGGTTCCAGACCCAACTGTGATAATTAAATTTCCTCATAGTAGAATTTCATATGGAATGTTTTTTTATGGTTGGACAGAAAGAGCCTGTTTACAACCTTCACATTCAATTTTGAACATTATCAGAGGCCTCTAGACATGAAATACCACCGTTATTGTCACCTTTCCACTCACAGTACCCAATAGAGTAGACATAATAAGAATAAATAAGACAGCTGAGACATAAGTAAAGATGTCGCTGTTCATGTCCTCCGGTGCTAAGGGGTGGTGGACAGGAAGTGACGTCAGGGGTTCAGACTGGTGCAGCAGTATATACAACATATAATACTGTAACAAAACGGAGACAGTGAACGAAAACAGATGAAAAATATTGAAAATAATTAGAATTTTTTTTGAAAATATAAATTTTTTTCTGGCAAATGTTGCATTAATTTCAGATGTGAAATTTGGACCACTGCAGTTTCCCCACTGTCCCTCCACCTTTTAACAATGTGTTGGACCAGACCTCTCAGCATTTGCATTTGTAAATAAGGGACAGTTTCAAGAAATTAGGGGGAAATTCAGTTTTTTCCAGAATTTTTACCAATTTCTACACATCTCTTTTGTACAATCTAGATGGATCGAGTGTTGTCAGGTTTCAAATTGTGGACTGTGAGTGTTGTGTGTCTTTATTGAAATGTGTAACCATTTTTTTCAAATGAATTTGAACATATTCAGCAGGTGCCTTGAAGGTGATTCCAAACATCTACAGTATTTCTAATTCTCAGTTTTGATACTGCCAAAAAAAAGCTGTGGTAAGCCCTAAAGAATATTGATCTACCATTCCACATCGATTTGAAGTCAAATTTGACAAATGGGTTAACAAATGCATTCATAATCGGGCTTGATTCTGCACATGTATTCTAATCGAGAAGCCATCTTCATTATTTTTCTATCATCCTGCATGCCACAATCCAGTTATATGATCTACGAGAAAACACTTCCAAGTAATTGTGTTGTTTTTTTTCTCAAAGATCCATTTCACTGATGTGGAGAAAGTCGAGTGGGTTAACAAGGTAATGTATCAGAACATTCATTTTGTGTTTCCCAATCCATAGTTAAAGGGGCTTTACGTTACTGCCAGCATTGTGACAGGGCGATATAACATTTCGTCTTCTGGCATTTGAGATCATTTCAAGGCTACTGATTTTTAAAAGCCACTCCAAGCAGTTTTAGTCTTTTTTTTAATTCTTAAGAGACATTGTTTTTATGTTACCGTAATTTGGAAAGTAAAACTATGATTACAAATGAGTAACAAATGGAACATAGTTCAAAGTCAGTGCATGTGTTGGGTGCAGGAGAAATTGAAAACAAATATCATGTAGTGGTGGTGGTGGGGGGGGGGGGTATATAATAATGATTTTATTGAGGGTCTTGTAAATTGTGGCCCGTGTTTCAGTTTTTATTGTCCCGTGGCAGACTGCAAAAATTGGAAAAGTAGTGCAAGAAGGCGCAAGGCAAAGCAAAAAAGCTGAAATGTTGATACCAACAACACAAAATACTATATATACTTAATGTTTTTAGCCTAAAAAAACCCAAAACATATATATATATATATATATATATATATATATATATATATATATAGGTGGCCCCTTTGCATCCTTTGATTTTACCCTAAAGTGCCCAATCGGAAGCTGGCTGATCAGAGTCAACGTCAGTGTTGTTGCAGCAGCTAACCTGGAAATACTGGTACTGTAGTAAATAAAGGCTTGAAAAACTCAAGTTTTTCAGGATTAGTTTTTTTTTTTTTTTTTTTAGTCATCATGTCCCCTTAGGGGCTCCGCACCCCAGACTACACCCAAAAGAATAAACACAATGAATAATCACATTAATTACCTTGTGTTTGAATGTTATTGGGTTGTGCAAGCAGTCATAATGCTGATCCTAATTCTTGAAGTATCTCAGATCTTTCTACCTGTGAAATGAAAGTGAGTTATTGCTGCTTGGTAAAGCTTGTTTCTTATCTTCTTTCAGGTATTGGAGCAGGCGTGGCCTTTTTTTGGGATGTTCATGGAGAAGCTCCTTCGAGAAAACATTCAGTCAGCCGTCCAGCAATCTAGCTCAGAGCTCAAAACATTCACGTTTACCAAAATCCACTTTGGACACATAGTGAGTCTAAACCCATCTGACCCTGGTTGAAATACTACATTATTCTACACTACATTCATTCATTCAATACTACATAATTTCAGCCGCTCCGGATCACTGGAATGAAAGCATACACCCATGAAGTGGATCACAGGGAGGTGGTTCTGGACATGAATATCAGGTTGGTTTGACATTTTATTTCTGCAAAGTACAATATGGACCCTTACTTTATTACATGTTTTTGTTTTGCAGTTATGAGGGTGATGTGGACATCGACGCAGAGTTGAAGTCGGCAATCACAGCTGGTGTCAAGGGACTCAAAGTAAACATCCCATCATTTTATTTGCCCGTGAACCGCGCATTAGAAGCTGACAGTATACAGCACTTTCCAGTGTTTCTGCAATCATTATCTTCAGGTTCAGGTTAATTTAATTATAACAGAAGAACACGCCACAAAAACGTATTTGTCCTCCTGTCTTTCATGAGCTGAACTCTGAGTTCTGAAAGCTGCACACAAAAAGCATGATTACTGCAGCTCGGAAGTTTATGTCTCATCGTATTTACAACCACATAATAAGTGAATTTCTGTGAAGTATAGTTAAATATTATTAAACTGAATATTTTTGTCGATAGAGCGTAGAAAACCTGACCTGACTTTCCAAGTACAGTTTTTTCCATTATCAGAGACCATTACACATGAAATAACACCCCTATAGTCACCTTTACACTCTTTGTTGACACCACATCATGCAACACTAATACACAGGCTACAAGATCACTGCAGGGACATACGAAACAGCTGCCGCTCGCAGCATAAGCAAGCTACGGATCTAACTAGTTAGCCTCCACTAGTGTTTCAAACGGAGTGGGGAAAAAGGACAAAGTAAGAAGCAAAGAATGTACCACTTCTATATGTCTGACATGCCATCGCTGACTCCGTGTAAGCTAATGTAATATAATGTCATGTCTCATCAGTGTAACATTACTGATGCCCAGTGATCAGAAATGATTTTTCAATATTTTTGGACTAATACCGGTCCATAGTCAAACATTAAACGGCAATCCTTTATTTATTAATTTGAAAAGCTCTGATAGAGTGAGGGAGAGATGTTTGAATTGTGATGTAGCAAGGGACGACTGTATTGCTTTTGTCAATCTCATGAAATATAATTGAAGGAGAAAAAGTTCCTGCTAGTGTTTTCAATCTTCCAGCTCCAGGGGATGATCCGGGTCATTCTGGAGCCACTCATTGGTCAAGCACCACTCGTGGGAGGTGTCACCTTTTTTTTCATTCGCCGGCCTGTAAGTCCCTATGACTTGTCTGTGTGACACACTCACATGTGCCATTATCCATGCTGTACCTCTTTTATGTTCCTTCAGACCCTTGAAATCAACTGGACTGGCATGACCAACATTTTAGACAGCCCTGCTTTCAGGTGTGTTCTTTCTTCTGCCTCTACAGTCTCTATTTGGCCTCCCTCCAATCCCTGCAACATTTGGGTATTTTATAGCGCTCTCACCTCATCTGCATACTTTTAGTTCCTTGTCTGAGGGGACCATCATGGACATCATTGCCTCTCTCATGGTGTTGCCCAACCGCATGTGCTTTCCGCTCATTGACCAAGTGAAAGTGGACCAAATGAGGTTTCCACTGCCTCGTGTACGTTAGTAAAGCAAAAACACTGTAGAATGATATGAATGAATGAACTTTGATCTCCACTGCTGCTTTTTAGGGGGTGGTGAGAGTCCATTTATTGGAGGCCAGAGACCTGGTGGCCAAGGATACGTACATGTTGGGTTTGGTGAAGGGCAAGTCAGATCCATATACAACTCTCCGTGTCGGCGACCGAAGTGTCAAGAGCAAGACTGTCAAAGAGAATTTACACCCCCATTGGGGGGAAGTCTATGAGGTAAAATAATACTACATTACAAGTGGTCCTTGGGTGCTGTGATGTAAGTCACGTTTCGGTGTAAGTCAGCTCTTCAAACTAAAGTATACTTACATTAAGTTTGAAGTCACTCACACTGTACATAGAACACATGAAGGACATGTAAAGTACAGTAATAAAATTATAAGAATTAAATTAATCAATAATAAAAATATAGTGGAACCTGGGTTATATCTCAGCTGACTTCGGGCAAGAGGCGGGGTCCACCCTGGACTGGTTGCCACAGGGCACATGTAGACAAACAATCATTCATACCAATTTAGAGTAATCAATTAACCCTACATGCATGTGTTTGGAATGTCTGTGCGGTGTCAGCAAATGCTGTAGGTTCAGAACTCCTTTATTGTAACACCATAATTCAGTCAATGTGCAAGCAGTAGCCAGTGTCGCTTTTGATTTTCATTATGTCAACAACCGCTAGCACTGTATGACATGTCTTTAGATTCAATGTATCTCTGCCATGCTTTATAAGTTAGAATTTATTTTGTGGTAGATGTCTGATTTCGGTATGTGAAACTATATGTGTATGTACGTGAAACTAGCGGCTCCTTTAAGAAAATGTATTAATTGATTATCGGTTTATTACACAAGGTTGTAGTTTAAATATTGAATTTAGTAACATGTTTTGTGCTTATGTGCAGTTTGTTGTCCATGAAGCCCCTGGCCAAGAACTAGAAGTCGAGCTATTTGATGAAGATACGGACAAAGATGACTTCATTGGAAGGTACTGTACGAATGTGATACTGTTGTGACTAAAAATCCAAGTCCTTAACATTAATTCAACTTTTGAAAGATTAAATTATGGAAAAAACATACATGCATGTATTATTTAATATTTAATTAATATTTATGTCTAAATCTTTGTAGTGTAGTGAAAGTATTGCATGTACTTCTACTGTAATGCGTTACGTAGGTTACATCCCTGCGTTGTAGCGATTCATTGTATGTGCTTTCTGTGCAAGGTATCACCTTGATCTTGGAGAAGTAAAGAAGCTGAAAGAAATGGATCAGGTGAGCTTTTTGTCTCAGCAAAAATAAAAGAAGTGTTTTTTTTTTTTTTAAAGCTGCTTATGCAGTGTGATACTGTATGTATATATTTTCTTATTGGTGTATCTCACTCTTATGTACCAGTGGTTTCCTCTTGAGGGTGTCCAGCATGGAGAAGTTCATCTGAAGCTTAATTGGCTTTCCCTTCAAAGTGACTCCACTTTGCTGAAGGAGGTACTCAGCTGCCCTAATGCTGCTCACACATTTACATCAGGGCTGTCTAAAGTGCGGCTTCAGAGTATAAAATACCACATGAAAACACACCACATGTCAACAATCTGCCATAAGATCAAAAGTCACACCTTTTCATTGTGTGTCCTGCAACTTGTAGTCACTTATTTATTATAATATTATATATACAATATACATTATATATTATTCTACATGTTTTTTTAAAATGTTAATTCACACTGACTGACTTGAACCAACCCTGCGACCTTAATGAGAATAAGCGGCATAGAAAAAGGATGGATGTATGGCATGAACCAATGAGTGAACATTTGATTTTGGTTATGTTTGACAACCTCTTATATCTACATATGTGAGTCAGCAAAACCGAGGGGAGTCAACATAAACGGGTTCCACTCTACTAAATTGTAATAAAGCATCTACTTGACCGCAAATACAGTAATTATTGATTTTCTATATGATTGTAAATACATTTAGACAGTATGGTGGTAATAGCCCTACAGATGATGTTTCAACATGATTTAATTCTTTTCCAGTCTGCTGATGGCTATGCCGTTGCAATGCTTGCAGTGTATCTGGACAATGCCTCAAACCTCCCTGTAAGTAAATTTCAATATAGTGTATGTGAATTAATTGACCAATGGACAACAAGGATGTGAAGAATATTCACGTACTTTTCTATAGAAAGACCACAGTGAGATTGAGCATCATCAGAAAAAGAAGCATGAACGAGAAGCTCGGGTAAGACAATTGTAATGTTTCAGTTGTGGAATGTTATTAGATCGCAAGTAGTCCTATCCACAACTGTTGTATCAAGTTTCCTTTGTCTTATGTCTCTCAAGCTGGTATTTCCTGTCTGTCGACTGCATGTGTGTCATGTTTGTGGGTGTGTAATTACCAGCTTATGTTGTTGTTGCCACAATTCCTCTTTAGTTCTGATTTTTATATTTTAAGAAAAATAATACATACAGAAAATAAATGTGTTCTTTATAAACTTAACTTAAGTAACTTAATTAATGTCATTGTAATGAATGTTATTCAGATAAGACATTAATTGGGTTGGGCTTTATGGTTATATTTCTGACTACTACTGGTCAAAACTAAAAAAACACAACATTATGATTATATTATATTATTATATTATATTATCACATTCATACCTATGGACAATTTGGAGTCGCCAATTAACCTAGCATGTTTTTGGAATGTGGGAGGAAATCGGAGTACCCGGAGAAAACCCATGCATGCAAACTCCACACAGAGATGGCCGAGTGTGGAATCGAACTTCTGTCTCCTAGCTGTGAGGCAAATCTTAGCGATGGCCTCAATATACTGCCATCTGCTGGCCATTTACGGTACAAATACAGTCACGTTGAAATCCCTTGACGCTGTTTTATCAAACCTAACATTTTTTTGTGAAAATGTATATGCATGTGGACTCATCTTGAAAGAGGAACTCACTGAACAGTGACAGTTATTTTATAAACTGTTCTTGCGTACAATATTTGGACGAAGAAACCATCCCACTTCGCTGCAACATGTGGCAAATGTATAAAAAAAATTCCAATAAGATGTCACCTTTCAGGTTGTTTAGCCTGGGTAAAATGTGTTCCAGATAGTGTGGAGTACATGCTGTCTGCTGGAATGTATGGAATCTAAAACGTTCCAACCTGTCCGCTTGAGGCCAAATGTTGATTTCAGCAAAAGTTTTGCTATCACAAAAAACATTTCCACTTATGGAATTCTAAAATGTATCCTCACATTTAGGTTTCTGTTTTATTTATACCAGGATATAAAAGATCCCTCACACTGACTGATTTAGCTTTGTTCACAGCTCACAAGGAAGTCTGCCGGTCCAAGCTCCTATGTGGAACTTTCCATTGCAGATGAACATCGAAAAAGCAAGGTACCTCCGACAATGTGCACAATGTATAAACCCAATATATCTTTGTTTTGTTATGAAGTCACTTGTATAACCATCTGTACCCTCTCTTCTAGGTTGCCTTCGCAACCAAAGACCCAGTGTGGGAAGAAGGCTTCACTTTTTTTGTTCATGATGTCAAAACACAGCAGCTTCTTATTCAGGTTTGCCATTTAATGCTCATACTCTAAATCAGTGTTTCCCAACCGTTCAGTTTCAATTATTTAAACAACCGTGTGTGCTCTTATGCTAGGTCAAAGAAAATGAGAAGAAGACACAACTGGGTGTTCTTCGTCTGCCCCTCAGTCGCTTCGTCAACGTCTCCAACATGACACTTGACCAGCGCTTCCTGCTAGAGCAGTCTGGAGCAAATAGCCAGCTCAAACTGAAGGCCACTCTAAGGGTGGGCACTCCCAGATGACCATATTTAGTAGCTGAGTTCTGAACCAGGCATCTCCCACTTTAAATTTTTTCACTTCCGATCTATTTCTCGATATCTATATCCGCAGGTGGTATCATCAATTTCTGATACCAATACTGGATTGGATCCCTATTGAGAACACTACACACAGCTGGTCATTACAAGCAAATATTATTAATACCTCATTTAGAGCTACTTCTACATTAAATGTAGTTATGGTGTTCCAGGCCCATTTGTATGTAAACAGACATAATTAGGCAGATGATGTTTTTTTCTTTACCCGTCTGTACCTTTCTGTTTGTAATTTTTTCAGTAATCAGTAACTCAATCCCTGTTTAGGTACTTACTCTGGAAAAGCCGCCACCCAAAACGATCATCACTCCTCCTCAAGTCCAACAGAGCAACCCAGGACCTACTTCCGCATCCTCCATGTCAGCACTTTCTTCCAAAACAAGTCCTGTCAGTCAAGCCTCATCTGCAGACAGACCAGCCAATCCTCAGCCCGGCTTTATGGATGACTATTCAACCCACCGGCGTGGTTCCTATCTGGCTTCTGAAACCTTGAGGCCGTCACCTGCAACAGCAAACATGCGGCGCTACGATTCCCACAGCCTTCTGTCAGAGAACTCACTGGCTTCATCCCGCTTTGACCTGGCAGATGGAGCCTCATATCCAGAGTGAGCATGTGGTGTTGTTTTGTTAATCATAAAGTGAAATTGGTTGAGAAAATTCGAAATACAATAGAGCCTCTGAAGTTGAACACACTTTGTTCCGGGACCCTCTTTGAGCTTGGGTTTTTTTTATTTCAAAACATAGGAAACGCAGTATTGGCTCCAGATACAGTTGTTCCTTGTTTATGGTGGTTAATGAGTTGGCCCTTCTTTCAAATGAGTGCCATACTACATAATGTGTCTTTCAGTGCTTTTTCGTCTTTTATTTGTATTTTAGTCCACTGAGGCATGTTTATGCTTGAAAGTGCTTAATATATGCCGTAAATACATGTTTGCTTAAAATACTGTTTGTTTAAATATGCATTTTTTTTTACTAATAACAGGCCATATTCAACCATGAAAGTACCATTATTTATTAATGAATATATTTGAAAAAATAAATTGAACAATTTCAGCCTTGTTGTGGTAAGAGCCGACTTTATAGTGTATGTATACATATAAGTCTAAAATCTTTCTGTGTTTAATGTGTTCTAACATTCCTGCATGTTCATGATCACCACAGGGCCCTCCGTAAACATCGGGGTTCGTTTGGGGAGATCAGCCTCACTGCACGCTATGCCACTCTGCGAAATAAACTTGTCATCATGGTTCACTCCTGCAGGTACAGTACAAACCCATACACCACGCACAATGCATGGTCAAAGAGAAACACAATATACAGTACCCTGACAGACATCTTTTGTGTCTACCTGAAGTATACATTGCAAGTAGAGGCATTCTTAAGTTACAGTATTTGTTCTGTCATTAATTTGCTACACTGCGTGTTCTCATTTGAGTTAAGGGTGAGCTGGGCTGTATCCCAGCTCACTTTGGGGAAGACACCAGTCATTCCTGGGGCGCACATAGATAAACATCCTTACTCCCGTTCACACCTGTGGACAATTTAGAGCATGCAAACATGCATGTTCTTGTCATGTTAAAGGAAGCCAGAAAACCAGGAAAAAAACCCAGACTGAGAGGCCAACATGGTAACCAATAGGCCACACTAAATTACAGTAGACTCTAGGGGGTTAACGATTCCTTTTAGTAACGATTAATTTTAATAACTATTCGAGTCGCATCATGATTTGTGGTTGCCAATGTGATTCAAGGACGATACTGTACGTTGAGAACGATACAATTCAGTAACTTTAAATTGATTCAGTAACTTTTTACACAAAAATGTAACCAGTGTGACTGTGAAATAAATACCTGGATACTGGACAGTGCAGGTGAAGTTTCCTAGAATCACATTGTTTTTTTTTTGTAAGGGAATCGGGTATCAATTACTTATTTATATCAACAAAGAAGTAAACAACAATTAATGGCAAATACATTCACATTTTGTTTTAATAAAGTGCAACCAACACTTCAGCTTGAATTAACAGGAGCTTCTGGACTCATTTTCAATATTGAATACATTTTCAATAAAAGTACAGGAATTGCAACCAAAATTTTTTTTTGACACAAAACAATAAAACGTTGATATCAAAATAAAGTGCAACCAGCAGCTCTTCAGGTTGAATTAATAGTAGGTGCTACTTGGTACTGCAGGAGATGCCTGGACGGTCAGCGTCTTAATATGTGCTTAGAGAGATTTGTCTTGCTACTGTATTTTTTTAAACAATTGAAGGATGCAATCTGTTATGCACACTTGTGGGATACTAATTATATTTAAAAAAGGAGTTTATTTAGGAAAAAAATAGTTTAAAATAAGCTCCATAGCTCTAAACACAGGATACACACTGAATTTGCAGTGAAAATGACCTGGCATGTTTAATTGCTGTCCATAGGGACCTCTTTCCCTGCAGTGAAAATGGCACAGACTCCTACGTGCGTCTGTATTTGCTGCCAGACCAATCCTGGAGACACCGCAAGAGGACCCATGTCAAAAAGAGGACTGTCAATCCGATCTTTGAAGAAAAGTAAGCTCTTGGGCTTGGGTTGAGACAAAATGCACATGACAGCTGGTGAATGTGTCTTTGTGTGGGCCTGAATCTGACACATGTGGGTTATGGCACTACTGAATTGTGTATTCCGTGCTCGGGCTGTATGTGGTGATATTCACCTGTTCTTTCATCACAGGTTTGAGTTTGATGTGTCCCTTGAGGAGGCCCTAACTCGCACAGTGGATGTGGCTGTCAAAAACAACAAGATGTTTCATAGGCGGGAAAGAAAGGATATTGGAATGGTATGCTATCACGGATATCCCGGCACATGATCTTCAATTCCTTAAACATTTGAAATGCTTACTGACACAAACTTGTTCTATATGGTTTGATGAGGTCACACTAGATTTTTTTTAGAAAGTATTTTTACATTTTACATTCACATCTGCATATATACATACAAAACTATAGTGAGACCAGCCATGTTGTTTGGTCTAGAGACAGTGCCACTGAGAAAAAGACAGGAAGCAGAACTGGAGGATGCTGAGGTTCTCATTGGGAGTGACCATGGTGGATAGGATCAGGAATGAGTATATCAGGGGGGCAATACATGATTAGAGGCCTTTGAGATAAAGTCAGGGAGGCTAGACTGAGATGGTTGGGACATGTCCAGAGGAGATAGAGCTGCCAGGTGGGAAGCGTAGAGGAAGACCAAAGAGGAGGTTTATGGATGTAGTGAAGGAGGACATGAGGGTAGTTGGTGTGAGAGAGACAGATGCAGAAGACAGGGTTGGATGGAGGAGATTGATTTGCTGTGGCGACCCCTGAAGGGAAAAGCCGAAAGACAAAGAAAAAGACTCATTCACATCTATATACCTAACTGAATTTCCTGCCCACAGGTACACGTCATTCTTTCCCAGCTGGATCTCGTCAAAGGTGTCAAAAACTGGTATGGTTCACTTTCTTCTACTTAATGCTAAATGCCGTTTACTGCTTTTCAGCACTCACGCTTTTCACTGTTTTACTTCACTGTGGTACTTTCACATGACCCTTCTGAATTTGCTTTCACAATGTGGGAGTTAATTTTCCACTGCATGTTGTCCCCCCCTTGGTGCCAGCGCTCTTGTCAACATGAAACATGAAGCACTTTCACAGCGACACAGGAACAATGGGGCACATTGTTCCTTGAGACTTGGTGTATGTTTGTTCATAATGTTACTATGAGCTCAGCCAATTTTACTAATGGAGGAAACTAGTGCTGTAACAATTGTATCTCACAAAAGTACATTTGAGCAATCTCACTTTTATTACAGTAAATGAGAATATGTAACCTGTATAAACTGTAGAGTAGTCATTGTGGGTCTTGTATGGCAACACAAAACGACTACTAAGAAAATTGCCTCCAGTCAAGCATGGTAACATCATTGCCTGGGTGTGCATAAGGAAACATGAATTGTACTGTGACGAAGCGAATTAACATTCCTTAATTATAAATGGGATATTTTTGTAGTCCGAGCATAGAAAACCTGTTTGACCTTCTAAATATTGTTGTTAATATAATTAGAACCCATTATACAGTAAAGTCTCGTTATATCAATATTGTCGGGAGTCGGAAAAAATATCGATATAACCAGACTGTCGATATATCCGATCCTGTGCCGAACTGCATTAAAAGTGGGCAATAATGCACTCGACATTGTTCTATACTATAGAACAATGTCGAGTAGCTTAAATCAATCTTTGCTTAAGGATTTCAATACCAAAAAAGAAGACGGCGAACTTTATTTTTCACACTTCCACCACCAGAGCACAGCACACACACCGATTCCCGCACTTCCTGGTTCACAGGTCATGCTCAACCCGCCTCACATAGCTGGCCAAACACATGCCTGCAACAGAAGAACCAACTGCGTTCGTGGTTTCTCTCGTGTGTATAGAATCTATACACACGAGAGAAACCACGAACGCCAGCATGTACATATGAAAAACAGTGATTATTGCAAGCGATAAAAAGATATCTGAATACAACACAATTAAATACATGTATTTGTACGCTTGTGTCTTCGTTGGAATAGGTGTGTATGCTATGTCAGTTGGTTCTTCTGTTGCAGGCATGTGTTTGGCCAGCTATGTGGGGCGGGTTGAGCATGACCTGTGAACCAGGAAGTGCGGGAATCGGTGTGTGTGCTGTGCTCTGGTAGTGGAAGTGTGAAAAATAAAGTTGACTGGAAGCAGCCGTTCGCCGTGTTCTTTTTTGGTATTGAAATCCTTAAGCAAAGATTGATTTAAGCTGCTTTTGTATCGATATAAGCAGACCAAATTGGCTGGCGGGAGATGAAAAGGGCATCGTAGTAACCGGATTATCATAATAACCGGGTATCGTACTAATTAACGGAACTAATTATATCATAAAAGACTAGAAATTTGCCAGGAAATGAAAATAGTATCGTAATAAGCAGTACTTCGATATAACCGATATCAATATAACGAGACTTTACTGTATATGAAATAACACCCCATAGTCAATTACGCACTTGTATTGCCATCTATCAGTGGTGTCCAAAGTGGCAAAATGTAAAAAGAAGACACTAAAATATTGATGCCCATTAGTAAAACACAGCTTTGTTTTTAAATTTATATGAATATTCACCTTTTAATAATTTGTCCTTTTTTTCTTCACAAGGTACAAGCTTGCTTTACAAGGAATGACGAGACCAAGCACATCGGGGCTATAAAAGTCTGTTTGTAGCTCTTCAGTTATTCTGCAAGTTTACAAAAGTTGTATTAAAATCAATCTCTGGACTTGACTGTTTCATTTGCTTTCTAATGTTTGAAATGAAAAGCTACCAAATCCCGTTATGATATACAGTATGTTGGCATACATACATGGTCGTGTGCTCCAATTCTGTAGCTGTAAATGTTGATGATTTCGTTTGACAATCATGAACCTGGTTGATGTTACTAACGAAAACCTTTCTACTTGTTGACCGAATGATGAGAGTCATTAATGTTTGTATTTCTGCTGTTTTAATCAAGAGCTTTTATCAGGACCCAAAAGGGAGTCACTGACAGCTATTAAAAAATGAAAAATAAAGTATTTAATGCACAGTGTATGGAGTGGGACTCGTTTCATTATTTCGAAAATACAAATATTCTGACATTCTCCTGCATCTAATTGTTCATTTAGTGCAATTTTGATGATTGATGATTAAGCCCTTTTCAGTATACTGTTGGCTCTGAAATGCATCTTGCACATATACAATAATTTATGTTTATAAAAACAAATAAATCTCAGTTTGACTTGCTGTCAGTGATGTTTCGGCTATCTACTGTCACTTTAACCTCCGAAGTTAGAAAACATTATAAAACGTGAGTACCAGCATGTTGCAGTTGACACGCGCGCGCTCACGTCGTTACCACAGCAACAGTTTCAACAAGAGGAGGCGTTCACTTGCCCCTCGAGATGAAGAGGAATACAACTTTTTGGGATATTCCTGCATTTTCACCATTGAGACCATTGCATGTGAGTCAGGTTCACTCGCGTTACAGAATGTGAAGCTATATTGTGTCCGGACTTTGTTCACTCAAATTTGTAGTTCGATATAAACCAAAAAATTCGTCATCAAAGACGCTGTACAAAAACGGCGTCACTGTTCACGGTGTTCAGTTCAGTATAGTTATTTCAGTGTCATGGTACTCCTTTCGAAATAACCGCGTTGTTTAACTGATATTTGATTGTCGGCTTTTGTATGTGTTGGCTTTTCAAACGTCTCAAATGCGATAGTGTTTACTTTTCGTGTTTATGACGTCACAGATTTGTGTTGCGGTTGTTGCCTGTGGTGCGTTCACGTGACCATATGCCGGCTTATGACGTGTATCTTCTGATGCTGGTCCAATACAACGATATTGCTCCAGTTCACGGATGGCACTTTTGTTGTTCCGATGACATTTTTAAAAAATACACTTTTAAATTGTTGATGGCCGAGTTGTCTTCTACATGGTAAGCATGAATGGTGTTTGCATCTGGCTACTCTTACTGACTGGTTGCAGCAATGCCAGGGGTGTCCAAAGTGCGGCCTGCAGATGTTTTTTTTACTGGACCTCAGCATATTCTAAAAAATAAATGTAATTATTAAAGCTATATATTTTTAGATGTCACCCCAGGGACATTGAAATCCCTGTTGTAGGCTCCTACTAGCTACTTGCGATGCAGCTCTGGCGGACGTATACCAAAACGGCAAGAATCCGTTTGGGCCTAACTTTTTTTCCATGTGGCACAGATGCTGGAGCACTCTCATATCATCATCATATCAATACAAGAAATTGATAATAGTCGCAGTGACCATTTGGATAATATATATCGACATTGGAGCCTCAAAGAACAAACAATAATATGAAGTCATTAAATGCTATTTCATAATAATAAAAATGAAAAAGATTTTGTACTTACTGAATGAGGTCAAAAGGCACCAAAAAAACCCACAAAAATCTCTTGACACCGCAGCTGTGCAGGAAAATACGGCTATTGTTTACAAGAACATCTTGTATACAATGGTTGTTTGTTTATATGTGCCCTGTGATTGGTTGGTGACCAGTCCAGGGTGTACCCCGCCTCTCGCCCGAAGACAGCTGGGATAGGCTCCAGCACCCCCGCGACCCTCGTGAGGATAAGCAGTAGAAAATGAATGAATGAATCTTGTATACAAGTCTAGTTATCCTGTGCTCATCTGATCTCGTGAGCATGGTTTCCACAGCTGGAGCGGACGCTCATCGCAGTGGGCACCGGAGTCAGTGTGACCGCCACTTTATAGCAAGCCTGACTGGATCAGGACCAAAGCCGCAATGGATTTGGTGTGATCCCGGCCTTACACTGATTTGCTTTATCACCTATAACACCAGACCTACACTGCATTGCTTTTAGAATTTTTAATGCACAAAATGTAAAGTGTCCCACCCGTCAGATTTTCTGTATATGGCCCCAATGGAAAATGTCCTGCTCTCTGCTTTTTGCCTTCGCCAAGTGCAGACACGTGTGTTCATGTCTCACATAAGGATTGTGGATGATGGGCAAAATACGAAGCACAGCTAACAGAAAGCAGCCTATCAAGCAGCCCAAACGAGCCTTATTATTAAATTAGACAAGCATTTGTAAGCAAGTGCAATATGGGTTGTTTTAAAAAAGAAAATATATTTTGCATAAGATGTTATTTTTTACTTTCAAGATCCACCAAAAGGAGCCGTGGATGGAATCCAGACCTTCATTTTCACCATGTCTGCACATCAAACCCGAATCAATGGGAACAAATGGAGAAAGTGAGTTATTGTAAATGTGAAATGACAGTTTCATACCAGAGTCGTGTATCCTATCAAGTATACACTGAGGACTTGGTAGGACAAAACATGTTTCAAATTGACATTGACAGTTGGTTATTATTATGCCTGAACGCAATAATGTTGGCGTATGTTGCAGATGGAGAGGTCGAGACTGTGCCAAATTTGGGAAGCTGTCCGACTGTCATTCCCAAACCCTCAAACAGCGAGCGCATGCTCCCGATTAAAAAACGCAGGAGTCTCAGAAAATGTCTCATTAAATTCATATGGTGTGTTGCAACTTTTATTTCATCTATTCAAATGTGTGATTCATTGTATGTATAGTCAACTTATGTATTTACAGTAAGCTCATCTACATAAATATTACCTTGAAATCCCTGCACCACTAACCGCTTGAAGATCATTGAACATTTAACATTTCTGGTCATAATGAAATATCTACTCGTTTTTTTGGACAAAACTTTGTATATTACCAAACCTGAACAAATCTTGTTTTTGTTTTTTTTAGCCAACAGCACCAGGAAGAGGATGACAGCTTATCAAGTAGTGAATTTGAAAAGGTGACTATACACACCAATATATGTATTTCTATATATTTATGTAGATAATAGATAATTTACATAGATATTGTATTTAGGCAGATAATTTAACATTGTGTAAGTGTATTTACATCTGCTTTTCTGACATAACAAATCTGATTAAACAGTATTCTTTTGCTACATCGCGTTTTTTAGGTGCTTTTTAATTTTTTTTTTACAGTTTTTTACAGCGTATAAGGTGTTCTGTGTCTTGATTGGCTAAGGGACTGTATATCATGGTCAATCAATCTCCTTCGTACCTTCCTGTGCAGTACAGAATTTCACAACAGGTTTCACAACAATAACAACAGGTTATTTATACTTTCCTGTCAGAAATATTACCAATACATCCAAAATGGCATCAACCTGGAGCATCTAACTCCTCTGCAAGACTCCTGGGTGAAGAATATTCTGGGCAAGGTCCCCGGTCACTTGAAGAACCAGAACCAAATGCTGGACCTGCTACTTGATGAAGTAAAGGAGGACTACTTGCTCAGCATCAAGACTGCAATCTGTAATTATTCAGTCCTTCTTATAGTGATGAGCTGTAATGCTTGCTGTATGATTTACTTGAAATCACCAACACATTTATACAAAATGATTTTAAGATTGAAAATCTCTTCATTGCAAAATAACAGATTAATTACAGTTAATTAATTACAGTCATATTTAGTGCATTAGTGTGTCTAATTTTTTATCTCTAACTTTACTGTATACGAGTTTCCTGTTTATTAAATTGTTCTATGCCTTCTTGTGTTTGAATTGTCACTCTCTGAAGTGGACATTGTTTAGCATTGTGTTTGGGCTTCTTTGGCATCAGCTGATGAACTTGACTATCTAGAGGAAGTAAAAGTCCTAACAAGGTTTTCGTAGCTTGTTTAGCATCAATCTGATGATCCCGTTGTAGTTAAGAGAGCAAAATGCAGAGCGTTGAGGAGCATTATTTTAATCCGCCACAATACTGTAATGAATTTAAATTAAAATACCTCAAAGTGAGAACATTTTTCAGATTTTTAGGCGAGATTAAAAGAGATAATTAGATGAATCAATTACAGATCATAATCTCTCTGTTGATTTAATATCTTGACAGCACTGATTACATTATGTGCCACCACAGATGTGGTATTTATTACAATGATGATCTGACTGCATAGGTGTGCCACATTGTGCCTTAGGGTGGCCACAATAAAAGACCACCGCACAGATATCTTGATACTACATATTTGTTTCAGATGTCGTTCAACTCTCATTTCTTTTTTCAACATGATTAGATGGTGAAGTCAGCTGGTGGTGGGTTCCTCCAAATTGGCTATCTATATCAGGGCTGTCCAAAGTGCAGCCCACGGGCCATGTGCAGCACATGACTTGTTTATAATTGCCCCGCAGCATGTTGTAGAAATAATATTACACTGAAAATTGAGAAAATGGTTACGAGTTGATACGAACAATGAATAACAAAGCTTTAGTGTTAAATATATGTACTTTGTTTTTAGCTTTTTTCTAAAATAAAATACCTCAAGTTGCCCTTGGCATTCTTTTGAGCTTTCTCTATGCGACCCCCTGTGGGTTTGGACACCCTGGGTCTAGATGGGAATCAGGCAAGGGGTAGGTTGATTGGCATGTTGATTGGCAGTTGAAGGTCTTTTTGGTCTTTTGGACCATCCTGGGAGTGAGGAGTATTTGCTGTATGTGTGGAGGGGCTATGCTGGTTAGGGCAGGGAGCCTTGTGGGCTAGAACCAAGCTGCACAGAGAGATCTCAGCTGATATTGTAACCCCCTGGCAATGATCCATATGTGCTGCCTAGGTTTTATTAAGATGTTCACAGTGCTGTGTGTAATCCAATCTATGCTTTCTGATTGCAGTGAAATATACATTCAGTGATCCAATAGAAATAGATGAGGACGCAGAGAAAGACCTTCCTCTTCACAGGCTTGAGTAAATTCGTATTGCTTACATTGCAGATTTGACAAGGGGGGAATATGTTTTATTTTTTTTTTAATCTTCTGTCAGATTGGTGAGGGTGCCAAAAGCATGGAAAGACTCCTACGTCTATGCACGAAAGAAGATGAACAACTGGCTCCACTCTTTTAACCCTACCATGCAGCAAGTGCTCAACCTGTGGCACGTTTCTTACAAGTATGTATGCACTTATTATATGAATTGGACGTTTACATTAAAGTCAGTGTGTCTGTACAATCACATCTGAAATATGTTGTTACTCTTGAAACTAACATTGTATGCCATGTTACCCCTCCTTTTTCAGACAGATGCGACTGATTGATACGGTGGACATCAGAAGCAGAACAGTGTCCATGGAGTTGTCCGCATTCCAGCAAAATTCCAATGGTCAGATAGGGAACATCAGAGGAGTCCTTATAAACAAGTGAGCAATGCACCAATTCTGTCGTCCCTCGCCACCTTGCGGTTCGATCTGTTGCAGGACTCAGATGTGCTGCAAGATGTCTGAGTTAACATGTTGACGGCCCATTGGGCAGAGAGTTTGAGACCTCTGGTATCATAGCAGTACAGATGTATTAAATAGTTGTCATTATCCTGACCTAGGTGGCTTCCCGAAGTGCACAACATTTACTACCATGGCAATCGACGTAAACTCATGCCTACCCAAAGCAACATGTACAAGCTGCAGTCTTTCTACAATAGTGCTGCTACACTGATGGCCACCCAGCTACAGGACCTTGTGTTAGATTCAATGGCAGACTATACAAAATTGCTTTGTCCGAACCTGGTAAGGACAACATCTTAAACATTATTGCAGGGCTTTGTCTTTCAGTAGACTACATTCTTGAACTGAAATCGATTTCCTCTGTATCTAAGCAGTCAGAGCAGGCCTGCGAGCACCCGGGGTTTATATTGCATCTGATCCTGGGGGACAAAGAGATTACCATTGAGCCAGATGTCAAATCATATGAGGACATTCTCCTGAATATCTATGAGTTTATGCTCAGATCTGTTAGCATGCTACCACGCGTGGAAACCAAACTCTACCCAGACTGGGTAAGTAAAATATTGTCGAGCTCATATGTTGAAAGCACGTTTGTTACAGCATCAGAATAGCAAATGTTTCTTTATTCCAGAAAAAGTATGCCACAGGGTAGCACCCTCGTTTTTTTTTGTTGAACACTTTTAATGTTCAGCAAGTTGCTGCCATTTGCATACAAAGACAAGTGTATTTCTGTTATTCTTTGTTGTTCTCATAGTCAAGTAGCCATGGGGAAACTCTGAAACCAGTTATCCTGCCAGAGATTCAGAAAGCCCAGGAGGAGGAGGTTCGCAGAGTGATACATGCTGAGTATGTGAGACCAACAGAGTATATCCACGAGTATGATAAGTATGCCTCTTTGATAAACAAAGAGGCAGAGGAAGAGATGGCACGTTTCCTTAGTGAGGAACACACCTTTCAGGAACTCATGAATGAGGTGAACAAATACCAGAAGCTGATCGACCAGATCCAGTACACATCACGTAAGGTACGGAGTTATAAAAGGTAATGGGTCTCATAAAAAAATAGAACTTAAGTTCAAAGAATGTTTTCGCTTGTTAAAAAAATCAAAATGTGGTACTAACTCATATTTTGGTGTTTAGGTGGTACGACTTGGCATGTTTGAAGTGCAGTCCCACAAGCTCATTCAGTCTCTCGTCAAGCGTGCTAAAGAGCTTCAGCAAAAACTGATTTCCCGGATGCTACAGGGACACCAGGAAATCAATACAACGTTAGTGGATTTCCCATTGCAAAATTGCAGAAATGGTTTCTGAAAAAAAAAATTGAAAATGGTAAAGAATTGACATGTCATTTAGTAAATTGGATGCATAGTTCTGAATATTGACATTCTTCACCCACACTTTATATGTGGACATAATGCAGCTTTGCTGTTTGATTTTTGTGGTCAATACTATTTGGCCTTAATCCCAGTTTCACATCTTTCAATAGCTCTGAGCTGTGAATTAATCACATATCTCTTATGTATCAACTACAATCTCTCCATTTTAAAGGCTATGTGATGAATTCGAGAAGATTGCAGAGAGAGCACTGAGCACACCACCTGACACACATTCATTGATGGAGTTGAAGGTATCCAGTGTGAACCACACATCTTGTCGGGTAGACTGTCGGGTTCTCCTGTACTATCTTGAAGCCAGATATGTGATTGCTAATACACAAAGTTGAGGATTGCCGCACAGCTTCTTGAAGACCATTCCAGATTTTGGCAGCATAAAACTGAAATGCAGCCTTACCATGTTTAGTCCTGATTCTGGGCACCGGCAGAAGACTAATCCATGAGATTCTTGGAGACCATAATGAGTAGAATGTTATCGTAAAAGCAGTGACATTTTTATATGATGCATTGGATGCATAGATATGCTCCATCTTCCCCATGAACCTAAAATCTGGTTGAGCAATTAGATTGACACCCACCTACCCCAACTGCAGTCACCATTACAGTACTTGTCATGAATATGCAGTAGCAACTATATGCTTTATTAGTCCATTACCCTCACATATATTTTTAATCTCCTCCAGGCCTTTGTCAACAAGGTGAAGACCACTGATCTTCCTCAGTTGGAGCAGAGGTTGTCCAACTCCAACATGCAGTTGTGTTCCCTAATAGACTTTGTCTCCCTCTCACCGTCGGACATGGAGCTCAACAGAAAGACCATTCAGTGGCTTAGGCGTTTGCCATCCATCTTTGAGGATCACCAGCAAATTGTTTCTGAAAAAACAACACAATATCAAAACAGTCTCAAGGTTTTTTTTTCTACTTTTTAACTACTAGTGCAAAATGAAAAAAAAAGTATAAAAGCATTAGTAAAGTTTTCTATGTTTTGGTTCACACATTTCAGTTGTTCCGGGAGCTTTTTGAGGAAGAACTGGACACTTACAGTGTACAAGTGGAGGAGTTTACGTCATTTGGCGACCTGGAAGATCTCAGCAAGTACTTAAAGAAAGCCCAGGCCCTCAATAGCAAACTGGAGACTGCCATAGAAAGGGTAATTTAGTATGCTTGTGCACAGAACTATAACATGCGTAATTTTTACTTATTTCCAAAAGATACCAAATATTGACGAATGTGAGAGGGTGTTATGGCACTGCAGATTAACACATGAATGTGATGTATTTGGAAGTGCGACGCGGCATGTACAGTTGTCATATTTTAAACCTCAACCTTACAATTAGCTCACCACCAGCCTTATAACCAACTCTATGTTCAATTAATGTACAATCTTGTAATTTTTGCCTCTTTCCCTGTGCATTCTGAAAGATAAATGAATTCAATCTGGAAGAGGAAGCATTTAACTGGCCTGCCTCTCAGTACCCGCTGCGAAAAAAGGTCCAGGACAAGCTCACACCCTTCCTGCGTCTGTATGAGACAGCCCATGAATTCCAAACAAACTATGAGCAGTGGCTCTATGGTCCACTCTCTGGAGTAAACCCAGACAAGGTAGCACATTTATATGTACTGTATCTGGTAGCTGTCACTGATGTAAAAAAATCAAGGTCCAGCTGTAATCAAAAATGTAGTCAAAAATTTGCACTTTTGACATTGATTTTAGATATTCAATCTTAGATTGTCAGTTTTCATAATGTGGTAGAAATCAGCAATGTTCAATTTATAGCACATTTTGTTCTATGATTTTTGAAGTTTTTGTTTTAAATGTTTCTATCTGCCCTTGTAGATAGAAGGGGATGTGGGGAATTATTGGCGCGCTTTGTATAAGCTGGAGAAAGGCTTCACTGACGTACCCAATGCTCTGGGCCTTGCCATTGTGATGAAGGAAAAGGTGGAAGGCTTCAAAAAGGATGTCCCAATGGTGCAGGTGAGCTACTCAGTTCAGAATATACATTTGTATAATTTCTTAAATACCTGTTAATTTAGAATTTCTATCAATATACTTCACCGATATATGTTATATAAACAGGTACTTTGTAATCCGGGTCTGCGTGATCGCCATTGGGAGGCTTTGAGTGCCATAGCTGGCAGGTCCTTACACGGCGCCGATGAAGAGGCCTGTATGTCCAACTTCCTGTCGATGAACATGGAAGAGCACTTGCCCCTATTTGAAGGAATCAGTGAGGCAGCGAGTAAAGAGTATTCGCTGGAAAAGGCTTTGGAGAAAATGACTACAGAATGGAGCGACATAGTGTTTAAACTTTTGCCGTATCGAGAAACAGGCACGACCATCTTGTCGTCTGTGGATGAAGTGCAGATGCTGCTGGATGATCACATTGTAAAAACACAAACCATGAAGGGCTCTCCTTTCATTAAGCCTTTTGAGGTGGAGATACGGTAAGAGAAGACAGAGCTTGTATGATATGTTTGGTATATTTTCGGGTGAGATGATAGTCACAGATGGGGTCAGTGAAAGGTTTTTTTAATCCGACACAATGAAAGCATTTTCCACTTTCATCTCTAACCAGTAAGATTTCAATTGCAGTGATTGGGAGGGCACGTTGCTGCTTCTCCAAGAGATACTGGATGAATGGTTAAAAGTACAGTCCACCTGGCTTTACCTGGAGCCCATCTTCAGCTCACCAGACATCATGGCTCAGATGCCTGAAGAAGGAAGACGTTTTACCAATGTTGACAAAACCTGGAAGGACATCATGAAACAAGTTGCTCAGGTAAGAAACTAGTACTAGTACTGACTGTCTTCCAGTCATTAGGACCAAAATCAGAGGTTTTTGCAACAAAAATGCATCAAAAATGAGAAAAGTCTAAACGCGCAACTGCACGGTTAAACCTGGAGCTAGTGTATTAGTTTATCAGACCCCGTTAGTAGATCAAATGTAATGGGTCTTATGTTAATGTATGCTTGTGAGTCCAGTTTTACATTATTGTGCTAAGAACCACGGGTTGCCGGCCTCTGGGATCGAGGGTCAACATGCATCTACATGCATCTGTTCAACTGGAAGTGATGAAAACACACTTATTTGCTTTGCCATAGTTTTGTTCTCTGTTTACAACATTTCAAAATGTAAATGAAGTATCGAACCACCATTCTGTCTTTGGCAGGACAAGCATGTGTTGGTGGTCATAAGAATCAATAGCATGCTTGAAAGGCAAAAGAAGTCCAATGAGCATCTCGAGATTATCCTCAAAGGGCTTAATAACTACCTGGAGAAGAAGCGTCTCTATTTTCCACGCTTTTTCTTTCTTTCAAATGAGGAGCTGCTGGAAATCCTTTCTGAGACCAAAGACCCAACGAGGTAAGCACAAATGTTCTGTTATGTCTCTTTGTTACAAGTGCATGAATTATAATCATCGTTGTTGCTATGCTTTTTTTACATACAGTCTCCAAGTCTACAATGGTGGTTGTGGTTGTTTTCCGTGTTTTAAACTATTTTTCACCATATTAAGTAGCGTAATTGAATTATTTTCTTCCAGGGTCAAATAGATACTTTATTCAAAGATCCAGTGGCTAATATAGAATTTCACAGAGCCAGCTCTAACTAATGTGATGCCAGTGTGAAATTTTATCAGCTTATCAGCTTACAAAAAAAATTATAGCATTGTTTTTTATAAGATAACATGTCAAGGTTTTCTCTAGGGACTCAGGCTTCCTCCCACATTCCAAAAACATGTAGAAAATGTTTACATACGTATTATACCTCAAAATAAAAATTCAGTAAATAAATCCATAAATAATAATCCAGTTAGTCCATTCCAGAAAACCATATATATGCTATAAATTATGAAAAAAAGCGATAAATGAAGAGTTACGGATACAGAAAAATCAACTGATCGAACTGGAATCGAAATGGAAACAATAAAAAGGGTTATCAATGCGATCATAGAACCGCTGACATACATCAGTAATTTATCATTTCAGAGTGGAAAATTACTCTGTCACTTTTCTATGTATTAAAAAAATCACATGTGGAATACCGGAAGTGAATATATGTACTGCTGTTGCAGATGTGAAACAGATGGGGGCTCTGATTAAATAAGCTGTGCTTCTATCTTTTTCCTAATATGTGGAACTGTGAATTGAATTATGTGATGTATTCCGCTGTAACAGGTTTGCACGGGTTCAAACGAAGCCAAAGAAAGTAGCAAGTGCCAGCATGTTGTTAAAGAAGGTGACAAACACTACTGAACTGAAGAAAAAACTCACGGCAAAACACAAAGCTGGTCAGACATTGGTTATGATTGTCATATTTATAGTACTGTGAAGACATTACCGAAAAACAGAAAACAACACAAAAAAGCCAAAGACAAACCAGAACCTCAAAATGAATCCTCCATACTCATTGAGCCAAAGATGATAGAACACAATTTGCTGACATCAAGACATCAAAATGTAAAACATTTCCTTTCTCTCTTTCAGAGTCCAGCCATTTTTGAAGAAGTGTTTTGAGGGCATCGCTCGTGTGACGTTCACTGAAGAACTTGACATCACTCACATGAAGAGCAGCGAGGGTGAAGAGGTCATGCTTGTTGATGTGATTTGCACCCCGAACGCCCGCGGCCAAGTGGAGAAATGGCTTTTGGAACTTGAGATTGACATGACTGCCTCGCTGCATAAGGTCTCTTTTTGGTGCCTGGCTTCAGTTTAAATGCACTTTGTCACTCTTAGCTGTGGTGATTTGTTTTTTCAGTTCATTAATGTCCTTATCCTTCTTGCGGCCCATCACAGGTAGTTGGGGAAGCAATCCAAGCATACCCAAAAGAGAAGAGGATTGACTGGGTGCGTGCATGGCCGGGACAGGCAGTGCTGTGTGTCTCACAGGTTTACTGGACAAAGGACATCCATGAAGCCATTAAGTCAGGACAGAAGGTATTCATATGGACAACATTCATTTTGCCCTAACAGCAAGTTTCTTGTTTTATTGTTTAATTCATTCATTCATTTTCTACCGCTTTTTCTTCACGAGGGTTGCGGGGGGTGCTGGAGCCTATCCCAGCTGTCTTCGGGCGAGAGGCGGGGTACACCCTGGACAATCACAGGGCACATATAGACAAACAACCATTCACACTCACATTCATACCTATGGACAATTTGGAGTCGCTAATTAACCTAGCATGTTTTTTTTGGAATGTGGAAACCGGAGTACCCGGAGAAAACCCACGCATGCACGGGGAGAACATGCAAACTCCACACAGAGACGGCCGAGGGTGGAATTGAACCCTGGTCTCCTAGCTGTGAGGTCTGCGCGCTAACCACTCAACCGCCGTGCCGCCCCTTGTTGTTTCAACAACTTCATATTACTGAAGTCATGATTGGCTTTACTCAATGATTTCTTTCCCCATACCTTTTGATCAACAAACTAAGTGCTCACCCTGGTAATGTGCTTGGGCCCACTTGTGCACACCTTAAGTGTGAGTGCTCTGAGCCACACTGAAGTTATATGTCTCTGGCACAGTGGGGAAAAATTGACCATGGCTTGGCATGATTGGTCATGCATCAGAGAATGACTAATGAGATCGTTCCTCACCAGCTCCTCGTGATAAACCCCCGCTTTCTTCAAAGAAAGGTAGACATTTAATTACCATATTTTCCGCATATGTAGGCCAGAAACGATAAGCTAATGAGATAACATTATGTAATACATACAGTTTGTACGCTTAATGTTCGCCACGCCTCCGGTAGGTGCACTACCGCTATGCTGCAAAACAACATTGCACACATCTCTCCGCAACTGTGAAAAATCAAGTGAAGCAAATGAATCCAGAGCTTCTGATCATTCCAGGAGGATTAGCAAAAAAACTCCAATTGCTGGACATTGTTGCAAACGGGGTTGAAAGTGAAGTTGCAAGCAGCAACAGACGAGTTACGCCACCATATGTGAATGGATTGGGGAGGCTTGGGCTGAGGCATCTGCATTAACTGTTTCCGTGTCTTGGCGAAAGCCGGCATCATTGCTGAACAGCCACCTGACAACAACAGACTTCAACAATGATGAAAGGGAACCCAGCATGTTTGATGGCGAAATTGCCCAGCTGTTCAATTCAGATACAGAAGATGAGGACTTTGATGAATTTGTGGGAGAAGATTAATTAAAAATGTTTTGGTTTTTAGCATGATATGGTGTGCCTTATATATGGTTTAAGTACAGAAATAGGCTCCACAATTGAGACTGTGCCTTATTATCCCGTGTACCTTATGGTGCCGAAAATACATTAATGATTGCTCCTCTAATTATTAATGACAGCTGCTACCTCCCATAATGTAAATAAATGGAACAGCTTGAAATACGATTAAAAATAATCCACAAATTACAGTAAGACAGCAGAGGCACGAAGATAGGTTATAATAAATGACTGTTAATGCATGGTACCTCATTGATGGACATTGATGTTGCATCATTCCTCTCTCTTGATACATCTTAGGCCCTAGATGCTTACCTGGATCAAAACAACCGTCAGATTGATGACATTGTGGAGCTTGTCCGTGGAAAACTGTCCAAACAGAATCGGGTGACCCTTGGAGCGCTTGTTGTACTTGATGTCCACGCCAGGGATGTGCTGGCCTCATTGGTTAAAGAGGGAATAAGTGACGAGCATGACTTTATGTGGCTAAGCCAATTGCGTTACTACTGGGTGGTATGTAACATCGTCGAATGAGCATTCAATTAGAATTGGTAATAAAGACTCAGTCAAAACTTTGAGAACTATGTCAAACGCTGTGCAGGAGAATGACCTCCAGACCAAGATGATCAATGCAGGTTTGCCATACGGTTATGAGTACCTTGGCAACACTCCACGTCTGGTCATCACTCCACTTACTGACAGATGCTACCGGTAATGATTTTCTACTCAGTTGTATTGTGCTATGAATATGAAAATGTTTTATGAGGATTATAATGTCCAGGTTTTATTGTTTTTGCATCGCTACTGGATCTGGTGGGGCACTACCCTCACCTTCCCCCAAATGTAATCATTATTTAAAATTCCTTTCATTTATCAGATATTGACAAATATATAGTAGTAGTGGTGAATTTCTCTTGAAGTTTATGAATAATCAATTAATATTGTTGCAATAATTATCTATCTTTTCCTTTAGCACTTTGTTTGGTGCTCTCCATCTCCATTTGGGTGGGGCCCCAGAGGGCCCTGCTGGCACGGGAAAAACTGAAACAACGAAAGACTTGGCCAAAGCTATAGCTAAGCAGTGTGTGGTCTTCAACTGCTCTGATGGACTCGACTACATCGCTCTGGGAAAGTTCTTTAAGGTGAGTACTTTGACCATAAGCTTGACATTACGCACATGTGCTTGAACCGGAGATGTCAATCAATGTCAATGTGTGACTAGGGCCTTCTGTCTTGTGGAGCCTGGGCCTGCTTTGATGAGTTTAACAGAATTGATTTGGAGGTGCTGTCTGTAGTGGCTCAGCAGATCCTCACTATACAGAGAGGTTTGTGTTTTTTCCACACACTGTAAAATAATCCCATTTGCTTCAGCTTATTTAATAACACAACACAAAAGCAACTACCGTGCCCCAAGTAGAAAAACAAAAAAAAAGCCCTGGTACTCTGGCCCGAACAAACAAAAGAATGGTGACTTGTCACCTCTCTGCTACCCCTAAATAGAAGATACAATTAAAACTCTGAACAAAACCAAACCAAAAACCAGAGAAAGAAGGTAAAGGCTAGCAAAGAAAACCAATGTTTCTGCTCAGCGTCGTTCCAGAAAGCAACTGAGTGGCCAAGGAGCGTGAGTCATGTGACGCAAAGATGTACTTTACATAATCATTGCAACCTGGAAAAAAAAATAATTCATCCATCCATTTTCTATACCGCTTATCCTCATGAGGGCCGCGTGTGTGCTGGAGCCTATCCCAGCTGTCTTCAGGCGAGAGGCGGGGTACACCCTGGACTGGTCACAGCCAATCACAGGGCACATATAGACAACAACCATTCACACTCACATTCATACCTATGGACAATTTGGCGTCGCCAATTAACCTAGCATGTTTTTGGAGGAAACCGGAGTACCCGGAGAAAACCCACGCATGCACGGGGAGAACATGCAAACTCCACACAGAGATGGCCAAGGGCGGAATTGAACTCGGGTCTCCTAGCTGTGAGGCCTGCATGCTAAACACTCGACTTACGTGCAGCCTAAATAGATGATTAAAAACTTAAAATCAATATGACGTTCATGCCCATGATGATTGTATGTATAGGTAGAGTCACAGTCTAACTCATCGTATTAATGTGCATATGTTTTTAGGAATTGCTGCTCATGCAAAGCTGCTGATGTTTGAAGGCACAGAGCTCAAACTGGACCCTTCTTGTGCTGTGTTCATTACTATGAACCCTGGTTATGCTGGACGGTCTGAGCTGCCAGACAACCTCAAGGTGTCAACAAGAGTTTTAGAGGGAACTGTAATGAAATTCAAATAAGATGTAGAATTTTATGTGTATATTGATAACCGTATACCGTCCTCCTTTTGGGAGTTAAGAGAGTCTGTCTCTCCTCTCCAGGCCTTGTTCCGTACTGTGGCAATGATGGTGCCAGACTATGCGTTGATCGCAGAGATTGTACTCTACTCGTGTGGCTTTGTCACTGCACGGCCTCTCTCTGTGAAGATTGTGGCAACTTATCGACTCTGCTCAGAGCAACTCTCCTCACAGCACCATTATGACTACGGGATGAGGGCTGTCAAGTCAGTGTTGACTGCTGCCGGAAACCTCAAGGTATCACAAAACTGATTTACATTGATATAGTATATGAGATTCTTTGTCACTTTCTAGTGTTGTCGAGGCACCTTTTCCATTTCTGCTACTATCATGTTTAAAATGATATTTGTACTGGTATTGGATTGCAGCTTGCTTTTCCAAATGAGAATGAAGACACTCTGTTACTGAGATCCATTATTGATGTGAATCTGCCAAAGTTCTTGGCCCAGGACCTGCAACTATTTGAGGTATGCACACAAAAAGCTCTATCTCTGGGTTCTTCAATTAAAAAGTATAAGCGGTAAAGTAAAGGAACATTTCTAAATAATGATCCATCCATTTTCTATGCCGCTTATCCTCATTAGAGTCGCTGGGGTATGCTGGAGCCAGACTTTTGGATGAGAGGCCTGGACTGGTCTCCAGCCAATCACAGGGCACATATAGACAAACAACCATTCACACTCACATTCATACCTATGGACGATTTGGAGTCGCCAATTAACCTAGCATGTTTTTGAAATGTGGGAGGAAACCATACAAAAAGATAAAATACTCACATTTTTACAGAACTTGAATGCAGGAACGATGCTGGAGCACAGTTCAGCCTTTAGGGGATATTGTTCCTGTTGCAAAATAATTCAAATTTGCAATAAAGTCTTGTTTTTCCGATCATCAAGTGCTTGGGTGTCTCACCTAACATTTACAGTAACATTACTGATACCTAGTGACCAGTGTAGAATATTACATATCATCACAACATCTTTGAATGCATCTTATGAATACCTTATTTATATTTGAGTTAATTTAGCCAATTTTATTTTTCATTTGTGGCTGCATTCAACCACAAAAATGTGATACTGAAGTTGTGATATTTGAAGCACAGAGGGATTATTGTATTGTGAATCGATGATTATATGTTACAAAAGTAAGCTTGTTTGATGTATTTATCAACAAGTACAGTAGGTTATACAGTAGGCTCTATAAGGGCCTTGAATTTTCTTTTCCCTGAAGTCGCATGCTTTCTCACCTATACGGGCGCTCCAAAACTTCATTCTGTCCGCAGATCTTTGTCTCCTTATGGCATTCAAGAGAACACAAATGTCACAAAATTATCACACAGTGTAAGTGTAGTTTGACAATTTAGATATAGCCATGTTGATGGCAAAAATGTATCCCTTCATTTGAGCTTGTAGGTGCTGACCATATGTAAGCATTAATGTTTTCCCTTGTCTTTTCTCAGGGTATCACATCTGACCTCTTCCCTGGGGTCACTCTCCCAAAGCGAGACTACACTACTTTGTTGGAAGCTGTGAAAGAAAACTGCGACATCATGAATCTCCAAGTCACAGATTTCTTTATTGAGAAAATCCTGCAGGTCTATGAGATGATGATAGTTAGACATGGATTTATGCTGGTTGGGGAACCCTTTGGAGGCAAAACATGTGCCTACCGTGTGCTTGCAGCAGCCCTTCATGACGTCTGTAAAAAGGTATCATACCACATTTAAATCTACCCATAAAATTGCAAAGGCGGGACGGCGGTGCTTAACAAATCGGCATTAAGAAGCTGAGTGTCTGTCTGAGAAATTCATGACATGCTGAACAATGCATTCAAGAAGTCCTGTTGGGTGTAGCTTAAAAGGAGGCACCCAACTGCTGCATACATGAGCTTCAATTCTCTCTGCTGGACCTGGCCTTGATTGCTGTGTTACAACATGTGACCTATAGCGGCAGTCTCTGGTGTTCGGATGTTGTGCAACATTTTATCATTTCGCTTTGCTGATTTTTTAAAATCAGGATTTAGTGCATGATCATAAATTTGTTTGAAACCAACATGATTGTGTCACAGATATGGCTGGTACGGACTTTCCCACCCTCTTTTCTATACTGCATAATACTTTGTAGTTTTGGCGGTATATTTATGGTGTTCGTAGAATAATTCGGCACGTATGAGGATTTTTTTTTTCCAAGGCAATTCATTAGCGTTTTTGAGTTCCAATAATATTTGAACTTTGGTTTTTGTATAAAACCATTGTCTGTTGTTGGTCACTGCAAACTGTAACTTGGCTACACTCTTGTTTTTTTCGTTGTTCACTTTTTTCCCCCTTTATGATGGACTATCTTAGGACAAAATTTTTTTTCGAAATCCTCATTTAACCAATTTCCACATGGAAGAATAGTGCATTTATGCTGCACTTTCACTGTGACTTCTCTGGACATTTAGTTATGAATATACATATTTGACCTCCCGAGTTTTTGAGGCAGTGACGAGTTCAACGTTCAACTCAGCAATATAGACAGACTGCAACAGGAAAAATATTTCTTCAGATTCTCATGAAAATTGATGAGGTTTTTCCTTTGCCCATGCACCATCGTCTTCAAAGTTTAATGGATTTTAATTAAGCAACTGACCAATGAAAACATTTCTTCAAGACTTATGTAGGCAATTTCCAATTTCACTATTCATTCTAGATATTATCACTTTTTTATGTTTGCTCACCCGCAATGAGATTTATATGAATAATAATGACACTGCATTTAATGCCATCGCCATATTATATATTAATGACCAGCACCACTGTTCATAAAAAGAAATGATCACAATTACTCAAAATAATACAAAGTCAGGGAAACTGCAGCAAAACAGCAGTATAGAAGTGATCAGAAAATCAAAATGTACAAGGACTGCATGGTATGGATGGCCTGGTGTGAGGACGGCCTAATTTGTCAAAGCTGTTATCTTCATTTAGTTGTTACCAGGCTCACAGGGAAGAGCAGAACTGGCGTGTATTTACATGGCTGAGAGGTCTGAGATGCAGCACAGCAAGGAGACAGATGAAGGCCTGCTGGTGGAGCATCAGGGAATGGCACATTTATCACTGTCTTTCTTGTTACTGCACATCCACCCATCATGTCAGCCCTTAGACTTTTTTTTTTCAATGAAAAACTTGTTTCCTCATTGTTTTGCACTCAGACTGGCGCCTTGTCTGAAATGTTGTTTGTCTCAGTTTGTGCTTTTCACTCTGAGTTGTCAGATGCTTTTGGCATGCAGACAGTGATCTTAAGAATCATATAATGCCCTTTTGGGCATTTTTTTCATGACATAACATTTGAACACAGCACAGACTCTTGCAGAGAACTTTTTATATACTTCTGAAGTTGCAACTCTAAACCACTACAAACAACAAATGCGGTAATAACTATTATTACGTTAATAATTGTTTGCAATCATCATTCGTAGCAGTTGTTGTAATGGCAGGTATGTCTAAATATAAGTGCATAATCCCTCTTTTCTGATGTCTCCACAAGGGTGTGATGGAGGAAAATGATGTACAGATCACAGTTATCAACCCTAAATCAATCACCATGGGACAGCTGTATGGCCAGTTTGACCCAGTTTCCCACGAATGGTCTGATGGCATCTTGGCGGTTAGCTACAGAAACTTCGCTTCCTCCCAGGTCAGGATACAAAATATACTGTGGATTGAAGTCTACAGAGAGTGTTTTTTATGCAATGTATATGCATATTTTTCCAGAACCGTGGTAAAAATTGCAAAATGTAAGCCATTTGACTTTGCAAATTCTCACACGCAGCAGATGGCTTCAGTCCAGGAATTTCCATTTATTTTATCGCAACAAATCAAGCTGCTGTCAGCCCTTTTAACTGCAGAGCTGAGGCTCAAATGCATGCTTATGTCTGGATTAAATTTATTTATCAAACATTGCAAGAAAGCACCTCTGTTATAACTTCAGTCAAAATGTTCTTTATAATTTTTTCATCTTTGATAACAATTGGCTTACAAAACTGACTTTTTTTTCTTTTTCTGATATTCTCAGACCCCTGATAGAAAATGGTTAATCTTTGATGGCCCAGTGGATGCTGTCTGGATTGAAAACATGAACACAGTGCTGGATGACAACAAGAAGCTGTGCCTGATGAGTGGTGAGATCATTCAGATGTCTCCTCAAATGAGCCTCATCTTTGAACCCATGGACTTGGAAGTGGCCTCTCCTGCTACAGTGAGACATTTTTATATTACTGCACATGCTGCTGCACCCATTTTTAAGTGTGGGTATAATATATACTCTTTACAGTTGAGCAATGTGTTGTAAACAAAAATAGGGGTGTAAAGGTAACTATAGAAGTGTTATTTCATGTGTATGGAGCTCTAATAATGGTAAAAAAAATAATAATCATGATAGAATTTCTATGCTGTTCATTCCATTTATCAATATTGAATATGACTTGCCGGGAATTCACTTATCGTGGCTGGGTCTGGAACCAATTAACTGCGATAAATGAGTGTTGAGTGTATGTGGTTTCAGATGGGACTTTAATTGCAAGTGTTTATTTCAGGTGTCCCGTTGTGGAATGATCTACATGGAGCCGCATATGCTAGGCTGGCATCCTCTAATGCTGTCCTGGTTTAATGTCTTGCCAAGTACAGTCACTCCGGCCCACAAAGAACTCATTGCAAGCCTTTTTGAGCGTATTTTGCCAGCCTGCCTGGAGCTCATTCGGAAAGCTACCACGGTACTGTGAAGATATTTTGTCTAATCTTATGTGTTTTGATTGCCACATTTAGTCATCTAATCTCACTTTGTATTAAGTTGTGTGTCTAGCTGCACATTTTTTTTTCCCCAGGAGTTGTCACCAACCTCTGACAGCAATCTTGTCAAATCCTTGATGAACTTAATGGACTGCATGATGGAAGAGTTCCATGATGCATCCATAATGAAGCGTATGAGTGACAATGATGTCTGCTCTTGGCTGGAGGTTTGTTGAAGAAACACACACAACCACACTGATAAAAGTAACATATGTGTTTAAATGAATGATGGCTATAAGCTTGCAGTAGCAAAGCCTTGATTTCCGGATATCAAGTGACACTATAAGCAAAACTAGTGATGTTACAAGAGGTGCCGGGGCTTCGAAGCGTGTGTCGAATAATCCAGTGGGCACTTTCGCGAAGCGTGTACCGAGGCGTGATTCATTGAGGGGAGGGGCCGGAATTGACGCCCGAAAAGGTTGATGACGCTTCGGGAAAAGGTTCAGTAATTGCCACAATGTTTGCCTGTCACTCAGCGATATAAACCCCTCAGGTTTAAATATTCAAATGTGGGGTTTTGTGGTGAGAGTCAGTCAGTTGAGCATGTGAATAGTGTTTGCCGATGGTTTGGTTACTATACGGTTACGTTAGTTTGGAGTTCAGAGAGAGAAGATATAGAGCCAGCTAGAAAGAGGAAGTTGTGTGGAAACATTTTGACTTGATCAGTAAGCCAAATCAACACGTTTGCATTTCAAAACCTGTATTTTCACTGTTTGTCATTGTTATTGAGAGGTGAAGTGCTTATTGTGTTTCAAAGAGTTGGGGTACAATAATAACACTTCATCCATGTTCAGGCATTAACGTGCCTTTCATGAACATAAAGATGAAACTGGACCTTCACCCGTCCATGGTAAGGTTAATAGTACTACATTATAATAATATATTACAGTATTACCAACACAACCATGATGAAGCTATCCATATCACATGATACATGGCATTTATAGACAAGAAACCATTCAGCATTTTATATATACTGTATATTTTATCTTACACTAGATTAATAATTTGGTTATACAATATTTTGTAGTACATATTCATTTCCAAGAGCCAAAACAGATCAGCATTCAATGCATCACACATGAAGATACATCTGCCTGTAATTGTATCCAAGGCCAGCAGGTGGTTTCGTGTGCACATGAAGTTTCAAGAAATGAATCCATTCTCGAACCAGCTGACTGAAATGGTTCGAAGCCTCATGGGGCTTCATCTCGCCATCACTAAGCAAAACTAACCAGGAGCAACCGAGACCAAGCAGTTTTAGTCCATCGTCTTTTCTGATCAGCCACAACAATTACAAACAAAACTTGCAGATGAAAGTATCTGCAGGTGAAACTGTGTGGAATGCATAATACGCATGAATATACAGTAAAGAATAATCATCATGCAAATATTTTGGTAGATGAACCCTTTTTTCTGCTCACTGCATGACACACAATTATATATTTTTTCTACCAGTGAATCATGTCTTTAGAACACTGCTGCTATCCCCCATGGAGCCTTTCACTGTAAAAAGCCTATCTACATTCTCCCTCATGTTTCACATTCATTATCAAATGGTTCAATTAATCAACCTTTTAGCAGCAGGATCTAACATGAGTCATTTGCAATTCCAACAGCATTCCTGCTGTTTTTTTTTCCTTTGCAACAAAGACATCTCCGCTAGTTGTTGGGTTTTATGTCTCTTTCCCGATTGCAACATTTAGCGTCTATAATACAGCAATGCAGTTATTTGAAAAATAATTCTGCAAGGAACTTTTACTGTACTATATTTATTAGTAAAGCTGTGATTACAATAGTTAGTCCGTTGGTGCTCATTTATCGCTGCCATGCTTATACAATACACCGATACCTGACCACCCAGAGGTTCTGGGTTTGACTCCATCCTGAATGGACAACACGTTTATGTCAAAGTGTCTTTAGCAAGATACTGAACTCCCAGTTGCCGCACTTAAGGAGATGCTTTGACACCCCTGATAGTGAAAAAGCAACCGGCTATTTGCGTGTATTGATGTTGACATTACAAGAAGGTTGTGATTGGATTTGTCATCTTACAGGGTATCTTTGTCTTCTGCCTGGCGTGGTCCGTGGGTGCAAGCTGTAACGATGCAGGCCGGATCAAATTTGATGCCTTAGTAAGGGAGATCCTGAAGGGCCCCCTAAGTGAGGGGACGCGGACATCTCATGGCATCCTGGCCACTGTAGAGGCTCCCACTAAACAACTGAACGTGCCTGTGCCCACGGAGGGAACCATATACGAATATCGCTTTGTTAAACAGGTTTGTATTTTGGAGAGTCCTTATAGCATATATTGGCATTTTAGTTACAGTTGAAGCAAATTTTACAGGTCTTTTACATTCAAATTCAACTACAGTTTAACAATGTATCCTTCAGGGCCCAGGTCGATGGGAGCTATGGACAGAGGAGCTGAAGACTGCTCGCCCCTTATCCAAGGACATGCAGTTTAACGAGATCATTGTACCCACAGAAAATACAGTTCGCTATACGGCACTGATGAAGCTCCTTGTCACCCACCAAAAGCCAACTATTTTCATTGGCCCCACTGGTACTGGCAAAAGTGTCTACATTACTGTAAGTACTCTGCTACTTATGTTGATGCTTACTTGGCTTTCGGGTCTATACATCAAAGTACCTCAGTTTTTATTATTCATTTGTTCCAAAACAACAGACAAAAACTGAAACATACCAAAACCAAAGCTATTTTTCCCTTAGGAATACAATTAATTAGTTCACCACTGCCAAGTATGAACAAAGAGGGAGAGAACAGAGGGAATCTTTGTAGTTTACATGCAGATAACAATGTGAAATAATTATAAATGCATGAAATGAATAAAGAAACATTTAACATCACTTTTACTTTTGAAGACAGTGATGAACAACAAAAGACAACAACTTGTCAATTTGATCATTGTGATTTCTGCTTTAACACATTTACCTCTTTTGCAATATTAGCTTCCTTGATTTCTACTTTGCAGGTTGGAACTTATTGATGCGGCAAACCAACTGTACCATTCCATTTGAGCCAAATGAATGTGTGTTGCAGGATGCTATAGTGTGTACAACTTTGACAATGTTTGGGTGGTTGACCCAGGATTGCTGAATAAACAAGCAATACTGGGAGTAGTTTGTCCACATCATTAATAATACAACATTTTACGTGCCACTGTGCTATATTGTTTGAGAACCGAGACTGTGTGCAAAATCTGAGGCAATATGAAAACTGGGGTGTTATATCCCAAAGGTGTCTAGGGCAAGATGGGGCGTAACAAAAGTGTAAAAAGAAAATACCGGGCAAGGGAAAGTTAGAACACATGTAGGTCAAAGTAAATCAAGTATTTAATTCCAGGGCAACAGAAAACAATCCCCACAAAAATGGGGGATGGAACAAAAAACAATTCTTAACACCAGGACATAAAAGAAACTAGTGAAGGAAAAATAGCTGATACAAACTGACTGGGCACACAGCAAACAGCACAGACACTTGGTCACCTACACGGCAATGTTTTTAGGAGAGCAGCACAGCATTGCTGGCTGTCTGCCTCATATATGTATGCCAGCTCCACCTGATTGGTAATCAGGCACACCTGGGATGAACCTTTCAGGTGTGTCACCATTCTGCAGAGGAGAAGCATCTAATACACTAAACACACAATACATCTAAACACAAAGCATCTAATACACTATGGGACGTAACATGAGGTATTCAAAAACCAAGGTCTGACTGTACCGTAATGTCGAATGCACTGGTATTTAAGCTGCATCCACTAAATTTAGAAATCACATGTTTTCAGGCCACACAGCTAGGAGACCTGGGTTCGATTCCCCCCACGGGCATCTCTGTGTGGAGTTTGCATGTTCTCCCCATTCGTGTGTGGGTACTCTGGTTTCCTCCCACATTCCAAAAACATGTTAGGTTAATTGGTGACTCCAAATTGTCCATAGGTATGAATGTGAGTGTGAATGGTTGTTTGTCTATATGTGCCCTGTGATTGGCTGGCGACCAGTCCAGGGAGTACACCACCTCTCACTCGAGGACAGCGGGGATAGGCTGAATGAATGAATGAATGTTTTCACGTCGTGACATAGTGTATTCAGTACACAGACAGATGCTGTCGAGGAACATGGAACCTGGTGCAGCAATTTGCACTGTGGTTGGCCACAGTCTGTGAGAAGACAATGTGCCGAGGTCAGGGGAGCCAGGGTTGAGAGCAGGTGGAGCCACCTGTCCTGGCCCAGCAAGATGTACTATAGTCAAACACTTTACGAGCATTCTGTTGTGCTGCCTCGGAGGTCTGTAGAACCAGGATAGACGTGGCCCAATATGGTGCACTCTGGTCAGACACAGTGGTCGAGCAGCCCTGGTGTGCCGACATAACTACATCTACTGGTCACAGTTGGTATTACAGTTTACTGCCAGGACCGGCCTCATTCTCCATGGTGAGGGCACTGCTCCAAAGGACAGGAGATGTCGCGAGACCAGAACGTGACCACATATAAGCCGCATCACTAAAAGCATGAGTTTTAAAGCATGCAAAAAATGTACCCTATACTACTGAAATTACGGTAATTGGTTTTATTGTTTTATCTATAGAATATCACATACGTAAATATCTTTTGAAGTGGAAGATTAATAGGTTAAAACCTATAGGACAATAACATTTGTCATTGATCAACTTCAGTAGTTCATTTGTCCCTGAATGTATCAATACTGAATGTTTAATGCAAATGTTTTCCATGTGTTTCTACGCAGGACTTCCTACTGAATCATGTGGACAAGGAGGTGTACAACCCATTATTTATCAACTTTTCGGCCCAGACTACAGCTGCCCAGACTCAAAATATTATTATGTCCAAACTCGATAAGCGACGCAAAGGAGTTTTTGGTCCTCCCATGGGGCAGAAAATGGTAAAATATATATATATATTGTTTAAATTGATATTGCCTATAAAACCAAGGTTGGACTTTTTAGTGGCAGTTGCACTAAAACAATCTGAATTTTTTTTCATGACTGCCAACTTGTGGCAGAATGTGTGAAATAAAAAAACACTCGCTTCTTATATTAAGCAAAGTAATGTGCTTTGTCAGGTAGTTTTTGTGGACGATGTGAATATGCCAGCCAGGGAAGTGTATGGTGCTCAACCCCCTGTGGAGCTGCTGCGGCAGTGGCTGGACCACTGGAACTGGTACGACTTGAAGGACTGTGCCATGATAAAACTGGTGGATATTCAGGTCATGTGTGCTATGGGCCCACCCGGTGAGTAGTAAATGGTATCCCAAAAGTTCAGGTTGAGTTATTCTACATAGCCAGCCCTTATGGCGGAGTCTTGATCCTGTTTTTAACTGTTTGGCTGGGGCTTGGTGCACAAATTGCAATTCTCCACCAAAATGCAAGGGTTGTGTTTTCCTGACAGTGAGCAACCACAACTCTTGTTGACAAGCTGTTTAGCTTCCAGTGTAGCAGTAATAAACAATGGCGACTTAAAGGGATGGTTTGGATTTTTTAAAAATCTTTTTAAGTGAGATTCAAGTCAGTAGAGGATGTTGCTCCCAAAGCTTTGGGAAAGGCATTTGATTTGAAAATGGAAAACTGACAAGACAACATATCGAAAATGATGTACTAAAAACGCCTACCAATCACAGCTCTGTGGTGCTGCAAGGTTGCATTTGAATGATGCCTTTATCCATATGGGTTGAAAAACATTGTCATTGTCACAATGATGCAATATATGTTCCTTATATAGTAGTCCCTTTGATAATTTTTTAGAGGGTGAAGTCGTCAAATAGGTGTGTCCCAATGACGTGCTTTGTTAGTTAGCTCATATTAACTTGTTTCATATCAGGATTTTGAATATTGGGGAAAATTCCAAAAAAGGTGCAGTTCCCCTTTAATGTGAACAGATGTATGTACAAAATTACAGTTTTGTCTTGTGTTGTCCTTAGGTGGAGGACGAAACCCTGTCACGCCGCGATACCTGCGCCACTTCAACATGCTTACCATTAATGATTTTGACGAGAAGACCATGTATACAATATTTTCCAGGATTGTCAACTGGCATTTTACCATACGGTAATACATACTCATACAACAGTCTCCAATAATACAGCATTAGTAGCAATAGACAATTCAGTATATTGATGCAGATCAGTTTATTGCATGTATTGAATTTTATCAAATAGTGATCTCCACTGATGCAGTGCACCGATTGATTGCCTGGTGCATTGTACACTGGAATAAATGCCTTACCCCCATATATATCCCCTTTAGAAAAAAAATAAGTGGTTCCACTAGATGTGTGTAAGATGATGTTTATTAATAACTGATGCTGCCTTACCGTAACCAACATCACCTGTATTGCATGTCTTCCTTTAATGGTCCGCCACATCTTTGCACTTGAACAGTGGACTTGACTGTGGAACTTTGTAACATGCCGCTAGCTGGGCACATTTCTATAGGGTAAGACATGCAGACGTTTTGTAGGGCTTTCAAATTTCAAACAAAATAATCGATCTGAAAAGAAAACAAGAGCATATATTTAATTGCCATACATCATGGAACATACAGAAAACATTGAGGAAAATATTACAACATATGAATAAATTCTAAGTATTTTAAAATGGGGAGTTACTTGTCAGTAACTACAGCAGTATAGCAGTATATAGGAAACACGGTATTTTCCAGACTGTAAGTCGCTCCAGCCAATGATATAGTAATAACAATAAAATGGAGAACAACAGGCTTTAAATAGGCGTCTGTTAACATAACATGAATAGGTGATATTTTAACATAACATTAACCGGTATTACTTTTTGTTACGTTTTGACCTGAAAACATTTCTATGTAAATAGCCCCTCAGTAATAGTTGCTGTTTACATTGTGTATTTTCAGTGATACAGGAACATCCTAGAACATAATCTCACGGCTGTCAGTGTCAAAATATATAAGTCGCTATGGAGTATAAGTCACAGGACCAGCTAAACCATGAAAAAAAGTTTGACTTTAAACTACAGTAATAGAAACATCATTGTTTAGGGTTCAGTAAGGAATAAAAATGCTTTTGTGCAGGCTCCCTCTGTATTAACAGTTCATAAATGTGTGAAATCCCTGATCTGTTGACATGCTACTGATGAGGTTTTTATATTTAATGGAGACAAAATTCATGCTCTGACCAATAATTTATTTTTAGCAATCTAGAAAAATTAACATTTGTTACCCTGTTCAAATTTGATCATTAAAAACCTAGGATAATTCCACAATTTATTCTGCAGGTTTGCTTTCCCAAAGCCATTTGGATCTCTGACGTCTCAGATTGTGAATGGTACCATATCCGTGTACAAAGAAGCCACCAAAAATCTCCTACCCACCCCTCAAAAATCCCATTACTTATTCAACCTTCGTGACATCTCCCGAGTCATCCAGGGCATCTGCCTGTCTCGCCCAGAAACTGCAGAGGATCTGTCGACCGTCAAACGACTCTGGGTACACGAGGTAAAGTTTTACAACAGGCATCATGGAAATGATAACCAACAAAGTGCAGTATGTCCAAAGTAAAAAAAAAACGTTCTCCTACACTCACCATTGTTGCTTTGTTGTACCTCAGGTATTGAGGGTTTACTATGATCGTCTTGTCCAAGACTCTGACCGCTCCTGGCTTGTTAGCCATTTGCATGTGGTTTTTAAAAACCACATGGAGGCAGACTTTCATCAGGTCTTCCAGAGTCTCGACCAGGACCAGGACGGGATAGTCACTGAAGACGACCTGCGTAGCCTGATGTTCTGTGACTTTCACGATCCCAAGGGCGATGACCGCAGCTACCGCGAGATACAAGAGTTGGACCAGCTGCGACAAGTGGTGGAGGCCCACCTGGACGAGTTCAACAACATCAGCAAAGCACCAATGAATCTGGTGCTTTTTCGCTTTGCCATTGAGCATGTCTCCCGCATTTCCCGCATCCTCAAGCAGCCAAGCGGACATGCCCTCTTGGTGGGCGTGGGTGGAAGCGGGCGTCAGTCACTCACTCGGTTGGCTGCCCACATGGCCGATGCAGAGCTTTTCCAAGTGGAGATCTCCAAGACCTATGGGATGGTGGAATGGCATGATGACCTGAAGCTAATCATGACGAGGTCCACATGGGGCGAAGCTCATGGAGTTTTCCTGTTCACAGACACTCAAATCAAAATGGAATCATTCCTGGAGGACATTGGCAATCTGCTTAACACTGGTGAGGTAAGTGGATGGTGATTTTCTAATTGGATGGTTAGATGCGTATGCATATTCAAACATTGATATGTACAGGAGTGTGCTGCTGTTTTAGGCATATTTACATAATTCACTTAGTTCTATTTTGTTTCAAGGTGCCTAACCTGTTTGCAGTGGACGAGAAGCAAGAAGTTGTTGAAAAAATGCGAGTGTTGGACCGTCAGCGTGAACGTGACAAGCAGACAGATGGCAGCAACCTGGCTCTGTTCAACATGTTTGTCGAGCGTTGTCGTTCACAGATGCACGTTGTGTTGGCCATGAGTCCTATCGGAGATGCATTTAGGAACCGCTTGAGACGGTTCCCTGCGCTTATCAACTGCTGTACCATTAACTGGTTCCAGGTGTGTATTGACAAGTACAGGTGGTCCTTGGGTTACAAATTAGTTCCTTTTCTGTGAATATTCATTCGTCCAGGTTATTGTATTCTCAGGGAAATCAATCGATCGCAACTGCGACTGCATGAACTAGACTAGAGCTGTCCTATCTCGTCTGACTGCTGTATGTGCCACTTAGTCTTTATTGAAACTAAGAACCACAGTCATAGTCTTGTCTGGCCCACAACCTAAAGTCAGCTTTGAGTTTTGACATCCCCGTCCTAAAGAGAAGATTAATTTACTTTACTTTTTTCAATCAATCGAGTCACAATTATGTTACATTATCATGCACAGTAACAAAATAACTAACAGATTTCCTTTTGTAACATCTTTCTTGTCAGTCATGGCCTGAGGATGCTCTGCAGGCAGTGGCCTTTCGCTTCCTGGAGGACGTGGAGATGACAGATGAGCACAGAGAAGGCTGCATCAACATGTGCAAGACCTTCCACACCTCCACCATCATGCTGTCGGCTCGCTTTATGGATGAGTTGCAACGCCATAACTATGTGACTCCAACCTCATACTTGGAACTTATCTCCACCTTCAAAGTTTTGCTGAATGCAAAACGAGCGTAAGATTGCGTATATACTAGCATCACATGTTGAATATGTACTTTTTTTAGACAGCATCAGAGCCAACAACATTTTGAGACACTTTGCAACCCACTACTTTTTTGTTTTTATTGGCCCACAACAATCCTACAAAAATACTATATTTATATCTAAATTCTATATTTATATTACAGCAAAAGAAAATATTGAAAAATCTACAGTAATCTTACAAAAATGTCAAAAGAGGAAAAGGAAAAAGTTGTAATTTAACATGGATAAGAGGTTATTTTAAGAGAATAACGATTTTATATTATGAGGCAACATGACATCATTTTTGTAGCATAACATTGAAATAAAGATGTTATAAATATTTTGATATTAGGAAATTCATCAATGAATAAAGCAGTAGTTTTTCGAAAATAAGGTTGGGGAAAAAGTTGTAAAATCACAAGAATAAAGTGAAAATATTGGAATAAAGCCATAATTTTAAGAAAGTTAGAAAGTAACATTTAAATAAACAGGTAAAAAATATCTTCAATTTTATGAGATTTAAGTCAAAATAGTTTAAGAAAAGAGTCATATTCTAATTAGAAAAAAAATCTGAACGAGAATAGTCTTGTAATTTTAGTAGCATAGAGTTTAACTTTTTAAAATTACTTCAAAAATGTATTATTATGAGAAACAAAAATATTTAGAACATTAAAAAAAACAAAACAAAGACTGAAGTATAGGCTTTTTCACCTATATCATATCCTAGATTTACAAACTGTCAAAGTGCCCCTTGCATTCTTATATTTTTTCAGAATGTGTGCCGCGGTGGAAAAAATTCTGGACTGTCACCCACATTATTATGTTGTTATTTAATGTGCACAACACAAGCCATTGTGCTTTCATCCATTGGTATATTTAAGTGTGTTTCCAAAATGCCATAACAGAATGCATGAGAAAACCCAGCAGATTTTCGATGGGATCTTACAATGTATTACATTATTATAGCATGTGGTAAAAGTTATTATCTCTCTCTCTCGCTCCAGTGAAGTAATGACACAGAAAAGCCGTTATGTCGTGGGCCTTGAGAAACTCGAGTCTGCATCATCCCAGGTGGCCACCATGCAGGTTGAGCTGGAGGCTTTACAACCACAGTTGATTGAGACCTGCAAAAAGGTGGATGAAATGGTGGTTACAGTTGAGCGTGAATCTGCGGAGGCAGCGGAGACGGAAAAGATAGTGAGAATGGATGAAGCCGTGACCAACGAACAAGCCATGGCAGCCCAGGCTATCAAAGATGAATGTGATGCTGACCTTGCAGAAACCATGCCTATCTTGGAAGCCGCACTTGCTGCACTGGATACTCTCACTCAAAATGTAAAAATAGTCGTTGTTTAGCATCCTGTTGCTCCCAACCCAAATACCAGATCTTGTAAAACACATATTTTGTTATTATGTTTTATTTTCAAGGATATCACTGTGGTGAAGTCCATGAAAAGCCCACCTTCAGCTGTCAAGATGGTCATGGAGGCAGTCTGTATTCTAAAACAGACAAAGCCAGAACGTATACCTGACCCGTCTGGTAGTGGTAAAAAAGTGGAAGACTATTGGGGTCCTGCCAAAAAACTTTTAGGAGACCTAAAATTTCTACAAGGTCTTAAAGAATTTGACAAGGATAACATCCCTGCAAATACTATCGCCATCATCCGAGAAAGGTACATTAGTAACCCAGACTTCGTACCAGAAAAGATTCGAACAGCATCCACTGCAGCCGAAGGCCTGTGCAAGTGGGTGTGTGCCATGGACAAGTATGAAAGGTGTGCTCCTGCCTTTATAATATGAAAACTGCATATGAAAAGTTGTTCATCTGAAGAATAAATGATAATCAAGGATACCCAAATTGAGTCCTGCCTTAAAATAATGCACCTAAATTGAGAGAATTGAGTAAATATGTCAATCATGCATGAAACGTTTTGTGCTTCCTGCAGAGCTAATAAGGTGGTGGCTCCAAAGAAACAGAAGTTGGCATTGGCGGTGTCAGAGCTAGAGGAGGCCATGGCGGTCCTGAAGAAAAAGCAGGCTGCCCTCAAAGAAGTTCAAGATGAAGTGGCAAAACTAAATGACATTTTGGATGCCAACAAAAAGAAGAAAATTGAATTGGAGAATCAGGTTTAATTACTAACATATATATGGGAGCAAATGTGTTAAATATGTATTAGAAACCTGACACTCATTTGATTCTTTCATCTCATATCTTCGTCTAATGATTTTCTTCAGGTGGATTTGTGCAAGAAGAAACTAGAGCGAGCCACGCAGCTGATTGGAGGCTTGGGTGGAGAGAAAACGCGTTGGAATGAAATGGCTCGCAGTCTCGGAACACTCTACGAGAACTTAACTGGGGATATCCTTATCTCAGCAGGCATTGTGGCTTACCTGGGAGCATTCACCTCTAGCTTCAGACAGGTAGGTATATGGACACATTTCTAGAATTCTCAGTCAATCAGGTCACGGTAGTCTTCAAAAGTTCGATTGATGCCATTGCACTCGTTATTTGTTGGAAGGTGTGTCACCTTTAGTCCAAAATACATCGTTTCTAAATCTTTTGGCTATTTTTGCCTGTGGTGGGTGTGTTTTCATGTCAGTTCTCGCATGTGAGACTAGTGACTGGCTGTTTTTCATAGGAGCAGGTCATCCCCCTGCCTGGGTGCAAAAGTGTGTTAGTGACCACTTTCCTCAAGGTGTGAGATGTTATTCTGGGGAGGGATGTTAGAGCTTTGTTGTAAGATGACCTATGGTGACCTAATATGACCTATAATTGAAAACAAGTTTCTTCTTGCACGTAGATGCTACCATTGAGCCATCATCGTAGCCGGCGTTCTGTGCACCCATAATACTCCATTGCAGCGGATATAATAACCCGGATGTTGTGTTGGGTGGGTTGGTAGGTAAGTTAGGTGGGTAGGTGGGTGGAGAGGTAGGTTAGGTAGGTAGGTAGGTAGATAGGGTGGTTAGGTAGGTTTGGTAGGTAGGTAGGACCCCCTTAATACAATGCATTACAATTGTGAATGTAGTATTCTACATTGGCCACTAGGTGTCAGCTTGTTCTTGTCATTCAGTGAAACAAGCATCATACTTACTTACTTACTTACTTACATAGAAAATGGATGGATGGCTATTGGTTAATATGATTGTTAAAATGTTAAAAGGGATGTAATTTCATGTTTAGGGGTCTCTGATAATGTTAAAACTCGGATTTAGAAGATTGTAACTACAAAGATATCCCACTTATTAAGAAGGAATTCTACTTAACAAAAATTGACTTATCACAGTTGAGCCTGTCATCAATTAACGATAAACAAACTGTAAATCTATCCATGCTGAAAAGTGGTATAAGTGCTGTGTCACACTGGTGCATGTAAACAGGACTTAACATATACGTATGAAACTGGAAGAGACCATTTTGTGAGGGTAATCTGACTCATTCAGTGCAATAATGTACATCAGTGTACCTTATGATTGTTTCCCCAAAGGAATGTGCATTCTCTTTGAGATGTAAATGCTGAGTTTGGACCTGAAGATTGGCCTCCTGTGTTGAGTTATGTTGTACATGCTTTTGGACTGATGGCTTGATTTCCCAGTGTAGAGGTCACTGCACTCTTCACTACACTGCACAGCATCAACGACATTGCTTTGCTAGCTTGAAGAGATTTGGTCCAAGGGGTGTTTTGCCTGAAGGTCCTCTTTGGTTTGAAGTGCATCGGAATGTTATGTTGGTAGAAAATCCTTCCAACCACAGCATTCTGCTGTTTGTATTATTTCAGGCAGGTGAATTTCCCCATTGTTTATTTTTTGGCTGGTTTGACAAAGACCCAGTTAGGATATCGCCGCAGTGATGTGTGTCTTTGCTTTCTGTCTTGTGGTGTTTTCTGCTCTGTTGTTGAGGGTTCTGTCTGCTCCTAGCTTGCATTCTAGTAGGTGGTGGAAGTCAAAGTGTAGGTACTGGCTAGCTTTTCTGGAGACATCAGTGTTGAAGCATGTCACAGTCTAAAAACAGCAGAGTGTTCTCCTTGGTGTGTTCCATGGTGAAACAGATGTACAGTACGTTGACTGAAATATCGAACTTTGCAGGTTTTGATCTTGATTCATGTGTCATCAGCGTACCTGAACCATTGACTGGGCTTAGTTTCCTTAAAGGAATACAGAAACCTTTTTATGTATTGTTAGCAACTACACATAATTGAGTGTTTGAGGCTGAAGTCTTCTTGTTGTAGCTGCTTGAGAACAGGGAGGTAACGTCTTATTGATGAATGCAGTCTTTGGAGTTGTAGATATGGTGTCCTTACCGGTGTCAAATTGTGGCTAGGAGTTTGACAATGTTGTAGGTGACGGAGTTGATGCTGCCAAAATGAGTGAATGGAGCTCCTTCCCTGTCAATTTTAGGCTGTCTATTCATTCAAACTGTTACTTCCCTGGGGTACAGGTGATAGTATATTGCTTTTTTTGATTTAGTGTCATCATCGGATAGAGCATAGTCTGTCGTGTTGAGAATGACTTATGTTCCTTTGTCTGCTGGTCAGAGTGTGATGTTGTGGTCCTTCAGGGATGTGGCAAATTTGGCAAATTTGTTGCAAAATCTTATGACTTTCCAAACCTTCCTGGCAGCATTTTTCCTCAAAAGCGACGAGCGATTTAATCTAGCGATTTTTCCTGCCGTCGTTTGAGACTTTTTTGGTATTTGGAGACTTCAAAGTGAAAACACGTTTTGCAGTTTCTCTTCTCATTGAGCAGCAACGGGTCCTGCTGAGAAATCTGCCTCGCCGTCTCAAGCGTGATCTAAAACATAAATGTTTCTGAAGCTTCATTAAATTACTTCCCATTACACTCACGCCTCAAGGTGGATGCTGTGGGGTGAGTCTGGATGTAATTATGACCCTTGACTTTGAGAGGTGCTTGCCGAGATAAAACATTTGTTATTTTATGTTGATGAAGTGATGGCCAATTTTAAAATAACAAACCAAGAATCAAGTTTATATGTAGTTCTGAACATAATTAAGGTGTTTTTATTGACTTTTTTGTCTCTCCTACAAGCTTATAACTTTCTCATACAGCATCTGTTAAACATCATACTGAGGAGTTGGCAACACTGCTGCTTTTTTCTTCAATAATAAAGTTGTAAAGAGGTACCTTGGCACTGAAGAACCCCATCACAACCCTAAGTGGTTCTGCTTCAGTATCAGCTTCAGTAGTCTCACTAGAAAGGCCCTCTTTCAACAGAGGTGGAGGTTGGTGGCATTACTTGTCATCAGTTTACCACAACATCCCTCCTTCGAATAATGACTCAACATCTTGAGGTGTGTCATTAAGTGGTCACTAGCAAGCCTTTTTGCAATTGACTGGAATGACCTCACTTGTCACACCAGGTAACAAAGAACATTCCAAAGGGACAGAGTCACCAGAAACATAAATATGGGCATTTATGCAATGCATTTGTATCACATTGGTTAGATATGATTCTAACTTGCACGTCTCTGACTTAAACCATTCATAGTGGGACAGTTGAATCCATAACACTGACAAATACGATGGAACCTTGGTTAGTGTCTGCCCCAGTCAAAATGTCAAAGATTTATGCCACAGATTTGCCTCAGTTTGCATACATTCTTCGGTTAGCGTACAATACGGGGAGTGTATGTTTATATGCAGCAAATGTCCATTTTATTATTTTTTATAGTGTATTGAAGTGTGTGGAATAAAAGCATTGTGAAATGAAACATGCCTTCCTACATCATGAAAATGTGTTTTTCTACAGGAGCAGATAGAGGAGTGGTTACATTTATGTAAGAGTAAAGCCATACCATGTTCTCCCAATATGTGTCTAACAAATTCTTTGGGTGAGCAAGTCAAAATTCGTGCCTGGACGATAGCGGGCCTCCCAACAGATGGTTTCTCCATAGATAACGGCATCATAATCTCGTGAGTATCAAAGACAAACATTGTGTTAAATCACTATCCTTTTATAATAGTAGGCATTTTACTTAGTCCTGACACAGATTAAAATCTGTTTAATTTTCCTTTATAGTATTCCTGCTGTCAGTAGTCATATTTATACCCTGCACCAAATGCTTATCAGTCATTGTACCATAAGATAATTAAAGGAATGTTTTTAATTTCTTCTTTTTATCAAAAGGATTTTGCATGTACAAAAATGCTTGGAGGGGAAAAAAGATTGTACTTTTACAGAATTCATTAGAAAAAATGCTCCAAGTAGTACAATCAGCAACAGTGTGTCCTCTAGATGGCAGTCATTTGTTGTTGATGAGCATTTTAGAACTGACAAAGGAATACCTTTTTGAAAAAAAGCCTGGCTTTGCTGTTCAGATAAGCACCATTTTCCCTTCTTTTTTTCTTTATGCCCTGTAAAAATGACTTACCCAAGTCTGACCTCTTACTTTTCACTGTGTTTTTTTTTTAAATAATGCAATACTGCTGTGTGTGTTCTTACTGTGATGCCAGTTGTGCTCACTGTGGATGCTCCACTAATAGCTACGCTTTACATCTCAATTATTTATTTCTGTGTACCAAATTGATGTCTCATAGTTAGTTTATGGAACCACGTTCAATACAATACAGTGTCTGTATATGTGTGCCTATAGCAATGCCAGGCGGTGGCCTCTGATGATTGATCCCCAGGGCCAGGCCAACAAATGGATAAAAAACATGGAGAAGGCTAAAAGCTTACAAATCATTAAACTGAGTGATCCGGGCTTTGTTCGTAGTTTGGAGAACTGTATCCAGTTTGGAACACCAGGTAAGCATGAAGAGTACATATACTGTCTTTTGTGCCGGGTCTGATTTTATGTGCAATTTCTGTTGCTGCCTTTTGAGGTCTCTGTTTACCACAGGGGTGAGTTTCTGTTCTCCAAAGCCAGCATTCAACCAAGTCAATAAAAAAAAAATGAAGATACATCCAATGAAAATTTGTCAAATCGTACAAGAGATTTTTAAAAAACACCATTTGAGTTCTTGTAGTTCCAGCAAACACTTGAACAATTTACATTTTGCAATGTTGGATCTTAAGGACATTTTACAATGCTTAAAGAGGCATAAAGAAGATGGGGTGAGACATTGTTTTTTTATTGCAACAACCATAAAACTGAACTAGGCTGTTAAAAAAAAAACAACCAACCTAAATTAAAAAAAAGACAATTTTATAAAAAGAAACAATAAGTCGCTGCACAATTCTTGTAAATCATCTCAAAAAAAGGGTTTGGACATGCTTGATGCCAACTGTTATCAGGTGGCGAGAGGGGAAGATGGCTTCATGGAGGGCATCCACCATCTAACTGATGTCCATTTTTGTGAACTACCCTTGGCATCCCCCATTCTAAATTGAATTTGAGATCAGGGGAACATGCAGGATGGTCCAAAAAGGGTGACGCTATTGCTCTGTCCTTTGTTAGGTGGGCATTGAGGATCTATGGTCATGAGGAATGCCACACAGCTCCAAATAGCTAGCTGCCATTTGACATTTGCCCTGCACAACCTGAAGTTCCACTGTAGGAAAAATCACCCCAGATTATGATGCCCCCCCCAAACTGTGCCGTGTGGCAGACGGCTCAAGTGGCATCCCCTTGTCATGCCAGTAACATTTGTTCTTGTCAAGAGAATAAAACTTTCAGTGTTCCAATTTTTTGTGCTCTTGTCTCAAACGGACAGTGCCACGGTGTTGAAGGAGACAAGGCTTTTGCAGACATTTTAAGACCGTTGTCTTGACAATGCCGTCTGATGGTTATTGGACTGCACAAGGCACCAATAACAACCTTCATTTGGCCTGTTTTATGTTTTGCACATCTGCAAGGTCTGCCGCCCTGTGCAGACGAATGTCATTTTCGCACTCATGCCCCCTCGAGTGTTCCCTTTCATGAGGAAAATTTCTTCTTTGTACACCTCCAAATTTTTCTAACTACACGGTTGGACACACACAGAAAAAAATGTCAGACGAACAGCAGAGCCTCAGTACAGAAGTACCATCAGTAGGCAGACAGTTTAAGTATAAAGGAACACTGAAACAAGTTGTTTCAGTAAAGTTGCTTGTTTTTTAATTTCTTTTGCTGTGTTCAGCATGCCTTTTGTAAGCACATTCTCCTGCCAGCTTATAAGTCCCTATGGTGGGAAGAATGACGAGCTGCAATTGCAGCACTCCTATTCAAAGGGCGAGTGGGCCACCTTTTCTTCCTTTTCTGTCGCAGCAGCAAACAAATAAAACACAATTCATCTTCTTCAAGAAGTAGATGGCCAAGTGTCGCTATGTTGGAAGTCAAGTAAACAATGGCAAAAAACAAAAAAAACGCTCTAGTTTAGTACCGTGGTAGATGTGTGTTTTTGGTATAGTGCCCCTGCTACGAGAGGCCTTGCTTATGCAGTTCAATAATCCACCCGTGTTCAAAGAGGGAAAACTTTTGTTTTTATCTCGCTCTCATTTCTTCTTTTTGCTACATTTTATACTCTTTATGATCCAACAGTGCAAAATGTAAAATCTTGCAATTTTTCAAATGGTCTTAAAATTTTAACCAGTAGTGTAAGTGTTGGTGGTATCATGTGTTTTGCCAAGTGATTAGTGATTAGTGAGTATTAGATTAGATTAGAGGAGAGAAATTGACATTTGTTGACAATAACAAAAGTAGGAAATCTGTTGTTAAGTGAAGATGAATAATATAGAATGCCACAGCCAAAAAGAAGATTTTTGGTTCTAGTCCGGTGTTTTGACTTAGAAATCAACATTGATTAAATTTCGAAGGTTGCTCCAGGCCTTCATAGTCACACATTTTTTGTTCCAATGAGCATTTATCACATTTCCTTGAAGCTACAACAACTCAAGCAACGCTTCGGTGACATTTAAAACAAGTTTCACTGCTTCACCTGTGTTTATGTGTCTAAACTCATGATTATGGTTGACTTAATCCTTAGTGCTGCTTAGACATGACCTTTTGTTTTATGCGACAATATATAAAAAAAACAGGCAAACAAGTTGACATGTTACAGACATTTTAGGACCTTTATGGTAGACTAAGAGGTTGAGAGCTAGCATCTGAAAAACTGTAGCCACACAGTCATTAAAACAACATCGAAATAATGACCTGACTCAACTAGCCGCCGGGTCTTTGCTTACTGCCACTCTGCAAAGCTTAACAGTTCAGAGAGTAGCTTGTTCTCACAGGGTGCAAAATAGTCCCCTGAGGGTGCCAGCATGGTCCCCCAACGCTTTTACTCATATTTCACAGTTTCATAGTTCCATATTGTATATATTATAGTCTAACCACTTGACTATATATATTTTTTTCCTGCATTATCACGTCCTCCGTGAGGCATGTGTTTATTGTGTCAAACTATCCACTGAAATATTAACACAACTCGATGTCCTGACCCAGTTAAATTATCTGTCTAGTGAGGCAAAGCTCATCAACCGACATTGGATGCTGTACAAGAACTTTGCGGGCCACCTTGAGGCATTCTGTCATTTATAGATGTGCTAAAGTTCTTAACATAAGAACAGCATTATCATACTTAATGGGGATTCGCATTAATATTTATATAATGGGAAACATTTTTAATATTTATTTGCTTCACTTATTTCTGACGAATAAGCATGCTCACAAAGTTTCTCTGTCTGCAACGGAAATTCATTGTCTTGAAATTAGAGGCAGTTATGAAAATAGCAAAACGTCCGATAGTTTGGTAAAATAATAGTAAGACAAATAATACATAGGTTTGTAAATTATTGTATTTTCCGTACTGTAAGTTGCAGGTTTGGTTGGTTGTGTGACTTGTAGTCAGGTGCAACTTATATATCATAACATTACATGTTTTAAAATTTAAAATTGATATTTACTAATTCATATTACATATTTTCTGAAACAAGGAGTGACCATTACCGACACCTCAATCATCCCCATTGGTTCCATCCATCTGTTTTCTATGCTGCTTATCCTCATTAGGGTCATAGGGGTGTGCTGGAGCCTATCCCAGCTGAGTTTGGGCGAGAGGCAGGGTACGACCTGGATTGGTTGGCAGCCAATTGCAGTAATTTGTTCCAGACCCAACTGCAATAAATGAATTTCCCCTAAACTGGATTCTGTATTAATAAACTATTTTCGTAGTTAGAACATAGAAAACCTTTTTTCGACAATCTGAATACATTTTTTACCCAATATTATGCGCTGTAGAAATGAAATAGCACACCTATAGTCATCTTTACACTCCTATTATATTTGTTTACACTGCAGTGACATAAGAGATGGCTGCCACCATATAACTAGTTAGCCTCCAGTTTGTTTGTTCTAAACTTGTGTTTCAAATGGAGTTGGGCAAAATGGCAAGCAAAGAAAGCAAAAACAAACTACTTCCATGCGGTTTGGGAAAACGTTTGACACTATCATGGCATGTGAGCATACCATGGCTGACTCGATGCCCTGTTAAGGTAATGTAATCTATGGTAATGTCTCATCGGTGTAACATTACTGATACCACAAGACCAACCATTTATTAATTCAGTAATTTATATGAAAATTGCATTATAGTCGGACCATGATGTAGCGAGGGACAGACTGCGCCTATACCCCAATGGATTCAGTGATGTGGAAAGTGATCAGGAGCTTGGTGAACTTGCTTGTTGACATCGCTGGCTTGTTGTGTTAATTTAGCCTATCCAGGCTCCCAGTTATGCTATTGTGTAGCTGAATACCTGGTAATGTGTAACATTAACATACCAGACACCTATTTAGCCTGTTGTTCTGTGTGCTATTGTGTGGGTGAATAACTTGTCTTTACACAAATGTCTGTTCTTCGTCTTGAATTTTGTGAAAAAATTTCGACCAATATAGTTTTTTGTCTACTTCATAACACATGTTTTGCCTGATGCGACTTTCTTGAGCGACTTATAGTATGGAAAATACAGTAAAGAGAAGTATCTGATTGTGGAATGTTTTAAGATGCATTCAATGCACTCGAGACTAAAACAAGCGTCGGGAAGTTCATTCATTCATTCATTTTGTACCGCTTTCTTCACGAGGGTCACAGTGGTGCTGGAGCCTATCCCAACTGTCGTTGGGCGAGAGGCGGGGTACACCCTAGACTGGTCGCCACATAGAGACAAACAACCATTTACACTCACATTCATACCTATGGACAATTTGGAGTCGCCAATTAACCTAGCATGTTTTTGGAATGTGGGAGGAAACCGGAGTACCTGGTGAGAACCCACGCATGCACGAGGAGAACATGCAAACTCCACACAGAGATGGCCAAGGATGGAATCAAACTCTGATACAACTGATACAAGTTGGAGATGGGTCATCAAAGTTATCTCCAGCGTTAATTCTTTGAGATATACAGTGCATCCGGAAAGTATTCACAGCGCTTCACTTTTTCTACATTTTGTCATGTTACAGCCTCATTCCAAACTGTATTAAATTAATCTCTTACCTCAAAATTCTACACAAAATACTCCATTATGACAATGTGGAAAAAGGTTTTTTTGACATGTTTTGAATTTATTAAAAATAGAAAACAAAAAAATCACATTTACATAAGTATTCACAACCTTTGCTTAATACTTTGTTGATCCACCTTTGGCAGCAATTACAGCCTCAAGTCTTTTTGAATATGATCCCACAAGTTTAGCACACCTATCTTTAGGCAGTTTTGCCCATTCTTCTTTGCAATAAGTCTCAAGCTCCATCAGGTTGGATGGGAGACGTCTGTGCACAGCCATTTTCAGATCTCTCCAGAGATGTTCGATCGGATTCAAGTCTGGACTCTGGCTGGGCCACTCCAGGACATTCACGGAGTGGTTCTGAAGCCAATCTTTTGAGATCTTGGCTGTGTGCTAATGTCTACTGTCTATATGGTCAAGGTACATGACCAGTCTACTGAGGTCAAGAGCGCTCTGGAGCAGGTTTTCATCCAGGATATCTCTATATATTGCTGCATTCATTTTCCTTCTATCCTGACTAGTCTGCCAGTTCCTGCTGCTGAAAGACATCCCCACAGCACGATGCTGCCACCACCATGCTTCACTGTAGGGATGGTATTGGCCTGGTGATGAGCAGTGCCTGGTTTCCTCCAAACATGGCGCCTGGCATTCACACCAAAGAGTTCAATCTTTGTCTCATCAGACCAGAGAATTTTGTTTCTCATGGTCTGAGAGTCATTCAGGTGCTTTTTGGCAAATTCCAGACGGGCTGCCATGTTCCTTTTACTAAGGAGTTGCTTTCGTCTGGCCACTCTACCATACAGGCCTGATTGGTGGATTGCTGCAGAGATGGTTGCCCTTCTGGAAGGCTCTCCTCTCTCCACAGAGGAACGCTGGAGCTCTGACAGAGTGACCATCAGGGCCTTGGTCACCACCCTGACTAAGGCCCTTCTTCCCTGATCGCTCAGTTTAGAAGGCCGGCCAGCTCTAGGAAGAGTCCTGGTGGTTCCAAACGTCTTCCATTTACGAATAATGGAGGTCACTGTGCTCATTGGGACCTTCAAAGCAGCAGAAATTTTTCTGTATCCTTCCCCAGATTTGTGCCTCAAGACAATCCTGTCTCGCAGGTCTACAGACAGTTCTTTTGTCTTCATGCTTGGTGTTTGTGCTCTGACATGCACAGTCAACTGTGGGACCTTATATAGACCGTTATTATATTTCCAAATCATGTCCAATCAACTGAATTTACTGCAGGTGGACTCCAATTAAGCTGTAGAAAGATCTCAAGGATGATCAGTGGAAAAAAGATGCACCTGAGCTCAATTTTGAGCTTCATGGCAAAGGCTGTGAATACTTATGTAAATGTGATTTTTTTGTTTTCTATTTTTAATAAATTCAAAACAAAAAACCTTTTGTCGCATTGTCATAATGGAGGATTTTGTGTAGAATTTTGAGGTAAGAGATTAATTTAATTCAGTTTGGAATGAGGCTGTAACATGACAAAATGTAGAAAAAGTGAAGCGCTGTGAATACTTTCCGGATGCACTGTACTTGGTGGCAAATTTTAGGATTTGCAACATTCGGCAGATGTGTGACTATGTCAGTGTCCATATCAGCATAGAAAGTCTCTATAAATGCATCCTTATACATATATATTTTCTTTTAGTCTTGCTGGAGAATGTTGGTGAAGAGCTGGACCCTATCCTTGAGCCTCTTTTGCTAAGACAGACCTTTAAGCAGGGCGGTGCTGTGTGTATCCGCCTTGGAGACAGTACCATTGAATATGCACCTGACTTTCGCTTTTACATCACAACCAAGCTACGCAACCCTCACTACCTGCCTGAAACGTCCGTCAAGGTAAGTGGAGGAACTTTCCCATTGACAATGTTGTCATTATGAGTCACCTTACTGTCTCCAGGCTGAGATACCCAGTCACCTTGTCAAGATTGTTTGAATCCAGGTCAGACCAATACACCAACAAACAGTTAACGGAAAGTTCACTGATCATTGAGACTGCTGCCATGGAGGGCTTATGAGGAAGAGGTAGTCAGTTTCACTTTAGAGACCACTTGGACCTTGCTAGACCTTGGCTGGGTGGCCAAACGTTTTAGCCAGGAGACAGGAAGGTGACTCATAATGAAAATGTGTGTGCATCAGTCTGGGTGTGTTTGTTCCAAGTAAAAGGCCCGATGATTCTGTGTTATTTCTCTGTTGAGATCCAACGCAAATATGTTGCAGTACTTATCCAAAACAGAGTTGAAAATAATCCATTCCTAATACATCGTACAATTAAAAAACAGTCAACTGTATGTTAAGCATTTATATTGTATTCAAAGATGCCCTGCTCTTTGTGGGTAGCTGGTAAAATACTATTTTTAGATAGGGTACAAGTGTTACAAATGCAGCACTTTGATTACAAAAGGATAAGGTATCTATATCACTGAGAGGCACAACAGACCCAGAAGTAAAGAGCTGCATGTGTGAAAAGGACAAATGGCAGCTTTGTAAGAGCTTTGTTTTCACCGCCGGCTGAGTGGGTCCTAAGCATCAATAGAAATGGAATTAAGCCCAGAAGAATTGCACTTATTTATTATGGTAGAGCACAGATAATGGCTTTTATACCCTAGGTAAGTACAGAGCAGAATAACTAAGATGGTGGTAAACACACTTGCTGAACTCACACTAATGCATCAGTACACTCTATAGTGTAAGGATGCAGTGATATGGGGGTATGTCGCAATCACTCATATTTCTGAAATGCCCCCTAATGACTTTTGAGATGGTTTTTTGTTATTTGGCTGCCACCCGTTCATTTTTGTGGTGAACTTGGATTGAAGAAAGAGTTTGCCTTTTAGCTTTAGTTTATGAAGTCATCACACAGTTTTACTACTATTTTTTTCCTCTTTTTCCTTTTTTTTCCTCACAATTTTCCCAACATTTGGTAAACATTCTATCATTATCATTACCACTATCATCTCCTTGGATAAAAATGAAAAATAATTAGCTAACGCTTACAATTCTCAGTGTACCTGAACCCCTCACAGAGCAAGGAGACAGCATGAAGTTGTTGATTGCTCTGTGCATCATATGAAGAAATTAGTTAATCTGGTTAATCTGTGTATTAAGAGTCTTCCATTTGGAACTTTCATTAATTTTCAATCCCTGCCCACAGCAGTGGAAAAACTGTCACTCTGAGTGGGCATTTCCCCCAAAATGAGGCTTTATCATTGGTTGTATGTTTTTTTTCTTGGGATACTGCTTTATTGTGATTGTTAAAATTCCCCTTTCAATTTGGTATTAATATGCAGACTTAAACCATAGCCATCGTGAGTGGACAAAAAAAGTGATGCACAAAATCGTGCATCAACACTACAGTTTGTGCTTTGGAGCCTGTCGATATGAAAAAGAAAAGTTGTTAATTTATAACCAGATGCGTGAAAATTGTACTCTAGTTTGATTCATTTTGTCTTGATGCATTGAGCTACTACTAATCATAGCAGACTTTGAATGTTATCATCGATGGAAGGGCTTTGCTTTGAGAACAATGCTGCAGAGACTGACTGCATCACAACAAGGCATTATTAGCTCTCGCAAACCTTGCAGTGGTACAAACTTTTTTCCACCTTCCCAAAATCAAAAAAAGGAAAAGACGCCCCATGCAGGCTCGGCTGTCCAAGTATGTCACCACAATGTTCATTCTGATACACGCAGCACATAGTGCTTGATATCTCTGTGTTAGCTCCTATAATAGCAATGTCACTCTGTTAATATGCAATGTTGTTGTTGAGTTTATTGATGAAATAGTCAAATCCGCATTACCTGCATTGTTAGTGAAAAAAATACTAGCATAAGGTGGTTATCTAGAACATGCAGAAAACAAAAAGACCTGTCTTCCAAGGGTTGTAGATGATAGGCTTCTGTTCTGTTGGCAGTGTTCTTGATCTGGTCTTGGCCTGTCCTCATCTTATTCTTGACATTCCTTTGGACTCGACTTGGTCTCAAGTGTCATTTTATATTCTTTTGACTACACTAGCCTTTAACTGAAGAACAATACCAAAATACTGGCTAAAATGGCTGAGAAACTGGAAAATGACGGGAGAGTTAGACTGTGCAGGCAGCAGGGCAAAGTCCTGCAGAAGAACATGTCAACTTAGACCAAATTAATTCAGACATAAAATCCTGTTCATAAAGATGACATGTCCGGAGGAAGATGACGTCTAGCAGGACTGCAAGAGAAAACAGGATATAATGATCTCAATTCTAAGCAGGAAAACAGTTGGTCAGTTGGAATTGCGAAAACCATGGAAGTTGATGAATATCAGCTATTAAATGAAACTTTTATGAGCTGTTTTTGTTATCGTCATTATATTTGTCCAAACACCTTTAGTTGTACCAGGCATTAAAATGGATAATTACACTTAACACATTGGCTGTATAATAATTTTTTCCACGACTGTACTTTAAATGTATTGAACTCATCATTGAATAAACTTTGAGGACCATTGGAGTATCTCATTACCGGGCCAAGTGTCCTGATTTTCGGTCATCAAAATATGGCCGCCTTACAGCAGATTTTTATAGGGGATGATCTTACTCATTAAACCTGCAGCTCTGACTTAATGTCTCCTTCTAATGTGTGCTACAGGTGACTTTGCTAAACTTCATGATAACTCCAGAGGGCATTCAGGACCAGCTGCTGGGAATTGTGGTGGCTCGAGAGAGGCCTGACCTTGAGGAAGAGAAGCAGGCTCTCATCCTGCAAGGAGCTGAAAACAAAAGGTACACTGGGACCATGCATAGTCAAGATAGTTTCATCACCATTGTGTCTTTATCCAGTGAAAGTTTAAATTGTAGTCATCTTAATATGCCTTTTAATTTTTTTCCAGACAATTGAAGGAAATTGAGGACAAAATTTTAGAGGTGCTCTCCTCCTCTGAGGGAAACATCCTTGAGGATGAAACAGCCGTGACCATTCTCTCCCAGTCCAAGGTGCTAGCCAATGAAATTACAGAGAAACAGGCTGTGGCTGAGGTGACCGAGCGGAAGATTGATGAGACCCGCTTGGGCTACAAACCCATTGCCATTCATTCTGCCATTCTCTTCTTCGCCATTGCTGACTTGGCTAACATTGAGCCGATGTACCAGTACTCCCTCACCTGGTTTATTAACCTCTTCATTGGTTCCATAGACAACTCAGACAAGAGCGATGACTTAGAGCAGAGGTAAGTGCAGTTGATCGTTGAAATGTGTTCATGCATGTGATTTACGTAAAATCTTTTCAGAGAAATCAGAATAATATAATATAAATATATAATATTAATATAAAATATTTATTTTAAAAAAATTATGAAGTGAAGCAACTTTATTGTTTGAATCACTGGCTATGAACATAAAAGCAATAACACAGGGTGATTTGCGTAAAATTGACACATAATGTGTTTAACAATGATCAACTTCACATGACTTGGGACAGGAACAAAATTCTTACTTTTGAATGATGCTTTATTTTTATAGTATGACAGTTGTTAAAATAGTGCTTTTACAGTTAAGCCCCTTATGTTGTTACTCTTACTCTGGAACGTGGTTAATGTCTAATAAGAGAAACAATGGGTTGGCTGAGGAGCAAAAAATATATTTTCACGGAAGAAATGGGAAATCCAGGATAGTAAAGCAGCAGAAAAGCTTGGCAAAAGGTGAATTCACGAAATAAAGAATAAACTGAGAAAAAGAGCTAGAAAAACAAAAAATATAGCAAAAAGTGTCCACTACAAAAATTCTGCTTTCGGCCGGCAAAACTAGAGACTTAAACTGGAGCAGCAATGCAAAACAGGCAAATGCCAATCAAACGAAATTTCCCCGGATTGGGAAAATTAAAAAAAAACAAACTGTGCAATAGTGGACAACAACCTATAACCCCACCAAAAGGACACAAGTGGTCAGCCTTGACAAAGATCTGTAAGATACTTGTTGAGCTTCTGATTGAATTATAATAAAATTATAGGTAGGGTATCTTAAAGTACTTTTTCTTTAAAACATATGATATTTATGGTACATATTACAAAATACCTGTATATCCATCTTTTCCAGGCTGAAGATTCTGAGAGATCACTTTACCTACTCACTATATGTCAATGTGTGTCGCTCACTGTTTGAGAAAGATAAGCTGCTCTTTTCCTTCTGCCTCTGTGTCAGTCTACTGATGCACAACCACATGGTAGGAAATATGCACACTCGACACACGCTTAGTCTTTGCATCATGAAATACTGACAACACCACATCTTTCTTTCATGAGTTGGACTCAAAAGATCCAAAACTTTTCCTATATACACAAAAAGTCATTTTTTTGTAATCCATCCACCTCACCAGTGCAGCATATCAAGATACTGAATATCAAGAGACTGATTAGACCGCATCATTATTGCACAGTTGTGCATCAGGTTGGCTACAATAAAAGGCTACTTGACTTACTGGAGTTGTTATGCTCCAGTACTTAATAGTGTTGAGGGAGTGTACCGTAGGCATGCTGACTATAGGAACGTCCACCAGAACTGTTTCCGGTGAATTGAACATTTCTCTACTATAAGCTGTCTCCAAAAGCACTTCAGAGAATTTTGCGGTACATCCAAACGGCCTCACAAATGTAGACCAGGTGCACACACACCAGCCCTGGACCTCCGCATCCAGCATCTTCACAACCAAGGTTGTTGGACATGTGTTCCGTACCTGGATGAAACCCAGTTTCCGGTAAAAGTGGACTTTATGGCCAGAATAAGGCACAACTGTGCAACAATCATACACTCTCAACAGCATTTCGCTATGCCACACCTTCATGGTCACTATTACAGACTAAGACAGATTTGTGAGAGAAGAAGTGTGTGCAGAGAAAAAAGGTTTTAGATCATTGAGTTCTGCTCATGATTTGTTAACTGCTGTTCCCAAACTGGTCAACCTTTACCTTGCTTATCACATATACTTGCTATACTGTAATACATATGTACAAGTGGCACTAAGGATTGGGTAACATCTTAGGTGAATGAGGAAGACTGGCACTTCCTTTTGACCGGTGGTGTTGGGCTGGACAACCCTTATTCAAATCCATGCACATGGCTCCCCAAGAAGTCCTGGGACGAGATCTGCCGCCTGGACGCAATAGAGAATTTCAAAGGCCTGCGACGTGACATGACTCAAAACAGGAATATGTGGAAGGAGGTTTATGACAGCACAGTAAGTGTCACCCTCCGAAGCATGGCTGATGACTTTTCATCAAACTGTTTTTTTTAAAAATGTGTTTTTGTGTTTGGTTTAGCTGTGGCATATACAGTATGTCACAAAAGTGAGTACACCCCTCACATTTCTGCAAATATTTTATTATATCTTTTCATGGGACAACACTGAAGAAATGAAACTTTGCTACAATGTAAAGTAGTCAGTGTACAGCTTGTATAACAGTGTAAATTTACTGTCCCCTCAAAATAACTCAATACACAGACCTTAATGTCTAAACTGCAGGCAACAAAAGTGAATGCACCCCTAAGTAAAAATGACCAAATTGGGCCCAATTAGCCATTTTCTTTCCCCAGTGTCATGTGACCCATTGGTGTTACAAGGTCTCAGGTGTGAATGGGGAGTATGTGTGTTAAATTTGGTTTTATCACTCTCACACTCTCTCACTGGAAGTTTAACATGGCACCTCATGGCAAAGAACTCTCTGAGGATCTGAAAAAAAGAATTGCTGCGCTACATGAAGATGGCTTAGGCTATAAGAAGATTGCCAACACTCTGAAACTGAGCAGCAGCACGGTGGCCAAGACCATACAGCGGTTTAACATCACAGGTTCCACTCAGAACAGGCCTCGCCATGGTCGACCAAAGAAGTTGAGTGCACGTGCCCAGCGTCATATCCAGAGGTTGTCTTTGGAAAATAGACGCCTGAGTGCTGCCAGCATTGCTGCAGAGGTTGAAGGGATGGGTGGTCAACCTGTCAGTGCTCAGACCATACGTCACACTCTGCATCAAATTGGTCTGCATGGCTGTCATCCCAGAAAGAAGCCTCTTCTAAAGATGATGCATAAGAAAGCCCGCAAACAGTTTGCTGAAGATAAGCAGACTAAAGACATGGATTACTGGAACCATGTCCTGTGGTCTGATGAGACCAATATAAGCTTATTTGGTTCAGATGGTGTCAAGCGTGTGTGGCGGAAACCAGGTGAGGAGTACAAAGATGAGTGTGTTTTACCTACAGTCAAACATGGTGGTGGGAGTGTCATTGTCTGGGGCTGCATGAGTGCTGCCGGCACTGGGGAGCTACAGTTCATTGAGGGAACCATGAATACCAACATGTACTATGACATCCTGAAGCTGAGAATGATCCCCTCCCTTCGGAAACTGGGCCGCAGGGCAGTATTCCAACATGACAACGACCCCAAACACACCTCCAAGACAACCACTGCTTTACTAAAGAAGTTAAGGGTGAATGTGATGGACTGGCCAAGCATGTCTCCGGACCTAAATCCTATTGAGCATCTGTGGGGCATCCTCAAACTGAAGGTGAAGGAGCACAAGGTCTCTAACATCCACCAGCTCCGTGATGTCGTCACGGAGGAGTGGAAGAGGATTCCAGTGGCAACCTGTGAAGCTCTGGTGAACTCCATGCCCAAGAGGGTTAAGGCAGTGCTGGAAAATAATGGTGGTCACACAAAATATTGACACTTTTGGCCCAATTTGGACATTTTCACTTAGGGGTGTATTCACTTTTGTTGCCTGCAGTTTAGACATTAAAGTCTGTGTATTGAGTTATTTTGAGGGAATTTACACTGTCATACAAGCTGTACACTGACTACTTTACATTGTAGCAAAGTTTCATTTCTTCAGTGTTGTCCCATGAAAAGATATAATAAAATATTTGCAGAAATGTGAAGGGTGTACTCACTTTTGTGACATACTGTATTTCCTTTTCCCATGAAGCCTTAAAATTTCTTCTCAAAACCATAAATACCGTAATCTACCATAAGTATATTTATATATATTTCTCATTCATGAACACAGACATATTATCTTTGTGTTTTAGATCAGCTTTGACTTTGGAAAAAGATCAAAATTTTCTTTTCTAATTATGTCCCCATATAATTTCCAGACAATTATAGCTAGAGTAGAGAGCTGGCTATTGAATTTGTCACTCACACACAAAAATCTTAGTTGCCCTAGCAAACAAAACCTTAGTAAACAAAACAGTGGTAGCAGTCTTGGAAATATTAATATTTTTCCATACTTGGGTTTCCATTTTCCATATTTTTTCAGACCATGTAATTCCATACTTGTGTAGGACCACGGTTATGAACACACTCCCATTGATTAATTACAAACTAATTTTGTTCCATAGACATAAGATTTGCTCAGGAACTAGTTCCAATGTGCTGTGTGTTGCTCCCCCTTTCAACATGCCCCTCCAATTGCAATGCATTCATCATGCTCATACCCTGTAGGCGATATTCACAGAGATTCTGAAGGTCACGTTTACCAATTTGGCAGTTCGTAATCATGACAGGACGACACAGCTAGTAGAGCTAGGTTCGATTCCCCTTTCGGGCATCTCTCTGTGGAGTTTGCATGTTCTCCCCGTGCATGCGTGGGTTTTTCTCCGGGTACTCCGGTGTCCTCCCACATTCCAAAAACATGCTAGGTTAATTGGTGACTCCAAATTGTCCATAGGTATGAATGTGAGTGTGAATGGTTGTTTGTCTATATGTGCCCTGTGATTGGCTGGCGACCAGTTTAGGGTGTACACCGCCTCTCACCCGAAGACAGCTGGGATAGGTTGCAACATACCCGTGACCCTCATGAGGATAAGCGGTAGAAAATGAATGAATGAATGATGCACTTTTTAACTAGTGCTCCAACGCCTTGCTACAGCTTTAAGCAAAGGAAAGTGTAAGAGAAATGATTTGCCCGAGAGGTTACACACACCCTGATGATAAAGGAAGTATAACTTTATCTAATTAAATCTTTTCATTGCGGATTTTGCTAGAAGCAACTGTGTTATCTGGTTGTATGAATAGCTGTTAAATCGATATGTGGTGCACATAATGCTGCATGCGTACATGCTTGTCTCCTTGCTGCTGTCACACCGATACACACACACATACTGTTTGATTTATAATCAACACACTGAGCCACTACACTTCTAATTAAATCTAGTTTGTTCCAGTTGCAGAATTTACATTAGTTCGGTCTAGTTGCAAGAACAGCTGTTCAATCAAGCACACACGCACACACTCTTGTACACACACATGAACACAATCCCCAGGAGATCCTAAGTAGGTGTTTCCGTCTCACAGCACCTGCCAGCATATATAGCCACAACTCTCCACAAACAGCCCCAGGGAGATAATTCCAAACTTTCCACCAGCATTGCTTACATCCTCTGGTGCACGTTGTTCAGATTAATCGTATTGCTCCGATCCAGTAGCCTATACTTTTTCTATTTCATCTTTCTCTTTATACGCATTTCTATATTTTTAAACATATTTATCACTCTACCCATATTCTTTTCAACCTACACACATGACAAAACACCCTTATTGATGACTAGTCTTAGAACAGCTCAATTTCTGTACACACGTAAATGCACTAAAAAACAGATGGTACAATGATGGTGACTTTGATTAGCGTCATTAATTCGTTCCACAACGTCCGACTCTTAACCGAAACAGACATTAACCTAATCAATTTTACCCCTAAGAAATCAGGGAAATCCAATTAATCCTTTCCAGAAAGCCAGCATTATTAACAACAAAAAAAACTTTACAGTGATAGTTTTGCATGCAGAAAACAGTTCAAAGTGCATTATAAATAAAATAGTAAAATGACCATTTACGTTTACTTTGACCTTCATTGGAAATGTTATTCTTGACAGGAAGGTTTTGGTGGCCACATCCTGTCTTGGGGGGGACAATCATGTCTTCAATGAAGGTTGAACCTAAACTTATAACTTTCATTCGTCATTTATATTTAGAATATTTTAGAATTGTTTTATGCATGAAAAACTATAATTGTTAAACAGTAAAAATAAATTTTGTGTTAACATTTTCAAGAGTCAACTGCTGATGGCTTCCGGTGGTGGTTGCCGTTTTGGTTAGCTAGCTAACAAGATCTCAGTGTATAGACTGGTTGTATATCTCATCTCGTTTCATATTATCTACATACTGTAGTGTATATAACTCTGGGAAAAACTGTTGATTTTTGTTAATACTTGGGTTGTTTATATTGTTTATTTTTCTATAGTGTGTATTTTGTACTGCTCTGTACTCTTGCTGCTGTGCAATACAAATTTCCCCACTGAGGGACGAATAAAGGCATATCTTAATCTTAATCTTAATCTAATAAGATGATAACAAAGAAGGTAATTTTGTGGTTAAAAAAGTACATGAAGAACACAGTTGGACTCAGTGTGTTAACAATACAAACTCGCACAATATTATACATTAACCGGAGAACACACGCAAACCGAGGCAAAATTGCGGCCTACATTTGTTATGCTATCTGAAAACATGCTAACCAGGGTGGAGTACAAGTAGTACAAGGAAATTAAAAGATTAAAGAACGGAGTGGCGCAGACTGGAACAATCTTTTTTTCTGGTGTGGACGCAAGGCCGATAAAGGATAAAGGAGTGATTGCGTCTCATTAGATCCATCAAATAAAGCACACTATGAAGACATTTATGACAGCCCAAGTTTCAATGATATTCTTATTATAACAATATTATAATTTGTAATCCAGCCACCCTTCCCCTTCTCATCTGTTAACCGTAGTTTCGGACAGATGTAGTGAACATCAGTAAAAAAAAATGATACAAAAATAGGAATGCATTAAAAACTGGAATTATGGAATTGTGAGTAGGAAGTTTCCAGAGTGGTTAACGTGAAGCCCACACAGTTAGGAGACCCGAGTTCGATTCCACCCTCGGCCATCTCTGTGTGGAGTTTGCATGTTGTCCCCGTGCATGTGTGGGTTTTCTCCGGGGACTCCAGTTTCCTCCTACATTCCAAAAACATGCCAGGTTAATTGGTGACTCCAAATTGTCCATAGGTATGAATGTGAGTGTGAATGGTTGTTTGTTTATATGTGCCCTGTGATTGGCTGGCGAACAGTCCAGGGTGTACCCCGCCTTGCGCCCGAAGACAGCTGGGATAGGCTCCAGCATGCCCACGACCCTTGTGAGGATAAGCTGTAGAAAATGAATGAATGAATGAAGTTTCCAGACATTCTCTATGAGTTTGAATGTCATTCATTGTGGAGTCTTCTGCGGTAAAGCTCATTTACAAATGTGCAGGTGAGTAAAATGTATCTTCTGTTTCATAATTATCTTATTTGTTGTTCCGTGCCAACTCTAGAACCCCCACCAAACTCCCCTTCCAAATGAGTGGCAGGAGAAGCTGAGCCAGTTTCAGAGGATGCTGGTGATCCGATGTCTCCGACCAGACAAGGTCACTGCTTGCCGCATTTTCACACCATTCCTTGGTTACTGGTTTAGTCACTGGATGACACTGGTGTTTTCCCCAGATTATTCCCATGGTACAGGAGTATGTTTCAGACAGTCTGGGCCGCCCCTTCATTGAAGCTCCGCCCTTCAACCTGAGTAATACCTTCTGTGACAGCAACTGTTGCGCCCCTCTCATCTTCATCCTGTCGCCGGGTTCAGATCCAATGGCAGCTTTGCTCAAGTTTGGACATGAAAAGGTACTGAGACTCAGCATCTAAGCCTGGTGTCTAAGCCAAGTGCTCATCGTACACAGTCTTAAAGACATGAAATAAAATTAATAAACTAAATAGGCGGCTGCACGGTGGGTGAATGGTTAGCACGCAGACCACATGTGCGTGGGTTTTCTCCTCCCACATTCCAATTACATGGTAGGTTAATTGGTGACTCCAAATTGTCCATAGGTATGAATGTGAGTGGGAATGGTTGTGTATTTATATGTGCCCTGTGATTGGCTGGCAACCAGTCCAGGGTGTACCCGGCCTCTCGCCCGAAGTATGAAAGGAGTAAAAAAAAAACAAAAAACATTAGGATATTAATGAATAAGTTCCCCATCTGAAGTTTCTATAAATGTGAGTGTTCATATTCTTATCTTGTCATAATTCATAATCTTGTCTTGTGTCATAGGGCTTTACGGGAGATAAGCTGACCTCACTTTCGCTGGGCCAAGGCCAAGGTCCCATTGCTATGAAAATGATAGAAACGGGCGTTTCTGACGGTACCTGGGTGGTTCTACAGAACTGTCACTTAGCCACATCATGGATGTCGACATTGGAGAGAGTCTGTGAGGTTAGCATGTGAGGTGTCGTATGAACATCACCATCAATTACCCCTATTTCTCCATCTTTTTTAGAGCTGATGTATGATTGATAGCCCAAAATATGCTGTATTTCACGAATGTACTGTATTGTATAGTCCACGACCCAACTCTTTGGTGTGGTTGTTTTTAACAGGAACTGAACCCAGAGTCAACTCATCCCGATTTCAGACTCTGGCTCACTAGCTATCCATCTCCCACCTTCCCAGTGGCTGTGCTCCAAAATGGGGTGAAGATGACCAATGAGGCACCAAAGGGCCTACGGCCTAATATTGTTCGCTCTTTCTTAATGGACCCCATTTCTGACCCACAGTTTTTTGACAGCTCGAGCAAGCCAGTGAGTATGTGTGTGTGTGCGTGTGTGTGCTTGTTGTTATGCTACCATTACTGGGTGTTTCATGTTCTGATATCAATGATTACAATATCTGTTTCAGCTGTGGAAACAGCCTCGCCTATTTATCTGAGCCCACACCTTCCAATAACACATCCTTTACATTGTTGTGTACATTTCCTCCTGCCAGGCTGTGTTCAAGAAGCTCCTGTACGGCCTATGTTTCTTCCATGCACTCACCCAGGAGAGAAGGAAGTTTGGACCTTTAGGGTGGAACATTCCATATGAGTTCAATGAGACTGACCTTCGAATCTCTGTCCAGCAGCTACAGATGTTCCTTGAGCAACATCAGGTAGACCTAGAGACGATTCACTGCCATCGGTCAACATTTTCTGGGCATTGTTACTCCCGGTGCAGCGTATCATTGAATATTAGGAGAAATGACTACACATGATAGTTTGGACTTGCAGGTTTGTGCATAAATGCATCCTCACACTTCATGTGTTAATGCAAATGGATCTTCCCTTCCTATAAGGATTTTTTAAATTGTGTTTTACAAGTGGGCTCCGTGCCTTGTGAGCTTACAATAGCTGTATTCACGAATACCTTTGACATTTTTACATACTTAACTCTCAAACTCCTCACATCCCAGTGATAGAAATAGTATTTTTGATGACATGACATTTTCATGACATAACCAAAGTGTCACTGCATTACTTTAAATGTAAGCCTTCAGTAAATGCCACATGGGCCAAATCCTCCACCTAGTTCAAGGGGGTTTCAGCAATTTTCCAAGTTGAAAGGATAAAAATACAATTTATTCCTGGCATGTCCAAAGTGACCATTTGCATAAATGGAATCATTTGTAATTTTACAAGAATGAAGTCAAGATATTTAGAGAAAAAGTTGTAATCTAACGAGAAAAAGTGATACCTTTGTTTTGAATAATGTTGTAATCTTATGAGGAAGAATAACACAATTTTAGTAGCATACAGTTGAAATATTAAAGATAATTTTTTAAAGCCATAATAAAAATAAACTGAAAATTTGTGGAAAATTATGGTTTTAAAGTCATAATAACAAAAAAATCACTAGAAGAAAGAATAGAAAAAATGCAGAATAGAAAAAAGTAAATTTTATGACAATGAAGACCAAATACTGAGTCAACATACATTTGTAACATTATGATTTAAAATAATTTGTCATTTTAGTACAATTGAGTTGAAATATTAAAGAGTAAAAAAAATCTATTTGAAACATAAGCAATCAAAATTTGTTTTGGTAGTTTTTGCAAAATTAGGATGGAGAAGTCAAAATATAATGGGAATAAAGTTATAATAGTACAAGAATGCAATTTACAATTTATTTAAATATTTCTTTGTTTAAAAAAAAAAGACAGCAAAAAGGTGAAAAACATAGCAAAGACCAAAGACCTCTAATTTTTCAGTATGTGGCCCTCGGTGAAAAAGGTTGAGATGCTTGTGTTCATTGGTTATTGATTCAACAATTCACAGCTTCTTGAAATCTCCAAGATTACTATAGGGCTCTTTTGTAAAACTGTCGATTACTATAGGAAGTGCCGTTTGATGCCCTGCGTTACATGACCGGTGAGTGTAACTATGGAGGACGTGTAACAGACGACTGGGACAGACGGACCCTGCGCACAATCCTTGCCATCTTCTATGACCAAAAGCTTGTTGAGGATGAGAACTACAAGTTTGACCCGAGCGGGATTTACTACGCTCCAGCTAATGGCGATGTGAGTATTGCTGAAAATCACACTAATGACATCATGTTGGCATAGTAAAAAGGAAAAATAAAATTTTTAGGTTAAAATATTTTTATATAGGTTTGTAGAGGTGTGGCACACAGACCAGGGAGGACGCCATTACATTTTGTTGATTGTCTGTATGTGAGATTGTTTTACTGCATTTGGGGCCTGAAACAGAATTGTATTTATTTTGATGTGGATGCTACTCCATACTTACAAGTAACTCATGCAAACACCATCATCAAAATATTATTGTAGGATAAGACTAACAATCAGGACTGATGTACCGTATTTGTTAACTCGAGTGCTGTCCATGGTTTTCTCTTTTATCTGCACTTTGTTTATCAAGTATCAAGTATCACATATTTAACAACATATTTTATTCATGGAGTCATAATTACAAATGTGGTGTCTAAATCCGACTTAAAAGTGAGACGGTGGTACTTATCTGCCATTTCTCATTTATTTTGCAGTATGACAGCTACATAGAGTACACCAAGGCGCTGCCTCTCAACCCATCCCCAGAGATTTTTGGTATGAATGCCAATGCGGACATCACCAAGGACCAGGCGGAGACACAGTTATTGTTTGATAGCATCTTGCTAACGCAGGTAAATCTTTTTGGACGATAAATCAGAAGTGTGATGAACACAGTAATTATAAAAGTTTTACAGTAACATATGTAACCTATTAGTATGAGTGGATGTTAACCAAAAAAAAAAATCTAATTAAAATTTTGCAGCTTCACTCTTAATAATGCTGTTTCATCGGTGAATGCAGCCTATTACTAGTCAGAAAAAACATATAGGTAATGATATTTATTTTTGCCTAAATTAAGCATTTCCAAGCATAAAAATTGCTATATTAATTAAATACAGGTACTGTATAAGACATTCAGAAGACTCATTCAAAGACGTTGTCAAGAGGTGCCTTAATGTTACATTAATGACACATTAGCCACTGTTACTGTTTTATACATATGCAAAACGCGTCTATATCCGGTCGGCAGTGCGTGGGTTTTCTCCAGGTACCGGTTTCCTCCCACATTCCAAAAACATGCTAGGTTAATTGGCGACTCCAAATTGTCCATAGGTATGAATGTGAGTGTGAATGGTTGTTTCTCCATGTGCCCTGTGATTGGCTGGCGACCAGTCCAGGGTGTACCCAAGACAGCTAGAATAGGCTCCAGCATACTTGCAACCGTAGTGAGGATAGGTGGCATTGAAAAGGGATGGATGGATATTTCGAAGGTTATGGTTTAACCACAGAAAAATATAAATAAGGAATCCAAATTCACAGGAATTCACTTATCGTTGTATCATTTGGAACCAAACATATCGCCCCACATATAAATGAAATTTAAGACTGAATTGTTGAATTTCCAAGTATTTCAATGAGTGCCCTTTAGAGTATAAGAGGCAAACGATGGATGAAGTAATCAATGACCCGTAAAAGATTACTTCTGTCATGTGGTAACATAAAACAGGAAGCTTTGCAAATACATTGTGTGCCAACAAGCCTGGGCATCTTCTCACACTCTACACTCAAAGTGGCACACAATGCACGTGTTCATTTGGCGAATCACTGCTCCCTCAGTGGATATTTTCATTTTAGGAAACACGCATCACACCCCGTGAATACATGATATGTGCGTAGGCCCAAAACGAGCCAAGTGTGCACATGAAAAACACATTGACTCATACACTCAAAGGACCGACTCACATAAATACACAACGCTTCAGGACATTCCTTGGGGTCTCTTACTTGCCAGGCTTCAATATTGTATTATCCTCTGTTAAAATATGCAATGCAACATTAATTAAAAGGAAAATACAACTGCATGTTTCATTTGTTTGTTGAGCCACTTCCAAAAGTACACAAAAATTCTTTATTAGCTTGTCTTCCTTTGACATTGCCAAGACCCGCTGTGTCTTGCTGGGGCTTTGGTGGGGCTTTGTGATCCCACATCATTATCGCTCTCCTCTGGAAAGTTTGACTATGTTCGCTTCCATCGGATTATACCTTATTCTGACAGCTTTCCAACTTCAATGTTTCATACAAATCGAATCAAAGAGATTTCACTGCTTGATCTGCTTGCAAAAAGCGTCTCTACACCACAGGAGTCAGACTCCAGGCCTTAAAATAATGCATGTTGTGACTAATGCAAAATGGGCAAGCTTTATTAAAATGACAATGAAGTGTAAGGTCGAGAAGCATCCTGATGAAACACGTTTTGTCAAGAGTTTGTGGAAATGGTAAAATTAATTTTAGTAAAAGCGTGACATTTCTCTACACTTTTTGAGGAGATGATGTGCATGGAGCTGAATTAACTAATTAGAATGAAATATATTTATTAGGGATGAGCGAGTACACCACTATCTGTGTCTTTATCTGTTCACCTGTTAAAATTATCGTGTCTGTACCCGGAATGGGCAGGCATGAAACACAAGTCTGAAATTTACATGGATTGATGAGAAGTTGCTATATTTGTTATTATTCGGCTGTATGTGTACTGTGTATGTGTGATCTGTCAGACTCATTAGTTTTTAGTATCATCTCTTCTACAACTTAAATTGTTTTTATTAGTTACTTTTTCTACAATATGCCGTTCACAAGCCATGAAAAATTTGGTCCTGAAATGCTCCGCTGGCCACACTTTGGATAAGGCGCACATGCACTGGGTTGAGGTGTGCTGCGGCAGCATTGCTCTTGTGAGGTTTTAACAGTTTCCATGACAAAAGAAACAGTTAATCTCTTTCTAATGCATATTGTGTGGGAATTTGGAGTGGTTACTGTGTGTACAAAATAGGGGCTTTTTAGCAAATGAGCACTAAAAGTGCAACGTTGTGTCTGCATGCTCCCAAATTCGCACTGAGGATGTACTCACCACGTATGGATACACAAATTTTGCACATGTTTTTGCAAGTACCACGGTTTGGGGCTGCCGTGTACACAAACAGACAGACTTGCTGCCTGCAGGGGCAATCACAAAGCGTGAAGATTGAATACAGAATGCAGAAAACAGCTAGTGCCACTATATGTGCAACTACAGTATCAGAAACAATTGGATTGTCATTGGAGTATACTGTGGTTGTCTACAGCAATGTACCAATACCAAAAGGAAGGCACAAAAAGGAAGGAAATCAGTGTTTGGTTGATTGTTTTTGTTGTAGCATAGCTTCTTGGCAATAAATCATGGACAGTTGGAAAGCCTGTTTCATGACTTCCTTGAATGGTGCCACATTTGTAAGGAAGATGCATTTGTGGGCTGAGCAGCAAAAGTGAGTCAAATCTGCCAAATTTGCTCTGTCAATGCCAAACAGCTTTTGATTCTTCTTCATTCATTGAGATTTCGTTCGGCTTATGTTTCCCATTACAAACACACACATGCAGAACAACACAAACCATACCTTTTGTTTGTGTGCTAAATATTAGCTGCAACTACCATACATACTGACCTTTATCGTTTATTCATTTACTGGCTCCATTTAACAGGATTAATAATGTGTGCATCTCATCTAATACGTCCTCATCAGTCTCAATGACAGCAAAGCAGCTCGACACTTGTGGTGGAATTAAAGAGCTATTAGTCATCCCCTGACTCGTACTTCGCCGTCATTAGCCAATAATTATACAATTATACAGTGGCGGGTGACTGAACAAATGGTTGGACTCGATGGACAACAGATTCACAGATGAGTGTGAATAAGCATCAACACAAGCTATTAGTGAAGAAACACCGAAGAGCTGTTTGAGAAACCTGCAATCATGCTTTACCATTCAGAGGAGCATTGACATAAAGGGATTCCACTATCTCTTGCTGATGAAACACATGAAAGTCAAAAGTCAAGTCAAACCCCAGAATTCTGTTAACAACCACGGCCCCTACTGTCCTAAAGGTACAAATACAAGTGCCCTGAAAGGGAATACCTAATATGACTATTCAAAGAAGTCAATGGATAATTCAATTAGCAATAAAACATCAAAATGATGAGAGCCCTTCTCATCTAATCTCTGTTGCTTTCTTTCTCCATTCAGTCCCGCTCGTCAGGCGGAGATGCCAAATCCTCTGATGACATGGTGTTTGATGTGGCGGCTGACATCCTGAGCAAGTTGCCCGCAGACTTCGACTTGGAGGTTGTGATGTTACGCTTTCCTACCAGCTACAATGAGAGCATGAACACAGTATTAGTGCAGGAGATGGGGCGCTTTAACAATCTGCTCTGCACCATCCGAGACTCGTGTGTGGATCTTCAGAAAGCCATAAAGGTACACACACACACACACACACCCTCGAGCTGAGCCATTCTAATGAGGCTGTGTTTGTTTTGATAAAAAGTGAGGCTAGATGATGAATCATTATTGGTTTTACCATTTATGTGCTGTACAGCAATATCGTACCTGGACTGAATGATTACAGTGAGAACTCTGCTAATTAAGCCATCCAAATCAGATATTGTGGGCATAGACTAGTTCTTATTTTTTGTGTTATAACATGAAAATACATTATTCTTTGATTAATGAGCATCCTTTTCCCTGAAAACACTTTAATATTAACTAAAGTGCTGTGCAGAAATTGAGTTGACATTGCCTCCTCTCGGTGCTTCTAGGCGCTTCCAGACATTTTTAGAGTTTTAAAATTGTAGTTTTACATGGACAAAATGATTTGAAATGGTTATAAATGATGACTGGAAGGGTTAAATGAGTTAATGCCGCTTTGGACTTGAAGACACGATTGTTGACAAAGATGGATATGAGGAAGCACTGCTTTCATGTTTTGCTATTTTTTTAAAATGCAATAGCGATTCATCAAGTGCTGGCAACTTTCTTGAGCTCCATTGTTTGTTAGTTTGTAACCATGGCTACATAGTCAACTGCTGATAACGCCATAAATGGATGATGGAGAAGATGGGGAAAATTACTTCTGATTTCGATTTCCATACTAATTTCCTTGGTAATAAAGGCTAATCGGTTGCTGATAGCCATGTTTTTGTGATTAAAAATCTGCAACAGTACAAGACACTATTGTAAATTGAGGCAAAATTTGCAGAAAACCATCATTAACAGAAAAATACGCTAACTGAGGTTCCGGTGTATTATCACTATTACTACTTCTCAAATGTTAAAACCGTAAAACCCACTTTTTTGTAAAACCTTCAAAACTGGTATTATAAGGTAAACTAGAACACATTTTTGTTTTACACAATTGTAAATCAGATGCTGAGCAAATGTTATTGTAAAAACACATGCACAGATGTGTACTTTCAGCTGGAGCTCTATAAATGTAGAGTAGTCATACGCTATGACATAAACAGTAGCGAGAGGATGCATGTGGATGAATACAGCAGCATTACATGCCTCATTATGCCCCATTCAGCAAAGGTGCATTTGTGTGTCTTCAGCCACTTTTAGTACGCAAACATGCAATTTCATCCCCTTAGATGTAAGACACACCAGATTGAAGGTGTTATTAAATGCCTTGTCCTCTTTATATATTAACAATGCTACTGGATTGGATTTATATAGCGCCTTTCTAGAATCCCAAAGGGCTTTACCGTCAATAGTGATGGTAATCTCCATCTGTAGCCACAGCTGCCCTGGAAACATCCTCTCTGACCACCACCAACATTAATTCACATTTATATACGAGTGTGGGCAGCATTGGAAGCAAGGTGGGTGCAGTGTCTTTCCCGAGGACACAACAAAGGTGACTGGGCTGGTAGAAGCAGCATTTGAACCACCAACCCACCGATTCCTAGACCACCTGCTTGATCTCCTGAGCCAGTGTCCCACCTCAAAAAATATTGCTATTGCACAGATGTTTCAAATCATTTATTCATGTTCAAGTCTTTACCCTGACAGGTCATTTTCAGTCATTTTCTTTTTGAACTCCAGCTGGAAGAACTTGAACTTGTTTTAATAAAGTCTGTTGAATGTGGTTATGTGCAGGGGCTGGTTGTAATGTCTTCCGAGCTGGAGGAGGTGGTCATCAGCATCCTTAAGGGGAAAATCCCAGGCATGTGGATGAAAAAGTCCTACCCCAGCCTCAAACCCCTGGGAAGCTATATCAATGACTTCATGGAGCGACTGCAGTTCCTGCAGGTACAGAAACACATAGGCTGTCTCAAATCGAATACTGATTCCTGTCATTGTGCACGTAAATTAGGAAAGTAGAACTCAACCACTCCGGTACTCCGGCGAGTATGGGGGGTGGTAAATGTTCATCACTCTGCACTCAACATTTTGGCTGTTTTGCAGTATGCAAAACTTCTCAGTGTGAGCACTCAAGACTAATGCTACGTTCACACTACTGGCCACACAACTGGTCACGTATATCCATCCAATTTTATCCGTCCCACTTTATTTAAATAGCACATTTTATAAACACTGTTTCCATCGTGATGCACAGACTAGTAAAGTTATAAACAATAAGTAAAAGTACAAATTTACCACAGACAAAATTGAAAGATCAAATAAAAACAAAGACACTTAAAACAGTAAAATATTAAAAACAAGAAGTCAAACAATAAAATCAATAAATACAAGAAGCAGGTAAAAAAACATCCAAATTGGTCACCATACCCTGCAGTGTGAATGTCGTCGTAGGATAAGTTTAGAGCCAGTTGTAATATTGGAAAAATATTAAATGCAGGACTGTGCATATTAGACTAACACACATGGAGGACATGATTTATAGGACGACCGTCTTTTTGCCCTCTAATGTGACTTGAGCAGTGCTGCTCCACACCACTGTCCAAACGTCCATGGTCAAAGCTGTCACGCTTCAATATAAGACCACTTGGTTTCCACAACAACAAAAAACCCCAGGCTCCCAACAACTTGATTGCGTTCCATGAGGAGGTATCATGTGGCTGTACTAGAAAAAGATTCCTATTCATCATTAATCAGCTGAGGGAATGGACTGTGTGTGTGTGTGTGACATATGTGTGCATGTCTTCACATTACAGAGGCTTGCCTTCTCAAAAACATTTTAGTAAAGGAACTGCCACTTACCCTCAAAGCCTCTGTCGTCTTGTCAGCCCCTTTTCGCAAATAACAAAATGTGTCTATTTAAGTTTTGCATAAATGGAAGAAAACAACGTTAACAAAAAAAAATCATTGACTATGACTCATTCCCCTCATGTCATGTATTCCTGAAAAATAAGAGTTTAGAAACATACACACACACACACACACACACAATCACTGTGGGTCAACTGTGTCATTGTCCCCAATGTCCTCTCTGTACTTCTGTCTATTCAGGAATGGTTCGATCAGGGGACCCCTGCTGTATTCTGGGTCTCTGGATTCTTCTTCACGCAGGCCTTCCTGACAGGCAGTCAGCAGAACTATGCCAGAAAACATACGGTTCCCATTGATTTACTGGGTTTTGATTTTGAGGTCCTGGATGACATCAAGTACAAACGAGCACCGGATGACGGTAGGTTAATGAGAGGATTGGTGTGCGTGAGGACGAAAGGTTCATGGAAAAATTTGAATTATTATTATTTATTTGAGCGGCACGGCGGTTCGAGTGGTTAGCCCGCAGACCTCACAGCTAGGAGACCAGGGTTCAATTCCACCCTCGGCCATCTCTGTGTGGAGTTTGCATGTTCTCCCCGTGCATGCGTGGGTTTTCTCCGGGTACTCCGGTTTCCTCCCACATTCCAAAAACATGCTAGGTTAATTGGCGACTGCAAATTGTCCATAGGTATGAATGTGAGTGTGAATGGTTGTTTGTCTATATGTGCCCTGTGATTGGCTGGCGACCAGTCCAGGGTGTACCCCGCCTCTCGCCCGAAGACAGCTGGGATAGGCTCCAGCACCCCCGCGACCCTTGTGAGGAAAAAGCGGAAGAAAATGAATGAATGAATTATTTATTTGATATTTTGCTTTCAGCTAGTACATACATCTTTAAAAGTGGAAGCAATGTTGGCAAGGAACATTCATTCATTCATTCCATGGATGGATGGATGGATGGAATTTAATCAGAATGAAGGATTCAGTTTTAAGCAGACAAACAATATTTTCAGCAACAAACTTATTTTTGAACAACTCAAAACTACAAATACCACAAATACAACTACAAATACAACAATGCAAATATATAGTGGAACATTGGTTACCATTAATTCGTCCGTTTCAGAAAGTCAAAAAACCTTTAAAACAAAACTTGTTTTTATAAGTTTACAATCGGAGGTGTACATGCAGAAAATGCATATAAATAATGAATGTAAGTGATAAGTGAACATTGAAGGTTACTTTTACCTTCATTGAAGATGTGATATTTGACAATGTGGCAAGGAGATCAACACCACCTTCATTGAATCTGTTATTTAATCTAGTTATTTCATTAAGTCTGTCGTGTTTCTCACCACAATGACCCAAAATGGACCCAAAGAAGTTGCACGCACCAGCATTTTGATAAAGAAGGTGAGAAGCAATATTGAATTCAAGAAATAACTTGAATAACATTTAAAGAGGACCCATTATGTTTTTTCCACATTTGAAAGTGAGCCCTGAAAGACGTTTGGGATGGCTCAAAATGCTCAGTCTCAGAAGGCGTGGTAAAACTGCCCCTCTGTAATGTCACAGAGAAGCGGACTTCCTTACATGGGCATGGCTGTAACCCAGATAAGCTCTCTGCACTTCCCCCAGCTCCCCTTCTCTGGTTACATTGCTAGCAGTGGCTCGTAAGGGAAAGTCACATTTGCTCCTGATGCATTTTAATTTGTCAACGGCATTTCACACTAGTCTCTTTTTTTGAACATGGGCCACTGTGCAGCTGGACTAGCCGACAAACTTGCTGAAGGCCGACGCCTTTCCAACGTTACTTGATCATGCTGAAGAGTCAGAAGAGTAAGCAGAAAGTAACAGTTCATCAGTGTCCTAAATGTGTTTATTTTGCGTAAGTCATGAATCAAAAGCGCTTGTCTATGTAGCATTATAGAGTGTGCATACAGAGAGCGGGGGTTCTAGTAGCCTTTTCCTACCTCAATTAGTGTCTCTAACCGTCCTGAAAAACACATTAGACGACTGTCCAGTCTCCACTTCCGGATCGGATTTGGGATCCAACACATATGGCTGCATTTTAAAAGTGGACATTTTAAAATACACCGCCGTTCATGATCAACTCCTATAAAATTGGATTCATAGCTAGCGGTACAACAAGTCCTTTTAAGCGCTCGGGAGTGTGACCAACCACAGCGGAGTGGCCGTGCCTGGAAGCGGGCCATGGGTGGAATTCATTAAAACAGACAGTTGTCAGGAAGCACGAAATCCAAAGAAATACAGCTGAATAGGAGCAGATTCTGGAAGAACTAGAAAGCTTTCTCTGCTGATTATCGTGTGTAGCTGCTCTATAGTGGTGTGGTGGTTAACCTCTTTGCCACATTGTGTCTTTGGGTCACGACATGTCTTCAAAGAAGGTAAAATTAACAGTACTTATCCCTTTCATTCATCATGTATATGCATTTTGAATTGTCCCATGCATGTAAAACTGGAATTGTAAAACTACCATATAAAAATGTGTTTCGTTTTAACATTTTTTAGAATCAACCACTGCTGTTGCGTTTTTGTGCTGGTATGCTGGTATTCACATGCCATGTCTTAATAAGCACAAACATTACAAGCTAGCTCTGATTCGATTGCCTCAAGATGCTTGTTCTTGTTACAAGTCAGCGTGCCATCAAACTGATATCAAAGCTGGTTTCGTAAGGTAAAATTAGCACGCCTTTCTGCTTTGGAGCAGGAATGAGAGAAAAAAACAGGATAAAGCGAAAAGGATGAAAACTAATGAGTCAAAACTGAAGCTCACTCAGAAGAGGTGGGTACCAGTGGGTGGAAGATGAGAGAACATTGATGCTAACTGACAGTAGGCTGACAGAATACGAGGCGGCAAAGGCAGAAAACGAAAACATCCCAGTGTTGCATCAACATGCAAGCCTACTATCGACCCCATACTGTGCATCTGACTGCTCTGACTCTCTGTCAAAGTCTCAGACAGCTTTACCCCTCAATCAGCCCCCAGCTGGGCTTCACCACGCTGCTAACATGGCTAGGCTGCTAATGTTATCATGCTGACACTCCCATTATCTCAATATGGCTTCTTTTACCATCATTATGCTGGAAATATTCCTCTTGGAGCTTATGTGGTCTAAAATCTTGGAGACAATGAGCAAATCGATCCAAATGATAGTATCGATACCAAGGAAACCATCATTGTCACATGAATACTACCGTGGTGAGACTGATATTTTTCATTTCGTGTCTGTGCTTATTTTCACAAACAGTTGTTTGTTTTGTTGTTCATATTGTTGGACACAGGAAGGCTTTGGTGCAAAAAGCCAGTTTCAGCTTTTGTTGACTTCCTTTTGCACGGTTTATTTTATTTCGCTCAATTGTTGAGCAAAATAAATAAACCGATCAGTAAACTTTTGTTAAACTTTTAATTGTGATATTTAGTACAAGCAATACACAACACATACATGCAGTATCTAGTCTAATACTGAGCTACAACACAGGTGTCTACATCCGTGGCCTCTTCCTTGATGGGGCGCGCTGGGACAGGAAGACCAAACTTCTTGCTGAGTCATACCCCAAAGTGCTGCATGACACCATGCCTGTGGTGAGTACTGCACCACTAGAGACATACACTCTACATACACTATCGTATGTACAGTATACTTGTAGTCATCCCCCATTCATTTCTAATGAGTGGTGATTTTTGACCCTGTGAATGAGAGGGACCCAAGTGGAAGAGTGAGGTTACAGGGAGAAGAGATACAGAAGGTGGGGAATTTTCAGAACTCAGGGTCAACAGTCCAGAACAATGGAGATTGTGAAAAGGAGGTGAAGAAGCGTGTGCAGTCAGGATGGAACGGGTAGAGAAAAGTGTCAGGCGTGATGTGTGATAGAAGAGTTTCAGCTAAAATGAAAGGAAAGATAATACTAAACTGTGATGAGACCAGCCATGTTGTTTGGTCTAGAGACAGTGCCATTGAGGAAAAGACAGGAAGCAAACTGGCTGCAGAGATGAGGATGCTGAGGTTCTCATTGGGAGTGACCAGGATGGATAGGATCAGGAAGGAGTGCATCAGAGGGACATTATATGTTAAAGGCCTTGGAGATAAAGTCAGAGAGGCCAGACTGAGGCCAGCATGTAGAGGAAGTAGAGTAGTCACGGGGGTTGCAAGTGTGTCATGCATGTGATTCATGACACCCACGTTCTTGCCGCTGGCCCTCTATAGAAAATGAATAGCTTTTGTTGTATATTTGTATTAATGTAGGATACGCTATGCCATTATGCATCCACATAGGTCTGTCTACTACATTGGTTAATACAAGCATAAAGGTGAAGATAGGGAAGATAAGATAATGTTGAAAATCCTATTTAAAAGGCAGAAAACAAAAAACTACGAATGTCTAATGAGGTCTAAAATATTCCATATATGAATAAGGTATCATAGTCAGGTGTGGAACCAATTAACTGTGATAAACCAGGACTTACTGTACATGTACGTGATCAGTGCTAGGAATACTGTGAGAAGGAGTTGCAAATGTAAGCATTTAGCACCAGCAATGTGATTTATCACACCTCAAATCTGTTTGCTGTCGGTTTATGTGCGTCTTTTTTTCAACACCTTTGGAAAGCAGGTGTAAACTGGCACGGCATTACTACTCGTTTGCTTACTTTGTTGGTGTCTTGGTATATTTCCTAATTGTGGACAACGTCAAATGATATCAAATGAACTACGTATATATTTTTGTTAGATTAAATAAATGGTCACACGAGGGTTAATATACCTCTATTAGACATTATTGGCTTCATTATGTGATGATTTAAATGCCAAATGTCTTATTAAGCGATTGCAGAGCAGACAAATCTTTGTGCCTGCAGGTGAGCCCGCAAAGAAAGATTGCGCAACAACTTCTTGCATAAAGCAAGTTTATTTATTTATTGATTGTGCTCCTACAAATTCCCCACGGAGGTCCGGCAAGAGCAAAAACCTCCTCGCCTGTCAGATTGTGAAAATGGGGCCAATTTCAGCTTGTCCTGTGAGGAGGCTTGACAAAAATAAAGAATATGGTTAAGGCGTGAGGCTGCAGCTGCAACCAAGAGGATGATCACAGCTCCTCTTCAGATGCACAACATGGCCTTCCTTTGCATTACGCTCGGAAGAAGTGGCGCTTCTCCCATTTGCGTTGACGAACGAACGACGCTCGGTTGTCGGATGAAGTGGATGAAAGTAGACGGGAGATGGAAAGTGCCACAAGCAATCCTTCCTATTATGTTTCTACCTTCTTGTGTCTTTTCTCACATTGCTCTGAGTGATGATGAATAATTGCATGGCAGATTATTAACAGCATCGCTTTTTGACAAGAGCGAATGTAATTAAAAATGTGTTTATTATTTGTGGCGGAGAAAAACACAACAAAGCTGCTTTGAAATGCAAATCTTCACAAAGACCCATTTAGAAGCACATGAGCTAAGCCTGCTATGTTTTTTTAAATAATTTTTGATTGTTTTTAGCTTTTTTGTGGCCCAGTTTATCTCTTTTGCATAAGCAAGACTTATTAAAAAGCCTTTAGGGATTCCACCTTCTTACGACTTACGTTTGATATGAGGGTCCCCAAAGTTTTCATTTAGGAGGGAATGTTCTGTCTTTTTTCTTCCTTCTTTCATGCATTTATGCAAAATGAATGAATTAAAAGATCCATATTGTTGTCAAACATCACATATATTGGCACAGGTTTCCAACCTTAGGGAAAAGTGACCATTTTTGTGGAAAAAAGGCAAAAATCCCTTCATAATGCAATATTTGGGATCCATCCATGACACAGACACATAAATTAAAATTTTTAATCAGATTAATCAGTTTTCAAATTAATCATGATTAATCACCATGTCTCACTATGTCTGAAACAACTGATAATTTTAACTGTATTTTTATTGAAAGAAAGACAAACTACAGGGCAGGACTATGTATATTTGTATGTATTAACAGCAACATTTTAATCAAATGAAAAGATGGCACACATCAATTTACGTATGTGACACTGCTTTCTTTAATTTTCACCTGAAATCAGCTGGGATAGGCTCCAGCATTAACGCAATTAATGAAATAAATTCAGCAAAACGGCACAATGTAAAACAATGGCTTTTAAAGCTTTTAATGGTAATTGAAAACAAAAATGGGTTTGATCTGCAGGGAGAGCTGTCTTACAAGTTAATTCACTTTTCAGAGCAGGAAGAGGCTTTAACAAGACGTGTTGGGCATGTTTTGCAAGTAAAATGATTTAAACTGTATGCCTGTTACAGTTTATTAATGTGTAAAACATTTTTATGTAATAATTGCAAGATTAATAACTAAATTATTTGACATTTTTTCACCATTCATGCTGGGTCATGGAATGCCATTCCAACTCTGCTGGAATTGTACAGTCAAACTTCGTTTTTCGTACGCCCCCATTTTCATGTGATTGGGTTTTTGCTAAAATTGTGTTTTCATGCAATATTGCATGTGACTAGTCCATTTATCGGAATGCTTGTATGATTCCGTGCGATTAAGCGACCAACTCACTATCCGTGCATACTTTGAGTAAAAATGCTAACTAACCCTCATGGAGCCAAAGAAAGTTGCGAGTGTCAAATAGATAAAGAAGGTGAGAAACGCTATTGAATTCAGTGTTGATGATGTAGGGGAAGTCTGCATCAACAATAAGTTCCATCCAGTATTTAATATTTTTGTGTGCATGCAACGGATTTATTGGATTTACATTTGTGTATACCTTATTGGGAATACTGCCTCTGGCTTTGTCAAGCCATGAAGGAAAATCCAAGGAGCGCCGCACTCACAAAGTGCATAAGCTTTAAGGCCTTTCAACATCGGATTTATGATATTTTTATGAGATTTTAAAAGGATTTTGGACATTTTAAAAGCCTGCAATTTGAAATACATATTTGTAAAGTACAGTGAAATCAATGTGAAATCCGCATGTTACCCTAGAGCCAGGCTTAGCTACCATACAGCTGATTACCATCACTGCTTATCATGTACCTATCAGCACTCACTTTTTTCTTTTTTTTGGACTCTTCACTTCCATTTCTTGCCAGATGTGGTTGAAGCCGATGAAGCGTCTGGACATTGCAGAAAGGATGTGCTATTTATCGCCCGTCTATAAGACCAGCGAGCGGCGAGGCACTCTGTCTACCACCGGTCACTCCACCAACTATGTCATCGCCATGACGCTCAACTCTGATGTGCCTGCGGAGCACTGGATCAGACGTGGCGTTGCACTTCTTTGCCAGCTTAGTTCTTAAGTCAGTTATTTCATTACATGCCATCACAGATGCTTGGTCTCTTTCTTTGTCTTTAAATTGTGTCAATAGATTGTGTCACAATTCAAACATGTTGCCAAATGCTCACAGATGAGAGATTTTTGTTAATTATTAATTTTTATTGTTAATTTTTAAAGGAGGCAAATGTCATGGAAACAGCAAAATGTTGCATTTCACAACACATGGGATTGTTGACCTTCATTTTACTCATTATTTTTCAAAGAATACAGTTTACAAAAAATGTAAACAACCAACCAAAAAAAAGATTAAAACAAAATAAGCTACAGTTTACCCGAAACTATGTGATAAAAATGCATTTGGTGTTTGAACAGACTTGAGAAAGATGACTACATTCTGTGTCCTTTAGATTAATCACAAAGAATCAGGTGATTCTGTCACACCAAGTGTTCACCATTTCACAGTAAAAAGGCGAAAAAAAAAAATAGTAATAAAGTTTGTCAACATTCTAACTTGGCAGTACAAACAATTTGACAGTTAACACTACGCATGTACCAGATGCTCATGCTACAGTAAGATCATTCACGGGAGCTCCATGTGACTGGCAATGTTGTCAGCAACAGGATAAATGCTTGCGCGTGCACACACACACACACACACACACACAAACAAACAAACACTTGTGTTCCAGCGGCTGAAGCCAGGTGACGTAGCTTAGCTGGTGAGCAGCAGAACAGCCCATGGAATGTCAATGGAGGAGGAAGCTAGGAGTCAAGCACCAGCCACTGGTCACGTCTAAGTAGGCTGCCAAGTCTGATCATCGGGTCTTAAGTTCGCCTTCAAATGTGAGGAATGTTTTTATCGTTGAAGGCAGCATGATTGTCATTAATCAAAAGGGACTTACAGGAAAAAATGATTCTTTTCAACGGCACCGTGAATCCTTTGTGCAATTACAGTACATGAACGTAAAAAGTAGATATGCCCGCATGACGCAACACCCTTGAGTGTAGTTTTGTCTGATGAGATGCAGCACAAGCATCAGATTTACTGTACTGAACCGTGTCGCTTGCATATCTTGTAAACAACAACAGTCATGTTTAGTCCCCGTCATTGCTAACTTCAAAGTACTTGGCATCTGGTGTCTTAGGGTGCTGGTTAGAGGCAGTGGTTTTGTGTACAGCGGAACCCGTTTGAGTCGACATTTACGTAATATTTCCTATCCTATGGCAGTTTGTTGAAATTCATTTGTGAAACATTTACACGGTAATTTTTAATTGACGATCTTTAAGTTAGTACAACACATGATGTCCAAAACCAAGCGTGTCCACAGACACCTAAAAAAATACTTAAAAAGAAAAATCTGCATAAATTAAATGAAGAAAAATAACATAAATGTAGTAACAAAGTTAAAGTTAAGAAAACATTTAGTTTAAATTTATGGCAAAACAAAAAATTGGCTTATGGAAAAAAGTTGTACAATACAATAATGGGAATAAAGTCATGGTTATGAGGGGAAAAAAATCAAGAAAGTTGAAAGAGTTGGACAAATAAAAAAGGAGAAATGAAAAAAAATCAGAGAAAAAGTAAAAATCTTATGAGAATGTAAAATGAGGAAAAAAGTGACATTAGTAGTGCAGAGTTGAAATATTGAAAATAAATGTTTTAATGTTTTGGGGCACAAAAAGTAACATGAGGAAACTACGTTGGAGGAAAAGTTATATTATTATGGGAATAAAGTCAAAATATTATGAAAAGAAAATTCACAAGTTTATCAAAAAAAAGGAAAACAGTCAGGAACTAAGTTGATACTAATGATACGCTTTTTTACTTTTTTTTTTGATAAACTTCTTAAGCAAAACATTGGTCCTTGCATCCGTTCATTTGGCAGTAAGGAAAAAGACCCACTTTTCAGAAAAATCCCCCCCAACAGCAGCTGACAATGTAAGTCGATGTCGACGTTGGGCACTTTTTAACTACGTGGTCCACTTGGACAAGCTGTCAAACAGGTCCCGCTGTAACCAGAGCCCAAAAATGAACTAAAGAGTGAAGGGTTGAATTTCCTGCTTGTTTTGACAGCAGTAAAGAGCTGCCAAAACATGTTTTATTTAGATGAGCTATTGCGTTTTCCCCCAACCCCTGTTGGTGCTTCTGTGCTCTCCAAAGGAGGCCGTACTCTGACGGCGGTAGGTGCAGCTGTGGTGCTGCTCCAGTGGGCTGGGCTTGGCTTTGACACATGCGCCATCGGGATGATGATGATGATGACGATGATGGTGGTGGGGTAGAATACACCACACATGTACAAGATACAGCACAGCATGACGACAACATGCATGTAAGGAAGAGCGTGTGTAAACGTGACATAGTCATGAGATATGTACGCACTGGGCTTTTGGAATAGAGGCACGGGTTGTTAAAGCGACTCACAATGCAAGTCAGACCAGGCCTTATGTCGCATAGGTTAAGGCCAAGGAGAACAATACTAAACCCTACACTCTCGTCTCTCCGTCTGTTGCTAAAAGCCAAAATCGAAAACAATGCGGTCTTCAAAAATGGCGATAAGCAGCATGATGCCAAACCCGGTCAGCATGCCCAGATTCTGCAGGACAAAGTGACCCAACTGGCAACGCTTGTGTTCCTCGCTGTCTCCATGAAGCATTTCTGGCAGCTACAAAGAAGAAAGGGATGAGAAAGTTAGCACAGGAGATGTTGCCGAGTGGCTTACGGAGGAGGCCAAGGGAGGGACGTTAGGCTGCGGAGTGCAGGTGGACAGCTTACCATATCGACCAGAGCCACGTAGAGGAACATGCCAGCTGTGATGGCAAAGATCCAGCTGGTGACATTGTCTGTGTACTGGCCCACAGTGGTGCCAATCAGCATGCCAACGTACGCCATCAGGGCTGAGAGCAGATTGTAGACAATGGCCTGCTTCACCGTCATGCCCGCTTTCAGCAGCACCGCAAAGTCACCTGGAAACACAGAGCGTGTTTCATTCTCGTGCATGCAAAGATGTTTGCCTGCCAACAGGAGCTGCCATCAAAACGGTCGCGTGTCCCCTCCAACAAACGCACCCAACCTTCCCGCTAATGCGCTCGTGATTACACACGTGAGCCGAACCCTCTTCAGTCCTTGCCAGGCTGGAGGCGAAGAAGCGGCGCAATTCTCAGCGGAAACACTCTGGATTTGGAGCGAGATGAATATGAAAAAGGCGACGGCCTACATTTCCTCCCCGCGTGTGACAAGTGGCCTCTTTTCCCTGCTAATTACTGCCATGAATAAATTACCTCTCTGTTGTCAGCCATCAATCAAAGCTCAATGAACTCCCTCTCCCCCACCTCCTTGCTTCCAAACCCTGCCGCACTCCGACACGCCCGCCGTCACCTCATCTACTGCAATTAAAATTGGCCCTCGTTGCCAATTAGCTTCACTCCAGGTGGTTAAAGAACCCTCATGATCATCATCTTTGCCTTCCAGCTGCCAGTCGGGCACGCCTTTTCTGTTCACAAGGAGCCAAAGGGTGTGCTTGTCAAACTGCCAGCTCTGTATGACAGGCGTCATGCGGTGATCCCTTAAAAAGGCTAAACAGGAGATAGGGGAGAGAGGCTGAACTCTGCAATCTGCTTGAGACAAGGACTTTTGATAGCGCAGTCTTACCATCTGGATTCATGGAAATGAGAAATAACACGGGACCAGAACTAAAGGTTTGTGGGGCATCTGACAATGGAACCCGTGTCTCCCAGCATGCTGGCTTAATAGCCAATGGCTACACGTCTTAGGGCAGGTGTGTACTGCAGTACCAATTCATACTATCTCCCAAAAGTGAGTATACCCCTCACATATCCACAAATATTTTATTATGGACACTAACACAACCTCTGGATATGACACCGAGCACCTGCACTTAACGTCTTTGGTCGACCATAACAAGGTCGGTTCTGAGTGGAACCTCTCCTGGCAATCTTACTTATTGCCTTGAGCATCTTTATGTAGAGCATAGGGCCGGGCGATATCAGTATTTTAAAAATAAACATTTGCTTTAAGCACAATATCAAACTCAACCATATAATTGATATCGATATAGACTGGATTTGAGCTGTATCTCCCTCATGCGTGCAAAAAGGAGGGGGGAGGGGCGGAGCAGAGCCACAGAGGCTCAGTTGAAGCTAACAGGCTAGCGTGTTGAAGCTAACAGGCTAGCGTGTCTGCAGTGGAAGAAGTCGGCAAGGGATCAGCAGTTGTTCTGGTGTGGGTGCGGCTGACAGTAACCTGTTTGTTTTAGGGCTGCCACTAACAAATATTTTCTTTGTTGATTAATCAAAGCAAGCTTCAGATTAATCAATAATAATAATCATAATAATAAAATCGGCTTGGTCCAAGACAGACCTCGGTCTGATTTTCGAAATGCCTAAAGAAATCAGACAGAACGAAATCAGAGGATATTTACATATTGAAATAAACGATTCATCAAATACTAAAACAGTTGTTGATTAATTGGGCCATCTATTAATCATCAACTAATTGTTGCCGCTAGACAAGGGCAATTCCTGGGAGCTTTCCATAGAATCCGGAAGAGTTGGCTGCTCTATAAGCATCGTGCAGCTAATTAAATGGCCAATTACGGTATGCACTGTAGAACCACTGTTTACCTCGGCTGCGTCCCTATTTCACCACTCTACAGAAGCTTGAAGAGTTACGGTTCATTAAGAGAAAAAAAAACCTACTGGAGTTGACACTACTAATGACTAAAAACTGCTGCACAAGATTACTAATCATGCATGATTGGACACACAGCACTGTTACCGTTGCCAACTTTTCCTCTCAGTGTACACAGAGTGGAAGAGGACAGTACTGTGGCATAAAAAGCGCAGCTTGGAACAAAAATGTTTACTGTTGCAGAGTGAGATTGGCCCTCTGAGAGTACAAACTAAATGCAAATGATGGCTGTGGCACCTGTGCTGTTTTTGATTCACGGTTGCGCTGAACAACAAGTACGGTGCTTCAGCCTCTCTTTGCTTTGACAAGCCACTTGAGTGCTGTCAGACGAAATCAATTTTCCTACAGTGAAGAGAGCAACACGGGGGCGTTTTAAAAAGGTTTCATGGTGCAATCCGGTCACGAGACCTACCTGGATTCAAGTTCAAGAGGGAAAGCGGTTTCACATGAGGTAGTGTCCCTTTTGTTCTGCTCGCTAAACAAGTGATGTGTGCAGTCGCTGGTGCAAGAACATGACATGTTTTGTTTATATTTTATGGTTTGTCTCTGTGAGCAGCACTTACCAAGTTCATGAGGTAGTTCGTGGCAGAAAACAGCCACTGAAGTACTGATGCCTCCTGTGAGGTTTGCACTGAACGCAGCGCCTGAAGAGGGGAAAGGTTCACAGTGTCAGAGAGATCTGGAAGGCAAATCTGAATCCTTGGAGAAAGAAACAACTTTACACAATGTTCACAGAGCACATACATAACACTAACTTTGTGTGTGTATTAACTTTTAATGATACAACCTCTGATCTGAATGTACATTTCAAGGACATTTCAGATTCTGAAGCTGTTTTGTGTAACATCTGAATTGGAATGATGGAGACAAACATACTCCAGGGTTACAACAAACTGCAGGGACATTTAATAATTCATTTGAACATGTTTAATACAAAATACAAAAGTGAAATAGTTCAGATATGTTAGTAACTGAGGGCACTCGCAGTCCAAGGGCTAGATCTGGTCTGCCAAGTGCTTTTTTTGTGGCCCAAAATGTGTTTTGTTTGGAAATATATATTGACTGATTGTATGAAGATGCAACAATAAAAAACAGACGTCAGGTGACCATGTACCACATACCAAATTATCACCGTCCAATTAACAGCATAGATCTGAAGATGTTGTTTGTCTTAGAAACAACATAAACGGATGCTTTGTGTTTCAGATAAAAAGCATTTCTGGCACAGCGGCAATCATATGACTAAAGCAGGTAATCTGTGCTCACCATGGCAATAACAATGCAGATCTTCTCTTTCTCAAGCCGGTGTATCAGTACAATTATGCCATCACTACAAGCCGTTTTTAATATTTAGAACAATATATATTTGCTTGCAGCTGGACTGATGGAATTATGAAAATGGAAACTGAACACTGAAAATAGAATCATGTGTACTGACTGACCACTTTAAAAGGGGACCTTTTCTGCTTTTTTCCACTTTTCTGACCTATAAATGTTAGACTGTTGTATTCTCATGTTAAACGATGCCAAAGTTTCAGATAATGAGGTTCGTGCATTTGGAATTGAGAAGAGAGACGCAAGCTTCCTCATGGGCGTGGCTGTATGCCAGATACTGTCTGTGCCCGCCCCCAAGCTTTGCTTCCCCCGCCCTGCCCTAAGCTCTGTTTCTGTGTTTACTGTACATTGTCAACAACGGCTCTCAGGAAGTGTGTCTTTTGGTGTAAAGTAAAGCTACAGTTGTTTAAAATTCCTAACGACGCCACCATCAGGCACAAGTGGTGGGAGTTCCTGATTCCCTACCAGAAAAAAAATATATATTTTAATCTGTGAAAATGTGCCAGTATGCAGCTGGACTAGCCGACAAACTGTTGCTGAAGCCTGACGCCTTTCCAACGTTATTTGCCCCACTACTTGAGAAGCACTGCACCAAAATGTTGGTGCAATGAGTACCACAAGCTAGCCTGCATGCCTTGCGGCAGGATATATGGGTTTTGTGCACATATATTTATTTGTATGCCCACATGGTGCAATGGGTAGGTTGCTTTGTATGTCGTGTGTGTTGACGTGCTGTGTTGGTTTGTGGATCGCTTTTGTACAAGCTACATATTGCAAAAGGAATTTGGAAATGCCAGGTGGGCCGGATGAAGACGATAGACCATAGTATTATTATCATCATAAGGCTGGACACATTTTGTGTTAATGTTCATTAAACAACCTCACAATTAGTATAATGATAACAAGAGAGCACAATTGTTCAGCGACACTTAAAGTTACTATGCTTCCCATGAACGTTGTGGCTTATCTGTGGGACAAAATGAGCTCCAAATGAACCGCATTGCTTGTTTGTTTTAAATGAAAAACAATGAAACTCTGATAAGTCACATTTGGAGTGTGAAGACGAGAAGATAGGCGTTAACTCTAGCTGGCGAGCTACAGTAGCTAACTCCTGCCAGTGACAGCTAGGCAAACGTGTAAACAAAGATGCAAGATAAGTTGAACGGCAATAAGTTTGATAAGGGCATGGATTGGCGTAGCCTATGTCAAGATGTCAAACTGAATCCATGAGGTTTAACAGACTATTCTCGAGGCAATGCAGATCCGTTTTCAGCTCAATACGAGTGTTGGCAACCCTATGTGACACAGCATGGATGTACTGTAGGGTTTGCCTTTGCACGCCCCATCGTTTTTTATTGGCATATGCCGATCACATGTTTACAGAAATCGGTTGGTATTGATTGGTAGCCGATAGATCGGAGGATCCCTACTCTTGACAATATAAATGAAAAACAACATCAACATTGTTACTTACCGATGGCCAGTCCATCGCTGAAGTTATGCATGCCATCACCCATGATGACCATCCAGGCAATGCTGGCAATACCAGCGTCCTTCATCTCCTGATCCGAGTGGCAGTTCCCACCATGGGAGTGGCCATGTCCATGACTGTGGTCCTTGGCCTTGCGTCCGTTCACCTTAGTGGGTGAACGCTTGTTGGGGTTTGGAGCTTTCAGTGGCGTCTTGTTGGTGGGAGAGTGTGAAGGTATCTGAAGCTCTGTGAGCTGTGTTTCATTGTGATCATTGTCACAGGGAACGGAACTGCTATCAGCACCTAAAAGAATCCAGATGTCAAATGTGGCTTTTGACTTAGTGGAGGGAAAGTCTGACTGAAAACTACTCACCATCACCCAGCGCCTTCAAGTGAACCCACTCTGCATCTGAGTGGTGATTTAATTTATGATCTGACAACTTCCTGCCAATCTGGCCCTCTTCACACACTTTCTTTATGCCCTTCCAAGTAGAAGCACATACATTCTTAATGGGTGAATGACATCTTACAGCAACTATGAATTCAAAGCTTAAATTGTGCATCCAAAATGTCCCTCTGAACCTGGCAGCAATAAGGATGTAATTAATCTTAGCTAGCTACTAGGTGCAGTTTTGCTCACCCGTTGATCCCTGTAGTGCTTAAACATGCCGATACAGTGCTCAATAATGAAGAGAAGGTAAATGCCAGCCAATGCTGTCAAGCCTTTCCACACTCCATCAAAATCAGTCGCCAGATCGGTGCCATGGCTCGTGCTGCTGTGGTCATGCTGCCCTTGAGACTATTGACAGGACAAGACAGTGAAAGGTTGGGAGATAGAGACATAAAGCACACTCATCCAGTTGCACCATGCATGGACCCACTGAACAACTAAACGGTGTCCGGAACGGATTAATCATATTTGCATTATTTCTTATGAAAAAAATGTATGTGGCTGTTGTATATTTCGGGTTTTGTCACATCAAATTAATTATGCTGAACATTAAATTCCACTAATTGAAATGATGGGAGCTCTTTTAAGCACTAATGCTTTTGTGTTGCAGTATGGCACAGATGTGGCTTATTTCAGACTCTAATTGTCTTAAACTCACATGAGGCAGTAGATGAAGGAGAGCGTCTCCGCTGAGCGTGCCCACAGCCAGGGCCACAAGAAAGGTGAGAAGGAACTTGAAGCAGGACTGGTTGAGGATGGGGACAAGAACAACACCCAAAAGAGATAGGAGGCTGATGATGGTGATGGACACGAAGCCCCACACCCAAGTCCAAACTGGAGACAGAGAGAATAAAGCAGATTGGACGTAACTATTATGTATTTGAGTCCATCGAAAAAAAGAACAGGTCTAAGCTGATACAATTTATTTAAAAATTTAACTTGGTATTAAGATTGTCAACAGCAGATCACAAACAGCGGAAACTTCAACCTCACTTTTTTGTTGGCTGAGTGAGTTCCTCCTTATACTCGTGTTAAAAAGTGTTAGCAAAAAAGTATTTCTTGTAGGGTTTTTGATCCAAATGTCCTTGTGATGACACATGGCCTAAAGTAGGAAACTTAAAGTGACACTTCAGCAAATTCCTACTTGCTGGGATGTTGATGGAAGACACAAGGCAGAGCTGCGTGAGGAAGGTGCGCTATCATTTAAACTGTCAAAACAGCACAAGGCCAAAGCGAAAAAGTTTATGACTATTTGGTCACAGAGGACAAAATGCTTAATGTAGTATGAAATTCAATGTCACACCAGTGATGGTGTGTTTGCTAAACCGAAGCTGGATTCTTCACCAGTGACATTTGGCTATAGGCTTTTTATTGACTGAAACACACTGCGCATGTAATGCACACCTTACTGCCAGGAGACTGGAGAAACAACAGGAAAAAAGCACCATGATGGAAACAAAGAACAGAACTCAAATGAAATGGCTAGAATTAATTCATTAATTAATATCATGACGTAAAATCCACATTATGTATACCATATTGACCTGAATAAAAGTATATTTTTCCTGAGAAAAACAGACAAAAGGCCATCTTATAATCAGGACGAGAGCAGGGGTGTCCCGAGAGTGGGCCTGTGGCTTTTTTTCCTTAAATCGGCTTTCTGTACCTTTTAAACATACAATTAAACAAGACATCCTTTGATTTTACCATATGCTGCCCTCACTGAGAAGAAAGTTTGGACGCCCCTGGCCTAGAGGTTTATACAAAACAACAGGCTGCCACTGTACGGTAGGAAGGTTAACCAAAGTACTCTCACAAAACTGAACCAGCTGGCATCCATTAAACTCACTCTCATCCGGACCATAGCACCAATGTAACCTGCCTGGTTCAGCCAGCTCAAACCAACATCCGCAGAATGAGAGTCAAGAGCACTAGCCATTGAGTGAAATGCCTAGACTTTCAAGTCAACGTCCAGAGAGCTATGAGAGATACCTGAATTTCCTCGCAGGGATTATTGAAGAATCTCCTTCGATCGATCGATAGAGTCAGTGATAACTGACACATTTCACAACTTAAATACATAGAATGATTCAAAATAATATAAAAGTCAAAGCTGTGTCTTTAATAGAGCGATCATTCTTTTTGAAAGTAATTAAAAACAGCTGCCACCTTCCTCAATAACAATAATCAGAAGAACTCAGAATAAAAGTCATGGAAACTGCAGTAATACAGCAGGGTAACGGGCTGAAGCAGGAATGCTCAGCGTGAGCACAGCCCAGCGGGAGCCAGGAGGGAGGTGGGAATCACACCTAAGTCCAGCACAGTACGAATGGCCTTGTGTTGGAACGCCCTAAGATAAATCTCGAGTAAACACAGAGCTGAGGAGGAGAAATATCTAATAACTGTTAAAATCACACTGGCAGACACATCGCCTCTCCACATCTAATGGACCCCAGGTGGGGAAGTTTGTGACTAGATGATGTGAAACATGTCTTATGCCTGACAGAGTGGTCTTTAGAGAGATCGAATCAAGCTGTCATTGTCCCATTAACCAGCTGCAGGATTAAGAAACGTTTCCCACGGCAGATGTCCCCACTCACATAACAGGCATGAACCCATTATGGCGGGAAGAGCAGAAGCAAAAGAGGCCATAATGTTTGTGTATTGATCACAAAGCCACGTGCCATTACAATTCAGAGAATGTTGAGAATGCCTGTCTCCACAGGTTAACATAGCCTTGTGTTTTCTTGTTGGCAATGCAAAGCACACAGCAACATGGCAAGCCATGAAAGTATCAGTTAATTGATATGTGCATTTTTTCACAAATTAAAACAGTTCCTATGTGCCTTAACATACAATTAAAGGTCTGACACGCTTTGGTCGAAATACCCCAAGAACCAAGACTGACAGTAAACCTAAACCCCAGTCTACAAGGCAGCTGGTTTTGGTGGGCTGCCCTGTCTCATGCAAAAGAACAACAGCGCCTGCGGGCATTGCAAGAAAAGTTTCACACAGAAAAGCACAACCCAAATCAATGCACTCTTATTTCTACAAGTGAATGGAAATCCCTAAGCTCCAACATTACAGAAATCAGCCCCTGACCAAGGTCTGGAGCCCCAACAGGAAGGACTAACAAATGTCAATAAAACAAATCCACTTTGCTTTGATGCCTTCTGTGACTGGGAGGTGATGTGAGGATGTGTGATGAGCTGCATGCTGCTACTGCAGCTCTGCTTAGCTTTCTTTGTCGTTGCTTGTGAGAAAACAATGGCAGATTAGACATTTATACAGATATATATATATGCAGACATACATTTACTGTACGTTACCTCAATCACACTAAATCAAAATGCAATCAAAGACTCATTGTCTGAAATAGTCAATGATACTTCTCACTTGTGACATTCGCTGGTGATTCTGTAATAAAGCGGGAGCGATCACAATGGGTTTGATATGCACACTGTTGCTATTTGTGATGACTTTCATTATAACTTTAGCATTACCAAATTGCTTGTTGTACAGTTTGAACAACAACAACGATAACAAGCCACACCTAACACACTTCTACAAGGAGGGGGACAAACATACACACACACAACCCCACTCGCACCCAAAACGCCAGCATTGCCACAACGGGCCTCTAAAGCCCATGCAGACCCCTGCACCATCAAAGAAGCTGCTCTAAAGCCAGCTGCAAAAAAACGCACAGGATCTTCTCCCATCGCCACAGTTTGTACTTTTGAGCAGCTGTAAATTTTTTATGTTTTGCAGTGATGTTATGATATTTTGCAAGGACAAATCTACACCAACTTTGTTAGAAATGTAAATAACAATAGATATAAATAAGTTCCTGGTTATCAGCTTTGAGAATCAGGAAGTTATTGGTATCAAAATGTAAACATTAGGTATTGTTATTGTTAGATATTGTTTTAAGCTCAGTTTTTGCAGCAACCGCTGGGATGACGCATTTTGTTCGGCAGTCCGTGAACACACCATAGTTGTGTGCTATGATTGGACACACTGTGACTCGGATTCCATCTGTTCTTCCATAATCTATATTGTCATTCATTAGTGGTGAGTACTTGTACATTTTGTACTTTAAATACAATTAGTAGGTGTGTTAGACAAATTTAGGGTTTAAACCTGGAATGTGCATTCAGCTTGTTAGTTTCCGTCATCAGTGAATAATGGCCATCCAAGAGCACGGGTTCTGGAGCTGAATCTAATCTAACAGTCTTTACAACTGTCTTTATTTCTGCTATTTGCTGGTAGGTGTGGAACATAACCCCACAAAAAGTGGAGCTCTATTGTAAATACAAACAGGAGGGGCCAAAACTATTCAGTAATTGCAATAGATGATCAGTAAGATTTCAGTGTGTATGTAGTTTAGAAAAAAAACTCTTTCTGCCAAAGTTCTGTTTTCTGTAAAAGATAATCCTATGAGACCAGCACACAACATCTACACTTTTATCAGTGAGCCTCATTGTTAAAAGTAAAAACTGAATGCACAGATAAAAAAAAAATCTATAACCCTCACTTCCTCATTTTATTGTTACCACCATTTTACTCTGCCTTTAAAAGCCAAGAGGCTAAAGTTGACTGCAGTACATAACGGCAAGTCTACAATCAATGCACCTTATATAAACTTCAGTCATATTATCAATATGCATTTGTGCCAATGGCATCTTTTATGTACTTTATGTGTGTAATTTTAGCAGTGGGCTGTGATGAGGTGGTAGTTGACGTTGGCAAAGAAAAGATGGGACCCAGTGGTCTGTTTCCTCTCTCCAATTATGACTTTCCTGTGAACCATGTCTCAGAAAAATGGTGCAGTGTTCAAACTTATGCACTCCTAATTGGCACAGCACAAAAAGAATGGGATTTCGAAACCAGTGAAAAACACCTGCAAATTTTCTGCGCTCCCCTACGGATCCCGGCAGGTGGTAAATGGAAGGTACTGCCACATCTTGTGGTGATGCCTATGGATGAATCTTGGTATATCAGAGCCTCCCACGGGCGGTTTTCCCACTAATGAGGAGCTATTCGTGGCCTTTTGAATTGTTCATGCCATTTCCATTTTATCACTTTTGGTAGTACCACAGTGCTCTCTTAGGCACATACATACACACACACACACACACACACACACACAGGCACTATACATCCAGAAGAGAAAGCGTTTTTAATGACAAAAAATTGTTTGCATTGTGCTCCTTCAAACAGACAGTAAGATCTGTGTGTATACTCGTGTGGTATATTGTGCTATGAATAACAGTGTGTTAAGACGCCATTTTATTTAAAGTACACATCACAGTTATTGTATTGTGCCCAAATTAAATCTATTGTGCACACTAAATAACGCAACTGATTTTCCATTGCCTCATCTTCCACTTGTCAGCACTTCTGCCCATTAGTGTGTCATGTTGTGTGTTGCTGTAATCACTTGATTTCATGGATTTTATCAATGCTATTCGGTTCAATATTGTGATGTTACGTCACAAAACAATTGTGTGCAGATTGATGAAAAAACACTTTTTTTTTAAAACAGAGTAACTTTGAATTGTGACAAATAGACATTTGTTCAGGCTGTTCTTTTAAAGCACTATTGATGCTGGCTGGTGGTGTTCCTTTTTAGTTCTTGGTTTTAAAACGTGCAATGTGAAACCAAATAACAACAAAATCAGATTCTTATGTAATAGTTCACATTACCACACAAATGTAACATGTTAATATGTACGCAAAGTGTCTGAAAAGTGACGTGCATGCACAAAAGCATGCTTCACTCACATTTTCCTGCAGTGTGATCGGTGAAATAGCATTGATTTCATTTCCGAGCTGATACTGGGTAAAAATTTAGGCTGCTTAACCTCACCAGGGTTGTGGTGACTCTATGTGTAAATTCACCTGCACTTGGAAGTTGAAAATAAAATATGTTTAAGAAAACTCCTTATAAACTTGGTCTTTCAATAGATAAATAAACAGTCAAAATTATGAGACCACCCTAGTTTTTCAGTTTATTGATCTGTTTTAATGGCTGGTACAATTAAAAAGGTACATTTGCTTGGACAAATAATGATGAAATGAAAGTTTATGAGCTCTAGCAACTTCCATGGGTTTCTTGATAAGAAAAATCAGTTCTTCCAAGAATGCCAAAAAATGTAACATTTGTGAGCTATTTTTGTTGTCACTATTATATTTGTCCAAACAAAGGTACCCATCGTTGTACCGAGCGTTGAAATGAACAAGAAATTGAACAAACAAAGGTGGTCTAATAATTTTTTCCATGACGGTAATTGTTTTTTAAATTTACGTTGATTTACAATTTATGCACTGGTGAGTTTTCATCAGTGCTCAGTATAGCTTAAAATGAGGTTAATAAAAGATGATCCTCTCAGCTTTTCAGTATATGAAAATGAAAAGAGGTTGAACAAACCTCTCTTTCCTAATTCATTTCACTTATCACAATGACATACACTTATGTCGGACACACAATATTTTGGGGTTGGACGTTATATGTCTGGTTTAACATCAAAAGAACTAGATAAAAATGCCTCCTACTCAAGAACAGCTTTGTATCGCCTGTTAAACAAATCATAATTTGAACAAATGTAAAATGATGCAAATGTGATAGCAAGCTGATAAGTTAAGGGTGTTGTTATCTAACCCTCTGAGTTAGAGCTTTTATATGAATATGAATATCACAGAGAGGTATCACATTTTTCTTTGATTTTTTTTTTACCTTATTAGAGCCCTCCAGACATGAAATAACCTATAGTTTAGACATAATCAGAGAAAATAGGCTGTTTAAGACAAGGACAAAACATGTGTTAAGTGATGTCGAGGTTTCAAAGTTGAGTTTTAGCTTGGGGTTGGTTACGGCCTGCGTTCTCAAAGTGGGGTACGCAGATTTCCTTAAGGGGTATGCACTGGAATGGGTCGTTGTGCATTTAGTGGCGGGGCAAGTGTCCTTGGGGGCTCAAAGCAAGAAATTCATGGGGCCCCCAGTGGCCAATAAACAAACATTGCAGTCTGCGCAGACAGCGTCTGTACTGCTGTGCTTTTCTGCTTGGTGAATAATCTCAGGCTATATGTGCTTATATGTCAATTTGGCCTTGTATTTAATTTATTTAAAATATAAGTTTATGTACCTTTATGTAATTTATGTACCACATATTGCCATTATGTACCACATTACTCAACCATTACGCATAGGCTACAGGATCACTGCAAAGACACAAGAGACAGCCATGGCTTCAACCATTAGCAAACTAATGAGCCAACTAGTTCAGCTCCAAATGAAAATCCATATCGATCGGACCCTATTCAAATAGAAACAACCTATTCTTGTCAAGAGAATAGAATATACTGTTTGTTTAAGTTGATAGAGCGAATAAAACCCCTAATAATGAGGTGAAAGTTTGATTTGATTGCTTTTTCTCTTCAAAATAAGGAAAAACAGTACTTTGTAGAAAACCGTTTTATCCTTGTTGCTACCTGCAGGTTTTCTGTTTTTATAGTGAATTCATGAGTACCATATGAGTTGAGTCAATTAGATGCTTGGCTTCTTACCAGTACTGACACTGTCTAAAGCTTCCTGTTCCACATCCATCTGGTGGTAATGGCGGATGCACACTCGACTATCTATCTGGTACAGCAGGGCAGGACACAGATAGGCGAACTGGTTTGGTGAGATGAGGGAATCGGGACTCAGCCCATAGTAGTTGAGGAGCTGAGTCAGGTTCAAACACTGTGAGCAGACATTGCATGTTGATTTAAAATAAAAGTACAAATAATTCAGACAAGGAGTAGGCAATTACTGATAATCACATAACAGCATTAAACGTATTATTTATGAAGACACAAGAGTGCATACCTCCTCATGCTGATGAAACAAGCCACTTGCATGTCCAGACAAATCAGGGCCTGGGACTGTTGGGGCGTCAGGCCCCCCTGGTGCTTCTCTTTTATGTTTATGAGAGTGGCTGTGGCCATGATCATGACTGTGTTTATGGTCATTGTTATTAGACAATGTTGTGAGAGGTGAAACCGTTTTGTTTTGCCCACGTTGTCCTCTGACCCTTCCTGGCTTTCGTAGCTTCTTGGGCTTGGTGTCTGTGGGAGTAGGAAAAGAGTGCATCTCTTGATTGCCATGAGATAAGTCAAGTTGGCCAGAAGAGGGCTGGTCTTGGGTCGTGGGAGCAATAGCTGTGCTGATTTGCGTTTGCACAAGGTTGGGTTTGTCACTCATATGTATATCAGAATACCCATTCTCTTCTTCCTTGGCATGATGATGATTATGTTCTCCATCATGTAGGTGATTGTGGTTATGATTATGATCATGATCATGATGGTGTTTATGGAGGTGTTCTTTTGATGCACCAGAAGGTGACGCAGTGGTCTGTTGGCTGCACCCTGTGTGATCTTGTTCTGTGTGTGGATCGTGGGAGCTGGGTTTGTGATGTGGATGCCCATGTCCGTGTCCTTCACTGTGTGAGTGAAATCCTTCCTGCACATCAAGAATATCTAGATGAGCTACATGGTCATGACCAAGGTCGTCATGAGCCATGCCTACCACCTTCACTTCACCCAGACCCAAGCTAAGAAGGAGATTCTGAAATCCGTGAAAATCTAGCTGGTCTTTCTGGCCATAACGCCTGAATAGCTGCTGGATGTAGAATTGCTGCTCCTCCTCTAAAGATGCCCTCTCAGGAATTGCAGGCTCTGCAGTCGGAGAAGATTTTCTCACATATGGAGCCTCAGAAATCTGAAGGTCGTTGTGGGTGTGGTTGACATGGTGATGACCATGGTGCTGATGATGCCCGTCTCCATGACTGTGGCTCGACTGATGGTAGAGGAAGGTGAGCACACACAGGAAACAAAATCTTGTGTGCATGTGGACTTGCATTGTCCTCAACTTCTGATTTCCTGTCAAAACATTACAAAATTATATGAGTATAAAATAGTAATCAAATCCACAAGGCCATTATTTATTTTATGAGTGGATGCATCTGATGAATTTCAAAGAAAAATACTACTGTCTTCATTTTCATCTTCATCTTTCATTTTTATAGTGCTACTGATGCACCTGATTTGTGCTGTGATTTCTTAAGCTTCTATATTATAGGTTTCTTTCTCTTTACCTTCTGACGGCTCCCGCAGTTCATGTCCGGGGGTCAATGAGCTGCTGCTCAAATAGCTAAAGCAGGTTACTAAGGGGAACATGCACTGTGTGTATGTGTCGATAACATAATAATTAGGACTGTCTTCGACAAAGAATTTTCATTGTAAGTCTTATTAATTACATTTTGTCCGTAGTTCACTAATAGTTTTTTGTTTGGTGACAGCTAACGGCAACCCCTACAAATAAAAATATCATTTGTTTTTTTTTCTACCTCAAACAAAAAGGCTAAAACACTCTGATAAACAAATAAACACTGTAGGGATATAAAACTACAGCTTAAAGGCTGCTGACAAGTTGCACATTACTTTCTGGAGTCAACACAAATTAAGCATAATTTTGTAATCAAAATATGCTTTTTGTAAAAATGTATGGTCAGCAGCAGCCACAGTCACCCTCCGTGTAGACAAAATGGTACAATCTTGATCATACGATCATCATACAATAATCATAGGATCAATTATACGATTGAACTGCAAGATTGATAGTTGAATCAGACGTCTCCAAATCGGATTGTCAACTATTCTAAGACACCCCCAGTAAAAATGTTTTGTAATTCATATTGTAAATCCCACATTCTTGAGTAATGTACATGTGTCTCTTTGGGGCTATCGGAAACGTTTTCAGGTCAAAACACCATTCCAGGCTCTCATCCACACGGAAGGACAGTTCTAGGTGCCCTGAAACTGTATATTTAAACTTGTTTACAGATTAACAAAATCTGAAAACGCCAGCTTGTTGCTTTTGTATGACGGCCGAACTGCTGTTCTATATCACAAACTATGACATCACAGATCCATCGCCGTGACCAGAAGTGAGCTTTGATAAGAAACCAAGATAAAATCTAAATATTTCAAACTAGAACTAGAACACTCTATTTGTAGAACCAACTCTTCTTCTATAGTTTTGTGTGTCACATGGCTCTGTCTGTGTGTCACAGTGCAACATGTAGCTGTGCTTTGTATATTACAAAGTGATACAACGGCAGAGAAAATAACGCCAAGCGATTTGTGAGGTCTGATTTTTTCTACTAGGCATTTTGTGATAAATGTATTATTCTTTCGAACACATATTGTTCTGAGAAGCCAAACTTGTTACTTAACTGTCCCTAGCAACAAGCTGGAACTACTTTCCTCATCACCGAAACCCAACCACAACTCAGCTCAGGACACGAAGTGGGGAGTGAGTCACTGTTGATGGACTTCACTGCTTATGGGGGCGTCATACAACTTCATGTCAAAAATTCAGAACTATCCCTTGAAATAGTGTGCATGTGCATCGATATGCATGGCCTCCCCCCGGACCAAATGTTTTAACCCAACGTGGTCCACCCCTGCTCTACATCACTGCCTTGCTCTAAGAATTACATGCTTAATAATAAAAAAAAAAAAGAGATAAGCCTTATGGAACACGGCATACCCTTGAGAGAAATGTGCAACAAATTACTTGTTCTCCCCACTCCAAAAAGCCCAAAGCAGCAATATCACTGGAGTCAAATGATCCTCATAAGATCCCTTGTGAAGCCTGAGGGTAGTGGATGCATAAATGCTGGGAGTGCGGATGAGAGTGGGCTCAATCTGGGGTCAGATCAGAAACATTCTTGGCACAAAGCAAAGATGAGGCAGCTAAAAAATATAAATAAAGCCACTGGCCTTGTTTGCCAAGTTTATACTGAATTTACGACAAGTATAAGTGCCACGAGAGAGAATATGATTTTGGTCAGATTACAGATGCTGGCATGGACACAGTTGTCAAAGTAACTTGAAAAGCACAATTCCCAACTTGTTTTTAATATCTGCTGCTAAAAGTTTACACACAATCTGAAAGTCTGTGGCTTTGTTTATTCTTCATCAACTTGCAGATGACATCAGTTTATCAACTACTACTGGTCAACTGCTGGTTACTGACTTCTTCCTCCCAATATAACATAATTACGAGTTTGTGTAACAGGAGTAAAACTGTAGAAATTCATGATATATATATTTCTTCCAAGAATTGCCGCTGAGAGGTTATCTTCTATAAATTGGATAAGCTCTAAATTAAATAAATATATAAATAAATTGAGTCATGGAAAGGAATAACACACCTGTTAAATGCATACTCGGTGAAATTGATTTCGGAGCTGTGACTTCATTCATATTTGAAATTGCATGAAGAAAATTGAAGCAGGGCGACTTACCTCTGTTGGCCCTTGAATGAGATGTGTGAAATTAAGCGTGATGGTGCTCTGACGAAAGATTTCAGATTGAGGGCAGTTCAAAACCTACTTCACGGCTATCTACTGTGTTTATAAACACGAGACAGTGTCGACCTATGAACCTCACTGCTGATAGGATAGGATAGGATAAAACCATGTCCTATTTTAAGATCACACCCTCTAGCCTGTCACAGAGCATACTCTGTTTTCCTGATTACAGCCTTTGTTGTGCTTTAACTTAAAGAGGGAACAATAAACAATATTTACATGTGAAGAGAAATTAAGTTAAAAATTAAAGGTTTAGGTAAGGTTAAAAAGTAAAATTAAGGTTTTTGTGTTCACCAAGTGGAACTTAGTGAACACTTTTGAAGAAGGCTGAGAAAAGTTGACAACAAAAGAAAACATTAAAATAAAAAGTAGTAGTCATAGCTGGCAGTGACTAAGTGTGAGGATAACATTAGGACTGAAGACAATGCCTGTTGTGTCATAATACATGACATGTGAGAGCCCTTCAAATAGGATGTTCATTACTCATTGTGAATCAAGCCTTGGCAATTGTAAAGTATACTATTTGTAAATAATTAATGTGGAAAAAGAAAAGAAAATGTCACAAGAAAAATAACAATAAAAATAATAATAATAAATAATTTGGTAACTCACGTTAATATGTTTGGCCCCAATCTTGATGCTGAAACCTGCACTCTGAAAAAAAAAGTGGACACAGATTAATATTTATACTTCACTGGGTAATTGGAATGAAGTCGTTGCATTTATTTATTTGTTCCTTTAAAAGCAAAGCAGGTTCGAAAGTACCCCTCTAAAAATAAATAAATAAATACATACTGCAAGTGATACACACTTAATGGGGGTAAGTAAACATGTTAATCAACAAAGGCAAACAAAAACTGTTTTAATGGCTGAACGTGAGGCTTAATTAATTTCTGGTGAAGAGATATTTTGCAAAAGTGTCCTGGGGTACTTTTGGCTGGTGGCCACTCCTGGAAAGGTTCACTACTGTACCATGTTTAAATTAAGCGTTTTATTAACAAGGGAGAAATAATTGAGAGCTATCAGTCTGGAAAATGTTATACGGCCATTTGTAAAGCTTTGGACTCCAGCAAACCACATCCATCCATCCATTTTCTATATAGCTTATCCTCATTACGGTTGTGAGGCACAGTGGGAGCTATTAACAAATGGCAAAAACATGGAACAGTGGTGAAGCTTTCCAGTAGCCAGCCAACCAAAATTACACCAAGAGCGCAGCAATGTCTCAGCCAGAGGTCACAAAAGACCCCACAACAACATCCAAAGAACTGCAGGCCTCACTTGCGTCGGTGTAGGTCAGTGTTTATGAACCCATATTAATAAAGACATTGGGCAAAAACAGCTTGCAGTTCTAAAACTAAAACCTCTGAACAACAAAAGAACATTAAGGGTTGTCCCAAATTTGCCCGAAAACCTCTTGATGATCCTGAAGACCTTTGTGAAAACAGGGCTTGTATGCTTAGCCTTTTCACAAGGAGAACAGGTGTTCCTAAATAAAAAAAAATTCTTAGATTATACAGTAACACACATGTGGACTCTTACATAAAAACACAGTGCCATCATAATAAGCCCCACATCTAGTTGGGACTGTGTACGACTATCATATGAATGGATGAATATGTCTATCATATGAATATGAATGTATCATACAAAGCCTGGCATACTACACAAAAATTCACATATCATGTGCCAGTCTAAAGTCTAATTTCTACATGCGTATGCGAGTGAGTTAGTCACATTGGTCAGCCCTGGACAATACTAGGTGGTCTGACGAGATTACATCTGGTGTCAAGGTAACGCCACATTTCAAAAAAGAACATTATACCAAGAGTAAAATGTTGGTGGTAATGTGATGGTCAGGGGCTGTTTTGCTGCTTCTTTAATAATGATTTCATTTACAAACATCTCTTTGTGTTCAGTTGTGTTGTCATTGGCTAATATTTAAATTTGTTTGATGATATGAAACATTTAAGAGTGACAAACATGGACTTTTTCACACTACTGTATTTTCAAATTTTCAGTCAGCCTATTGCTTCAGTTCGAGTTTTTTTTCTTTTCCCTTCATTTTTGAACATTGCTCAACATGGGAAAAAAAATCCCATGTCTTTTCCGGGTCAGTGATGACAACATTTCTCGCAAATTAAATAGCTGACTTTCAGCCTCTGAGCTGCTTCATATGATTCTCACATGACCAAAAATGTTTTCTCATGTCAGTGCCACGCATGGGACCGCAGAGAACCACAAGAAAAAAAGTATAAAATTTATTCTATTTTAAAAAGAAAATGCAAGTTTAATTGTACTTTTTCTTTGATAAACATTTGAAGAGCACAACTGAGTTTCCAGCTTCCGTTCCTCAAGTTCTAAAATCCTGATATGTCAATATAGTTCATAGTACTGTGGGGGACTAAAAACATGTTGTTCTTCAGATTTTAAAAAAAAAAACAAAAACAAAAACAGATATTTAAGAATGTGAGCAACCACTGAGATCTCATTCATAGCGCATCAGATGTTTAACTCTGAGAGGACAATGCTTATCTGTCCAATTACATGATGCAAGAGACTGATGATAAATGGCTGACATTTATCATGAATTCTTTAAACCCATGGGACCCTCTTCTGTATCCTAAGGCCTATCCCAAAAAGCCTGCAGGTGAGAGCATTCATCGTGTCATCCATTCAATGCAAAACAACATCACAAGGTCGAGTTCTGGTCAGATGTTTATTTACCCTCATCATGGGAATGAATGCCATATGAATTTGGAGCCCTGAATGTTTTATTTGAGCCATTCTTGGTGGAATAAATGTACATCAAATCGGAACTAGCACTTTATATTTCTTCATAGAACCAATACTGACAATAATGGACCTGAAACATTCAGAAACGCTGGACAAACTGTTTTGGACAACATTTTCACTCCATATTGTGATATTTTAAATGTTGTTTTTATATTTCTTGGGATCAGGTCGCTTGCTTTGAGCTTAAGGTTAGCTGTTGAAAAATAGGATGAGAAATTGCTTCCTGTTCATAAATAAGTGTTTCACCCAATTCAAAACCACCCCCCAGATGTGTACAATTATAATTTCTGTCATTAATCCATTCCAAAAGGTCTGACAATAAACAAAAGAAAACATACAAAAACTGAATAATTTTTCTCATGACACACCCACATTGTACAAAAACCAAGATGTGTAATTGTTTTTTCGAAAACCGGGGCTTACAAAAAAAGATTCCACTGAAGTATTACTCAATGTTCAGATCCATCAATCCTGCAACTGCACACCATGATCTAATCGATTTGTGATTACCTAATATTTTGATTAGTGCCAATATTTAAATATTCGTTCAGTCAGTAGGATAAACATCTCTATTAGCTCATGTAGAATATGGTATGTTTTAGTCAAGATATACAATAAAATGTTACTGATTGACTTTGTTATGAGTAAATGAGTAATGAGTAAAGTTTCAAGGTAAATGGCAAAAAAACACAGTTCTCACTTAACAAGTATACATTGGTTATACACGCTTCAAAAATATAAACTAGAAAACCTGTATGTGAGGTCAAGCTGTCACAGCTTAACACTCATGGGCTCATCCACCAGCAGGTCTCAAGAAAACAGCAGACAAATCGGGAAATGTAAGGGGATACAATAAATCTGGCCCTATCCTCTTATTATTACAACTATAAACAACAGAAATAACTGAACATGATGATGGATGAGGTAGAATCTGTAGTTCATAACATATCACTTCGGCCAGACACAGGTGCATTGATGATGTTCTATCATGAGGAATTAAGTTTCTTCACTCGGAGTGGGATATAAGGCAAATAAGGAATACTTAAGCAAGGATGAACTCAAATTAAATATGACTTTGAGAAAAAAACAACAGCAGGAAGCAGCCCTTACCTCCTCTCAAAACACGGCAACCAAATGTTCTTGAGCCAAGGTAAGACTGCTAAATGTTTTGAGGTTCAGAGGCTCAACTTTGGATGTGTGTACAGTGTGTGTGTGTGTGCGCGCTCCAGTCAGAGAAGAGGAGTCACATGACCAGTTACTGACTGTAGGTATTCATGTATACTTTAATTTTCCATGGCATTATGCAGGGTTTAGTACTTGACCTTACAAAAGAACAAAAAGAAATTAGTTAATAGTTATTCCCCTAATATGACTGTTCTTACATTTAGCAATTTAACCCAAATTGAGTTGGGTGATATTTTTTAGAAACGTAAACAAGCCGAATTGACGACTCAGATGCTCTCATCGTGAGGAGAAGGAACCATCATGTGTGGAAGTATTTGCTTGGCAGTTCGGTTAACGTGGTATGAAATCATTAAACACACTGAAGAACCCCCTCACGACCTAAACAGGTTGAAATGGCGATAAATCACTTCTTACAGAGCGTGAATGGAAGCTCGCAAAGGTTAGCTTAGTTTACAGTTTACAGTGGCCAATGATGGCACGCAGGTTGTATTTATTTTTGAACACAGCTCGTATTTGCCATAAATACACACGGAACACACGTCCGTGACAATCCTTCAAAATAAGAGCACCATTTGCCGCAGGTCTGCATAAAGAAAATTGTCATTAAAAAAAGTGTAATTAAAAATAGCTTACATATGCAGTTGAAATTGCATGGGTGACTACATCTTCCTGCCTTTAGCAGCGCTGCCTCCTGCCTTTGGAACTCCACATTGATGCAATTCACATTTTCACTTGTCAAAACTCACCTTTTCAAACTGGGGTATTCTGTTTTACTGCATTTATTGTTTGTTTTTTGTATTACTCTACATTGTATTTGTAATTATCCATTGTTTTATACCATTATTTATTTGATGCTTTTAACTAAAGTGTCCTTGGATGCTTTGAAGGGTGTTTATCAATAAAATATAGTTGCATTGATTATAAATATTAATGAATTAATGCACAGAAGCTATAATGGAGTGAGAACAGTTAATAGTTCACTTTGTAAAGAATTTAAGGAATTTCTTCTAATAAAATATTTCTTGAGATTTAAAATTAACAAAACATTGTAATCCTCCTGAAGTGAGTCTTTGTTGCTGGGCTGTCATATTACACAGCATTAGTTTGATCAAACAGATTCTAGTAAACTGGAACATACACACAGGCACAAACCTACTGTGTCTGTTGCTGGCAACAAAGTGTGGGAATGTTGCTATATGTGACAGACTACAGATAGTGTGTGAAATAAAATGAACACACCAGGCTGGTTGATGTTTACCAGCTATTTAAGTGATTAGCAAAAAGAAACCTTTACTGAAGAAAGGTGGCAAACCTCTAAAATAACCCAGAAACAACAGTAACAGGATTTGTTTCAACATTTGTGTATTACTATAAATGTGGAGGAAGTAAATATGACCACTATGACATACTCTGAGATGCAGTGAACTTTGAGATGTACATACTCACTCAATCTTTCTTCACTGAGTGTTTGTGATTGTCGGTGTGCAGTTTTCTTCCCCAGATGCAAAAACTGGGTCAGGTGTGTTTCAGATGGAAAGTTCCTTTTGTTGCCTTTTATAGTATGTTTCCACCACTTTTGAACAAATTCTGCATACTGGCTCATTTGTGTCGATGGACTCCTTGGTCATTACCACATGGGAGCTGTGCCATTGGGCTTTGCAGGCGTCTTTTTCCTCCTAATTTTTGTTATTTTGGCTTGCATTGCTCCTAATGAGGGTCCACTATTTTACAAAGAGACTATAAAGTATCTATGACTGACAAGAGGTCTCAAACCATCCAAGCCTGTTCTATGAAGCTTCTAGGTGCACTCTCATAGGAAAATGTTTGGACACCCCGGTCGAAAACAATACAATGGAGTGAAATATAGTCATAATCAGAATTCCATAATCTGCAGTATAGTGTAGCGTTATTTTTGTATTAAAGTCATTTGTGATTTCTTCATAACAGTAATTTTTTTTAAAGATAGCTCTTTTATAACCAAACAAGGACAAACATCGGATTTCGTATAACTGGACCTTTGTTTGCAAGAGTAATCCATTACATTGTGACAATATTATGTAAACTATAATGTCAACTGGTAATTTTTCCAATAATGATGGGCCAAGTATCAATACTATTAAAATATATACAGTATAATACAAATATAGATATTTAATAAAAGTTATAAAAATGGGGTTGCAACTTCTTGAACTCAATTATTCACCTTTATTCTGTGAGCCTAATATGACTGATGATAACATAATGTGCCAGATCTGGTCACAAACCAAAACATGTGGATCGGGACATCCCTAATGTGTAGTACTATATTTTCATTATACTTTTCATCAATGTCATGTTAAAATCACGTCATCTTGAAGATCCTATCTCGTAAAGTCATGTGACACCCCTACTTACAGAACATAATTGCTGTGTTCAAGGATCACCGAATAAAGTGGAAAATCTAAATACTTGACAAAAAACATTACCAATGACAAATCATAGGCTTTCCAATAGAGACTGACATTGCAGTATTGCCATTCTCAACGAGCAGCGGGTGCAGTTGTGGGTCACTCTCCAAATGTGCTCCCAAAAAAATAAATTCATTACTCTCTCCAGCACTGTCCATTACAAGCATATGCAAATGCATCCGGCTACCCAAATTAGAACGTAAAATGTTTGGCCACCGTTAATACGAACCAAAATCAAATGCACTTCATGACAAGCGGTAAACAAAACGGATGGCTAAAGTATGAAGGACTATTTACGCCTTCACAGTCACATACATTAACGATGTTTCATGGTGCCCGAGCATGTGCCCGTGCCATGGCAGCCAACACACACCAAATCCCCACTTAAAGCTTCCCAAGAGGACGTAAAATAAAAGCCAAACTTGATTCACTGTGACTGCGCATCTACACAACGCATCCATATGTTCCATCTTGCACGCGGTGAGGATATACGGTGGAAGAGTCTCGGCACATGCAGCGTGATTAACGCTGTGATTGACAACAATAATGGCCAATTTTCAAGGTAAAAGATGAAAACCAGCAAACGGAACAGTCGTCCAGCTCACACCAAAAAGGCTACCTCATCCTGCCTCTCTGATGGCAGTGTTAGCACCTTGCTAGCACTGGAAAACCACAGCTTCCAAAAACAATACAACACTTCAACTGGCTAACATTAGCTAGCTGACGACATACAGGAAATGAGCATACAATAATAGACCTCGACGAGGACAGTCTTTAACATATTGTTTTAAAGTCAACGTTCAACAAGTGCTGAATTGTAGTCTGAGCGCGTGGAAGGCAGCTCGGGTCCATGTTGTGGGAGTGTATGAAGAGTAAATGCGTTTTTATGTAGTTACCTCACTCGAGTGCCGTGTGCATCCCCTCTCCGCTCGGTACCAAAAAAAAAAAAAAAAATCCGCGTAATTTACGTCATGCGTCACGCAGACAACTCATTCACCAATGCTTTCTACGCATTATCCTTAAAATCACAAAAAAGGAGGAGCAACTGCTTACGCATTTCACGCAGTGTGCCGCGGGTTGCATGGCGGCACTTGAAGGCTGCGGCAGACTATCCTGCATGTGACTAGCTGGGAACAATCCGTGTCAGAGTTTAAAGGTGCCTTCCCGTAAATGTTTGTGAATATATATATATATATATATATATATATATATATATATATATATATATATATATATATATATATATATATATATATATATATATATATATATATATATATATATATATATATATATATTATTGTGCTATATTAGATATTTTTATTTTAAAAATGGAAATACTATACAATGGATATAGCTAAATAATAATAATAAAAATGCACAAGTGGTTAGTGTGTAGGCCACACAGCTAGGAGACCCGAGTTCGATCCTACCACTTTTTCACACCACTGTATGTGACGTACAGTCCCAGACAAAGTGCTCGTATCCAAAATATGACACCTTTATCATCACATACAATAATTGTTTTGGTTTCATGTCGTAATTTTTAGCAGCTGATATTTTACCAACTGAGATGTAACAAAGAGTAAAAGGTATTGATCAACAAAGCACCTTTGATAAATAGATCTGTTTATTTACCTTCTGTGTTTACAATTTGCGGCTTAAATTGAACCAATATTTGTCTGATTTTCAATCAGATTTCAATTCAAGCAATTGTACTGTGAATACAATCCTTATAATGTGAACAACCGACTTCGCCTGGCTGAATGTATGGTGGATGGATTGGATGCTCTGAACAAATATGGCTAATTTCTGTCGTCCTTGCACCAGAAAAGCCTGCTTCTCAGCAGTTTATCGTTCCAAGTTTGCTCTCTCATGAGTCCCCTGATCACAGGGAGATAAGCACAGAGTGATCAGCAGTGTTCACTCTTATGTGCCTCAGGGTTTGTGAGTCATTAAGCATAGCTGAAAGTATCATTGTGGCTTCCTGCGTCATTTAGCTAGTATCTGATCCCAGCAGACACAGGATAATACGTGCCAATAACCACAACGAAGTACAAGTTGGCTCAACTATTGTCATATATTTCCTTTTCCAATAGCCCTTGATGTTGATTACTGAGACAATATTTCAAACACCACAACTAGCTTGTTATCATTATGGCCAATCTTACAGAGGTAGGCTATGGTGATTTTAGTAATCATCTATTCTCTTTCCCTCTCTCGGGCTTTACTTTCAATGATGGTAACATTAAAATGAATTTGTCCATTTTCTCCCTTTTCGTTCAGTGTGGAACGTGTGTGTGTGTTGGGGAGGAGCTATGTTCCTGGCAATATTGGCAAACTGACAGGCCCAGTGACACTCTCTCTTGGAGGGCAGCCAAATACATAAAGAATAGGAGAAAAGCGAGCAAGAGTGCAGACACGCTTTCGATATCAGCTCATTAGCCACCTGTAAACCACCCTGATGAGCACTCATGGATTTTTCATTTCTGTTAATCTAATAGAGCTTGGTGTAAGTCCAGCATGCGTGCTTGTTTTCCCCTAAGGTGTATTTTCTGTTATGTACACAGAAAGGCATTATAAGTTGATTGATAGTTGTTCAACAAACTCCTGTAGACCTTCAGTGAGTTTATATGAGCATAAGTGAGTGTGGATTGATGACAAGTTGATTGACAACTTGAAACCACTAAAACACACACGGTCCCACAAATCATTTATTACAATGTGCCAATCTGTCTTTGTTTTAAGCTTTTGGGGTAGGCAAAAAGGTGAGGTTGCAGCAGCTCATGTGTAATGATGAGATCAGTGGTAGAAATACATAATATATAAATATCTGATGAAAACTATAGCTCAAAAAACGAGAAAAATCCCACAAAAATAGAAATACGTACAATTTTCTAAAAACAAATACAATGAGAAAACGAATGAGTACCTGTTCCATTCTTGTTTAAAACTGTTTTGAGCATTTGTGATGTGAGTGCGAATGTTGCTCTATAGGGCATGCCCTTCACAGAGGGCATCTACTCTCTGGAACTGATGTCTATTTTCATAAAGTTCCCTTGCCATCCATCCCCAAATGTTCTCAATTGGCTTTAAATCGTGGGAACACACAGAATGGCCCAAAGGAGTGACATTATTCCTCTGGATGAAGTACTTTGTCAAGCGGGCATTGTCCTGTTGAAAAACGCAGTCATTGCCACACAGACCTTCAGTGATGAGGGATTCTCGTTGCAACATCCCCACTTAGCCAGCTGTCATTCCATGCCCCTGCACAGCCTGAAGGTTCATTAAAATAAAAAGCAGCCCAGATCATGATGGCGCCCCTTGGATCTCCTTGTCATGCCAGTAACGTTGGCGTCCAGGACCGTCAAGGTAAAAATCTTTTCTCATCAGAATAATAATTTTTCCAAATTTCAATGTCCCACGTTTGTTGTACTCATGCAAATTCCAAACCGGCAATTTAGTGGCGTTGAAGGAGGTGAGGCCTTTTAAGTTATAATAATAATAATGAGAAAAAGCGGGGCGGGGCACAGCAGGTATAAAAAGTTAGACATTAAAAACAGATTTAAAGAAGTGGGTTTTTAGTTGTTTTTTGAAACTGGGAAGGTCAGGGCAAGCACGGAGTGAATGGGGCAAAGAGTTCCAGAGGGTGGGGGCAGCGATGGAGAAGGCTCTGTCACCCCAGGTTCGGAGCTTGGTCTTACAGGGGAGTGCCAGGAGGTTGGAGTCCGAGGAGCGAAGGGGACGTGGAGGATTGTGTGGATGGAGCAGATCTGTGAGATATGGGGGGGTCAGATGGTGGAAAGCTTTGTAGGTTATGAGAAGAATTTTGAAGTGAATGTGTTGGGGAATGGGAAGCCAGTGGAGGTTTTGGAGGACAGGGGTAATGTGTTGACGGGAGCGGGTGGAGGTGAGGAGGCGGGCAGCGGAGTTCTGAATATATTGTAGTTTGTTGAGGGTTTTGGAAGGTGTACCGTAGAGAATACTGTTGCAGTAGTTGATTCTGGTTGTGATGAATGCATGGATCAGGGATTCAGCGGCAGAGAATGTAAGTGATGGACAGAGTCCGGCTATGTTCTTAAGATGGAAAAATGCAGTCCGGGGTAACTGTTTGATGTGGGGTTCAAATGAAAGGGTAGGGTCTAGGAGGATACCAAGGTTGCGGATGAGCGGAGATGGAGTGAGGGTGGCGCTGTCAAACTGAGGATAGAAGTTATGGGTGGGTGTTGTGATGTTTTTGGGACCGATGATGATAATATCGGTTTTGTCACTATTAAGTTTAACAAAAATTTTGTTCCATCCAAGTTCTGATATCAGCTAAGCAGTTGGTGAGGGTGGAGTAGATGTTGGAGTTGATGGAGGTGGTAATAAGAAAATGTATAGTTGAATATCGTCAGCGTAGCTGTGGAAATTGAGGCCATGTCGAAGGATGATATTTTTAAGACCTTTCTTTCACAGATGCCATCTGATGGTCATTGGACTGCATGCCGCACCAGTAACAACCTTTATTTGGGTCGAGGATCATGCCGTGTCTTGAAGAACAATCACTCCAGATTCCTTATTTAGAAATTGAATATTTTCATAGAGCATAGAAAACCTGTTTGTGCCCTACTAAATACAGTTACTCCACATAAAATAACACAATTATACTAAATAAGCAATTTAAGGCATGTGCTCATAGGTGTTCCTATAAATGTGTTTAATGTAACTGTCAGGAAGAAATGACGTGTCCCACGAGGTGGCGTATGTGGTGCATGATGCGCATTGTGCCCTCTGATGCACAGTGCAGTCCTGGCGCATTTAAAGGCAATTATGACACTAACCAAGGTTCCCCTGAATGGATGGTGGATGTATTGTATGATTTTTTTTAAAAATCCCTTTGTTTTTACACATTACAGTTTTTGTACCACAAATGTAAATCTGTGTTTTCATTACTGTATGCGGTATGCAATTTTTGAAAGCCTTGCCATTCCACACTTTTATGGTTACGAATCAAACTGTTTGCACATTTTCAGGTTGAACAAGGAATGACCCCGTCACTAACTTTTAAAACAGAAAAGATTTATTATTGTACAAAGCACCGGGTCCAAAAAAGTAATGTAATTGTAATTTACATAACAGTCCAAAACAGAAGCTTATGCTTATGCTTCAGGCAGGTTTGCTTTGTCACAACTAAAATGAGTGGATAAAAAGAAAGACAGCATTCCTTGAAAAACTCCTTAAGCACGACTTGTGCTTCTGAGTGTTTTATAATGTAGATGACATTTACATCATCGACAACTCTGTATTTGAGTTGTATTACAATAACTTAGAACACACAGTGAACGAGGTATTTGGGGTTTTCGCTTCCAAAGTTCAAGTGGTTCTCCAACCACCAGGCAGAGAAGGAATTATTCTTTTAAAGAGAGATTCTATTCCATACAGAGCACATCAGTGTTCTCTCAGGCGATACAAAACACAAGAGACTTAAGATTATATAAGAAAAAAAAACTTTTTGCATATTAAACACTGCCTGGGGCTCAATCCACTGTATGGTGAGTTATTGTATTTATAGTCTTATTCTAACACTTACAGCAAAAGTTATCTTTTATAGTGCAAAGGTTTGATATTTTACAAAACATGTTGGTATTTTTTTTGTTATGACACACCTAAAAAAAAGCTTAATCATAAATACTGGTAAATGCAATGTATAGTCTAGTGCGACTTGTTTTTCTTCTTCATTTCTTTAACTGTCAGTGCTTCCATTGGATATCATGTATTACTTTTCCCTTCAACACTGATGCATAATCCACATTTGAAATGTTTTTTTCACACAATGCAAAATATTTATTTTGTACTGCTGTTATAGTAACAGCTTTCCCCTCAAACATATTGAAAGTTTAATTGAATTAAAGAAAATTAAATTCACTGCCATACGTTTGTGCTCATTAGAATGCTAAGAATGGCGAGTGCCAAAAGTAAGAGTATAACCATAAAGGTTCCAAGAAATATAGTTCCAAAGTTTAACAAATTGAGCCTTATTGTGGATGATAGTAATATAGAACGCTCCTATGTTTGTTATCCATGCCGAAGGATAGGACACAAGTGGCTTGGTTTGATAAATGAACATTCCTGATAGAGGTGTACTTAATTTATTATGTACAAACAAAGTTTGGTAAAGAATAGCTTCAGTGGGTCTCTGGTGACTTGAGAAAGCAGAAAGATAGGACTTGTCTAACCCACTTGTTTTAGGCCTTAAGGGGGTAGCTGCCTACTGTGCTGATTATAAGTCATGGAATCACTTCAGGCCACAATGAATAAATAATGTAACACAATAAAACAAGAACAACCTGGCTAAATATTTAATTTATACTGTCCGATACTGCAACCTTAATTTCTGACTGCAACAAAAGTGGTTGTAAAAGATAACTACATTTTCTCTAAAGAGATGGAAAGATGTCAAATGTAACAAAAATGACTCCTCATGTAACTTCAGGAAATGTATGGCAGAGAGCAGCATCTTACTGGTAAAGCTGGTAAGCTTTTACTAGTAAACCTTCAGTTGTATAAATTCATTGATGAACTAACAGCAGAGTTAGTCGAACCTTGCAACCAGTTGGTGCAATGTGGCTTTTGTCCCTGTTCGTGCGTGGGTTTTCTCCGGGTACTCCGGCTTCCTCCCACATTCCAAAACCACGCATGCATACAGTGCATCCGGAAAGTATTCACAGCGCTTCACTTTTTCTACATTTTGTCATGTTACAGCCTCATTCCAAACTAAATTAAATTAATCTCTTACCTCAAAATTCTACACAAAATACTCCATTATGACAATGTGAAAAAAGGTTTTTTTTTACATGTTTTGAATTTATTAAAAATAGAAAACAAAAAAATCACATTTACATAAGTATTCACAACCTTTGCTTAATACTTTGTTGATCCACCTTTGGCAGCAATTACAGCCTCAAGTGTTTTTGAATATGATCCCACAAGTTTAGCACACCTATCTTTAGGCAGTTTTGCCCATTCTTCTTTGCAATAAGTCTCAAGCTCCATCAGGTTGGATGGGAGACGTCTGTGCACAGCCATTTTCAGATCTCTCCAGAGATGTTCGATCGGATTCAAGTCTGGACTCTGGGTGGGCCACTCCAGGACATTCACGGAGTGGTTCTGAAGCCAATCTTTTGAGCTCTTGGCTGTGTGCTAATGTCTACTGTCTATATGGTCAAGGTACATGACCAGTCTACTGAGGTCAAGAGCACTCTGGAGCAGGTTTTCATCCAGGATATCTCTATATATTGCTGCATTCATTTTCCTTCTATCCTGACTAGTCTGTCAGTTCCTGCTGCTGAAGAACATCCCCACAGCATGATGCTGCCACCACCATGCTTCACTGTAGGGATGGTATTGGCCTGGTGATGAGCAGTGCCTGGTTTCCTCCAAACATGGCGCCTGGCATTCACACCAAAGAGTTCAATCTTTGTCTCATCAGACCAGAGAATTTTGTTTCTCATGGTCTGAGAGTCATTCAGGTGCTTTTTGGCAAATTCCAGACGGGCTGCCATGTTCCTTTTACTAAGGAGTTGCTTTCGTCTGGCCACTCTACCATACGGGCCTGATTGGTGGATTGCTGCAGAGATGGTTGTCCTTCTGGAAGGCTCTCCTCTCTCCACAGAGGAACGCTGGAGCTCTGACAGAGTGACCATCGGGGCCTTGGTCACCTCCCTGACTAAGGCCCTTCTTCCCCGATCACTCAGTTTAGAAGGCCGGCCAGCTCTAGGAAGAGTCCTGGTGGTTCCAAACGTCTTCCATTTACGAATAATGGAGGCCACTGTGCTCATTGGGACCTTCAAAGCAGCAGAAATTTTTCTGTATCCTTCCCCAGATTTGTGCCTTTTTTCACATTGTCATAATGGAGTAGTTTGTGTAGAATTTTGAGGTAAGAGATTAATTTAATTCAGTTTGGAATGAGGCTGTAACATGACAAAATGTAGAAAAAGTGAAGCGCTGTGAATACTTTCCGGATGCACTGTACATGCCTATCTCAGCTGTCTTTGGGCGAGAGGCAGGGTACACCCTGGACTGGCTGCCAGCCAATCACAGTGTACATATATACGTAGACAAACAAACATTCACACTCATATTCATCCCTATGGACAATTTGGAGTCACCAATTAACCCAACATGCATGTTTATGGAATGTGGGAGGAAGCTGGAGTACCCGGAGAAAACCCACGAAACGCACAGGGAGAACATGTAAACTCCACACCAAGATGCCCAAGCGGAGAATCCAACCTGACTGTGTGGAATATTATAACAAACAAACAAAACAAACATCAACTCCAGTGAGGACAACCTGCATAGAAAAAGTTGAAGCATTTAATACATTAAAATTATTTGTATTCAATAAGTCTTGGAAGTAAGGTCACTTTTCTTCGAGACACCTCGAGATATACCAGAGCGGTAGTGGACTTTATTCACAGGCCTCATTAGTATTGGAAAGCAGTAGCCCGATCAAATCATGAAGCTTATCCATCAACTGTAACAAGAGCTGTCATAAGTAGTTAGATGGGCATAAGCAGCTGTATGGTGTGCTTTATATGCCGAGCAAGTCGCCACAAATAATTTGCAAGTTTCCAATCTTGACATTAATAATGAATGAATGAGCTGAGACACGCAAAGAAAAGTCACTGCCTGCAATTTCCCTCAACAACTCTTGAACTTTAAAGAAGTTGGAGGAATGACGATGGAGTCTGGAATCCGGCAACCTGTGTTCCATTTTAACAGAGACTCGGTTCCTCTGGAATGCATAATCCGATGCCTCATGCAAATCAACACCTAATTATGATGACACGATTCATCAGCCGTGCTTAGTAAAGTAATAAGTAGACACTGGTTGACAAAGACACAAAGTGTCACATAATATGAATATTTTTCACGACGATAAACTTAGATTACTAACTTACAATACTGATAATGATTTCTAAACAGCAAAAACAATGTATGATTCTGTAGCCCCTCTTGAAAACTCATTTGTATCTTATAATTAACAGAAACTAAGATGGCTATGTTTCTCTTGGGTTTGGGGAAAATCAGCACCATAAACATATTACACGCATTAAGGTCTTCCTACAGAAATGCAGTTCAATCCAATTTCTTTCACTAATGAAGCCATTATTTTGTATCAGATTTGGTAGTGTGAGGTTAATGGCTTCATTAGGCAACAAATCGCCACCCAGGGCTTGTGTAATGTGCTTTGCCTGTCCTGCCTTGACTATATTTCATCATTTGCAGCCTATGAATGCATTAAATAACTGCAAAATTGATTATCCCTCGGTACAACGGAATGCTTTTATTGCAGATTGCTGTTCTGTGCAACAATTTCAAACAACAGCTGGGTCTGCACCAATAAATAATCACCGTCTAGGATGCCAGTACATATATTGGATGTACCCCTTTCTCATAGGAAAACTTTTACAGGTACAAAAAAAATATTCCTTGTTTTCTTTTGTTCATAACCTTTGTTGTGTTACTCCATATGGCATGTTTTTTTTTCCTAAAATGTTTTTTTCATGACAAATCATAAGGTCAACCAGATGCCAAGGCTGAATTTACCCCCCTTCCGGGTCCCTAGATTACAAAAAGTCCACCCCCCAGCTTAAACCGCTCAATGAATTAATTGAGTTAATAATAATTGATAATGAATAATTGAAAAAATACCACATGTAAACATGTAAATATTTGTTATTTTAACCTCTAAATGATGATTTCATTAGACAATGTTTTTTTCTTTCAAAAAAAAAATTTGTTATTTTATATTTAATACATGTTAGGTGACCCCGTCTCGCCAGCATGCTCGCGACCCTTGTGACGATAAGAAAATGAATAAATGAATGAATGTAATTAGACAAAAAAAAAACAAAACATGTATTTTCTAATTTGAAGGTTTCAATGAATTGGAAAATAGTACAATTTGTCATACCGACTGTTTAGACCAGATTGGACAATTTTCACATTGTAGGTGATAAGTGTTTCCTACCAGACTTTGTGATGAATTCCGGCAAGGGGCAGGGATTATTGACATAACGGTCCATGATGGCGATGAAACATTAGCAAAAAGTCATTATCACCACGAAAGGCAAATAGAATATGTTTAACAATACAAACAAGCTGCTCTGCTGTCAGTATGTTTTTTTTGGCCGTTGGGAGGGAGGAGAGCAGGGGGAGTTTGCAACTCCACTTTGTGCTCATTGATGATAAAAAGTGATTCATGCATGCATAGCAGAGTCTGCAGAAGTCTACATTAGCCTGGAGTTGGCGTTGTTTTTTTTTTTGAAGAGTATCAATAGTTGTCTGCTTACTCGCTAACCAACCATGAATGAAGGTATGGGAAGCAATGAGGTCTATTCATGTTCTGTGTGCGTAAGTACCTTAATTTATCCGCAACTTATAATAATTTTCAATGATGAAGACGCTCGCATACTTGTTATAAATGTGTATCCGTTAAGGATAATGCATTTTTGCCTGGTATGAGTATGAAACAAATATATTTTCGGAATTATCTGTATTTGTGTTTAAGGAAAATGCTCCAATTATTGATTCACTCCTCATGCTCTGTGATTGGCCAGTCACACACAGCGACTGCCTCTACCGAGACTCTGCAGGCGGCAGACACAGAGGACCTCAGCGATGCTCATTTACGTACAAGGTGCAATTGGGAAGTTTAAAACGGCACGGTGTTTGTCACAATGCCTCCACTTTATTAGGTTTTCTGAAGTTACTTGTTTAATTTGTTCAGTAACATGCTGTGCAGTACTGTACAGCGATGTGCAGATCTGCATTGACTGGCCACAACATGAGGTACACGATTAGGTACACTTGACGGCGCACAAAGGTGGCATCAACCACTTTGCATGTATGGCTAAAATATTACTAAAATATGGCTATAATATTACACCCGTCTCAATACGTTGCAGTATGCATCTTATTTCATAAAATACACAAGACAGCGGACACGCTACATATATATATATATAATAAGCAGAACTACTAGCATCTAACATTCTCTTCCTTGTTGAGAAACAAATTGATGGGCAGCAAAAAATAAGTATTGAATTTGAAAACATGTCAGCACGCAAAACCACATATTTTGACGCGCATTGCGTCATGACGTTCTCCGAGCCTCCAGATGTTGTCTATGCGTCGCTGTTTTGATCGGGATATCCCGATTGTTTACAATTACCATGTATACAGGCATAAACTTGTTTGCTCAGGCATGTCGATGAGTTATGTTTCAGAAACCGGAATATTGACGGCAAGTAAACATATTGATTAAATAAATTAGCTAATAAATTAAGTGAATTAGCTCTACGTCATCATCAATCCATGCGAGGGGTTCTTGCTTTGGTCATTATTTACTGCTTTCATTTTTTTACTTTGTTTCAAAAAGAAAGTTACATTTTTGAGGGGGCAGGGCTTGAATCCAGTCGTTTCGCTTCATTTCCACAACAAAGTTTGCCAAATGTGAACCTGAACCTGTGATATGCTTGTCTCTATAAATAATGGTCAACCATCCAACCAATAGATACACTATTTAGCTCGTGGCTCTGTGTGTTGCCATAATGTTTAATTCATGTGTTTGACTCGCTGCATTCAGGTGAGTTTGTGACTAGAATGGAGTTGGTGGGGGGTTGGTGGCAATAAAAATGATAATGAAATGAAAGACAGGAACTTCACTGTGCAAATAACTGTGAGAGAGTCAAAAGCCAAACAACTGCCTCAAGAGAAAAGCATTCTTCAAGTTGCGATCTTACGTTAAATAAAAGAGTGCTATAAAACTGAGAAACGGACTAAATAACTTTTAAATCCCCACACCAGGCAACAACCGAAACCTGAGCATTCTCTCAAGAATCCTTCCTGGACTTCACAGGGAAGCAGAAGCCTATCCCAAGTAGCGACATTAGAGACACTAGTTCAGGCATGGGCAAACAGTGATTAGCATACATTGGTTAGTTCGTATTTTTTGGTTTACATAATTAGCATACAATATGGCGCATATCTTGTTCAATTGTGTTCGGGACCTGTTTTTATCACAAAACATCACTGTTAGCATCGTATTAGCATGAAAACCAGAACCGGCTGTTTATGACATCATCAGCAGTCTGTAGTTCTTTGCTAACTAGCACAGTTAGGCCACATGCATCTGCCTTTCTTATTGCTCACGGCTGAAAAGAAGGTTGCAAGTGCTAGCATTTCGATAAAGAAGGTAAGAAACACAATCGCATTAAATACATATGTAAATCATACGCAAAACACCAAGGTGGTGTTCGTGTTGCTCTCGTTGCCTCATAGCTTTTGTCAACAATTACATATTCAGTCAAGGTAAAAGTGACCTTATCCGTATGTTCATTACTTCTTTCATTTGTCATTTCTGTGTATTTTTAATTGTTTTCTGCACATATGACTATAAAGTAACATTTTGGGATGTCCGCAACAGATCCATTGGGTTTGCATGATTTCTTATTTCAAAACTTGATTCGGTTGGAGTGCCTTTCAGTTTGAGTCGGGCCTTTTTGGAATGATGCTAGCTGAAGTTTCAGTGTATATTATTAAAACCTTGTAACACTGAAGCTGTCGCCGGCAACAGGATTTGCAATGCCATTTTTAAACTACCATAAAAAACATAGCTTTTTCCACGTTAATTAACATTTATCCACATGAATAATTAAATTTCTTGCATTATTTATGCTATGATATGAAATACACTGTTTTATCTCACATCAGCACTTCATACTGTCTCCAGTCTGTTTTTGATGATATGATTATCAATATTGACATCCAGAATATTTTTTTTATTCAGAAGACTCTGGGGAGACTACTTCAAAAATAGTAGACACAGACTACCTCAGCAAAGGGACATATGCAAGTAAATAATCAAACATTTTTTGACCTATAATGAAATGCCAGCAAGTGGTGGTTATAAAGCACCCTTACTCAAGGATTGTTATTGTAACCCAAATAAAAGCAGAGGCAGATGTGCAACTATTAAAACTTCTCCCCAGCACCAAGCGCCATGATTAAAATTCCTGTGCCAACATTAACTAGCTTCAGTCAAGGATAATGTCTTTTTACATTTCGCAGGGCACACAACACAGAATCCAATTAATGATCAGTGTATCTGATGCAGAATTTAATTGCGAAGGATTAGAGGTTTGAGACATCCAAACCCAGCTGTAGTACAGATTTGTGGTGTAACACAATGCTGGAGCCACTTTTATTGTGGCTTTGTGTAAAAGAGGCAGGATGAAACACAATTTAATTGTGCCATTACCAAATGAAGAGGAGGGGTGCTGCTGATACACTGCAGAAAACGTGTTGAGAAAAATGAGGTTATTACAGATATTATACCTTGTTTAAAAGTCAGCATTGTTTACCTTGTTCATTAAGACTTGCCTTATATGCAAATAACTTTACTTTAAAGTGTCACTATCAGTTGTTGTACTTCCCTTGTTAAGTGAAATCCCTTGTCACGTAAAAGTTCGAGTGTCACTCAAACTCTCACTGTATCCATCTTGACAGTCAACCTAATTCATTCATTGAGCAGAGCTTCAAAACATATTTAAAGAGGAACTATGATGCTTTTTTTCACACTTTTCTGACCTATAAATATTGCTAGCATCAGATAATGAGGTTTGCGCATTTGGAAGTTTTGGATCACTCGGTTTTACAGAGTTTTTTCTAACCCTGTGTTCTACTGATGTCAATGAAACCCGATAATCCTTATATGGGCTGAAGATCGCCTGCACTCCGTAAAATGCAGACTTACATGTCTGGAAGTCCTCCGGAGCACTTAGGAGTGTGACCAACCACAGCAGAGTGGGCGTACCTTGAGGAGGGCTGGGGGTGGAGTAAATTAAACACACCGTTTGGGTCAGAAGCAGGAAGTCATGGAAACACTGCATGATGAGGTGCAAATTCTGTAAGATGTAGAAAGCTTTCTATACTGTTAATCGTGTGCCGTTGCTTTACAGAAATCCACAAGTCAATACACAGTGCCGAAAATGAGAATAATAAGTCCCCTATAATGCATTTGGCTGCTTACAAGCAAAAACTGTGATTAATCTGAATAAACATTTGAATAATTTGACAGACATCTAAAAAGATTAAATATGAGCGTGTAAGGAAACAGTGAAGAACAATGTCTGCATTGTTTCAGTCACTGTGGATGGCTTGCACACATTGATGTTGTCGTTGTATTGTTGTATTCTTCCGCCACATGGACATAACTGGATCTGGTGTGAGTCTTGTATTTACAGTATGAACCAAACAACTTAAGTCGAAATTAAAGCCTATCTTACACTTGCCTACAATTTGTCCCCACAGTGTTATGCAATCTTACGTGTAAGTGTCGTACCAATGAATGAATTGGTCATAAACATGTTTTAAGTACAGTATATGTAAAAATTTAGAAATGTTAAAAATTGGTGGCACATATAACCTCTGTGAACGAGTCATGAATGCATCACAAATGCACCATAACCTATGTACAACCAGTGCGGGTAGTGTGAATGAAAGCGTGTTTCATTCACATGAATAGGTTAACTTCTCCACCACCTCCTGGTGCAAGTCCAGTGGAATTCTCAAATAATTTCTGGAGCCTCTGGGATCGTCTTTGTGAATGCCCAAAGTGATGTCCTCCAGTCAGCAAGTTCCTCTCCCACACTGTCCTTTATAGTTTATGCTCTCTGGAGTTAAACATCTTGCACGTCCCTTGCAAATAAAAGAGTTATTGACGCTAGGGGTGATGCCTGCTGTTGCATGGCGTCACAAAGGCCAAGGCGGAACCAAATAATGCCACGACTGCCACATGGATGTGGGAAATGGTGGTGACAATGCATACCCACACTTTCAATGCATACGGAGAAATTACATTGAGTTGGCAATTTTTATTAAATGTTTTATGACTATTGCCCTGTGTTTTAGATATTTTTCATTTGTACATTTCATGAAAGAAAGGTGAAGGAAAATGTTTAATAATAATAGTTTTTGAATGTTCCTAAATAAAAAATAAACGTATATTTTTTTCATTTTATGTATTTTATTAAATGATGATTGGGTGATGACTAACTGAATGAACATAAACTAATTGTGGCTCAGATGAATCATTTACCTTTAAAGCTTGACAGTAATGTATAGAAAGCAGTAACAAAGTTGATGATTGATTTTGATGCTTGCAGTGGATTTGGCTTTTATTGTTGTTCTGTAGCTGTTTGTCACGAGTGGGCTTTTCGCGCTTTGTATATGTACAGTATATGTGTGTATGTATATATATATATGTATATATATATATATATATATATATGTATATATAATAAACATGAAGTTAGTTTATGTTCATTCAGTTAGTCATCACCCAATCTGGCATTACCATTAGAATTTCTGTTCATGCCTCTAAATAATGATGTCCTCGGAGGGCAAGATATGACTGGAGACAGGCGATTAGAGAGAAAAAGCTACAATCGATGGATAATGAATGCCAATGAATCTCTTGTGAGAAAGGTGCAGAACTGTGGCTGCATGGAGAGCTCTCTAAGACTCCGGCATTTCTTTGATTAATGCTATGTCTCGGAGTGCATGGTAACCAGGAATCCCATCATGCATTGCAGACCACTATCTTGAGACTTGAGGCTTCAATCCCCACAAAGCCTTCTCTATTCCTACCTAGCTTCTGTGATGTCTCCCATCTGACCAAGGCACGAATGGGACCATTAACGGTTTTGCCATGGTCATTAATCACCCGCTCTGATGGAGTCAAATCTTGTTGTGCTGTCTAAAATAATCTGCAAGGGACATTTTGTTTTCACTCATACTTTCTGTGTAGCTCTTGCCCACCATCCACATTAAAACATTTTACTCAGCTCACTCACAGGAACAGAAATCTTTTATGTACCAGGTTTGGGTACTCCTGATAATTTTCAAGATTTTCCTTCATAAATCACTAGTTGTTGGGATTAGCCATTTCAGTGAAATATATCCTCCAGCAGACGAACACAGAAGTGACATTAATTTAATCGGATTTACAGAAAGTGTGCAATAATTATTTAAACAAAAGTAGGCAGGTTTATACATTTGGGCACCCCCAAAAAACACAACATTAGTAGATTTAGTAGATCTATTAGATCTAGTAGTTTTATTCAGTAGATCCCCTTGTTGTGTCCAAATAACTCATATTGTAGTTTCATCAGTCCACAGCACCTTATACCAAAATGAAGCTGGTTTGTCCAAACTTGCTTTAGCATACTTCAAGCAACTGTTTGTGGCATGTGCGCGGAAAAGGCTTCTTCTGCATGACTTTCCCGTACAGCATCCCCTTGTGCAAAGTGCACTGAAGAGTTGAATGATGGCACATGACACCCTGTACGTATATCAAGATCATGTTGTAGGTCTTTGGAGCTGGTCTGTGGTTTGAGTTTTACTGTTCTCACCATCCTACACCTCTGCTTATCTGAGATTTTTCTTGGCCTGCCACTACGGGCCTTAATCCGTGGTCTTCCATTTCCTCACTATGTTCCTCAGAGTGGAACCTGACAGCTGAAATCTCTGAGCTAGCTTTTTGTATCCTGCCTCTAAACCATGATCTTGAACAATCTTTGCTCTCAGGACAATTGTTTTGAGTTTTCAGGCAACATGGTAGCTTAGCCTTGCTAAGTTGGCAACAGGCAACATGGTAACTTAGCCTTGATAAGTTGCATCTTCAGAGATGATGCAACTTGCAATTGGCCACCTTAAATACCCTTTGTCATAATTGACTTCACTTGTGTATGCAGGTCAAGGGTAAATGAGCTTACCAAACAAATTTTGTGTTACAATAATTAGTGTTAAAGGTATTCAAATCAATAAAAAAACAAGGGTGCCCAAATTTATGCATTTGTACTTTTGTTTAAATAATTATGGCACACTTCCTGTAAATCCTATAAACCTCATTTCACATCTCATACATCAGTGTGTTCATCTGCTATATGTTATATTTAACTGAAATTGTTGATCCAAACAACCAGTGATTTATAAAGGAAAATCTTGAAAATTACCCGGGGTGCCCAAACCACTGTATATAACCACTGTATATATTGCTTTTCGTGCGGATGAGGTAATCACGTTTTGCCTTTAAGCAACTAAAATGGTGAAATGTACGACTGCAGAAATTGTGATAATTTATCTTTACAAGTGGTCTTTATTGCCCTGGCCTTGCTCTTCAGAGGTCACAACAAGTGCACGTAAGCTATGCCTGGATTAATGGGTAATGGCTGGCATCAATATGACTGTAATGTCATTTTGTGACGTATCCTGGTCGTTACTGGGCTAACAAAGAGTGGTCCCCTACTCACTGTAATGACTGGGATGTCAGGGAAACAAATGGTATTACACTGCACTATTAGATATAGTTGTTATTGCTGTGACAGAAGTTGCAGAAGCGAGGAGTCAACAGATCTCTAATATAGTCTTTCCGTCAGATGAAAGCAACAATGAGCAGCGCATTGCTTACTGTATTCCCTGAGTTGGCATGAAAATGTACAACTTGTGCAAGTTACTTAGCTTTTATTGGTCTTTACCGATGCATTTCATTGATTTGCAATTCAGAGCTGTGCGGCAATAAAGTCCAGTGGCCTTATCTTGCTTTTTAATAACACTTGTGCTGAAAAGATTTTAATAAAACACAATTCTTCGAGACCGAATAAAGTAGTTGTAAACAACCTTTGCAATTAAAAGAAATACTTACAAAATAGCAATCCACCTTTCTTTGGCAAATTAACAACGGCTTTATTTTAGTCATTCCAGTTAACTCAGGCACAAACAAGCAACAGAGATGTGACAACACTGCAGATGGGTAAAATCATTGAGGTGAGAGGCACTGAGTACTTGGAAGTTTTTTAATGTTAATAAATACAATGGCAGCATGCTGCGTTCACCTTATGTGCTCATTTAAAGGATGCCAACAAAAAGAAGAGAACAATTCACTGTTGTTAAAATAAAACGTCTTCATACCATTTATTGATTTTATTTTATTAACTGAAATACATTTTGATCTTACCTTTTATTCCGACACCAAGTACATGTGCCATATCCCTCTCCAAGAAAACTTCTGTTACCTTCTTGCAAAAGTGTGATCGCCTATTGGTGAACTTGCTTATATAATTGTCCCTCTTGGCAGTCAAATTCATTCATTCATTTGGCAGAGCATAAATATTCAATGCAATTGACTTGCTGCTCGTCAACTGGTACTGCTACTGTCTGTGTGTAAGTGATCTGTAAGACATTCGTTTTTAGTCAGCTTCTCTACAACTTCCAGTTTTTTCTTAGTTACATTGATGCCTTTCCAGTTTTATTGTGTATTTTGTTTCTATAATGTGCCATTAAAAAAAAGGGTCCACAAATGTCCCGCCTGCCGCAGTTTGGACATCCCTTGTTCTTTTTTAGCGCATGAGTGCGGCAGCACCTGCATCAAAAAGAGCAGTCATCTTTCTTGCAACGCTCCAGTATTCATCCACACAGCGAGTTTGCTACATGCTTACTGTAGCTACAAGTACATCTTGTACTCCTGAGACGTCATTGAGTGTCAAGGTGAGAGTTGCTGCTGTGAACAAAGAAAGGTTGTAGGGGGTACTTGTAGATTTTTATATGTTTGAGTCATTTGTATAGACTTATTTCAGGAGCAAAATGCGAATGAAAAGGTTGGAAAACTTACTCACACAAGTGCTCCCGGACAGCCCTGACATACACACACAATACAAACAGGCACGGCAGCCAGTGAGTCAGAGCGTGACGAGTGATTACATAATGAGGATTTTCCGTCCTCACGATACGGATAATGATGAGCTGTACTCGTTCCATGCCTGTACTCAGCAATAAGGCATTATCCGTAACGGATACTCATCTACAATGAGTATCCGGCTCATCCCTACTCGGTAGTGTCACCGACTACACTTCAGTCACTTTGGAAAAGAAGTATCTCATGCAATGAAAAGTTTGTGTACTTTTACTAAGGTGTACTCCATTCACAAACTCTACCATCATTTCATCGAGCTAGAATTGAAAATTTCTTTATAGACTCCACATAAATAGCCTTGCACCACAGGGAGCATCACCTTATGTCAGCAGTAAAGAAGAACAGATGCACATCCAAAGGATATAATCAGACAGCTAGGGACTGGTGAGCAAAGTCAATAGATCTCTGTGGTTTCTATGTGGCTTTCACTATAACATGTGCAGCAAAAAAATCAGCCAACATCAACTTTTTTGGACAAACTCTGGTGTAACTCTAAGAATATCCTGGAAAAATAAAATAATTAACTCCTTTACTTAGCTTCCTTCATCTTATTGAGGGTTGCAATCACCTGCTGCTTTTGTGATTAATCTTGTGGATTCTCCGATTTTATAGTATGACACAAAAAAGATATAATATTGAATTTAAAATATACAATTGTAAATTCAGTTTAAGTCTTGGTCCCTGGGTTGACCTCTGAGGTACACCACAAATATGCCAACAATATTGTTCTAATTTGATAAGATAAGATATCATGATGATGATAAGATGATAAGATATCATGATTAATTGTATCAAACACTTTTGTTAGACCAGAAGTGTCCAAACATTATCCACTGAGAGCCATAAGCTGTATACAGAAATACCTAAGACATGCTGTTAGGATTATGTCTCAGAGCTGGCCTGAGAACACATTGGTGTCCTCCTGGTGGAGCTGGAGGAGGTGGTTGGGGCTCGGGAATTCTGGGCTTCCCAAGTGATACTGCTGCAGCCGCTACCCAGACCCGGATAAGAGGAGGAGAATGGAATGGAAATTATAAGACGGTACAATCAGTAATATTTATATTTCAACGACAGATAGGAGAGTGCTTGGTGTGTCATCTGGAAAGAAAGCAGACAAAGAGACTTGGTGGTGGAATGAGGAGGTGCAGGAGTGTATGCCGCGAAAAAGGTTAGCTAAGAAGAAGTGAGACATTGAGAGGACAGGAGTACAGAGAGATGAAGCCAAAGGTGAAAGTAAGAGGTGGCAAGGGCCAAACAAGAGGTCTAAGATAGCTTGTATGTTTCACAAATTGAATCTAAAACTTTGAATCCGTCCATCCTCTATGCCGCTTATTCTCATTAAGATCACGGGAGTATGCTGGAGCCTATCCCAGCTGGGTAGAGGTGGGAGGCGAGGTACACCCTGGACTGGTAACACTCATACCTATGGATAATTTAGAGTCACCAATTAACCTAGCATGCATTTTCTTGGAATGTGGGAGGAAACCGGAGTACCCGGAGAAAACCCACACACGCACGGGGAGAACATGCAAACTCCACACAGAGATGCCCATGCGCAGATTCTAACCTAGGTTTCCCCCGTCTCAGCTTTTCTCTTAAACGAGAAATAATGCCACTGTTTTGATCATCATTAGTAATTTCCTCGGGTATTCCAATTATTCATTCATTCATTCATTCATTTTCTACCGCTTTTTCCTCACGAGGGGGTGCTGGAGCCTATCCCAGCTGTCTTTGGGCGAGAGGCGGGGTACACCCTGGACTGGTGGCCAGCCAATCACAGGGCACATATAGACAAACAACCATTCACACTCACATTCATACCTATGGACAATTTGGAGTGGCCAATTAATTATTGTGGGAGGAAACTGGAGTACCTGGAGAAAACCCACGCATGCACGGGGGAGAACATGCAAACGCCACACAGAGATGGCCGAGGGTGGAATTGAACCCTGGTCTCCTAGCTGTGAGGTCTCCACGCTAACCACTCGACAGCCGTGCCGCCTGTATTCCAATTAGTTTGCTTTAATTAATAAATTTATCTGACCGATTGTTGAATACTTTTGTAAAGATTTTGGAACATTTTTGCAATAAGGAAAATGGCTGCACAATTGGCACACACACAGCCCAGCTTTCTTGGTTTTATTGGGGTAACACCAGAAAGCTGTGTAGAATGTCATTATTTGACATTGAAGGATGAGAACTCTACAGAGTGCCCTTCTACTAAATGTGTGTACCTGTCTGCTTCCCCATCCCTTACACAGCTTTTTACTAATGGTACTTTTATTTGTGCCGACTTGTACTGCCTAAGGTCAGGCATCATGCTTCTCCCGACTATCATCCATCATGTATGGGGGACTTTTACTGCCGTTTAAAAATGATTTCACAACGTGTTTTTCAAGTAAATCATCGTTCTAAGAGCAATGGAGGACTTGCAAAATGGTGGTGTCCTTCAGTTCAACTCCTCCTCGATCAATGCTGGAAGAAGCTGGCTCTTGTGGTGGCAAGAGAAGCTTCGAAGTGACATGAGAGACGTGTGGATCTCTCTTTGCTTCTCTATGCTGTTTGACATTAAGTAAAAATGCGTTGGCATGAGTGTGAGACTATTGTTCCATGTGCTTAAACTATCTACAGTATTGGTGTTCAAGTATCCAGGAATAAAAACTGTCAAACGGAAAAAGCTTCCTTGTGGGTTAATGTCCTCTGCCAGCTCTCTGCAAAACTACCAGTATCAAAAGCTCTTTTGTCCATGTCTCCTTCATGACCTTTAAAATGAAAAAAAATGAGAGATTCATTAATGATGATGTAATTCATCTATCTAATAAAACTCTTTTATAATATCATCTTAAAATTGCCGTCTCTTCTTCAGAAATGTTCATTTAAATTTATTACATTATTGTGGCAGATCAAAATATTGATATATCACAAAAAATGGCTTTATTTAACCGTTTATTGCTATTAACAGACGTGAACAGCCATTTAGATTATGCTGTAACTGCTACCTGCAACTTTGAGTTTCGACCACCGGGGGGAAGAATGAGAAAATAAAAATAAAACATCAGGTCCATTTAAAGCAGTGAAGTAAACAGATAAACGCTTTTCTGAACAATACAAGCATTGAACACTGAACCAGCTAAGGTACAGTGATCTTCCGTTATGATGGTTCACCTCTGATGACTCGTCTTCAACTATGTTTATGGGCCTGCAGTTCATTGCTATTCACTTGGCAATAACATTTGTCAGCCTGTGGAAGCTGACAGCTGAAATCTCTGAGCTAGCTTTTGTATCCTTCCACTAAACCATGATGTTGAACAATCTTTGCTCCCAGGTCATTTTACATTTTTTGAGGCTACCATGGTGCTACCCTTCAGAGAAGATGTAAACTTGCAATTGACCACCTTAAATACCTTGAATACCATTTGTCATGATTGGCTGCACTTGTGTATGTAGGCCAAGGGTCAGCGGGCTTACCAAACAAATTTTGTGTTTCAATAATTAGTGCTAAAGGTATTCAAATCAACAACAAGGGTGCCCGAATGTATGGAACTGCCTACTTTTGTTAAAATAATTATTGCACACTTCATTCACTTCTCAGCTATCACTGTGTTTGCCTGCTGTATAATATATATGATACATTTCTGATCCCAACAAAGAAAAATAAAAGAAAAATCTTGAAAATGATCAAGGAGTGGCCAGACTTTTTCATAGCACTGTATAAAAATAATTTAAATTATTTAAATCAGATGTCAGTGAACCAAATAGAATGCTTCTCTGACCTGCATTTAGAGGTCAATTCTTAGCAGGTAAAAACAGCGTAAGTGGTCATTCCCATTTACTCACTGTCCTTCCTTACCAAGACATTATGGCCCAGTTTAGAGTAACGAGCTGTGCGACTTAAGGATGATGCATCACAAATATTCCCAACAGTTCTGTGTGCCTCCAAAGCAAGCCATCCCCATTTGTTTCCATCCAATTAATAGTTATTGTACACATTCCCCAAGCAGCAGCTGTTTTTCTTAATGGCATTTTAAAATAGTACTACATTCTAAAGCCCTAAAGAACATTTTCAATATTTCCCAAACTGTACCTTGCAGAGGCAGAAATCCAGAGTCTGTAAGAAGAAACAAAACGAGTGAGGAAATGAAAAGGAACAAAGTCAGGAGCATCATTAGAATTTTTCCGTGCTGTCCTTGCAGCTAATTACACACAAGAAGAAACCTCAAAGGGACTTTGGGGTGTTGCTTCATGTCAAAACCTGTGGTGGTCGTTTTTCTCTTTCTCTTTTTTGTTGATGAGGTGGATAATGAGACACCCACCTAAGCGGAGTCCTGCAATATTTCACTCACTGAGTGTTTCATCTTTTGGCGAACAGGGAATAAAACGCTGAGTGGAGTGACGGCACAAAGAAGGAGCATCATTTTCTTGGCTTATTTGTTCAAACTCCTCTGTGCACTTCTCAGGGGAACACGCACAATGCTAGTTACTGGCTTGGCTTGTGCACCTTCCAGATTGGATGTCTACTGATGAGTGCTGCCAATTGTTCTTTCCTACCCAAAAAAAAGCAACAAAAAAACGCCTTTCAGATTTTGAGGTTCCACAGTACTCCGCTGTATACTGTATATTAATGCTATTGTAAACTTCATTTATTTTTACTCATTCAATACCAAACATGCATTTATACGTTTTTATAAACCACAACACCCAATCTCTAATTATTTATATGTTGTTTACGTTTTGGCATTGATGCAACTGCACGCTATGCGCGTCACGCTGTGGAGGAGCAGTCATCACATCGATGCTAGATAAATTTAAACTACGACAGAAATGTTTTGCACATGGTTGAATATTTATTCCTTTTAAAGTTGATAATGCCGTTTAAATGTGTGTTTAAGACAGCTGAATCCTACTGTGTTCAGTGTTTACATTTCAATAAATATTTGTTTAAACTTGAGACCTGTAATATTTGTTATCATGGTCATTTTTTCATGTAAATTGAGCAGTATCGCATTATCGTAAAAGCAGTATCGGACACAAGTATCGGACACAAATATCGACCCAAGCAAAATCGGCCATCAGCTAAGGGTGATGGAAAAAAATCGGTATCGGCATCGGCCCCCAAAAAAACATATCGGTCGATGCCTAATATATATATGTACATATATATAGCTATTATATAGATCATATTGCCATAGAACACAATATTTTGTGTGCCTTGAAAAATCACTCAAAATCATCTAAAACGGCCGGTACCAGAGGGGGTGCCTTTTGAAAAATGGCTGGGTTTGAATGAGTTAAGTAATCATTACGATAAAGAAACAAACAAACAAAAATACTACAGACACACCGCACCACAAAAACATGTACCTGTCTTTACAGTGCACAAAACATGACCATAAAAAATGGGACATGATCATAAAAACCTTGTCAGTCAAATGAGTGAGGTGAATCCTTGAAGGAAAAACTAAACATTTATTTATCCTTCCTTCACCATTGATGGTAACCTCACGTCGATGACCAGTGTATGCAGGTTCTCATCATCAGTCAGAGCAGATAGCAGTGAGCACACCCTGACCAAGGCCATGTCCACACATACACAGGTATATCCATCCATTTTCTGTATCGCTTATGCTGACTCGGGTCGGAGGTATGCTTAACAACTATACAGATATAAAATAATACACATGATTGTGCAGAACTATAACAACGAAGCGTCTACAAATAGCATAGAAAATTCCCACAACAGTATGATAAACGCCTAAGCACCTGTCATTTGAACTCGGTGGTTAAATCTTTTTTATCTGACAGGTTTAGCTGTGTTTGGAGAGAGAACAAGCCATTCATCCTTTTTCTAACACTTTTCAGGGTCACAGATGAAGCCTATCCTACCTGACTGATCACCATTGAGTCAAACTGCAATCACGTTCAAAAATAGCTTTACACACACTTTGCACCTGTCTTCTTAAATCCATGTAATAATCAAATATAATAATTATGTAATAATTGTAATAATTAAAGATCAGAATATATATAGTGTTCAATACACATAATTTCTTCCATAAATATTGATTGAATTATACATACAGTAATGCTGGTGAAAGTGTTAAGTTCCTCGGTTAATCATTGCAACTACTTAGTCGTGTCCGTGTTTAAATGTAGCTTGCCAACTGTCAGAGCTGCGGTGCACACAATATTCAAGCATCCTTTCACCCTCAGAGGAGTGCCGGAGAAAGGGAAAGCTGTGGCCGCTGATATACAAAATGCTAATGTGAACTTTTCAGAGAGCCCAACTTTGATGCCTGAGTCTCCCTAGTTAGGAGAGAGAGAGAGAACAATAGAACCTGCTGATGTGCCTCCATGTCTGACAAAGTACCTATTTGTGGCTCCGACGGGTGGTTAACAAGAGCGCAGTGACGGATGTACCCACAGATAACAAAAATGGTGGTCATAAGAGTTCTTTATTATACTCTTTTCAATTCACCAAAGACACCTGCTTTCCATTGTAGAATGCTAAAAGCCCAGGAGTCTGCAAAAATTTTTTTTAAAAATACTGTGTAATATATTTTCTAATCGTCTGCACAGCGGACGAGTGATTAACACGCAGGCCAAACAGCTAGGAGACCTGTGTTCGAATTCCACCCTCTGTGTGGAGTTTGCATGTTCTCCTCGTGCATGCATGGGTTTTCTCCGGGTACTCCAGCTTCCTCCCACATTCCAAAAACATGTTAGGTTAATTGGTGACTCCAAATTGTCCATAAGTATGAATGTGAGTGTGAATGGTTGTTTGTCTATATGTGGCCTGTGATTGGCTGGCGACCAGCATGGCTGGCGACTGGACATGCTCTGTATTTTCATTCTTTCCGATATTTCATATACTGATGTTTTCCAGCACTTGATTACAGATATTAACAGCAGCTCCTGCCTCAAACTATTGTCAGGTGACATCTTGGGCTTTATTTTCATAGACCAGACGCAGACACAGTGCACCTGTACTGTGCCGTGCCACGCAAACAGGATGTGGCCATGAGTGGCGCAGCCAGGCACAGCCAGGATGAGTGCAGCGCACCCACGCCTCCATCCCTCCCACTGGCGTTAGTTGCAAAGAGGGAGGAAAGAAAGCCTGAGAGGTTTTAACATAGCCGAGTGTAATCTTCACCAAAGTCTGATAAAGATTAAAAAAGAGAAATATGGGCAATCACAGGTAAATCCTCAAGACACTGACTGACTTACATTTATTGAACGAGCATCTCTCTTTTTTTTCTCTTTGAATGAGATTCATGAAAAGAAATAAACCGATGAGAATATGTATGTATGCATGTATGTATGTAGTATGTACTAGTATTGTTGGAATTTGACCTCCTGTTCTTAGGTCAGTGATTCCTGTGGGTGTCGTGTTGGAGGCAAGAGATGACAACAAACTTGTCAGTTATATGGTTTACTCTCAGACCAGTCAGATTACACGGAGCTCCGGGCTCATAAGTCTTCCCCTAACACCTGCAGAGACGTAGGCTTTACTTACAGGTCAGAACAAATGAGTACAGCTAACTGTCCCTGCCCGGGTTTTATTATGCTAAGAAATGTCGGTAGATCTCTGGCGCATCACAGGTGGCCCCCCTCCTCTCCTCGGCCAACGTCTTCTCACCAACTCAAGGCGGGCGGGGTGGAGCGGTGGAGCCAGCTGTTATCGACAGGCCATGGCTGCCGACGTCATGCTCTCCCGTTATCTGTTGTTAGTCAAAATTGTGGATGTGTAGGAGAGTTTCGGAACTGTATGTGCCTGAAAGCGATTATGTATCCTGTGATTTGCCCAAGGCTACTTGGTTGTACTTGATTAAATGTAGTGCATAGGTATATGAGTGAGACACAAAAAATAGGAGACACACATACATGGGACAAAAAATAGGAGACAAACATATATGAGACACAAAGAATAGGAGACAAACATATATGAAATCCTTCAGTATGTAGCCTGCACCCAGAATAAACCAGGTCAGAGCTGGCGATCTTTCAGGGCACCTTTGGTGTCCTGTTTTGTCATGAAATGTGGACACCTCCCCTGGTGCGCCGCCACACCCATTTCAGCACAGCCCTGTCTACCAAATTACCAAATTGGCTGCGCACACTGGTGCGCTGGATGAAATGATCATTTTGTGGAGTGCGCCACACTCCACCAGCCTGCGCTGCGCTGCAAAATCAAAGCCCCTTGTGTAAGGAATGAACACATTATGCTTCTTTTACTGTGATTTCATAAAGAAAATAAGATAAGATAAGAATACTGCAATATGCAATACAAGTTATAGAGAAAGTGCCGTATTTATAACATATATACTGTTTGACTGTTGCATTGACCGGCCACAACATTAGGTACATGAAGATTTAAAGCTACTTTTACCTTCATTGAATTATTGACCTGTTGACAAATGTTTTAGCATGTAAAACCACTGGAAAAAAATATCTAAAACTGTGTTTGGTGTTAACATTTTTGGCTTCCTGCAACGAATAAAGAACAAGCCGAAAATGGTTTGAACAAATTAATTTGGATTTCTTGGATACATGTATTCAGTTATAGCACATGTCATTAAGGACTGGACCTGCATATTTACAATTAAATGTTGGAAATAATTCCTGACCAGACATACTGAGCTACCAAGTGTGTTGCTGTGTGGAGCATGCCATCACTTGTGTGTCGATTATCAGGAAAAAAGGATATCAATATGTACTGATATCTAACTTTTATGCTAATATGGGACATTTATGCAGACTGTCGCCAATCGATTTACATTTCCGTCTTAGAGCAGTGCAGATTAAAATTGAATGCTCCCTGGTTAGTATATTTTTAAAGCTTCACGTTTGCTGCTGCTGTTTGTGTGTGTTATTTGAATCTGAATTGTTGAATCCGCTTTCAGAACACCGACAAAAGAAGGAATGGAAACAATACATGACAATACAAAGACTTATGTTTGACCTGCAATTTTCTCTGCTTGGGGTTTATCTCGACGCTGCCAGGCTGCCACCAAAGGTCTGTGTCAACAGCTTATACCAGCTGTTGCAACAAGGTTCCTGTTTCTTTACATGAGCTTCACATCTGTGTTGCAAACAAATGTTTTGCCTAGCAACTCGCTAATAGCTTCCCTTTCTGCTGTTACTTGCCTTCTACTTGCTCATGTATTGCTCTGTATTCCAAGATAGCATTCATGCATGGAAAGCGTTCTGCATTGCTTGCACGTCAGCCTGTACTGTCATCCTAAGTTAGATAGTACCATAACTGGCTTTCATGGCACTGAGGGGGGTGGGGAGCATAGATTTACCCTGTTGTAATTCGGTGTGCCATCAAAATGATTTTGCAGCCATTAGTTTAAGTTATGTAGTTTTACTTCTAGCTTTTGTAGTAAGTAATGACAACATTCTGGTTGAATGAATTACAGTATCTCCATAGCCTTAAGTCAAATATATCCATTGAAACCTCTAAGGTTCCAATTCTGCAATGCTGGTTGACCTCTGATTTGTTCAGATTTTGAAAATATCCTTCCCTGGTGTTCCCGAGGCTGCCTGGGAATACCAGGTGCTTGACATCTTCGAGAGAAACTTGCTGCCACTGCTCATTTTTATGTGCTGCTTGACAAATCTAACAAACTATTAACAGATTTATATTATTTTGAAATCAACGTCCGATGGACTTTACAGTAAATCTTGTTGTTTACTTTTTAATAATCCATATTAAGATACACATTGATGTTGTCTCCTTTACATGCTTATCACCTGATTCAAATAGCCCTGGGTGTCTAGGCATGTGAGTCTGTCCATCAACTCTGAGAAGGAGCTTCCTCCCCTTTATTATGTGTTTTTTTATGTTTTATCATTTATACATTTTAGCATTAGTGAGACTAGTGAGACATTTTCTCTAGAAGGCGTCTGTTTGGATTGTATTGATTTGTCTCCTTCCCTGCAAGTTTTATAAAATTATATCTCTAATTATTCTCCAACTAAGTAGTTTAACCAAATGTCATATGTCACATAACTTGAAGTGTACACTTCTTCTCTGTGCCTTTTGTCTTACACCAACTGTGGTCCTTCTTTTGCTGCGTGATGTCATGCACAACCGCAGGCCATCTTTTGGAATAAGTCTGTCAAAAGAAGACCCAGAGGTTGAGAAGAGATGCTTGCTGAACTGAGGTACACTGACTAATGAGAGCATATCATAAACATCAGGGCCTATCTTTCCTCCAAAATGTTGAATGAATTCCCAATTGCATTATTTTGATGTTGGCGTTTTCACTGTACTTGTACAGTGCCCTCCAAAAGTATTCATCAAAAGATGAATCTGAGAGCTGGGTAAAAAAAAACAAGCAACTGCAATTCTCATAGAAGATGGAAAATCAATCAGAACCATTGCACAGACATTGGTAATACCCAGTTCAACCATTTGGAATGTCCTGAAGAAGACAGAAAACACTGGTGTACGAGGTAATATATACATAGATATAGACCTGATCAAAATCTTTAGACCAGTTGAACATTTGCAGGAACCTGCATTTTGTACATTTGGAGATTAATGAGGTCTTAAATAGAGCTACAATATGCAAAATCAAGAAGTGGGAGTGAGACAAAAACATTTGGAACTTGTAATTTGAAAAAATAATAACAATAAACTGATATATAGGTTGTTTATACCTGATTGAAAGTTTAAGACCACAGCCTATAAAAACCATAATATACTTAAAATTTGAATTGTATATTAGGCATTCACAAGGCCATGCTCTCCTGATGGCTAAAGTTAAGAAGCGTTCTCTTTTTGAACATGGTCGGATCGTCAAGATGCATCACCAAGACCTCTCGCAGCGTGCCATTGCTGCTGAGAATGGTCACAGCAAGACAGTCACTCTGAATTTCTGGAATGATCCTGAGCATTACGGAAGATAAAAGTCAAGTGGTAGATCTAAAAATATTACACCTGTGCTGAGCCATAGGATCCGATTGGCTGTCCGTTAAGAGACAGGGTGGTCCTTGAACCAAATTAAGGCCGTAACTGGTGCAGACTGCAGCGCAACAAAAGGTGACGTTGAAAGGTGGAAAAAAGTTTTATTTTGTGATGTGAAAAAATGTAACCTTGTCATGGCTTCTAACTAGCGATGTCCAATATTTATTTTTTTGCTGATTACTGATATGCCGATATTGTCAAACTCACAATTTTCCGATTCCAAAATCAACGGATACTGATATCAATATGTGTTACATCATATATATTATGTGATTACACATTACTGAGCAGTGTTTCTCAATTATATTCTGTCATGTCCCCCCAAGGACAGACATTTTTTAGCGCCACACCGATTTGAAATACAAGACAAACTGCTCATATTTATTCATTTATCTGTACTGCACAGACTGAACCTGAAATTGAAAACAGGAAAATGCAACAACATGGAGAGCATACAAGCGTATTCGGAAGTCAAATTGCATGTTGACTACTTTCAATGTGTACATGTTTGTAGGTCTGCATTTCTCTCTTTTCCATATTAAAATGATCTAGTACAGATCAAATCTAGTAGGCCAGTTGGCCAGTCAATACAGTGACTGAAATCACTGTTCTATACCTTTGAGTATTGCACAATGGTGAAATGGGACACACTCATTGAGCATTTGCTTTCAACTGTGCTAAAATACAGAGTGTCAAAATATCTGTCAAAGTGAGCTATTTTGGAATTTGGCTGGTGTGCCTCTTGGATATCTGCGGTGTTGTGATCAATCAAATAGCAGTCTTCCCTCAGTAACTTTCATCTTTCACAGGATCCATCCCCCTGCTGTTCTTCTCTCTTGTTTGTCACTCCCCTTTGTGGCACTCTGAAGGTTAGTACTGCCATTTCTTTCTGAAAGTAACCCCACTGGCACAACGTCTGGTGATGAAAAGCAGTTGATAGTTATAGCACTAGAAGCATACAACTCTTTTGGTGCGTTTGATATTTGTGACTCACAAAATATTTAGAAGAATTGCAACCTTGCACATGTGGCAGGATCTGCCCCATATCTCCATGACCACTTTTCAACTGTGAATGAAAATTCACATCATTGAGCCTGTTGGTCAATAATACTTCACTCCCAATCTATTTGGACTGCAAATAACTTTGGTTTTGTGAAGAAGCAGATCAATAATTTGGTATAGATTTCATACAAAGTGTAATTAAAAGTAGGTCTGAGTCATCTGGCTGAAATGATACATGAAAATTGATTTTGAAATAGTAAAGTTAGGAGTCTGCATAAATAGTAAAAAAAAAATGAGCTGATCAATGCAACCATCTATTGAGATGCTAAACTCCAAAAATATTTTGGATACACTAAAACATTTTGTTATTTGTCTCCATTAGTTCTGTTTGACAGAACCAAATTAATAGCAAACTGAGTTACTTTCCTAAGCTCTTTTGATGTCCTCAGCCAGATCACGGTTTATGTGGTAGCAACTCTTCCTGCATCGTCTTTTACAGCAGCTGCATCAAAAGCATCCAGCACCTATAAGATGATACATAAAAATGCACATGGTGAATTCGCATAATCGTATATTTCCAAATGGTACTGTTAAATTTGACATACTTCACTCTCAAGAAGCGTGTCTGTTCCTTATAATATCCTATGGGCCTATTTTGCTCCCTATTATCTCTGCTTTGCTGCCTGCCCATTCCCTACAATAAATCATCTTTAGTAGGGTCAATAGGTGAGCAGAAGTTATGGCCATTGTCTTGCCATCAGAGGGCTGAGGAACCTTGGGTGGCTGAGAATGTATGCCTGGGGTATTTTCTGGGAATACTTGAGCAAAGCTCATTGAAGGGGATGAACTGGTATGTTTACTTAAAAGGCTGTCTATTGAAAATGGACTGTTTTGACTGTTTTACCGCAATATTTATAATTGTAAAAAGGTCCAACCTGGCATGGATGTTTTCCACAGGGCAACCTTGTCTCTAGCAGAAAACAAATCTTCTGTCCCAGTTTCACATTCTGACCACATTTTCTATGTCATTCTTGTAGGGTGGAGCATTTAGGTTGCAAGGGGAGTGTAGTCTGTCCCAGTTCATGGTTGACCTGCCGTAAGCAATGAAGGAAAAAATATTAGAATTAAATGACAAGCTGAAAGTGAATTCACTTTAGAATCTGCAGGGACCTGGAAACCGGGGTACATTGTCTCTCACCAAAACAAGAGGGTGTAGTATGGGGAAAATTTTGTGCTTTTTGGTTCTCTGAGCAAATACAGGATACCTCTAGATGCAAATCCCAGTTTTCCGAGTGAGAGCCCTGTAAGAACGTTGTAACTTTTGTTGTGCATTATTAAAACCTTTTTTGTATGGTGCCAGTCATTTTCTCCACCAACCCATTTGTCTGTGTCTGATGATAAGGGGAACACAGGCTTCTTGTGCTCTCCAGTTGCTCACAGAAGCCGTAATTGACCTGAAATAAAAGCACGCAACAGCAATACATAAAAAGGCATTATTTTAAACCCAAAACATTTCATCCACAAACCTTATTTGATCAGTCAAGATCCTTTTTGGTACTCTGAAAAATCCAGAATATGCTCAGTTACCTTTTTGGCCTTTTTTGGACCGAAGAGGAAAGACTTTGTAAACCATCACACAGATGTACTTGTCCCTTTTTGGGGGGCTTCAGCTGTCCAATGAAGTCCATTCCCATTAGGGATGAGGGGGATACTCGTTCTAAATGATTTTCTGTTACAGATAATGCATTTTTGCCAGATACAAGTATGAAACAAGCACGTTTCGTCATTACCCGTATTCGTGTTTGAAGAAAATACTCATTATGTATTCACTCTTCATGCTTTATGATTGGCCAGTCACACACAGTGACTGCCTCTCCAAAGACCTACTCTGCAAGCGGCAGACACAGAGGACCTCAGCGGTGCCTCATTCACGTACAAGGTGTAATTGGGAAGTTTAAAACCGCTCACCGTTTGTCACAATGCTCCACTTTATTGCTTGATGCTGGACAAGGGTGGCATCAAGCATTCTGCATGTATGGCTGGCATAAGTGGGCTAAAATATTACACTCCTCTCAATATGTTGCATTATGCACCTTGCAATCTTAATCTTGTTTCATAAAATACACTGTGTTTTTAACAAGACAGCGGGCACAATCATGCATCAGCCACTGACTGTGTTTATTTTTCATCTGCTTGCTTGTTGGTGATATAAAGTCAGTTGGAAAACTGCTTGTAGTATTGAACGCGATGCTTTTGAGAAAAATGCAGTTAACAAGAGTGACATATTATTTCACTTTTTGCCATGTTTGAATGAATCACCAACTTCACACAGCTCATGAAAAAAAAGCTAATGAATAAAGTCTCATTGATCACTTACACACACATGCACACACACACACACAATTCACATATAGCTGAATAATAAACAGTACATATAGTAACCGCATCTACTTCCGGTTTATCCCCCACCCATTTCAAGTAAAGATACAGATAAAGATAATTTAGATGGGTCAACAGATACAGATACACATAGTGGTGTACTCGCTCATCCCTTGTTCTAACTAACTGAAATGGCTCTGTGACCTACATGTAATGCATGTAGTTAAAAAAATGATATGACTTTTTCTTTGTTGTTTTGTTTTTGTGCTGGCATTCTGGACATTCAGAAAAATAAAGAAATGTATTTTGCATTTGATTTGTTTAGCCCTCAGATGCAGAGACAAAAAAGTCTCAATTGTGGTCTCACACAGAGCAGCAGCAATGTGAAAACAACAAGGGAGTGCAAAGGGTTTGCAGAAAGAATGATCTGGTGTCTTCCTGCTGTTAAGATCACCCTGAGCTTGGTCTCACTGCTTCCCCCCTCGTGGATTCAGGCGACCTAAAACAAAAAAAAAGAGCAAAAGGGAAGTAATTATACAATCTATAAAATAGAATGGAAAAGGTGGTCACTTGTTTGGTGACACACACACATTTAGATTCAGATGTTTAGATGTATTACTGTGTTCCAGGCCAATAAAAATGGAGTCAGGTGTCTTTTAGACACCACAGTGATCTTAATGAGGGCTCACATGAAGGTGATGGAACAGTGCTGGTCTCTAATTTCACAACCTTGGCCAGGTTTGTCTCACTTTTGCAATGTCTCTATATATTATGCATGTTGCCATTTATACAGTACAACCATTTGTATATATTTTTTATGTTAACAATGCTAAATGTTTAGTGCTAGACTGTGTATTATTAAAAAAAACGACAGGTGTATTATAAAAAAAAAAAACCCACAGTGGAATCTTTCATCAATCAGTTCCAAAAGGTCAGATGAAAACCAAAACATATGAAAACTAAATCAATCTTAATGTCATAATAAATGATTATTAAAGGATTGCCGCACAGTGGATGAGTGGTTAGCATGTTGGCCACACAGTCAGGAGATTGGCGGTCCTGGGTTCAAATCTTCGCTGGAGTATCTTTGTGTGGAGATTGCATGTTCTCCCTGTGCGTGCGTGGGTTTTCTCTGGGGACTCCGGTTTCCTCCCACATTCCAAAAACATGCTAGGTTAATTGGCGACTCCAAATTGCCCATAGGTATGAATGTGAGTGTAAATGATTGTTTGTCTATATGTGTCTTGCAATTGCAATTGGTATACTCCATCTCGAAGTCAGCTGTGATTCCAGCATTCTCCCGCGACCCTAGTGAGGATAAGTAGTATATAAAATGGTTGGAGGAATAGGATTCCCTAGCCGGAATCTGTCTGGTTTCACAACCCACACAACCAGAGTAAGTGACCGATCCATGGATGCTTCGTGTGAACACTCAACTAGTTTGTCAAGTGCACTGTTAATAAACATACTGATAAAATGGTTATGCATAATGTTATCCAGCTATTCAGCTGCCACTGCCGGACTCGAAAGCCTGCTGAACCCAAACCCTTGGACTGCACTGTCTTCAGCCTTACCATCTTCACTTATGTTTGCATACTGCTCCCTGTGGCTACCAGTGCTCAGTTCTCAGATAAACCTCCCATTAACTCCAGCTAGAATGCCACTGAAATACTTGCCATTGCGGGAAACTCCATTAGGAGACACTGTGCATCCCATTCGGTAAATCGTTTGACGCTGGCTGAACAGAGCTTGAGTGAGATAAGCTCACATCTCAGAATTCCCTGACTTCTTGCACACTTCTGACAGCACTTGAGGTTAAATGGTTTGCAGGGGTTTTCTTCAGGTGGCGAGCTGGTGCAAACTAAAGACACTAGGTCAGGGGTACCCACCCTTTTTAAAAGGACCAAGTCCCAAAGATCTACCTCCTACTATAAACACAGACAATAGACAATGCACAGATAAAATGGCCAGGAAAACAATCACCATCGATTTACTCTATCGACCTGCAAGTGTGGCTTGGCCCACACATGGCAGCATTAATTACCATTGTAGTAATCCATTGATTATCATTCCAGTAAATTGATAAACAATAATCTGGTCATTGTTTTCATGATTATATGGCACCACATAAATTCTTCTATTCTGATATTATTTTGGTTTAGAAAAAACTTAATTTTGGAGAAAGAAATATAGTTGTACTCCACACAATTTGTGTAATACAGCGTATTTGGCAGCTGTGCTACTTACAATATAAGATTGTTGTTCATATTCAGTGATACACAGACAGTGGTAACGGTCACTGCATTGACTGGCCACAACATTAGGTACACTTGCACAGTGGCACAAGAGCGGCATCAATCATCTTGCACGCATGGCTAACATAATATAATATATATTACATTATATATTACACCCCTCTCGATATGTTGCAGGATGCACCTTGCAATCTTAAACTTTTTTCATAACATACACGGTGCATTTCACAAGACAGCAGGCAGGATTGTGCATCAGTCAATGAAGGTGTTTGTTTTTTTTTCGTCTGGTTTGGTTAGTAATATGAAGTCAGTTGTCAATTTCAGACTAAAAATAATGTGAAAATAACGTACAGATTAAAGCCCTACCCATTTCCTGTTCAACCACACCAATTTACAGTTCGCCACCATTCCGACTATGGATACGGTTAATTTACATGAGTGAACAGATACAGAGCCGCAAAAATGCATTCCGTACCGGAGAATATCCATCTCATCCCTACGATCTTGCACTGTTAAACAATTTTAACTTAAAAAAATTCCAAATCCATATGGTGATCTGAATCATCCCCCAAATGTAATCCATTTTACCATATCCCATTTCTGACAATTCCTGAAAATGTCATCCAAATCCATTCAGAGCTTTTCAAGTTGTTTTGAACGCTTATTTTGTGGGGCCTGCTGCACTTGGTGGAGGGAATGAACCTATAAGTCTTAAGTATTTTGGCCTTAAATGCTTTTTGATTTTTACTCAACAAATTCAAAAGGTTTTGGTAAAAAAAAACAAAACAAAAAAAACTAAGCAAAACAAAAAGGCCTGTCCAAAAATCCCTCCATGTTCCAAACATAAGTGACACACAAGCTAATGAATTCATGTTAAGGCTAACCAAGGCTAACCGTAGCCTGAAGCTAACAAGCAGCCCATTTGCACCAGGACTTAGTATGAATGTTATCACAAGGCCATTGTTGAATAACATGTTAACAGAACTTGTAACTTGAGCACCTTTGAATAAACATCGGCGTGCTGAGCAGTCAGGTGCTGCTTTAAATTTGATAACTTTTAGCTTTTTGACGGACATTACATGCACAATAGGCAGATACGTCAAGCATTTTGAACGTCTGACAGACCACCCACTAACATTGTTTTCTTGCCATGTTGTAGTCATCAAAGAACCATGTTAGCTCGTTATCGTCATGAACAAAGGGGGTGTCAACAAAATCATCATCAATCACTGATGTGGTGCAACTGCAATTGTCCAATGTGAAATCAACAGTGACTACATCTGAGAGCAGTGCATTGCTCATCCTTCCGTCAGACTCATAACATTTTCTTTTTGCTTGAAGTGTTGTATTTCATGGAACAATATAATATGACATTTTATAGTGCTAGGACTCAGGCCAAGGAACCATTTTCAGTAGCTCTTAATTTCTTTTCAGCGAATGACATTTTTTTTAGATTAGATGTCATGCTCTTGGTTAGGTTTTCTACAATAAGTAGAAATGATTATACGTGTGGGTAGAAATGCCAGGGCCTTTCTTTTTATATTTCCTGTGATGAGTTTGTTTTTCCCCAAACAAATAAAAATAATTAGATGTTAATTGTGTTCAAACTAGAGCTTCCATTGAAATTAATTGCAAAAAATCATGTTACAAAAATGAACGGATTTACAGTGCACGAGTTGCTGGCACACCAACATGCAGGAGGAATTGAAAGACCAGAACGTTCAGCTTACAACAAAACTGCATGTATGTGGTTTCAATGTCTGCAAAGAAAAAGAACAGTAAAGGCAGAAACTCAAGGACTTTGTCTGTGAAGAAGATGTTTTCACTTATAATACTCCTGGAGTAGTACTCCAGTTATTCTCCTGGAAGGGTTACAAAGAACGTGATATGGCAAGCATAAATTAAAGCTGTTAAACCAATGCATGTATTAAAATAATATTTCACTTGTTCTGTTTTGGTTTATGAAGAAACATTTGCAATAAAATATCATATTTTGGTATATTTCATGGCAACAAAGCACTGAAACATTCACATAAAAATGTATATATATATATTTCTAAATGTTTGATTTGGACTTTATATGAATAAATAAAATAGTCAAAAGTTTAGAAAAATATATTTTGACATTTTTACATGTCCATCTCACATTTTCAGTGTGATTAACAATGCTTAAACTTTTTTTTCCAGTTTTTCTGTGCAAACACAAACAACAAAGGAAAAATTATATTATATTGACAACATTGCTTAGAAAAAAACAAATCAGTAGAAAGCCACGTATCATGGACACTACGCCATATTTCTGATTTTAAATCAGTGTCGCCTTTGTTATTGTTTAAATTTTGACAAAAAAAAATAGAAATAATCTGGAAATACTCTGAAGTTCACATTGCATCAATGCAAAAACGTACCATTTCCACACAGAATGGGAGGAGAACCTTTTGTCACGCTATCATGTGGGGCATGCTATGGCCGACTCCATGACTTCATGCAGTGTTAAGGTAATGTCTCAATGTATTTTACTGCCATTACAGCATCCTTTTGGCCAAAATACTACATATCACTTGTACTACCACAAAATTATTAATTAATTTCTGAAAAATGCAATATAGCGAGGGAGCGACAATCGATCTGCAATATTGCGAGGGACGACTGTGGCTCCAAATTAATATTGATGTGATGGCATCATTCTGGTATCCCTTTCAGGAGAATCACCCTAATGCTTCGTATTGATGCAACGTACTTTGACGTAGTGTGGCATGCCTGCGTCTCGTGATGTGTCAAGTATGATCGAAGTCACTCAACCTGCAGGCCTAAAGCTCTGTGGCGTTTTTCCACCAGTCGAATATTCAACCTTTTTGATTTTTAAGACCAGTCATGTTCAGCATTCCAATAGTGGGCCAACCAAATGTATTGCATATTCTCATCATATATGTCCCACTTCTCATTTAAATATAGGCATAACGCAAACACGAGTCTAAGAAGGGGACAAAGGAACTGTGATTTTGTTGGCTACTGCTAGGACAGAGAGACTCTTAATCAAATGCTAAGGGGACGAGAGCAGTGCCACAAGGCAGCCAACTGTGTCAAGGCCTGATATTATAATTTTAAAAAATCATAAGCACTACTAGGCTGCTTCTCATGCTCCACTGGTCTCCCCGACAATATGCCACTGGCTGTGTCATTGGCAGCTGCATGTGCCAGTTATCAATTAGTCCATATTGCCTAGGATAATTAAATGTTCTTATTGTCATTGTCCATGTTTTGTGTTTCAGTTCGTATTGGCTTGTTCCCTGAGAGATATGCATGAAAAAAACATCACCAGTCATTCTATTCTTCATAAGAGCAGTGTGCTTTTAGCAGCAGAAGACAGTGTGCGCCTTTCCTCCCCTGCAGAGGGTGCAGTGGCTCTTTCATTGCTTTTTCTATTGCCTGTTAATTGGTTTGAACTCTGTGAAGCACCCTAACTTTAATAGTTTATATTTGAAACTGAATCCAATATGCCAAGATTCAACATAGGAAATCTCAGTATGACACTGGAAAATACATCCCAAAGGATATGTCTGGTATAAAGAAATGGACGGGAATTCTCTGACGTCTCCTAAAGCAATGGTTACAATTAAAGGTTAATCATTTCTGGGGGTTATAGTTTCAAACCACATGAGGTGGCAGTAAAAACATTGTAAAAAGTTATTCACGGGTTGTGTCTCCCAGTATTTTGCAGTTGTATTTTACAACTGCACCCAAAATACACTGGCACACACAAGAGCACTCACCCTTTCACTAATGCATATCCATTTGTCTGTGTAAACGCAAGGTGAACAGTGCAACTGGAACTCAAAGTGCTTTGTTGTGCTGAGGGACTTGTGTTACCACCTTGCAAGACATTCATATTTCCCCGTAAGGACCTTAACTGAATTGCTATTTCATTCGCTTTTGGTGGCCTTTTTTTTTCTCCCCATGATGACCGTTTTTTTCCCCCTGGGAGGTGTAAAAATAAACAAAGTGCTCTCTGGTCTGCTTTGCCTTTTGTGGCAAGAGCACACAGGCGGCCATATGAATCCCACTCCTTTCTTGAGTCATATAAAACAACAAAACCCACAAATGATGAAATTTTAATTATAGTAGGAAAATGTCAGCTGTAACAGCCAGTCAAAGGAGGCACACCAGGCTTCACATATATGAATAATGATTCTTTTATTATTATACTGAGGAGAATATTGACATTTTCAACGGTGTTTAAGCATGCACAGTACTGTAGATGTAGATTAGCATTTACCACTTATCCTCAAGAGCGCTATGGTGGGGCTGGAACACAATTTAGCTGACATGACAAGAAAGGATATTAACTCATTCATTCATTCATTTTCGACATTTTCATTTTCATGAGGGTGCTGGAGCCTATCCCAGCTGTCTTCGGGCGAGAGGCGGGGTACACCCTGGACATATAGACAAACAACCATTCACACTCACATTCTACCTATGGACAATTTGGAGTCGCCACTTTAACCTAGCATGTTTTTGGAATGTGGGAGGAAACCGGGGTACCCGGAGAAAGGATATTAACTCACTCTCCACAAAATTAGGCACATCTACTCATACTTTTTTCTTCTTTCTCCCATTGTGGCTACATTGTCTTTTAGTTACTTCTTGTTAATTTAATCATTTTATATGTATTAGGTCGATCGACATCTATGTGCAGATTCTCCCTGTACGAGGTACTTTGGTTTCCCCTCACATTCCAAAAACATGCTAGGTTAATTGGCGACTCCAAACTGTCCATAGGTATGAATGTGTGCATTAATGGTTGTTTGTCCATATGAGCCCTGCGATTGGTTGGTGACCAGTCCAGGGTGTTGCCTAAAGTCAACTGGGATAGGCTCCAGCACCCCTTTGTGACCCTAATGAGGACAAGTGGCATGAAAAATGGATGGATGGTTGAATCCACTATGATGTGTCATGATGTGTCAATATTGACAGATATCAATTGTTGATCAATCCAAGACTCCCTCTTGTTTAGCAAATATTAGACAAACGATGACTGCAATAATTAACATTCATTGATGAAAACTGGTGGCTTTCCCAGCCAACTGAGTGAGACGGCAACCTCCCATACATGTAGGTATGATACAGGCATGTTAACCATGCTTTCACCATGCTGTCCAATAATTAACATACAGTGCTACCTCAGTTTTTTGTAATTATTTACTCCAAAAGGTCGGTTGAAAACTGAAGTAATTGTTCCCATAGGAAATCATGTAAATCCAATCCGTTCCAGACACCACATATTCAGGGGTTGCTGCCAACCTCGGTTCGAGCCCAGGTCGGAAAGCGAGGCTAGCGGAACCAGGCGGGTTACATTTATGCCGTGATCCCGATGAGAAGGAGATTTAGAGGGGTGAGTGTAACAAGTGCAAGCCACTGTGGCTGTGCGATCACGCACAGCAATGTCCAGTTGACAGTCCAGGCTTTTAGCTCAACTGCTATCGCTCTTGACTGTAAATTGCCCAAGATAGAAGGAGGGGCTGGCTAAACTAGGCGGGTTACCTAAGAACGATCTGACGTCGAACAAGTCCAGGCGCCCAGCTTAAATAGCACAGGTGAGTGATGGGTGTGTGGAGGTGGCTCCGCCCAGGCAGTCCACTGCAACAAAAGGCAGAAAAGCACAGAGTTGTCCCAATACAGTTTGTGTAATGATCTCATTACATTGTGCAAGTAACTAGTCCGTGTACTACATGTAGTGTTTTTTCCGTTTTATTATACATATCGCCATTTTCATTTATGAAGATAGCACGATATGATATCGAATTGCTGCATCTGCTAAAACAATCACCACTTTGAATCAAGTGCAAGCCTCCAGCTCCAGCTAATTTAGTCACAGCAACGTCAACGTTAGTCCCTCATGTGGAGAAGGTGGGAGCTGATCAGTGTGCTGACAAGAGTAACTTATCAGAGCTGTCAGTCTTTCGAATGACTAACTCCCTAACCTCTACTGTCTGCAGTGCACATGCAGCCTGAGGGTGGGGTGGGGTGGGCCTCCTGTCAATGTTGACGCTCCCGCCCTTGGTTCTGGGTTCTAAACGCATCCATGCATGGATATCCTGATTGCTTAAAATGTGCTGTGAATTGTTAATCCACACGCACACACACACACACACAGTATCTTGACTGAATGAGGTTTTCACACACCTGTTTTCGATCCCTTTTATACGTCTTCAATCTTTCCATGGGCATATGAAGGTCAGGTGAAGGCAATACAGGGATTATGGGAGCTCAGTGAATAGTCTCTCTGTCGACTGTGAAAGGGTGATGTTAATAGCTTAGAGAGGAGTGGGAGGTCTCCAATCTTTTCACCGCAGTCCGTGAAAACGGATGCCTTTTATTGCAGATTGACCCTCACAAACTGTAGCTGAAGGCCTCTCTCCTGGTGGAAGACCTGGCAGGAGTGTGTGGGGGTGTCTGCCTGGATTTGCAGTTAATGTACCGATGTTAATGAAGTCGCTATGGTCGGGCGGATATGTCTATCCCCTTGTTGATAGCTGTGGGTCTGCTGTGAGTCTATTGTGGGTCATAAGTGGCGACTGAATTGTGGCTTTCCCAACCCTCGGGTGACTTTGGGTCTGATGGTCAGTGGATGGAAGTGTACGAGGGAGGGCGGGACATCTAGAGGGCAGCTTCTTGCTTCACCCAACATGCCCCAGTAATTCCTATTAGCAGAAACAAGGCTTGGTAGGTTTTGTTGAAAGGGCGACTTCAAAGCAAGACATTAAATTACTCTAATAAGACAAGGGTAAATGCATTAGTATTTCCAACAAGGGAACATTGGTAGCAGGAGTAAAGCAGTGGCAAGTGGTGCTATTTCTTTCTTTCTTTTTTTAGATTTTATAAAGCCAGCAGCTGAAACACCAAATCTAAGTCACACTCAAAACCTCTGGTTATTACTGCATTTTCAGTTCCAATATTAATAGATATAAATGACACAGCATCAGGTGCAACTGGGGGTTCAGTATCATGCCTAAGGATACTTCATCATGGTCACAGGAGGCCAGAGGTAGGCCAGCAATCTTCAACCGCTCTACCAACTGAGCCATTTCATTCCAAATAAACTGGAGGAATGACTGGCATCTGGAATCTTTTTTCCTGGTATGTAGCCCACATCAGTGGTTGATGCTCACCATTTTTTCGTATAAAACATGGATGTTGAGTGTGTGTGGTCTGTACTGTCTTTACATGACAAGCTGCATTTGCCACTTGAGATATGGACATGGGCAAGCTTCTTTACACGCAGGTAAGGTGAAGTACCTAGTGGGAGTTGCAGTCACGCTTGTTTCATGCACGTACACTAGTTGCCAAAGGAGAAGGTGCCTTGAGCTCAGCTCAGTCAGCTTAGCTCAGTCATGTGCTCAATATTCTTCAATAGGTTAAATCCTGGAACTGGATTTCATTATTTGTCTTCACAGTGCAGAGAGATATGAGAAAATGGTATTGACTGCCATTTGGGTCCAAAAGTAGCAGCAGCTTATTCTCTGCATAATTTTTGCAGCTACCACTGAATTGTCATCAGAATTTCAATGGAAAGCGTTTTAAAGGACACATATTTAAAGCGGGCCTATTATGCTCATTTTCAGACCTTTGTATTCAGTTTTGGACTACTACAGAGCAGTTACACACAATAACCCACACAGAAAGCATTCTTGACCTTCCAGAACCTGTACTTATGCCAGCTCTATTTCCTTGGATTCTGCTTTGATTTATTCCACCCACGGCCTGTCTCCGGACACACGCTCACTCCACTGTGATTGGTCCCACTCAGCTTGTATGGTTAACAGCTTGTACCCAGGCACGCCCATATAAGGAAGTATGCAGTTGGATGCAGCTGGAGACCCGGTGAGCCAGTAAGAGGAAACAGACCAAACTGACACACTTTTGACTTCATACAATAAGTACAAAAACTGATCTTTTTTCATGTTCATTATTATCAAATTGACATCTGCGGCAAATGAAAAAAAGTTAGAGCCTGAATGCATGCTTTCTGTTTTTGCCGTATGGGCCGACACAGATGGAGCAGTGCCACACGGAGCTGGTGTGAGCCTACACCAGGCATTTCAATCTTACAGAAAGGGGGCTTCTGGGGGCCGCGACGGAGCTGCAACGGATCCAGTTTGATCCTGAGGTAACTCTGTGACTCTTTAAGGGCTCAATGTCATTGAACTAATAGAATGTGACAGAGGTGCAAAGGACTTGGTAAGACGTCTGAACATTGACTGGCTTGATACTGTTTGTGTGTCTATCGAGCTATCTATTTTTGAAGTGAAATTACATACCAACTGGGTTTAGCACATACGTACCTGTAAGCTTTACGCATGTCATGAGAAAGAGGGATAATTTCCTCTTAAAATGCACCATCCTGCTAGTTGTCCATGTACAGTGGTACCTCGGTTTCTTGAATTAGTTCCAAAAGTATTATTGTATAGCCTACCGTCATAATGTACAAAAACTAAGGGTCATTTTGACAAAAATGTTAGTCGAAAATCGAATCATCATGAAAATCACAAATACTAACGCGTTTGACTTTAAAGGGGACATATTATGCAAATTTTTTCGACCATATATATTGAGTTGTGGTTTCCGATAGAGCAGCTACACACAATTAAAAAAAATATTTCTTCTGTCTTTCAGTGTCCCATGTTTTGTGCTCTTGTGAAAATTCCAAACCTAAAGTTGTGGCTTTGAAAGAGACGAGGTCTTTGAAGACATGATGACCTCTTAGTTATTGGACTGCACTTGGACGGCACAAATGACAACCTTTATTTGGTCATGGGATCCTCACGTATCTTGAGGGAAAGCCAGTCTGATCCTCAGGATCAGGGCTGGTAAAGTTTAATTCCCAAATCACATGTGGCAGCTCATTGCATGGGTGCTGCATAGGAAGACTGAAGACAGAGGACAGGCCTCACCAGGCAGTTGTAATGCCTTCAGGAGGTCATTGAAATATTAAATAGGTTGGCCTCTATTTTGTATTCTGTGCACTCTCGTTACAATAAGTTTTATCTTATTCTAACACTGTTGTATAACAGTTGCAGCTGCAGACGTTCATGCCAAATTGGATTACAAGATGATGACGCAAGGGAATAACTTGTCTCTGTTTTTGTTTATTTGGTTGTCAATTAATTCACTGAGGATGGAAACTTCGTGTTTTGTGTTATGCATTTGGGAGAAAGCCAATGTGGGATTAGTTCAGGATTATTTTCACTAAGAAGTCTGAGGAATTTCATGTATCATTTCCTTCAGGATAGTGTCATCATCACATGCTGACTTTGTATCGTCATTGTTTTTGGTAGTTTGTCACCTGTCACGAACTCAACATTAAACTCATATATACTCTCTCTAACTGCACACACCTTCATATCACATATAATTATATTTTGAGTGATAACACGCAATGCACTGAAGCCTGAGGGTGATGCATGATAATACTGTCTGCCAAACACTATCATGTGATGCTGAGTCTTCACTTTCTGAGGCAGGATGAAATTGCACAAGCCATTAGTTATCAAAAAATAAATGTATCTGTTATAATGCCTATATACGATATCAAATCGGTCTCACTCTTGTGCTGGAAGTTGTAATCCGGGATGCAGCTGACAGTATATGAAGCTAAACCCGACAGAATCAGGGGTGAGTTGGCCAGTACCAGGAGTTTTCCCAGAAGGCTGATTGATGTCTGTTTATTTATCCTGTGCCTTGCCCAGGTAACTAAGGTAACTAACACTTCCAAGCCGGCCTGGGAACATGCTGCGGTAGACTCACAACAACAGAGGGAGCAAGTATTTGGTAGCCATGGCTGCCCTCTCAACATGCAGAACACTCGATGTGAATAATGTCCCATGATCCATCGGGGTGCTCATTTTGTGCAGGGGTCGCATTCACTGCAAATGCATGTAATGGTGGGGGGCAGAGGGCAGGCAATCTGAACCAAAAAGTTTGTTTGTTTCGTCTTCTAAGGTGATGCAGCTTAATTTATGGCTAAAACTACATTTCCCATGATGGTGAAGAGTGCAGCTTTGGGACATAGTCATATGGCCAAGTGAAGTGGAAGCTACGTTTTGAAGTGTTATGCATCGATGTCTGATGCATCTTAAGTTTTGGAGAAGTGGAGATTCAGGGTAAATCAAAGAATAAATTATGAGGCAAGGAGGACAACTATTAATGACTACTGTGGTATGCAAATGTTACAACATGGGTCTAGTTATAATCGCCAAATTCCAACTTCTGCAACAGATTTAAGTTCATCCTCATTGTCGATTACAAGGAAGACTATTCAAAATGTGCACAAAACGACAGTTGAACAGCCTCCTTGTTTGTGTTTTGAGTTCACGGCCTTTTAGTAGCATGAGATTCTTTGCTTGCAGGCAAGTGTTGGGGTATAAACAAAGAACATGATGATCACAGTCACCCCCTGTGTCGCTGCAACACGTTACATGCTCCAAATTAATATACACATCTGAATTCCAGTCACACCGCTTGCACATTCTTGCAATGATTTCACTCCATGCGCACATATACTTACATTTCAATTTACGCGTGGCAGCAACTTTCATATCACCATTCATGTCCATCATCTTTTCGTACTTTGATTTTTCTTCTGTGTTTGGCGTCAGGGATTTTGATGTGGGCATCCTTTCAGCAATCCGGCTTTTCATCACTTGTAAACATGCCTTGATGCATTGGTGTTCTTGATGTCGTGGCTTTACCAGATAACCTCAGCTAAGCTTTCAGTTGCCAAGAGTGCTGTCAAAACATGTCAAGGTAATCTGTGTTTAGAGATTAATTCTGCATCTGAATATGTCTCAAATGGATACGAATGATCAAAGAGAAGTCTCCCATGTTAAGGATGCGTTTTGTCTCCTTACACTCTCATCAAACAAACACCATTCCTTGCAGTGCATCCACAAGAGCATAGGAGGACAGCGTCACATATGTGGTACTAGGCCAACACACTTTTATACCATATGATGTTTGTCAAAAAAGTAAAACCATCACACTTTTACGATTTAAAAATATACCTTAGTGAGGGTACGGTCGCACTTTTGTCCATATTTGACTTACATCAAATTTTTTCACAGCAGTGTGAACAGTACAATTCCATTTATTTCAAATGCGACTCAGGCCTCTTTCGTATGCAGATTCGTTCATTCATTCATTCATTCATTCATTTTCTACCGCTTATCCTCACGAGGGTCGCGGGGGATGCTGGAGCCTATCCCAGCTGTCTTCGGGCGAGAGGCGGGGTACACCCTGGACTGGATTGGTCGCCAGCCAATCACAGGGCACATATAGACAAACCATTCACACTCACATTCATACAATTTGGAGACGCCAATTAACCTAGCATGTTTTTATAATGTGGGTGGAAACCAGAGTAAAACCCACCCGTATGCAGCTATAAATCCGAAATGTATCCAATCTATTGCAGTCTGAACAGTCAGATGGTATATATCTGACTTATATGTCATCAAAACGAGTGGTTTACCACACAAGACTTGGATGAAGGTACTCACTGATGTAGGCAAAAGGTCTTCCTCTCAGTTGATTTAAAAAGTGCCAGCAGCAAGTTTTACATGAACTACCATAGTTAAAATTCTTGCACTCTTTTTTTACACAGAATCATTTGGTTAGGAAAATATTGTTGCCGCAAACATGTTATTTCTTTAGTTTGTTACTTCCGTAAGCACACAAAAATTGGTGTGATTTGGGTATCAAACCCTGCCGTGTGAATGTATAATGTCATAGAAAGTACAGATTTTAATGCTGTAGTTTCACACAGTGGAACCCATTTAAGATGACCAACTCAATTTCTGCTCCAGAAAAAAATTGACACACAAATGGGTTATTTGTATGAAAAATGTGTGTTTATATAAATGTGTTGTAATAATGCCATCTTAATATCATCGCTAAGCAGTGACTCACACCTCTTGACAGGAGGGAAGGTTTTTCAATGAGAAAGTCATTTATTTTGCCCTTCTGTCCAGACATTCTCCCATTTTAATAATTTCCTTTATCTTGACTGTCATGAAAAAAATAATCCCAATCCATCCAATTAAAAAAAACTGCCAGTTGCACTCTCATTTTTCATAAATTTTCACGTCTAAAGCTGCTACAGGGGTTGAATATTATATTATATAGTATAATCAATTGCAGACCAAACTAATGGTTATGTCCCTTGTGACTTTCTGACCCTCACAGCCCCCATTCAGAAAAGAGGCCAACGGCTTTCCAAAGTCAAAGCTGATTATTGGTTATTATGACAATGACACATATTTTTGAATATCTACATTTTCAAAATAGTTGTTAAGTAGATAATCTATTCATCGATTAATTGTTGCAGCTCTAAAAACTTTTTCTTCTTTATTTTCTCCATAAACTTTCATTTGAAGCCTCTCTTGAATTTTCCAACTCGTAAAGTTCATTAGTCTCATTTCCCCAGCAGAAAATCTTAAGCCCCAATCCCTTGCCCGTTCTTATACTTTAATTACAGCTTCTTGTATTTTCTTTTCGACTTGTTTTATATTCCTTTCACATTACTCCACATCATCTGCAAAAACTGCAACACACAGAAGCTTCTGCTTTAAAAAATTTTAATTATTGAAAATAATATACTGGTCTACTAGTTTACCAATATATTAATTTACTATTTTCCTTATTAGAGATTAAAGATAGCTATAATTCCCTGCCTGTTTACCTAGTTTACACATCCTATTGTATAATTTTAAGTGAAATTCTTTACCTAACGTTACCCATATGTATCATAAAACTCATTCAAACTCATTCCCTGACGTCGTATTTAGTCACAAATTGTTTCGCTTCTCTAGAATTTCAGATCTCTTATCTTATGTCATATTCCCTCTTCTACCCTTCACTTTCCAAATTACCTGTGCAATGCACCTTCACAAATGTTGTCGCTTTGTTTTATTTCCTATAACAAACTCCCTTTCATCGTTCATTACATGGCCTCTATAGGCTTTACTTTGGCTTTCATTTTTCAAGGTGCTTGGTATACAGTAGTAGTTGTCCATTGACAAATTGATAACAGCTTGGCATCCATCGTGAAACGTTCATCTGACAAGGATCTCCCTGGGAAATTGGTTATTTAGGCTAAAGTCTGTCCCCTTCAGCAGTTGGCCTCGTTCCTGTTCCTGCTCAAATTTTGCCATGATGGGTTTCGGCCTTCAGTGCTCAGGCTTTTAGGCTCCCAGCCGGTGAATATGGAAAATGTAATGATTTTGACAGCATTCACTGGGAGTTTGAGATGCTGTTCCATGAAGGCCTTCACGGATTCGTCTAGGTCCTCTGCTTTTTCTGGGATTTTTATGAAGAATAAATTGTACCTGCATGCTCCAAGCCTAGAGGTTTACGATTATCTACTTCATGATTTTATTATCCTTGGAGAGTTGAGGAGGATATCTGCTTTTTGCTGAAGTCCAAAGATTCATGAATGGTCTGGAACTCTTTGTGCAGCACCTCGACAAGCACAAGGTGGCCGTCAAAGCACAGCCTCTTGTCGATGTAATAAAGTATGTCTCTCGGTGCCTGGTTACGACACTTGGAAGTTGGCATCCTAACAAGACTATGAAAGCTCTCTGTGATGTCATCCCCGAGCTCTTGTAGTAGGTTAGAATTAAAGAGTATTGACTGTTAACTGTTCTGGTTTTGTCTTCATATACCTTTTCAGATATTTCAATAACTTGACTGTTTGAAGGTACTGTATTCCGCTTGCTTGTTTTACACGCACAAAGTAGGAGCTTGCAGGATCACGTCACCTCATCATCTTCCTTGTTAGTTCTTGACATTTGCTGTTCTCTCATTTTTTTCCTCCACCTTCTTTTCCACTTTCTGCTCTCGTCAATTCGGTTTTCGTCCCACCATCTGATATCCAACCACTCTGCCCTTCCGTTTTGGTCCAGTCGCAGATCAGATTTTGCCAAATCACCAATGTGTAAAACGGAATCCAATACTCTGATTAGGTACAGTTTGTCTTCCTCGTCTCCACTGATAAGTACGCTTCCTGTGTTCTACCACAGAGACAAAACTCCATCACCTTTTTTCTCTCCAATGACATGATGGTGCACAACACACACTTGCTTACCTCCCATTCACATGCTCATTGAATCAGCAGTCAGAATGCAGTCTAGATGCATTCACAGTCTGATATTTAAAACTCAATTCGAAAATGAACATTTCTTCCGCCAACAAAGAGACTCTAAACCCCCCCTGCTGCCCCTTATACACACATACTGTACTGTCTTAAATTGGTGTTAATTGTGTTTGAGCTGAGAAGGGTATTTCTTAATCATTTAAGTTGATGTTGACTTTTTCTGATTTTAGTTGGGGATAAAGACCTTCCTGTAAAATTGAGTCATGTATGTGCCCCACTGGACAGTGCCATTATAATAAGAATATCTATTCTTGCTAGTGCCTATGTGAGCAGCAGAGGGTTTGTCCCTAGAAGCTGTTGCTAATTAACCCAACCACCAGGGGCCCCCCACACCCCCCACTGGCGCAGTGGACCCAGAGAAAACCAGCTCACAGGAAGCTAAGTGGCCAACCCACCAAGGGACCCATGACGAAATGGAGAAAAATGCACCTCCCACCGAGAAGCAGGCCCCAAAAGTGAGCACAGCAGCCTCCCTGTCGCCACCAAACATGGTGACAAACAGGTCCATGGACCCACGACCCTGTATTCAGAGAAAAGCAAAATTCTAGTCCACCATGCAACAAGAGAATCCCACTGCCACCATCCATGGTAGGATTATATAATGGTGCATTTACTGCTGTCTGCTGCCATGCTCATTTGAGAAAGTCTTGTGGATGCCAGGCAGACTCCCAAAACATCAAAGCAGGCCACATGTGGTTCTTGGGTCGCACTTTGCCCAAAACTAGCATACAGCATATTTTGGGGGTTTTGGCAGGACGCCGAAAAAATCAACATAAGAACAGGGTTAACAAACACACCACATAACCACTAGTAGTTTAATGGTTAAGTTCTAATAGTTTATGCACTGTTGTGCAACAAGGAAATTGATTTACTTTCTATTTGGAGACTTCCTTACAAATGCAGAGAGCACAATGCTTCATCAACATTGTTGTTTGTCAATGCAGCTGCACGTTATTTCATTTGCATACTGATTGACCTTTGTACTTCAACCATTGTATGCATGCAACACACAAATGATAATCATCACATTAGAAAATGTTCATGTGGCCATTTGCATGTTCCATGGAAGACGCTGAGAAGGTGTATTTCTGCTTATTGTACACGTTAAGCAGACATTTTATCAGGACGAGTGACAGTACAACATAGAAGAATCAATTGACAACTTTGACACATTTTAATGTAAAAGTAATGAACTTAAAACTATGACTGGACTTGAGTGGAGCTGGAGGCTTTTTTTTGGGAGAGGGGCAGTTTACAGTCAAGTTGCGCAGCACAATTATTTTGCACTACATTACCTCCCACCCCATCCCTATTAGCAGATGCAGGTGATGGTACCCAAGCCACAAAGGTGCGTACAGTTCTGGCAACTCACTCAGCAGACCAGATGGGGGAAATGTGTGTGTATCATTGTGTTCATGCTAATAGACCCCCTCCATTTAGGCATAAACGACACATGTTTTCTATACAACTCAAAACAACGCTGTCATATTCACTATAATCAGAGCAACATATTTTACACTGTAACCAAGGAGGGAGCGACTGAACACAGAAAGGTCAAATTGTCAGATTGTTGTCAGATTGTCCATGACAAGATGTTGACAGCGTTGGAAACAGAAAAAGAACAGACTGAAAACTGACACATCCTTATCCTGCCTTGACACCTGTCTGATTTCATTTGGTACAGTGGTGATACAGTTGTGAATCTGCTTCAAAAGGATCACACCTTTTACTTTTTTTTCTAATGTGTTGTAAGGCTTGGCCCTTGTTTGATGATCTTCTGCATCCACTAAATGTATCTTCTGTCAGTTAAAAGAAACAAATATGCACCCCTGGAAGAAGCCATTTTTCATTCACAATTATTTCAAGACACACTGCAAGCATTGACCTTACATTGGTCACACCTCCTGGGAATCAATTTTGGCCTGTCTCGTGTTTGGTGGTGCGAGTGTCGTGCCAGGCAACTCTGAGGCCAGCTGTCATCTAGGATCAATGAGCACACCTGCACATGAAGGGAGATTTTGAATGAATAAATGGGTTGGAAAAGCCTTCATGAATGACACTGATGTAATTTAGGGGGGAGTGGGGCATGTCCTTTTTTTTCCCAAATGAAATAGAATTTGAAATGTCATGAGCCTCGCTGTCATGGTTACAGTCTATATCCAATTTGTTCAAGAGATGGTGTTGATGGCATATGTTTATACGTATGTTATATATTACATATATTATAATACACTTGAAATACTTTTATTTTTCATCATATATTTGCATGCGTTCGCACAGTGGATGAGTGGTTAGCATATTGACCACACAGTCAGGAGATCGGGAAGACCTTGTTTCAACTCTCCGCTTGGGCAACTCTGTGAGGAATTTGCATGTTCTCCCCGTGTGTGTGTGGGTTTCCTCCCACATTCCAAAAACATGCTAGGTTAATTGGCGACTCCAAATTGTCCATAGGTATGAATGTGAGTGTGAATGGTTGTTTGTCTATATGTGCCCTGTGATTGGCTGGCGACCAGTCCAGGGTGTACCCTGCCTCTCGCCTGAAGTCAGCTGGGATAGGCTCCAGCATACCTGCAAGGATAAGCGGCATAGAAAATAAATGGATGGATATTTGCATGGCATGTGTTATACAGGATACATGGGACACAACTGGTATCACAGATAGATAGTATTAAACAATAAAAGTACTTTTTCTTGAACTTTGACAACCTTATCTGTTTGCTGCAGCTTGCTCCAGTTTTTGCACTCATACCCGGGACTAACATGAACTCTAACCAGATAGAAGCAGACACATAGCCACCACTGATCCACAGACGGGAGCGGTCACACCCCACATCGGGTGTGACCAAAGGATAGGTTACTTCCTAGTTTTGAGACGTCTACTCTTCGTCTCTTAAAATGCTGGGCTGGACGCATTCGCCACTGAGATTTGTAATATCTCCCAAAGTGTTCACTAAAAGATTAAAAACTCAGAAACTGCATTCCGTCTCATCTATCTTTCTCTCTACATGAGAACAGAGAGCCTGGTTATTTCAAGTGCCATGTTGGCCTTACAGCTCCACCTGTAACCTAAAGTACGTGATACAGTGTCTACTGTAGAACACATACAGTGCATCCGGAAAGTATTCACAGCGCTTCACTTTTTCTACATTTTGTCATGTTACAGCCTCATTCCAAACTGAATTAAATTAATATCTTACCTCAAAATTCTACACAAAATACTCCATTATGACAATGTGAAAAAAGTTTTTTTTGACTTGTTTTGAATTTATTAAAAATAGAAAACAAAAAAATCACATTTACATAAATATTCACAGCCTTTGCCATGAAGCTCAAAATTGAGCTCAGGTGCATCTTTTTTCCACTGATCATCCTTGAGATCTTTCTACAGCTTAATTGGAGTCCACCTGCAGTAAATTCAGTTGATTGGACATGATTTGGAAATATAATAACTGTCTATATAAGGTCCCACAGTTGACTGTGCATGTCAGAGCACAAACACCAAGCATGAAGTCAAAAGAACTGTCTTTAGACCTGCGAGACAGGATTGTCTTGAGGCACAAATCTGGGGAAGGATACAGAAAAATTTCTGCTGCTTTGAAGGTCCCAATGAGCACAGTGGCCTCCATTATTCGTACATGGAAGACGTTTGGAACCACCAGGACTCTTCCTAGAGCTGGCCGGCCTTCTAAACTGAGCGATCGGGGAAGAAGGGCCTTAGTCAGGGAGGTGACCAAGGCCCCGATGGTCACTCTGTCAGAGCTCCAGCGTTCCTCTGTGGAGAGAGGAGAGCCTTCCAGAAGGACAACCATCTCTGCAGCAATCCACCAATCAGGCCTGTATGGTAGAGTGGCCAGACGAAAGCCACTCCTTAGTAAAAGGAACATGGCAGCCCATCTGGAATTTGCCAAAAAGCACCTGAATGACTCTCAGACCATGAGAAACAAAATTCTCTGGTCTGATGGCTTTCGTCTGGCCACTCTACCATACAGGCCTGATTGGTGGATTGCTGCAGAAATGATTGTCCTTCTGGAATGCTCTCCTCTCTCCACAGAGGAACGCTGGAGCTCTGACAGAGTGACCATCGGGGCCTTGGTCACCTCCCTGACTAAGGCTCTTCTTCCCCGATCGCTCAGTTTAGAAGGCCGGCCAGCTCTAGGAAGAGTCCTGGTGGTTCCAAACGTCTTCCATTTACGAATAATGGAGGCCACTGTGCTCATTGGGACCTTCAAAGCAGCAGAAATTTTTCTGTATCCTTCCCCAGATTTGTGCCTCAAGACAATCCTGTCTCGCAGGTCTACAGACAGTTCTTTTGACTTCATGCTTGGTGTTTGTGCTCTGACATGCACAGTCAACTGTGGGACCTTATATAGACAGTTATTATATTTCCAAATCATGTCCAATAAACTGAATTTACTGCAGGTGGACTCCAATTAAGCTATAGAAAGATCTCAAGGATGATCAGTGGAAAAAAGATGCACCTGAGCTCAATTTTGAGCTTCATGGCAAAGGCTGTGAATACTTATGTAAATGTGATTTTTTTGGTTTCTATTTTTACTAAATTCAAAAAAAGTCAAAAAAAAAACGTTTTCACATTGTCATAATGGAGTATTTTGTGTAGAATTTTGAGGTACAGTGAAGAAAATAAGTATTTGAACACCCTGCTATTTTGCTATTTCTCCCACTTAGAAATCATGGAGGGGTCTGAAATTTTCATCGTAGGTGCATGTCCACTGTGAGAGAGATAAACTAAAAAGAAAAATCCAGAAATCACAATGCATGATTTTTTAACAATTTATTTGTGTGATACAGCTGCAAATAAGTATTTGAACACCTGTGTATCATCTAGAATTCTGACCCTGAAAGACCTGTTAGTCTGCCCATTAGAAGTCCACCTGCACTCCATGTATCATCCTGAATCAGATGCACCTGTTTGAGGTCGTTAGCTGCATAAAGACACCTGTCCACCCCATACAATCAGTAAGACTTTAACTTGTAACATGGCGAAGACCAAAGAGCTGTCCAAAGACACCAGAGACAAAATTGTACACCTCCACAAGGCTGGAAAGGGCTACGGAGCAATTACCAAGCAGCTTGGTGAAAAAAGGTCCACTGTTGGAGCTATCATTAGAAAATGGAAGAAGCTAAACATGACGGTCAATCTCAATCGGAGTGGAGCCCCATGCAAGATATCACCTCGTGGGGTCTCAATGATTCTAAGAAAGGTGAGGAATCAGCCCAGAACTACACGACAGGACTTGGTCAATGACCTGAAAAGAGCTGGGACCACCGTTTCCAAGGTTACTGTAGGTAATACACTAAGACGTCATGATGTGAAATCATGCATGGCACGAAAGGTTCCCCTGCTTAAACCAGCACATGTCAAGGCCCGTCTTAAGTTTGCATATGACCATTTGGATGATACAGAGGAGTCATGGGAGAAAGTTTTATGGTCAGATGAGACCAAAATAGAACTTTTTGGTCATAATTCCAATAAGCGTGTTTGGAGGAAGAAGAATGAAGAGTACAATCCGAAGAACACCATCCCTACTGTGAAGCATGGGGGTGGTAGCATCATGCTTTGGGGGTGTTTTTCTGCACATGGGACAGGACGAGTGCACTGCATTAAAGAGAGGATGACTGGGGCCGTGTATTGTGAGATTTTGGGGAACAACCTCCTTCTCTCTGTCAGAGCATTGAAGATGGGTCGTGGCTGGGTCTTCCAACACGACAACGACCCGAAGCACACAGCCAGGAAAACCAAGGAGTGGCTCCGTAAGAAGCATATCAAGGTTCTAGCATGGCCCAGCCAGTCTCCAGACCTGAACCCAATCGAAAATCTTTGGAGGGAGCTCAAACTCCGTGTTTCTCAGCGACAGCCCAGAAACCTGACTGATCTAGAGAAGATCTGTGTGGAGGAGTGGGCCAAGATCCCTCCTGCAGTGTGTGCAAACCTGGTGAAAAACTACAGGAAACGTTTGACCTCTGTAATAGCAAACAAAGGCTACTGTACCAAATATTAACATTCATTTTCTCAGGTGTTCAAATACTTATTTGCAGCTGTATCACACAAATAAATTGTTAAAAAATCATGCATTGTGATTTCTGGATTTTTCTTTTTAGTTTATCTCTCTCACAGTGGACATGCACCTACGATGAAAATTTCAGACCCCTCCATGATTTCTAAGTGGGAGAAATAGCAAAATAGCAGGGTGTTCAAATACTTATTTTCTTCACTGTAAGAGATTAATTTAATACAATTTGGAATGAGGCTGTAACATGACAAAATGTAGAAAAAGTGAAGCGCTGTGAATACTTTCCGGATGCACTGTATTCTCCATATGTTGACTGGAGATAAACTTTATAAAACAGCTGCAGTGGTTCATCGCAAACAAATCTAATGTTGCATCAATATTTTCAATGATATTATGTAGAATTGTTGATCAAATTACTGCCATTCATATGGCATACATACGTATTATCAGCTTTAAATATCAGATTATTTTAGATGCTGGAAGGCAGATAACTTGATAACTTGTAGTTAATCCTCATAAAGTCACATCAATGTTGACATTAAGAAAAACACCATAATATAAATACGTTCAGTCCCCTCATCTGTAGCTCTACGAGAATTGGTATCATCTTGTAAAAAATGTATTGTCTGGCGGTGTCATATTGACCCAGGTTAGTGAAACAATCAGTGGTGAAGTGCTTTGCACAGATAAGACAACAGAAGCTGGAACACTCCTGCTCTCTGACTTTCTTGTGTAATATCACACTTAATGGTTGGACAGGCACTCCAGAGACCCAAATGTATATGCAAGCAATTAGGAAGTCAAATTTCCATTACATATCATCGTGCTGTCACTGCTGTTGTGCATTTGAGTCCCATTTCTTTGTGGTGTTTGACAAGGAACATTGAGTAAAAGTATTACCTTCTTGCTCTCGCCGGTGACTGACGAAACATATGATTAGTTTGTGATCACAAGTGACAGTGTTTTTTTGTATTATGTCATATGTTAACATTTTACATTAAATTAGTGGTTCATTTTACTTCATCCTTGTGTTAAATTTTATGTTAAGTGAGGTGCTTGCAGTTCATCTACAACACATCTTCATCCATCATTAAAGTTAAGAGTGTTCAAAGTCTGCTTTATTGTTAAAGCACTACTTAAAGGGCATCTGTTATACTTTTTCCACTTTTCTGAACTATAAATGTAGTTAGTATGTTGTATGTTGTAAGTTGTAAATGATGCTAATATTTCAGATAATGGGGTTTGCGCATTTGGAAATGAGCCCTGAAAGAAGTTTGGGAGGGCTAAAAATGTTTGGTTTCAAAAAGCGTGGTAAAACTGCCCCTTTGTGATGTCACAGAGGGGCGGACGTCCTTATATGGTTCATAGTTAGGAAGCACTTTGAGCGTGTGACCAATCACAGCGGAGAGGGCATGTCCACTCAGGTGGGCCGTGGGTGGAATAAATTAGGAAGCACAAATCAAAGGAAATACAGCTGGAATAGGTGCAGATTTTGCAAAATCTAAAAGTTTTCTGTGCGAGTTATTGGGTGCAGCTGCTCAAAGGAGACCACAAGTCAATACAAAGGGTCAAAAAATGACCATAACAGGTCCCCTTTAAAACATATAATATAATACAATACAATACAATACAATACAATACAATACAATACAATACAATACAATACAATACAATACAATACAATACAATACAATACATTACAATACAATACAATACAATATAATATACTTTGGACTCTGGAACTCTGGAATAATTGATCGTGAAAGGAACTCGTTTTTTTTGGAAGCCGACCAATTTTTACCTGTTTTGTATGGTAATATACCGTATTTTCTGGACTATAATGTACGCTTTTTCATGGTTTACCAGCTACAGTGGTGTGAAAAAGTGTTTACTCCTGACTTGATTACTTAGTTTTATGCAAGTTTGTTACACTTAAATGTTTCAGATTGTCAAATTCACATAGTACCCAATGACCACACAACTGAACACAAAATGCATGAAATAAAACATTTCATTATTAAGGGAGGAAAACAAAAACATAGCCCTGTGTGAAAATGAGTCCAATCAGTTATTAGGTTTAAGGGGTAATCACTTTTTGTAACAGGACCATGTAGGTTTGGATTTTTTCTCTCCCTTAATAATAAAATGTTTCATTTAAAAAATACATTTTGTGTTCAGTTGTGTTGTCATTGACTAATATTTTAACGTGTTTTAAATTGTTAATTCATACTGACAGACATAAACCAAAGAGTGAAAATTACCCTTGACGAAGTCGAGAGATGAATAATTCATTAAATTTCGTGATATGGAATGAAATCGGGAGCTTGGTGAACTAACTTACCAGTAACTTGATTGTTGGACTCACTGGCTATTTATGTTAATTTAGCCTATTTAGCCTCTCAGGTATATTCTGTATGTTATTGCATAGCTGAATAACTGTTAATGTGTCTAAAACGGGAACATATCAGACACTGCCTGCTGTGTGTGCGTCTGTGTAGTTTGCTAAATAATAGTTAATTTAACTTATAGTCTAGTTTGACATATGTTATTTCCTTTCATGTTGTATGGGTGCTATTTATCACCTATGAAAAATGAATATTCACCATCCATATGTCAGTGCCTCTCATCATTGAGTATCAAATTGTATTTGAAGTGAAAGTCTGCTTGCCGTGCCACATGTCAGCCTCATTCAACTTGTCTCCTCACTTCCTGTCAATGTAAAGGTCTGAACAAAACTAACAAGAAAAATGCTTAATTACTTTACTTTCATGGCTCAGATGCCTTAATTTCCAATCAGTACAATGTGTGTGGGCTGCTGAGTGCATACTGAGTTTGTGAATCACAAATCCTTACAAGTATATATGATTGCGCTTGAATAAACAATACTGTTTCCGCCCCTTCCCTGCATACCCACACTCCCGGCACAGTTTCAGCCTGATTATGGCTTCATGCATTTGTAAATTGAATATTTATTGGGCACTCTGTCAACTTTTGCAGTCGTCCACCCTTCATTTGCATATTGATGTGGAGGCCAAAAGGGTGAAGAGATTTGGAATAAATATAGTGTTTGTTTCCAGAGAGCTAAAATTAGAGTGGACCTTTCAGCCATTGCGCTTGGATACAAATTCCTCTTTTGAATCGGTCATGAGGGATTATTACTACCCTAGAATAGCAATGCAGAATCAAATTGATGCTAAATTGCCATCTTGGAGGTAGACTATTCTAATCTCTATGGGAACTGATCATTTGAATTCTTAATTAAAACAAATTACCTCATATTGTGGTTACTGCGTTGAATGAAATTCCATTATTTTAAGAATTGTGGCATTCACATTTTCTTCCGCTCCTATTCTGTAGGCTTGTAGGGAGTTCTCTTGAGGCATTTTTGAATTCAAAATGATTACACAGATTATAATCCTCCAGGGGGAAATCCAGTTTACGCTGCTGTATATAGTGTGTTGCACGTCACCCAGAGCCAGGCGTCACACATGCAGTATGGCGGGAAAAGCCCCTGAACTGACACCAGGGAGCTCTGTGCTTTGCTCAAGAACACGGGCTGCAGCCTACTAGCATCTATCCAACATCTACTTGCAATTCAGTTTTATTCACAGTGGGGCTCGAACTGTGGGTTTGAAGCCCACATCCAAACAGATTGCGCTCCTGCTGCTTCTTTGCCCCTGCTTTGCTGGTATTGCTGTTAGATGAAGTGTTCCTTTTAATTGTCACAGCTTTTCCCTGTTACTGATGTGCATTTCAACCTGAATTAAAAAGTAGGCCATGATGGAGCTGCAGCGAGTTGTGAAAATTACATGTACTCAGCTGCGACTGCTACGTGTTCAGCCTGAGTCGATTCTATTGACAAGTAAGATGAGAATTTTGACAACTTAAAGACCACTGAGGAAAAGAAGGCAACCAAAAAAGCGATGGCATCATAATAATAATCCAGACTTGGAAGGAAAAGGGAGCTCAACGTCAAATAACTGACTGTTGGGACGATAAAATATCCCCTCTCAAGGAGATTGATGAAAAGGAATAGAGTGTGGAACGAATGCGATGGAGCAAAACACACAGGAATGATGTGAACATGTCTGGGCTTCGTGTTACACTCACATCTCATGCCAGGCTTGTCAAGAACAGAAGAAGAGAACCTAATGAAACGGTTGTTTCTTATACAGAGCAACAGGTGGCCAAGTTTCAAAGGAAATGCAAGTGTTTGTTAACACCAGAAATAAATACGAAACAGCGTAAACTTTAAAAAAAATGAGCATGTGATAATACCAAGAAAGCATGCCACCTCAGGAAACCGGAAATGGTTTAAATCGGAAATGCTTATATTGTACATCCAAATGGGGTGTATCTCCAGATGGACAAGAGACAGTTTCCCATGCTATTCATGTTTTCATAGTGTATTCCATTGTTAGAGTTGCAATGTAAAAATGGAGCACTTATTTTTTTAGGGAACCCGGTGTCACGCCCTGTGTGGGTTCCTGCGTGACAGTTTGTCTATGTTCCCTGTCTGGGCTTTGGTTTCCTTTTTGGACACTCTTATTTTATATCTTTTTTTGACTTCCTGTTTTGCCTCCTCTGCCTTTGTTGCCGTAGCCACCCACACCTGTCCCTAATTTGTCCTCTCTATTTAGTTCAGGTGTGTGATTCTCCCTTTGTTGGGTCATTATCATTTGTCCTTCTGCTACCTGAGTTGCCTCATTCCTGCTGCCACATTTATTGCAAAAATAAATATTTTTACCAGCATTCGGTCCTGCTCTCTGCATCCTGGGGTCACACCGCAACACAGACATGCCGAATCGTGACACCCGGCCCACCTTTTTGTGCAAACGGTTCGCTCATTCGGCCAACCAACTATGATAATGAGAATACCACAAGGGTAGGCAATATTGGACAGCAATGGTAAACCAAATACCACAAGGTAAGTAACATCCACACAATGACCATCCACACAACATAAACACAGTTAAACCTCAATGTCTCTGTATTGTAACCAGACATTCTGTTTATATAGACATTAAAAACCCTAACTATATCATGTCTGTCTTTAAGTTTCGGCACTTGAAACTGAAGGCTGGAATACTTTTTTATTTCGATTTGGAATACATGTGCACTATGATGTGGCTGAATAAAGCCTACATTGTGTGCTATGATAAGCTTTTTGGAGGACCATCTATCACTGTTTTTCATTAATTATTCAACAAATGTCCCTTTTGTAATTACACAGAGGTAAAACAACAAAAACACAGCAGTTTTGGGGAAAAGCACCTGCAAAAATCAGGCATTAAAGGCTGCAACTTCAAAAAAGGGCCACTTAATCCTGCAGGGATTGGATTGGATAATGTGTTGAAACCTCTCACTGCCATTTCAGTTGAATTTTTTCACTCATTCAATGTTTCTGGAAAAAAATTGTCTGTATTGCACTCATAAAAATACCCAGTCTAGTTTTCTCAAGATCTTTAAATATCCCCTAAGTTGGCTGTGTCATTATCAAATGACTACATTGGATTTATACTATATATCCTGCAAATTTAATCCTAATCCAATATTGTGGACGATATGATGAGAACCAAATTGGGATCACTCAGATCATCTTTTTTTAATATTAACCAAGAAACACTACGTAAAATAAGAGCAGGAATCCATTCCAGCTGAAGGAAAGGGAAACCATGAAATGCTCAAGTTATCCCAGACAACGCTGAGGTAGCCAGCAAACTGAAATACTTGGAGCAAACAACTGACATCTACATTCTGCTCTACATCACAGGGTGCCTGGAGTCCCTTTTGAGTTTGACGCAAAGAGACAGGGACGTTTGAGGATGCGAGTGGAAACTCTGAGAGAGCTTTGAATAAATGAACACTGCTTTGGCCCTACAGGATTCCTCTTGAGCTTGGAGGTTTCACAGTGACAGGACTTTTAACAGTGAGGCTGCCTGACCAGGGAGGATGTGGTATCATGATCAGGTCAGTCAAGCCTACACATTTTTTGTGTATAGAACAGTATAGCATAGTATCTTGACTCTTAAACATGCTTGTATGCTGCTATGTGATTAGTCAGCTTGTAGTACATTACTTCCTGTGTTTGTGACTCAGATTCCGAATTCATGTTTGTAATAAGCTCGGTTTTGGAACCAAACTCTGTAAGAGGGGCTGGACCTTGTTTACTTATTTAGTTATTGCTTATTTACTATTTTTATATTGACTATATTGGGTAATATTGAGTGTAAAGACATTTAAAGGTGCCATGAGGCAGTAGTCACCACAGGAAGTATCCTGTCCAGAAAATAACTGCTAACGTGTGAGTCTCCATTCTCTTATTTATGTCTAATATGTCTTACTTTTTTATATTGTAATATTTTTTGTCTTGTCCAGCTATTGGGACAAATAGTATTGTTGACCGAAATGCCCTTACATGCCAAACCAGTTTTAGTATGCTGCTTATTCTCACTAGGGTTGTGGGGGTATGCTGGAGACTATCCCAGCTTACTTCGGACAAGAGGTAGGGTACACCCTGAACTGGTACTTGGGAACTATTAACTGTGATGGTGAGCAGATTGACAATAATTATTACAGCATCACTGTAATATAACCAACAACATGGTAACACCGTGAATCAGTGATTTAAGTATGTATGTACTGTGAGTGTATATTTATAGGTTATCACACCGAAGGTCGAGGGCTGATACTGGCACGCGGGGGCATGATACTGGGCAAACCATGTGATGATCTTATTATCACATACTATTTAATCATGAGCTTATTATCACGTACTATTTAATCAAAAGACCATTTTGTTTCCAGAAAATGTTCAGTTTATTACATGTATTATATCTAAACAGTGTAAACACAATAATTGCAAAAATATTTCAACAATAATATTTTATTAACAGTCTTATCTTATCAATGTCTGACAATTAAAGTTCCATTAATCAAGTTTGGGTTTTTTGGTGACTGGAGAAGCACTAGGAATATTTATAGTTACAGTGACATTTCCTGTCACATGCGCGGAGTTTAGAAAGTTAAGCCCAGGAGCCCACTTCATGTTGACAGAGCACAGACGGCAGCAAAACAAATGCTGTGTGTTCACACTTGTGCGCTGTTCTCTGATTGGTTGTTTCACGGGCACGATACCAGAGCAGCGCGCCCTGAGTGGACAGCTACGGGGGCTGATACTGGACATGGTTAAACTCTATATTTTATCAGTATCACTGCCCTGGGCTTTGACACAGTATCATTTTGTCCTTTTCCCGTATTATTCATGGGCGGTTTCTAGGGTACAGGGCCAATTAATACTGTAGTATGTGATAAGTACGTATATAGGTATCTTTGTAGGTGTGTATGTGCATATATCTGCATGTAAATATGTATATGTGCATGCATTTGTGTACGTACATGTAATTGTCACTGAGAACGTATGAAAAATGGGAAGGGACTGCCTCCAACCACCCAGCATGCCCCGCCTCACACAGCCAGGGTGGGCCCCCATCACCAGACAGTCACACACACAAATGGGCACCAGGGGCCACACACCAACTGGCCCAGATCCACTCCCAGGAAAGAAGCCTGGGCGGCAGAAGTGGAACAACGTAAATACTGTAAATACTGTAACGGTGTCACTTTAATAGAAACGGCTGCTTTTTATCATGTATGATTAATGTCTACATCAACAAACGTTAACCGTGGAATTGAATCGTATCGAATCGACTGGCTGATCACATTGTGTATTTGTTGTTTGCTGAGATCTTTATACATCATTGTCGAAACATAGAATTATGGTTGCTATTCAATTCCCTGCTGTTGACCATTACCAGGAATCAATATTCCTATTTCACCTCCAGTTTTGCAGCTATAGCGACATGAATTGGTGTCATTAGTTAGCCAAACCCCTTATTGACAGCCGAGGCAACAAACAGCATGCATGGAATACTAATAACAATGCTACAGTTAAAAAAAATGGTGCCACTGTATCTGCTTTGATTCTACGCCAATACAGATTAGATTCCTCTTGATTAGAGGTGACATTTTCATTCATAGATTACCCCTGACGCACCACGTGTCCTTTGTCATGATCATCTGAGACGGCTCATTTCTTTGCTATTCAATGCACCTTTTCCTCATTTCCGTTCTGGCTTCAAAGATCTAAAAACCAATGAGTTGACATCATGTTGGCTTTGTCAACGTCTATAATCTGTATATATATATTTACACACGCATACATATTGTGGTACAGTTGATTGCCTAAACATGTTTTTTCAACGCAGATTTAAATTATTTCATATCAGGCACAATCATCCCTGATATACAATTGCTTGTTAAAAACATGGTCTACTGTTATGACCGCAACACATGCCAAACAAACTCCACTCTGAATCGCTTAATTCTTTATTTCTTCACTAATTTCACTAACTTCACTTTGTGTACCTGACTCGACCCATAAAATATCAGAAGAAGGCCCACGTAAAATACAAAACCTCTTGAGAGCTCTAATCCTGAAATTGTTCTTTAATTTGACAAGCAGTCTCCAATAACAGTTCAAGTGTTGCGGGGTCCTTCTTGTTCATGGGCTCTTTTCCTGCTGGAGTAGTGAGGCCGGCATTTATCACACAAATTATAGTGTTGAGGGTGGACTGAGGTGTCATGTTGCATTGTAAAAATGACACTTATGTTGCATGCTTGGCTGACGATCAAGCAGCAATAGCTCATGTCATGTCAGTGACTGAGAGGCTTGTTGGCATATTGTAAAACTGCACACAATACAAGCTGCACTGTTTTTTTATGTTTAAATAACAGTGTCCAACAGAATGTGTCAACATATAAAAGGCTAGGAAATTTAGGGGATCATTAATTTGGAACATGTTGACACTAATGAAGACAAGATATGCAGTAAAAAAGAAAGAAAGAAAGAAAGAAAGAATGGATGGATGTTGATGAAGTATTCAGTGTTTCCTAATGAAAAAACAGAATGCAGTGCAGGGAGCATATTCAGCACCCATCCATCATCCATTCGTTTTCTATGCCGCTTGTCCTCATTGGGTCGCAGGGCTTCACTTTTTCTACATTTTGTCATGTTACAGCCTCATTCCAAACTGAATTAAATTAATATCTTACCTCAAAATTCTACACAAAATACTCCATTATGACAATGTGAAAAAGTTTTTATTTTGACTTTTTTTGAATTTAAAAATAGAAAACAAAAAAATCAAAAAAAAAAGCTGTGAATACATAAGTATGGTACATTATGGTAATTTTCACAAAATTCCACATTTCACAGTAAATTCCGTTAACACAGGATTTATAAAAACTGTCACAGTTTTGCGCAGATACTGTACAACAAAATATGATTATCTTCCCCAATGATACTTTGACACGATCATGAGAGGATCTACTACCTGAGCCATGCCGCCCCGAAATAGACAACATAAAATAAAAGTACAAAACAAAACAAAAGTGCACATTACCAGCAAACTTCTCAGACTTCCAGCACCAACAGTCTTCAAATCCGATCTACCCCCACCAAATAACAGGCGGGAGTATATACAGTATACCCACTGTATTTCATAATGTAGGAATGGGTAGGACATACTATTTTTAAAAGATTTGTAATATTCTAGACTTGTAAGCTGAAAATGCAATTAAAACGACAGCGTGACTTCTTGATTAATTAAGACAATAATATTGTTCAAACATCTGTTCTTGTAAGAACAGGATATTTTCTCAACGTAATTGCAACTGTAAGTCATTGTCATGCTTCCACTGGTGGGAGTGCCAGCTGTTGGCGCCTTTTAAAAATGACATGCAGACAAAACAGATGAATGCGCATGATGAGTTTAAAGCTGATCTTCAACAGCTGTAACAGCTGTGACAATGGCGGGGAAGTAAGTACTTAATTTGGGAAGCTAACTCCTTACAAGGGAAGATAAGCTAAATTTCGGTCTTCCACTGGAATTTCCACCATCATTATATTTCCATTATGAATTGTGTTGTTTTTCAGTAAATAATATCTATGGAGTGATCACATTGCAGTCATTCTGTAACTCAGCTGCGCTGTGTGCATTCACATGTATGTGCAAGTGAGACCACCTCTTCCAGTTGTGCCAAATGAGTAGCGATGAGCTGGATACTGCTTATAAATAAGTATCCATTACGTATAATGTATTTTCGCCGGATACGAGTAGGGAACAACTACATTATCCGTATTTGTGTTGAAAAAAAAATGCTCATTATGTATTCACTCTTCACGCTCTGTGATTGGCCAGTCAGCATCTAAATTTTGCATCTAAAGTTACTCGGTAAACCTGTCTCATAATGTACGGTGCATTTGACAAGACAGCACTGTGCAAGCTTCTGCCAGGTCAGTCACTTATACATCAGGGGTAGCGTGACCGCTTTTTTCCTCGAAATTTATTTTTGTCTTATTCCATGAAGTCATCATAAAACAGGCGTGCTACCTACAACATAACACTTTTTGTTCATTTTCAGTTGCAGTACACAGACAGTGGTAACCGTAATCGATTGACCGCCGCATTGACTGGCCACAACATGCGGTACACCTGCACAGTAGTTGCATCAAACACTCTGCCTGTATGGCTATGGTGAGATATCACACCCATCTCAATATGTTGCAGTTTGTGTTGCAATCTTAAACTTGTTTTGTACATGGTGCATTTCACAAGAGTGCTATATGCAGCTCGTTGTGTCACTGCTGGTGTTTTTTTTTTTTAGTTTGGAAAACTTGACTTTGAAGTACTGAACGCTGTGTGTGTGTGTTTTTTATTTTAATACAGTGAACAAGGCTGACAGATTATTTACCTGTTTGCCATCATTGCATGTTTGCATGAACTTCACACAGATCATTTAATAAATAAACAATAAAGTCCTACACACCACTTATACACATACACAGTACGCACATAGCGGAATAACAATACATACAGCAACTTCTGATCAAGATTCGGAAACAGATAATTTAGACGTGTGAACACATACAGATACAGATAGTGGTGTACTCGCTCATCCCTAATAATTGTAAATAATTAACCTGTTTCTGTTTGAGTGTGACTAAACATGTCAATCGTTCTGTGTTTTAGGTGGCAAATGGGCCCAGACATGTGACAATTCCCATAGTGGGAGTACAACCTTACAGGTCCTTCTGAAGTTTGCCAATAAACACGTGAATGAATCAGGCAAGGCCTGGGAGAAGGTGATGCGGTTTAATGAGACCATAATTGCGGTCTTAGGTGCACTCACTGTGTTTGGAGGAAGAATATGCAGAATATATAATAAAACCATGACTACTATTAAAAAAAAAAAAAACATGCAGATGGAAATATTCTGCTTTGGGGTTGTTTCTGACCAAAATCTCTCCTGAGATGTGTGCAACCCTACCCTTTTTAAAACGTCACATGACTATGGTTGCTTTCGATATTTGTTCATCCAATGCAAAGGCTACAGTATTTTATGTCAACACAGAAACGTCTCTATCCGTGAGATTTGTAGAAGAGATTGCAGATTTGGAATAGGAAGATTAAGCATTTCCCAGCATGCTTTGCTGAAGTTAAAAGGATCACTTTTGACTGTCTTATGCCTCTTTAAGGTGTTATTTTGTACAGATAAGATACTGCTGTTTTTAATCATGAATAGTTAAACTATTTTCATCCTTTGTAAGAATGGTTGTGAGCTATTGTCCCATTCAAAATTCTAATGCCAGTGGAGTAGGATTTTTTTGATTATGCAGATTGCTGCGAGCACTTTTGATGAGGTCCGTGATGCGGGCCAACTCCATGCTATTTTACAAACAGTTTTGCAGGCTGGATGAAATTGTAGCATGGGCAAGATTCAGGCCCCTGCGCTGAATTTGAAACATATGAACTACAAGAAACAGCTCAGCAAACAGCAGCTCAGAAACAACTTTTCTCTACCAAGTACTAAGCCTTAATGACCTCCACCCAATTCTCATTTAGAATTATTTCACATTGTTTTCTGTTCTTTTTGTAATTTTTGGGGGTCTCTGGAATTGGCTTTATTTCCTATGGGAGAAATTGCCTCAGTTTTTGTCTAACCTTTTTGGAACAAATTAATGATGAAAGCAAAAGGTTTCGCAGTACTTGACAGTGATTACGTAACATGTTAGTCGTCTTTATTCATTAAAATGTCAATTTGGTCAGTAACATATTTTGAAAAGTGTTAACATAAAAAAATGTACAAATGAAAGACAATGTGTGGCGTCACTTTTAGTTAAAACATATAGTGTGTAAAATGGACTACTATGGAAAACTGAAAAAAAAATACATTATAAAATAAAATATTCTTGCGTGATAAATAGCTCATTTTGTTGTAGTGTTTATAGTTTGACTTTAACAATTTGGGGGCCAGGATAAAATCATCTAAATAAAAACTGATCATTCTGTATTTGTATTGACCCACCAATCTAATGTAGAATGTGTGGATTGACCATTACACATATAATCTTATCACCATTCTGATTTAGGAGTCGATCATGTATACAATGCTCGGTTTTCACAGATACTGTGCAGTGTGTTCCTTTTGTTTTTCTTGTTGACCTTTATATAGCTATAGGTCAAAGTGAAATGGCAGTCTGGTGCTTCTTCACATGTAGCCACTCTTACACCTCTAAAAGCTGTCATCATTTATTCATGAAGGTCGACACCAACCTTGACCAAAACCTTGACCCTTTTCTGCAGATTTACCTCGAAACAAAATGAACTTCAGTTTACTAGTTATGGTGTTATGTTATCAACTTCCTTCAGACTACAATATTCTACATGGTTTTAATTTGTTCTTTCCATTCACAAGGACTGTTCTTCCAATCTGACGGGTCCTTTCTTCGGTCACTTTTTGAGATATTTATCAGCTGCTATTCTGCTATGAATGGAAATTTGTGTATCTACATCGCTATCGCCACTTTTCATGAAGTCTTTTTTGCATTTTATTGAATATGTCTGAAGGTCACTGATTATGTCATGGTACACATGGCTTACTTGTGCAGTCACATGGATTCTTTCTCAGTGACCATATGTTGAAATGTGAACATGAATGACGACCAGTACAGTCCATTAACAAAAAAGCATGAGCATAATCTACTGTAATTATAAATGCATAACGATAAAGCTGAAAAGGGTTTTTTTTAATGACTGTTGGCTGGAACATTTGGAGGTAAGTGTGCAAATATGACTTTCAAGCAGTTTGTAATGCAGCAAAATAAAATACACAGAATTTAGTCATTCTACCTGTCTTCAGGGTCATACAGTATATCCTCCTCAGTGTAAATGGACACTCTTAATGAGTGAGCGAGCAGCAACGCTTTGCAATAACTATCTGACAAGACTGCCCCAGGCAGGAGGGCTAAGTGACAGACGGGCAAGATGACTGGAAAACTGCAGGGACAGTCACTGAGGACACAGAAGGCGACAGCCTGCCAGCTTAAACCCACATCAGGTTTGCTATTAATTTCACCGGTAATGATAAATAAGCAAGTGAAAGAAAAATGAGGACTTCAATTACATTGCATCAAAGCCGGTGACAAACAAATAGAACTTAATTAGCGAAGTGGCATTCTAAATTATTTTACTAACCATATGGCAGTGTAATAGCAGGTCTTCAACCTGTTTACAACACAAGCAGAAACATTCATGCTACAGTATGATAAAGTATGTGAATAAAATACAAATCTACCTGTGTAATACCAAGCTGAGTAATTCATATATGACGTGACGCCCGAGTACATCCCTGTTGCGTAAAAACATAAACAGCAGTATTTTAACAAAACTCGTGCAAAGTTTAATGGTATGTAATCTGTGTACAAAAAGCGTATTCATAAGCTGGTTTTGGACAAGTCCTGGGATGACTGTACTGTGTTTGCAGCATTTATTTGTTATTTGTGGCTTCTACCTTTTCCTTTCAGAAAGTTGGCAAGGATAGAAAAGTAAATTTTATTCATATAGTGCCAAATAGGCCTGACATGATCATCAATAAATCTATTAACCGCATGCTAAATATAAGCAAGCTTAATAATGTTGCCGGCATCAAAATATTGACATGTTCATGCATTTTTGTTTTCCTCTTCTCTTTCTACCAATGGATGACAGGAGAGTTCACTCTGTACATCTGTCGCAACACCTGGCATGTTGGTTCTATAGCGGAATGAAAGGAGTGAGTCAAACCTCCTGTCAGTCATTCAGTGGGTAGAGGCGGGGCACCTCACGTGTGTGTCGTGTGCTACACAATCAAGTACTTTTGATTGTGCCTGTTTTGTTGTGAATAAAACACGACAACACCTTATCATGCACCAGACGTCTTATGTCTTCATAAAAAATATCATATGACCCCATGGCAGTACAGTTACAGAAGCTGCCATCAATTACCACATCCTCAAATTAAATACATCAGAGTTCTACCTTGAGAAAAGGGACAGTCCTTTTCTGCCCCTTTGCTTAGTAGATCTTTGAGGTAATGTCGAGTGACATGTAATTAGTGCAAGCATCCATTTACAGGGTCGCCATCAGGAGAGACTGGCCATTAGACTGGATGTGAAGTGCTAAGCCCAACTCTTTATTCACTGTAAATAGTGATACAAAGTATGACCTACCTGCCAACTACTACTTGTTAAAAGTGAATTGGCCGTCAAGTTGAAAATCGCCAAGAGCAAACAAAGCCAATATCCTTGTTTTACCAGAACATGAACAAAATGCTGGTATCCTGAATGAGAAGCAGGTTTATCCACCTCTGGTGGTTCCCTCCAGCCACATCCGCTGCCTTCTGAAGTGCAGATGCAGCCGACTCCCTCTTTTGTGCCTGGAGAGAAGATACAATATCGGTGTGATATCAGTGTACATAAAGCCCGTTTACCTGCACACAACAAAAGTTCCTCCTCCACTACAGAGTGTCTGCATGCTCCCAAATCCTTACTGAGGTAGTACCCATCCCCAAATTTTGTACAGCATGTTGGGTTGGAGGATCACATTGAGAGCCTCAAACTCACCACACCCTGCCAAGTGTTCGACGCCAAATGCCGCACCAATCTTAAGCTTTTCAAAGCGGCGCCCCAGTGAGACATTTTTGAGACTCGTTTTGCAGGGATCACTCCCGCAAAGACAGGAAGTCCCAAACACGGCAGATATGCTTGTTCTGAATGCTGCAACAGGGGCAGAGCCAATCGGTGAAGGGGATCGCCGGATGTCGATACCGTCCTTTTTCACTGATATTGGCCGATACCGATCTGTGGCCAATCGGTCGGAGCACCGCTAATTGTGACTGTTGCTGCTGTCCATAATTTAAGATTGAAGACTCAGTGTATGTTGTTATGCAGCCTTGTCTTTGTTCCATTAATTAGGGGTTTCCATTACACTACAAAATACAAGCAAGAATCCGCAACACTTGTCAAAACCTGTCATAACTCTGTTTCATCTGTGTGAAATTAATTTAACCAATCATCTCACAATCGGTTGAGAGCAGCTAGTCGCCCAACGATGATTGAAATCAGCCCCGACCTGAAAGTGAGTCAGAATCGGCCTTAAAACTGAATATTTTTGGACTGTGTATGCCCTTCTGAACAGAGAAAAATAAGGTTTGGCAAGTCTGACATTCTTTAAAGTCAAATATTTAAAATCATGGCAGTAACAGTCATCAAAACAGAACAAGGGAGATCCTGGAAAAATAGTAAAGCAATTTATTATTTGATTATTTTTAATAGGATTAAAATGGGATGGTTGGCCATTTTTTTTTTCGATGAAAAAAAGAGTTTGGATGAAACTGAGGAGCTGTGAAACTTGTGTCACCACGCATAAGGCTGCCACCGCCTTCAGCAATTGATTTTCAACTGACACTCAAGTGGCTGTTTCGAAAAGATGACCTGTCAGTGCTTCTCAGGGGAGGACATCCAGTGAGGCATCACAAGGAGAGACTCAAGCGTGAGATCGGGCAGATTGGGACACAAGAGACCCATAGACCCTTTTTATCAATACCCTCATGTTGATGTATGGTCACTAACAAGCTCAAGATTCTTATAGTATATATAAAGACAGAACTTACAGAAGACAAATATATGGATGAGTGATCTTTTTTAAGCTCTATACATGAGTAAAAAACGCTATCAGACAAAGGTCTGCAAACAATATTGTCATTGTGCAATAATTGGTGTGTTGAAACAAAAATAGATCTGAAGAAGGGCCACATTTCCTTTCGAATATGCAAAATAAACTTGTATTTTAAACTCCAAAACTTCCTTTTTGTACTAACAAATGAATTGCAGTTGTTAGACACAGCAGCTACAATCTCTGTGCATAAGACAGTATTTGTAAAAAAAAAGAAAAAAAAGTGTCCACAAAATGTTGACAATAAATACATAACTCACTTTTCTTGATTGAACAAGATATTTAGCATTTGCCACCTTGGTGACGAATGGGGTGGCTGTGCATGTTTATTGTGTCGTATTTTGGTGAGACACTTCCGACATCCTTATTTCAGTCCTTATTTAGCCAAAAGCCAAAGTGATGTAAACTTTTGATGTCAACTAAGTCGGCATATCTTTCTGTTTAACTTCACTGCCCGAGTTGGCTGTATTGTGGTGTGTGTCTTCTTCTGTGACTTCTGCCAAATAGTCTACCACCCTCACGAGGCGCTCCTCCTGAATGACATGTAAAATGGTGGCTCGACTCATTGAGGGTAAATGGTGAAAATAAATTTATAGTGGCTATATTTTAACAATATATTTAAAAAAAGATACAGGGTGGGAGCATTACAGGGTTAAATATAGATATTTCATCACCTGCCGATTGAATTTATTTTTAGAAAAACTAGACCTCACAGTGTCTGCCGAGAAAAAAATGTCACCCCAATGAAGGTCCAGGTACCAAATGCTTTATTTGTAAAGAATGAAATGAAGTGGTGATATTATAAATTATCCCCCACCACCCATTTACACTTCACACACTTTTATAGTGGCTTTATTAGGGCTGCTTCTTACAGTGCTGAAATTACTAAAATTGCTTGCACTTCAGTGCATAGGACACAATCTCAACAGCTGCCCAGCAGTTTAATATTGTGGTACTTCAGTGCACTGGGCCCTTGTGAATCTGAGTTCATAGGCACTACAGCACCACTTTTTTTTACACGTCTCCCAAACTGTTTTACTAATTTCAGTGATTGCTCTCCTGGTCACCTCATAATTAAGCAACAGCAGTTTCTGATATGCTTTTCATACACTTCTGTCTTTACTAGAACAGCTATTACCTTAAGAGAACAAGGACTTTTAATTGGCCTTCTAGCTTAATCGTTATCTCAAGGTAACAATTGAGGTAGTATTTTTACTCACTGGAACTGTCCATGGGCACTGAACTAAAAATTAAATTCTGTTGACACCAAAAAATGCAAATATGCATGATAACAATGCATATTAAACCTTGGTAATGTTTATATCCTTGACCAATACTAAATATTTGGGAGCCTGTATAACCAAATCATCTGACAGCATGATTTATTTAATGTATCACATAAGGGAGTGAAGTTCATTAACTCCAAGAAGCTATGTTGTGAGACTCTGAAGACATTGTATGGGTTTTTCAGCAGCGTGTGTCATTGCACAACTAATTAAGTGTCACTTTGAATATGACAGATTGCTATCTGGTTATGGAAAATCTCCAAGACAAGGAAGAGTCGTAGAATGGGCTGTCACTGTGCTACTGAACCATGAACACTATCAATGTAGTGCACTGTGAACACCTTCTCCTTCATGCAAATTCTAATTGTGATAGTATCCAACTGAATAACAAAAATATCATTGGAAATGGTTTTAATTTAACACTTTGTCATCATATAGGCTTGCTCTGAGATCACTTTGTACTTCTTCTTTGCACTATTTCAGTCAAATATATACAATAATGATACTCCAAAACTGCCATGTTGTTTGGTCAAGAGACAGTGCCACTGAGGAAAAGACAGGAATCAGAACTGGAGGTAGCGGAGATGAGGATGCTGAGGTTCTCATTGGGAGTGACCAGGATGGATAGGATCAGGAACAAGTACATCTGAGTGACACTACATGTTAGAGGCCTTGGACATAAAGAAGTCAGAGAGGCCAAACTGAGATGGTTGGGACATTTCCAGAGGAGAGATAGTGAATATATTGGTAGAAGGATGTTGCGTTTAGAGCTGCCAGGTAGGAGGCGTAGAGGAAGACCAAAGAGGAGGTTTATGGATGTAGTGATGATTTGCAGTGGCGACCCCTGAGGGGAAAAGCCGAAAGAGAAAGAAGAAGAATATCCAATAATGATAGTCATTTGTTTAGTCAGGATTCTGTTACCATGTGGCTGTTTGCGTTACATATACGTATGCAATGGTTATTTTCTTGTCATGACCACCTTCAGGGACAGAAATGTTTTTACGCTACCTTCCCCACACCTTGGTATGAAAAATTATTGACAACTTGTAGTATTTATTAATCTGTACAAACCACCGTATGAGCTGCCAACATCAGAATCGTTTAAGCATAAAAACATAAAACTCGCCGACTTAAAAGAAATCTTATATATGCAGGGTGGGCCTTACATTTCCAAGTAAATGTATAATGTATATGTTCTTCACGTTTCAGATACCATTGGGGTACGCATACCCCCAGGTTTACGGCAATAGCCACAGGTCCACAGGTGGTATGTGACTAAAAATGAAAAACAATTAGCAGCTAACACTAAAAATTAAAAGTGCGCCTGAATGCCTCACAGTGTGCAGCAGGAAGGAGACAGCGGCTAGTTGTTCTTTGCTCTGGGCGCATCATATCAACGAGTAAGTTGCCACTGCATCCAGGGACACTTGTAAATCATAGCAAACACACTCACAAATGCACATGCAGCCCAAAGTACGTAATATTTAGTAAACCAACCATTTGTTGCTCATAAAACAATAAGGCGATGTTACAAAATGTTGTAGTTATAACAGACATCATACAAATCTTTGGACATTTACTGCTTAATTATGATTGTTAAACTTTCCCCATCAATTTGTTATGAAATTAATATGCAGACTTAAACCATAGCCATCCTAAGTGGACAAAAAAGTGAAGCTCAAATTAAGTCTATTCAAATTAAATAACATCAAAGGGAAGGATGCCAACATTAGAGTGGAATGAAACTTGATCCTAATGCCACCATGCAAAATACACATTTTTCACCCGGAATTACTATAAAATGAATTAACCAATTTTGAATTATCGCTAATATTTCAAGTTAAATAACATAATAAGCTGCTTTTAAGTGTGCAGGAGTAGGGGGGGGGCATGGTTTCAGGTCAAATGTCTGAAGGGTTTTAATTAGTTGAATTAGTTGAATTCATCTTGGATCTCTAAGTGAGCTCTGCCTTGATCTTTCGCTCATTTCCTGCCTGCCACAATTTCCGTGGTTTCTGCAGTCTCGTCAGATCCTTCTACAGCTACATTGTTGTTGATTGTCTTAAAGTGATGTCTTCTATTTTGTTTATGTTGAAGTCCGCGTATAACAGTGACTTGAGCAGTATCTTGTCTGTACTTGCATCAGGCGGTCATCATTCCCTGTCACTGCAACTTGAAAGTGATAATTAAAGAAGCAGGATGTGCAGTGCAGCTGTCTGGACAATAGCATTACAGTTTGGGATTTTATACTATGTAGGAAAGTAATTTTTTGTGAAGTAGGATTCTTATTAATTAATTGAATATTTTCGTATTTAGAACATACAAAACTTATTGACCTTCGAAACCCTTTTTTACATCATTAATACCCTCTCGACATGAAATAAGCACCCATATAGTCACCTTTACACCTGTATTACCCAATATAGTAGACATCATAAGAGAAAATTAGCGATTTAAGACATAAATAAGACTTGTGCTAGTATGTGTTGCTGTAAATGTGTTCCGGTGCTATGAGACCAGAGTGGGAAATGGACAGGAAGTCATGTGGGGGTTCAGCAACAGTAGTTCAACTTGAGGACTATTGTGAATGTTGTGAGATAATTCAAACCTGTAATACAAGTCTATTGTTCTGACGATCAAGTCTGGTGCTTGTGTGTCTCACTGCAACATTACTGACAATGACCATTGTAGAATACCATTGTTCTTCTGATATATTCAATTACTTACAAAAAACTGGTGAGGGAGTACTGTCAAATTAAAACTAACTTAAAATGTTCTTGTGTGGAAAATCTCTCAGTAAATATACTTTGTATGGACGTTTTTTAGGGAAGGGAGAATTCAAAACAGTGATCTCGGTGCCCAAGCATGGCGCAATATATTTGTCAGATGTGTGCATGTGAATTACTCTGATACAAACCCTAGATTAACTGCTACCAGTCATGGTTTCCATGGCTACAATGTCCTTCTAGTATGAGCTATAACAACAAGCCAGTTTTTTGAACGGCTCATTTAAAGGAACTGCTCCCTTCAAAGAACTATAAGTATCATCTCTAATTTTGATGTATTTTTGCTTCTGGATCAACCTCCCGTGAAACCAAACTCATAGGAAATCCTTCACCATGCAGCAAGATAATGAACCGAAACACACTGCCAATAGAACACAAGGAGATCACCAGGACCAAGAATGACCGAGTCAATCTTTAGATTTAAACCTGAGAGAGCATACATTTTAGTTGGAAAAGAAATGACTGAAAGGCATAATCTTTTGATGTAGTTGCAAATTCCTCATATGTCATCTAAGTCATCATTTGATGTCGAATCCAAATGGTTTCTGTCTACAGCAAAATAAAATGCACCTCACTGTGTCGGTACTTTTAGGCACAAACAGTATTTGAACAAGACTAATGGAATGTTTCCAGTTGAGTTGTACCAGTTGGAATGTGCAGAGCAAAAGTTGGGTCGTACTTAAACCACTTCAATGACGGAGAGAGTAAATCAATAGACACTGAAATAAAGATCCATTATTAGGTATTATCATCTGATACACTGCGTCAGACTACATCTAGCCGATGAAAATAGCAGAAGGATTAAATAACTGTTATTCACTTTAAAGCAAAGTGCATCCCAATGGACATAGTAATGAGTTAATTAAATTTCACCTCTCTGAGCGTAATTTAACAAGACAACGTTCAGTGGTTAAGATCAGCATTTTGCTCCTAAATGAGTAGTGGAGTCGTCGATTGATTAGACCATAACATCAAAAATGTTGTTCATCCTCAAAGCAATTTTTTTACAAGACTTTAATGGCTACTTCATTCTTGTTCTTTGGACCGCATTGCTATCAGAGAAGTAGTCAATGATCACACAATTTAAAAGGTATTCAAATTTATTGAAAATAAGATCAATATGAGGAAGCTTGAAGAAGTGATCCAAATGAAAGTACACAGAGTGTCTTTATAAAATATGCCGTGCTTCTTTACAAAGTGAAAATAACAGTTACAGGCGTGTGTTTACCCCTTCTCGCTGCATATTTCCATGAGATCCAACTCTGGTTGTGCTATATGAGCGTGTGTATGAGGCCTTCTATGAGAGGCAAATAGACTGACAATGCACTGCTGGAGTAGACTGAATCTGTAGGGGTAATAAAGATTTCTAATGTGACAGAAATTGAATTCCATTACATCGTCATGAACACCAATCTACATTGATGGACATAGCCAAGATAGCAACATAGAACAGTTATCCAGTTGCACTGATATTGTATGACCAACGGTAATGACCAACGGTAATGACCAACGGTAATGACCAAAATATCCCATTTATTTTGATACCATGCTAATCAATGAACATCATGTAGAAGTGGAGAAAAATGTTGTTTACAGTAAATAAAAATATAAATGCACCACTTGGCCTTTGATGAGATAATTGTCCACCTCACAGGTGTGGCATTGCAGAATAATAATTGCCCAGGGTTAGCTTTGAGAAGATAGCAACATTGTTTATTTATAAGGCCTTTTTTGCCCATCATTCACAATCCCTGTGTGAAACCTGAACACATATGTATTTCTTTCCCTGGTCTGTGCTTTATAAAATGAGAAAACAAGTTAATTTCAGCTAGCTTATAGTGCTGTCATTGGGATACTGTGATACATTGTGATAGCTGAAATTAACACAGAAAAGGGAAAGAAATATGTGTGGGCAAAATTCCCAAATCAATATACCGCACATTTTCCTCAGACAGAAAAATGTAAATGTAATGTTAAATTCTTTATTTCCTTGCAACTTTGGGGTGAGGGGATTCTCATGAAAACATCAGTCAAACTCCATATTGTTTAGAAATTGCACTGTGAGCATGCATTTGAGCATGATAAAAAGACAAATGTGTCTGGAATGCAGATGGAACTCAATTTATTTGTAACCGTTCTGATTGTGCTACCTTGTCTTTAAAATCAAGACTTATGATGATGCATTATTTTGTGGTAGATTTATCGCTTGGCTTGGGGTTTGGCTTGGGTAAACAAATAGAAGTTGGAATATTGTTTGCATAATGGACGAGTGGTTAGCGTGTTGGCCACACAGGAGATTTTCTGGGGTCGATTTTCTGCTTGGGCATCTTTGTGTGCAGTTTGCATGTTCTCAAATGTTATCAGTGTAAGTGATTTATTTCAAGCAAATAGATTAACGGCTTCACTCAACTTGGTTTTTCATAGGGGTCGGCGACACTACAAAAAATTGTGCAAAGATCCAATTGAAAATGTCACAAAAAAAAACAACAAAAAACTAACAAAAAAAAGACGAAGTTAACATTGTTTTACTTAGACAAAATGATGACGACACAAGAGGTGGACATACTGTAGTTTGTCTTCTGAATCCTTTCCTCTGTCCATCATGACTGGGATTTCCTTCTCATTACTTTTCTCTATGGTTTGATCAAAAGTCCCAGGAGTCCACACTTGACCTCAACTCTGTTAACCCTGACTAAGCTCAGTCGTGTTTTATCACCTGAAGGAGCACCAACTTTTCTTAAGGCACACGGTAAAACTAATTAAAGTTGGGGCAGAGAAAGCGTCTTGTGAGAAGGGAAATGAAGAGAATCAGCTTGAGTGAGTGATGTTGGGAGGGGGGGTGGGGGGGATTAACAAGTGCAGGAGAGAGCACTGTCTTTCAGTCACTAATCCATAATGTCCCAGATATGCAGTAGACTGGGGCTTTTGTCAGTTAAAGTCTGCCTTCTGATCTACCCAACTCTTTGTCTACCACTAAGCATCCCCCTCCTCTTATACCTCGCACTCCTACCCTAAGTCTTCATATTCAAGGGATCAAAGATAAACATGGGAGCGCACACTTTTCCAGGCAAGATGAAAGGCTGCTGGCGGTTGAAAGCAGCAGCTGGGGCACATGAGATTGCTCTCTGTATCACCACATGAATAAAAGAGCATACACGACAAGAAAGCATGAGGTATAGGATGTGGCTCCCCCCCCCCCCCCCCCCCACCAGAGTGTTTACATTTATCACAAGATGACTTCAACAGATTGTTTCTGACCTTATTAGCAAAAAGTTGAACAGTAGCCTGGGGATGACGTACAGATGCCGTACTTGCTTTTTATGGAGTGTGTAACAACAACAGACGACTTTGTGTACATCCTTCCCAACCTCAGACATTGTGACAGTCTGCTCATATAAAGCCAGATAAAGACTTTATGGAAGATGTCTATATCACACACATAGCTGCTTTGGCAGTCTTCCTGAAAATTATAAATGTGTACCTAATGTTGTGGCCAGTCAATGCAGCCGTCTCATGTAAAAGACTCATGCATGTGTGGATTGTTGTAAATAGGTTCCAGTGGTGTGGACAAGTGACGTTGGGGGTTCAGAGTTGATGTTTAGCTTGGCATGGTTTACGGCCGCAACAGTACCTCCTGTCAGGTAAGATTTTGCCTGTTCCGAGATAATTCAAACCTGCAAAAAACCTGCAAGCCAGTGCCTGCAATTAAGTCTGGTGCTTGTGTGTCTCAACGGACATGACAGTAACATTACTTACACCTAATGTAAGGCCAGTGTGGAATCATGCCAGCTTCTTCTGAATGCCTCATATTTGTATTTTAGTTCTTTTAGCCATTTTTATGCTAGAAATTTGCTTCAAATTTTATACTAATAATACATCATATTCAACCACAAAGCATGATTTATTAATATATTTTTACAAACTGTGCGAGTGAAGCCGAATAATTTTAAGCACAAAGTGGTGGGATTGTCACTGCAAATATGGGAAATAAGTCCCCATTACTAGGTAGTGACAGACTAACTAATATTGCATAATCATGCATTTACACTATTCATTAACTGTATGTAAATTGTCAGTTCAATTGGTTATGAAAGACAGAACTATTCCAGTAATTTGCTTGTTCAGTATGTTGTCATTATTTTATTCCACATCACTTCCTGGCAATGCTAACATCCCTATGCTAATCTCTATTAGATAACCGAGAGAGCTTTAATTTGTTCTGTCACTGTGTGTAAAGGCCCCATATTGGGAGGTTATTGAGCACACGCTGTTAAATGAGGTGTCCCCAAATTCACTGCACGATTTGATGTCCAAGTTGTGTCTTGGCTCTGTCTATGACTCCACATTTAGGATATAAAACCAACATCATGTGTCATCTTGGTTGTAAAATCTTTGTCCAATTTGTCATTAATTGGATCTGTGTTATGTGACATCCGTTCCAGATGCGGCAACTGGATATGTGCAGTATTATGTCAACAGATTTGTCATTTCCTTTCACTGATTAATGAAAGTCCCACCATCACCATAATGACATAACCAGGTCCGTTGCAAGAAAGTAAAGTCATGCCAGTGAAATACAAAAAGCTGTCTGAAGCAACTTTTTCATGATTGTACGAAGAACATAAATGACATGGCTACCAGACTGACAGCACAAAAAAAAATAATTTGTGGTATGCATGGATTCAGATATATTTGTTGGTGTAAGAACAAAGACAATCATGCATTACAGCAATCAGCTTGATTCATTAGATCGAACATGGAAAATATGATTTTGTGTGATTGCATTAATTCAAGACACCATGGAAATGTGAAGGTTTGGAGCAAATCACTTCAATGGCGTGCACTTTTTATATACAGAATGTCACGACTTGTGTGTATATGTCTCACCATGCAATGGTTTAATCTAATAGGAAAATATTACATAACCCTGCGCAACTGCAGGGTCTTCAGACACATGCTAACTCGCAAACTAGAGAGCTAGCGACCTAAACGGTAGCCTTCAAGTTATTTCCTTTAAACTTAAATAGCCAACAACTTACCACTTCCACACGGATATGGAGGATAACTATTAACAGTTATTTAACCTTTAACATGAACAATAATCAAATGTAATAATTTTTTCTGGGTACATGATACCATACAGCATCCTTATCAAACTTGCGCGGGCCGCACTAACATTAAACTTTCACTAGTGTCCTGTGGGCCACATTTGGCCCGCGGGCCGCGTGTTTGAGACCCATTTTATAGATTGTACTCACCAATTAAGAACCATAGTCTAAACAAACAAAACAATAAGAATGTTTTTCAATGTGATAAATTAATTTTAACAAGTACAAGCACTGCTATTAACAGGCTTCGCATAACCCAAACTCAGTACAATGTTTATCAATATAGCACAATTATTTCATTTCCACATGTTGCAAAACAACAATACCTCATCCTCTTCAGGTCACACTTCACTTCAGGCCATCCTACACCCAACCCTGTGTACATTTTGTCACTCGTGTACAGAGATAAATTACAGAGCCAGGCTGAGAAGATATCACCCGTTGTGACATTTTTATTAGAGGAGAAATGTCACCACTGTGTTCCCAATGAACTTCTTGATTAAATGAAGGCACATTAATTTGTTGATTATTTTGCAGAACTCCTCTTGTGCCCTGTCATGTTGGAATGGAGCTTTGTGAGGAGTAAAAAAAAAGTCCATGATTATTGTGGGAGCCATAAATGGTCATCTTCATTGCCTTACCCAAACATTTTTTGTGGTAGGAGAGTTCCTGAGACATGGTTCACACTGGCAAGAGGGCCTTGCAGTCGCCGTACAATACAGAGCTGCAGTTCGTTAGTGTGGTGGCACGAGTAACATGTGGCGAGCTTGATATTAATTGTGAGGCGCTTTGTCAGCGCTGTGCAATGAATTGTGGATTCCTATGGAGCAGCTATACACAATATCACTCACTTTCTTTCCGAAATTGCTAGCATTTTCAACTTTAGTTTGCAGCTGTGATCAATCGGGAAAGCAAAAACATGGTGTGACTGTGTTAATTAGGAAAATACATAATCACTGGACATGTTGGAGTCTTCCTCAGAGGTGTTGCATGTAAATCCCATCTGACATACCCGCAAAAAAAATTGTGTCCGACTATAACTAAATCTATATTCTATAAAAAAAGAAAAAATGAACCTATCAAATGAAGCTAAAAAACAAACAAAAAAAAAACATTACCAAAACATTTGTATTGTGGTGAGAGCACATTTGTGCTGCAACCTCCATCTGTTGTAAATTTGCAATTCCACAATTGATGCTAATTAAGTCCACACGCCTACCCTTTTCCACCAATATCTCTGTCTATGTCTACGATCTTGTAAAGATTCTCCTTATTTCCCCTCAGTTTTCCAGTCTCTCTATCTCAATCAAGATTATTACCAAGGAGAAAAGTTTTCCTGGAGTCGTCCTACATTAGCCTCTGAGTAGAAGAGCAACAAAAAGTAAATTTTTTTTAATTCCGGTACCTCACATCTGCCCCCTCCAGTGACTTTCCACTACTTTTAATGTCCGATCAGAAAAACGAAACGAAACGAAAGAATCCAAGCATGAGAGGTACACAACATAACCACAAAATCATCAAGTGGGTTCAAACTGCCAGCTTCAAGGAAAAGTATTGTGAAATAGTCACATTCTGTTTGTGGTAATCTGCGGTTACGCACGCAGACCTCACAGCTAGGAGACCAGGGTTCAATTCCACCCTCGGCCATCTCTGTGTGGAGTTTGGTGTACTCTGGTTTCCTCCCACATTCCAAAAACATGCTAGGTTAATTGGTGACTCCAAATTGTCCATAGGTATGAATGTGAGTGTGAATGGTTCTTTGTCTATATGTGTCCTGTGATTGGCTGGCGACCAGTCCAGGGTGTACCCCGCCTCTCGCCTGAAGACAGCTGGGATAGGCTCCAGCACCCCCCGCGACCCTTGTAGGGAAAAGCGGTAGAAAATGAATGAATGAATGAATGAATGAATGAATGAATGAATGAATGTTTGTGGTAATACATGATTGTCATAGATTTTATTCTTTGCACACAACCAACAAATAGAGCCAGACGTATACTATTACTTATGACAAAATTGAACTGGCGGGATTGTCAAATAAATACATGAATAGTAGACAGTGCAGGTGAAGTTTCCTCGATTCCCTTTTTTTTCTAATCAGGTATAAATTATTGATAAAGCTGACATACTTAAGAATAATTTTCAGCCTGTCAGTCAGCCTGTCCTCTGGTACTGTGCCATCCTTTTTTGAAACCTGTTGAACTTTTGCTCAAAAAAACAGATTGGAGATGCCTTATTGAGGGACTTTGGGGATCTTCCTCGTCCAGTGCTGGCGCTCTTGAAGGAGGTTTCTGAGTGGGACAGAAGGATGGAGTAATTTAATGTATCAATGCTGCAAAGAGCTCCAGTCGGATTAAAATGTTGACGTGGCCAGAATCAACAGAGGAGGTTGTTTGACTTTAATGACAGCTGTTTCGATGCGAACTGAAATGGATCAGGGAGGTTGTTGTTACTGAGGTGAGATATTTGACTGATGACTGTACTTTCCAGTATTTCTGAAGAGCAAGATTAGAGGTGGACCGGAAGCTACAGATGGGTGTAACTGAAGCACTTTTGAATGAGGGGGGGGGGGACTGAGCCAGAGGTGAGGGAAGAGACGGTTGAATAAAAGATGAATCATCGTTTAACTTCTGCACTAACGTAAACAAATCTGTTGTGACAGTTTCATTTGTGAGTTAGAAATCAGGCAAGATTCTTGGAAGGAACATAAGGGGCAAAATGATTTGTCCTTCAGTATCATGAGTAGCGGTATTTCATATGCTGGGGACTCTCCATTGGTGCGTATAATCGAGGCTGTCTGTATACTAAGGCTGAAATTTCTGCATGGTGTGATGACCGTTTATAGCAGAGATGTTACAGGCAGGCAGGCTCCTATTAAATATTCATCGCGGGCCATTGGACATTCATATGCTGTCAAACTGTGGGCGCCACTGAGCCATTTGTGAAATATTTGAAAAGAAGGTCAAAACACCTAACACTGAACAGTTGTGATTGTTGTTCATAACTGTGATGAAGGTATTACCACATTTTATCACCACACAGACGTAAAAATATACATAGCATTTAACCAAGATAAGTGGTGCATGATCAAATCCAAATTTGTCATTATTGGTGGATATAACACATTTCACTGTGACGCATTTAATTACCTAATCATTCAAAATGATGATAATGATTTTATATAATGTACATTAGGTTATTGGAATGGCATGATTGAGATATTTGCATAAAGCAGATACCTAAATGTATGTAAGCAGCATGAAATTACATTGGTTTCAGTTTTCCTATCAAATCCTCCATGGATATTTTCTTGTGCTGCAGGATCACAATGGACAACAACTAGTTACCTACACCATGTAAAACTTACTTCACACATTTAATGATGGAAAACATGACCTATTTTGGACATAAGATAAATCACTTTCCTTCAGAACCATTACCAAAACCCAAGGCTAGTTGGGGTCCACAGAAGAGGATGACAACATGAGCTGAGCAATATAGGCCAGAACCTTTGTGCCTATTTAGTGTCTAGAACACCATGATACTCCATGACATAAAGTACCAGCGAACCTGCACAGATGGAGTTACAAAAAATGAACACGATGGAGAAAGAGGTCATCTTGATGTCTATCAGGCATGCTAGGGCCCTGGGCTCGTATTTGGAAACACAAAGGGCCACAAAGGGCCACTAATGAAGAACATGTGCACCCGTAAGCAGATTTCACAATGTAATAGGATGTAAGAGAAGCATCTTGCATATACTAAGTAGCTCCAAGTATGAATTACAGAGAAAGCTGTCTCGGTAAACAACTAGCAATTTACAGCATAGATAGCAGTGTGACCAACGCAATACAAGCCATTTTTAACTTGCCAATTTCACGGGGCATGTGGGTTGCCTTTTATGACCCCGCCTTTTCCCACAGGTTCCAGGTTCTCATTCATCAGTTTATTTAGGCAACGTTACGGTCCGTTTGACCTTCATCAGACATATTAAATCACATCTCTGCCCTACATACATATATATGTATATATATATATGTATATGTATATATATATATATATATATATATATATAGTATATACTATATATATATATATATATAGTATATATATATATACTATATATATATATAGTATATATATATATATATATATATATATATATAATATATATATATATAGTATATATATATATACTATATATATATATATATATATATATACACAGTGCATCCGGAAAGTATTCACAGCGCTTCACTTTTTCTACATTTTGTCATGTTACAGCCTCATTCCAAACTGTATTAATTTAATCTCTTACCTCAAAATTCTACACAAAATACTCCATTATGACAATGTGAAAAAAGGTTTTTTTGACATGTCTTGAATTTATTAAAAATAGAAAACAAAAAAATCACATTTACATAAGTATTCACAGCCTTTGCTTAATACTTTGTTGATCCACCTTTGGCAGCAATTACAGCCTCAAGTCTTTTTGAATATGATCCCACAAGTTTAGCACACCTATCTTTAGGCAGTTTTGCCCATTCTTCTTTGCAATAAGTCTCAAGCTCCATCAGGTTGGATGGGAGACGTCTGTGCACACCCATTTTCAGATCTCTCCAGAGATGTTCGATCGGATTCAAGTCTGGACTCTGGCTGGGCCACTCCAGGACATTCACGGAGTGGTTCTGAAGCCAATCTTTTGAGATATTGGCTGTGTGCTAATGTCTACTGTCTATATGGTCAAGGTACATGACCAGTCTACTGAGGTCAAGAGCGCTCTGGAGCAGGTTTTCATCCAGGATATCTCTATATATTGCTGCATTCATTTTCCTTCTATCCTGACTAGTCTGCCAGTTCCTGCTGCTGAAAAACATCCCCACAGCATGATGCTGCCACCACCATGCTTCACTGTAGGGATGGTATTGGCCTGGTGATGAGCAGTGCCTGGTTTCCTCCAAACATGGCGCCTGGCATTCACACCAAAGAGTTCAATCTTTGTCTCATCAGACCAGAGAATTTTGTTTCTCAGAGTCATTCAGGTGCTTTTTGGCAAATTCCAGACGGGCTGCCATGTTCCTTTTACTAAGGAGTGACTTTCGTCTGGCCACTCTACCATACAGGCCTGATTGGTGGATTGCTGCAGAGATGGTTGTCCTTCTGGAAGGCTCTCCTCTTTCCACAGAGGAACGCTGGAGCTCTGACAGAGTGACCATCGGGGCCTTGGTCACCTCCCTGACTAAGGCCCTTCTTCCACGACCGCTCAGTTTAGAAGGCCGGCCAGCTCTAGGAAGAGTCCTGGTGGTTCCAAACGTCTTCCATTTACGAATAATGGAGGCCACTGTGCTCATTGGGACCTGCAAAGCAGCAGAAATTTTTCTGTATCCTTCCCCAGATTGGTGCCTCAAGACAGGTCGCAGGTCTACAGACAGTTCTTTTGACTTCATGCTTGGTGTTTGTGCTCTGACATGCACAGACAGTTATTATATTTCCAAATCATGTCCAATCAACTGAATTTACTGCAGGTGGACTCCAATTAAGCTGTAGAAAGATCTCAAGGATGATCAGTGGAAAAAAGATGCACCTGAGCTCAATTTTGAGCTTCATGGCAAAGGCTGTGAATACTTATGTAAATGTGATTTTTTTGTTTTCTATTTTTAATAAATTCAAAACATGTCAAAAAAACTTTTGTCGCATTGTCATAATGGAGTATTTTGTGTAGAATTTTGAGGTAAGAGATTAATTTAATTCAGTTTGGAATGAGGCTGTAACATGACAAAATGTAGAAAAAGTGAAGCACTGTGAATACTTTCCGGATGCAATGTTGAATGTTTTGATGAATATCACCTGTCGAAGGGCAATAACATTCGGTTGACAGGTGTACAGAATCTCACATAATATGATTTTTTTTTTACATATAATTTAATTTGCCCTGTGATTGGCTGGCGACCAGTCCAGGGTGTACCCCGCCTCTCGCCCGAAGACAGCTGGGATAGGCTCCAGCGCCCCCACGACCCTCGTGAGGAAAAAGCGGTAGAAAATGAATGAATGTGTCACGGCGCGGCATGTCTATGTTGCGGTGCGACCCCAGGATGCAGAGAGCAGGACCAAATGCAGGTAAAATAATATTTATTCTGGCAATACTAGCAGCAGAAGATAAGGCAACACAACTTGCTGACGGACAACAAACAATGATCCCACAAAGGGGAGATGCACACACCTGAACTAAATACAAGGACAAATTAGGGACAGGTGTGGGTATCCATGGCAACAAAGGCAAACGAGGCAAAAGAGGAAGTCCAATACAGAAACCAAACAAACTGTCACACACAAACCCGCACAGGGCGTGACAGTACACCCCCCTCAAGGACGGATCCTAGACGTCTAAAACCATTCTCAGTCAAAGAGGGATGGGTGGTGGGGGGACCGGAGGTGGGTCGCCGACGGGACCCTTCTGGGGGCCGGCCGGGGCGGCAGGCCCGGCGGAGCCAGCAAGACCCCTCCACGTGAAGGGAATGGTTGGGTCGGTAAACACCCTCTGGGGGGCGCCCTCGACCAAGCGCGAGGTAGGCATCCTCAGGGGGGCGCCCTGGGTGCAGAACCTGGGCTCCGGCAGAAAGTCTAAAGGCAGGCGGTGTCCGGCCCTGACGCAACGACGGCGAAGCAGCAGGCGTCCGGCCCTGACGCGGATACGGCGAAGCAGCAGGCGTCCAGCCCTGACGCGGAGACGGCGAAGCAGCAGGCGTCCGGCCCTGACGCGGAGACGGCGAAGCAGCAGGCGTCCGGCCCTGACACGGAGACGGCGAAGCAGCAGGTGTCGTCCATGCCAGAGCCTCTCCATCTGCTCCAGCAAGCCCTGCTCCTCGTCTTGCAGGTGGAGTGGGCTGTGCCTCCTCACTCACCCAGCAGGTGGCGCCATCCTCCCTTTCCAATGGCGGGCTGGGCTGTGCTTCCAGCATAGCCCAGCAGGTGGTACTAGCCCCCCCTCTCGAAGGCGGATCCCTGACGCCGTCCTCAGAGGGAGCCGAAACCAGGGAAGGGAGGAGGGAGGCTTGGAGGAGGGTCACTGGCTCCTCCAGGTCAGCAGTCCCGGCCACAGCCACTTGTTTGGGCTTGAAGCTGCGCGGCTTGGGCACGGGCGGGATCAGGGACGCCGCGCAGCTTGGCATGGGAGCCGGGTCTTGAGAACCCCTGGGGCTGCGTGGATTGGGCACAGGCGGAATCCGGGACGCCACGCAGCTTGGCACGAGAGCCGGGTCTTGAGAACCCCTGGGGCTGCGTGGCTTGGGAACTGGAGGAATCTGAGAGGCCACGCAGCTTGGCACGGGAGCCGGGTCTTGGAAACCCCTGGGGCTGCGTGGCTTGGGAACTGGAGGAATCTGTGACGCCACGCAGCTTGGCACGGGAGCCGGGTCTTGGAAACACCTGGGGCTGCGTGGCTTGGGCACTGGAGGAAACTGAGACGCCACGCAGCTTGGCACGGGAGCCGGGTCTTGGAAACCCCTGGGGCTGCGTGGCTTGGGCACTGGAGGAATCTGAGAGGCCACGCAGCTTGGCACGGGAGCCGGGTCTTGGAAACACCTGGGGCTGCGTGGCTTGGGCACTGGAGGAATCTGAGAGGCCACGCGGCTTGGCACGGTAGCCGGGTCTTGGAAACACCTGGGGCTGCGTGGCTTGGGCACTGGAGGAATCCGGGGCGCCTCGCTACTTGGCACGGAAGCCGTCGGGGAATGCACGACAGGCTGCGACTCGGCAACAGCGAGAGGGTTGGGCTGTGCCGTGGCGTGACACGGCGAGACGGAAGAGGGCGGCCACACCTCTTGGCGACGTGCCGTACGTTGGCGACGCCGCTGCATCGGAGGGTGTGCAGCGGGTACCGGGAACACCGACGCCATGGGCACTAGGGTGCCGTCCGGCCCCCACACCATGGTCTCCAGTTCCTGCGGCGTGTACCTTGCACATTCCTGCTCCATCGCCTTGAAGAACTGCCTTGTCCATTCGTTGAGCTCCGCGAGATCGTCGTCGGGTCCGTCGAAGCCGGCAGGGCAGGAGGGCAGGTGCACCTCGACTTGGCGTGGAGGGGAAGACAAGCTAGGCGTCGCTCTGTGGCGCCGCGGCTTGCGTCGGCGTCGCGAAGGGTTTGGAGCATCGTCGGTGGGTCCGGGATACAGCCACGCCGTAGCGACGAACGTGTCTTCCGGACCGCACACCAAGTCCTCCATCTCCCATGGCGGCATCGCCATCTCCTCGTCCTCCATGGCCTTAAGGAGCTGCCAGGTCCAAAAATCGCTCTCCGCGAGGTCGTCGTCAAATGGTGGGATCATTCTGTCACGGCGCGGCATGTCTATGTTGCGGTGCGACCCCAGGATGCAGAGAGCAGGACCAAATGCAGGTAAAATAATATTTATTCTGGCAATACTAGCAGCAGAAGATAAGGCAACACAACTTGCTGACGGACAACAAACAATGATCCCACAAAGGGGAGATGCACACACCTGAACTAAATACAAGGACAAATTAGGGACAGGTGTGGGTATCCATGGCAACAAAGGCAAACGAGGCAAAAAGAGGAAGTCCAATACAGAAACCAAACAAACTGTCACGCACAAACCCGCACAGGGCGTGACAGAATGAATGAATAATTTAATTGATAAGAAACACAATATATGAACAAATGTATAAATAGGGGGAACCATGCCAGTGATTTAAAAACAGTTTTATGGATTAAAAAAAAGGGCCTATAAGCATCAGTAAATACTCAACATCTTTTATAGAAAGGGGGGGGGGGGGGGCACCCGAAATTGCAATCATTCGGAACCGGAATCAAAACAAGGAATCTGAATCGTTCAAATTCAAATGCCCAATCCAACACTTTACACACACAAATACAATACTCTGACACATGTTTGTCATATGTTTGCTTAGTTCTTGTAACGTTAGTGCATTTTTATTTTCCCTCATTACTTGTAGTGCCTGTTTGAGCTTTGCTGTCTAGCTAATCCTGATAGTGAGACTTGAGTTACTCTATTGCAAAATAATCCCAAGAAAATATCATTAACAGCATAAAGAGCTGATGAAATAACTGTTGTAGTATGTCAAATGACAGCTTGGTAGAGAAGCCCCAGCAAATATCATCATTCAAAAGTGTGCTTGCTTAGCTCAGGGACACTTCATTTTACTTGGAAAATCAATTTCAAGCCAACAGTCCTAATGTCAATATTCTCAACCACATATTTTTAAGAGCTTATTGTTCCTGCAGCTATCAAGGTACATCATCAATAATAATGTGGTTGAGTCATTGTCATATTTGCAGCTGTTGAAGACCTGCTTTTGTGGAGCAACCTCTCTTTCAGCAGATATTCTGTCTCTTCTGGAGATGAGCCAACATCTCAAGATTTTATTTGTATCTTTTGCTTCAGTCAATCACACTTTTAAATCAAATCTACAGTGGAGAATTGGAAATGTACAACCACTTGGTAAGTATTGATTAAGGCAATCCAAAACACCTCAGAAGGGCCAAGCTACTGTGGCACACCATTATGGCCTGAATGAATTGACGTGACTGTATCCTACATAAAGAAAGATGCAAAGATTAAATGAAATGTAATTTTCTTCAACAAAGCAGCAAAAAATGTGGTCCTTATCGTAAGGATGGAATATGGTTTATCTGCTGTATGGAACGTTTGAGCTTCAGTAGCTGATGATAATGAAGGCCTCAATGATCCAGAAGAACCTCAAGAAAAACCGCTGACTGTAACAAAATCTGCAGCATCTGATTTTATGGTGGATTGACAAGTTCCTGTTCCAGGTCAGGACTTTACTAGGCCACCCCCGAGTCTTCATTTTGTTTATTTTTCTCAGCCATTCAGAGATGGACTTGCTGGTGTGTTTTGGATCATTGTCCTGCTGCAGAACCCAAGTTCGTTTCAGCTTGAGGTCACGAACAGATGGCTGGACATTCTCCATCAGGATTTTTTGGGAGACAGCAGAATTCATGGTTCCATTTATCACAGCACGTCTTCCAAGTCCTGAAGCAGCAAAACAGCTGGTGGAGCTGGCTGGTGTGTCATGAGGGCTTTTCCAGGTGTGTGTCAGCGGGAGTAAGACAGTCAGTACTTGAGTACTTGTATTTTTTTCTGATTTATAATTCTTTCAAGGAATGAATATGAGTGTATTTCATGGAGTTTTATTTAAAATTTGACGTGTGTGCCAGCATCTGCCACAAGTTTCTCAAGTCGCCTGGGATGGCAGACTTAATAGACTTAATTGATATATTTTATTATAACATAGATTTAATTCCCATACATCATGGACCATACTCAGAATACAAAAATATTACAAGATATGAATAAGTAACAACTATTTTAAAATAGGCATCACATTGAACATTGAATTTACCAGTGCCATAAAAATTACGTGCGGGTTAATATTCCGCGTACCATTCTTACTCAGGTGTCTAAAGCATCACACAGCAAAGTACAGCAAAGCATGCTGGGAAACAGGAAGTGCTTTTGGAAAAAAAACATGTACATCGATCCCACATCAAACGCTGAGCATCCATATGTCAACATCACCGCCATATTGAATGTGGCAAGAGTGCGCTGTAAGTGAATACAAGTGCTGAGAAGATCATATACATTGTTTTTGGTGCCTAACTGTTTCCCAAGTATGTTAGTATGTATGTGAATGTAAACGAGATGCATTAAATTAAGTTTCTTTGTCCAAAGGTATTGAATGTAAGATAAGAACTTTATTGATCCCACGCTGCAGGGATAATGCATATTACATCAGCTATAGAACACAAAGTAGTGCTTTTAACTAAAAATACATTAAATCATTCCAAAAATAACATAAATCAAGGCTCAAGAAACACATATATATTCATTTATTCATTCATTTTCTACCGCTTATCCTCACGAGGGTCGCGGGGGGTGCTGGAGCCTATCCCAGCTGTCTTGGGGCGAAAGGCGGGGTCACATATATATTGTTATACAAAATATGTAATACATTAATTATCTACTCATAGATGGGTGAAGTAGCCAACAACAATTATAACAATTTTATTCAATAAAAAAATTTGATGTTAGACATATTGGTGGTTATTGGTAGATATTGGATATTGGAATCGGAAATTTGGAAATTGAGAGTTGGACAATATCGGCATATTGGTTGTTGCTAAAAAAGCCAATAATGGACATGAAATAGCATTCACACATTCTAAAAAGCATTGTGAAACTGGTGGTAAGGAGTTGAATTGAAGTGCTACATGTGTTATAAACTAGAAAAGGAAATTGAAAACTAGAAGAACTACCAGAAAACAATGGATTGAATTAGTTTTTTTTTTCAGTTCATTTAAGTTCATTTAAACTTTGCAAGTAGTTGTATACTGTAGATATTTTGAACTTCATATTTAATTAAGGTGGAGAGCAAAGAGACCAGTCATATTCACCCCACCTCTGCGCTCAAAATTTTGTCCATGGTGGAAGCTACTCTGCAAATTTTCACCTATACCTGCAATGTAACCCCTATGCTGGAGAGGGAACACTATATGTATGAGTTCATCGGACCAAAGCGACCACAAGCTTCACGACATGGCACAAAGGCAACAGGCTCCTCAACTGTGCTCTCCGCTGCTGACACCCACACACAAGAAGCATATTGGAACATGTTTTTTTTTTTCTGCCAAACACTGGCAGCGTGGTTTACAAGAACAGATGTGTGTCCTCATAGTCCAGCTTCATTATGCAATCTGCGCCACATGGGACTCATTCTCAGTACAGCGCAGAGATATGATTATGGCTACTGGCATTCAGCCCCCAAACATGTGCAACTGTTCCGTGCTTGATGCTCTACACGGCTTCTTGCCTTGAGGCTGCAATGACATTTTAAACCATGCCCTTCTTCCTTCTGTTAGTCAAGTTACTATTAGTGCCACTTCGCGAGATTGGTTGTTTGCTTTGGCATAATGCTTGTGGCCGGAAAAACAAAACAACAAAAAAAACCTCTACATTCTTGTGTGCATTGATTATGTTTTTACCTTACGTTACTTTATACAATATATTACCATTTTGATGTAATTTCATTGTGATCAGTTTCAGAATTACAAGGTTAATCAAATCAGTGGTATCTGGTCTCCAAAGGGACACTCTTTGTAGTTTAAAATTGTAATTTTTATTTCAAAATATAATTTACAGTAAGGCGGCAAGTAATAATGATGTCTTTGTGTGTGTGTTAATGAAACTGGAATCTATAAAATGTCATCCAAGGGGACAAAACCTTTTGTATAACAACTTAAAAAGAGAATATGTCACAAAAAAGGGATGCAGTGTCATTACAGCTTCATGTTTCTTTACATCTTCATAGAGCTTTAGCTCCACTAAATTAAGAGCTAGCAGTTAAGTGTCAAGACACACCACAAATGCGTGACTGTCTATTGCATCACCTCTGCATCATCATGCGTAATCAAAGAGAAAGCGATTAAAGATGAGTGTGACATTTGAGTAGAACATCAGCGATTCTAAGGTTTTTTTTTTCAAACATAAAAACAAAACAACTAGATTATGAAAACATTCCTGTCACGTCTTGGCATTGTGGTGATGTAGCGCAAGCCCAGGATGAGAAAGATGAGACCCGCATCCAGTGAGAGTATCCACCGATGATATATTACCTATTACCTGGACCTGTTACATATTACACATGTAACAGTGACATTATTAAATGCATCATCAACGCTCCAACAAACAAACTAAATACAGGAAACAGCAAGTACTACAAAATGCAAAGGCATCAAACAGGAACTAAGGAATAAAAAGCAAAACTAAACAAGCTTGTCACACAGTCAGTAACGCAGATCGTGACAATTACATCATTTTTCGTACTCAAAAAAGGAGTGGATGGAATCTCAGGCTCCGACAGCTTTGACAGCTTTTTCCAGCTAATATATGTTGAGAATTTTCGGCAAAATGTTCTCACATTTGTTTCATTTTCTTCACATTTAGAAGAGAGTAGAAATTAAATGGTCATTCTAAGCAATAAATATAGATTTCCACACTAAATAATACATTTCAATCTAAATGCTAAATCTGCATGTTGAATATCATTCAAAATTTTTATATAAATCTAAATGTCAAATGGAGGGGTTGGTACATTTCTACATTATTTTCAGTCTGAAACTGACATGGATTGATTAGAAGTTGCTATATTTATTATTTCCCTGATCAGTAAGACTTATTATGTAATTACTTTTGAATGATCTGTGTAAAGTTGGTGATGCATGGAAACATGAAATGATGGCAAACAGAGAAATCATCTGTCAACCTTGTTCACTGTATTTTTCTCAAAAGACACAGTCATCAGTAGTTGAAGTAAAATTTTCCAAGTGACTTTATCTCACCAGCCAAATTAGACGAGAGCAGACAAAAGATTGTTATATTGTAAGTAGCACACCTGTTTTATGTTGAATCTATGTTGTTCAAATCGGATGAAATGGAACTAAATGGAACCAGTTAAGAAGCTACAAGGATGTCAGCCATACCACCTGTAGACCTATACAGAGTCTGACAGGTCCTGAAAAGTCATTTGACTGGAAGAGCAAGCTGAAAGCCATCATCGTGTATGCCATGGCCGTTACAATGCATGGAGAGTTTTGCCCCTCGGCCAAGCATCCTGAGTGTACAGAATGTATGTGATGCTAGATGTGGGTTGAGCAGAAGGACAGAGTCTAACTAACGCTCATGAGCAGAAATGTGACAGGGATGGATGTGAGAAAAATATGAAAATAAAAAATATACTTGAAAAAATAACACCAACACTGATGCCCCTGCTAATTGGAGCAATCAGGGCTGAGATTCCAGGGACAAGATGTGAATAGAAAGGCACAATCAATCACATTTTTCTTCTTTGGGTTTAGGACATTAATACACAATTATCTTCTGGCAAAATTGCTGCAAGGCTGATTTAATCCAATTCTCAAACTCTTCAATATTTGACTTAAGTGCTTTGTATATGCAGCTGGCTAATATGTAATGTTCATACTGCTACAAATGACATGTCTTTTCTGTTGATGTTGTTCAGTTCATGTCCTTCCAAGCTTTTGAGATTGTGGTAACTTTAAATGAATTGTTGAATTCAATGGTTAAATATTGATCAATTTTTAAATTGGCATCTATGCTTCTGCCATTGAAATGAACAATTGATAATTTATTGTCACACTTAATATTACTGTTGTAATGTTTGTGAGACTTGGTTATCTTGTTTATTCACATTTTGATCAACTGCCTGAGGCTGTTAAATGGAGAAGGCTGGGATGGGGCACAGAAGTTTGAAGAGGACAGAAGAATACCAAAACTAGAGCTCTTTAATAGGTAGCAGTGTGGCAACATAAAATGACAACAGGAAGATGCAAAGATGTATGACTTAGAAGATGGGCATAACCAAGATGACTGGCAGGGACAGAGTGAGAAATGGGGTAGGTGGCCTCTTCAAAATAGTTTTGAGGCTGAAAGATGCCCCTGGGTCAGCTTGTTACTGGTGAGCAAATTCATGCTCTCATGATCTCCAAGATGCAGTAATTGGCACATTCAGTCTCACAAACAAAGTGCATAAGACACATGTGAGCACAACCCAGACTGTACAAAAACAATCTGAGCAATAACAACTAGCCATAGGAATTATTCTATAAAACAGTGATACACTGTTGCACGGCAAAATTAATGATTATTTGATAAACTAATGTTTGTCTGTTGTAATTATATTATGAGGCAGAAAATACTCAACATCCGTTCTGTGTTTCCAGTAGAGTATCTGTGTACGAAGTAAACATTTTGGATGAATGGAAAGGCTTTCTTACCAAGCCTCTCAAGATACAAAAAGTTTTTTTTGTCAACTCTGCAGTTATGTCAGACATTAATAAAATCTAAAAAAAACACATTTATTTTACATGAGCCACAATATACAGAGAAAATAAATAATTTGGAACATTTGTAGAAATGTAGGACACAAATGCTTATAATTCTAAGGACATTAAACAATAAAGAAAATGAAATACATGAAGCTTACTGTTATTTGTTATACTGCAGTGCATAACAGTTGCAGGGTCATATACCAAATTAGTAGGAATTTTAATTGTGGGCAAGGGAGAGTCCTGAACAAGAGTCCTGAAATCCATCATGTTAGACAGTTAGACAAAATAATGGTGGTGCATGGCTGTCAAGTCTCCTGTTTCCTGGAGGGTTGTTGGTCTCACCATTAGAGATAGAGTGAGGAGCTCGGTCAATCGGGAGGAACTCAGAGTAGAGTTGCTTCTCCTTGAGCCAGTTTAGGTGGCTTGGGCATCTGGTCCGGATGTCTCCTGGATACGCTTCCCTGGTGAGGTGTTCTGGGCATGCCCAGCCAGGAGGTGCTCCCGGGGTACACCTGAGACAGCTGTGGACGGGTATGGGCTGGTTATGGCTCTGTGGTTGCAGTGGGTTTTGTTGATATCCCTGCTTCTTCAGCTAGCAAATTAGCTGAAATAGAATAAAACAGCACCCAATACTGGTTTCTGCCAATCATTATGATTTTTATTTTAACACCCATCATTTGCAGTGAATGGGTTTTAATCACTCAAATACCAATTGGACAAATACCAATTACAAATGGTGCCATTACCAACATGTTCCTATTATTCCTATTATTATAACATATTGCGTTTCAAAGTGTCATGCTCATTTCACCATTACAAGCGCAAAAAGTTTTCAATGTATTTTAACATTTAAAGAGAGGAATTGCAACACAAAATGAAGTGCATCCATCAAGCAGCAAAACATTGAACAAGTAGTTATGACCCAAATTAATTGAAAAAGACAGGGCTTTTGGTATAAATTTTCACAAATAAGTCGCACAGTACACAGTACAGGATCAAACTAATATATACGTATATATATATATGTCTGAGGAGTTTTCTCTTACCTTCCTGCAAGCACAGAGAGGGGGTACTTCTGCAGCTTGCAAAGTTGCATAAATAGAATCCTTCAGCTGATTACTGGCTTTACATGGATTCTCGGATGATGAGGAACGGAACCCTTCATTCAAGTCACTTCAGGTCTTTTGATTTTTATGGGGTACAAGGACAAAAAGGGTTTTAAAGGGAGTCTATTATGCTCATTTTCCACCCTTTGTGGACTCCTATGGAGCAGCTACATACAATAACCAGCACACAAAGCTTTATAGTTCTTCCAGAATCTGCACCTATTCAGCTGTATTTCTTTGGATTTCGTCGTTCCTGCAATGGTCTGTTTTAATGTATTCCACCCACGGCCCGTCTCCAGGCACGCCAACTCCACTGTGGTTGGTCACACTCCCACGTGCATAGACACTTCCGGTTTGTGCCACTAACTTCATCGGAGTTGATAAACGGTATAGGAGTTGATAATAAATGTCGGCTTTCAACATAAAGCCATATGTGTTGGATCCTAAATCCGATCCAGAGACTGGACAGTCCAAAGTATGTCAAGAAAAGAAGTTATTTTAAGACGTGTCTCAATGGTAAGTAGCTTTAGCATTTTTGCGTTGGAAAGTGGAAAGTGGAAAAGCACAATAGGTCCTCGTTAAAAAATGATAACATCATGCCTCATACTTCATTCTACTTTGCACTGACATACAAATGTGCTGCATCATACTTACAGTGGTAGGAAAATGTATGTGAACCCTTTTGAATTTCTTACATTTTTGCATAAATTGATCATAAAGTGTAGGCTAATCTTCATCTACATCCCAAAAATCGACTCTAGTAAAATCAATACCACACAGTTTATGTTTGCATAGTTTTAAATATTATGTATATTATATATTATTATATAATATTATATTATAAGATTCACAGGACAGGGAGGAAAAAGTGAGTGAACGCTTGGATTTAATAACTGGTTGACCCTTGTTTGGCAGCTGTAACCTCAACCAAACATTTCCTGTAGTTGCAGATCAGACAACAATCAAGGTGAATTTTGGACTATTCCTCTTTACAAAACTGTTGCAGCTGAGCAAAATTCCTGGGATGTGCGGTGTGAATAGCCCTCATAAGGTCAGATGAGGTCAGGACTTTGCCTGGGCCACTCCACAAACCATATTGTCTTCTGGAGCCATTCTGTTGTTGATTTTCCTTTTGTCCTATTGCATCCTCCCATCCTCTTTTACACTTCAACGGTTGGAGATGTGGTCTCAAGTCCTTCTGCAAAATATATTGATATATTGATTGAACTTTTGAGTTCATTTTTCATTGTTAATTGTTTCATGCAGGTCTCACAGCTAGGAGACCCGAGTTTAATTCCACCCTCGTCCATCTGTGTGTGGAGTTTGCATGTTCTCCCCGTGCATGCGTGGGTTTTCTCTGGGTACTCTGGTTTACTCTCACATTCCAAAAACATGTTAGCTTAATTGGCGGCTCCAAAGTGTCCATAGGTATGAATGTGAGTATGGTGTTAATGGTTGTTTGTCTGGTTGTTTGTCATTTGCCCTGTGATTGGCTGGCAACCAGTCCAGGATATACGCCACCTCTCGCTCGAAGACAGCTGCGATAGGCCCCAGCACGCCCGCAACCCGAGGATAAGCGGTAGAAAAATGAATGAATGAATGAATGAACTGTTTCATGTTTTTATGTATGGGAGATATGGCATCAGATGTCCCTGTCTTTAGACACTGTGGGGTTCTTTTTTGCTTCACATTCTGCGATGTGCTTTTGCAGTAATCAAAAAAAAAAAAAAATCAAAAAAACAAGATGGCCACTCCTAGGAAGAGAAGCAACAGTGCTGAACTTTCCCCATTTAGAAACAATTTGTCTAATCGTGGACTGATGAACATCAAGACTTTTGGAGATACTTTTGTAAGCTTTTCCAGCTTTATACAACAATTCTTAATTGTAGGTCTTCTGAGAGCTCTTTTGAGCAGATCAGGCAATGCTTTTTCTATGATCAATGTATTTAAAAAAATGCAAGAAATTCCCCCAAATTCCCATATTTTTTCTTCCCATTGTATATATAGTACATATATACATATATTATAATGTGGTGGACCTCCGGTAGCACACTTTTGTCTTCATTGAAAACGTGATTGTACCCAAAGACATGATGTGGCAGCGAGATCACCCACGACCACATGTCTTGTCTGATTTCAGTCATGTCAAGGATTATGTCCTCAATAATGGCAAAAGTAACCTTAAATGTTTATTCCATTCATACATCATTTTACATGTAATATTTTACATGAAGTGTACATTTCAAATTTTAAATGCCCCTCTCTACATTTTTATATTTAGTCATTGTTTGAATGTCTGATTCGTTTTTAATATTGATATTAATATTGTTTAGTCCTCACTACATGTAATTCAGTGCGTGCAGCATAAAGTGTATGTGTGTTACTTTTGTAATTAACTGTGGTTCAAATTAGTATGTCCTGTTTTTGTGGGAAGTAAATGTCTCAAGTCACAGAAAGTACTTTCAAACTGAGGCCTTTCACACTGTGTCTGTGCCTCTCACCTTTTTAAATGAAAGGAAATGAGACTTCCATTACTGTCTGCGACACCACCTGCTGCTCCCGCAATTGCTGTAATCCAAAAATGTCAACAGCTGACACCTCAATCACGTTCACTATCTCCCTTAGAAAATTTCACCATCAACCTCAGGAGAGCAGCAAGAAACCTGCGATTCACTCAAATATTTTTTTCATCTTAATGGTAAGGCACATTTAGGGCCCTCCAAAAAGAGATGGCCTGTCTAGACAGACTTGATGTTATCAGTAGATAGCCCTAAATTATAATATATACTCACCACAATTTTCAAATATCCCCAAAACAGCCACAGTATAGAGAAAATGCACAGGTGGACCAAGAAATAACTACAATGCATCACAACTAAACATATTGCTGTTTTCATTATTACTATGTGTTACCTAAGACTGCAATTTTGCATGTGGTTTATTCCAGGTAGTTTGTAAGTATAATAACAATAATTACAATGACTTGTATACATGACAATAAGTTTGATAATCCTCTGCAGCCTAAACAGAAAGAATATGTACTAAATATTATTATTAGGGCTGTCAATCGATTCAAATATTTGATTGTGATTCGAAATTTGTTTCCATAGTTAACTCAGAATCGCAATAAGTTTTTATCGACAATAAGTAGGGGAAATCTCTTTCGATGTGCAACTACACCAATAACTACATAAAATTTTACGTAAAAGGATATCAATTTCAGAACTATGGGCCATTATTTAAAACAATACAGTTGGCAAGCATATTTTTGTATTACTATTTGTTTTTATTATTAGCTTTTAAACTTACCCACAAATTCTAAATGCTTCTGAGTAAAAAAGCCTATTTAGAAACATTCAGAAACGATTATCATTAAAGATTCTCCTCAATGCACCTTTCCTTCATGAAATGTACAAATGAAAATACCTGCACAGTGACAGTAGATTTAAAAAAAATAATAATAACTTTGGTCTTGCTGCAAGAGCCATCTGCCAGGGCTTTACCAATCAAAATATTCTTTTCTTTCTCCATTTCTGCTCAATATTTGTTACAGCTTGTGGCTACAGAATTACCATGCATCAAACTATGGTGTCAAGTGTCAAACAGGATTAGCGCATGTTAATTGCGCGTGAAAAAATATTGCTGATAAAGGAAACTTCTGTGAACTTTGACAGCGCTAATTATTATTAATATATTATTATCAACAATATATTATTATTATTATTACTATTACATATTATTAAGATATTATCCTGTCATCCTAAAGTCATGGAAATATGCACCCGTGCCCAAACAACACACCCATCTTGAATAAATAGTTGATTACCCAAATATAAAACATCTTATCAAGTATTTTCAGATATTTGGCTGTGGGTCTCTTGAAAATGCATGCACACCAGGGGTCTCAAACTAAACTTACCCGGGGCCTGCTTAAAGTAATTCCCCCAGAATCATGTTTCAACCAAGTCACTAGTTTGTCAACAACCACCACTGGAAGATGTCACAATCCTTAGCTATGGTCGTGTAAAAATATAATACTGTGGCAAAAGAGTGTCTGAGGTACTTCAGCTTGCTTAAAGGAAATCATTACTCAACATAACAGTCTGCCTCCCTGTGCCATAAAAGAAACACCACTATAACCATGACACATGGAACTTAACACACAACAGATAGATGATAAACATTTAGCAATGACTACTAGTAGTGGAAGATAATAAACAATCGACAATAACTTGTGACATGAACCGTGAACATGTTGTGTTTGCTGTCAATATGTTTGCAGTGTGATTATAGGTAGTCTTCATTTCAATGCATAATAAGCTCATTGCGATTTCAGTGTTGGCTATTGCTTGTCCAATTAAAGAGCTACTGTACTTACATTAACCAACTCTTTTGTGGGATTCAATATTACCACAATGTGTGAGGCAGCACTAACACTAAACTTTGATGTCAAGTTGTTGGCCACAAAATATAGAGTTCGAGACCCCTTATGTAGACAATGTAGATAAAATTTAATATACTGTAGAATAAACTGTAAATACAAATGCACCGCCCAACACTACTGGAGATACTAAAGTACAAATCAAATCTTTGACACGCCAAACACCCACGTAGACTGTGTAAGACAGATGTTTAGAATGGGTTTGACAATGTTTTCCCACAATTACTCACTAACGTTTGATATTATCATCCAACAATCACATTTCTCCCTACCATTGTACCCTCATAGTACTGTATTACCTTACCCTGTGAGTGACAATGAATCTTACTCAACTGCTATTACATGTTCCTTTTAGAAACTTATTCACAAGACCTTAATAATTCATTAACACTAATGTAAATGGTTGATAAATGGTACAATGACTAATTCATTATTATTGTAATATTAGCTGAAGTTGAATAGATGTGTATAATTTGTGTTCTATTTTAAGGGCAGCAGTGTGAATGGTTTGGGCAATGAGGGAAATAGCTGGCATAAAACATGTGGGAAATAAGGAAGTGTCTGATTATTTTTTAATGATCTTTTCACGTTCCTTGGCTTTGTCATGCATGTGATTTCTTAGTTCTCGTTCCTGGATTCTGTTTCCATCTGGTGGCTTGACAAGTAAACCCTGGTAAAATAAACTCCGATGTTTGTGTTGGTTTGTGCCGTTAGAGTGGAAGTTCATGCAAATTTTTTTGTGTTAATAACTATTATTCTATAGCCAGTCCAGGGTGTATCCTGCATCTCGACCACAAGTCAGCTGGGATAGACTCCAGCATACCCTCAAGACTCAAGACTGATTGTAGGTGATTGTGATTGTATGGGAGCAACGAACCAATGGCGATGCAGTCAGGAATCACCATTTCTAAGTAGAGGATTGCACCACACGTAGAAACCTTCTCTGCTCACCTAGACATTTTCTCATGCTGCCTTCTTCAAGAGTTATCAAATATTTGAAATTTGGATTCCTTTTTTCGAGGTACAGTCTGCCAAATGCGGCAGAGACCAACAAAGAAGAAGCTGGGAAGTGCCAACAAAGCAAAGGTGGCTACAATGTTTGACTTAACCTAAAAATAAAAAAAAAGAGTGTTCGGCTCAGTGCAACATTTTCAACACAATTATATCATGCTAAGGAGGTTGCACGACCAACACGATTTAACACCTCCAGATTCAGGGTGTAGAAATAACAGATTGCACCAAGCTCCTCGAAGCAGGCAAAATCACGGAAGTCAAACAATAATGCCGATGTTAACAAGGGTTTCTCCTTGTTAAATGTCCACGCCTAATAAATAGCATACAGCAAAATATCATTGCTTGAAAGAGAGCACAATACTCAACAAACCCTTTCCTTGGATTTATTTAGTTCTTCTGTGTTCAGTCTTGCCTAGCACTTTTTGTTTTTCTCTCTTTTTGATAGCATTTTAGTTCGTATGGATCAAGTATCAAATCCCAGGCTTACAAAAATATAAGGTGATCTCACACTGATGGATCTCTAGCATCTGAGATTGGAGAACCTTCCAGAAAGATAACCATTTCTACAACGCTCTCTAATTAGCCCTTTATGGCACAGTTACTCAGATGGAAGCACGCCTTTGTTAAGGCCCATGAAACCCCAATTAGTGACCCAAACGGAGAGATTTGAAAATGGCTGTGCACAGACGCTCTCAATCCAACAGAATGGAACGTCAGGGGTTGTTGTGTGGCGATCTTTATATATATTTTGTCCGGCTTTTTCCAGATGTTTTGTCTGCCACAGTGGTCAGTCTACAGTGATGAATTGACCTTAATGTTCATTCATGTTGACAGGAAATATTGGATGACACAGGTATTATTAATGACATTAATTAAAAATCTGCACCAACCGAACAGAAACCACATTAATGTCATTACGAACACCCATATTTTCTACTTATTCTTGTAGAAAATGGGGGCAACATGTTCATCATGTGATGGTGACTAAATTAATGAGCCATAAATAATCACACATGCAGCACTGGTATTTACATTACTAGGTGGAAAAATAAGTAATTGCCATGTAAGAGTGAGTATGTATGCACTGATTTAAGAAACAGAGTTACTTTTTGAACGTCAGCCTCGGAATTGTTTGGAAAGTAGCCTGCCTCACGGACCTTATCAAACAAAGTGCTTACAGTGATCTGAAAAAATAAGCAATTCCTCCAATATAAACTACGAATCTGGCATTTTGATGTTAAAAGTGGAAACAATGTTGTATACAGCATGGATTTCACAACCATTCTTAATAAGGGTGCCAAATTCAGACCAAAAGTCCAAATAATTTCACTGTACATGACTAAAAATGGAAGTATATTAACTATTACACCCTGTCAGGTACAAAATAACATCTTAGAAGAGGCATATGACTGTAATCACGTTGGCGAAAGTGCAATCTGCCCATTCCACAGACGCAAACACTTCAGTTTCTCACAGATTGTGATGTTTTTGTGTTGATATAACATACTGGAGAGAATGACGAAGAGGTGGTCGATGAGCAATCACTTTATTGAACCACATCAAAACAACCATAGTCGTATATCTATCGGAAAGGAGACATTTCAAGCAGGAATGAATGGACAAAAAAATGCACATTTTCCCCATTCCCTTGTAAAAAAAAAAGGCCATGTCCGGCGAGTCTGGCCCACAACCTAAAGTAGGCTTTTGAGTTGTGTGACTGAGTCTGACAGATTGCATCCTTTGGTCCATGGTTATGTCCATGCCACTGGTTAATTGGAGCCCGTAATGTAGTTTACACATGATTGCCAATCTCAGAGCCCATAGCCAGGTGCAGGACAAGAATATATCAGTCATGCATCAAGATTAAAGAATATGATGCATGTTGACAAGGCAGAAACACAGTAGCCACTAAAAGCAGCTATCATTGTGGAGGCTCAGTAGGGCTCTGTGAAGTGAAACAAAAACAACTTGACAACCTGTAGATATTTATAGTGGGATACTATGTCATAACACACCCCCACGGAAGGATCTTGATGGCCTTGTGTGTTGAACTGATTGTTTCAGAAACATTGCTTTTGACTGACTGCTAATTAAGTTGCTTGTCGTTTTGTATCATCTAATGACTAATGAGTTCCTGATGCTATTGTCTCAGAGAGTTTCTGTGGAACTCAAGGGTGATGGAATGTCAAGCATCACAGCTGCCATGACAAGTGATGAGGAAAATGCCACTTGGATAGCTCTCTGTAGCACAGACACATCCATCAGTGTTGAACTGTTTACCAAAGTGAAATAATATGTTAAGTATTGTACTGTATTTGTGTTTGTCTGGCCACCACATTAGTAGGGTTTGCATTTTGACAAAAACAGCAGATGACAAAAAGGCTCTTGATTCTGTGGTAATCCCATACACAAATACACAAGATAAGGATCTACTAACATCTTGTAAAAACAAGAAACACAATTCTGAGTGATCCATAAAGAATCATGTACAGGGGCCTCAAAACCATACTTGGAGGCCACTCACTTGACATCAAAGTTTCTGCATGTCCTGGGGGATTTGTGCAAATATCATAAGTATTGTGGTGAACTTGAGTCCCACAAGAGATGGTCAGAGGCACTTCAGCTTGCTTAAAGGAAGAGGCTCTTTAATTTGGCACTCTCAGTGAGCATGTCACAAAGTGAAATTGATTGGTGGGTGACTAGGCATAATACTTCCTACTATCAGATGCAAACACAAAAATAACATTTAACAGGCAAATAAATACAACAGCCACCACTACTATCTGAAATAATGAACAATTACATTAACACTAGGTAGGTAGATACTTTATTCATCCCCATGGGGGAATTCTAAACAAATAACTTTAGCAACTTTTTACAAAACAATTACAACAAGGCATGTTGGGAAGCAGGAAGTGCTGCCATGTCTTTGGCAGCAAGGAGTAGGCAAGAGAAGCTGATGTTCTGATCCGTTCATGTTCTCTGCCTGCAGCAGCCCCCAGGTAAGTGAGATTGAGACCCTTGATATAAAACGATGGTGCCATATAAATTTTCATTTTTTCTATATTGTAATGATTATTACAAACAAGGGTTACAATTCTGAACACTTATGAACAACTGTCATTTTAATTATTACCAGGGATCGGCAGGAGAGTAAGAGCTAAAGAAGACTAAAACCCTGAAAATAGCCCCGGCCCTTGAATTAGAAATAAAATAATATGTAAGAGTTATTAAAAGCTCACATATGCTAAGCTCACAATGCAAAAAGACTAATTGAACAGCTAAAACACAGAAGGGAATGTCAAACATTTGAAACAGACAATTTTAAAAGGTACTCGAAATTATAAATACAAATATAAAAGCAGTCATGTGAATACCGTACTCGGCATGCTTATGACACTGTAAAATTGTAACGTTGAACGTATCAGCATGAAATTAAAGTATGACAAAATTGGACTTGAAATGAAAAGTGCTGCTGGTTTGGGCAAGGAAGAAAAAGACACAACCGCAGACTTTTAATAGCTAGTCCCAATGGGACAGCTGTGACAAGCTGTCAAAAACAGCTCTCTTGATTTGGTATATCATAAAAGTTGTAGAAGTTTTTACTGACTTGTCAAATGCCATAAATACTTTTTTAGCAGGTGAAACATCAGCTTTTTAAAGGTGAATATGAGTGTTAGTTGGCTTTATCATCATTATAGTCTTTGAAGTGTGGTCTTTTAGAAGCAGATTTATAGGGAAAAAATTTATTATAAATATATATATATATATATAAGTTATCCAGTTGGATTAAAATTACTAAAAAGAAGAATGAATTCTGTTCAATCATTCCTTTTCTATTTATTTTTGGGCATGAAACGCATCAGTTCTGCTTATTTAAAATTAGTAGTGATCACCAAAGATCCATCCACCTATATTTTCTAGGCCGCTTATCCTCATTAGGGTTGCGTGGGTATGCTGGAGCCAGTCAGCAAGACTGACACATTATTGTTATGTTAATTGCTATATTTTCATGAATCAAAAACTCATATACATATATGAAATAATTATAATATAATATAAAATAAATAAATATTTAAAGAACAAAGTATCAAGGAAGCTGAATACTAATACTAATACATAATGATAATAATATATAGAGCAACTTCTGATCAATCCAATTCAATTTCAGACCTAAAATAATGCACAGCTTTAAGCCAAGCTTTAAGCCCCGCCCTTTTCGAGTAAGGGTACGGATACTAATACTGGTGTACTCGCTCATCCCTAGTACAACCATGTGCTTTCGTATTTTCACTTAATTTTTTGCGCTGTGATTTATTTAAATATTTATTTTGAATTGTCTATAGCTATGCGTTGTCACAGAAGCTAATGTTAGCTTGGCACAAATGTGACTAAATATTCACAATATCGACATACATTAGGCCGTGTCAAGTATTCTACCACAATTACATGATTGCCATAATTAAATTAATGGTATTTTTATTATATACGCACCTAGCCAGCTCATCTGACTCAATATTTAGTGCTCACAAACAGGTAGCTGTCAATCAGGTGAAAGAAGAGGTCACATGGGTGGGGTTTCCAGGACAGCAACCAATCACAGGCAGTGCTCTGCTCCTGGTGAGTCCAAATGTTGATTTAGGAGAAGGATAAAAGAGTGTTTGAAGTCTTGAAAGGTTAAAGGAGGGTGGAGCGTTTATGGTCATTCGGGTTGTATGCGCTTTAAGGTTTGTGCTCACGAACATAATCTTAAAGTTCGAGGTGAAGCTGCTGGTGGAGATGCAATGGCTCATAAGGAATTTTTTTGCCCCTTTTTAATTTGTATTACAGTTTTATTGAGTTCTTACAATTGATGTACACATGCACGTGTGTTCCAGCCGGCCATGAGTGACAGCCATGAACACCATCTGTTGTTGTTATTGCTCTTTTAAACCAATCTTAGTTTCAAAACATTCTGAGCAAATTACATAATATATTATCTTTACATGTTCTGTTGGCCTGATTGAAAATCAAATCAATCAAAGTTAGTTGAAGCAAAAAATAGTTTTCTTTTGTTGCATTTATTCAGTGAATCAAATCAATGGAAGTGGAAATAATAGTATAATTATAGTAATACAACTTCTGCATACAACTACAAAGACACAATGGTTTACATTATTTATTCATTTACTTTTATTTATTTTACCAGGAAGCCCTGTAAGATAAAATCTATTTTATGAGTGAGACCTGGCCAAGAGGCTTGCCAACAATACATGAGAGGAAGACAATAAAAATTGAAATGCAATTAAGAGATGGTCATTAAATGTAAATGCAGGTTAAAAATAGCAGTTGCACTCCTGTTAAAGAGTTTAGAATTTACCAGAGAAAATGTGAAGCTGCTGGGAAATTTTCAGTTTACTCCATGAACACGGTGTTGTGCAGCAAAAGGCCTTTCTGCCCAGTTAGAATAGTTTCTCACTCAGAACCCTCTTAAGATCCAAAATGTCAATTCCTGCAATTTTTCAACTGGTCTTAAAATGTTGATCAGTAATGTACCAATGAGAGATCGAAAATAACATAGATAAACCTATAAGACATATTAAGATAAAGTTTATATTATTATATGTTTATATTATATTATTATATTAAGGATACATTTACATACTGCATATCCTGAAGATTTATGGCATGATTGTGATAAGTGTCACTGAAGAATAACATTTTCAAAACTATTCAGTGTAAACTTATGATGACCTTGCTCATTTGAGTAGGAACAGCTTCATTATGACTCCCACTACAGCTCAGAAATGAAATCTTGGAAAGAGGACAGGCACAAAAGGTACAAGGGGTAGACAGTGGGGTACTTGGACTTGTATGACTGGAATAACAAACAGCTTCCACGAAGAGAATAAGTAGAATGTGAAGGGCACAGTGAATTAGTGTTGAGATCAAGACAACTCTACAATTTTACAAATGTGAATGGTGATAGAGAAAGTAAGTAAAAGCAGAAACATTATGCGTGCGTATTGGTTGTCATGACACTTGATGAATGAGTGGGACAGCACTTTCTCACAGTGAAAAAACAGAATATGTAATTGTATTCCCTGTGAATTGATTTTACTGTGTTATCTAAGACTTCTACAATTGTTCTACTTGATTTATAATCTCCTTTCTTGAATAAATAACATATGAAACAATTTAATCATCATCAACAATATACCAAGTGCTCATGGTACATGAAGCAATCAAGGCCAATAGAATTTGACCTTTAAGCTGATTTTTAGTCACTTCCACTGAGATGTGGGGATTGGCCAGCAGAATACAAATGGAGATATTAAATCCAGAGGGACAGTCAGTAATCTGTAGAAAATACCATGATGAAAATAAAAACACAAATGTTCAAGCATGAGATTAGAAACAGGGGATTTTCTGATTAGAAACTTTGTGATTAAATACTGATCTATATATTAACTTCATAATTTTCTGACAGTAGACGGAAGAATAATTCCAAGTACGCCACTATCTTTTCACCCATCTAAATGGGTGCCACTCATGCCCCCGCCAATACCTCTACGACTCCCCCTCCACCAGGGGACCCGTCTCACTATTTGAGAAGTACTTAATTATACGTCAGCAGCAACAATATTAGTGTAATCCAGTGGTTCTCAATTATTGTCTGTACAAACCACTGTATGAAATGCTGTCACCAGCAAAGACACTAACAGACCTGCCAAAATTTAAACATTTCACACTTCTCAATCCACTCACCCTCGCACGCCCCATAGTGCACCCCAGGGATGCACTGCCGGAGTTACCAAAGCAAGGTGCACAAATAAATAAATAAATCAAGAAATAAACGGCATCAATCGGCCACCGGGAAAACTCTCAGTATCGCCAATGGCCAGTCCGCCCCTGATGCAGAATGCATGTTAAACATCATGTTGTTGGTTTTCTCCTGGTCCCAAAACAGTATGTTAGATTTGACTTACTTATGAGTTTACAATTCCCTGGAATCAAAGGGTACTCAGAGAACCCAGTTTTGGGCCAGCCACTTTAGCTAGGATCACATCATTCTGGCTACCATCACCTGGTCCACAATGCTTGTTGTCCAGTTCTGAATAGAGTCCCTATGGATTCCATTCAAAACACAAAACAAAACACAATGTGTCATTTTCAGTCTTCTTCCTCCTTGACTTTCTTCTTCTTCTTTTTCTTTTTCTCTGTTGACTCTGGGATCACAACAGGCTCTTCTTCCTGCTTTGGCTCCCCGGCCGCCTCCTTCTGCTTCTTTTTCTTCTTCTTCTTGGGCGGCTCTGCAGTTGGTGGTGTTTTGCTTCCCCAGCAAATGACCAATCCAGACATAGTATTTTCTCCTTCCAATATCGCCACTGACGAATCTTTGGTTTCTTCTTTCCCGGACGCTGATGTTAGAGATGATTTCTTGCCAATGGATAATCAGAATGTGGTGTAGGAATCACTTGGCAACGGATCAATTCGGTTCCTGTGATGTTCTTGCCTCTGAGATTCATTTGATCTTGCTTCTTCTTGCTGACCCTCATGAGTAAAACATTTGATCAGATTCTGGCAGCATGCTGCATTCTGGCAACATGGACTCATCTTACCCTGTCTTCTAAGAAAAAAATACTATGTTTAAATGGCTGCCCCCCACCCCACCCCAAAAAAGTATACAGCATGTTCTAATGTTCAGCCTTTAGCTTTGATGGATTTGTATATAGCTACTGCATAACATGGCATTTATGTGTGCCCCCCCCCCCAAAAAAAAAAAAAAAAACAAAACAAGCAGATCAGCATGCATAATTTTGTATGCCAGGCACTGTTGTCACACAGTCAGTTCAACTCATTAGGCCTCTCCTGGGGTTACCTGAGCCGCCGTTATATTGAAGCTGATTACCAACTGGTTCAGTTAACTTGGGCTGCCTCAAATGGAGCAATGAGCTTGTCCACATGAGAGAGATGAAGTAATGAATTACAAGCCAACAACAAACAGTATCAGATCAGAAACAGAAAATGAAATATGAGACTCGATTAAAGTGAATGGAAGAAACATTTGCAAGTCATGTTGCCAGATCAAACGTGATTACACTGAGCTGGAACACAATAAAAAAAATGCAAGATGAAACATAATTATCAATTAATGTTGGGAAAGGTATGAAACACTCCTATCCGTGTATGGTTTCTTAATAAAAGGGTGTACAGTACACCCTTGTTTATCACGGTTACTTGGGAAAAATACAGTGAACAAGGCTGACAGATGAGTTCCAGGTTTTCCATCATTGCATGTTTGCATGAATCACCAACTCCAAACAGATCATTAAAAAAGTAATTAAATAATAAGTCTTACAGATCACTTACACATATACACAGTACACATATAGCGGGATAATAATACGTATACCAACTTCTGATCAATACATGTCAATTTCAAACTCTAGGGATACAGATAATTTAGATGGGTGAACAGATACAGCTTCAGATACAGATAGTCCTGTACTTGCTCATCTCTAATCCTTACTATTAAGGCTGCTTTTGACTTTAGACAAAAAAAAGGAGAGTTGAGCTTTTTGTTAATTGTGTTAATTGAACCAATACATAAATTATAGAACAATTCATTTTCCATTGATTAGTTTTACTCTAAAACAGCCATCAAGGTTTATGTCAAATAGTATAAAATGTTGCACTTTTGACCCAACAGCAGGTCAGGTAACAAAAGGAGGCACCACATTTTAAAGTTAAGTTTAAGTGCCCTCAGCAACTTTTCCAATAAATTAACAGTTATGCAGCGTTCTTGTTGTTGAAAAACATTAAATTGATACATGAATAAGTAATAGAAAAGTAATTATTAGTTGTCTAATGGGTCGCTTTCTCTGTTTTGACAAAGTCCGTACTCTGTGTTGGCTCATTTGGATACTAACATGGATTGGATGGTTACTGAGGGGAGGTAGGGAAGGGCGATCTGGGATGAGTGGACCTGTCTTGTACTTTTTCTGGCTGAAGTTTTTCTGGCTGACGTTTTCATTTCTAAAATGTTAATTTGGGGGGTGGGAGCATTTATTTATGGGATACCTACTGTATTGTAAAATTTTTCAGAAAGCCCGGATTCTAAATCTGCATACAACTCCCCATTAACTGTTAGAAATGTCCATTAAACACAGACATCCACGATGGAGCACACCACAGTGAAGACAAAAGACAATTCCTTTGTGTTAAATAACCATGTACTGACAACCTTAGATCTTAGATAATGAATGTTTGGAGCTGATGGTTGACAGTAAAAGCATAATTTCACTGAACTGAGTCTGATTGATTTTTCACAGGTCAAAACTGTGTGGATAAATGAAGCGTTCATCTATAATCATGGGTGCTGCTTGCCACCAGGAAGGGCAGGCAACTGCTTGAGGCCCAATTGGGGGCCTACCAAGGCCTGACAAATTTTAAACCTCTGAAGCAGTAGCACTATGCAATGCAATCGCCTCTAATCCAAAATACAGTCATGCCGGCAAATTGGTAAATATACGTCAATTTCTGGAGCTGAGCTGCATTGCAATTCGAATCCTAATATAATTACGCTCAATTCTAAACATCCACACTGCATTGAATTTAACTATTCCAATGAATGTGACACTGAAAATGTCATACCCTTACTTCAGCACTTTGTTAACGAGTTTGCTCCTTTAATGAACATTAGAAAGATACTAGATTACAAACCGTAATTAACACCCTTAGAGCTTTCCAGACGTTTTACCAGTAATAATGATGTTAAGTGCATTGAAGAGAATTCACCTTAATTGTCACTTTCATTGGTAAAGTCACAGCATGAGATGCAGGCAGGAAAGACTCAAAAAGCATTCATTCATAATTAATTGCAAAGGAAGGAAGCAGAAACCAAGGGCGCAAGCACAAAAACTAAGATGCAAAACGGAGATCATAAAGCAGCAACATGCGTGATTGCAGAATATGATGCAATGGGGCAAAACATGACAATAAATCCTGAAAGGCTCAGAAAAAAGCAAAAACAAGACACACTCAAATTCAACAAAAGATGAGGCATGACTGGCATGGGTAGGTCGCATATCATCAATTCAGCTTGCTTATGTATATCATTTATGCTGGTATAAGTCATTCTCCTATTGTTGGAAGAATCTTTACTGGCATATTGTGCACGGGGAGAACATGCAAACTCCACACAGAGATGGCCGAGAGTGGAATTGAACCCCGCTCTCCTAGTTGTGACCACTCAAACGCCGTGCAGCCCCGCTCCCCCATTCCAAAAATGTTAATGTTAAAGATTAATTGGCGATGCCATACCATAGGTATGAATGGGAGTCTGAATGGTTGTTTGTCTATATGTGCCCTGTGATTGGCTGGCGACCAGTCCAGGGTGTACCCTGCCTCTCGCCCAAAGACAGCTGGGATAGGCTCCAGCACCCCCGTGACCTTTGTGAGGATAAGTGGTAGAAAATGAATGAATGAACCTTTTAGCCCATACTGTTCTGTGATTTGAGGAACATTTCAGCAGGATATCACTGAGGAGGTGAGTGCAATATGCAACCTAAAAACATGTTTCCGAATTGCAAATCAAGCAAGACACCTTACAAAGTTGACACATTAAACATAAGAACATCACCCACCTCTGTCCATTCCTCTCCTCCTCATCCTCACTTCCAGTTTGGACTCTTGGAGTCTAAACAATGTACAGTAATGCATCGCAAACTCTGCTGTAGATCTACTCACTCACTCATTAGTCCTGTCCTCTGCAATCTGGCTCCCCCTCCCCAAGAGAACCAATTTCAAAATCCACCTTCTGACTTACAAACACCTCCAGAACCTGGCCCCACCTTTCCCGGGTGAGTTCCATTAGCACTGCTGCCTCAGACTCAGATTTTGGTTGGGGCTGTGGCCATTCAGGTTTTTTTTTGTTACATGTGGAGTATGACCCTGAACAAGATGAGCAGTTTTAAAAATGACACTGTCAGCGATTTGCAAGTAGTAAGTACTCAGGGTGTCTTACCATAGTCAACAATTTGACAGTTCAATTCAGAGGAGTCTGATTGGACTATCAATCTTGCAGTTGAATCGCAGGAAAATGCCATGAGATCAAGATTGTATTATTCGGACTACATGGCTGTTGCCGAGCATACATTTTTACATAGACTGTCTTTGTTTTTGTTATAAATAACCTATTTTCATACAAATTTATCTTCATTTAGTAAAGAATTGAAAATGCCATGTGTGTTTAACAGAAGTCCTACATTTGCACAAGATGTACTATGTACAACATCTTACACTCAACAAGAGCTTTTGGATATTGGATTTGGATATTTGGATAACGTTTTTATGACCCATATCGCTGAGACCTCTAGACTACCGCAGTCTACCCATAACACCAACCGGACTGAAGTGCTCACAAGCGGCGTCAAGAGCATAAACAAACGTTTGAGCTAATGTTCCATTTTTAGCAAATAAAACGGATGAGTTACGACTCTACATCACCCACAGTAAGACATTTGGACTGCAAAGTCATCATTTTCACAGAGATATGATGAAACAGCTTGTCGACCACTACAATCATCAGGCTGATAGAACTGCGACTGAAACAGGTAAGACCAGAGGTTGAGGGCTGTGTATCTATGTGTGTCATTAACAAATAAATAAAAGTAATGTTGTTGGACACCAACTATGTTTATTTGATTATTTGAGTGACAAAACGTTTTTCTTTGTGGTACAAAAAATGCAAATGACATCTTTTTATCAATAATCATTAGTGGCTATTAGTGATTGATGGAAAAAAAATCTAACAAATCAGATTTCTTTATCACAATACTTACACAAGAGTGAGTATGCACATTTTGTCTGAACTTGTTTCTATGGCAAAACCTTCAGCATACATGGGAAATGAATAGTTTCAAAGAGTTATAAACCAAGCCACATACAGTCTGCCAAAGTCAGCATAGTTTCAGCTTCACTGCGCAGCACAGCACTGTGACAATGCTCTACACCAAATCTCAACAAATGCAAGGTCAAGTTTATTAACAGGTAATCACTGGTGAAGGATTTTATCATTGCATTTTTTTATTACATCTGATAAATGCTCTCCCAAAACCCCACAATTGAATCAAACTAAGAAGTCACTAAGATAGTTGTGATAAGCACTTGGACAAATGCGCACAATGTACCATGTTATTACCTTGATAATGGCTAAGAACCTCATCAGCACTATCACATTTGTTTCTGCCAGCCACACTGCAAGATAACTAATGAATCCCCCACGCCATGTATTTCACTCTAAATCCTCCTTTACGGTTTACGGTTTCCTCCCACACTGGCCAAATTAAATTATAACAGAAGAGATATGGTCAGGGTGACTTTAAAAACCCTCCACATTGCATCGAGTCTGTACTTGTCAGGAGCTGCTTCCTAAAAGTTATCAGACTCACACAAAATTGCAAAACTTACTAGAAAGATTGTTGTGGCAACTGCAATGACACATTAAATTATCCCAGAGGATCAAATATTTTGATATATAATATAAGAGGGTTTGATAAAGTAGTGAGATCTTTTTTTCCCTAGAATGAAGGCCTCTACATATCAATTAGGGATCTGTTACGGATAATGCATTTTGGCCAAATATAAGTATGGAACAAGTACATTTTGTCATTATCCATATTCACGTTGAAAGAAAATGCTCATTATGTATTCACTCTTCACGCTCTGTGATTGGCCAGTCACACACATCGACTGCGATGGCGGCAGCTCCCATGTCTGATTCGTGTACATGGTGCAATTGGTAAGTTAAAAATGCTTCGTGTTGCGTTGGTCACACTGCCAGTCTGGCAGACTGGCAAAGGGGTCAATGGCTGACTTTTAGACCTATGCAGAGGTAGATAAGATCAATGGATATGGAAGGAGCGACGGATCTTCGATATTGGAAATCTGCACTGAACAAACAGTGCAAGTTTTTGACAAAGTGTTTAAAAAATACTTGAGATCAAGTGCCCTGATCCAAGGGATAGTTTTTTTTTTATCAGCTTCTGCGTGTTTAGAAATAGAACAGTAATTGTTGCCTAAAGCGCACTGAACTGTACTCTGCACTCCATGTCACTGATTCAGAGTTCATAGAAGTTGAGCTCTATTGGTGTGCCACCATCACCATGACCACCATCACCTCTGTTAGTTGGGCTCTTACTGCTGTGCACTGTCTGTCAGGTCTTGCGGCCGGGGAATCACACAGAATCATAAACTAATTGCTTTATCAAAGGCTTTGAAATTGAGGAAATTGAGTTTTCTCACAAGGCAAGTGAGGGAATCATAAATTGAAAGGGATAAGCGAAGAAAAATTCAATTTGTTCACAGCCCTTGTCAGAAAAGCTTACTTTGCAGGGCCGTTAGGTGTCCAGATGAGACAAGAGACAGAAAAAGCGATAACAACATTACGTCGGTAACAAACACATCTCTGTCTAAGGGGGCTGCTGCGAAGCGTAATCTAATTCCTGACAGACATGTCTGAACACCAGAGTTGTTGCTTCAGAACCTGTGGTCACCATGGTTACTTAAAATCTGACTTGGAATAAAGTACGAGTTTCAGTAGCTTTGAAGAAAAATCGATAAAACTTTTCAGCACGGATATAATCAACTTGCATAATGTGAATTTAATTTATTTGGGATTCCAAGAGATATTAAAAAGTCAAAGTTCAGAGTATAAGGTATACTAGGGATGATACTAGGGATGAGCAAGTACACCACTATCTGTATCTGTTCACTCATCTAAATTATCTGTATTATCGACTCTGAGTGGGCGGGGCATAAACCGGAAGTGAGTGTGGTTTAACCGGAAATGTGTGGGGCTTACATCTGTATGCACAAAAGCGGCCTGATCTCAACCCAGTAGATAAGAGCATTTGTTTCACTTACTGAAGACAAAAGTGGAGGCAGCAATACCCACAAACATGCATCAAGAGAAGGTGCCTGCAGTAGAATCCTGGCAAATAATCTCCAAGGAGGAATTCCAAGAAAATGTAACAACATTGTTGGCAGACAAATGGAATGAATAAAAAAACAGTCGTGTTTGTGACCTCCATATGCATGTACAATATGTACTCCCAACAATGTGTGGGGATGCCCTTGATAAGATGACAGATGTTTTCCCGAAGGATCTACTCCAGACCTGGATTTGGGCATCATGATGTTCCACAGGATTAATGTTTGGGGAATACCAGTCCATAGAATCAGTTCCTTCATCATGCAGGAACTCCTGACACTCTCCAGCCACATGAGGCCGAGCATCGCCATGCATCAAAAGGAACCCAGGACCCACTGCACCACCATATGGTCTGACATTGGATCTTTGGATTTCATCCCAGTACTAAAGACAGTCTGGGTACCTCTGGCTCGCACATGGAGGTCTGTTTGGCCCTGAAAGGATATCCCTCCCCACTTGTGGTTATCCATCAAAGTGGACAATGTGGATGATGACATTTATTTGTAATGGTGAGTCCTTTTGTGGCTTTGGTGTCCTATGCTGGATCCACAGGTCCTACCACAAGTAGAAGTAGAAGCAACAGGGGCTGCGAACCAGTCTCCTTTTGTGTCTCCTATCCTCCAGCCAGGCTCTGATAGTGACAGGTCTTAGGGTCGGCAGCAACATTCTCCAGGACCTCAGGTATGATTTAGAGGTTCCGTCGTTCTATGGCAGGCCTGTACACCGCAACAGTACAGCCTGGGATCGCAGGTACCCAGTTACCATGTGTGGCCACGAGGAGTCAATGAAGGAGTCGCGACATCTCCAGACTCTCTCATCTGTGAAGAACAGAGGGTGTCAATGGCCAATTTGACAATTCTGGTGTTCACTACAAAATGCTAATTAGGCTGCACGGTGTTGGGCTGTCAGCACAGGCCCCACTTCCGGATGTACGGCCACCAAACCACCTCATACAGTGTTTCTGACTATCTGGGCAAAAACATGCATATTAGTGGCTTGCTGGGCGTCATTGTGTAGGGATCTGGTTAATGCTGCTGTTTGTTCTTGCACAATGAGCAGATAATGGTCTTGCTGCTGCACATCTTCTGACCTGTCTCCTGGTATGTCCTCCATGATCTTGACACACCTTGGGAGACACAGCTAACTTGTGAGGCATTTGTTTTTACCAAATGGCTTATTTGTGTTTTTCCCCCACACACACGGGCACACATGTATACACACACAAGCAACCTATTTCTTTGAATCCAATGGAGTATTCCATATAGCTGTGTTTAATGAGGAGACCTGAGCCACTGGAATCACAATCAGTATACAGCAGACACAAGTAAGTGTCTCTTCAGTGAAGCTGAACCGACCTTGAAGTCTTTAATGTCTTGTGGTATACAGGAGAAAAAAATATCTCGTTCAGTGTCCATAAAAAGCGCTGAGTAGCTTTTTACAGGTACTTGCTGGCACAGAAAGAAGGAGTGGGATATTTTCACACATTTCTGCAGTTATAAAATACATAGGATGGAAATGGAGTGTGGCCTCAGTATAATGGCTCTCTATATCACTGAGTGCATGCACTTAAACCTGTCCTGACCAATTCTTATGAGCAAAGATGACAGTTGTGCTGTGACCTCACTGTGTCTGTTTACCTAATATAACTCACTCAGTCACACATGGCAGGGTTCACTTAGTCACATTTGCAATGACTGTGATGGTTGTTCTGCCTGTCCCAAAATATTTCAGCAAGCGTCCCCCATGAATGTTGAGCAAAATGTATACTTGCTGTATTTACTTACTTGACCAGTTTAAGATAAAATGACTTGTATCTGGTATCAGTGTTGTTCTTTAAAACAACCCTCATGAATACAAGAGAGAAGTAAACAGCGCTTTTCATGCTTATACCAGAAAGAAGCCACGTTCAGTATACAGGAAGATGGATTCTTTTGCAGCTGCATGACAGGTCCGGCACTAAAGATTCACACTACTGAAGGGCGAGACTGTTTTATTGGGCTCATTAGGCCCAGAGGTACTCTAGATGCCCAAATATGTGTACAAGCATAAAAATCAGTTTTACAGGATACAGTATATTGCACAGTTTTTTATGTATGTTCTGGTTTTTCCTGTGTTTTGTTCCCTATATGATCCAGTGTTTTGGTATGCACTGTGCCTTGCGCTGACCCTTGTGTGTGCTTCCATCAGCTTTCTACTCTCACTCGTTCCTTGTGCAGGTATTGTTCCATTTGGCCAGTGTATTTAGTACATAGTTTTCTGTTTTTCGTATTGGTATATATTCTGTGAAGCTAGTTTAGTGGGTTAACGAGCTGTGTTGAGTGTAAAGCCGGACTCGGCTATTCAGCAAAGATAGTTCTCTTTTAAAGCAGCTGTATCACCATGGTAATGTAGGCTAAACTTAGAACCTGGTCCTGACCAGAGTATGTCCAGGCTATCAGTTTAAAATCATATATAAAAGTGCCACTGTTTTGCTGTTTAGCTAATGTGAACTATGGCTGTATTAAGTAAGATTAACTTAAAAACATAGTTTACATACAACTTACGACACTGTAAATCTGAATGCTCAAAATAATTAATTGGTATAAGTATAGTTAACTTAAACTTAAAAATGGCGTCACCATTTATGTAGAACATAGGGAGTCCCGAGGAAAAAAAAACGGACAAAAAGATCATTCCTCAATGAAATTATCCATTTATAAGCGAGATAGAGTATACATGAATGCAACTTACTCGGCCATGGCAGGTGGCTCTTCCCACTGGACACTCTGGTTCTCTTGGTCATGATAGCCACAGTAAGCCAGTGCATCCAGCTTGTAATCGAAATGATTAAGCCGCATGAGCCTTGTACGATGGCAAACGTACCATGCACGAGTTGCACACCACACTCATGATCTAAAAGCTACCAATGGAGGGTCAGCAGCAAGCACGTGGGTGTCCCAAATCACTTGCTCCGTAAGTACGACACACTTGCAACCCCTCTGGTATTCTACTTCCTCTGCATGCTGGCAACAGACAACAAATTTCCCAGAAATTGCGAAGCCCACGCCTGTGGTAGCATTTATGTCCGGATGTAAGGCCCGCTTCACCGAACACGGACACCTAGTGGCCAATGTAGAATACAGTACGAGAGCCACAATTACAAAGCCTCTTCTGCGTCACACATGTATTTTGGTTGATTTAGCCATTTTTATGCTTGAAAATGAGTAATTTAAGCCAAGAACAAGTACAATTTGATAATTATGCATTTTTAAACTACCATTAGGCCCCATTTAACCACAAAACAATTAAACTGATCATTTATTAATTCAATACTTTTTGAAATCCTGTGATATAGCTCGGGAGCAACAATCGAACCTCACTATTCTGAGAGATGACGGAACCTGTAATTTTTCACTGATCTTAAGATTTTATTCATAAGTCTATGACACAATCACATTTATGTGCAAATGTTAAATCAATAATCAATGAAATCCTTGCTTAATAAGTAATGCTTCTTAGACTCTCAACTGAGGACCTCCTTTTTTATTCAGAATAAAAGATTCCTTTGGCTTTTAACAGCTGGATTTGAGCGTAAGTCCCTGGGGATGCAATCCTTTTTTACATTCAAGGGACTGTAGAAAGGCATATTCTGTTTAAAGGCATTTTTCACTGACATGCGTGACTGACAAGGTCAGGTCTGATTCTTAATATGGGCTGACCTTTGCCACTCGGTACCTCTAATGGTGGCAAAAATAATCACTGGCACATGCTCAGAAATGTGCTAAATTTTTGATGCAGAGGTTCACTTTGCTTGGGAGAGTAGAGATCTTTGTGGTGGTTTATTTCACTTTCTTTAGTTTCATTGTCTGGAGAGTGGTTGATGTTGAACTGCTGATAACAGTAGAACACAGTATTTGTTTTGATGGAGATGCCTGTGTAACAGTTGGTTGCAACTAGGGATGTGTACCTTTCACATTTGAACCAATATGGTACCGATGGCAGCAGGTCCTCAACGGTACCACAAAAACATATTTTCTGTGAACAACATTTTTATCTTTGCTCAAAGAATTGGGATTGATTGTGGTCATTGAATGGGTTTGTACGTAAAAGAAGATGAAACATGCCATTACAGCTCTTTCGTGTAGTAGGTAATATTTTAATTTCCTTAGGTTTTTGTGTTTATACTTCTCATCAGATTCATAACAAATTGCCATAACACAATACACACTTTCTGCTAAATCGCTGGACATTCCAGTGCCATTTTACTAAATACAGTATTATGAAAGAGGTTGGTTGTGAATGCTCTTTTGCACGTACGTTTTATCTACCGGCCTAGTATTGTTGTATACTGACAAATGAAATACACTATGCATGCTTTTCAGTCTATTTTTATTCATTTGTGAATACAAAAATTACATTTATGTGTTAGAATTCATCTGTTTCAAACATTTCTGCTTTCAACACCGCAGGATGCATCCGGGTGTCATGTCCTGCATTGAAAGTCTCTTCTTTGAGAACATTCTGACATTTATCAAATAGGTTCTATTGTATCCGTATACTTTGAAAATATGACTTATTTCAGAAACTGTAACTTTAATTTGTTGGTCTAAACAATATTTATTTATTTGTTTATTTATTAGAGTGCAGCCAACACATTAAGCATCACAACGAACTATGCATTCCCATCAGTTACATTTCAAATAAAGAGCACCAGAAGATAGATGAAGAACATTCCTTTATACATTTATTTTACAAATAACTGTAAACTGTACAAACCAAGGCAAAATATATATCCAAAAAGGTCTAAACTAGAGTAGATAAAATGGCACTAACGGTGGCACTTAGCTAAGCCAAAGGTTTTGGACTGACAAGATGTTTGGTGGCAGTTTGTTTTTGCCAAGCATCACTCTTTGGATCAATCCAAACTTATTTTTCATGAACTTTGGATATTCCTAATGCAGAGTGTACATCATGCCAAACGAGAGACAAAGTTATGTTTTAGAAGGTCTTGCACGACAATATCTCCCTCAATGATGACAGACATTAATGGGTCAAGATTGAGCATTTTGGGAGCGTGAGGCTGATCTTCAGTGATGATAGTTAGTAGCCATTGCTGTGTACTGTATGTGTTCCACAGTGGATGAAGACCACACATGTAAACAGAGTGAAACACATACACAACAATAAACATGCACTGATACGACAGGAGAGAAAGTGACGCTGAGCAATTGTGAGGTAACATTACTGTAAAATTACTTCTGAAATGTATTCATTTCCATGGTCGCAGTACATATAAGGCCATTTCTCAGTCACAGTACACATTCATACATTGGGTGTTCTGTAGCACGCTAACACAAAATAGTCTGCAAACATGTCAAGTGCTTGCTAACATCAGCCAAAACAGCAATTACGTAAATATTTATTACCTGGAATAAAACTAAACTTGTGGTTTGAAAAAAGATTAAATGATTAGAGGGGGATGAAAGAGGATATTTGTGGTGGAAACCTTTTGACGCGCAACGTGGTCCTCTTCTATGTGTCACAATCCGCATCGCCTCCAGTGTGACAGTTTTGTTTTTCACGTTGTTTGCCTTTGTTCCGGTTTTCATGCTCTTATTTTGTAGTTCTTCCTGTGTTTGTCTGTCCTGTGTTTCGTCACTTTTACACTTTCTTCTACGCGCACCTGTTTCCAATTTGTTTCTTGTATTTAGTTCAGCCAGGTGCGTCTTGTGTTTGTTGGTGCAGTGTTTGTCCTTTACTACGTGTCGTATGCCAGTGCTGCATTCGCCGTATTTAAAAGAAATAAAAGCTAAGCTTTTACCTGCACCAGTCGTCTCATCTCTGCATCCTGGGGTCGCATCGCAACACCCGCATGACGAGCCGTGACAGAATGCACCAACCAGACGACGACCTCGTGGAGATAGACTTCTGGACCTTGCAGGTTTTCAAGGCAATGGAGGAGGAGTGCGTACAGTTCACTCCGCAGGAGCTGGAGGACATGGTGTGGGGGCCAGACGGCACGCTTATACCCATGGCGTGGGTGCACCGTGGACACGGCGCTGACACACCAGCCCGGCGACGACGCCGACGCACGTCTCGGCCGGCTCCAGCAAGGCTTCAGCGGGCGAAGCCGTTTCCTCCGTCACCTCCGCGCCAAGCCTGGGTGCACCCCCCCGCTCACGTTGCTTCAGAGAGCCAGCCTATGACCAAGCGCAAGAAGGCTCCCACTCCATGCAAGCACGTCGATCTCCCGCCGCCCTCTTCCGGATTCCCGTTGCCTCCGGTGCAACATGAAGAGGAGTACGGCACACTTCCCCCTCCTGTGCCCGAACCACGCAGCCCAAGGGATTCCCAAACCCCGGCTCTCGTGCCAAGCTGCGTGGCGCCACAGATTCCCCCAGTGCCCAAGCCACGCAGCTTCAAGGTTTCCCAAAACCCGGCTCCCGTGCCAAGCTGCGTGACGCCCCGGATTCCTCCTGTCCCAAAGCCACACAGCTTCAAGGTTTCCCAAAACCCGGCTCCCGTGCCATGCTGCGTGACGCCCCGGATTCCTCCTGTCCCAAAGCCACGCAGCTTCAAGGTTTCCCAAGACCCGGCTCCCGTGCCATGCTGCGTTACTCCCCGGATTCCTCCTGTGCCCAAGCCGCGCAGCCTCAAGGGTTCCCAAACCCCGGCTCCCGTGCCAAGCTGCGTGACGGCCCAGATCCCTCCTGTCCCAAAGCCGCGCAGCCTCAAGGGTTCCCAAACCCCGGCTCCCATGCCAAGCTGCGTGACGGCCCAGATCCCTCCCGTCCCAAAGCCGCGCCGCTTCAAGGTTCCCCAAAGCCCGGCTCCCGTGTCAAGCTGCGTGACTCCCCGGATTCCTCCTGTGCCCAAGCTGCGCAGCCCCAAGCCCCAGCGTCCCCTGGCTCTCGTGTCCAGCGGCTTGATGCTCCAGACCCCTCCAGAGCCCAAGCCCCGCCTGCGGTCCCTTTTAGACCTGGTCCGGGCAGCAGAGCAGGCGGAACTCAAGACCCTCCTCCAGGTCCCCCTCCTCCCGTCCCTGGTTCCACGTCCAGCGGCATACGGTGTCTGGAATCCGCCTTCGGAAGGGGGGGCTAGTACGACCAGCCATGCGTTGGAGGACGCACGTCACACCCCGTCTGTGGAGTGTGGGGATGATGCCCTCTGCTGGTCGCCCAAGGAGGAACAGCCCGCCGGACCGCCAGCGCAACCGGTTCTTCCGGCTAACCGGGATGTGCTGCCCGGTACGTTTCCTCCGGACCAAGACTCACATTCCTCTTCCTCTGTTCCACAGTCCAGCCAAGACAGCGGGACTGCGCCTCCCCTTCCGGCGTCACCGATACGACGGCAGGACGCCACGCCTCCTCCTCTTCAGGCGTCACCGATACCACAGCAGGACGCCATGCCCCCTCCTCTTCCGGCGTCACCAATACCACGGCGGGACGCCACGCCTCCTCCTCTTCCGGCGTCACCGATACCACGGCGGGACGCCACGCCTCCTCCTCTTCCGGCGTCACCAATACCATGGCGGGACGCAACGCCGCCGCCCCCTCCGGCGTCACCGATACCACGGCGGGACACCACGCCGCCGCCCCCTCCGGCGTCACCGATACCACGGCGGGACGCCACGCCGCTGCCTCCTCCGGCGTCACCGATACCACGGCGGGACGCCACGCCGCCGCCCCTCCGGCGTCACCGATAGCACGGCGGGACGCCACGCCGCCGCCCCCTCCGGCGTCACCGATACCACGGCGGGACGCCACGCCGCCGCCCCTCCGGCGTCACCGATAGCACGGCGGGACGCCACGCCGCCGCCCCCTCCGGCGTCACCGATACCACGGCGGGACGCCACGCCGCTGCCTCCTCCGGCGTCACCGATACCACGGCGGGACGCCACGCCGCCGCCCCTCCGGCGTCACCGATACCATGGCGGGACGCCACGCCGCCGCCCCTCCGGCGTCACCGATAGCACGGCGGGATGCCACGCCGCCGCCCCCTCCGGCGTCACCGATACCACGGCGGGACGCCACGCCGCCGCCCCCTCCGGCGTCACCGATACCACGGCGGGACACCACGCCGCCGCCCCCTCCGGCGTCACCGATACCACGGCGGGACGCCACGCCGCCGCCTCCTCCGGCGTCACCGATACCACGGCGGGACGCCACGCCGCCGCCCCTCCGGCGTCACCGATAGCACGGCGGGACGCCACGCCGCCGCCCCCTCCGGCGTCACCGATACCACGGCGGGACGCCACGCCGCCACCCCCTCCGGCGTCACGGATACCACGGCGGGACGCCACGCCGTCACCTCCTCCGGCGCCACCTCTTCAGCGGCGGGCCGGCCTCCCCAGCCAAGGCCACCATCCTGGTCGCCCTCCAGAGGGACCCATCCATGGACTCCGTTGGGCCTGCCGTTATGGGAGACCTCCAGAGGGGTCCCGCCCCTGTCGGCTCACTCACTGTTCAGGCCGCCCTTCTGGGTGGTCCTGCCACCTCCACCGGCCTAGTCCTATTCCCTGCGTCTCATGGTTGCCCTGCTGGCTCTGCGAGGCTTGTTGTTCCGGCCGACCTCCAGAGTGGTCTTGCCAGCAGCCCACCTCCAGTCCTCCCACCTCCCTTCGGACTCTTTAGGACGTCTGGGATCCGTCCTTGAGGGTGGGGGGGGGGGGGGCTGTCACAATCCGCATTGCCTCCCGGTGTGACAGTTTTGTTTTTCACGTTGTTTGCCTTTGTTCCGGTTTTCATGCTCTTATTTTGTAGTTCTTCCTGTGTTCGTCTGTCCTGTGTTTCGTCACTTTTACACTTTCTTTTACGAGCACCTGTTTCCAATTTTTTTCTTGTATTTAGTTCAGCCAGGTGCGTCTCGTGTTTGTTGGTGCAGTGTTTGTCCTTTACTACGTGTTGTATGCCAGTGCTGCATTCGCCGTATTTAAAAGAAATAAAAGCTAAGCTTTTACCTGCACCAGTCGTCTCATCTCTGCATCCTGGGGTCGCATCGCAACACCCGCATGACGAGCCGTGACACTATGTTTTTGTTCTTTTTTTGATTCTGCGTATATACTTCTGCCACCTACTATAATATTAGATTATAATATACCTTGTCATTACGTTTTACTTGGTACAGTTAAGTGAGATGAACATTTCTTTGAAAATAAGTTTGTTCTAATTATTTGAGTTGGGAGTGCTATTGGATTTCAGTGTGGAGAGTCAATGAAATAACCATTATTTTCATGCTGTTACATCATTTCTATTTTACATGTTTGTTTCTGGTGTGTAGATGGATCCTCTCACCCACTGAGTAACAAAAATAGGGTAAGAGGGCTCTGACGTGTAATTATTTTCATTTGGGTGACAGTGTGGGGTTGCTCTGCATTTGCCTACACTTCCCACTGTGACAGCTCACTATCTTCCGGCAATGGTAATGGGCGCCAGGTGCTCATTATAGGTTGGCAATGACACATCCACAAGACAGCCTAAAAATAACTGCAACAATTCACCATCCACATGTCACAAGAGAAATACAAAAATACAGTGGTGTGTTGTCAATAGCAAAAGTTCACAAAGGTCAGAAAAAGTTACCTCTGCAGTGTTCGGATTAATCATGTAACAGAGTTTCTTGCTGTGTTTTAGTTGTTTAAAACACAACAGAAACTTTTTTCCTTGGCCCGTTGATACTAACACCACACCTCAATGACCGCTCCGCTCAGCGTCATTCACAGAAGGAAGAGTGGATACTAGGAATGAACGAGTACACTTTATCTGTGTCTGTATCTGTATCCATACTCGGAGTGGGCGAGGCATAGGTGGGGTTTAAATCTGTACATTATTTCAACTCTGAAATTGACATGGCTTGAACAAAAGTTGCTATATGTTTTGTTTATTATTCAGCTATATGTGTGCTGTGTGTGTGTAAGTGATCATTGAGACTTTATTCTTTAGTTATTTTTAATGAGCTGCGTGAAGCACCGTGTTCATGACCATCAGTTTTCCAACTGATTTTATTTCACCAGCAAGCAAGCAGAAAAAAAAGTGACTGATGCACAATCGTGCCCTCTGTCTTGTTAAAAGTGCAGTGTATTTTATGAAACAAGTTTAAGATAGCTAGGTGTATACTGCAACATATTGAGAGGGGTGTAATAATTTAGCCCACTTATGCCAGCCATACATGCAGAATGCTTGATGTCGCCCTTGTGCGAGCTGAAGAAAACCTTATAAGTGGAGGCATTGTGACAAACAGCGAGTCGTTTTGAACTTCCCAAATGCATCTTGCACTTGAAAGAGGCACTGCTGAGGTCCTCTGTGTCTGACGCTTGCAGAGTCGGTCCCGGTATAGGCAGCCGTTGTGTGTGACTGGCCGATTACAGAGCATGAAGAGTGAATACATAGGGAGCATTTTCCTTAAACACAAATGCAGATAATGACGAAATGTACTTGTTTCACACTTGTATCCGGCAAAAATGCATTATCCGTAATAGATACTTGTTTATAACAAGTATCCGACCCATCCCTAGTGGATGCGTACCTCTCAATTTCTCTACAAAGACTTAACAAGATGCTTATTTGCCGTCAGCATTTTTTACCTCAGGACTAGAGCACACATCTTGTGCTGGAACACACAGCCATCCCAGTGAGAGTAGACATTGTAAGTGTTGTCTTTTCTGTTCTTGTTGACAGAACTAGCATGTGCATCAATGCACAGTTTTGATAGTGTTTTAAATTATCAAAATACAGCAAGATACTCTAACTATTACATCATTATCATCACTATATGGGTTGATGCATCATCAAAGCATGTATATGAAACGATGCAACATTAGTGTTTTTTTTTCAGAGAGCTTCATAGTCGAAATAGGTGTATCCCAATGACAGTATTGTAAGCTAGCTCATATTAACTAGTTTTCTTGTGTTATAAACCACAGAAAAGGGAAAGAAATATGTGTTCATGTTTCATATAAGGATTGTGAATGATGGGCAAATTTTCCCCAAAAAAGTGCAGTTCCCTTTTGAAGCCTTAAGTTAATCTAACATCCTAATATCTTGTATGTTTTTGCAGTGCAGGAGGAAACCAGAGTACTTGGAAGAAAAAATGTGTGTCACAATCTGCATCGCCTCCTGTGTGACAGTTTTTGTTTTTCACGTTGTTTGCCTTAGTTCCGGTTTTCATGCTCTTATTTTCTAGTTTTTCCTGTGTTGGTCTGCCCTGTGTCCCGTCACCTTTACTTTCCCTTCTACGCGCACCTGTTTCGAATTTGATTTGTCTTATTTAGTTCAGCCGGGTGCTTTTTGCCTTTTGTTGGTTCATTGTTGTTTGTCGTTCACTACGTGTCGTATGCCAGTGCTGCATTCGCCGTATTTAAAGAAATAAAAGCGAAGCTTTTACCTGCACCAGCCGTCTCTGCATCTCTGCATCCTGGGGTCGCATCGCAACACCCGCATGACGCACCGTGACAGAATGAACCAACCAGACGACGACCTCGCTGAGATGGACTTTTGGACCTTGCAGGTTTTCAAGGCAATGGAGGAGGAGTGCGCGCAGTTCACTCCGGAGGAGCTAGAGGACATGGTGTGGGGGCCGGACGGCACGCTTATACCCATGGCGTGGGTGTACCCCGGACACGGTGCTGACACACCAGCCCGGCGGCGACGCCGACGCGCGTCCTGGTCAGCTCCAGCGAGGCTTCAGCGGGCGAAGCCGTTTCCTCCCTCACCTCCGAGCCAAGCCGGGGTGCACCCTCACGCTGCTTCTGAGTGCCGGCCGGCGACCAAGCGCAAGAAGGCTCCCACTCCAGTCAAGCACGTGGATCTCCCGCTGCCCTCTTCCGGTTGCCTCCGGTGCAACACGAAGAGGAGTACGGCACACTCCCCCCTCCTGTGCCCGAACCACGCAGCCCAAGGGATTTCCACACCCTGGCTCTCGTGCCAAGCTGCGTGGCGCCACAGATTCTTCCTGTCCCAAAGCCACGCAGCTTCAAGGTTTCCCAAGACCCGGCTCCCGTGCCATGCTGCGTGACGCCCCGGATTCCTCCTGTCCCAAAGCCACGCAGCTTCAAGGTTTCCCAAGACCGGGCTCCCGTGCCATGCTGCGTGACGGCCCAGATCCCTCCTGTCCCAAAGCCGCGCAGCCTCAAGGGTTCCCAAACCCCGGCTCCCATGCCAAGCTGCGTGACGGCCCAGATCCCTCCCGTCCCAAAGCCGCGCAGCTTCAAGGTTCCCCAAAGCCCGGCTCCCGTGTCAAGCTGCGTGACTCCCCGGATTCCTCCTGTGCCCAAGCCGCGCAGCCCCAAGCCCCAGCAACCCCTGGCTCTCGTGTCCAGCGGCTTGATGCTCCAGACCCCTCCAGAGCCCAAACCCTGCCTGCGGTCCCTTTTAGACCTGGTCCGAGCAGTAGAGCAGGCGGAACTTAAGACCCTCCTCCAGGTCCCCCTCCTCCCGTCCCTGGTTCCACGTCCAGCGGCATACGGCGTCTGGAATCCACCTACGGAAGGGGGGGCTAGTACGACCAGCCGTGCGTTGGAGGACGCACATCACACCCCGTCCGTGGAGTGTGGGGATGATGCCCTCTGCTGGTCGCCCAAGGAGGAACAGCCCGCCGGACCGCCAGCGCAACCGGTTCTCCTGGCTTACCGGGATGTGCTGCCCGGTACGTTTCCTCCGGACCAAGACTCACATTCCTCTTCCTCTTTTCCACAGTCCAGCCAAGACAGCAGGACTGCCCCTCCTCTTCCGGCGTCACCGATACCACGGCAGGACGCCACGCCTCCTCCTCTTCCGGCGTCACCGATACCACGGCAGGATGCCACGCCTCCTCCTCTTCCGGCGTCACCGATACCACGGCAGGACGCCACGCCTCCTCCTCTTCCGGCGTCACCGATACCACGGCAGGACGCCACGCCTCCTCCTCTTCCGGCGTCACCGATACCATGGCAGGACGCCACGCCTCCTCCTCTTCCGGCGTCACCGATACCACGTCAGGACGCCACGTCTCCTCCTCTTCCGGCGTCACCGATACCACGGCAGGACGCCACGTCTCCTCCTCATCCGGCGTCACCGATACCACGGCAGGACGCCACGCCTCCTCCTCTTCCGGCGTCACCGATACCACGGCAGGACGCCACGCCTCCTCCTCTTCCAGCGTCACCGATACCACGGCAGGACGCCACGCCTCCTCCTCTTCCGGCGTCACCTCTTCAGCGGCAGGACGCCACGCCGCCTCCTCCGGCATCACCTCTTCAGCGGCAGGACGCCACGACGCCGCCTCCTCCGGCGCCACCTCTTTCGCGACGGGCTGGCCTCCCCGGCCAGGGCCACCATCCTGGCCGCCCTCCAGAGGGACCCATCCATGGACTCCGTTGGGCCTGCCGTTTTGGGAGACCTCCAGAGGGGTCCCGCCTCCGTTGGCCCACCCACTATTCAGGCCGTCCTCCTGGGTGGTCCTGCCACCTCCACCGGCCTAGACCTTTTCCCTGTGTCTCGTGGTTGCCCTGTTGGCTCTGCAAGGCTTGTCGTTCCGGCCGACCTCCAGAGTGGTCTTGCCAGCAGCCCACCTCCAGTCCTCCCACCTCCCTTCCCTTTTCATTTGCGGACTCTTTAGGACGTCTGGGATCCGTCCTTGAGGGGGGGGGGGGGGGTACTGTCACAATCTGCATCGCCTCCTGTGTGACAGTTTTTGTTTTTCACGTTGTTTGCCTTAGTTCCGGTTTTCATGCTCTTATTTTCTAGTTTTTCCTGTGTTGGTCTGCCCTGTGTCCCGTCACCTTTACTTTCCCTTCTACGCGCACCTGTTTCGAATTTGATTTGTCTTATTTAGTTCAGCCGGGTGCGTTTGCCTTTTGTTGGTTCATTGTTGTTTGTCGTTCACTACGTGTCGTATGCCAGTGCTGCATTCGCCGTATTTAAAGAAATAAAAGCGAAGCTTTTACCTGCACCAGCCGTCTCATCTCTGCATCCTGGGGTCGCATCGCAACACCCTCATGACGCACCGTGACAATGTGCAACCAATGGGAAAAAAGTAAATTCCACACAGAGATTTCTGAGACTTGAACCCAGCATCTTCTTCCTATGTGACATTCAAGTCATGTTCCACCATCCTCCCCATAGATAGCAGAGGCAATCATGTAATATTATGATTGGAAATGGGCACTCATTTACTCTATTGATGCATCAAGTCTGTTGGAAGGGAGGCCTTTATTTGTACATACGCTTGTGTACGGGCGAAGTTTGATACTAATGTCAGTCAATTGGTTGACAGAGAAGTGTCTCAATGGAAATTGAATGTGGAACGGGCTCACATTAGCAGTTTTTTGTGGTTGCTTTTATTCTTGGTTCCTGTCAACACAGAAATGTGGTGCAGTTAGAGACTGAACTAATTTTCCACTTGTTCCATCAGTGTCACATTTTGATAAACGCACCTGCCTAAACAGCATGGCAGAAGCAGACGAGCAGAAGCGTTCAAGTGAAGTGTGAGTGCTATTTGGCTGATTTGACTATTTTACATTGTTTTAGTAATGAGGATATTAGTTTATTTTCAACACAGCTCTTATGTCAATGTTTTCAACTGAGACTTATTCTGTGTCATACAATTATGTACTTATACTTAGCATTTTGAGCACATAGGTGTGTTCACACTGCGGAACACAGCAGAATGTAGTACACTGTCAGTACCCATATGTTAACTGTTTGATATAAATAATGTAAATAAAGTTGTAACTAATTATTTTCTATTGGAATGGCGTCGGGCTTCAGCAAATTTGTCGGCTAGTCCAACAAAACAGCCCAGTGTGAGATGCCGTTGACAGATTAAAATTCATTTATTTTGTTGGTAGGGAATCAGGAACTCGAGCCACACAGTGGACGAGTGGTTAGAATGTTGGCCAGAGTCAGGAGATTGGGAATATACATGTACATTTGTTGTAATAAACACAAAATCACAAAAACATTATTGCAACAGACTTTGTAACAGAAGTTTATGTAAGGTAGTGAAATGACTAAATGTTACACAATGCATTTTTACACATACCTGAAATGTGTGCATAATGTACTGATTTACTCTCTAACTAACACTACATGAAAATGTCGTCTTTGTTCAACCTCTTCTGCTGCCCACTGTTTGGAGTTAAAACGTGAATCCTGGCACACTGCCAGTTAGCAGCTAATAGCCCCGGACAGTCATAGCTTCCTCACAGCCCGTGGCAGGTAAGGTACCATGTTAAAAATCCCATTATGCTAATGCTAATTCCGCTGGAGGGCGGGAAGAATGCCCTGACACTTTTCATCGCCATCATTATCTGCAGCACATGCATGTCGTGAGAGGAGGGAGAAGCTTTTTACTGCAACCTGAGCCTTTCCAAAAGATTTCATAATGGGATCTGGGAGAGGTGTGGGTTATTCTCTTCTTAAAAAGGCCTTGACATCTCATTCTCACTGGTACATGCAGCACAGATGGAATATGGTGCTACTGCTCTAAATCGCTCGTATTAGAAAATCCTTCATTGTTTAGTTTTAAATTAACAATCATGATAACCTTTTGCTTCTTTGCCAGAATGAAGTACTCGATTATGTTTTTCAGACAGTTTATATTATACTGTGTATTATACAGTAGATCTCTGCCTATTTGAGTATTTCTCAAAATACTTAAACATTTAACGCCCACTGCCGCATTTCTTCTCCAATAAGTCATTTTCTAATGTAATTCACCCATAATAATAATTAATAAATAATAATAAAGCATACAGTATACAGTCATTCCTTGTTTATCGAGATTACCCAACCACAATAAGTAGGATTCAGAATGAATAAATAACAATAAGAATACATGGGGGTGCTCCGCTCGATAGGCCACAGATCAGTATCGGTTGATATCAGTCGATATCCAATATCGAATCAATTTTATTTATTCTAAAGGGCATATTAGAAGGTTTAGGGCAGGGGTGTCCAAAGTGTGCCATTTATGGCCCGCAGCTCGTTTATTATTGGCCCGCGGCACGTTGAGGAAATTTCAGTGAAACACTAAAAAACACCAAAAATGGAAAAAAACAGAACAAAATGGACAAAGTAAAGAGGAAAGGCTAAAATGAAATGAAAGGGTTTTTTTTTCTTTTTAACATTTCACAATATGAAAAATAAGTCTGTACTGTATATAAAAATGCGGCATCCTTTCATTTGATAGATGTCTAAAATGGCCATTTTTAGGACTTTGTATGGGCGCATCTGTAACTCACTTCAACCCTGCATCCTGTCTGGGGGTTTAACTCACATCCACAGATCCCCACTGATTGAGAGTTGAACAGCACAAGCCAACAAGCTAAAAGCCTGAGCTGTCAAGTCAATGTCCAGCGCAGCCTTTAAGGGGTCAGAAAGTGCCGTCCATTGTGCATCCCTTATTATCTGTATTTCACCATTTGCTGTGGGTCTCGGAACATGAGCCCCACGAAAAGCCAAGATCGACTGTCTTCTTATGATTTGTTTGTGTTTCTTGTTGAACATAGAGCCTCAGCAACAGTCCTCCAACACACTCCACTCCAATCTTCTTCAGATCTGTCAGCACAACTGTAATTTCTTCCTTACAGGACCTTCTCCATGTCATCTTTGGGCGCCCAACCTGACATTAACCCTGAGGTATCGGTTCAAGCGCCAACCTGTGGGTTGTCTCAAAGTTCTATGATCTGTTTGCTCGTTGACAGGGTCTTGGTTTATTTGCAGACATGATTTACTAATCCTGTCTGGCCTTCTGATGTGTAGACTGTTGTCACTGAAGGTCTGCAGTTTGTTGGATATGCTGTTGGTTACCAACCCGATTGGACTATATTAAATTGGTTTCCCTATGGGACAAGAAAAAATAGAACCCCTTTTCTTAAAACGTATTGCACTCATATTGCTGTATTGGTGTTGACTATAAGCAAGCATCATTTACTTAGCATTTCTTTATGTCAATTTTTTTATTTTAATTTTTAATTTTTTATTCTCTTTTTGCTTTGTTTTTTGCACTTTTGGTTTCTCTTCAAGTTATAAGTGATTCACATGAAGAGTGTGACAGTTTCTGTCTTTTACGTACATAATACATGTTCAACAATCAAATTCTATGTTGAGTACTTTAAATGTGTACACGTTGGCAAGTCTGCATAAAAATGCTCCCGCGTCCCCCCTGACATTTTCATTTTGTAAAAGTAGCTCTCACAAGAAAAAACCTTAGTGACCCCTAGTAAAGCCAGTAGTACAACATTTATACTGCATTTATGTGATTGGTATTGGTTTTCGCCCGATTTCACTCATGGATTATCGTTATCGGCAGCATAAAACCCTGATGGGAACATCCCGACATCAAACACTGAACTGCTGCACACATTTGGGCCGTTTTGTTTGCTGAAAGTGGCAGTGGCACCCTCTTATTGTGCCTCATGTTTTGCCTGCTAACTCTTCAATCTATTCATCTATTCAATCTATTCTATTCATGCCCTGTTTTTTTAGGCTAAATAGTGAAAAAAATTCTAGCATCGGAATGTGTCAGTTCCTTGCACTCAGCCTGCCTTATGCCAGATATAAAATATTAAAGACTTCAGCACTTCACAAATGATATGCATCCTTGAATTGCTATGTTTAATTTGTTGCTGGTTGAATTCCAGCTTTGCATCTCATAAATGATACACTCACGTAAATGTCACAATAATAAGCATTGTATGTATGGCTGCTGTAACAAGACTTTTTCATTATTTCAGCGTGCACCACATCGCTAACAAAGCCATGCATTAGTCAGGAAGAATTTCACATAAATGTCTCTTTTGCTCTTTTTTGCACACAATATAAACAGGTGCATGAGAGCAATCAATGGCTGTCATAATAGAGATAAGTTAGTCATATTAAGCAGTCTGTACACATATTGTATGTTAGAGTAATATAGCTGTATATAATTGATTAGGACATCAAGCATTCCGTATGGTGTGAGGACTCGGCCCAAATCGGTTTATACATTTTACTGCTTGCTAATATCAATGAGTGAAAAAATCTTGTAACATGGGTTGCATGTCTACATTCATGTTATTGTTATTGTCATGTTACTGTTATTCATGTTATTTGAGAAAATGATGAGTTCACTAATACATTATTAGTAGTAGTAGTACTGATTACAATATGCTCATAGAAATCTGTGAGAATTGGAATTAAAATAGGCTACAGTTATTTTATGTCTGAATAATAATGATGCATACAAGCACCATCTGTAGTTTTTCTCTCTGAACTATGTGGTTGAGAAGCCTAATTATTCTTCAATGCGCTTTAAAGACTTTTTTTCTTCAACAGCCATAGTCTTGTAAGATTATTTTGACCGAATGCGTATAGACAAAGAAATGATAATAACAGCACATGTTTTGCATTCTTCACATACAGAATGTAACATATAGCTCTATCGTGTTCATAGCAGACCAGATGGTGTGCAGCAGATGATATAACATTCACAACCACAAAGACTGACTTGACTTGGACTGAATCTCAAAATAAACACAGCTCGGCTGACAATTAGACAGCTATGTTGAACCTATTCCAAAGAAAAGTTTTACTTTTTACACATTTTCATTCTTTTTTTGTCACTCTACCATGGTTAGGCCATGCTCTCGAAATACATGAACTCCACTGAGAATGGTTGTTCAACAATAAGCAAGCTCACAACTTGATTAAAATTTACCGTCAAGTGCTATTAGGAGAAGAGCCATCAGAATTCTCCCCTCTGAAATACGTGCAAGCCTTTATGTGACTGCATGAAGAAAAAAGAGGAAAAAGACAAGGTGATGTTCAAAGTACAATCATAGCTTTGATGGTATACGTACGCTGCAGCTTCAAAGAGCAACATACAGTACATGTCCTCCCTATGGAAAGCTTAGAATTTAGTAATGAATGTGGTTGAAAGTGGTTGAACCCTGAGACAAGCCCTTTAAGTCCCACCAATGTTTTTTTCCAGTGCTTCAAAATGTTGAGAGGATCCTCTTCTGTAATGCTGTATTGTTTTGTAAAATGTTTTGAAGTCAGAGCCTTCCAAAATAATGATCACACAATAAAAAAAATAATCATCCATGTAATGATGAGCATTCTCAATTATGTATTTATCTTCAAAGTTTATTGCAAATGTGTTCAGAATTTTAAAAGGCTGGCCAATTGCTGGACAAGATAAATATTCTCTGTAATTTATGAGCAACCATTCCCATAAATCTAAGCCAGTTTTACTATTACCAGTAGCATGTGGATTTGATTTAATTTATCAGTGTGAAAGCTGGAATAGGGATTACAGATTCTGTAAAATCGAGAAAGCTTTCTGCACAGGTTATCATGTGTAGCTGCTCTATTTAGGTCTACAACCCAATACAAAAGGCAGACAATGAGCATAATCGATCCCCTTTAAAGGGACGGTTCAGATTTTATTTTTTTACAATTTTTTTACAATATGCACTTGAAAGAGTAAATCATTTGCATGACAAAAAAGCCTCCTCAAAAAACCTCACAAATCGCTCGGCTTTTCTTTCTCTGACGTCATACTAATGTCACAGCTGTGTATGGGATGAAGATGCATCTGCCCCGAGTGTCGCAGCCATCTTGTTTACGATATGTGTTTCAGAGATGATGAAATTGCAAGTGTTGCAGCCATCTGTTCTGCAAATGTATTACTCTTTCAATCGAATATTGTTTTGAGCAGCCAAACTCTTTACTTAAGTCGCCCCAGCAACTAACCGGAAATACGTCTCTCATCATCGAAATGGAGCAAGTGTGTAGTAAGTAAATCACTGATGACGACTCAACTGCAAAATGTTTTTATTTGCATTGCGGTGTTCTGTTCAGAGCAGAACAAACAGAACTAAAGATAAAAACCACAGTGGAAATAAATAAATGGTTCGATAAAAACAGACTATAATGGAACTTAAGCAAAATCAAAATAATGTTACTTGACATTAGTAGAAAAAAGCTCATGAGTCATGTCTTACTCTCCAAGCGATGGCGTTGGCGACACACTGTATCCACAGCTTCACAGATAGTCCGAAACCTTACCTAAGATGAAACCATGGTATCATTCCACGTCACCTTGCTCTCCAAATGCAACCCTGCCACTGTGGCCACTGATAAGGTCAGGGAACGACTGAAACAAGACTCCAATCAGAATCAACTTCATCCGAGACCATTTATGCAGTCTACTCCAACTCTGCCTGAGCACTGCTTACATCCAATTTAATGGGACATGGGCAGTTCACATACTTTAATGTACAGTCAAATATTCCCCTGGGGAACTATCAATCTAATCTAATCAGTTGTTAGCATTAGGCTAAGATGTTTTTTAATATAGCATGAGCTCAAGAAGCACTTTTTAAGCTTAACATTATGGTAAAATAACACCGCAAGATAACACAGTATTTTTTTTAACATAGCATCATCCTAAGGAATATTTTTTAAGCTTATTACGAGGGATTATTTTTTTCCATAGCCTCAATCGTAGCCAAAATGTCCATGGAAAAAATGTAAATAGGATGCTACTGCTGCCATTTTAAAATGATACTTCTAAAATGTATACAGCACTCTCGCGACAACGATGGTGATTTAGGACAAGACACGATTGAACCTTTCACAATATGTCATTATTTTGGAAGAATGACAATGTTAGCATGGCAAAAAGATTGGGACTGCGTTTGACTGCATGCTTCACTCATACATTGAAAGCTTCCTTGTTTAGCTGCTCAGAGGAAATCAAGAACTGGTTGAGTGCTAACTCCCCGTAGCTAAAAGTCAATAAAACAGAAACTCTGGTTCTTGTCCCTGATGACTCTATCCCAAGTATTAAGCAGTAATTGAGTGACTTGGGCCAGTCATCCAAGACATCCCATAGAAACTTGGTGTTATCCTTGACAAGGACATGTCATTAGAGCAGCACTGCAAACAGCTGACGAGAAATTGCTTCTTTGAACTAAGAAAAATCTCCAAAGCCAGGAATATGGTGTCATATGATGATCATTCATGCCTTTGTGTCCTCATGATTAGACTATTGACTTTTGTCTAGGCAAGAAAGAGCTACAATTGGTGGAAATTCTGCAGTAAAAATTCTGACTCGCACACATACGTATATCACCCATCTTAAAAAACTCCATTGGCTGCCAGTCTCCTATTGGAAAGTTTTTTAAATTTTGGTCCTCACTTTTACAGCTCTGCATGGTCAGGCTCCTTGTTATATCAGTGACCTGATCCTGCCCTACACCCCCGTTCGAACACTCAGGTCTGTGGACCAGAACCTACTGACAGCTGCAAGTACCCGTTTCGGTACCAGAGGGGAGCGATCTTTTCAGGCTGTTTCTGTGAGACTTTGGAAAGATCTTTCTCTCTGCATTCATTAGACTCTGTTGATGTTTTTAAAACCCAGCTTAAATTGTTTTTAATTTTGTAAGGCCATATGATTGGGCTTATGTGTCCACTGTTATTTTATTTTTGGGATCTCTTAAACTTTTTATATACATATAGTTTTTTACTGCTATTTTGATTGGGAGGCACTTTGTGACCTCTTGTCTGTTAAAGGTGCTTTATATAAATAAAATGTACTTACTTACTTTTACTTCTTATATGCCTGTCTTGTGCTGCAACTACTGCCATGGAGGTAATTAAACAAATGTGAACTACTGATAGGTAGGACTACATCGCTAGCAGTCCATGTGTCTTTTCTTGTGAATCACCATGTTTGTTATAGTATGTCAACGGGAAAGACGCCATCTGGATTCTGGTTACAATTGCCTAAACAGTCCATGCCTGCAGTGCCACCATTACTTTGGCATGCACATGATGGCCTGTGAATGCATATTCATGTGGCCAGAAATACTTTTAAAATGTCACCGTGTGGATGGATGTTTGTTTTTTGGGCTTTTTTTTTTTTTACACCACTGCAGGGCAAATGTGTGTTTTACAAAATTTCAGTTTTTGTGATGACATGGCCTAAACTAGTTTGACTTCACCCTTTTGTGAAATGATGGTGTAAATAAATAATTGTGACAAAATAAATTGACTACAAGCTCAGACAAGCACACAGATTGAGGAAGAACATAAAGCTGATACAGGGCTTTACTCGAAAACAGTATTTAGGGTGTAGTGTGATGAATGTGATGACACATTCATTCTTATTATTGGTAAAAGTCATATAAAACCTAATGATTGTGTGGCCTGCAGTAAGTGTTTGTCTTTGCAGAGCAGTAGTGCTTGCAAAATTAGGTTTTAATGACCGTGCTAATGAGCAGTAAACATACAAATGAGAACAAGAATGTGTGTATGAAAAAAGATAACTGTAGCCGCAAAGATACAGTATATGCAAAATGACATTTAAAAAATGTAGAAATATTGCATATTGCTCTGTTTCTTTTTCTTTAGATGGATACTCCTCCGTGCAGTTATACATTTTTCAGAGTTACAAAGCAAAGCCTTGAGGAGTCTTAGATCTTAACTTGACATAATTTTCACTATGGGATCTTTCTTATGAAATATGCTGTATTATTTGAAGAGTCAGTAGGGAGCCATGGAGAAGTGAAACAGCTAGGCTCTTGTGAGAGCATTTGTCATAGATTGTTCTCTGTACTGTACATATAGAAACATGGTAAATCATATCAAGACAATAAGTCAAAATGACTTTCCATTATTCGGTACTGCTTTTATCGGTACTGACCTTTTATTTTTGTTCTTTATAGTGCAATTTACATGCAGTCATGCATGGGTGACAATTATACGTTTCTAGCTCAGTGTTCCATACTTCGTTGCAATCAAAGTCCATACACAGCATGCTTAGCCGTGGGCACAAATGCCTCTTACACCTCGTCCAACTTGCCATGCCACATGTGACTTCATTCTGAAAACCACACTTGCTCTTAGGACAACCACCTGTGAGTCGTATTGCCAAACAAGCGTGCATTAAGGCCCTGTCCACATGGGAATATTCCTGTTTTTGTATTTTTTTTTTGGCCAGTTGCAAAAAAACTCACACTGTGCCACATTAATAAAGAGTTCCATGGAAACAAGTGGAAACAATCTAATATGGAAGGCACAGCTCCGTGTGGCGCCATGAACAAACATGTTTGTAGTTTGAACCACGTAACACAACAAACCATAGAAGAAGAAAGAACGCATGTGCATAAATCCGTTGTCTGACGCTTTCCAAGGTTCAGTGGGAGAAGTGGATTTAGTTCAAAACTTAGGTGACGTTAGGTGACTATAGGGGTGTTAGGAGTGTTCGAGGGCTCTAATAATGTTACAAACTTTATTTAGAAGGTTATAAATAGCTTTTCTGTCCTGTAACAAAGAAAATATTTACTTTGCAAATAAGGAGTCCTACTGTGCAGAAATTCACTGATCACTGATCTGGAATGAATTAACTACGATAAACAAGGGAATATTGTACAGAGGCAACCGTTGATGATGTCACAGATGAGCAAGGGTACTGGAACTTCTAGGCTGCTAATAATGCACTGTATTAATAAACTGACAAGATATAAACCACCTTAGACGCTAACTGAGCTTTCACTGATTCATATTAATTTTTTATTTATTCTTGTACTGCGTCCATGATTTCAATTATACGTGTGGCTATAATTAACAACATATTCATTACAGATATTGTTTAAATGAATCTTGCCTCATGTTCATTTACAACACCGTTATATGAAGTCCATCTGAACATCAAACAAGTATAATGCAAATGCCAAGGTATTTAATATGGAACCCATCTGTGCAAAAGCAATAGACCAGATTACACAGAAAAGTCATTACTATCCTCATCTTACCATACATTAATTCAACTCAGATTGATAGGAAACCCTCGGGCAGCATTAGATTACAAGGGCTCCATCCTGTGAAATCCCAAAACCAATATCAAATTCTAATTTGACATGTTTGGCAATGAGCGATCTACATTCCGACTCCAAGCATGACGCCTCCTCCTCATACCAACCAGTCCAATAACCTTTTCAAGTTGATAATTATTATCTAAGATGCTGTAGTAGAGCAATGGAAATTGAGATGGGGGTACAAAGCATGGCTGTACATGATTTTTCAAATTAGAATAAGACATCGAACAACCTCTGCATGAAGAAAAGGATAATGTAAGCTTCAACATTAATTATGTTATATTTCCTGCAGAATTATCTTCTTTTCAGTTTACTTGTTCTTGATACTACCAGGTTGTATCATTTCAAATCATTTTAATTCATTGGATATTGCTAAAAAGATAATTTGTTTCCATTACATTAATTCCAAATGTGAAGGTTAAATATGTGTGCATATTGCAGGGCATAAAATCTTACGGCCGCGTTAAAAATCAGGCTTACTGCGTTTGTGAGGCGGTTTATCATGTCAATCTCGTTTTTTTTTCCTACCAGTGGTATGAAAGAATCTATGGCTCACTCTGAAGTCACAGAGACTATTAAGCAGAGAAGAGAAGCTGGTGGGGACTTAGTAAGCACAACTTAAGATCTAGTATGTACATCTTGATGTTTTAACAGTGAATGTGTTGAGGAATTAAAGGTTCTTGTGGTTGACAAAAGTGAGTGACAACAAATGTGGCCAAAGGTGACTACAGATGGTCTCCGGGTTACGTACGAGTTTCTGTGACGAAATAGTCATAGAAAAAAGCATTTTTTTGTTGTCATCATTATTGTTTGTCCAAACAAATTACCTTTATTGTCCAAGGCATTAACGTGAACAAGACTCATCATCATGAGTCATGTCTGTCATGACTGTAAGTCGATTTTTGATGTACATAAGTCAAATCTGTACTTAAATTTCAATCTGCAATCAGCACAAGGCTCACAGTGTAATACAGTGTTGATCCTGGTCTGCTCGCCAGAGCACAAGCAACCTTTTCACCTCAGTAATAAGACCGTTTCACTACTTATTTATCACTGTTTCATAGGAGTGGATCCTTCTATATGGTCAAGGATACTGCCTCTACCCTTAATGGTAGAATGGCTCAAATCGGCCAATGTGCGGCCAATGTTGGTCAGTGTTTTTCTTCTCTCTGAGCTTCTGATGATGTGTATTTTCATCTGATGGCTTTTCTTTTTCTCAACCCATTTCCACCGGAATAGCCTGCTTTATGCATGGTAGACATAGTGAAGTGAAAAAAAGTAAATCAATAAACATTTTTATTCACTCTGTGTAGATGTGAATGATGGCTCACAGTCTCTTCACTGCAAACTGTGATACGCATTCGTCCACTGAAACGATTTAGTACAGCGTTAATGTATCAAAATTCTATCATTAATGAATTTATGAGATTGCAAAATAACAAACAAATGGCAAAAGTTGGAATGCCGTACCAAGTAGTTGGTTGGAATGCAGTTTGCTAACTGGTGACACAAGGTGAGTGAAGGTCACTTGTTTTTGGATGTTGCTCGGCAAAGAATTAGCAAATACTACCACCGATGCTAGTGTAACGAATGCCAGCTGGTGCAGCTGTGTGAAAGTACATTGGTAAGATTCACTCCCTGACACCGCAAGAGTCACGACAGACATGTCAGTTGACAGCTCAATGGATAGCACTTGCTACCCTCATTCTGCACTCTATGTGGTTCAAGTCCGGGCAGAATACAGGGCTGGCTAATCCAGGTCGGTTACATTGGTGTGCCATGAATTATAATGAAATTGGGCGATACCAAAACCGATCACATACATGCAGTGTAAATGTTTAAATGTACTACTGGCTATATTAGGGATCGCCATGTTTTTTTGTGAGAGCTACGTTTACAAAATGAAAATGGCAGAAAATTACTCATTTTTGTAACATTTATTTTCATATCTTAATACAAGCCAAACAAAGCCAATATGCTTGTTTTACAAAACATTAACAAAATGCTGGTATCCACAACTCACGTTTTGTATTCCACAATGCATTTATTTCTCGTCTTCTGACATTATTAGCAGAACACCTGAATGAAAAGCAGGTTTGTCCATCTCTGCTGAGTCCCTCCAGCCACATCCGCTGCTTTCTGAACTACAGATGTAACTGACTCCCTCTTCTGTGCTAGGAGACAAAATGCCGGCACTTGTCCGTCAGCTTGGCACCACTGCTGAAATCAGCATTTAAGCGTGCCGCAAATGCTTACTCGTCACGGTCTAATTAAGCTGTGTGCCCTCACTGGACATCCGAACTGGGGAACTGCCAAGATTGACCATACTCAGAGTCAGAAGTGGTTGCTGAGAGTACGCGCGTCATCAATGAAGGTTCCTCCTGCATTAAAAGTGCTACATAGTGTCTGAATGCTCCCAAATCTGTACTGAGGCCGTACTCGTCCCCAAATTTTTCCCATACTTGCAACTACAGCGGGTTGTGACCGAGGCTTATCACGGTTTATCACATCGCGAGCCTCAAACTCACCACACCCTGCCAAGTGCTCGCCCCAAACACAGCACCAAACTAAAGCTTTTTAAAGCGCCACCCCAGTGAGACATTTTTGAGGCATGTTTTGCTGGGTGCAAAACTTATATCACTCTCACAAAGACGGGAAGTCCCACACACGGCGACATGGTTGTTGAATGCTGCAGAGGAGATATGTGTTTTAAAACAACAATATATTGATATATATCGATACCATGCCTTTTCACTGATATTGTCCAATAGCGATCAGTGGCCGATCGATCGGAGCACTCCTAGTTTTTACGTTTCATTTCCTGGCCAAACAATGAAATTGATGAGGAGACAATCCTTTATTCAACTGTCCGATATAATCAGATGGAGTTGTTAAGAAGTATGACTGAGTGGTTTTTGTAAGCATTGACATTTCATTCACGACTATCAATGAATTTTCAGAACTGAAGACTAAAACACAATACAAGTTTTTAACACAATATAAGAACTATTTAATATTCCCAGCATATATTCATTGCCTGCTATAGTTGGAAGTAAAAACCATCATCAGGAGAGTTATTAAAAGTAGAATGCATCTGGACAGGCAGTGTCGGAAACAATGATGCAAGATCTGCTATTCATAGCTCAATGAAAGCTAAAAAAAATATGTAACTAAAACTATATGTAATTTTCACTGTGTGGTGAGCCATGTGGTTTTGAACCCTGACACCGACATCAGTTGAGAACAACTGCTTCAGATACTTTATTCACCCTAAGGCTCAAGTCCTGAAGGCGTGAAAAACAACATGGCAAGGTACTAAACAATGGCAAAACTCTGCAACAAAAAGGAAAGTAAGAAAATATGAATGCTGAGAATACTACTGGCATTCTACATAAAGAAACAAAGTGTAATACAAGGTTGGAGGATGCCAGTAGGGGGGGGCGATGGGGGAATTTTTTGCAGGCACAGACACAGCACGCAGCCAAATGTGCTGCTACAGCAAAAACAAGGTGCAGGTGATGCCAGGATGGCAGGCAACTTTGGAGGAATGTGCCCACTGAATGAGTTCAGGGGAAAATGCGAAGAACAGAAAACGGGGGCTTCACAAACTCTGGACTTCACCTCCCACTGGAGAGTGGCAAGGACTCGAGCCACAAGTAATCTGGTGTCGAGGGTGAGTTATTCAGGGTAGAGAGAATGCACTGGAAAAAACTTCAGGCTTGGAATTCCTGGAACCAGAACAAAAGGCGAGTGTTAGATATTATTATTATTACAATTTTAGATGCAGTTTAAGTGCTCAGTGCATTGTCAATCTAGTAGCTACTCATAGAGGCCTTCACAATGCATACACTCACCCTCCATGACAAATACACACACATAGCACAATCATAGTTGCACAACACTTACATATTACTGATGGAAAAATACTGAAAGAAGAGGCACACACACACACAAGCTTAACTTTCACTTTCTAGAGAGTCGCGGCAACTGCTTTATACACTGTGTGCTCTCATTCTGTTGAGCTTCCTCACTGTCCTACTCTGTAACACAATACTGCAATCTTTTGTTTATCGTGGTTAATTACCGTATTTTCCACACCACACCCTAAGGCTCACCAGATTATAAGGCACAGTCTCAATTACAGGTCTATTTTCGTACTTAACACATACATAAGTCGCGCTGTATAATAAGCCACATGCGGAAACATGCGGTTGACAATGAAAACAACAACAACACACTGTATTTTTAGTTAATATTCTGCCACACATCCATCAAAGTCTTAATTTTGTGTATCTGAATTGAACTGCCATCAAACATGCTGAGTTCCCTCCCATCATTGTCGGTGTCACTCTCTGTCAGGTGACTGTCCAGCAATGATGCCAGCTTTTGCCAAAGCTCGGACAACAGTTCAAGCAGATACCTTAGCCCAAGAATCCACAATCCATTCTCATATGGTGGCGTAACTTGCCTGGTGCTGCCTCCGTATTTGTCGTCTTTCATCCATCTGACTCACACGCTCGCAACTTAACTTTGAACACCATGTTTACACCAATGTTCAGCGGTTGGACTTTTTTTTAATCGTCCTGGATCCTGTATTACTATTTGTTTATTTTTACGCTTAACTTGGACAAAAATACATAACCTTTGCTTAAATTAATTAAAACATTTCCCCTCTTTACCCCTTCTTTTCCAAACATGAAATAATTGTTAAAGCTTTCATCCGTCCTCGCAATTTATCGTTATGTCCTCCCTTTCTGCATTTGCCTCCCCTGCCATTCCTGACTGTTGACTGTGTCTAGTGGCAGTCCTTCATCCTTTATCCCACTGGGAAAACGGTAAAGCATCAAAGCACAGCATGGGGGGAAGCTTTGTTTCTCCGTGTTCTCATTCGTTCACATGTAATCATCCACAGTGACAGCTATGATGATTGCACTTTTTTTGCAGTCATTGCTCTGACAACACAGTAGAATAGTCAACTATGCAAATTAAAACATTACCTGGCATCAGCGCAAAGGCTTTCTTTCTTGCACGTCATATTGCCTCATTTTCAGATTTTTCTCATCCCACTTATGACCAGGGGTGCAAAGAATGCTAAAATAGTTTGCTGCAATTTTACTCAAGCATAAGTCAAAAAGTTAATTATTTAAAATGTACTGTAGAAGTTGCACGTTATAATGTGAGGGGGGTGTCAACACAATATAATGTGTGCCATACTGTACACTAACCATGAAAACGTACCCAATGTACGTGAAATTTGGGCACAAATGTTTGAAGACCACGCTAAATTGGGCGTACACGAAACAATGTCCCACTGTCCTCAAAGTGATGGAAAATAGTTTGTTTTTGTTTCAGAAAGACCTAAGCATACAACATAAATGGTTTTATTCTATCCTTAAGATTGCAGTTGTGGTGTCATTAAACATTCCACAAAAAGTTGTCAAATGCAGTGACTTTGTCCTTCTCTTTTTATGAAATCACGATGCATCAGAGGCAGACCATCTAATATTGACACCTACTGGCATAACTTTCCCTGTGACTGCTCCCCTTAGGCCATCAATCACAAAGACAGCATCGTTCATCAAGGTGCCCCACCAGCCTAACTCTCTTGTGACAAAAGGCTGATTTAGGTGGATCACTGTATCTTGCTGCAACATCTTTAGAACAGCCAATATTCTTATCTACTGTACGTGCTCCCTCATGTGCCATATTTCAGCTTCAGTTTAAAACATTTTAAGTCAGGATGAAATTCATTGGTTTATTGAAGTTCATCACAATTATTTTCTGTCATGACTCATATTGCCAGAGTGTGAAGAGTGAATAACTAATGAGCATTTTCTTTAAACACGAATACGGATAATGATAAAATGCATACGTTTCAGACTCATATGCGGCAAAAATGCATTATCCATAATGGATACTCGTTAACGACGAGTGTAGGCTCATCCCTAGTTAGTAGGTACTGCAGCCTCACAAAAAGAAGGTAATCAAATTCAGTTTCAGTATGGACCACTATGAAAACCTGACTTTGAGGCATTTCGTGTGGTGTGTGCATATTCTCCCCATACTCACATGTTTTCCTCACAACCGAAAACATGTACAATTAATTTCCAATCTGCTTCATTGACCAAGATACGGACTTTGTCTTCAGGTGCAACACCAATTCCGTTCACTGCTGGGAAGTGTTAAATGCAGAGAACAAAGTTTGCACATACATTATAACAAGCCAACTACCTTTAACGTTAGCTGAAACACTTTAGCAATGGTAATTTTCAAGCCTATCACAAAGATAAATACTGTACATGAATGAATGTGTTTTTCTGACATGAATGAACAATCTGATCTTATTGTGGGTCAGTGTCATCTCTTTTATCTGACACAGCACTAGCAGTACATGGTAATGTATTCATGTTTGAAATGGCAATGCATCTAAACATGAAAGGTATGTGGCAATATTGCCATCACAGACGCTTATCTAACTGCTCATTCCTGTGTGCTTGAGGAAATCAAACTACAGTGTGTCACAACGAAGCACATCAGAGACCAGCGTTTAACAGAACGGAGTGTTTTAAAGTCAAACAAACAGGTATTTTGAGACTCAGGTTTTCTACCTGTGTTTGTATCAAATTGGCCACAGTAATCAGTAATTACAGTAATCCAAGTCCATGCGGATGCTGAGGTTCACATTGGGAGTGACCAGGATGGATAGGATCACGAACGAGAATATCAGAGTGACATTACATGTTTGAGGCCTTGGAGATAAAGTCAGAGAGGCGAGACGTGTAAAGCTGCCAGGTAGGAGGCGTAGAGGAAGACCAAAGAGGAGGTTTATGGATGCCGTGAAGGAGGACATGAGGGTTGTTGGTGTGAGAGAGACAGATGCAGAAGACAGGGTTGGATGGAGATTGATTTGCTGAAGGGAAGAGCCAAAATAAAAAGTAGAACAGTAACCTGATCTTTTTTTTTTTGGGAGGGGGGGTGTCACTTAGTGTATTTGTGTCAAAAAATAGGACCATTACCATGACGGGACAGCAGTAGATAACCCACTAAATGACAAAACTTTCATCTCAGAATAGACCAAAGTCACATCAGGCTGCACTTGATATCTGAGACGTCATCGTGGACTAGTTTGCAGAAAAACGTACGGATTACTTTTGCCGTTCTCAATTCTAAACTGTCTGGACAGTGAATGTTGCATATATGAACATGTATATGGTAGATTCAAACAACCTCTATTCCCTGGGGAATGATGTTTTACATGAACTGCATATAAACAGCAACTTTCCGGCTTCTACCATTTACACTGTCATCTCATTAATTTAGATATTAATCCACAGAGTCACATTTCTTACCTCTAAATTAATTATTTTCAAAACTGTTTACAACCTTTTAGATACATACATATACATATACAAACATCTAGACATGAAATATCACCCCTAAATTCACATTTACACATATTACTCAACATAGTAGCCATAATAGGAGAAAATAAACTATTTAAGACATGACTAAGACTCATGCCATGAATAAGACTCATGCTTGTGTGTGTTGCTGTAAATGTGTTCCAGTGCTAGGGGTGCTGTGGGTTTAGAGTTGAGTTTTAGCTTGGCAACAGTAGACCGTGTTAGGACTATTGTGCTCCTAGTAAGATAAATCACACCCTCAATAAAGGTCTGCTGCTCTGAGTCTGATGCTTGTGGGTTTCCCCGAACATTACAGAAATGTTACTGACATCTAGTAATCAGTGTAGAATACTACATTCTGAATGCCTTATACACACTGTAAACCCGAATGTTCAAAGTACTTAAATAATAAATAAATGAAGTTATGTATACTCAAAGTTCTTAAAAAAGTAAAATAAATTTTACTTTTTTAATAAAATTTTAATAAAATTATTTAATTATGTCAAGATTATTTAACATGTTGTTCTATTTTGAGTACTTTTAACTAATATGTTTTGATTAAATTGAACTATGGCTATATTAAGTAAGATGAACTTAAAAACAGTTTACATCCAACTTACGACACTGTAAATCTGAATGCTCAAAATAATTAATTGGTATAAGTATAGTTAACTTCAAATTTTCTTAAAAGTTCTACTTATAAATGTTGATTGCCTGTTGCATTATCTGTCTTTTCGGTTTATTTAACTTGTATTTTTTGATAATATGAATATGAAGAATTTGTAGTTACTTATAAAAAAAGTATCTATTAAACATGAATAAATCAAACCAAGAATCAATTAAGAATAAATCCATTGCATCAGATAGATTTGTACTGTGTAGGTTACACATGCACACCTTCTTCCTAGGGAAAGAGTTGAAATGAGAATGAAAATTAAAGAATGGAGAATGCATGGCAGAGAGAATGTGAAAAAGAAAGTCATTTCTCTCTCACCCCAAAATTAAAAAAGTAGTATATCTAATTTCAACTCCAAATATTAAAGCTCTGATATACCCAAATGTTTGAGTTTAGAGATTGTCTCACTTTTTTTGAGTTCTGCTAACTTATTTGGGTTTAAAGTGCAGGGTGACGCAAAAACAGGGAACTTTTTAACAATCCAATAAAACCAAGAATGATGGAAGACAAATATTTCATTCATAGTAATTGAAACCTTAAAACAAGTAATTTTTTTATTACTTCCTGTAGATCAGGGGTGCTCACACTTTTTCAGCATGCGAGCTACTTTTAAAATGACCGAGTCAAAATGATCTACCCACTACAAAAATGCAAAACATCTATTTATTTTCAAATGTATTGAGGATTATTTGTACGTACAATGTATGTTGATGTACCTTACATAACCAAATGAGCCAATAATGCAAAACACACATAATTAACTATTAACATTTTTTGTAATCACCTGAGTTTACTTTGATGACTTGCACTGAATTGAATCAGCCAGGGATGCATAGTCCGGACAGTAGCTGCTGATAGCCAGGTTAGCCAGGCAAACCCACTTCGAAAAAGACATTGTGAAAAAAAAGTCCACCTCCCATTCCGTATGGAAGTGATATGTTTTTGCCTTTTTACTTGGTCCAGCTACTTCACTCATTTTAGTGACCATAAACTTTAGCAAGGGCTTAAAATCTGACGCAATTCGCCGACTAGCTTAGCACTTTGCATCGTTGTTTACGCATGAGCGGTGACCTAAAGGTCAAAATTCAGTTGTCATCTGACTGGTTGTCCTGTATGTCAATCAAGTAACGGGGATGGATGATAGGCTGACATCGTAAATTCTGCTGCACTTAGAGACGTTGTTTGATTTAATTGGTCACCCGAAGGGCAACATTCAGTTGTCATCTGAATGGCTGCCCTGTATATCAATCAAGTGATGGCATGATGCTAGGATGATATTTTTTTAATGTCACGCCGCGATCGACCAGTACCACCTCGACTTAATGAGCACCCCTGCTGTAGATGGCGTCCTCCTGTACGAATGCATTCTTGGCGTCTGCAACATCTCAGCTGGGATAGTGTGAATTTCATCCTGAATTCTCCATATTAACTCATCCTGAGTTTTTGGTCGATTCCTAAGTTGTTGCAAACTATCATCGTTTTTATAAAAACACGTTTATGGCTAAAGTACACTGTTCTGTCACCCTGATCCATGGTTACTAAAATGGCGTAGTGTCTACTTTCTCAAAGTCACTGTCTCGCAGTGCCGACACTTGCTTATGTCTGCCGATACGCACTTGAAAAAAATCTATTTTTTGGGGGGGGGTCACCCTGTATTTGTATTTTAGTTAATTTAGCAAATGTTATGCTTGAAAATTAATTACGGTAATATACTTGAAAAATACTTGAAAAAAACTGTGATAAAGTGAAGTATCATGGGAGTTCAATGTCTTCAAATCGAGATAGCCGATATCGAACCTGCAACTTTTCGACGGGAGAAAACACTATTACTCAATTACGCAACAAAATAGCTGTGTACAAAATAGCTTGTATTGCTTGCGAACGACAGCTCTTAGAGAAGGCTCTTGAATAAGCTGTCAATCTTTGTCTTTTACAGCCGCATGTGATTGGTCAAAATGTGTGCCAGACATGTCCAAATAAAAATATGTGGAGTGACCTGAAAAGGAGATGCCTTCATCTGCCTCAGACTGACAGATTTGGGCTAGTTTGTGCACAATTTTAAACTTAATGCTATTTAAAATGGGGGAAATAGTACTACCTTATTGTTTTTATGATATCCAGTGTTTATTGAAATGCTAGTGAACTAGATTGACCTTTATTTCCAAGATTCCCAGGATATAATCACAGTCATATATCACAGTCAATAGTGATATCATTTATACCTATCAACATAAAATATGTGCAGGCTTACGACAAGCGTAAGCTGATATCTTTCTAAAAGCTGGTGGAGAAAAAAAAAGGACTGGACTAATGCCAAGCCCTAAAATCTATCTTTCGATGGTTCCAATTGGACAGCTGCTTTAATGGACAAGCAATATTCCACCTCTAAGTGGTTTGACATCTCGATGCCATAAGTAAACGCTAATCTGGTCGCTCTGTATTAAGCTACACAAGGCTCTGTGTGTCCCTCTAAAGCCAGGAAGTGCCCTCCTAATGGTACACTAATGCCTTTATTGGATTACGTCAATGTCTCGTATTTCATTGCGTAACAGCTAAAATGTTCTGTGGCATTTGATGGAGATGACCCAAATGTGACTGATATTACCGTGGCTCAAATTATTAAGAATATTTCCAGATCAAGATTACATGCATCTCAGATTGATGTTTTTTTCTACCCAGAACACACCGATACTACATATGTTTGTGAATCTCATAATACTCAGAAAATACTGTACAGGAATGAACTTGAACAACTTACTTTTTTATCTCTGTGGTTAACTGAGAGGGGGAAGTGGAAGAGTTAGGAGAATATGCAGAAGGTGCTGAACTAGAGGGCATAGGATCACATCCGGAATCAATATTGGGCTCACTGGGATACAGTGTTGATTCTGGTCTTCACTTTGGTATTTTGTAAACTAACACAAGAGTACATATTCTAATACGTTACATATATTTCAAGAAAAATTAATTTCATCCTTGTAATATGAGTGAAAAATTGAAAAATGTATCTTTTCCCCCATATTTTGCTGATTTGTTGAAGGGTTTTTTTGTAGATTTTTCAACTTTCAAGTTAATTTCCTTTATGTAATTATGACTTTATTCCCGTAATATACGACATTTTGAGCAAGTCGTTATTTCCCAAATGTTTCTGTTTCTTATAATCAAACACTGGCAAATGTCGCAACGACAAAGTTTAATATTTCAACTCTTCTATACTATTCTTAAGAATATGAGGTGTTTTACTTAATATTATATTATAATTTATGTTATATATGTCACAATCTGCATCGCCTCCTGTGTGACAGTTTGTGTTTTACGTTGTTTTCCTTAGTTCCTGTTTTCATGCTCTTATTTTGTAGTTTTTCCTGTGTTGGTCTGCCCTGTGTTCCGTCTCGTTTACACCCTCTGCTACGCGCACCTGTTTTTCTAATTTGATTGCCTTATTTAGTTCAGCCGGGTGCGTTCGCCTTTCGTTGGTACATTGTTCTTCGTTCATGGCTAAGTGTTGCACGACAGTGCTGCATTTGCCTGTTTTGAAAATAAAGCCAAGCTTTTACCTGCACCACTCGCTTCTATCTCTGCATCCTGGGGTCGCATCGCAACACCCGCATGACGGACCTTGACAGAATGTACCAACCAGATGACGACCTCGCGGAGATGGACTTCTGGACCTTGCAGGTTTTCAAGGCAATGCAGGAGGAGTGCGTACAGTTCACTCCGGAGGAGCTGGAGGACATGGTGTGGGGGCCGGACGGCACGCTTATACCCATGGCGTGGGTGCACCGCGGACACGGCGCTGACACACCAGCCCGGCGACGACGCCGACGCACGTCTCGGCCGGCTCCAGCAAGGCTTCAGCGGGCGAAGCCGTTTCCTCCGTCACCTCCGCGCCAAGCCGGGGTGCACCCCCCCGCTCACGTTGCTTCAGAGTGCCAGCCTATGACCAAGCGCAAGAAGGCTCCCACTCCATGCAAGCACGTCGATCTCCCGCCGCCCTCTTCCGGATTCCCGTTGCCTCCGGTGCAACATGAAGAGGAGTACGGCACACTTCCCCCTCCTGTGCCCGAACCACGCAGCCCAAGGGATTCCCAAACCCCGGCTCTCGTGCCAAGCTGCGTGGCGCCACAGATTCCCCCAGTGCCCAAGCCACGCAGCTTCAAGGTTTCCCAAAACCCGGCTCCCGTGCCAAGCTGCGTGACGCCCCGGATTCCTCCTGTCCCAAAGCCGCGCAGCCTCAAGGGTTCCCAAACCCCGGCTCCCGTGTCAAGCTGTGTGACGGCCCAGATCCCTCCTGTCCCAAAGCCGCGCAGCTTCAAGGTTCCCCAAAGCTCGGCTCCGGTGTCAAGCTGCGTGACTCCCCGAATCCCTCCTGTGCCCAAGCCGCGCAGCCCCAAGCCCCAGCATCCCCTGGCTCTCGTGTCCAGCGGCTTGATGCTCCAGACCCCTCCAGAGCCCAAACCCCGCCTGCGGTCCCTTGTAGACCTGGTCCGAGCAGTAGAGCAGGCGGAACTCAAGACCCTCCTCCAGGTCCCCCTCCTCCCGTCCCTGGTTCCACGTCCAGCGGCATACGGCGTCTGGAATCCGCCTTTGGAAGGGGGGGCTAGTACGACCAGCCGTGCGTTGGAGGACGCACGTCACACCCCGTCCGTGGAGTGTGGGGATGATGCCCTCTGCTGGTCGCCCAAGGAGGAACAGCCCGCCGGACCGCCAGCGCAACCGGTTCTTCCGGCTAACCGGGATGTGCTGCCCGGTACGTTTCCTCCGGACCAAGACTCACATTCCTCTTCCTCTGTTCCACAGTCCAGCCAAGACAGCGGGACTGCCCCTCCTCTTCCGGCGTCACCGATACCACGGCAGGACGCCACGCCTCCTCCTCCTCTTCCGGCGTCACCGATACCACGGCAGGACGCCACGCCTCCTCCTCCTCTTCCGGCGTCACCGATACCACGGCAGGACGCCACGCCTCCTCCTCCTCTTCTGGCGTCACCGATACCACGGCAGGACGCCACGCCTCCTCCTCCTCTTCCGGCGTCACCGATACCACGGCAGGACGCCACGCCTCCTCCTCCTCTTCCGGCGTCACCGATACCACGGCAGGACGCCACGCCTCCTCCTCCTCTTCCGGCGTCACCGATACCACGGCAGGACGCCACGCCTCCTCCTCCTCTTCCGGCGTCACCGATACCACGGCAGGACGCCACGCCTCCTCCTCCTCTTCCGGCGTCACCGATACCACGGCAGGACGAAACGGCCTCCTCCTCTTCCGGCGTCACCGAGACCACGGCAGGACGCCACGACGCCACCTCCTCTGGCGCCAACTCTTCCGCGACGGGCTGGCCTCCCCGGCCAGGGCCACCATTCTGGCCGCCCTCCAGAGGGACCCATCCATGGACTCCGTTGGGCCTGCCGTTTTGGGAGACCTCCAGAGGGGTCCCGCCTCCGTTGGCCCTCTCACGGTTCAGGCCGCCCTTCTGGGTGGTCCTGCCACCTCCACTGGCCTAGTCCTATTCCCTGCGCCTTGTGGGCGCCCTGCTGGCTCTGCGAGGCTTGTCGTCCTGGCCGACCTCCAGAGTGGTCTTGCCAGCAGCCCACCTCCAGTCCACCCACCTCCCTTCCCTTTTTGTTTGCGGACTGGGATCCGTCCTTGAGGGGGGGGGGGGGGGGGGGGGTACTGTCACAATCTGCATCGCCTCCTGTGTGACAGTTTGTGTTTTACGTTGTTTTCCTTAGTTCCTGTTTTCATGCTCTTATTTTGTAGTTTTTCCTGTGTTGGTCTGCCCTGTGTTCCGTCTCGTTTACACCCTCTGCTACGCGCACCTGTTTTTCTAATTTGATTGTCTTATTTAGTTCAGCCGGGTGCGTTCGCCTTTCGTTGGTACATTGTTCTTCGTTCATGGCTAAGTGTTGCACGACAGTGCTGCATTTGCCTGTTTTGAAAATAAAGCCAAGCTTTTACCTGCACCACTCGCTTCTATCTCTGCATCCTGGGGTCGCATCGCAACACCCGCATGACGGACCTTGACAATATATATATTATAATTTTTTTCCAATTTCTGCTGTATTTTTTAATTTTCCAGCTATATAAACTTTTTTCTTCTAAATTTTCTTCTCATATTACTTTATTTCCTTAACATTTAATCATTATATCATTTAATAGTTCTACTAAAATTATATTTCTCCTCATAATGATTTTTTTGTTAGATTACCACTTTGGACATCCCTGTTGGCCAAGGATTCCATCTTTCCCCTTAATGATAGCCGTAACAGTTGAACAGCTAATACCACAAGTGCGGCCAATCTTTGGTGGGCATTCATCAGACATCATCAGAGCTTCTGATGATGTCTATTTTTACTGAAATTGTGATAGTTTTTCCTTTTCTCAGCATTTCCACCAGAACAGACTGCCTTATGCTTGGTATACATAATGAAGTGCAAAAAGATAATCACTGGAATGTTTTTTCACTCCGTGTAGCAGTGAAAGAGACAGACAGACAGGCATGCAGCTCATATTCATCTGCTGCGTATGGTGCAGTGTTTACAGACCAAAATTAAACATATCACTAATATATGGGGGTGTGTATGTACAAATACAAAACGGCAAATGTCGTATCGACATAAGCCAAGGACTTCCTGTATTTAAAAGCAGAGATCATTTTGAAGTTGTCGGGAAAAAAAACTACCCAGTTGAGATAATTCTGTCATTAAGGGAGTATCCATAGTATGCTCTTTGGGGGTTGCAGATGCTTACAGGCTTGGAGTTGCTTCTTTTTTTCCCTCACATTTAATCCTGATTAGTCCAGTCCTTCTCTGACAAGCCCCAAGTCTCAACCTAATGCTTGGGAAGATGTGTTGTGCAGCATTTATCTTCTTTTTTTTTGTTTTGTTTTTAAATCCTTGCTGAAAACCCACCTCTTTTCTTTGGCCTTTGGAACCATTTGAGTTGTTGATGTTATCTATTGCATTTTATTATGTTTTAGTCTAGGTTGTGATTTTTATTTGTATCTGTTCTTATGATCGTTTATCCTGCCTGTTACTTAAAAATGTATTTCTTTATATCCTTTTTTATAATCTAGATATTTTAGATATACAGTACCATTTTTCCATATGTATGGTTATGTTATACAGAACTTTCGTTCACTATAGTTGTTTTTAAATGCTTTACAAATAAAGTTGGATTGGATTGGACTTGATAGTGTTTATTCACGAAGAATGTTCCAAATTTCTCAGTTTTTAGAGGAAACTTTGCACTTTGAACCACAGACTCTTACCACTGACATTTATGTCTCAGCATATCCTGTACAGTATAGAAAGATAGACAGCAGCCTCACAACAATTAGACTAACATAACATGTATTCCCAAGACATTACCTTTCTTTGCTCGCATACGTAATGCCGAGGTAATGGAGCCATTGAGTGATCAGTTGAGTGGGCCTCTCACACCCAAAGGAGTTTGCTAGTGGTGTTAATGACAACACTGATGAGGTCACTTGCTTTCAATATCTTCAGTTTGGAAGTGCTCTTCACGCCCGTTAGATTGTAGCTCAATTGACAACAACTGATTTTACAAATGCAAAATTTCAAATTATAAATGTTTGGGTTAAGCATCTAAAATAGAAGCTGATCATTTTTCGGGATTCTTGTAGAAATGTGAATTAGTTTCACTATTCATCACGTGAGTGGATAGAACTGGGAACAAAAGTACACTGCAGCATAATAAGTTTTTATATACAGCTTAAAGTCCTCCGTCACGATGACTGATTTCCGTCCACAGGGACCATGTGCGAGCACACTGCAAATCTCAATGCTGTCATATAAGTAGGATGTTCATTCAGTATCTCACACTGAGTTCACAGGCACCAAAAAAACTCTTGGATTTCAGAGACCGTGATAAAACATAGGGTTGTCAGTGCATGATAGAAATAGCGAAAGTGAGCGTTTTTTTTTTTTTTAGCTATCCATGTTATGCATGAAATAAGCTTATTTTGCGACACCCACGACACTGAAAGCGAGTAAATCAATCATTGTCTTTAATTACATATAGAGATATAGTCGTTCCATGTATACCAAATGGTTCCAGACCTGATGGCAATAAGTGAATCTCAGCAAAGTAGGATTCCTTACTTATGAATGGAACATTTGTGTAGTTACTGCATATATATCCTGTTTAACACCTTCTAAATAAGATTTTAACATTAGTAGAGCTCCTAGACATGAAATAACACTCATATTGTCAATTTTACACTTGTATAACCAATATAGTTGACATAAAAATAAAAATAGAATGACATAAAAATAGAATATAAGACGTTGTGGACATACTGTACGTATATAATATATGACATCAACTCACATGTTGACACTTGGATACTTGGTGGCTATTGTCTCATCATTGTAACGTTCTGGACACCTTTTGGTCGGTGTGGTAATGTAGTATTACAATGGTACAAGTAATTCACAAAAACATGACACAAGAAGGGAGTTTTTACTTTGGGACAGAAGGGATTTTCATGTCGCATGTACAAATGGACGTATGAATGATTGTGTCATGAAGAAAATAAATTATTTTTCTTTACATATTTAACTCACTGAAATTAGTTAATCAAACACATCTTCAACTGGTCAGTAGGTTTGTAATATCAGCTGCGAGGTTTTGTAGAAACACAAATCATTTTTTTCAAATAACTGATGATTTATCTTTGTACATTTGCTCTTGCTTACTTCATGTGGCAAATATCCATCATAATTTCACAGTGACTTCTATTTTCCTCGAATCCCTTGGAGGAAGCCAAGAAAAAAAAAAAGAAGAGCAGAGGGTGAGTTGAGGGAAAATAATGCCATTTCAGGAAAGACCTTATTTAATTTTCTGCAGGTCGATAAAAGTTCTCCAGTAGCCTCTACCAGATTAATAAGTAACCCACACGCATTGTCCATCACTGTCCATCTCCCATTAGGCCTCTAAAATGAGGCCTAAATTTCTTGGCAAGGTTGACGGATGGAAAACAATCTCTTTTCTTCAATCTCCATTGGTGTTCATCTTTCCAGCTTGCGTCTCGCAACCTGACTTTTTAAATGAATTTGTTACATTAAAAACAAATCGGAAATTGATTTAATTATAATTTGGTCTTATGATTGTTACTAAAATATAACTGATGCCTTTTGACAGATTTAAGTTAGTACTTCTATGCAGTTATTAGGTAGGTAAAACAGTGATCAGACAAACCTAACGCTGCACGAGGAACAAAGCGATATGCATCTTACAGTGTAGTGGAACAATGATCCAGAGTGCTACTGTCCCTGGTGTGGCAGTAAATATGCTGCATATATTTTGGAACTTCAAGGTTAAGTTTTGCTCTATAAGGATATTCAGCTCTGCCACAGGGATTTGTGAAGATTGACGAAAAAAGGTAGGCTGCGTGTCTACCAAGTCTTCTTCACTCGAGTAAGTGATGGCTGAAGAATCATGTAAAATAAATGTAAAAGTCATGGCTATCTGCGTGTGTGTCAGCCATGATTAAGTCCAAATTGTCCAACTCTTGCCTTAGTCACACGTGACTGGTTTGGTTGTAACCTTGAACAGTAGCCTATGCAGTGGTGAGAGGCATGGAGTATTTTCATTGTTACTGCAGACCTGCCAACATGTACAATTTCATCATACTCAACATGCAATTTGACTTGAATACGTGTGTATGTTTCACACTTTGTTGCATTTTTCAGTTTCGTGTTCAGTCTGTACAGTACAGAAAAATAAATATTAATTTCTCGATAGTATTTCAAATCGGGGGTAGTGAGCATGAAAACATTTCTGTCCCTTAGGTGTGGCCTGACATAAAAATGTTGACAACCACCGTGTTAAATTAAGACAGGAACAACATCAAATTAAAAGTACAAAAGGAAAAGAGATCCAACATCAACCAGAAAGACCGTGGAGTTTGTTTTTGTTTTTGTTGTCAGTGTGTGTGCAGATATGATTTAACTGATGTTGTGAACATAACAAATATGCGCATTAAAGTCATCAAACTTTACCTTTATAAATGCCCACTTAGTGTCAGTATTTGGGACCAAATATGAGATAAAAGAAAAACTAAAAAAAACAGTAGCAGTTAAAGGTGTGTTATTAATACACTGTGTGAGCCCAACTGTCCTAATTTAGTTTTATCACAAAACGTAGTTTTTGGCAACCTGCTTGCAATAACATGGACACTTCCTTTGTGCCATTTCGGGTTATTTTGCAGTCGTGATCAATAGAAAAGCCCGAGTTCAATTCATTTTTTTTTTACTTTCTGGAACTGATTAATTGGCTTTACATGACTTCTTATGGGAAATCATACGAAGGAAGTCAGACCTAACCAAAGTTCAACTGTAAATGAAAATGTTTGCTTTTCCTTAATTTAGCATATGAATAGAATAGAATAAGAATCATCTTAATGTCCACCATGCAGGAAAAAAATGGAAGGAATGTGTTTTCAGCAGCCATCTAAGTGTCACCTCAGTGCTCTAATCTTAAAGTCAACCATAAGTGTCCTGTCATCTGTTGATCCCCTTTGGCAAATTAGCTGACCCTGTGTCTTCTATATGTGAAACGGATCCATGTGTACGCCCATGTCACACCCGGGCTTTATCGAACACTTAATAAAACATACGCCCCAGGGCTCAAATGTCACCACCCTAAGCAAAGCCCTGTCAATACCCCCTTGACCTTTCTCTGTGTTTACCTTTGTAGAATATTAGGTTTGGTAGCACAGCTAAATGGAAAGCATACAGCGAAGTCATGCTGAGCAAGGAAGTGGGAAAGTATACACTTGAAAATATTAATAGAAAAACACTTTCAACTAGAATCCAGGGTGAAACGGCAGGGCGGTTAAATCAGTCTTTCTCATTAAGTGTCATTTAAAGCCAGGTTGCCTTTCAACTGCAGTTTTTACAAAATGTTTTATCCATCATTGGCTTGCTTCCTTAGTGGGTAATATCAGCACCTCTACCCAGCATATACTATTTACATTAGATACATTCATACGTGACCAGCCCAGGGTGTACCCCGCCTCCCGCGACCCTTGTCAGGATAAGAGGTAGAAAATGAATGAATGAATGAACATTCATTAGAAAAAAATACATACAAAACTAAAATTCTCTTGGAAAAATAGTAGCCAGTAGCTCTTACATCGCTTCTTGAACAGAAGCCATTGTCTGTCCATGATAAAATAAATTGAAATGCCAAACAATAGGGATTAAATGCAGTAGCAGCGCAAATACAATGCATTAGTGCTAACACTGCAAATCAAAGACACAGCTATAGTTATTATCGTAGAAGATGAATGAAAAAGAAAGCACAATACAAGCAAAGTAATGACATTCCTTGTTATATGTAACAGTAAATTGTTATAGTTTATACTATGCTAAATATTTGATGATGCTCAGGGTATCAGTTATGTGTGGATGAATAAATGGTTGACAGAGGCAAAGCAGAGGAAGACCAGGATACAAGAATGTATCCAAGTTTATGCTGGCTGAAGAACGTCATTGTATGATCCAGCAATATGGACTGAGGTAGTGTCTTCACCAAATTTAGTCTGTGAATAATTTCATTGGCTAAATGACAACGGTATTCAGTCAGACAAAAGGTCAGGTTGACCCAATTAAACAAACATCAAGCAAGATTTGACCAACAAGACCTGAACAGCAACGACTGTAACTGTGCACTGACTAATTACCATAAAGAGAAGTAGTGGCCCCTATTTGCGTAAAAGCATTCTGGTGTGCAACAAAGATCCAAGCACTGGAGCATGAAAGTGAATATCAAATTGGTGCAAGTGCACATGCCCCCGCTTCTTAACATCAGAAAGCTATCTTTGGTTCCTTATTATGATGCCTTCTGGGTGCCACTCACTGGCGACGCTCCATCATGTCAAACAGGCAAGGCACTCTGGGGCACAACTAGAACATGCTAGCGGGATTCAATGGCTCATCTGACCCAGAAACGCTTTTGGCACCTCCGGGATTACTAAGCTTGAAAACAGAGGTAAAATGGTCAAGGAGTGAACGCACAAACCATGCACGTTTTATCCCCAGGCGATAGTACCCACACCTAAAAGAAAACTGAAGCACAACAATGCCTAAACTTGGCTTGTCGCAGGCCTTGCCAGTCTTGGTCCCCTCGAGTGCAGACAGCTAGCTGCTGGAAGGTTAAAGGTCAAGGTTTCTTGTGTTGAAACACAAGAAATGTGAAATTACAATTTTTATACATTTAAAAGTATTAAGACTGACTACATACTTATGTGAGCACACACTTTCACCAAGAGAAACAACTTGGCTGCTGACATACTATGCTCGGTACTGTTCCGCTTCAGGGCTGGAACATGTACAGTTTGATCTGTTTGCCAGCTAGACAAATCAAGAAAATGCCATTTCCATCATGGTAATTATCAAAAACAGTACAGAACATTGCATGACACACACAAAAAGACCAAAATGAAGTCTGAAACTTTAATGTTTGAGATTAAAATCAAGATTAACACGAGGGATGATATTGGTTATTGGTTATTGGATATTGTCAATAACCAATATGCCGATAGTCAAACTTCTAATTTCAGATTCCGATAAAGTAAAGTAAATATATTTACAATTGCAAAGTAACAATACTTGAAAACGAGGTCAGTTGTTTTAGCTACTACACCCATATCTGAGTGCATAATTCATGTATTATATATTTTATATCAGAATACATTTGTGTTTCTTGGGCCTTAGGCTGATGTAATATAAATTATCACTACTGTTTGGGATGGAGGTTATTATGGGATCCGACATTGCGCTCCTTGTTATCTTAATTTGAGCAACACAGTGTGAACTGCCCTCTCCTGCAATCGCCGCAAATGCAATGTTAATGCTACGTGCTCTACATCGGTTCTCATAAAGGGAAAATACCAAAATCTTCAGATTTTTGGGGGTGATATGGGGCCAGTAATTATTTGTGGCCGATATTATCCATAATTATCCCTAATTATCACAATTAAAATATGCAGTAATATGACTGTAATTAAGTAATTGCAATGAATGTACTGATTCAGATATATAACAATCTGGAATACAAACAAAACCTCAGAAATTGTAACTGTGTTTTATTTGATTGTTGAAGAAGATTTTCCCTAGCGTGCAGCAAAAATAATAATTTAATATATGTTGTTTTATATGTGTTCTGCTCTCACTATTTTACCATAGTATGGTATGGAGAACCACCCTCGGCCAGCTCTGTGTGGAGTTTGCATCTTCTCCCTGTGCATGCGTGGCTTTTCTCCGGGTACTCCGGTTTCCTCCCACATTCCAAAAACATGCTAGGTTAATTGGCGACTCCAAATTGTCCATAGGTATGAATGTGAGTGTGAATGGTTGTTTGTCTATATGTGCCCTGTGATTGGCTGGCGACCAGTCCAGGGTGTACCCCGCCTCTCGCTCGAAGACAGCTGGGATAAGCTCCAGCACCCCTGCGACCTTCATGAGGATAAGCGGTAGAAAATGAATGAATGAATGGTATGGAGAACAGTGTCATGGAGGCACTAACTTTCAAACTCGTCCGCTATTAAAGACGTACCCAGCAGTTGAAAAAAATGGGAAAAAAATGCATCATGCATGTCAATGTAATACACAACATCCATCTTATACAACTAACTGATTTGATGACAACTAACTGTGGTGTACACTATGTTGTTATGAAACACATAGTATATGGTTAAAACTGAATTTCCCATCAAGAGTTCACATACTGCCTTTTATGTCAGCACATACAGGTACTTATTACTGTCAGATTCAGGTTCCTGTGCCCTTCATGCTTGGGAAGAGGTAAAGTACACGTCACAGTAATCATGTAGTTAAGTGGACTTACCCCACTGAGAGTTCTCTCTTCCTCCATTTTAACTGATGTTAATGCAAATCAAGTCAGAGTGGAGGACTAAGTGCAGAAATGCAAGATGAATATCAATACGTAATTCCATTTTAAGATGAATGCCAAATTCACTCTGCAGTTTAGACATAAGAACAAATCCCACAAAACAATGCAGAATTCAAACTTCAATTCACAATACAAGTTTGTGATGGCATCCTCAACTTCTACTCTGTTACAATTGTCAGGGGATGAGATAGTGTTGCCTACCCCCCCAACGCTGTTAAGTACTGTATTGTGACATGCCCCCCTTCAACCAATTACGTGCTAATGGTAAAGATGAATTGGATATTGGATATAATTGAATGAATACTGGAGAATCCAGTGTGTCACTGTGATTTGTTCACAAAAGAGCAGTGCGTGAAGCAGCGAGAGCAGAGCAGCAGTGACCATGAGAAAGCTATTTAGCTTCCTACTATTTCCTTTGCTGCCTTACTCCGGTTTAGCTACACAGTTTGTACATCCGAAGGAACTTTTATACTGCTATTTTTACTGGGCGACGGTCGTAGACAGCACAACTAAAAGCTGTGACATGAGAAATTAAAATGATCTTGTGGAAATCTTGTTCTGGTACTCGAACGAAATGAAACCAGGGATCACTTAAAAACACAACAACCTCACAATACGGAACATGGTACGATTGGCCGAGTGCAGTGGAGTCCAAAGTGCAGCCCGGGGCCTTTTGCAGCCCACTGTTTATTTGTTACGAGCTTGACATCTCTTGTTATACATGCCTTTGGCAAGCTTTGCCTTATTCTGCTCAATCATCTGATCCCAGTCTCCGACTTCACGTCACGTCAGGTGGACAAACCACCACCTTCTTTACCGAACCTCCTCCTGCTTCACCTTCACACTGGGTCTTCGCTGGCTCCGTCTTCAGTTCCTATCCCGGTTCAGCCCAGCTGCCATCTCGAGTTCTTCTCATGGTTCCACGCCAGCCCAAAACACTGACCTGCTCTCTTGTAGCCGGAAGGCATGACCCACGGCTGCTTGGCTTCAATTCTCTCTTGGTCAGTCATCTCGGGATGCCCTGACAATCCGGCCGTCCTCTGGGGGGGATCCCGCCGGGTGTCATGCTCTTATTCCTGTTCCTCTACTTAGACCGGCTGCCTTTACTTTCCTGCCTATGGGAACCTGGTGCTCATTTGTGTTTGCCTTTTGTCGGAGCATTGTTTGCATTGTGTTTGTTTCTTTCATGCTGTTGCTTGCTGCCAGTTTATTTCATGCTTGTTCTATGTCTGTTGCCAGCTTGCCTTCCTTGTTATATGTGTCTTCAGTAAGAATCCCTTCTTTCTGCTCATCGGCTGATTTTTATTCAAACTTTTACCTGCACTTGGCTCCTGTATCTGCAGCTTGGTGTCAACATAACAGCCGTAATCGTAAAAACAGGCGTAAAAAAGTGCCAATAACGACGTGACATTTTTTGTAAAAAGTTATACATTTTGAATCTGTTAAGTAGAGTTGTTCCAAATCACAATCAGGGCTGTGGGCTGTGTTCTATGTTGAATGTGTCCCTTTACAATTTCAGCTAAATTCCCCAGACACAGCTGTCTTGGCAAGGTGTAGAGTGGACACAATCCACCCGGAGAGCCTTAGGGCTCTTTCAGCAACCATTTCACACCAAAACAGAGAGGCTGGGTATTCCAACACTTGGCTCGATGTTCAGGCCCAAAATGGCTCAAGATGACCCGATATTGACGGCATTCCCAATAACAAACCTTGTCGACCTTCTGATAGACTGCCATTGAACCTGTTATCTGACTGCTAACATTGCCATCCAGTCGCGGTGACTAGCTAGCACTGGTATTCCGCTACTGTTTACAACCATTCCTATCTTTGGTCATGGTATTTTATGGAGCATGTGCGACAATTGTTTTTCTGGCACCCCAGGCTCACACATTGTTTACGAGACACACTGTCAACCGATTGCTTGTCTTACAATATCCGATGCATGTCTCTACAGTCGATTAATCTAAGGAGTTGTGGCTGTTTCTTATCAATTCAGGAAGCTGCTACCGACATTGATATTAGGATAAGCAGTAGAAAATAAATGAATGGATGTACTAAAAAGCATGCACAATGAACAGTGCTGTGACATTCACACGCTTTTTACACAGGAACACTCCAGTGTTTTTTTTGTTCTTCTTGTGCATGCATGGTTTTTCTACGGATACTCCGGTTTCCTCCCATATTCCCAAAAAACATGCATGTTTGGTAAATTGGCGACTCCCAATTGTCCATAGGTATTAATGTGAGTGTGAATGGTTGTTTGTCTATATGTGCCCTGTGATTGGCTGGCGACCAGTCCAGGGTGATAAGTGGAATAAAATGGTCAAATTCAGACGGGAATGGATCACTGGGTGAAAATGCATCAGGCACAGCGACCTGTGGCAATGTAAACAGGTACGTGAAACCGGACAAGGCTGGGGTATACGCTACAGTAAACCCTATAATCAGCCCTATAAACAGGTTGAAAATAAATGAATGGCTGCTCTAACAGAAGTATGCTAAATTGTTCCTCCAGCGCTAGACAAGGTTGCCATATGTGATGTATTTAAAGCTTTATTCTAGATTCTAAACCAAGGAATTGGAATTTGGCAGGCGAGGCAGAACATAATGGGCAAACACGTGCAGAAAGTCCTCCATCTCGGTAAGTGGGTGTCTCACAAGTATAAATTTGTGATATCACAACATTTATTTTTGTCAAAAACATTCCCTGTTTTCCCCCCCAACAGGTTTCACTACTCTGTGCTGGTGCGTGGATCTGTTAATGGTGGTTCCACTCATTCAAATGTATTTTCAGTAGAATCATTGTCACTTGCCTGAATTTCTGAATACACTTGGCTCCATGATCGAGCACTGCTTTGCTAATTGTGGAAAGTGAGATGAGGGGGTGTAACAGAATGTCAATGTGCACCATATTTCAGCACATAAAATGTGTGCAAACAAATACCCTGGTTTCAGGCATGCACACCCACAGACCCCCACACACATGCAAATGAACAGTTTGCACAAAATGGTATGCAGAGAAGCCTTTTGAAGTTGTATGAAAAGACCAAATGGGGGTGTTTTCGGATGAGTATGATGTTACACATTGATTGCCTGGTTTTGTTTGCTGATCACATTCCCTCCAGCAACCAATTTGTTATCTTCAACGCAAAGGGATGCCAAAAAGCTTCAAGCATAAATCCTTCAACAGAATGAATAACTCGCACTTGGCACAATTTGAATGTCCAACCATGTGTCTTGTTTAAATAACTAAATGATGCCAGATGATGTGTTCAGGCGCAGTAAATAAAGTAACTGTGTAGTCACTGATGTTGGACTTCTTCAAATTTGAATGCAGTGCACCACAACGTCAAGAAATAATGTTGTCTTTCGAAAGGAATGGAATCTTTTCTGTGTAGGGTGCAGAAAGAAGAATGAATTACAGCACACAGTTCAATCGACATGAGTGTCACAAGACTAAAGTCAACCATCCTTGTATTTTATAGTACAAGTGAAAGCCATGACATGACACAACAGAACATATTAAAAAACCCATATCTTCATAAAGTGCACACATCCTAAGCTATGTTTTCCGCAGACTCAGATATGCTCTATGCTTATGTAATTATTTCCATCTGCTCTGAAACACCCAACTGAAGCAAATAGTAGCCTCATTAAAAGTACATGATGCAATTCAGTTCAGATGTTTGTAAGAAGCTACATTAGCTTACCCATAGGGACCTCTCCATTGTTATACCACACGCTTTGTGGCAGGAACACAGAGTATTGTTGGCAGTTTAACTACATAAGTTGAGGAGCAATTAAGCCTCACTTTTCTGTATGATTAACATTGTGTGCTTTCTCGTGGAAAGTCTAATAAGCATTGCGGTGCTGCCATAACTAACTTTCCACAGTAGCATGAGTAAATACATAGCGTAGAAAAGACTAGGCTTTTTATTGCCATTGCACTGATACTCATACACTTCTGTAAAAAAAAAATACATTTTGCAATGTTGGATCTTAAGGAGCTTCTGAGTATGGCTTCAAAACAAAGCATGGGACAAAATTTGTGTTAGTGGACCAGAGGGTGGACCACAAATGCAGAGGCAGGTGTGCAGGTAAGAGAGTCTTTTAATGCACTCTTTAGGGAATAACAACAAAGGGCAACAGAAAAAAGCAAGATGGATGAGAAGGTTAGATTAGTGCAGACGAGGGTAGCCAAACTGGAGAGCCGGGAGCACTAGATGCACTTTCTGGGAGACGCTGGGGAAAGATTAGTCCTCAGAAAGAGAGACTAGGTTAAGCACAAGAAGAGCAGCAATGATGGCTAAAGTCCAAAAAGCTAGAATGGAGACGTCTATATGTGTGGTGCAAGCCAAGAGGAACAATACAGCGTCTCCTAGGTGCAGTCCATCAGCTTAAGAGGGGAAGGTGCTCATCAGGTCCAGGTGCGCCCAGGAGTCCCGCCTTCAGAAGGATAGAGGGCTCCTGCAAAAGAAGGAACACGCCCAGGAGAAGGCAGGGAAGTACAGAGGGCAAGGACAGGAAATGAACCATGAAATTTTCTCTATCTTTATCTATTCATTCATTCATTCATTCATTCATTTTCCACTGCGTATTCTCACAAGGTTCGCGGGGGTGCTGGAGCCTATCCCAGAGAGATGGAGTGCACCCTGGACTTGTCGTCAGCCAATCACAGGGCACACAAACAACCATTCACATTCATACCTATGGTGACAATTTGGAATCACCAATTAACCTAGCATGTTTTTGGAATGTGGGAGGAAACCGGAGTACCCGGAGAAAACCCACACATGCACGAGGAGAACATGCAAACCGGAAGTGGGTGTGGTTTAACCGGAAATGGACAGAACTTAAAGCTGGGCTTAAAGCTGTAATATTTTAATTCAGAAATGTATTTGTATCGATCAGAAGTTGCTATATTGTTTATTATTCAGCTATATGTACGAATGTGTGTAAGTGACCCTTGAGACTTTTGTCTTTATTTATATATATATATATATATATATATTATAATTATTATAAATATAATTATAAAAAATATAAATATAATTATAAAAATAATTACAGGTAAGGGCCAGAAAATTAGAATATTTTCATAAACTTGATTTATTTCAGTCATTGTGTTCAAAAGGTATAACTTTTACATTATATTTAATCATTGCACACAGACTGATGCATTTCAAATGTTTATTTCTTTAATTTTGATGATTATAGGTGGCAACAAATGAAAATCTGAAATTCCGTGGGTCAGAAAATTAGAATATTACCTAAGGCCAATACAAAAAAAGGATTTTTAGAAATGTTGGCCAACTGAAAAGTATGAACGTGAAAAATATGAGAATGTACAGTACTCAATACTTGGTTGGAGCTCCTTTTGCCTCAATGACTGCATTAATGCGGCGTGGCATGGAGTCGATCCGTTTCTGGCACTGCTCAGGTGTTATGAGAGCCCAGGTTGCTTTGATAGTGGCCTTCAGCTCTTCTGCATTTTTGGGTCTGGCATTCTGCATCTTCCTCTTAACAATACCCCACAGATTTTCGATGGGGCTAAGGTCAGGCGAGTTGGCTGGCCAATTGAGAACAGAAATATCATGGTCCTTAAACCAGGCACTGGTAGATTTGGCGCTGTGTGCAGGCGCCAAGTCCTGTTGGAACGTAAAATCCCCATCTCCATAAAGCAGGTCAGCAGCAGGAAGCATGAAGTGCTCTAAAACTTGCTGGTAGACGGCTGCGTTGACCTTGGATCTCAGGAAACAGAGTGGACCGACACCAGCAGATGACATGGCACCCCAAACCATCACTGATGGTGGAAACTTCACACTAGACTTCAAGCAACGTGGATCCTGTGCCTCTCCTCTCTTCCTCCAGACTCTGGGACCTCGTCAGTGATGGTTTGGGGTGCCATGTCATCTGCTGGTGTCGGTCCACTCTGTTTCCTGAGATCCAAGGTCAACGCAGCCGTCTACCAGCAAGTTTTAGAGCACTTCATGCTTCCTGCTGCTGACCTGCTTTATGGAGATGGGGATTTTACGTTCCAACAGGACTTGGCGCCTGCACACAGCGCCAAATCTACCAGTGCCTGGTTTAAGGACCATGATATTTCTGTTCTCAATTGGCCAGCCAACTCGCCTGACCTTAGCCCCATCGAAAATCTGTGGGGTATTGTTAAGAGGAAGATGCAGAATGCCAGACCCAAAAATGCAGAAGAGCTGAAGGCCACTATCAAAGCAACCTGGGCTCTCATAACACCTGAGCAGTGCCAGAAACTGATCGACTCCATGCTACGCCGCATTAATGCAGTCATTGAGGCAAAAGGAGCTCCAACCAAGTATTGAGTACTGAACATTCTCATATTTTTCACGTTCATACTTTTCAGTTGGCCAACATTTCTAAAAATCCTTTTTTTGTATTGGTCTTAGGTAATATTCTAATTTTCTGACCCACGGAATTTCAGATTTTCATTTGTTGCCACATATAATCATCAAAATTAAAGAAATAAACATTTGAAATGCATCAGTCTGTGTGCAATGATTAAATATAATGTAAAAGTTATACCTTTTGAACACAATGACTGAAATAAATCAAGTTTATGAAAATATTCTAATTTTCTGGCCCTTACCTGTATTTCATAGATGTGTGAAGTTGGTGATTCATGCAAACATGGCAATAAACACAATAATAATGTGTCAGCCTCGCTGACTGTATTGTTCTCAAAAGCACCGCGTTCAGTACTACAAGCAGTTTCTGTCAACTGACTTTCTATCACCAGCCAAACCACCCGAAACAAGCAGACAAAAAAATTACAGTCAGTGATAATGTAGGATCTTGCCCACTGTTATGAAACACGTTTGATAAACGCAAAACGCAAGGTGCATGCATATTGAGAGGGGAGTAATATTTTATTTATAGTTCATGTGAGCCATACACGCTTTTGTGCTCCTGTGCAAGTGTACTTAATGTTGTGGCCAGTAAATGCAGGTTATACGTGTTAGTTGTTGAGTGTTGCTGAGTGCTCATCCCTGGTAATCACGTCATTGCAAACAACCATGAAACTGAAATAGGGTGTTCATCAGCAAATCAAAGGTTTAAGACCATAGCTCAAAACCCCAAACCCTTTTATATATTACCCAAAAAGGACTCGGTAATGAGTAGCTGTGCAATTCTTGTTAATCACCTGACAAATTGGTTTGGGCATGGTTGATGCCAGTGTTTCCAGGACCCTCGTGGTAATGGTGCTCCAGTAGAAGAAGATGGCTTTACTGTCTCTTCCACTGCCTGGAACATGGCTGAAAACAAGTCCATTTTTGTAAACTTCCCTTGCCATGCATCCCCAAATGTCAGGAGAATGACTTAGGAGTATATAATGATTTTTCTATGTACCTCAAACAGTGGCTGCATCTCGACCTTGACATAAAGCTCCCATATACAGTAGATCTGTTTACCTCTTACACTAGCTCCACTGATAGCTTGCCATAAGTCAACACTGTCAGCTACCTGTTCTGTTGGTATAAGTTGTGCCTTGCAAAACCAAAATGTCATTTCAATCAGTCATTTCATTGCTTTCCGCTGTTATGACCCAAGGTCAGCATGAAGTTGCTTGGTACAGTTCCCAATCCTTGTGTCCTGTGTCTATGTTCCCATATTTTGCAATTTAACATTTTTGCTTTTTTTCATTTTTAGACCTGTACTGCAAACTTCATCAAAGTAACTTTTACACGTATACAATATTTTTCTCCCCATTGCATCTGGCTTTCCCTCATTCCAAATAAATCCTTTCCGGACCTCTTCCTCTCCTCTCCTCTCCTCTCATTATTTGCTCTCTTGTGTCTTGTCTTGTTCTCGCAACTCAAGTATCACATCGACACCATCACTTTGCTGTGGGCCTCTCCGTGTCTGATCTAATAAATCAGAGATTTTCTCCCATTACTACTCCTCCATGGTCGAACCTTCACAATGCATTAACACTTGATGCTTAGTTTCTTTAATGAAACCTCACCACCCTCCACTTGCTTTCAATTAGCATAGAGCATTTTTATTGACTCAAAAAGCGGCAAAATGTTTGTGTGAGGGGATTCTTTAAACAGTTTTACTCATGTGTTGCGCCTCACTTGACTGCATGACAGCTGTAGTGTCAAAAATCTGCTATGAACGTCATCCTGTGGTTGCATGCACCCTTGGGTACTATACATGCATGTATCAGTGTAAATATATGAAAGCAGGCCAAACCCAAATCAGGCTGCAGAAAACTATCACATGTAATGCAAAAATAATACAAATCCCTTTTGTGTACGGGAATAAATTAATTGTTCTTTCATTTTGGATTAACTTGACTAACTTTCTACAATGAATATGATGCTGATATTTTACTTTTCCTTGCTTTATACATCACTACCTGATATTTAAAATTGCAAATATTAAATATTAATATACAATGCAAGTAATTGAGATGCCCATAACAATACCTATTTCAATATACTAATAAAGCCTGGATAATGCTGTTGCATTAAGGCACTCCAAATAGCTTCAAGTTGAAGTTCTTTTACGATTTTCAGGTCAACATTTGCAATAAAAGTGACTGTTGTAGCACATCCATTAGACTCAGCTCCAGTAACCCACTAGCTCCCCATTGCTCTTTAATTGCCATTGCACACTTGCAACAAAGGGACGTAACAAGATAAATTCATGGACGTATGATGCAGCCTTAAAGGAATAGTTCTGATTTTCTGACATTAAATAAAATTACATTTTGATCAGCATGTTAGTGAATCAGCGGTGACTTATCCCGCACTTTGTCCCATGAACCGGATTTTGGCAGGAACGTAGTTACGGTTAGTTGTTGGGACCACTGAAGTAAAAAGATTGGCTTATGCGTTAAACAGTGTAATACATTTACATTACAAAAATGCCTCCTCGAAAAAATAAGAAGTCACAATCGCTCGGCATTTCTTTCTTTCCTGTCGTATCACTGCATGCTGTTGCCTGTCTATTGCTGTGTATGTGTTCCATAGCAGATAAAGACCACTGTGATGAGAGAGAGGCATTTTTGTGATGCAAATATATTACGCATTTGAACGCATATTGTCTTGAGAAACCAATCTTGACTCACCGGACAAAATGGGGGTTAAGTCACTCTTAATACACTACACTACTGATGGGGATGTCATAGAACTCCATTCAAAAAATCTAAACTATCCCTTTCAATTATATAATATTGCCTCACACACTTAAAGTTGTAAAACTGTATTGGGACTCACCATTAATGAATGACAATGAAAGATGATCAATAGAAAAAAGAGGGAATTGGAGTAACAGTCTAGCCTTACCTTTAGCTGGTCATCAGGGTACTGCTGCAACCACGTTCCCATCTCATGTGGTTGTGACTCCATCTCCCTCTCAAGAGTCTAGCAGGTGCCTGCAGGTGCTTCTGCTATGCTGTGTCTATAAAAGCGACACTGCTTGAAGTTGTGGTTCCACTAACTACTTTTGATCATTTATGAACATGCTTATGTTCACCTTGCTGCACGATTTCAGGCCAGATTGTTACTAAGCTGATTAATACCCTGTCCACACGTAGGCAGGTATCTCATCAAACAAAGTTATGTTCCCACGATTTGTCCTCACATCCACATGATATTTGGTGCCAAAAACAAAGGTTTCCAAAACCTCCTACCAAAGTGTGGATTTGGATAAAAATACGATTATGTGTTTGGGTATGGATGCCAATAACCTGAAGTGTACGTTTCCCAGCGTCAAGACCTGCAACATCGTATGCTGTGATGTCACACACGCGACCTGTGTTTACATCAGACAACATGGATGCTCTCAGAACTGTGTTGTCTGTAGCTATTTTTCAAGCGCTTTTTGCTTGCTTGTATTTGCAAGCCCAAATATTGCTTCACTTTATAGAGCAGAGGCGAAGAAACACTTTGAGGGTGGCCATATTCGCTCAAATAACAATTTCACATCCGAGGCATCCTCTTTGTCGCAGGCTCTGATGCCGACTTGCTTTGCAAGATTCCCACTTGTGTCTTGTTGACTTTGTATTCTAAAAGAACGTTTAGAAGTACAGTTGCAGCCGACACATTTAAAGTGGACAGGAGCTTTTGAAAAGGCTTGTGCCACATTGCTTTTAGGGAAATAAAGATTAGTCTAAATGGTAACTTAAAAAAGCACATCTCACCAGTCAATATTTCAATCAGTTAAAGCATAGACTTAACGACAAATAGAGCCGCAATCCATGTACAATTATAAATACTCAGTCCAGACGGTGTAACAGTTAGGAGACATTTAATTACACAGCTGTCAGAAAAGAAGATCAGCCTGTCCATCAAAATGAGAGGAAATCAAAGTCCAGAAGAAGAAGATAGTTGAGATCTGGAGAAATACTGGTACCAAAGCTGAGTCATTCCAACTGGCCAGCCAAAACCCCCACAATACAGTGAAGAAAATAAGTATTTGAACACCCTGCTATTTTGCTATTTCTCCCACTTAGAAATCATGGAGGGGTCTGAAATTTTCATCGTAGGTGCATGTCCACTGTGAGAGAGATAAACTAAAAAGAAAAATCCAGAAATCACAATGCATGATTTTTTAACAATTTATGTGTGTGATACAGCTGCAAATAAGTATTTGAACACCTGTGTATCATCTAGAATTCTGACCCTGAAAGACCTGTTAGTCTGCCCATTAGAAGTCCACCTGCACTCCATGTATCATCCTGAATCAGATGCACCTGTTTGAGGTCGTTAGCTGCATAAAGACACCTGTCCACCCCATACAATCAGTAAGACTTTAACTTGTAACATGGCGAAGACCAAAGAGCTGTCCAAAGACACCAGAGACAAAATTGTACACCTCCACAAGGCTGGAAAGGGCTACGGAGCAATTACCAAGCAGCTTGGTGAAAAAAGGTCCACTGTTGGAGCTATCATTAGAAAATGGAAGAAGCTAAACATGACGGTCAATCTCAATCGGAGTGGAGCCCCATGCAAGATATCACCTCGTGGGGTCTCAATGATTCTAAGAAAGGTGAGGAATCAGCCCAGAACTACACGACAGGACTTGGTCAATGACCTGAAAAGAGCTGGGACCACCGTTTCCAAGGTTACTGTAGGTAATACACTAAGACGTCATGATGTGAAATCATGCATGGCACGAAAGGTTCCCCTGCTTAAACCAGCACATGTCAAGGCCCGTCTTAAGTTTGCATATGACCATTTGGATGATACAGAGGAGTCATGGGAGAAAGTTTTATGGTCAGATGAGACCAAAATAGAACTTTTTGGTCATAATTCCAATAAGCGTGTTTGGAGGAAGAAGAATGAAGAGTACAATCCGAAGAACACCATCCCTACTGTGAAGCATGGGGGTGGTAGCATCATGCTTTGGGGGTGTTTTTCTGCACATGGGACAGGACGAGTGCACTGCATTAAAGAGAGGATGACTGGGGCCGTGTATTGTGAGATTTTGGGGAACAACCTCCTTCCCTCTGTCAGAGCATTGAAGATGGGTCGTGGCTGGGTCTTCCAACACGACAACGACCCGAAGCACACAGCCAGGAAAACCAAGGAGTGGCTCCGTAAGAAGCATATCAAGGTTCTAGCATGGCCCAGCCAGTCTCCAGACCTGAACCCAATCGAAAATCTTTGGAGGGAGCTCAAACTCCGTGTTTCTCAGCGACAGCCCAGAAACCTGACTGATCTAGAGAAGATCTGTGTGGAGGAGTGGGCCAAGATCCCTCCTGCAGTGTGTGCAAACCTGGTGAAAAACTACAGGAAACGTTTGACCTCTGTAATAGCAAACAAAGGCTACTGTACCAAATATTAACATTCATTTTCTCAGGTGTTCAAATACTTATTTGCAGCTGTATCACACAAATAAATTGTTAAAAAATCATGCATTGTGATTTCTGGATTTTTCTTTTTAGTTTATCTCTCTCACAGTGGACATGCACCTACGATGAAAATTTCAGACCCCTCCATGATTTCTAAGTGGGAGAAATAGCAAAATAGCAGGGTGTTCAAATACTTATTTTCTTCACTGTACCTATGCATACCATATCCCCTCATATTCCCACACACAAAAATCACCTGGTGTCAGTCATGCTCCCAATTCCTTCTGTAGTAAATCAACTTACAGCTGTAGTATAGCTGTCGCACAAGCACACACAAACTGATGCAGATACTTCTCTCTCTTCAGCAGCTGGCCGTTCTGCTCTTTGTTGAACTCCCACGATACGAGTAGCCAGCCGTCGGCTATCAACTCCTCTACACCCACTCTTCACTCATATTCAACCCTCTTAAACCATCTTCCTTTCTTCTTTTTGGATTTTTTTTTAATTAGTGACACAGATGTGTGCTCAGACTGGCCCCCAACGCCTTCATCATTTTCAATGCTAATGTCACTAAAGCCCACTTTTTTACCGCAAGAATTTTTCAAGAACTTTTCTAAGTTACCTGAGATTTTTCAAAAATCTTTCCGCTTTTCTACCAAAACTTTCCCCTACACCCAAACATATCCTGAACATATTCTTTCTTCCTTCTGTTGCCTGTTTTTTCTTTACCTTGTTAGTAGCATTGTGTCATCAAAGGTTGACTATCCATGGTCCTGATATTAACTTCTTGTAAACTACAAAAGGTGAATATACACTAATAGCGATCGCTATTTACCATTGCACATGTGATTAGTCCTTGGTATCATAATTTGTGTATCCAGCCGAAACTAACGCTAATTAGACATGATGGAATATTTGTATGGTAGTTCAATGGAGCTTATGTGCTTAAAGGAGATGATGCTTACTGGATGGATGGGCCCTGCTGTGTTTGGGCTGCTGTTTCTGTGCAGTGCCTGCTGTGTGATGCTGCACTGCCTTGCCTTGCTATTGGATGCTGATGCTAATACTAAGTGTGCTAACATCTAAAAGATCAATTGAAGACCGCATATCCATCCATCTAAATTATCCGTATCCGTAGCCGTACTCGTAATGGGCGGGGTACAAACCAGAAATGGGCAGGGCTGGAACCTGAACATTACTTAAAGTCTGAAAGTCTGAAATTGACTTGGATTGATCATAATTTGTAATGTATATGTATTGTTTAATATTCAGCTAGGTGTGTAAGTGATCCTTGATACTTTTGATACTACTTGATACTTTATTTTAACAAGCTGTGTGAACTTGGTTATTTATCCAAACCACTGTCAGTAGACATTAAGAAAAAGCCCCTGTCAATGACTGATATATGATCCATAGCAGGGGTTCTATTGCCACATTGGGGCCCCCTTTCTATTTTTTTAATAATTCCCTATTTAAAATGGCCCATGGCCAATAGCCCTCATCATTAATAAATTAGAACAATTTACAATTAATCCATGTGTTGTCGCTGTGAGCTTAACACTGACATTTATTCTATAAATATTCTGATATCCAGCTGAATTGGACCGATCGTTTATTCATGCGGTCACCCTTTTTACAAGAGGATGGCTTTCTGGCTGTCCGGGACGCTGCGACCGGCAGGGTTATCCTGACACGGTAAAAAAGTGTGAAGTCTTCTCTTGTAAATCCCAAGGCTCATGTTCTTTTGTATCTTACTAACAATTACTTTGTATCTTACCTTACTTGTTTTGTCATTTACTAAACTTCTTGCACATTACTAAAAAAGTCTCACTATTATCGTCTATTATCAGGGTCATTTTAATAAATAACTTTGAGGTCCGTTGGAAACCCAAGTCATACAGATTACTCAGGCAAAAGTTATTGGAAATGGCTGAGTCATTGAAAATTGTCTTACAATATGCCTGTATTTTATATTAAGTTGGTATGTACAGTAGATAGATACTTTATGATCATGAAGGAACTTATTTGCTGTGAGATGACTTTCAGAAGAATTTTTTTTATAACTATGTTTGTAGCACAGCTTGCAAGTTTGGCAAACTACCAGTATATGCACACTACTGTCATCGAGGAGATAACCCATCCTTAGCGTATGTGATGTTGGCATTTAATTCTCTCGCCTGTATCGGTAAAGGAGGATGACTCAGTGTTTTATTACTATATTTATTATTATTCCGTTTTTCATAGATTCACTGAATCCTTTGAATCCATTCACACACAATGGATTTGAATGAGAAATCATTGTTTTTGCGTTCAGCAGCGCTCGCCTCTAGCCAGCTCCTTTTGTGTTTTTCCATGGTGCTCCCTTCCGACACCATTGCCTTTCGTTGCTACCTTTTGGGCCTAATAAAGCCATAAAACTTACTCACCTGTCTCCTGTCTCCTCGTCCGGGACCCAGACCCTCCAGGAGCGTGACACTAATGTTAGAATTTAAAAAAAAAATAGTTTGTGGAAAAAGTTATGTTTCAAGAATAAATTCAAAACATTATGAGAACAAAGTCATAATTCCAAGAAGACAATTTACAAGAAGAAAGTTTAGATAGTTGGAATAATTGAACAACTTTAACAGACTATTGTCAAAATATTGGGAAAAAAAGTCTGAGGAAAAGTCTGAATTTCAGAACAATGAACTTGGATTTCATGAGGAAAACATTGACATTTTAGTAGCATGAAGTTAAGATATTTAATAAATAATTATTAGTAATTAATTAATAGTTATTATAGAAAAGTCATATTCTCATAAATAACAAAAAACAAATGTAGTTGTAATTTTTAGAAAATGTGGTTGGCAAATGTGTTGGTGTTATAGATAATATTAAATTAATCCAAAATATTATAGGAATAAAGTCATAATATAAAGATTTACAAAGATTATTTAAGAAGAAAGTTGAAATATTTCAAAAATAAAACATCGCAAAATTGGGTGAAAAAAAGAGTAAAGACCACCATACTAATAATATACTTTTTCACCTTTTGTCAGATACGAGTATGAAACGAGTACATTTTGTCATTATCCATATTTGTGTTTAAAGAAAATGCTCATTATGTATTGACTTTTCATGCTCTGTAATTTCTCTTTAATCTCACTTGAAACAGGCCCCTCCTTATGTATTTGACCAATAGCAGTTGAACCAATGTGGCCGAAGCTGTATGTATAGAGTGCTATACATTACAGCAGAGATGTACCTGTATACCCCTGCTTACACACAAATATGTGAAAATTGTGTGGCTGTATGCAGTACCGTATACAGGTCTTTTTGTGCAGTGTGGGCTATGTGAGTGTGTCAAGAATACCTTCTTTGAGAAGCTATTGGACAGAAAACACATCGAGTTATTCAACTGAGTCAGTTGTAATAATAATATCTAGCACACCATATCATATCTTTTGACATTTGCTATCAAATACAGCATATCACTAGTCATTTCATTTTGTCATTTGCATTTAGTACACTCCTGTGTGAAAAGAAAGGAAGCTGTTAAATAAAATGTAATCAGTCAAAAGGAATGGTAGTATGATAGTGTTAACACCTTTTCTTAAAAAGGGCCTATTATGCTCAATTTGAATTTGAATTGAATGTGGACTCGTATAGAGCAGCTACACATGATAACCTGCACAGAAAGCTTTTCAGATTTTCCAGAATCTGCAGTGTTTCCATGGATTTCCTGATTCTGACCCAACGGTCTGTTTAATTCACTCCACTCCCTGCCATCCACTAGGTATGCCTATTCTGCTGTGATTGGTCACACTCCAAAGTGTGTTTACTGAGTGCAGGCAATCTGATATTAGTTCGGATGGCATTAAAACTCTGTGTTAGAAAAAAAAAAACAAAACTGTAAAATTGAGCATGCAGAGGAATATGAAACATTCTTCAAGGGGACCTATTATGCTTTGTCCACTTTTCTGACCTACAAAAGAAGTTAGACTGCTACGATGCCAAAGTTTCAGATAATGAGGTTTGCTCATTTAGAAGTGAGCTCTGAAAGAAGTTTGGAATGACTCAAAATGCTTGGTTTCAAAAGGCGTGGTAAAACTGCCCCTTTGTGATGTCACAGAGGGGTGGACCTCCTTATATGGCCGTGTTTGTAAGCAGATAAGCGCTCTGCCCTCCCCGACGTGTTCATTGAGAAACTTTGGACTGTTCAGTGTCTACTTTCGGATCAGATTCGGAATCCAACACATACGTCTGTATATTAAAAGTGAGACTAAGTGAAAGCATTAAGTAAAATAAGTAAAAACCATTGATGACTAATATGTAACTGAATGCATAATTTTGAACAAATTTCGGGATAGAAATTGGGCAATAACCTCTTGATGGCAATCAATAAATAAAATGTCTTTATTGATATTGTTGAAATTGTCATACTCTGTTACTGTGGAATTGTTATTGTCAGTTGTTGACTTCCAAGTATTTGCACCAAGTATTTGAAAGTTGTGTGCAGAAAAAAGAAAGACTTTACTAGGACATTGTTTCTGAAATTCACAGATGACTTCGAGAGAGAGAGAGAGGTACCTGCCATCACAGGAGAAGTGTTAGAAGAAAGGAAGGTGGATGTATGAAAATGGAGGGATTATATGTCCCCTTGGCATACATTAGTTCTTTGGTATCTTTGGGAATTGAGTCTCAGCTGCATCACCGAACAGAAACCACAATGGTTTATCCCAGCAAAACAAATGCACATCCATTTTATATTGCCTATTATATAGTCCCTCAACACAGAAAACAATATCATTCAGAAATAGTATATTAGGGTCCAGTTTCATAGTAAAATCATGAATTGTTTAATTGGTGTATTTATTTTATGATGATTTTATAACAATACGCAAAAAAACATGACTAATGTTTAATGACTTCCGGATATTGTAGGCAACCATTTTCTAACTACTTCTCATAAAAGTCTGATTGAGTAGGGGTTATGAAAATTTTCTCTGTAGAGAAGTCCAGACTTCACTCCATCCACCTCTTCCCATACCTCCAAAGCTTTGGGCAGAAAAGAGCAAGGTCATGGAGACAAGTGACAGAAATTAGCATCCTTTTCAGGCTTAACCTTAGAGATGTGCAGGGAGGTTTGGTCATTGGGACGTTGCTCTTCCACATTGAGAAGAGCCTGCTGAGGTGACTCTGAGATCTAGTTTGGATGACTTCCAGCCACTTCACTGGTGGCCACGGGGTAGACCAAGGACATGCTGGAGAGATTAAGTTTCACACCTGGCCTGGAATGCTCGCTGCCCTGTGGGGGAGCTGGGGAAGGTGGACTGGGAGTCTGCTCTTCTGTTCCCATTACCTGGACCCAAATAAGCACAAGCAAACACTCACTCAGCTAACTTTTACTTTGTGAAGGCAAACCTCATGTACTTTTATCTACTTTGGTGAGAGAGAAAACAGGGCCTTCTCTGGGGGGAGAAACTTGATATCCTCTGCTCAAGCAGAAAAGTTAGAAAATGGTAGGCAACATTGTCTGTATTATCTGGAAGTCAATGAATAGCATTAATGATTAAATACGAACATTTGATTATGAAGTTTGAACCTGAAGCCACTGTGTCTGAAGGACATACACTATCATTTGTTTTGCTGAGACTAAAACTAACTAAAACAGACTAAAACCTCAAGATGCCAAACTAATGTGTCCCAGGGGAACAGGTAACCATTCAATTTTCTTACATCCACTGTCCTTTCTTCTAACACTTCTCCTGTGATGTCAGGTCCAACTGTTTTTTTTCTTTCTCTTTCTCTCTCACTCTCCCTCATCCCTGAAATTCACAAAGAATGTCCTCGTAACATCTTTCTTCTTTCTTCGTTTCTGTTCTGCCAATTCTGTTGGCGCATGTCATGCAATAAGTGGAGTGGGGGAATATTGAGAGCGACAGCATGGACAAAGAAAGATGCTTGGAGCTTATATGACGAGATACAAAGGTCTGACTTTTTCACTGAAAAATATTTTGTGATAGAAACGTATTACTCTTTTGAATGTATATTCTTATCGAAAGCAAAACACTTTACTTTTGTTACCCCAGTCAACAAGCCGGAACTGCATTCTTCAAAACCAAAACCTGATCACAACTCAAGTCGTGAAAAAGTCAGTGGTGATGGATGACACTGCTGATGGGGATGTCATACAACTTCATGTCAACAAATCTGAGCTACAGTCGTCCCTCGCTCATCCGCGGTTCAAACACTCCCTCACTCGATCAAGGTTTGTTTGTTTTTTAAATAGTCATTAATAAATGATGACTTTTTTGTGGTTGACTACGGACTATTATTAATCCAAAAACTGCAAGTTAATGTTGATGAATGTTGATGAAGCAATGAAGTCTTTTCAAGCATAAAAATGTTACAACAAATGTTACATACAAACACTGTTGATTAACTATAACACACACCGGACTTGAACGCCAAGCACAGGCTTTTATTATCCATCCATCCATTTTCTATATTGCTTATCCTCATGAAGATCGCCTATCCCAGTTGTCTTTGGGCGAGAGGTGAGGTACACCCTAGACTGGTCGCCAGCCAATCACAGGGCACATATAGACAAACAACCATTCACACTCACATTCATACCTATGGACAATTTGGAGTCACCAATTAACCTAACATGCATGTTTTTGGATGTTTGCATCTTATTATTTTATAATTATTCTAAAAAAATTTTCACAACAGACACAATAATAACATAACAATAATAGTCATGGGCTACTGTTGTGGCCATACTCCAGCTAAAACTCAAATGTGAATCCGAGAAGACTTTTATTGAAACTCATACGAGTCTTATTTATGACTTAAATGGCTTATTTCCTCTGATCATATCTACTATATCGGGTAATATGAGTGTAGGGGTGTTATTTCATGTCTAGAGGGCTGTAACAATAGTAATAATGGAAAAAGTTTATGTAGAAAGTCATAAACAGGCTTTATGTCCTTAACTACAAAAATAGTCATTAATATTGAATCCTACTTTGTGGGAATGCACTTAACGCGTCTGGAACCAATTAACCATGAGAAATGATGGATTAGTGTATCTCTTTAACATGAGACGGTGCTTTGTGTTGGTTGACAGCAGTACAGCACTGCAGCACTGCAGATCCCCAAGCAAAATGAAATATACTATTAGTGTTGCTCACATCTCAGGAGGGTCCTCTTTGCAGACAAGCCCCAAATGCTGAACTAAAAGTCTCAGTCCACTTTTTTTAATAGGATCACGGCCCATTCACTCCACGATGTGCTTCTTCTTGATCCAGTCCTTTGTTGTCTTAGATATATGTTTTCTGTCATTGTCATGCTGGTAGACACATCCACGACCCGTTTTCAGTGTTCTGGCTGAGGACAGGAGGTTCTCATCCAAGATTCTACAGTATATGGACCCATTCATCTGCTCTCACACTTAGCAGACAAACAGCCTGTGTTTGACAGTGGGTATGGGTTACACTGGGCTAACACTGAATCCGTCCTGGATTTAAATCCCTTTTGGAGGTCCACGCTACCTCCAGTGGACGGACATACTCTAACTTATTTTTCAGATGCCGATCTGGTCAAGCTTTGGGTTTCCACCGTTGGAATGAAGCTTGCCACTGCGTCTACCGGAGTCAGCGTGAGTGACAAGTCAGACTGGATCAGGACTGGATTCAGTGTGAAGCCGGCGTCATAGTCAGCATTTCTCTGCCTCCAAACAACTCCAGTTGAGTTGATGCCAATTGATCTCCATTTTTATGTTCTCTGACAAACTTGAGACGACCCAGTACATGTGACTTCTTGTGGTGGGGGACGTTGCAGTAAATGTCAATCCATTACAGCAAAGTATGCTACCAATGGTTTTCTTCGTGATTGTGGTCCCAGCTTCCTTGACATCATTAACAAGCTCTCCCCATGCAATTATGAGCTGATCCTTCACCTTTCTCAGACTCATTTTTACTCCGCAATGGGAGATTTTGAATGGATCCAGAGCGAAGATAGTTGCCTGTTGTCTTACATTTTTTTTACATTTTCGAATTACAGCACAGAACAGTGCTCTCATAAAGCTTGTTGCTAAAATGACGGGGCTAATTTGTGTGCGTCATGATCCCATAACTGGTGAATGGAACTCAGAATTCTGTTGTTGTTGGGACCATTTTTTTTATTTCACTTTATAAAATACTAATTAATTAATAAGCATTAAGTAGTATTTTATTTTGTAATATTTATTGTTTTTTGTTGATATTCTCTCTGTTGAAGTCAACGTACTGTAGAAAATATGGATTAGTCATACCTTTATAGGGTACATAAAAAAAATGAGAAGGAGATGAAATAATTAGCTTTCCACTGTGTATGCTTAAGATCATTTCCAATAGCCTATTTGGTGGGTAGGCAGCATGTAATCTCCAGAACTAGTTGACTTAAATTTGATTAATACCAACATCAAAAAGGTGACACATTTTAAATAAATGTGGCTTTAATCAAATCTATTTTGAGGTCCCATTTATTGTTATAGATGTACAAGATTGATATCAGAAATCTATGTGTGAATTTTCTTATTTTTTATCAGTGCTCTGAAGTAAAATGACTCAACATTTTCAGCATAAAAGCACTCTGTAGGTGGCTGAACATTTATCTATCCCTGTACGCAAGTAAAGCTAGTTATCCTGCCTGATATCTCTAATATTTGATATTGTGCCACCTCACTGTCAGTCTCCCCTCTTTCCACTGATTCCCGTCCTTGAGGCTTTATCTCTCCCAGACCAACTCCGTCACACACACACACACACACACACACACACCTCCTTCACCAGTTTTAGGTTTCAGAAGCTTGTCTCTTCAGCTCCACCTGGACTGATGTCTTGCTGGTTGTCAAGGCCTAGAAGCTGTCCACCTCTGATTATGCTATCAGATTCCCCCACCAATTCAGTTATCCCCCATTCAGATCATGAGGAATACAGTTTCCTATCAGCCATTAATGTTTCACAAGGCAGAAATTGGGTTTGGATTCCCATTGACCCTCAGGGCTCCATCCAATTTAGCTTTGAGTCAGGGAGGGTTTTAGTGTGCTGAGTGTGTCGCCACTTCAGGGCATATTGTACGTGGAAAGTCAGCTGTAGATAAGCACATTAATTGGAAAGAGAAACGTGAAACTTAACATCTTCATGACAAGCCAAATCTGTTTGATTGGAAGGACTACTAAAAGGTATTTGGTAAAATGAAAAATGGAAAGCATCAATCTGACCGGACAAGATACTCAGATGAACGTATCAAATAATTTATCAAAGGAAACAGGAAGCGTATACACTTGTAGTATAATATAGTTCCCCTTTGAATTTACATTGGAAATCATATATAGGGATTAGCGTTAACGATTTACGTACGTAGTGACTTTGAACACCTCCAACTATGACAACTATTTGGATTCCACTTAAACAGATGATGCATAACAAGCGTAACATACGTTCAGGTAAATGTTTTCTATGGCTAACAAGAGACAGGGCTGGCACATTGCAAAGGCATTCAAAATGGCAATATGATAAGGCCCATAGCACAAACTCAATGTATAGGCATAACTTGTTTTTGCACCAAAAATTTTGCACTAAAAACAGCTACTTTTGGCAATTCCTTGGCAAATGATGTCTCAATGTTGCTACATTACCCATATAGAAAATAATGATGGCAAAATCTGGCCCCTCGAACTGAGTACTCGTCCCTCGCAGTTCGAACCCTTGCACTATTGCGTTTTTTCACAAATTAAATCAGGGGTCTCAAACATGCGGCCCGCGGGCCAAATGCGGCCCGTGAGACGCTAGTTTGAGGCCCCCACCTTGATACCAAAGTTTAATGTTGAAATGACAGCTTAAAGCTGTGTGCACACCGGACACAATTAACATGATTTTGCTCCGCCCATAATGTTACCCTACCTTGTTACCCCGCCCTGTTTTGCTTTGGATTAGCAATGAAGCTAAAGGCTTATGACGCTGGGTACAAATAAATGCAGGAAATGATTTGGAATAAAACGGAAAGATAAAGCATCTCATCAAACATGTTGTTAAAGTTACGACGCTGCTCCCAGATGGAACTGAGTACGATGCTAACTTGCTAATTGGGTAAAATTATTAAGTTTCATTAATGTTCATGTTAAAGGTTAAAGAACTGTTAATACTGTACATTTGAATCTGAAAAAAATCATTTCTCTACCAACTCTTACTTTTTTCTTATTTGCTGTTTTATTATTATTATTTTACTTATTTATTACTGATTGATTGATTTATTGTCTTTATTCTTAATTTGTTAATTTATTTTTTTATGTTATTTTGTGTATAGAAAAATAAAAATTAAGATATTTGAGAACAGTAGAATGTTTTATCAGATATTTTGGTGTGGAAAACCGGAACCAAGTTACTGAAAAAGTGTAGGGTATAGCAGGAGCAAAAGCATTGAATATAGTTTTTTTTATTGATATTTTTTCCAGTTTTCAATAAATGCGTTTTGTTTTTTTTAAAAAAAACCCTGATGTGGCCCGGCGTCACCCAGAACCTCGCTCCGGTGGCCCCCAGGTAAATTGAGTTTGAGACCCCTGCTGTAAATGATCTCAGTTTTGTGGTTTAATATGTTCTATGACTATTAGTAGCAGTAGTAGCAGTATGAAAATTTCATGTATTCATTCATTCATTCATTCATTTTCTACCGCTTATCGTCATGAGGGTTGCGGGGGTGCTGGAGCCTATCCCAGCTGTCTTTGGCCGAGAGGCGGGGTACACCCTGGACTGGTCGCCAGCCAATCACAGGGCACATATAGACAAACAACCATTCACACTTTATGTATTAATTCAGCTACAAATATAAGGCATTCAAAAGACGTGAAATGAAGTATATTAAAATATCTGTGACTGAAGTCCTGGGGAAATTGCTGGAGTTGACTCTTACCTGAGTGCTGGCAGCAGGTTAACAGTAGACTTACGCTGTAATTGCTAGTATTTCAGTCTTATTTTATTTATGTCCAAGACAGCTCATTTTCTATTATTATGTCTACTATGCTATACAACCTCAAAACTTTTCCATTTATTATTATTGAACTACCCCAAATGACTTATCACGGTCACAAATTAAATATAAATATACTGTAAAGATAAATAAAAGAGGTACAACTATAATTACTTTTCTATACAGTTTTATGGGGAAAATCAAATTGGAAGCAAAAAAACAATAAACTGTCCACGGCTACGTCTACTACCACAGGTGTGAACAAGTTGTATCGTTAACCAATGAATCCTGAAATCTGGCTTCTCTCAAAAACGTACAGCCAAGTCTTGGATCCAGCTTTTATATCTGCTGCCAAGTAAACATCATACTCCATAACAGGACTTAATTTTATGTGCCCCTGTAACCTTTTCCTGTCCCCAGCAAATTTTCCAGTTGAAGTTCATTTTATTTAATGTCAGGTGGAAAGCGCTAACATTCTGTGAAGGAGACTACTAGAGCAAGAGGCCAGGTCACACTGCAGCTGACTGCTGTGTTAAAAGACAAGATGCTGAGTCCAAAAAAAAGTGACTATGAAGTTTTGTAGCCTCACAGCTTCCTGTGGTTGACCCAGAGACACAGGATGTTGCTCAGATATTATCTGCTTTTGGAAGTTCTCTTAATGAGAATCGTAAAAAAGAGTTGGACTCTCATTCGTCACATCAACTGAAGTAAAAATATTGGCTTTGTTTATTATGACAACAGATGATTGAAACACAACATTTTATTTAATGCGCAGTTTGACACATATCTGCAGGAAACTAATGTCCTTTAAGATAATAAATTATCATTCTTAGTTGTGACCTCACAAGAATGATTGGTCAAACAACAAATCCATCATAACCTGACGATTTCCCGCTTTCAAAGAGTCATAAACGCGCTTTAGTACAAACAAATAAATTCACGTCACTATGATGCTATCACATCCATGAAATATAGCATCTTGTTTGGTTTACACAAGAGCCATCTCATAAATTTACGTGACAGGCTTGTGCATGCACATGTCGTCCATTTGAAGAAATATGAGTCTCTTTCTGTTTACACAAGAAATAAAAAGTATTAAAAGTGATGAGAAAATGACATATTTAAATAACATAAAAGGAAAATCTTTTCAAACATTGCCCTGGCAATGTGGTCGGCCCCAAACTATGGAACTCTCTCCCCTCCCAAGTAAAAAAGGCCCCCAACATCGAAAGCTTTAAGTCTCGTCTTAAAACCCACGTTTATTCTCTGGCTTTTAACTCGGAGTGAGTCGTATGGTCCTGTGTCTTTTAGTTCTTCGTTTTTATTGTAATTGGTTTTATTTTTTATACTTTTATTGCTTTGTTTCTTGTTTTTAATATTTTATTATCTATTTTACTATTTTATTTCTTAAATGATCTTTTAGTTTTGGATTATTACTTTTTATTTTTACAAGTCTGTGCAGCACTTTGGAAACTCTGTTTATAAAATGTGTTATATAAATAAAGTGGATTGGATTGGATTGGATTGGCACAACATTCCAATTTCCCCCCACTTCGACACCCCTGCATGTAAGAAGCCTCTACGTCATCTGAACATTTCCTGCAGGTGTTGTCTACAGGTGCTGGCCACTCAGGGAGGTTTAAACTGAAGGATTTTTTTCTTTTTTCAAGGAAACATCTGCTGTTCATGTTGGGTTTCCCAAGCACAAGAAGTAGAATAAAACCACTGGGACTTAATTACTGAAAAAAGTACAATACACCCTGACTTTAGCAGCAGTTAAAGTGTGCAAACATTTTCATTCCTTTGTTATGGTGTTGCCAAAACAGCATGAAAATCCTGTTAGCATCCAATTTATGTACATGTTGTATGTTCCCAGCCTTGGCATGGTTTGAATTACCAGAAAGACATACTGTATATATACATATACTATATATATCAGTCTTATTTAATACTATACGTATATGCTGGTCTTTTGACAATCCCAAGAGCCAGTAAGAAGTAAGCGGACCCGAGAGTCTTTTGCCCTACTTGCTACTTCAGTTGAAATGTTTAAGGTCTGACTTAAGACCTTTTTTTTACACTTTAGAATTGAGTATTTCTGACCTGTTTGACTGCCGCTCGCCCACTCGACATCCATTGCAGCCAGGTAATCCTGGAAGGGGGATTCCCCCCTCTCTGGTCCCTTCTCAAGGGTTTCTTATTTCCCCAAATAGGAGTTTGAGTTTTTCCTTGTCCATTGGGGGTTCAGATCCACCCTACAAACCCTCCACCCTACTTTCTGAATATGATGACAGCACCATCCCGTCACCATCACATGATGTGATTTTCTTTAAAAAAAAACAAAAAAAAAAACAACTGTTTCGTTCCTGGAGGGTCTGGGTCCCGGACACGGAGACAGGAGTCAGGTGAGTGAGTTTAAGGCTTTATTAGGCCCATAAGGAAGTAACAAAAGGTGATGGTGTCGGAAGGGAGCACCATGGAAAAACACAAAAAGGGGCTGGCTAAAGGCGAGCGCTGCTGGACGCACAAACAAAAGTTTCTAGGAGGCGGTGCAGCGACATGCGTATAGCGTAGCATATGCAATACAATAATCCGGCGTTCCCCGGCTGTCAGCAGTCGGCTTAAGTGCCAGAGGAGTAATCAGCCTCAGGTGCGTTCAGCAGCTCCACCTCCAGCCAGGAACACCAAATACCAAATTTGATTTACTTATAGTATCATCACTTGTTGACTGCTATTGACAGAATGTTAAAGCAGACTCTTGCCTGAATGTGGGTTTAGTATCCCAGAAGAAGTACGTTGTAAGCAAAACAAACTGAATACATTAATTTGTAAGAATAAAATAAAAAGCCTCCTTCCCGTCATTTTATTATGTTTTATCAATTCATCACAACACTGAGGATTCAGGGCAGTAGTTTGTCTGGCCAAATTAAATGTGAATATATTCTAAATTCCCGTCAGCTTCCCCTTGATTGGTGGGGAAATTGCAGACAGACTCCCAAAGTGCATATTTACCTGCCGCTGCCGTGACAGGCTCTCATAAATCACAGTTATCTCCCACCGGTGGCACACGTTGCTTTTGTCCTTTACACAATGATGGCCTTCCCCCAATGATGGCTGCAGACAGCAGGCTATGCAAGGAATCGAGCCGCTGGAGGCTGAGGCACGTCACTCAGCCCACTGTATACATACACACACACACACGCACGCACACACATTGAACATCTGCTGCAAACGGGTGGCATCCCACTTGTCTCTGCTCATCAAACACATATTTGGACATTCATGCTAATTTCCCTTCCTCAAATGAAAATGCCTTTGTTCGCCCTGTCACAATAGGATTGCTGTGGTGCAGAGCGGCTACAGATTTTCAATACTTGAAAACAGGTAAATGTATCTGGCATGTCATTTCACAAACTGAATTGACAGAAACATTTAATTTTCATTAAAGTGTGATAAGACTTATCAACATTTAGAAAATATATAAATGCACGTAAAGACACAGATCAAACACATTTAATAGTATGAGATATGAGTTTCCCGATCCAATATTAGCACTCCAAATACAAGCAGTCCATTCCAGTCACCACACTCACACTTGTGTCCAGCAGAAGGCATGCAGAATCCACATGATCACAACAGCAGCGTGTCTAAGTATAGGAGTGATGTCAGCTGCTGACTGTGTTTTGGTTGAGTTCAAAAAACAAACTTTGCAGCTGAGTACAAAACTTGTCATGTCCCGTGGTGGCACAGAACCGGGGAAGTTCAAAACAACCAACTTCATCACTCATTCAGTAAAGTATTTTTGCAACACCACAGCTTCTTGAAACATACACCGCCGTTTTGACACATTTGCAAAGCATGAGACATTCCCACGGGACAGCAAAAGGTCATTGACTGTAGACAAAAAGAGCCATCCCGTCCATTGAGCAGATCGACCCTCGCTACATTATGCCTGTTGTCAGGCACCAAAAATATACACCACTACCTACTGTTCCTGACTATTACTCTTTGATTAATACCAACAGTCCTTTTCTAACATTCCACACAACAAAACAAATAAAAGTATGTATGATCTGTACTGATCGATCGATGTTGGTATCGGATGGCATTCACAGCTGCAATATCAAAATTGGATCAGAAGTGAATATATTGTACTATACATACAATAAATACTAATACTAATAAATACTATTTTTGTAGCTAATTGTGTATACCAAGTTTACAGTTCCTGCTTCAGTTGACTTTGGTGAAAAGGAAGGCATAACATAAGAGACACAATTTATTTACAATAATTCATTTTACGGGCTGCATGCCGGTCAAGTGGTTAGCAGGCAGACCTCACTGCTAGGAGACCAGGGTACAATTCCACCCTTGGCCATCACTGTGTAGAGTTTGCATGTTTTCCCCATGCATGTGTGGGTTTTCTCTGGGTACTCCGGTTTCCTCCCACATTCCAAAATATGTTAGGTCAATTGGCGATTCCAAATTGTCCATAGGTATGAATGTGAGTGTGAATGGTTGTTTGTCTATATGTGCCCTGTGATTGGCTGGCGACCAGTCTAGGGTGAACCCCGCCTCTTGCCCAAGACAGCTGGGATAGGCTCCAGCACCTCCCTTGACCCTCATGAGGAAAAAGCGGCAGAACATTAATGAATGAATAATTCATTTTACAACATAGCGATAGGGAGCTTGAGGTGTTCCTAGGCTATTTGAGAGATATAGTCTCACCAGCATGTCCTGGGTCTTCCCTGAGGCCTCTTACCAGTCGGACATACTCTGAACACCTCCTCAGGGAGGCATTCGGACCAGTTGCCTGAGCCACTTCATGTGGCCCCTCTGGCTTCCACCATGTTTCTAGAGAAAGCCCAGCCACGCTATATAGGAAACTAATTTCAGCCTCTTGTACCCTGCATCGTGTCCTTTTGGTCACAACCCACAGCTCATGACTATAGGTGAGGGTAGGAATGTATATCAACCAATAAATTGAGAGCTTTACCTTTCTGCTCAGCTCCCTCTACACCACAACAGACCAATGCATAGTCCGCATCACTGCAGACACCACACCTATGTACAGAGGGGAGTTCACCCACATCCACGTCAGACACAGGAGAACAGAACACAAAGAGGACAGAACAAGTGCAAACGGCAAATCCTCCGTGGCCATTGTTGAAACTGATGCAACCTCTTTTGTCTTTGCAGCAACAATAGCAATCACATTTGTGATTGGATATAGAAATACCAAGGAACTTTATAGACAAATTCATACTTTCGGCAAATATGTGCACATCCTACTCCTTTGTCACAACTATGTAGTGGAGATTGAATTTATTACAGATTATAGATTTCCAATCAGATAGACAGATTTTTAATAATGAAATTAAAGTAGGAATCAAGGATCAAGGAATTTTTGGCTAGATCAGGGGTCAGCAACCCAGGGCTCCAGAGCCGCCAGTGGCTCTTCAGCCACGTTGATGTGTCTCCCTTTGCTTGAATATGTTTTGAACACCCAAATGGGGAAAATATACGTCTTTTTAATCAGCTAAAAAAATCCTACTTTGTGTGATACCATGAATGCATCGTGGCTGAGTTCTCACTGGGGATTGGATGAGCATGAGAATGAGCAGACAGGATGCTATTAAATTATCTCTCACTCTGGTAAACATGGAGGAAAAAAGTCATACTTTCCCAGAGCTATTTGACATTATTTGACAAAATAAATGAGTGGTCATTTCAAAAAACAGAGGCAGAGGAACTTTTTTGAGCCAGAGTATTATACGTATATAATATATATAATTTACACATACATTTATGTAAGTTTATCTCCAATACTAGCAAGAGTACTCCATCAACTCCGTCGTCTTTTTTTATCCGAACTACTTTGATACCCCAAAATTCTCTCCAGGCTATTTTTCTTGTGTGGGCAAGAGGGTAAAATGGCTGTTTTTATAGTAAAAGTTGCCAACCCCTGGTCTAGATGAAAGGCAAATTGACAGTAGCGATATGCATGTGTAAAGCGATATCATTCAAACATAACCAATGTACAAGCTGCCAGTTGAATGGGAAATGCCGGAACTTTGGTGTTGACATACAGTTTATATAAAGTGATTTTTATCATTGACCCTTTCCAGAAGGTACACCAGTGCATATGAAAAGCAGGGTTCCACTATATTTATAAATCTGACTCAAGTCAGTACTTCACCATTGGTAGACTTCACATCCCATTACTGCTTTATATTCATTGTAATTATCAGAGTTAAATCAGATGTAGTACTCATCCTGCGCACATAGTATTTCCCAATTCATCCCTTGCTCACCCATTAGGGTTAGGTTTTTCTCCCCTTTTACAACTGTCTCAGTGCCTCCTGTGGTTCTGCCCTTACCTCTGTTCTCAGCAGTCCCCGCTTTGACAGGTGACCTCATGGAGCTTTGGTCTCTCACGGCTGGCTGCGTCCACACAGATGTGTCTCCACTTGTCTTTTTCTGTCGTGCTGCATGTGACATGGACCTCTACTGTCTACTAATGTTACACAGTGTTTTGCTGCCTCACATTTTTTTAGGTTATCTGCTGTTGCCCTTCATTTTCTTGCATACTTTTCTCATCTTCCTGTTCACATAAAGATATTGTTGCAGTTTCATGCTGTTCCAATGCTCTACCATTATATTAAAATCCTAATGTACCTTCTACCTTTGTATTAACGTGTTATGAGTTATGAGTTATGCGTTATGTTATGAGTTTGTCAATTCAGTAGTGTTTCTCACCTTCATTATTTTATCAAGTTTGGCACATGCGACTTTCTTCCAGCCATCCAAAATACATGTACACTTGTTCACTTGGATGCCTAACACTTGAAAGGATGAAGGAAAGCGACATATATGAGTTGCTCATCATTCTGTGTGCATTTTATGAACAAATAAAACACCCCCCACAGACATAATGAAGAAAATTAATGGATTCCCTGGCCAGAATCTGTCTATAGTTTCCCAACTCTAAAAGAACCAGTATCCATCCTTCACTGAGACCAAGTCACCAATGTGTAGATGCTTTGTTATGCACTCTGCTAGTTTGTAGGTGCATAACCTATAGCCGTATAACTGAGACAGTGACCAAAAATCAAGACAATCAATTTCATCAAAATACAAATGAAAATACAAAAAACAAGATTTCACTGTACTAGGATTAAAGGGATATTTCAGATTTTATTTATCTCCAATAGCAGTGTAATCAATCAACTTAGTCCCATACACAAGAATGGGGAGGCAAGAGCGCACAGTGATACAACAAAAGAGAAAAGTAACACAGAGGTTGTGAGGTTTGATTTTTTTCAAAAGGGATTTTTGTGATGAAAATGTATTAATCTTTTGAACACGTGTTGTTTTGAGAAGCCTTTACTCAGGTGGCACCTGCAACGGGAAATAAATTCTTCTTCACCAAAATTTGACCAGAACTGGGCTCATGGGACTAAGTTGGGGGCAAGTCACCGTTGATGCACTTCACTGCTGATGGGGATGTGAAAAAATCTGATTTAGCCATTTCAGGGAGGTGTCACGGTCCGGCTTGTGAGTTGTAAAGTTTGACCCCAGGATGCAGAGATTAGGACCCAAATGCAGGTAAATGTATTTATTTTCGCTATGGCGCAGTAGCAAGGCAAACTCAACATAAGACAATGAACCGACAACGAAGGGAGCGTGCACCTGAACTAAATAGCAATCACCGATTGAAAACAGGTGCGGGAGAAAATGGAAAGAAACGGAAAGCAGGACAGAGCAACAGAGGAAGTGAATACAAAATAAGAGCACAAATGAGGAACAGAGAGGAAATACAAAAACTAAGGAAGCTGTCACAAGGGGGTGAAGCCCGATTGTGACAGGAGGTCCATAACTGTCCTCAGAGGTTCAGGGCTAGCATGTTGGCGACACAGTCAGGAGATCGGAAAGACCTGGGTTCGAATCTCTGCTTGGGCATCTCTGTGTGGCGTTTGCATGTTCTCCGTGTGTGTATGCGTTTCTCTGGCTCCCACATTCTAAAAGACATGCATATTAGGTTAATTGCAGACTCCAAATTGTCCTTTGGTACATGTGAATGTGAATGGTTGTTTGTCTACATGTGCTCTGTGATTGGCTGACGACCAGTCCAGGGTGTACCCCGCCTCTCGCCCCAAATCAGCTGGGATAGACTCCAGCATACCCTTGTGACCCTCATGAGGAAATGGATCAATGGAGGTTCAGGATTTCAGATGTGATATCATCCAACTTTATTATACATATATGTACCATATACCCGCAAGTGATCAGAAAACAAAACAATCACACATTACCCTACTTGATTAAATACAGGCCAGGACCGAAGAAATAGTATGCCGTACAAGCCACATGCTCATCACTACAAAAAAGCTATCATGCACTAATATACAAATGTCATGTGTGACTCCCCATTCACACTAGGTAGATCTTTGATGTCATATTTACCATTTGCCCGTGGTTGTGCACTAGTCTAATCTGATTAAATAAAAACGTTTCAGATTTTAACCTCCACTGCAATGTTAATATCCACTGGCGTAAACAATCTAACCCTAATACTTTATTACATTATAATATTTTCTGGAAGAGACATGTATATGTAGCTTCCCAGGTAGCGCTTGTGTTGTTACTTTTATTGGTTATGGTGAAGGAGGAGAAGGAAGGTGACCTTTGGAAACTAGAACATGGCTGAATTTAGAAAATAGAGGGAGTGCTCTTGTGGTGGTTGTTGGCCGGAGGTAGATTCTGGGTAAGAGGGTGGAATTAAATTGCTCACAGAAGTCCTTCCCTCATCTTTTCACTATGTCTCTTCTCGTGCAGGGAAGACAACCAACCAGCAGAAGCGCAAGGTAACCTTTCTCTAATTGATGTCTGTGTGTGCCCAGCGCAGCAGGCTACCATATTGTGAGGGAGTAGAGAGTCGCCTGGGCTGCAGCATGTGGCTGAGTTTGACAGGAGGGGGGTTGATGAAACCAAACTGTGCAATACCACAATCAGTTGCTAATGAAATGACAAACTCTGAAGTGTGGACACGGCATCAATATACAGTATTTCTGTTGTCTGTCAACAGAATACTGAGACTATTTTTTTTTCAGTCATATGCTTTCTCACTAGCACTCTCTACCCATTTGTAATTGAACTGAGGGTTGTTTTCCCTTTCTGCGGTCCGTTTAGTCAGGTGTGAACACAGTTACCATTGTTTGAGCCAAACTGCAAAACGGTGTGTTCCCCATGGAGCTGACTAAAAGCACTTTGAAAATAAAATATACAGTATATAAATCAATTCCAGCATCAAGGGGAGACATAAGTGAAGATATCTGGAAAAACACCCCAGATTCACTTTTGTGGGACCAACAGAAATGTAGAAAAATACTATAATAGGACCTGTACCCATTTCAGAAATCTAAAAAAATGTGTTTGGTAATGACTAGTGTGATCAAATTGCCTACTTTCTCAGTACATGTCCTGTTTTCAAATCCTGCCCTGACCTGTTTTGTACAAAGTAATGAAAATGTTGTTTTTTTTATTCTTTTTCATTTGGCCATTGAATTGAGCAGCATTAGGGCACTGCTGCATGTGACATAGTCCCTGAGAGGCTGCCAAATGGGCAACTGTTACAATTAATTTTCCAAAAAAGACGCTGAAAGCCAAAGAAAAGACAAGGAAAGACATTAGTAGTGCTTTAAATCATCAAAATACGTCAACATACTGCAACTATTACATGTTTTCATAACGTGTATGATCACACCATGGATATCAACTCTTAAATTAACTCTTTTCTCATGTTATAATGCACAGAAAAGGGAAATAAATGTGTTGATTTTTCACATAAGGATTGTGAATGATGGGCAAAATTCCCCCCAAGAGGCAGTTCCCCTTTAAGAACTCTGCTACAGTGTGTTCCTGGGGCCAGAGCACCCAACATTGAAACTAGTCGAAACACCAGCATAGAGCAAACAAAACTAGCTATTCAGACAGTGATACATGTCGGTTCCAATGATACCAGGATAAGGAAATAAATGCTTCCTATAGCTTCCAATGAGGGTGTAGATTCTGGTTGAAGGCATTTTTGACCATTCTTCTTTACAAAACATCTCCATGTGAGTCAGGTTTGATGATTTCCGAGCTTGATCATCCCGCTTTAAATCACATCACAGAACCACCACCAAATGTTACTGTGGGTAGCAAGTGTTTTTCTTGGAATGCTGTGTTCTTCATCCGCTGTGCATAGTGACCCACGTTATGTCCAAATAACTCCATTTTAGTTTAATCAGTCCACAGCACTTTATTCCAAAATAAAACTGGCTTGTGCAATGTGCTTTAGCATACCCTCAAGTGACTCAGTTTGTGGCATGTGCGCAGAAAAGGCTTCTTCCGCACGACTCTCATACAACATCCCCTTGTGCAAAATGCGCTGAATAGTTGAACGATGCACAGTGACACCATCTATACCAAGATCATGCTGTAGGTATTTGGAGCTGCTCTATGGGTTGGGTTTGACTGTTGACTTTTTGACCATTCTTCACCTCTGCTTATCTGAGATTTTTCTTGGCCTGCCGCTCCAGGCCTTAACTAGGACTGTGCCCGTGGTCTTCCATTTCCTCACTATGTTTTTCAGAGTGGAACATGACAGCTGAAATCTCTGAACTAGCTTTTGTATCCTTCCCCCAAACCATAATGTAAAACAATATTTGCTCTCCGGTCATTTGACAATGTATGCTGGTAGTTGGTCTATGCTGTTTTTTCCAGCAGGGTGCTCCCACTAACTTTTGGGCTCTGCTCGTGTGGTGGAGCAGCCTACCAGCCTGGGATGCTGGTAAGACAAGCAGAGTCAAAGTATGCTTATAAGACCAGCAAGACCAACATCCTGTGTGCTGTTTGGATGCTGGCATGCTGCCGATTGGATGCTGGTGACTATTCTGTGAAACTGTAATAGTTGCCTGATCACCAGGGTGAGATGATGATAAGAGCCAACAATGATGATAAGAGACATTGCTGTCTTTCTTCTGTTCTGTGCTATCACCAAAATCTTACCAGAAATGGGACCAAGTGCGGAGAAAGTCATCATTAATGCACTACACTGCTGAAGGGGTCATACAACTTCATATCAAAAAGATCCAATCTATCCCCACGGTTTCCTCATGGATTTTTTGAAGCTGTGATGGTGAGCTGCATGGGACCGCCGCTGCTGTGTCTGCAATTTAATTTTTATTATGGCAAACCATTGTTTTATGACTTATATGTGTATTAACTTTCTTGTTTAATATTTTTCGACAACCAGCAGAACATGAATGGGTAACATTGCAAACATGTTTGTTACTGACTTTTTAGTCCATTAGTACTGTGTAACTATGAGTACAAAGCTACAACATTTAGTAAGATTTGACACAAACTTAATTTGATGCCTGTTTTAGAGCAAAACTAATAAATGGGAAACAAATTGTTCAATTGTTTTTTTGTTATTGAAATAAATCCTGGATAATTGAAGGTTATCCAGGGTTATGATAGCACAGCTGTATCCACCTTGCAGCATTATTAAAACTATTTTGACAAAAACAAATGAGAGGTGAGCTATTTTATATGACTGCCAACATTTAATTGTACTTTATTTAAAAAGTAGATCTACACCCAGGGTGCTCATTTGTCATTACAGGTATTATGTTTGAATAGAACACTTCTAAATAGGTCAAGCAAATGGTGACCTACTGCTTTCAGGGCTCACTTCCAAATGCACAAACCTCATTATCTGACTCGTTGGCATCTTTTAACACAAGAATACAACCTTGTAACAATATATAAAGGTCTGAAAAGAGGAAAAGCATAATAGGTCCCCTTGCTCTCTTGTTATTAAAATACTTTTGGCTTGTCTTCAAAACACCAGTTGTGTGTCAAACTTGTTCAACAAACACATAGGACTCTATTTTTGTAGACCAGGTGCGGCGCAGCGCAAGGCAGGTGCGCCTCTATCACTTCCACTGGCGGCAGTGGCAAATAGGGAGGAGAGAAGGCATGAGAGGGTTGACCACAGCCGAGTGTAATCTTAACCAATCAAGTGAACAAGCTTCTCATTGTCTTAAAATGGAAGGACTAACCCCATAGCTAACTCGACTATTCAATTTAGGGAAGTGGATTTGATATCAAATTAAAGGTTTTATGTTGCTTCATATGATTTTATGAAAAAAAGCCCAAAAACACATGTTCATAACATAATTAAATTGAAATTAGCTTTTTTTACGGTTTTGCTTTTACATGAAAACATGTTTCCATGTGACATGGAAACATGTTTAAGTGGGATGCATTCAAGTCAAAGTGATTATATATTTGTCAAATAATGACAGGAGGAACGATTAAATCCCTGGCTCCTATGGAATCTTGTTGGTCTGAAATGTGAGCTAGAATTGATTGAGCACCAACAGGCTGTAAACTCTGATGGTGTGGGAGTAGGTCATCAATGAAGAATGGAAACATCTAGCTTTCATCCACAAGAAGGGGTAGATGATAGATTGTAGGATGTACTGCCAACCCCCAGCACCTAAATGAAGAGTAGGTTTTAAATTTCAAGATGAACCTAAAATGCACCATAGCCTTTACAGGTGAACTTACGTAATTTGATCTTCACTCACCTTTTTATTACACAGTGTGTCAGCGGTTTATGCCAAATTTCATTCAGCAAGGAGTTGAATGGCAAAATCCGACCAATAATTGGTTTAATAACAACTGGTATTTAAACAGTCGTCTTCATTCTGTTCGCATTCTGACATCATGATACAAATATGACGTCCAACAATTTATCAACAGTACATTACATATTACACCCCAGAATCAATCTATGAGCCCAGTGCATTTTCAGCATAATAGCTTCTCATAAAAAGCCTTTTTGACACACACTCACATAGCACAATCAGTTGTGCAACTGTTACATATGACTCACTCAGACACACAATAGATGTAAGGTTCTCACTCACACAGGCTTAACTCTCACTCCTACACAAACTTGACTTTCACTTTTTAGAGGCAAGTTCTACATAGACTCCGTGCACTCTTTATGTCCATCTTCCTTGTCAATGTAGGGTCCAGCACTAAACCAAATACACTGCTGTTATTTTCATTCATTCATTTTCTACTGCTTATCCTCATGAAGGGGGCGGGCCTATCCCAGCTGTCTGCGAGCAAGAGGCGGGATACACCCCGGACTGGTCACCAGCCAATTACAGGGCACATATAGACAAACAACCATTCACACTCACATTCATACCGATGGACAATTTGGAGTTGCCAATTAACCTAGCATGTTTTTGGAATGTGGGAGGAAACCGGAGTACCCGGAGAAAACCCACGCATGCACGGAGAGAACATGAATCCGCACAGAGATGGCAGAGGAAATCAAAATTGGGTCTTTGAGCTGTGTGGCCTGCACGCTAACCACTTGTCCACTGCTGTTATTTTTAAAAATAAAATTTGAAGAAAAGGTAAAGAAGTGAAATATATTTTACAGTATGTTTAATAAGGTATCTGGGTTTCTTTGCCTATTTGGGCATATTAGGTATTGCATTACAGTATATACCACAGAAGAATTCACTAAAACCAAATGATGCAGTGCATTTACTGTATTGTGGAAGTAAATCCAATCATGCCCTGTGTCCTTGTTTGTAATTATCTCAGCACAAAGCATGGTCATTTGTTCTCAGTTTCTCAACTGTCCATTTCATTTTCCAAGCGCAGCGGACACCTGCAACAACCAACAAACAGCATCAGGCAGATGCTCATTACTTGGTCAATGATCTCATAAATGTCACGCACCACAGCTTTTGTTCTTTTTTATGTGACATGAGTAGGTACTCCGACTAGCCACATTTAATCTTAATGCAGCACCCTTAGGTCCTATTAAACTGAAGGTCTCAAAAGAGCTAACCTGTATGTCACACTGAGCAATCAGCTGAAATGAATCATGACAGAATTTATTTTTTGAAGTTCTGAGGCTTGGTGAAACAGCTCTGAAATACAAATGCATAAAACAGATTGTTGGCTTAGAGTAAGTTGTGAAGCAAGCCAAGGATACAATACAGTAATGTATAATTTATGGTGGTTAATTGGTTCCAGACCCGACTGCAACAAATTCATTCCCGCAGAATTCAATGTTAATAAATATTTTTGAGCAATGTGTTTACAACCCACTAAATACATTTTGTAACACTATGAGAAAACCATTTAGACATGACACCCCTATAGTCACCTTTATACGCCTATTACCCAATGTGGGAGACATAACAAGAGCAAATAAGACAAATTTTGTGTAATAAAGACATAATACAGACTTACACGTGTTAGCATTGGCAAAATTCCTTGGTGTTATCTTGTGAAAGCCTGTTTATGAATTCATAAATACAATTTTAACATTATTAGGGCCATGTAGACATGAAATAACTAGGAATGAGCTGGACCAGCCACACCTCTCTCATGACGGACTCTGCAAGCCGCGATCACAGAGGAGATGAGCGACATCTCATTCGGCAAGTTAAAAACGGCTAGTGTTGTATTGGTTGGACCATAGCCATACAGGCAGATTGTTCAATACAGCCACTGCGGCGGTGTACTCGTATCCGACAAACAAATGCATGTGCAATGTGTCCTATTTTTTTCACAAGATTATGTCACATTTATTGCATGTTTTCCCCCTAAAGATGAAGTGAAGGTATAAATGGTACAGTACATACTAGGGGAGAGAGTACGCCACTATCTGTATCTGTTCATCCATTTAAATTATCTATGTCCATTTTTTACTTGGAATGGGCGGGGCATAACCCAGAAGTGGGCATGGTTTAACCAGAAATGGGAGGTGCTTAAATTGGTACATTAATTAAGTCAGAAATTGACATAAATTGATCAGAAGTAGCAATATTTATTGTGTATTATCACCTTTATTATATCACCTATATGTGTACTGTGTATGTTTGTCATCCCCCTCCTCCCATCACTGAACCCCACCCATGAGCTTCCTCGCACAGCCACAGGCTGCACCATCTCTTTTTTCTCAATCCTCCCATCATCATCATCACCATCACCACCATTGTGTCCTAGCCGAGAGAGCAGCCGCCGTATCCCCACCTCCACCTCATCCATCCCTCCCTTCTCACCGACAAGGACGCAGGTTGCATCTGAACGGCTCATCACTCTCATTTTAAGTGCGTGCAAGTGCAATGAATGGCAGTTTTCCCGCCGAGTCACGTCACCACTGTGCCTCAGCACACAGGGTGGTAAAAAAAAAAGTAAATTACCACTGTAATTGCTGAAAAATAAAACAGATTTTGTTGTTACTGTTATATTATATTCATTATATCACAGACCAAGAGTCTTAAACATGTTGTTTAATTACTAAAATGTGAATTAAAATGTGACCGGCCAATCACAGAGCATGAAGAGTGAATACATAACTAGTATTTTCTGTCATCACAATTACGGATAATGACAACCTGTACTCATTTCATGCTCATACTTCATGCCAAAATCTATACAAAACGGATACTTGTCTACAAGCATCCCTAGTATATACGGTGGATGGGGGGCATTAACTTTTTTTAAAAGGCAGAATTTCATACCGTTCTAGTATCGGATGTCAGAATGTGTCGGTGTATCAAATGAAATGAAAGTGGCAGCCGTGTACATTCAAGCTTGTGAAATGAAACATGATTATTGAAGCCTTTCCTCGGGCAACAGTGAAAGCGGTGATCAGTGTGCCTCAAAATACATGCCCGGAGAGTTATCTTGGTTGGGCTTTGATAAGGTGATGATTGTTCCGGTACATAGCCTAAAGGCTTGTCGTGGATGTCTGACACCTTTGGTATCTCTTTCATTTGGTTGGATTCTTGCAAGTGTCACTTTGATGAGGTTCTGACATGACAGATATATACAATATATATCCACACACACATATACATATGTGTATTTTTCATTTTTGAATACAAGGAAATCTGTGATGTCTCTAAAACACCTTTTTATTGCATATTGCATATTTCTGTTGAATTCTCCTGTGAATTCTGCTCTTTTTCAAGCCAGATTTAGAGTCAGGCGATAAATGTCAATGTTCTGAAAGAACGTGACATGACGCCTGGATGCATCCAGGTGTGCAGAAATTACCAAACAGCCATATTTTAACCAAACAAAACCTTTTTGGTTGAATTAAAACACAAATGAATTAAAACACTGAAAATCATACATGTGTATTTCATTAGTCAGTGATAAGTATACAACAATAACTGTAGAAAGTATTAAAATAATGTGAACACGAATATTCAAAACATACGTAATACATTTAGTAAAGTAAGCCTGGAATGAGCTCAGGAGAACTGGGACACAATGGTGCTGCATCCACTTGCTTGCCTAAAGAGGAGCACTCATTGTCGCACACACTTTGTCATGACGCCGCTGGTGCCGTGGAGCTCAGAAGCCAGACGTGAGGGCGCCACGTTTATGAACATCAGACAATCTTGGCACAACATGTGTGGTAGAAATGTGGTCATTCATACTGTATGTGCCTCTTTCTTTGAGGTACTTGCATACAGGAATTATTCTATTAATGTGCAGTGTTAATGCAATTAATGGGCGACTCCAAATTACCAAATTGTCCATAGGTATGAATGTGAGTGTGAATGGTTGTTTGTCTATATGTGCCCTGTGATTAGCTGGCGACCAGTCCAGGGTGTACCCTGCCTCTCGCCCGAAGACAGCTGGGATAGGCTCCAGCACCCCCTTGTGAGGAAAAGCGGTAGAAAATGAATGAATGAGTCGGCAGTGCGGTGAAACATCAGGTCATCACATCTGCCTCACTGCAAAGTGGTTCCGTATCTCAGTTTGCATATTTTCGCTGTGCTTGTGTAAGGTTTCTGTCCCTCGTCCCGCATGTTCATTTCGTTCGCTAAACTACTTAATTAATTTAATACTTCATTTAAAGTAGGAAAGGATGTACTGCAATATTTTCTGAAAAAAACCTTTGGAGACGACTTATAAATCATACAATTGTCAGCTCTGGTGGACATTCTTTCAGTCAGCATGCCTATTGAACAGTCTCTCAATCTGTGGAATTAACTGTTGCCAACTCCTCAGTAAGAAAAGTAGCTATTGGCTGTCTGAGACATTGCTAGATGATGCTAATCTGCATATTTTTTTGCATATGATGTTAACAGAGGTGCTAGGAAAAAAGTATAACCTCTTGTTTAAATTCATCCCACAACAGAAAAATTGGGATTTTCTATTCCACTCTATAAAAGTGCTTGATCCATGGATCTGATTCATGGCCATATTCATGGCACTCCACTATGCTGTCAGTGTGCCGCGGGAGTTGACTGCACACTAACCGCTTGAGGCAGTGCAGCTCTCTGAGCAGCACCTGCTGATGCTCAGTGAGGACACAAACTGCACAACAATAAGTCCCCAATTATCAGAAAACTCTCTGACAACGCCAGAGAGTGTTGTTCGTCACCTTTGAGACAATATCTGAGAGGGTTTGGAATGTTACCACATTTAGCTGCTAAGTTGGCAACACTGATGGCATCACATTTTGGAGTGGCCTTTTATTGTGGCCCGCCAGGTGTTACACCTGTGCCGTAATCATGCTGTCTAATCAGCATCTCGATATGCCACACCTGTGAGCCTGTGAGGTGGATGAAAATGTTCATCATGAGAGATGTAGACAGATTTGCAAAGAATATTAGAGAAAAACAGAAAGACATCGAAAGATCTTATTTAGAGCTTTAGTACAGCTCATGGAAGATGGGAGAAAAAAGTGCTTACAATTTTGTTCAGTGTACCTAAAACTGTGGTATGTATGCCTAGTGCGATGGATGAAGGTGGTCCACCGACACATTTGGGTCAACAGAGCATGTACACGTAAAACAAATTCGATCACTTCAGTGTTAGATATTATTATTTTTGCTACGCTGTTAGATTCAGTCTAATAGCTCAGTGCATTGTCAGTCAGTCGATTACTACCACGGAGGCCTTCAAAATACACACAATCTCCCTACCACAGTCAACTACTGGGAGACACAAGCTGAACTGGTACATACGTATGCACAAACTTTAACTGTATTTTGTACTTCACTGCACACTGTCACTGTCATTTTGGGCTCTTCTTCGATGTTCTTCATTGATGACGGGGTGTAGTGCTGTAACCAAATACACAGCACATTTTATTTTTAATTTTTTATTGAAAATATTTCCAATTATGTGATCATTGACAACTTCTCTGATAGCTATGTGGTGCAAAGAGCAAAGAGGTCAGTTTCCTTTGATACTGCATGTTTGAATCAAAACATAGGTTTTGCCAACATGTTACCTCTCTGCCTCAATTCTCTGCACTAAACTCAGCTGTTTGGCACATCTGATACTGCCAGCTCAGTGGCGGTGAATAATTCTCTTCTCTTGTGTTGTAAACAGCAAAAACAACTAAATGAAGTGTAAATGTTAAATGAGTGAGAGAGGGAGAAAAAAAAGCTTCACCAGCTGTTCAGAGCTCGACTGGCACAAGCATTTCATAGTTTCTGAAACACATGCTTGTCTAAGTGACATTTAAAATGGAGTCAACATTGAACAGGGTAAGTTTTTCAGCAAAAAGCTGTTTAGGATTTTATTTTAGAAAACACAATGGATGAATTTAGACATGTTAGTAATTAATAAATATTAATATGCCAGTTTATGATGTTGTCTTCTGTTTTCTACATGTAAAATTATAATTATTTTGTATAGAATGTCTTTTATGTTACTAGTTTTGGGTGTCTGGATCAGATTGAATTTACATTATTTCCTGTTGAAAATTTGCCTCATGTTCTCAATGTTTGGCTTTTGTCTGAGGGATTAATAACAAAACTATTTTTCCATTTATTTTGTAGACAGATAGATAGACAGACAGACAGACTTTTCAAAATATCAAAATGAACTTAATCACAAAATACTAATACCTCTCATGAGACATCAGAAAATATTTGGTTTCTTTGGTCACAACAATCATGAAATGAAATGTTCATACTGTTTCACCACTCTTGGATAATTATTTGAAAACACAGTATGTTAGTTTTACTTATGTAAGTACATGGACATCTTCCTTCAAATTACTGCTCTTGGCCTGATTGACTTCCTCGCTTGCAAGGAAACATGAACTGGCATCATCATGGGCGGACTGTAGGAAGTCCACTGCTGCAACATGACCTTGGTATGTCCACAGTGGTCAAGTCTTAAGACAGGAACATTCAATTGTTCCCTCTGCCCTAATTCTCCACATCCCTGAGGACTTGCCAGCGCCAAACACCCCAGTGGTTGAGGAGAGCGGGGAGAAGGAGAAGATTTACAAGACTTTTTTCTCTTTTGAATTGGTGAAACGACATGAGTATACATATATATATATATATATATATATATATATATATATATATATATATATATATATATTATCGGAAAAATGGTGCTTTAACAGTTGTAACTATTTACAAAAGTACAAATGAAAGTACTTGGCTCATACATACAGTGGCAGATCCCAAGGCAGTGCTGCTGCGCAAAAAGCCATTGTAGCTGACAACAATATTGTGTTGAATAATAACATGCAGACTTCTGTCGAATCATATGGTTATTTTTCCGATGAGGGCTGAATTTATAGTTCTACATTTTGCCATTTATGCTGCTGATGGAGGAGAGTGCGAAACTGATTTCAGCGTGTGTGGTCCAGATTTGTTTAGTGATAAAGACTGGTGATGTGCTGTCTTGCTCGAGAAGTGACACTATTGGATTCCTGAATGAAAGCACTACAAAAAAAGATCAAGAGGAGGAGAAAAAAACTAATTGCCTGACCTTTATCGACCGATTTGGACTGTGCACAGTCCCCAGTTACAACGGCATAATTAACATTAATTGATCTGGCTCGTCTTTTTCACTCCCCTGATGTGGACCAAAGTGGCACGTTTGAGAGTGACACCTGTCGTGCAAAGTGACACAAGACAAATATATTGGCTATGTTATTGGTTATGCCAGTGGGGACAAAGCTCAACAAGAGTGAAAAAAAAAATCAATATCAATTCACACCGCTGAGATGTCAATCACAAGCCATATAGATCGGCTTTATTAAGATATCAATGTTCTGCCCATATGGATTTTGTTTTGTTATTCTTTGGAGGTGGACCTCACAATCCTATCACATGTTATAAATATCAAGTTTCAACACACAACATATGTAAAAAAAACTAAACAGATAACACTCATTTGAATATCAACATTGATTTTGTTTTGTTTCCTATTTAGAAAGCTTTTGATCGAGTCAAGTCATGAAACGTTAACACAAAAAAGACCAAGATTGTGCATGCTACAAATAAAAACACACCAATTCCCACAATTCATATAAATATAGATGGTGAAAATAGTCAACAAGTTAAGGAAACCTGGACAAAAACTAAACCAACTGCAAAAAGATTGGAGGTTTTTGAGATCTGGTGTGTACTTAAACTAGTAAAGGTATCCTGGAAAGAACACAACCCAACAAAGAAGTACTAACATTGGCAAATCAACTGGGAAAGCTTCAAAATGATATTATGGAAAGGAAAACCATTTTCTTTGTTACACAATCAGACACAGACAATTTCCAACTCTACTACAAGAACACAAAATACGGAGAGAGGAATAGGAGGTAGATTGAGATGCGAATGGATTGATAACGTCACCGCATGGAACAACAAATGTTATCAGAGCTGCAAATTAGCAGCTAAAAAAACAGTCATACTGGTGAACAATTGCATATATACTTAGAGAATAAGTCAGCCAACAGTCAGTAGTAGTTTACGTAAGTATAGTTGGTATTACAAAATAGCACGTTGCACATACAATGTTATACTTGCGGATGCAAATCGTTTAAAATAAGTAGATTTCTTATGGAATGAGAAACCAGGCTAAGTTTGTTGCTGTAAACAATTATTTCTCATTTTGATGTTTAAAAAACAACAAAAAATACCTTGGGCTTCTGCTTTCATCCAATGCCAAAATATCTTATTGTATTTAACAACAGCATTTGACCTATCCTGTGGGGGACAACAACATCCTCCCAGACAACTCCTACATGATTTGCATACATGGTCAAGAGGTCACAGACTCAGCAGCACAGTGTGACATTTTAATTCAGTGCAGACAGCCAGGGTCCTTTCCTAACCCTTCGTCACACTCTTGTCTCACTCTGCCACCCTATTCCTATTCATCAGTAAAAAGAAGCTCAGACAAGCCTTGCTATTAAAAGTAGCAAATTTCAATATACAGTACACTAAACATTGAAACGGTCTATGTGTACCCGAGTGTATTATTACCAACAACCACTAAAAGACAGTCGTTCCTTTCCACTTCACGCTTTGAATAAGGCTTAACTTTGTGTAATGTAAACGGACACACCAAAACTATAGAAGAACAGAGAGGTCCGACGTCCTCCGCTTGTCTGGCAAGATAACAAAACATTTTTTGGACGAATATCAGGAAAAAAATATCAGGAAAATTAAATATTCAGGGCTGCTCGGCGGATGAGTGGTTAGCGCGCAGGCCACACAGCTAGTAGAGACATGTTCGATTCCACCCTCTGACATTTCTTTGTGGAGTTTGTGTGTTCTCCCCGTGTGTGGGTTTTCTCCAGGTACTCCGGTTTCCTCCCACATTCCAAAAACATGCTAGGTTAATTGGCGACTCCAAATTGTATAAATGTATAAATGTGAGTGTGAATGGTTGTTGGCTTGCGACCAGTCCAGGGTGTGCCCCGCCTCTCGCCCGAAGACAGCTGGGATTGGCTCCAGCACCCCTGCGGCCCTCGTGAGGATAAGCAGTGGAAAATTTATGAATGAATGAATGAATATTCAGATCTTATGTTGGGTTTTCTGCAGCGGTAAACTCACTTCTGGTCATCGCCATTGTTCTCAGAAAGTAGTCCTTTGTTTGTCAACATGGCAATGCCAAGCGGATGTTGTCAAAAAATATTATTTTAGGGCACACTATCGTCATATGGATGAAAGGCGAGACAATACTTCATCGTTTCAACCTGAAAACACTCTTGTGTGGATAAACCCTGTTACTATCCCATAATGGTCCCATCAGGGGGTTTTCGCTTGTAAATACCTCTTAGCATCCTTGTGTGAAGTCACTGTGTGTTTGGTTGTGTATAATATTTTAAACCTTCTAAGATATAATAGTTATATAAAAGTTAGCATGCAGAAATATGGGGAGGGATCATTATATACTGTCTGAACAATGTATGACAGATTCATGTCAGACTGACATGTCATGTATTATCCACCAAGTGACAAATGTCATGAGAATGAATGATAAGCTGATGTTGCTTATTTTTTTATTGTATGCAATAGACCCACGTTACATTCGACACACACTTCAACAACAAGTAACTAACACTGAGTTATTATGTCTTGTGTCTCCCATGCCAGCCCAATATTGGTATAAAAATGTAATATCTGTCAATATCGGTATCAGGTTTTTTCACTATAATAAAAACCGATATGGCCCTTTAAGCGCCACAAGCAACATTGGTGTTGCCAACAAAGTCAATACGCAGCATATAATTGAGCCGATGCTTTGCTTAACCGTGTTAACTTATCGCAGTTGGATCTGGAACAAATTAACCGCAATAAATGTGGGATGAATGTATAATAAATTAGTACAGCTGTGTACTAATTTTCTTCTAAATACTGAAAGTGGACCCACTCAAGCACAGTGAAGAACATGGAAACGATACAGAAACAGTACCGTCAATTCAATACTGTGTAAATGTTATGGCTCTCCCTCGCTTGTTAGTGTCCTCATTGTTTCATGCTTCGTTTCACCAGCGATGCCACCACAGAAGCTGAAGGCACCGTCCCCTGTTTGTGTTCCAGCCAGGTGATTGAAGGTGCCTCGACCTGCTGCCCCTTTTCCCAGGAAGCTGTCGTCATTGCCGCAGCATTCTGCTGCCAGACAAAAGCAAGCTCACTTTGTCTTGTGTCCCCATCATCCTCCAGAGAGGCCTTTATGTGCTCTTGCGCCTGGCAGAGCTTTCGATAAGTCCTAGGTCAACGCTTGTTATATGTACATATAATGCCCAAGTGTCAGAATAGTTGCATGTAACGTGTCCCTTTTAAAGTTATGGAAGGGTGGCATTATCATTTTCTACTGGTTAGGCGGAAGACAAACTGTTGAAGGGCTTGTGTAATATTAATTCTTGTTAGGATCTCCAGCTTATAGGACAGGAAATGAAAAATATATACAAATATGTGGAGCAATTTTGTAACTGCTGATTGATGATAGTAGCGGAGGAAATTGCTTCTTTTATGCTATTTCTGGAGAAAGCTGTTGGAAAATCAGTCACACAATTTAAATGTTTTTTTTTGTAGACTTGTGCTGGTCATTGTTATTGCTCATATGTTTTCTGTATCTACAGTTACAGTATATATTATTTTCTGAAAAGCTCAGCAGCAGGCATTTTGAAATATAATACTTCTATAGTTATAATTCAATTCACATATTTTTCAAACCCAACTATGTCCAGCAACAACCAAAACAACAACCCTATTGTCTTGAACTTGAGTCTAGCTGACTTGATTTAATCTTTGCAGATTGGAGGGGGGAGATGTGCGCCGCTCATCCGGTACAGAAAATGCATGCACTGCTGAGCTTTCCTTACAAGAGCTCTGGTGTGATGAGACCATGTCAGGGTGTCTTTTTATCTGCACCCCCAGGAACCCGGTGCTACTATAACAATCTCCATTTCTGTATCGTTGGTGAATACTAGTGTGACTGGGCTGGCTCCTTCTGAAGTCAATGATGGTCTCTCGTTTCTTGTTTTGTCCATTTCAGGCCAGGTTGTTTATTTTACACCAGTTGACCAGGTGTTTCACTTCCTCTCTTTAGGCCAGGTTGATGTTATTCCTGGATAAGGCCCACGACTGTTGTGTTTGCAATCTTCACAATTTAGATTGTAGTGAAGTTGTTGCAGCGGTCTTGGGCTGAGGGAAATTACATTGGCGGTTATTCCCCAAATGTACAGACTGAGGTCTGTTGTGAGGAGGTCAGCAGACAGTTAGTACATCGAGGTATGTTAAAGCCAAGATGGGCCAGATGCTGTGGGATGAGAGAATGGGATGCTGAGCAGTAGTGATTTTCATGTGCGTGTTGTCTGTCCACTTGTAGATGTTCTAAGCTCTGAGGAGATGCCATCTCATGTGGAGCATACAGGGTGGTCAGCAAAATAGCGGTCTATTTCCTGTAAGTTTAATGTTTAGAATTGGTGTTGTTGATTTGTTGTAATGTGGTGTCCAAAGAAGGCAGACTTACAGTTAAAAAAAATTAATTGAAAAAACAATTAGCTGATTTAGCCAAAAGAAACAACAAGAAAAAAATGTACGTATTCACTCACATCAATGAAACACTGTATTCTATGGGGTTGTGGCAGAATAGCCACAGTTCACTCTGCCCTCCCCAGCTACTCGTTTATAGGGCTCTCAATCTGCCCGGAATGTCCCACTATAGCCCATAGGTTGGTCTACCAAACACATCTAATAATTTAACTCTTCACAACCTAGATTTCAACAATGCAATTTTATGTGTAATGCTGCTACAACTCTTCAAAACATTGAGGCATACACATATTTCCCTCCCCTACAACCACCTCCCTCATCCCCAGTACATGGTATGGTCTGGTAATGTCACTAATGACATGACCAAACCTATAAAACCCAGAGGCGCTTGGTGGCTCCTTCCCAAACATTCCATGCATTTACTTGGCATTAAACCAGCACGACTGTAAATGACGGAAATACAGTGATGAGTTCTAACTCATTCACTTTGTCACATGATCTTTTACTTTTAAGGCTCGTTCAATGTCATTAGCTATAATGTCGAAACCAGTGGTGACAAATGCATGCAAGTTCTCACATTCATTTTACACTTCTCTCTAGCTAATCAGAAATTACCCATAAAATGCTGCCATTCGATATGAGTGAAACCCAAGTTCTTACTTTTTAAAAAACATTTTAAATTGAAAAATAAATTATGCATGTCCGACCATGTTATTAGTATTTTTTCACATACTGTGTATGTACGTATATAATATATTAGAAAGGATGCATAACTTTAGAATAAATATTGGTACATCTATGGAGAAGTGGTTAAGAATACTAATTAAGAACGGAAACTGCAGAGGCTTGATTCATGGCAATAGCTCTGCACAAACTACCCTTAGATGACATTCTGGACTGGTCGGCAGCCAGTCAGTTTGTACACATTTAAATGTTTCATGTTTTTCTGTTTGCTGATTCATTACACTGTGCAATGCAGACTTGGAAATGGAGAAGGATAGTTATGAGAACACTAATAGCTGCTGTGAAGAGCTAAGAAATGTGGTTGTCCATGTGTTTTTCATTACAACAGAGTTGTGGGGGAAATCTGTATTTTATCTTGAACAGAAATCAAAGTTGAATGAGCATGAGGTGACTGTGTTCCATCATCAAGCACCAGATCATTTCTGAGGTCGGAGGCACTCACATTATTTAAGATTTGAACATGAGGAATGACACACAGCAGTCGCTCATGTGCAGGTTTTATTGTTTCCAGAAGCATGAGCATATGGTTTAGTTAACAACACACCAACAAAAACATACATCCTTCAACACAGTTTGGCACTTTTTTTATATATTGCGCCCACACAGCTTATGCTAGTAAATGGACAAAGAGAAATATGTTTCTGTGCTGAACTCCCTCACCTGGGAACAGAGAATATGGAGGTAGTGGGAAAAACATTTTTTTTAAATGAAACTAATCATACTGAATATTTTTCCAGAACAAATGTGGACTTATATATGAAAATTATATATTAGCTGCATAAATTTGCAGGAAATTGGTGACTCCAAATTGTCCATAGGTATGAATGTGAGTGTGAATGTTTTTTTGTCTATACTATGTGCCCTGTGATTGGCTGGCGACCAGTCCAGGGTGTACCCCACCTCTCGCTAGAAGACAGCTTGAATAGACTCCAGCGTGCTCGCAATTCTCGTGAGAATAAGCGGTATAAAAAAATAATGAATGAAATTTGCAGGGAGAGTTGAGTGAGACTATGCTGACATATAAAAGAACTTTAATAGTGGTATGATTTTGATAATGACAGTGGTATAGTTTATTCCGAATATGCTTAACAAAGTGACAAGGAAGTATGTTTACACTTGCACAACTCAACTTTGTCAAGGAGCAAGAAGAAGCATAGCTTTTCTTTTGACAATGCTTTTTCCACTAAATCGATCGCTGGATGCACCTCCATTGGTCCAAGAATCCAGTGCTGCACACATCACCACTGACATAAGTAAAGTCCTTTTATATCTCATTTGAGAGGACTAAGATTCAGATTATAATTCAGTCGCTGTGTCCAGGCAGTTTTCCCCCATTCCAAGGACACCATCATGCTTACGCTTGGCGCTCTCCATTGGGAGGTAGAAAAGTAAGCCTCGACGTTCATCTCTATCTTGATGGTTGTCCACCTGGTCTCTTTGTTGCCTTCAAACAGCATTCCAAGGCACTACAGTTGGCCCAGTCCTCCAAGACTCTGACAACAGCAATTCTGTCGGCCCACTTTCAAAGGATTGTGAAACTGCCTGTACCACCTGCAACCCATTAAAAGGCCTTTCACTGTACTGTGTATGAGGCTTCTCCATCCTTTCCCCATCTCCTTGCGCCCATCACGGTTGTTCAGACCATCACCGACTGCTTTTCCAAGATGACCTCATCATACAGTATCTTTTTTTCACGGAATTCCTTTTGACTCCAACAAGGGCGATCAGTCTGCATCAGACCATGTCTTCCTGGGTTATGAGGGCATCATCAAGTCTCTCAGTCAATGGCCAGATGGAGCAGGCCAACTGAGACTGAGAGGTGGCATATCTTTTGTGTGGATGCGCGTTATGTGCGATAATGAGGAAATGGGAGGAGACCTTTGGCCTTTAGACAGTATGTTTTACGCCCACACCAGGAAGTGGCCAGATTGGCCACACTTGTGATGGCAATCTTGCCTTTCAGCTCTCTGGCTGCAATACCTTCAAGCCTTGTTCACATCTTTTTCTGATTCTTGTGTTTTTTCCCCTTGCTTGATTCCAGTATAGCACATTGGACACTGTTAGTTTCTAGCTTGTTAGTCTTCCTGGTTCTGTGTTCGTTACCTGCTTAGGTCAGCCGTATGCCACATTTTTACTTGTGTTCTGTTTTCTCTGTTTGTACTGTGTACTTTTTTGCATTGTTATTTGTAGCTGTACTTGGCCGCTGTACTGTTGCCTTTTGTTACTAGTCATGTATGTGTTTTACTTTTTATAGTTTGTGCTCAGTACTATGCTTCTTAAGGTTCAATTAGTAAACATAACACAAGCCCCTTTTAACACGGTCTATTCTAACTGGGATTTAGCCACCCTTTTTCCAGGTCATGTCTTGCAGTATGGGGATGAAATGGGGGCCGAGCAGTTCCACTTTCAGATATTGTAATAGACCGAGGACTCATGAGTGACAGGTGGCTGCTGTCACCAGTTTTGACTGCCTTTTCATTATTGAAAAAATAGCAGAGGAAATCACACACAAACAGTATCCATGTAACCTATAACATGAATAAATCTTGCTCAAAATGTTGAACAAACAATTTAGGTTATATGAGAGTCATAACAGTGAAACCTGTAAACAGCTGTGAATAGTGTGAGGGTGTCACAGTTTGGTGAGTCCAATTAAAAAATAAAAATAAATAAAAAATAAAACATAACAGTGACAGCAGTTGCCATAGCAACAAAAAAAACATTTTAGCAATATTGTTGCGGTTTCTGCAGTGATGTATCAGCTTCATGGTTATATTTTATTAGGGATTAACATTTATAATCAGATTAATCCTGGTTTTCAAATTTATTAATCATGATTAATCACCATGTTGCACTATGTCTGAAATATGTCCATTATACTCCCATATGACCCTAGTGAGGATAAGCGGCATAGGAAATAGATGGATGGATGGATAGTTAAGTTAATATCAGTTAATAGCAGATTATTTGAATCAGACATGAACCTTTTCATTATGAGCAATGAGGAGTTGCTTCAATAACACCTTGTCATTTAAGATGAATTCACATGTTTTGAGTGAATTTTCTGGGATGCGGTAAAATGTACTTGGCATTAATGGTTACAAAGTAAGTGACAAGAATATCCACTTATTGTTTTTATTTGCCTTTCTGTTTTTTTGTTGTTGTTGAAACCCAGAGTTACTTCTTGGGTAGTGATGAATGCGAAAGGCTGCCAGTTTGATACACATTTCTGAAATAGCCAATTTGCTCAATTTTCCTTTAACTATGTTATTATGAATAATTTATGATATTCATCTATCCTACTGCAATGCTAATAAAGATAGCAGTTAGACACATAAACACAAATGCACAGCAGCATATAAGCAGTACACTAAACATACTGAAATAGCATGCTAACACTATCTATTAGTGGCAATGCTGACAAGGCTAACTTAGCTCAGCAGTTAGTGAGCAGCTCGGTGGCTGAATCACAACATACTACAATATCACAAACAGCATTTAGCATTGAAAGAATGAGAAATAACCAGGTTACTCGGGTTTATAAGCTCACACTGTTGAACATCAAATGTTACGACAACTCTGTTTTTCAGCTTTTTTATTTGCAAATCTGACATGATCACTACTTCACTACTACTGGTCGAACGAGTAAACAAAACCAAAAAAAGAAAAGAATGCATTTTAAAAACAATGTTGAAATTCTGCATGGGACAAACGAGAATAGGCTATGGTTAATACATTCCCAGTTATATAATAATGAACAAATCTGTGATGACTATCACAGATTGTGGTGACAATACCCCACACATTTCGCTTTGACACAGGAAAAGCTCATTATGAACATAAATACATAGCAGTCCTTTTAAATGGGTTAATTAAGACAGTATCATTGTCAGCAGATGATACCATGAAAGCACCCATCAGTCTAATTAAAATGCTTAGAGACTTGTTTTTGCCTGCCTAATCGCACAACCATTATTGTCTTTTGTAGCTTTTCTGCTGAACACTTATTGGGTTATTGTGTAATTATTAAATCTCCTTGTGGTTATTACTGTTTCCAGAACACATTTTTCAAATTTAGTATACGGACTGACACTTTTATAACCCAATTCCAATTCTCTAAAAAACAAAAAACTGGCTGAAATATTGACAAACTTTGAAAAAGTTCAGATATTGTACAGGAGTATTTATGATTCCCAAATTCATTCACTGGCTTTTAATTGCTTTTGTATCAGAGGCCGATAGGTGTATACAATGTCAAAGGTATGTAGGTACAGAATAATATAATATATTAGGAACCACGTACGAAGTCAGTTTAAGATTGCAACATGCATACTGCAACACATTAAGAGGTGATAGTTGACCATAGGCAGTGTTTGATGCAGCTACTGTGCTGTATTGTACTGTTCTTCTAAAAAGCATTATCTGTAACGGATAGTCGTTTATATAGCTCGTCCCTACAATTTAAGCCCAACCATTTCTGGCGAAACCACACCCACTTTCGGTTTATGACCCACCCATTCCAAGTACAGATACGGATACAGATAATTGAGATGGGTGAGCAGATATAGATACAGATAGTGGTGTACTAGCTAATCCCTAATATATATTACAGACATATGAATAGTTGTTCTGCAAATCATGTTTTTTAGCACATAATTTTGACACAATACTAGCATGTAAAAACATAGAATTAGGTTTGCACTAAGTTTGTGCCAGGACTTTAGGCTATACAAAATTTATCACATGCCAATTGTGCAGCAACATGGAGATGATATGTTAACACAGCATATTGTAACTTACCTTGGAAAGAATATCAATGTGATGAGCCTTGAGCTGGTCCTTGACATTGTTTACCGCAGTTTTTCCTTTGGAGGGATTATATTTAAAGTATATCCACATATCAGTGAAGCGTTGTGTCTGTGCACCAAAAGTGCTGTCGTTGCTCGCATCACCAGCCACTGGTGTGTTGAGCTGGAAGTGCACTGCATGCTAAACTACGATACATTGTTGTGTTTTAGGAAGAAATGTAAGGCAAAGAGTGATACAGAGTACAGAGACGCCCCTCCCTATAAGCAGAAAATGCAGATGCTTAGGGCCCCACTATCCATTGGAGGCCCCATTTTGGCAAAGGATGTGCATCACTGCCATGAGGCATAGAGCACCAAGTCAGCCTGAGGCAGGAGAGAAAAAAAAAAGACAAGTCATCTGACACTACGCTAGTTGCCACAATGATTGACATGGTTGCAGAAACTGCAACTTCCACTGATGTTGTAATGGTGCAGCTGCTGCCTTTATACCTTTGCTGATAGCTTTTAATGGGTCAGAGATCACAGAGATGTGGTTTTGTAAACAAAAGGTATTCCAACTGCATGGTAATAAGGACACCTTCAATCAACAAATTTCTTGTGACTACATCCTTAAATTATACAGAAGCACATACTGTATGTTCAAAGCTTGGTATTTCTGCAATTCTTGTTGTGCTTCTTTCATATTTCTGTCCAACCGGTGCATTGTCCAATGTGTGAATGGATGGTAAAATACTAAAGTAAGTAATGCAGAACAAGAAACTGTGTGACCGCCACCAAATCTCCCTTCAGGGCCATCACCTCCTGCTGTCACACATCTCATTATACTGAATACATACATTGCTCATGAAAATACATTGTTCACACCTGTCTTCTTTTCCACAAAATGCACAGCATCTTTAAATGAATAAAACATCATTCAGTGCCACATTGCTGGAAATGATTTCCCTCAAACTCCGGGAGGAAAACAAAGTCCCTCCTACTGAGCAATTATCCCATCTGGGGTGGGTCTTTGCTTAGAAGCTCAAATGGCTAAATCTATCAGGTGGGAGACCACCTATGAGGTCAACCAAAACAGAGCGGTGCCTCAAAGGTTGACTACAATCTGTTACGTGATGATGGCTGACAAATCTCGCTTGACATCAGTTATATTTGGAATAATGAATGGTAAATTGGCTTTCTCTTGAATCAAGCTTTTTCCCTTAATGGTACTCAAAATACTTAAAAATGTCACCTCATTCATCTACTCATGATTCATGAGCAACTAACATTCAGTATCTTGTGCAAGGACACGGCATATAAAGTGGACTGTGTTACCATTTATACATATACACTCAGCCCTCATTTATCACAGTTAATTGGTTCTAGACTCGACGTGATACATGAATTCCCGCAAAGCAGGATTGAATTATTAAAATTTTACATTTTCGTAGTTAGGGTGCAGAAAACCTGTATACGATATTCAAAATCCGGTTACACCGGTAATACCCGTATAGTATTTGTATTACCCAATTTAGTCAATATAATCAGAAATTAAAAACATTATATATAAGATAACACATAAGCAGTTGCTTCTTTTCTTCTGGACAGCTTACTTCCTGCTGTAGTTATTGTCTCAATGATGATTTTACACTCGTATTACCCAATAAAGTAGATATGATTAGCGTAAATCAACAATTTAAGACATAAATAAAACTCCTGCCTGTGTTCCGTAGGGAACCTTAGTGGTGGGCGGACAGATGGCAGAAGACAAGAAGTGACATCCAGGTTCAAAGTTGAGTTTCAGCTTCTTGTGAGTTATGGCCCCAACTGTAGCCTGTGCTATTATGATGTGCTATTATTATCATGTTATTATTACAGTTCCTGTTGTGAAATGATTTAAACCTGCAATAAATGTCTGTTTGCATCTGGTGCCTGTCTGACCGAGCGGATTATTGACATCTAGTGGTCAATTTAGAACACTGCATCCAAAATTAAATTAAATTAAAATTACAATGCTTGGGCCAAAAATAAGTACAATTTGTTTAAATTAATAACAGGTTGTATTCATCCAACAATCGTTTATTCTGAATTAATTTTTTAAACATTTAAATGGAGTCAGGGCGAGATGTTTGAACCGCGATGTAGCGAGGGACAACTATAAAACAGAAAGCTGTGATGCAAAACTTCTGAAAATAACCAATTCAAACATGAATAATAATACATTATAGACAGTTCTGCGTTTACAAAAAGCTGCTCAACACAAAACCTACCAAAATAAAATCAGCAACAGTGCCAAAAAAGCAATATAGATTTTGCTATAATATTTTTGGTGTTCTATGTTCATAAGCTTTGGGCCGTGACCAAAAGAACGAGACTGCAGATACAACTGGCCTAAATGAGTGTCTTCCATTGAGTGGCTGGACTCATTGTAAGAGATCGGATGAGGCATTGGGAGGAGCCAGCCAAGGTGGGTTGAGCATCTAGTCTGAATTTTGGTTAAAAAACAGCTTCAGGAAGTAGTGGTGTGGACGAGCGAAGTGGAAGCTAATATTACATTTTGAAGTCTTATGCGATCTCGGACACATGTTAAGTTAGTTTGATCAAGTGTGGAATGACTACAGCTTCTGTTTGTACTGCTCAGGCTGCCATTAGGCTTATGAGGCTATTCAATTGTGATGCTGAAGAAGACAAATTTAGTGGTTTTAGTTTCGAAGAGTAAGAGGACAAGCCAAATGAAAAGCCAAATGATGAAACAAAAAAACACACTTGACTTCATACTTTGATGCTGGCTGAAAGGAAGTCTACAGCGCTGCTAAAGTCGATTCAGCCATGTTGTCATCCCATCATTATGGCTGAAATACTGTACCACTGAAGGAAATGTATGAATGGCTTTCATGCTGGCGAGAGCAGCTGATACCATACCCCCCACTGGGCATTCACATATTTGCATTGTATCCAGGGGCATAGTTAGCATTTTAAAGGTTGGGGGAAATATTTAATAATCTTTTTCAAATATATTCTCAACATTCCTATAATAATGAAGAAGCAGGTGACAGGCCTTTTCCATTTCAAATCCTCTGCAGCTTTATTAGCAAATCATATCAGTTGCATCAGTGCTCTGACGTGAATAATATTCGGTGGGTTGTGTGTAGTTGAAAAGCAAACATCTCTTCTCTTTGACCTAGTTGTTTGTGAGAGCTCTTTTGAGAGAAATGTCCCAATCAGATGAGAAGAGCCACTCTCTTTTGACATTGTGTGTTTTCAATCTACTGTGCCATGTACACAAGTATCTTGCAGTATCATGATGGGGGAAAAAACACATTTGAAGTTTTTCAGGTTTGAAATCCTTTCCTCCACATGCTTATCACCTAATTCAAATAGCCATGGGTGTCTCGGCATGTGAGTCTGACCTTCACTGTCTCTGTCACCCACAGGAAAAGATCACCTCTCATATATGTGGTTTCATATATTGTATTGACTAACATTATAGCATCATTGTGCTGACATATTCTCTGGAAACCATCCGTTCTGGGTGATATATTGCCTTGCATGCAAACCTCTCATTATTCTCAAATAACTTGTCTTGCCTCTCATCTATTTTACAACAGCAGATTTTTCCTTGACAAAAATAATAGAAACCAAGCCTAATTAATACAATATATTGTTATTAAAACTATTTGATTTTTCAACCAGGCTCAGAAATGGTCACATCCCTGTCTCCACGATACCAACACACTCATCAAAATCTTGAACATCACTACTGCTTTCTACCCTACTCCAAGTGTATTTACTAAGACACATATTCTGCCAATTATTATTATTATATGATATTATATATATATATTGATATATATATATATATATATACGTATATAAATATATATATATATGCCAATATATGCCAATTATTATATATATATATATAATAATTGGCAGGATATGTGTCTTAGTATATTATATATATATTATATATATTATATCATTATTATATATATATATACATATATATATATTTTTTTTTTCCATTCCTGCCATCCCCCTCACTATAGCAGTGTCTGACCACCCGTGCTACATGCACCATATGTCTTCTTCTCGGAGAAACATGCGGATCCTCTGTGATGTCCCCACTCTTGCGACCCAGAACATGAAGCCAAAATGTGCTGCTTTGTGGACTGCCATAGTGGGCAGATGCGCTGCAACCGGCAAACATCCGCTCCTGTGTGCACAGGACTTCAAACTCATCAACACCTTAACTTTGCATAGAAACACACTCACAGGTGTTGCTCATTTGAACGTCACAGTTGTCTGCCACCTCCTGGTGTAAATTTGTAACTATAACATTATATTTGTCTCTGTGGTGTGTTAAATTCAGAAATGCTACTTGGCTTTGAAAGGGTTAAAACTCAACATTTTAAAGGAACCTTTACTGTTATCAAATTAATTTTCAATAACACACAATGGAGCCAAAGAATGTTGAAAGGGCCGGTGTCAAGGTTGCTGCCTCATAGCCTTAGACATAGTCTTCCATCAAGGTAAAGGTACCGTTCATAATTTGATAATTTACCCTTTCCATTTGTCAATTATGATTATCTTTTTGAGTCAGAACATCTGGAATGGATAAATTACGCTAACCAAAGGTAAAGAGTAAAACATGAGTTCCAACACATACTATGACCTTCATTCAAATTGACCCTCTGATTAAAATCTGATTTTCAAGGATATTTTCAGTCCCCTTTACCGGGTCCAGTCCTGCGCGATGCACTTTTATCACGAGCGAGTGAGGTCAAAAATCTTACTCGATAAGGCGGCCAGCTGGGCAATCAGGTCAAAGGTGGATGACTGCAGCAGGGTGCGTCCTTTAAGTCTGTTTTTAAAAGCTTGGTTACAGTTAATCCCCTCTTGCACTCAGCAAACAAAACTGCAAGAGGGGAAAATGTTTACCTCAGAGAAGTTTACAGAAAGTAGACTTTCTCCAAGATATGCCACCTTTAAATTTCTACAAAATGCAAATAAGAAGTTTGGTCATATTACATTTTGACAAGCCTTTACTTTTATCAGTAAAATTTTGCATCTCACACTGTTGCCAACTCCTCAGTAAGAGAAGTAACTATTGGCTGCCCTGGAAGGCACTTGATCAGGGGTGTCAAACTCGTGCCATGGAAGGCCGAGACACTGCAGGTTATCTTTCCAGTCGGTCACTAATACAGGTGATTTTAATGATTAACCCTCCTTTGGTTTGAGGGAAGGAGCTCGTCATTGAAATCATCTGCTGGAGAAACTGGTTGGAAAGAAAACCTGCAGTGCTTTGGCCCTCTCTTGACACATGTGCACTAGATGATGTAATTTACTAATCTGCATATTATTTGCATATTGTGTAGAAACAGCGTAATTACTTACTGCTTGCTCTTCTGACTTCCACACAAGTAACGTTGGAAAGTTTGTCGGCTAGCCCAGCTGTATACTGTCCCATATTCACAAAAAAGTCTAATGTGAAATGCTGTTGGCATATTCACATGAATTTCTTTTGCTGGTAGGAACTCATGAGTCTCATACGAGCCATTGCTAGCAAGTAAACACAGGAGCAAAGCTTGGTGGAGGACAGAGAGCTTTGCTGGCTTACAGCCACCCCTGTATAAGGAAGTGTGCCCCATGTGACATCACAAAGGGGCAGTTTTACCACGCCTTTTGAAACCGAGCCTTTTGAGACATCCCAACCTTCTCTTAGGGCTCACTTCCAAATGCGAAAACCTCATTATCTGAAACTTTAGTATCATTAAACACGAGACTAACTATTATCAGAAAAGTGGAAAAAGCATACTAGGTCCCCTTTAGTTTAAAATTGCCTGTCATGTCATCAAAATTAATACATTTTAATATTTTATCTGTTGAGCCAGACAATGCAAACCCTGCACCACCACAAGTGAGCATGTCTTATGTTTTCAACTCAATGAATAATGAGTATTTTTGCACGGTCACACATGCAATGTTTTTTGAGTCAAGAACAATACATCAGACCAGGGTATGTTGGTATTGTTATTGATCCGAGCCTATCCTCAAAGCCACACCTTGAGGGTCTTCTTTGCACTAACTCAAGACTTAAATTGGGTTTCCTTTTTTAGTAACAAATCTAATTTGTCATTCATGGCAAGGAAACCCCTAATCACTGCAACATTTCTACCCTTATTGGATTACGGCAATCTGCTCTCTATGTAGTCGCCTGAACAGTTCTTGAGGATTGGAATGATTCTATATAAATGAATTCCTGTTCAACGTTATTTGGTGCAGTGCCAGAAAAGGAAAATGTATATTGTGTAAAAGTGCACAACAAACATCTACTCAATGTAATGGAAATGACATCAAGGACATTTCAAAACTATTAACTGTTCTGTAGTCAGTCATTTTTCATTTCGATCCATTAAATTCCCACACAAAATGAAAATACTAAAGTCGTACCAATTTACAAGACCATTCACACACCAATTCACCAACTACAGACCAGTATTTTCCATCCATTCATCCATCCATCTTCTATGCCATTTATGCTCACTAGGGTCGCGGGAATGTGCTGGAGCCTATCCCAGCTGACTTCAGCTGACACCCAGGACTAGTCGTCAGCCAATCGCTGGGCACATATAGACAAACAACCATTCACACTTCACCATTCAGTACCCGGAGAAAACCTACACACGCAGGGGGAGAACATGCAAACTCTACACAGAGATGCTCAAACGGAGAATCAAACCCAGGTCTGTGTCTTTGTGGCCTACATGCTAACCACTCATTTACCGTGCAGTGCACCAGTATTTTTACTTTGAGAATTTTTTACAAATTATTGCGAAATAAGTTAACAACGGATTATTAAGTAAGTTACTCTCGGTCAAACAATTTTCACAAAATCTATTTCAATTTGAAATCAATTTGAAATGTCCATTTCAATGTTATTGCATCAGGGTAGCTTTAAATTTTGTGGAAAGCTATTTATTTATGAGTAAACAATTCAGGAAGTTGATAGAACATACACAAACCTCATCATGTGTGGATATAGTTTGTGATGTAATTTGTGGTACTAGCACCAAAGATAGCTGTTTTATCTACAAATGACGTCTGTAATACCTCCAAGACTTAATTTTATATTATTTTCAAATGACACTACTGCATTTTCAACGTATAGTGGTATTTTAAAATGTTGTTTGATTCAAAACTGAATTTTGATAAAACCAAATTCATTTTGTAGTCAATAGATGAATGGTGGAGACCAGGTGTGTTCAAACGTTTTGCAAAGGGGGTCAGATTCGGTGAGGTGAAAACATGTGGTGGGGCAACCATTCAGCTTGACATTCTTTCATCCATTAACATTGTAAAGTAACACGGAAATATGTGACCAGGTACGTGAGATTCACTTGGTCTTGTCTTTACGCAGTTTTTGTGAGAATGTCTTGTCTCACAAGTAAGCTCAGCATTTTCTTAGCAAATATTCAAATCTCTTGGAACTGGTCTCTTGGTCTTTAGCCAGCCGGTCGTAGAAGTTCACGTAAGTGAGTTGTTGTTGCCGACTTTGACAGAAATGTAACTGGTCAAATCTCACAGCATTTCCATTGTGAAAGGCCAGCTTACCAATGAGAGTTTCTTCATAAATAATGAATCAATGCCAACAGTCTCTGTCTGCGCTGCTAAATGACCTTTTCCCACCATGCAACACGCACCCTGGACTGCGCAGCCAGCAGTGGGCCTACCTCGGCGGAGGGTGGATTGTGATAAACAGCTGATGCACCGCTCTGTAATTCTTTGCTAACAACACCGTTACACCACACCAGTCTGTTTTTTTGTTTTTTTTGGTATAGTATACAGTACAGCCAAATAAAGTTTCAAGTGCCTGCATTTTGATGAAGGTGGAAACACTATTGAATTTAAAAAAACAAAAAAACATAGCTCATAGCAAAATACCAAGGTGTGGCACTCTTTTCCGGTCGTCCATCCCATGGTTTTGCCGTCTTTGTCAACAAGTCTTCAATCAAGTTTAAATTGATGTTATACCTATTATTTGGCATTTTAAATTGTTTTCTGCATGGAAAACTATAATTGCTGGATATTAAAAGTACTTTGTGTTAACCTTTTTGGGTGTGTGGATGAGATAAACTGGATTTACATCGTTTTCTATGGGAAAAATACTTTCAGTTTTTGTACATTTCGGTTTTAGATGGACCCTTTGGAATGGAATAATCACAAAAACCGAAGTTCCAGTGTATTTGGAATTCAATTATTGAAAGGATTTAGTAAAGAATTAAGGTTTTTGTGGTTATTATTCAATCAATTACTCAATCTTCATGATGTAGAAATCTGACACCCAGACACGACTAATGACACATCTGCAGAAATTCAAATAACATTTTAAACCACCACCACATCATACCTTGTGCAATTTTTCAAACTTTATAAAAATCTATCTGGCTTATCATTATTAGTTTGACTTTGTGTAACTCACCTTATCGAAATGGACTTTTACAATTTTTATATTGAGAGATTAATAAGTGTAACAAAAACTGGATGTGACTTGAATCAGAAGTAGCTATTCATAAACTATGCTTTGGAAAAGGTTGCAATAAAATGTGAATTGTTGCAAATGTAATTAAGGGAACAACTGGTGAGGTTTTTAAAAGGTCAGAATAATTATAAGAACAACCTAAGGGAAAACGATAGAGGGTCAGGGATACACACAAATGAATGCGCTCACAGACTGTCAAAGCCTCCCAGTTGAGAACTATTTCTGCAGCATCACACAACAGCCAATTCTATGTATTCGTTCAGGGGTTAAACCTTTATATCTACCTCAGCTGTTTATTGAAGAAGAACTAATGATTATAATATTACTATTAATAATAATAATTAATAAATAAATAAGTAATAATAAGTATAATAAGTAGAACAATAATACAATAAAAACACAATACAAATAATAATAAGCGGTTAGTTCAAAATTGACTCATTTGAAAATGTGCTTTTAAATATGAACACATATTTCTAAACACTAAACGATGAACACAGAACAATGTTTAGATTGATTTAAGGATATCAAACTAACAAGGTCATGTCGATAGAAATAAACTCCACAAAATCTACTGGAGTTGAATTGATACAGCATATAAAATAGAACTGCACTCAAGCTTAATATTTTTAACTCACTTGCATTTTCTTAACTATCAAGCTCAGTGTCTTTTTGGCATATATTGTGTCATTAGTCATTTATGCCTCACAGTATATGCCTGAGCCTCATGTGGCTCCATTAAACTTTTCTAAATAATGTGCTTGCTGTCATATCTAGAAATGGAAAGAAGCGAGTCATCAAAACAAGCATTTATTTGCCAAGCTGGTCATTATTTTGCGCCCCCTTGCTGGGGATGTTCACCCTAATCTCAATTCTGGGAACCGATAGAGATATACTGATCCTTACAAATTGTATCCACTTGGAGACAGTCCTGTGGGCTTAGTGAGTCACAATTACAAGTCATCAAGTTATCCACAAGTTCCGTTCTTTTTTTTTATTATAATGTGTGCATCTGATTACACAAGCGACTGGTTGCCTGCATGCAGCAAAAGCCCCTCCTTCACTAAAAGTGCGACATGTTATCTGCATGCTCCCAAAACCGCATTGATGCTATACTCACCACGTACAGATCTCCAAATTTTGCACACATTTTGCAAGTAGATAGCATGTACATGGAAGGAAGTACCGCAGTTTGGGGCCGCCGCATACACAATACAGGCAGACTTGCTGACTGAAGGGGCGGTCACTGTGTATTACGAGCCAATCACAGAGGGTGAACAGTGAATATTGAATACATCAATACATTTAATAAACGTTATTCATAGCAACTATAGCACAGTGTACAAACACAAGGAGGATTTCCCTTCCAGATACGAATAATTGACAGTTGTACTTCATGTATACCACTCACAAAAAATAGGGATATGCACAACTGTTATGTTAGAAAACAGCAAGTTGTGCATTAAAGAGGACCGATTATTTTCATTTATCAACAATTTGTATTAAGTTGTGGACCCCGATAGAATCTCAGTGGATTTGGAACTGAAGGGTTCTAGTTGTGAACAATTGTGGACGGAAACCAATTGCAAGTTGGAGAGATGCGAGTTGGCTTTCTGACTAGTTTTCCTGACTCAGTCTGACATACCATATTTGTGCCTCCTCCAATTTTCTTGTTTTTTTCCCGCGTATTTCCAGTATGGTACATTGGTTGCTTTTAGTTGCACCCATGTTAATTACTGTATGTTGGCGTCTTACTGGCTTTGCGTGCCATAGACCAGGGTGAGTTTTTTTTTTTTAGTTTTCTTGAACTCTAATTGGGAACCAGCCACCAAAATTAAACAGTGAAAGTCAGACATTGCTTTTGAATTGTGGTTCAACAGAAATATACAAACAAAACAAAAGGATGAAACTGGTCTGGACTGGTTTTTGCACAAGATGCAACACCATAATCAAAACGACCATACTCGCCAGTTGGCATTTCTAGAGATGGTGTTCCATTTTCTTTGGACTCCTCTTCCATGTGTGACCGAGTAGCCATTTCATTACATAGCAATCTTTTTGTGGTGTGTTTTGGTCATTATCCTTTTGAAGGACCCATGACAATTGACTGCAACTGAGACCAAGCGTTCTAACACTGGGCACCACACCTTTTCCTGATACTCCTTGATAGTCTTGAGATTTTATTTTACGCTGCACAGATTCAAAACACCCTGTGACGGATGAAGAAAAAGCATTACTGAGCTTTCTCCAGATTTCACAGCGGCCGTTTCTCTGTTTGCTTCATTTTTTGTGGCTGTGAACATTGGGCTGCTATGATATTTCCAAAAAGCTCCAGGTTTGTGCCTTGTCAATATACATATATGGCAGATTTCAGTATTATCTAATATCTACAAATGCAAATACACTGTATCACATGCCACATAATAAACAATTTTGTTTATTCGCTGACTTTATCCTTGGCTCCATCCATAAATTTTGCACATACTGATGCTAACCAATGCCTTTGTCCTTCTCAACACAGCTTCTTGTCAGCCATTCGCAGAGGTTATACATAAAGGCTTCTAAAGGTCACAAAGTCAAGGCTTTGTTTTAAAAGCAGATTTTACCCTAGCATGACAGTTTTGGTTCAGTTCGGTTCATACATCATGTATGGTGTTCTTATAGTCAGAAACTGTGAAGGGTTCTAGGGGCGTACTAACACTAGGTAATTTGTACCCATCTGGAATCGGTTGAGTTTCTCCCTCCTTGGGTTGTGCTCATATCATGCATTCAAGCCACAGTCCATTTACTTGTCCTATTACTTCTGTTTCTTCTTACTTCTTACTTCTGCTGTTTCTTGCATTTTTTACGATTTACAGCCTTATTTGGAATCACTCAGATTAGTTATTTTAGTTTAGTTATTTTGTACAACACTGCCACTGTCATTAATTACCTGCAAGAGGGGTGAACGCCTTAACAAAATTACATGTTATATTCTGAGTCGTTGAGTATTGAGTCGTTGTTGTGTATTACTACAGTTTGTATGACTGCGATTTGGTACATACGCACAGATCAAAGGCAGAGCCCATTCCCTGGCCTGAAAGCAGGGCAAATTGTACAAATTGCTTAGAAAACCACCCTCTTGTTTACCAGGGAAGATTTCAATGCTGGGGGGCTATTAATATGCCAATACTTAATAGTATTAAATATTAATAAGCCAAAAACTTTTCACCATCTTTAATAATAAAGTCCAACTCTTCTTGAAGAGTTTCATTGCAGAACCTAATCTGCAGATTGAGGAGAGTATCTAATCAGAACCACTCTACCTCAACCACAAGATCAAACCGCCATTCTGTCCCGTATTGGGTCGTTGCCCTGACTTTGCTGATTTCTCGAATGACGAATGTTGAGCAATTCAAAGCTCTTAACACTGATCTCAAGACATCTGTGAGTGGGTGTAAACTGTGTGCATAGAAAAAACGATGCTCTTTGTGTTTGCCCACATCTGTTACAATTAGAACGTTTGAGAGAACAGATTTGTGTGGCGGAGTAGAAGTGACAGATTTAGTTATGTTGTCTTCCACATCCATAATGAAAGTTAAAGGGGACCTATCATGCTCAATTTTCAAACCCTTTGTACTGAATCATGGTCTCCTATAGAGCAAGCTACACACAATAACGGATGTGGATACAGATAATTTGGATAGGTGAATAGATAGACATACAGATACAGATAATGGTATACTTGCTGATCCCAAATATTAATCATAATATTTAGTGTGGATACCATTATTTTCATGCCCTGCCTTAACTCTCTTGGGCACGAAAGTCACTCGAGCTTCACAAATTGCCTCTCGTTCCACTCCTCCATGACGACATCACAATCTGGAGTGTGATACCAAACAGAAGGTGGACGACCTCTGTTTAAATGCCTCATAGATGCTGAATGGGCTTTAGGTCTTCGTTAGCAAGGCAGTGGTCATGTTGGAGTTGTGTTTAAGCACGTAATGTTGTAATAGTGCCATTCGGCCTAGTTTCCAAAGGGAGGGGATCATGCTCTGCTTCAGTATACGAGAGTATGTACATGTTGGCCTTCATGTCTCCCTCAATGAACTATAGCTCCCCAGTGCCGGCAGCACTTATGCAGCCCCAGACCATGACACCTCCCACCACCATGCTTGACTGGAGGCAAGACATACTTGTCTTTGCACTCCTCAACCAGTTCAACCTCTGCAACAATACTGGCTGCACCCATATATCTATTTTCCTACACAATCTCTGGATATGACGCTGAGCACATGAACTCATCTTCTTTGGTCGACCAGGGCCAGGCCTGTTCTGAGTGGAACCTGCACTGTATGGTCTTGGCCATTATGGGTCTTCTTTTAGCCTCAGCTATCTTTACGTAGAGCATAAATTTTTCTTTTTTTTTTTTTTTTTGTTCTTTGACATGTTGAACTTCCAATGACGTGTATGCAAGAGTTTTAGAGATACAACAACAAATGTAACACATTGGACATTTTCACTTAGGAGTGTACTCACTTTTGTTGCAATTATGATGTCTCGTCAAGATTAGTTTTGAGATTGAGTTTGAGGTAGGGTTCTCCATAGACATAACATAATGCCCAATGGCACTCTAATAATAGTTATGCATATTCCTGGGCCACACTAAAGATCGGTACAATACTTTAACTTAGAATTTCATGACAAGCCCTGCATTTTGCATCTTGCAGTTGTTTACTAACAAAGAACTGCAACCTGACAGCCCCTTCTATGAGTACCATGTCATGTTTCCTGTAGAGAAATGCCATTTTCACCTGTTTTTTTCACTCTATTAGAAAAGGTTTCTCCAAAATTGAACAATGATAGTAATTTTTCTCTGTGGCACTGACAGTTCATTATTTCCCCAGTTGAGGCCCTTTTTGAGGGATGGTGGACGTTAACCTTGAGTAGTGTGGAAAGAGTGTTTTCCCCCTTCCTGATTTCTTTTTTTTTTTGCATGTTTGTCAAACTTATATGTTGCAGATTATCAAACAAATTTAAATATTAGTCAGTGACAGCACAACTGAACATGAAATGCAGTTTTTAAATGAAACGTATTATTAAGGGAGAAAAAAACTAACCTACACAGGGCAATGTTGTTTTGGATTTGTTTTTCTCACTTTACACTGTCCGTTTTCTCCCCTAACACTTTTTCACACCACTATATGTCTGATACTTGCTGGATGTGTTATACTTCTCTGCCCATCCAACAACTCTCTACTAATTGGATGGGGATATATACTTTAATTCGGGTGTTAATGGCAGTGTACATTGACCAGTGATTATATAAAGTCATGTATCCCCTGGCTATCCCCCCTTCCGACTCTGACCACTCAGAGTATAGAGTGTAGCTCATTTGACCCCCAATTTATGTATATGTGCTAAGTTTTTATTGAGGTTTTCCTGATGAGTTTAAAGGGGAACTACACTTTTTGTCATGACTGGCACCAAACACATTGCAGGCTCATCTCCAATCGACTGATCGGCTCATTCTGACATGATCTCGTCGTCCTCCCCAGGATGCCGTCGAGCCCTGCCAGAGAGGAGAGTTGAAAACTCAATGAAAGGGAAACTCAACCAGACATTCCCAGCACACCCTTACTATACATTTGGGTCTCCCAAGTCTTCCCGAGCAATCTAATCCAACTCATCACTAGGTGGTAGTCAGTTGATAGTTCAGCCCCAGAACATGTAGACCTCCAGCTTATGGTGTCCTGGTGCCAAGTGCACTTGTGGACATCCTTGTGTTTGAACGTGGTGTTGGTTATTGACAAACTGTGGTCCACACAGAAGTCCATGTCTCAACCTCTCGTACAACCTCGGCCTCGTTCCCCACCAGAGAAGTTGCATTTTCCAAGAACCAGATTTGGCCGCTGAAGACCAGGTCATCCAGGTGCAGCACATTGGCCTGGACCCTAATTCTTGGCTCTGCAGTTGGTGTGTCTTGATTCATTTACTAGGGATTTATTGACTTTGTCTACTAGACAAAGTCATTGGCATGACTTTATTGAATCACAACATTCCATGCTAAATAGCGCTTTCTTTTTACATTTACAGTTTACGTGCTTGAGTGCTATCAAACATCCCCAGCCACATTATACTCTTCCCAGCTTCCCAGCTGTGGGGATGTTGCAGCTTTTGCAGTAGGATTCTGTTCCTTGCTGTGCCAGTTGTAATTCTCTGCCAACTTTTCCCAGTTCCAACCCCCAGCAGACCCCAACATGACTTCTCTTCCAAGCACATAACTTACTGCTAGGACCAATATTATACACCACATAGCATAGCATACACCATGCGAAATGATGGAACAATATCCTCCATAAACACAACATATATTCACTCGGTCCATTTTAATAAGGTGGTGTTTAAATTTGCAGTTGAATACTGTTGTCCAACTAATGCAGTTTGTGCACTTTGGATTGGGATATGCAGCTATCACTGACGCAATACTGATTTGACAATATGACAGTTTCACAATACGCCTTAAGCTACTCCAAATTAGAGCTGTCTTGGACCCTAGATTTTCATAGGTGAATCTGTTTTGTTAGAGTTTGTACATAGTCAAATAAACATCAGATGTTGTTGCTGTTTAGCCATGATTTTGGTAAAAATCAAGACTTTACAGTCCAAATGTTTCTTACTGCGAGGATGTGGAGTCATAATCCATCCATTTTATTTGGCAAAGAAAGCACATTAGCGAGGAAATTGGTTAGAAGAGGTCTTTTCAGTGTTAGCTTGAGCCTAGCTTGTATTCTTCCGTGCCTTCTGCCCAGGTGGGAGGTTTGTTTGACTCCAGTACTCTCAAGATCTGTTTGGGATCACTTGGAAATTTGAGATAAATCTGAGATATGGCTTTTTCTTGGTAATCCTGCCATGGAGTCTGAAGTCCTGAAGTCGCCACTTCACTGTTGATACTGACACTGGTGTTTGACGGGTACTATTTAGTGCAGCTGCCAGGTGACAACCTGTGAGGCGTCTTTGTCTTAAACTACACACTCTCAGATATTTGTCTTCTTGCACAGTTGTGCATTAGGGCCTCCCACTCCCTTTTCTGTCCTTGTTAGACCCAGTTTGTGCTGCTTTCTGAAGGGAGTAGTTAACAGCATGGTAAGAGACTTTTTAGATGGGTTTTCTAATAATCTATTAGCCTTATAAAATGATTAACTTGGATTAGCAGCCATACCTGGAGATTGATGCAGAGGACTGACAGTTGTTGATAGTAGGCCTCTGTGCAAAAATGTCGATCATTCTTTGAAAATCATCTGATAGGACTTTATGAAATGGAAAAAAATGTTCGTGAAATGCATGAAAATATTTTTCTTTGGAAAACAATGAAATTTGCAATCCCAAACTTTTGAGTGGTAGTATATATATAACTACTATAATAACTACTGGGCTTCGCTGTGTAAGCATAGGTCTTCTGTTAAACACATGTTGTTTTCAATTCTTCCTTAACGCAAATGAGGGACGCAAAAAAATATTTCGAGGAAATCAGGCTCTTTATAACAAAAACAGACATTCTTTGTAAAAAAAATGCACCAGCTACAACCGTGGGCACCCTTATGTAGTTACAACAGTACAATCTTGATCACATGACATTTTCATATGATTTGCGGGCGAGATTGATAGTCAAAACAGACTCCTCCAAATCGAAATGTCAAATATTCCATGACACCGCAACACCATATGCAATACAACTGACTTTGATGATACAATTGATGATGCTTGACGATGTATTACAATACGATAGCGTTCACTCCCATTATGATGAGATATTTTAACCAAGATTGCTTGAAAATGTGGTCTTTTGGTCCTTTTTTTCCATTTGGTTCTGACAGAGCACCAACTCATGTGGGCATGTGTGTGACATATGCCAACTGATCCAACTGTGATCCCTGATGCCTTAAGAGTTTCACAGGATATTCAGTTGACACCTCTGGGATTTAACTCAATGGCGAACGCTCTCGACTCACATTTTGCAGAACTGTTTCGAGCCTATGGAGGTTACATGAGCATATTTTTGTATTGCCGGTTTCCCGATAGAACTATATGGAAAACAAACTGTGGAAATTGTGGATTGTACAATTCAGAATTTTTGGAGAAAAAACAGTCTTAAACAAAAATGAGAATGTGTAAAAAGTGGTATACATACTTTCCGGTTACACTGTAACTTTAAGCATTTTCAAAATAAATTAAACCATTACCATTACCAATCCCGAATGAGGGTGTTTATATTTCCGTGATTTCTTAATAGCAAAATTAAAGCCCTCATGAAAACCAAAATCAACTTGTTTCTATATTTTGCTAAATACCTTCATATTTTATGAACTAACACCTAATGGATAAACAGGACTGCATTTAGGTGAGCAAACTTGCATTTCATATTTTTCCTTCACACAGCAAAATTACATTTTATGTTAACCAGAGCGAAACATCTTTTGGCTTTTCATATTCATAACAGATGATTGGCACAGGCTACGTGGTTCAAATCGTGAGGTGAACATTGACAGGCAGAAGCTAAAGTTAGATTTGGTGCGATCTTGTGCAGGACTATCAAAAGGTTTTCCCAGAATCATATAACTGAACAAACTGCTTTGTGGTAGAAGAGAGAGTAGGCAGAAAATGTTTTATATCCCCTTAGAGCAAATGTGAGTGCCAAAGCTCTTCGTGTTTTCATATCATTAGAGTATTTGAAGAAGACAACTGTGACAGGATTATTTGATAAACAAATCGATGGGACTTTAAGTCTGATGTCAAGTATCCCAGATTTCTTTGGTTTTAAGTGCTGGTTGCAACAAGAATTTGCATCACAATAGCCTCCCTCATGAGGCTCAAACAAATAGACTCATTAGAATTCCAGTGGTAAGAGCCAATTTAGAGAGTGATCATGTGGGGAGATGCTGTTTAAAATCAACACTTCATGCAGAATTCATAAGGCTTTCTAAACCAGTTGGGGGAGTGTGGTGGAATGGAGTATAATCCATGAAGGTATTTTAGCAGGTCTGTATGGCAGACATACAGACCTAAATGGTTGGATGATTTTAGATGCAGTTAAACAGAGGATGGAGGTTTGGGGGTAAGGTTATAATTTGTGAAGTGTGGTTAGGGTCTGGAAGATTCATGACAGGATAAAAGTACATACCCCATTTGCAAGGACACGATAATCTTTGTCAGTTTGACATCCATTACAAACACACAAACTGGGTTACCAGAGACAAGCTCTCCCTTGTCATTAATTGTGAATTATTGATGTGCGCGATGTGGGAATTAATTAGTGTGTGACAAGACTGTGCTAGAACTTAATACAAATATTTACCACGGTTTGTGGGGTTATGAATGGGGTCCTGATTCTGGTTCCTGATTCACTACCAGCAAAACGTAGACAGTATTGAACACTGGATTGTTTCATTAACATGCACACAAATATAGCTGAATAATAAATATAGCAACTTCTGATCGGTCCATGTCATTTCAGACGTAATGTACAGTCACTCATATTTGTGATGTTGCTCGTGTTTATCATAGCCGAATGATAAAGACATACTGGTTGATATGATTTCCGAACATGTTTGTGAGTCACATGCGCAGTATAACAAATAAGCAACATTTTACTGCAGCAGTTCATAAAATAAACATTAAAGTGACCTGTATTAATATGATCATAACTCTATGCAGTTAAATTTGTGGTGAGGACATACAAACTCCACGCAGAGATATCAGAGTCATAATTACAACACTGTAGTTGAGGTTCATTTGGTTAAATAACTGTTTTTTTTCCCCTTTAAATATTTCAATGCTTCTCAATAAAGTAGTCTGGTATACTTATTTCAAGGTAATTGACACTTGAATTTGTTACTGCCGTGCTTCAGTAAATGCAGGAACAGTTTTTATCGAGCTGAAACCTGCATTTCTGCATCTTTTCCGGCACACTTCAAGAATCTTAAGTCAAGTAACTGTCAGCATTTTCCACAGTGGCGAGGAAATAACCTCTCTTCTACTTTCTGAATGATGCAAATTAGCATCCAAGTTCCAAAGCATCATATCATAAACCCAAAGTGGTTTTGACATTAGGAAGTGTTCCATGAAAACTGCAATAGTCATCATTCTCTAATATAAATTATACAATTAATTAATTGCAACTTCAAAAGAACGCCTCAAATTATTATTAAGCAATAATGGATGACACAGGATGATGTCTAAATTACCCGGCATGCAAAATGTAAAACAACACAAGGCAAAGAGCAGGGAATCCAAACTGTGAGTCAGGCAGTGTGTAGTGTAGCGATTAGATGGATGGAACAAGCTGGATCCGAGCCATGGAAGGCCCGCTAGGTGAGAGAGCTGCAGGACTATTACGAGAGGTGGGCCTCAACTAATTGAGTGATGTAGAACAAATTTATACACTAAGCTCCAGAGGCTGGAGGTGTTCGCATAAGGGACATGACAAGCAGAAACATGATTATGAAACACAGTATTACTTTGGCAAGTAGAACTATTTTATTACTCTGTTTTCTGGAATACTGGTGGAACACATGGCAGTGAAAAAAGGAAAGAATGGAACAGTTATTGTCTATAATCTAGTCCATAAACTGTATTTCCTTTTTGCTCCATTGTTTGTTCATGCTGTCCGGCATTGTTAATTGTGTCAACTTAACCATCATCAATGGCTGTTCTAATCATGGTCTAAAAATACACTCAAATGGCTCATTGTTCATTTTTAGCACAGCCAGTCTGTGATAATGTTGATTGATGTCATCGACATACTTAATATGATTTGTGAGTTGCACTTTTTCAAACGACAGAAGGGTTTGATTGACAGGTAGACCCAGCAGGGGGTTGTCCTTCAACATGGATCGTTAATGCCTTCAAAGAATGTAGACTTTTGCTTTTCATGCAGTTGTATAAATGAAGCAAATGTAGATGAAGGCAGCACATCCAAATATAAGCTTTTTAAATGTTGTTGACCATAATCGTCAACAATGATTGTGGCTAAAAGAGTTCAACTTAATCTCCCTCATGGAAATTAACATTTCATGTTATTGTCATAAGATACTACATTCAAACCTGCCTGTCAGGTTAGAAGACAGTCTAGCATAAAATTTCACTGAAGAAAAACACAGACCCCATACCGGAATATGCAGCTTGAAATAACTTTTGACCTTTTAGTGTCTGAACAAAGGCAGCTATGGTCAAAGTTAGTGATGCAAGGTCGCAAAAGACAAGACAACCGCGATTGTTCTGCTTTCGGGTTTTTACGCTCCAATGGAGGGTGCGGAATCTTACCAAAGCTCACATCCATCATTCTCACCTCATCATCCTCCATGCTTCCTTTAGTCTGCTGTCGCCCACAGGATACCCTGCTTCCTCTGGCTCAAGTCTTTACTTATTTTTTTATGCAATTTTGAAACCACCTTCTTAATAAATACTTTTTGTACTATATATATTATCTAAACTGTAAATATTCACTTTTACTTTAGTAAGAGTTTTGGAGTGTAGCTGACAATACAATGACAATTGTAACTGCTTTCTAACTAAACCAAAGACCATCCCACAGCCATTAACTTACGCTATTGAATCGACAGCAGCGGTGAGTGACTGCATCCACCGCATTGAGGCCCATGACAAGTTTGAAGAATATTAAGATGGGCAGCGTGCAGCAGTGAGTGCCTACATTGCTTGACAAGCAGACCCATAAGTACAAAAAATAAAATTGGCTGTGCTGTAAGTGTATAAAATAATACTGACACAAGAGACTCAAGATGAATTATCACAAAACAAAAACGCACCTGATCTGTAGTGATGGAAGGGATATACATATTTAGCAGTTGAATTGGCATGACATACATTTGTGATAATTGAAGGACTTTATTAGCTTTACAGCCATTTCAGGTAAGGTAACATCAGGTTTTTTTTTCTTCATACTTGGCAAAGTTAAAGTGTGTCAAAGACGTCCTAGTTGCAGAATACAGTTGATCAGACTCCAGTGCACATCGCTACAGGCTGAAATAGCTTCTATGCTGTGAACTGTTTGCTCACAATGGGCCACTGCAAACCCATTACGTTTCTGTGGTGCATCACAAATCTGTCCATTCACCCGCACAATATCATACAAACTTCAGAAGGGAAACAAATACCCTGTACGTGTTAAGATGGAGGGAGTCTCTGGGCTGCTTCAGTGTGCTTCAATGGACAGTGCACCCCTCTATGGATACCCCAATGTTTTTACAAACTACAAAGTTGTAAGCATATACATATACAGTATCATAATATCTTCAAACAAAAAAATGAAATGAATCTAAATATCTAATAAAAATAAATTCTGGATAATCTGTGTTGAAAATGTATTTTCATTTTGAACATTGAACATTTCACATTTAAAATTGCTGAATTTGCACATTTTCCAATCGATCAAATACAGGGCAACAAAGTGAGGCGAGGTCAGAAGCACAGCTTCTGAATGCGCAATGCCTACAAAATGGAATGTGTGGAGCAAATATAATATTTTCACACAGTATTCACCATGCATTTTTACAGCCTGTGTAATTGACTTCAATGTAAGTGTGTGACATAATTATTCAGTCAATTAGTGTGTATGCTTTCTTTTCATTATTACTTTACTACCTACCTACAGGCTCAAAGTGTCTTGGTCCTTAGCAATGTGTCCAATCAGAACCTGACATATTTGCCAAACACTGCCATGCTGTCATATTTAAAGTCTTCCTCACTTTAATTTCAACCGTCCTTCATCCAAGCATTGCATAAGTTATTGAGCCATCTCCAATCCACTCTTGTGATTGTGACTGATCTTTCCTGGTTGAAAGGCTTTAATAGCAACCAAAGACTCCAGGGCTCGATTGAAATGATCTAAAGTGTGTGGTCTAAAGCACAAAGCGTATTTGACGACAGGGTGTAATTTGATTAATGAGGCACACACCAGGCCAAAGTAATGCTGTGACCAAATGAGTACATGGTGTCTTTTTAAATAATCATTTCTCATACCTCGAAGAAATGCATTCCCATTACAATGCATTACACATTGCTACTTCAATGTTTTATTTCCAAGTTCATAATGAATTTGTTGCATTATGTTTTACATTAGTTAAAAAAAATACCTCTTGTGACATCTATAACAATTTTATTTGCGCAAACTATATCCTCAAGCATACGATAACGGCAACATTTTTACTCATCATTTCCAGCATCTTATTATATTGCTTTGCAGAGCAGAGGGGAGTGTTAACTATGAAACGCTCACCTCTAGAGGAAAGCTATGAAGTAAATAAAGCAGCAGGATAGATTGATTTTTTGATTTGCGGGTCAATGATGCATGGTTGCATAGGCAGGTGCAAGTGCACAGCATAAAAGGAAATGGGAGCTTTCTCATGTTTGTTCTATTTAAGGTTTCTAGGAGTATGGTCTTAAACATGCACTATTAAAGTGCCTTGAGATAATATTTGCTCTGAATTGGTTTCATATCAATAAAACTGAAACTATAATACATATACCAGGTCCTAGGTGACCAGCCAGACAAAGAGTGATTCAGAAGGCCATAACATTTGCACTCATCGTTTCTAACGAGTATCTGGCTCACCCTTGGTTCAAAGTCTCATCGAGCTTTGCTTTGCTCGGTTTCAATGAATGTCTGTTTGTTACCTCAACATATTTCAATGTCAACGCTTTAGAAGTCAGCTCTAAGAAAAAGGCTGATACAGTATTAAGACATTTTCACGAGGTATTGGGGATAAATTATAACGTATACAGGTATATATCATGCTATGAAGAGAGGTTACCTGGAAGCTTATTTGTATTTCGGTTTTGCAGGGCCCCATGCATGGCACTTTCAAATAGCCTTGCTGACCCACTTGATGGACAATGGGTGGGACACTGGGAAAATGTACCACTCCAGATCACAGTCAGAAGACACCACCATGCAGTTCTATGCAAGTAATATTTTTTAAAATGCTTGTTAAATGCATGCAAAACACCCTGAAAAGTGTAACTTTGTAGCACACCGGCAGCCACCAGCTGGCTACAGTATGTGTGGCTTTAATTAGAATCCCAGAAAACATACAGTAATTATTATATCATTAAAATTATACAATTATTAAATTATATCATTACTGGTCTGTACCAGTAACATGCTGACATAATTGTCTGTTAGTACTTTTGCCTGCTCTCTGAAAAGATTTTAGCCTTCTTGCAGAGATTGGCGACTGAAATTGGAAACATTTCATTTTCATTAGCAACAAGACCATCATCATCTTACAACTGCTCCATAGACAATATATAATACACAAACAAATGTGAGTCCAGAGGAGTTCAAGGAACATAGGTAATCTGAATTAGAAGAGCAACCGTAAGAGATATTTTTTTAGCTGCCTAAAGCTCGCCACAAGACTGGCCTCGGGCCAGGCAACAGTAATTATATTGGCTCCCGAAGAAGAAGCTGTCTTGAAAGCTAGAGTAAAAGGGCTGTCAAATGAGAGAGTCGAAAGACAATTACATGTATAAACCCACACCTGAGCCTTCCCGAAGCATAATACTGTATACTCTGAGTGTCTTGGTATACAAGCACTTCACTTAAAATCACACAAAAATTATATATATATATATATATATGTGTATATATATACGTATATACAGTATATATATATATATATATATATATATATATATATATATGACTTATGACATATGTTCTAGAACATTCATTCTGCATTATAATTGCTGGAACACGTCCACATGGTAATCTTTTCATTGCTTGATGGGGCCCTTATGCATTGCTGCATTTTTTTTTGTCAGATTACATTGATGCCAGCTTTATTGTCTGACAGATATACAGTAGGTGAATGATTACAGTCCAACTGTAGCTCATGCCCTGGTTAGCATGTTTTTTGGTCTACTCAGCAATTTAACGTCAAAATTTTGCATCTGTTTGTGAACATTCTCCGGTTTGTGTTCAGAATGGTGCACATCTTGTCGTGTTATTAATACAGTGTCAGTACAACTGTGGTCTTAAAGTATTTTATGAGAAAATGTCATTGTTGGCAGCCTATGAGCACATCTATGATGTCATCAGCGGTTGACACTGTAGTTCTTTGCTACCTACACAGTTAAACCACAAGTCTCTGCATTTCTTTAGCTCATGGCTGCAAAATGACTCACAATGAATCCAAAGAGAGTGCCCGCACTATGATAAAGAAGTTGAAAAACATTATTTAATTCAAGAAATAACTCTTAGAACGACAGCTGGGATAGGCTCCAGCACCCCCGCGACCCTTGTGAGAAAAAGCGGAAGAAAATGAATGAATGAATGAACTCTTAGAACGAAGGTGATGCCCGTGTGTATCTTGCTGCCCCACTGTCATCTTTGTCAACAACCACGTCTTCAGTCAAGGTAAAATTAGAAATTTTTATTTATCCCTTTCATTTGTCATGTATGTAAATGAAAAAAATGCTGCACATAAAATTATAAATGGATAAAATGTGTTTTATGTTAAAGGGGACCTATGATGCATTTTTTTTGTTGTCCACTCGTATAGAACAGCTACAGACAATAACCGCACAGTAAACTTTTTAGATTTTGCAGAATCTGCACCTACTCTAGCTGTATTTCCTTGGATTTGTGCTTCCCGCCAAAATGGTCTGATTTAATTTATTCCACCCACAGCCTGGCACGCCCATTCCGCTGTGAATGGTCACCCACCCAAAGTTCTTCTTAATTACAAACGAACCGCACTTTCTAATATAGTGTGTATAGGAGTTGATGATAAGTAATAATAGTCTTTGGAGAGCTAATTGAAAAGAGTTTAGGACCTACTAGCAGCTCATCTACCATGTACTCTAAACTCAGAGTGGTAACGTAGCACCGTTGGCGTGGTGGAGCTCAGGAGAAGCCGGACGTGTGGCAACCTCACCTGCCCGAGGTATAGTGCTCATTGTCGGACACAGTTTGTTCGAAGCACCATTGGTGTGGTGGAGCTCGGAAGCTGGATGTGAGGATGGGCGCACAGCATGTCCGAAATTAATGCACCTTTCCCTAACCTCTTTTTTTGAGAAAATTCGGACTGTCCGGTCTCTACTTCCGGATCGGATTCGGGACATAACACATATAAGACAACAGCGTTTATTAGCAACTCCTAAACTGTTTTTCAACTCCTATATAGTTGGGTTCGGCAGCTAGCAGCACAACACCGGGTGTCCTTCCAAGCACTTGGGAGTGTGATCAACCACAGAAGAGTGAGTGTGCCTTGAGGCAGGCCATGGGTGGAATAAATTCAAACAAACCGTTTTCGCAGGAAGCACAAAATCCAAAGAAATGCAGCTGGAATAGGTGCGAATGCTAGAAGATATAGAAAGCTGTCTGTGCTGGTTATCATGTGTAGCTGCTCTATAGGATCCACAACTCAATACAACAGGGTCGAAAAGCATAATAGATCCCTTTTAAGGAAACTGGTACTTCATTTACCAAAAAATAATCAGTGCTGTCATTGACTGAGATCTTGTAGCACTCCTCCATAAAGCACAAGACTCGAAAAAGGCACATGAACAGAATAGTATGAAGTTTTCCAGTGAATACCTGAATGATTCAGGTAAGGCTTGGGAGGATAGGATGACCTAAATTAAAGTCTGAATGAAAGAATGAATCCAGAGTCCAATCCAGTCCAATTTCAAGGAATCGCTGTGCCAGATTAGTCACATTGAGTTTGTAGTCATGGGCGTTTCTTGTCCAGTCCTGTACCGAGGCAGAATGATGCATCAGTTTTGCCCTCTTTGGAAGTTTTAGCAGCGAGCACTGATGTTCACTCGTGCTTCTGCTGTCAACTTTTGCTCCTGGCATACTGTAACTTGGTCTTGGTCAAGTAAATAAGTAAGAGCAGGGATAGGTGGTCAGACTGGCCCATGTGTGGTAGTGGCTTAGACTTGCAGCCAGTCTTCATGTTGCAGTACACTTGGCCCAAAGTGTTACCTCCTCCGCTTGCACCTGATGTGCTAGTGGAATTTAGGGAGTTGCGTAACCACTCTTTGCTACTCTGACGGCAGGGCTCAGCTCTTGCAAGCCACTCTCAGGAGATTCCAAAGGTGTTTCAGGACCCTAGGGCGGTACTTTTGCAGCTTACAGTACATGGTGTCCCGTTGGGACAGGAGGCTGAGGCTCCATTTGCTTTCCAGACAACTTGGCTGATTTTCGGGAGAGCAGGGTTGAAAAGAAAGGATGGTGGTGCTGGGGCAGGAACATACCCAGGTTATGACAGAGGTGTTGGCTTTTACTTTGCCACTGTACTGCTCCCTAATGTGACTCTTCAGCTGAGTAATCTCCAGGTTCCAGCTTCTCTTGACTCACATGCCAAAGGGTTTTTTGAATAAGTTTGTCTTCTCTTTCTGCTTCCGTCTGTTTGGAATGTGCTCTGTCCATCGCAGACGGGCAAGGTTGTCCTTCACCTTCTCCCACAGTGGCTTCAGGCCCTCCTCTTAGCTCTTCTTCCTTCACTGTTTCAGGAAACAATTATTCAGTCTCTCTATCCCTCCTGTCCTGAAATTAGATTTCAAAGTTAATGCAATTAATGGGAATTAATTCTAAATGTTATTCTACTCAGGTGATCTGGTTCCTAGGTTCCTATCCCACCCTGAACGGGTCACCAGTCACTCACAGGGCATATACATAACCTTTCACTGTTTTCGTTATGTGGGAGGAAACTACAATACCCAGAGAAAACCCCCACAAATACGGGGACAACATGCACACTTCTCACAGAACCCAGAAATGTAATGACAGTCTAAATAATCAAAAGGACCATGGCATCAATTATTTCACATTTTAATTAGTTATTCATATTCTATTTTTTACCTTCCATAATCATAAAACATGCATGTTATTCAAAAGAGCTTTTTGAGCTCCTTTTTTCAATTAAACATTTAGGGTTTGAGAGAGGAAATGCACCATTCCATTAAAATACCTAATTAAATACACTTATGACAGCATAAGTGAGCCCTTCTTTTAATCAAGTATCACATTTCATTGTACTCGTTGCAACATGAAAATGGAACATAAATTGAATTATCCTTGACTTTGCTGTTGCATATTAATGATGCTTTGAAGTAGGAAGAGAACGATCTCAGTTGAGTGAAGGGCACCTGGGTGATTGCATAAAAATGTTTGGATTACTCACCTTTGCACACACGTTAAGGAATGTGGTGCTAAATATATCATAAAATATGCATATTATTTGTATTTACAAAAAACATGCTGAAGATGTACAGTAATCAAACGTATACACGAGTATACTAACAGCAATGCATACTTGTCTAACCTTTTCTCACAACTAATTAAATTTCACTCTCATGGTTTTAAAAAAAATGTATGAATTAACAATACTTGTTGAAACGACCCATTATTAGTCTAATTGTATTCATATTTTTAGTATTATGTAGTATGTGTCTAAATTAATCATTTTTAAGCATTAAAATGGCGAAATGAGCTAAAATACAAAATATAGGGCTTTCAGAAGATACATTCAGACTTTGCGAGGATATGTATTATTCTATACCGGTCACTAGGTGTCAGTAATGTTACTGTAATGTTTAGTCAGACACACAACCATCAGAACAACAGGTTATGGCAGGTTTGAAATAACTCACAACCGGCCCGGTAATCCCTACTGTTGTGGGCTATAACCCACGCCAAGTGAAGACTTAACTTGACATGACTTCCTGTCTGACCCCTACTCAGCTCCCCAAGCAGCGGAACACATTTAGAGCAACACACACAAGTACGAGGATAATTTATTGTTATTCTTATTCTTATTTTGTTTACTATATTGGGTAATACGAGTGTAAAGGTGACTATAGTGGTGTTAGTTCATGTCTAACGGGCTCTAATGTAAAAATAAATGGTATTTACAAGGTTGTAAACATGTTTTCTTTGCTCCAGCTGTGAAAATATTTGACTTATAAATAAGGAAATTCTACTTAAATTCAGTTCTCACAGTGGAGTTTTGCTTCAACTTTAATTGACCTCAAGTCTCTTGAGACAAGTATTAGACGAAAAACCAACGTGCATTAAACCTGTGAAATGCTTCAAATATTCAACCTTCATTTAATTCATGGGGCAACATATTTTGTCTGTTTACCCAAGGGGCCACCAACACTTGTTAAGTCATAACCTGAGTAAAGGTAGAGATTTTTGCATGCACATATTTACATACGTGGGCTACAGATGTAAGTGGCAAAAGTGCAAAACTACAGAAATTGGGAAATGGTCTTTCACTTGTATAATGTTTTTCCACCTTGAAAGATGTCATGGTTTGTGTTGTCCCTCTACTGTCACTCATCCTGACCAGCAGCAGGCGGGTCGCTCCTGCACACGCCTGTGTTCAATTATCCACCTGGACTACTTAAGGCCTGTTCACAGTTCTGCACACCGCCAGATTGTCTCTCAAGTCCTTGTTTGTTCCTTGCTTGTGTTCCAGTTGCTTGGCTATGTGCATTTACCTTCTGTTCCCTAGCTTTCTGGCCTTTAACCATTGCCTTTTGTCAGTGGTGTTTTTCGTTCTTGTGCCTTGCCTTGCCTGTATGCCCTATTTGCTACATTGTTTTGCGTTGTCGTATTTTGGACCGTTAGTAATTAGTGTTTTTGTGCCTGTTACTTTGTACTTTTACCCTGTGTGGACACTTTTTGTGAATAAACATTTTTTGTTTAATTTCTGCCTCCACATCTTGGATTCCGGACCAGCTCATTAGTTCATGACAAGTGAGTATCGAGTATCGAACCCGCAACCTTCAGGTTGGGAGACTCTAGCACCTGAGCCATACCGTCCAGGTTTAATCCACGCATGACGTAAAATTATTTGAATTTTATTTCCTGTTTCCATTAACTTTACACAAGTCAAGGAAAGTGACAAGGGTCAATTTGGCTTTTTGTAGTGACTGACATGCTGTAGTCCAGCCACTTTGAACAGACTAATTGCACCAATAAATATGTGTTTTCCCACTTCCCTCACCCTCTGTCTATTCTGCAAGACAAATTTAAATGTTGGCAACATGTTACATGAACAAGGGCTTGAAAGTAGTTGAATCCCTGTTGGAGGAGATGAAGCTAGCTGTCTGACTATTCTACAGAGGTAAAGGGATATTAAGTGTATCTGGGATTAAAAAAATTTAATTAAATCTTCATTCAAAGTGTCTACTGCCTAAACGGAATACTTGTGGTAGAAGCTGATCATTTCATCAGCTGATTTTTATCAAGAGTTGAATGTTTGGCATTACCATCCCAGCGTCCTCGTTTCAAGGTTAACATGCCTTAACCCACTGAAACTGGCCATCTTTAACAAAGGCAACCATTGTATGCATGACACAAATACACATCAAATTGCAACTGGGCCTGAGTGAGGAAGGCTCTTTATTAGCTGCTCAATGTACAGTGCTTTGCTCTGCTTTATACACATTTATTGTGAGGACAACAAGTCCACATTGTTCACACCACTCCATACTGAAGGGGAACGTTTTTTTTTATAGTTGTTTTTTTTAAAGAAATTTTCAAAATCTAAAAGATATATATTTTTTTAGATTATAAATATAATTGTATTAGTCAAACATTTGTTCAAACAAGTCTGCAATATTCATGAATAAAACGTTTTCTGAACTTACAAAGTGCAATAGTGAAATTTAATTTAAATAATTATCTTATTCAAAAGCCAGGCAGCGGTCATTGGTGAGCACAGGCTGGCTTTGGATGAGAGGCAGTGTACACCCTGTTTGCCTGCCAGTCACAGAGTACATGTACAGTGGTGGGAAAAAGTATCCCCACTCTATTCACGCGCTCTTTTTTTGCATGTTTGTCACACTTTAATGTTTCTGATCATCAAATAATACACAAAAAAACACAAAATGCAGTTTTTAAATGAAACTTTTTATAATTAAGGGACAAACAAAATCCAAACCTACATGGCACTGTGTGAAAAAATGTTGAGATCAATCAGTCTGGAAAAATGTCTAAAGCCATTTCTAAAGCTTTGTGACTCCATCAAACCACATGGAACAGTGGTGAACCTGGTGGCCGGCCAACCAAAATTATCCCAAGAGTGCAGCAATGAAGCCACAAAGCTGGTCTGGGAAAGTCCGGGCTTCCCTACTGAGACTGCTGCCCCCACGACCCGGACCCGGATAAACGGAGGACAATGGAATGAAATGGAATTCATGTCTACATTTAATTTTATTTAACATACATTTTTTGCAATTAGTAGTTATTTTTTAAAGCACAGCGACAGCATCAGGAAGACACCGCATATTTAACCCGCTTATGTTAAACAGAAAACTGTTGGTTGCCGGCATTTTGTTTTCACCACAAATGTCATCTTTGTGTCTTGCCGACAGCTTGCTCAAGCCATCTCTATTATGGTATAGTGTTAAATACTGCAAGCCAACAGTCCTTTTAATCATACTGTTTTTGTTCTCCTCGTTAGTTTGTGATTCTGTACACCATGCTTTTCTTGTTTTTTATACACAGTTGCTTTTTGTCGAGTTTCACAACATATGTTGTCTGTTTCTATATTTTATTTATTGGGCACTTCACTATGTGAGTGTTAATTAGACATTATTTATTTGTTGATACCTGCTGACTTTGTCTGCTTTGTGGGGTTCACACATATTCCCAACCATCACAATAACCCCTAAATGATATTATCTGCAATATGTATGTATGTATATGTGTGTGTATATTATATATATGAAAAAGGAAAAAAAAATTGTCATTACTATCCAAAAGCTCAATTCTGTAAATAAATGTCTATCTTTACTATCAATTGTAGCCATGTGTAACCAGGCTTAGCCCCATAGTGCACCATGTCTCATGACATGCACACCTGGGTTCAATTATCTAATCACCAAGCCAAGGCACGATATAAGCTGCCTTGACTTTATTCTTTGACTTTATTCTTCTCAATTGCATAGGTAGAGAGGTCAAGGGACAGCAGTTGTATGTCAGTGGCGACAAACAATGAGGTCTTCCAAACATGGTTCTTCTTTGGGCTTTCAAATACGTCATTTAGTTTTTTGAACAGACCATTGCCTTTTTGTTGGGGACGACCTGTTTGTTTGTTGAATCAACTGAACTGGTGACTCACCAGAGTGAAGCTTCATGAAGCTTAGGGGCTTTCCTTCAAACTGTACCTGAATAGGTTGGAAGCTTTGATGCTTCAGTGAAAAAGAACATTAGCGACATATTGTGGAAGAGTGAAGTTAAAGCAATCTGTGTCACTAAATGGAGTGAAACACAGGTCGGTATCACGAAGGCACAAACTCGCCAATGCTCTCATTACAAGCCAACATTGTTCAATTGTTTGGTGGTTATTATTATATATACAAGTAATACAAGCCACTGTCAACTGAACTGGTGACTCACCAGAGTGAAGCTTCATGAAGCTTAGGGGCAAGACAATGAATGTCAATCAATGAACTTTAGTCATAATCAAGTTTACCAAGTAACTTTAGATACAAGCTGAAGAAAACCTAATAAAGTGGAGGCAGTGCCAATGCAGCACAAGCTGTTTTGAACATGCGAATTGCAAATTCTCTGCGAATGAGGCACAACTGAGCTGCCGCCGTGTCAGGATTGGCGGTTTCTGTGTGTGACTGGCCAATCACAGAGCGTGAAGAGTCAACGCATAATACAGAATATGGATAATGATGACGTGCTCATAGCCGGCAAAAAGGCATTATCTGTAATCTGGATACTCGTTCCTACAAGTTAGCACCAATATAGCCAGTCAAAGTCATATCGGCCACCAGTCTGTTTTGAACCGTCGATCTGTGCTGTGGTGTACGAAGCTTCAAACGTAATCGGACACAAGAAGCTTTATTTGGAAGCTGTGTGATTCAAGAAGTCTGACACAAGCTTTGAGGCTTCAGACCTATTGACCATCTCTACTGGTGAGTTGAATGCAACTGACGATGCTAGACTGTTAGCATTAGCCACAATGCTACCATGATGAAGTTTTGTGTGTGTATATAAAACACATTGTACTGGTTTGCTTTGCTCATGTTAATTTAGCATTAGCCCTGTTCACCAATGTGGTCAGTGTATCCACCGGGACCCGCAGAACTGGACTACTGGGTTTTGTGGACTGAACTGTTCATAAATTGTTGACTTTGAACTGTGTACAATATTGATGAATAATCTGGTACCAGTTTTTCAAAGAAAAACTACAGGATTGTAAACATTTGTTTTGTTTTTGCATGCTTTACTTTCAATATAATTCAATACTTTCAACTTCTAATATCTGGTTTGTTATTATTTACTGCCCATGCCTGCCGTAACCGAACCTAGTCGTCTTTTTGCAATTCTACGGTCATTAAAATCTATTTTTATATTGTAACATTATTTACATTGGATACATATTACACATCCCTTTTAAAATATAAGAATAGGACATTTTTCCCTTTTTAGAATTGCGTCACTATGTGCTAATCTTTGCTCTGGCCATGGTTTCCACCTTTACATCATACTTTGATGTCCAATATTGTCTGAAACATGTCCACTGTGTTTCTCTCTGTGGCCCTTAAAAAGAGGGATGATGTGAGGACCAGTGTCGATAACCCTACCGCCAGTATGAACTTGCTATCAATTCTGTAGCAGTCAGTCCAAAGGTGAAACACTCTTAAAGTCTCCAGTGTGTTGTGAACATAAAATATTTTTCAATTGGCCTTATTTTAGTTTTGCTTGTTTAATATCCTCCTCCCGCTCATACTTGGGTACTGTGTCTCAGGCGATCGGTGTCCCATGCTTGCACTTGAGGCAATAATTTGTCTTTCATTTGTGCAGAGTTCTTTGTAGTCAGGAGTTATTTTCTATTCCTGGAGGCTCCTTTTTTAAAGAAATATAATTATATGATTCCAAGTTGTCAATTGAAAGATCAGTCCTCAGTTACTGTGTGCAAGCATAATCATGGGTTTGTTTGTCCTACAGAAATGAAAAGTCAATACATATGTACAGTGGATCTTTGGTTACCGTTATTAATCCATTGGAGAATGTCCGACTCCAACTAAAACAAACTATAACCCAATTCCAACTGCCTTCATATCACCAGGCAAATTAGAAGCAAAGCAAGCAGACGTAAAAAAAAAAAAAACACCAGCAGTTTCACAACAAGCCATATACAGCTCTGTACATTCCGAAACAAGTTTGCCAAAAAACTACAAACTGAAATAGAGTCAAGCTGAGGAAAACCTAAAAGTGAAGGCAGCGGGCAACGCCGCCCAAGCAGTTGTCAACTACCGAACAGCATCATGTATGTGATTGAGCTCCTTATGTGGTGGTCTATGGAGGGGCGGTCGCTGTATGTGACTGGCCAATCACAGCACATGGAGAGAATGCAGGATTACTGATAATAATGAGATGTATGTACTTGTTTTGTGTCTGTACTTGTCAAAAATGCATTATTCAAAATGTATGACTATCTAAAAGTGTTTCAACATTGTCAACAAGAAATAACCGATGGTCACCTTTTACACTTTCACTACATTCATTGTTTACAACACTTTCGCAATTCAAATGCAGGAACTTGACAGCCACCAACTATAGAGCTAATCAGGTAGCCCCACATGTATTTCTTCTAAACTTAAGAAGCCAAAAACGTATCATGTAAAAACATACAAACATCGAAATATTGGAGGAAAGGCATAAACATGTAAGGTTACTTTTACCTTCATTGAAGGTGTGGTTAGCAACAAGCTCAACACAGACCACACCCTTTGTTTTCCATGATTCAATTCCATAGTGTTTCTCACTTCAATAACCCAAAATACAGCCAAAGAAAGTTGCAAGTGCCACCATTTGAAGGTGAGAAGCACTCTTCAAGAAATAAGGTGGTGTCCATGTTGATCTCACTGCCACGCAGTGTGTTTGGCAACAATCATGCCTGCTGTGAAGGTGATAGTAAATTTAATTTAATCCTTTTGATTGTCATTTACAGTATGTATTGTTGTATGTTTAACTATAAAAACATGGTTTGTGTTAACATTTTTGTGACTTGTGGTATACCTGTTTTTGTTATGGGGAAAAATAGTAATACAACTGTTGACAATGGGCGACTTAGCTGACTTCAGGTCCTGTTTTCATGTACTGTCGTGGCAATCAAGGGTGCTCACAAGGATGTTTTGTGGAAAAAATAATGGTATTGGTTTTATTTCATTTGAACATACATCAGATTACAATTGAGTGCATCACATAATCAGTTCACAGTTCCACATGTCCAAAAGGAGTAGGAAGAAGCAAAGCTTATTAAATCCAACCCCTCCATCTGGTAGTTTTACAATCAGTAACTGTTACATTTGTTTACTTCCTGCTTGCTGTTTTTTATTTATTCGTTTTTTTTTGTCACGTACCGAAGTATGAGGTGATATGACCATACAATGACATAATGGGTACCATGGTAACTGTCAATATAGTGATATATATATACAGTAAAGTCTCGTTATATCGATATTCTCGGGAGTCGGAAAAAATACCGATATAACCGGACTATCCATATATCCGATCCTGCGCCAAACTGCATTAAAAGTGGGCAATAATCCACTCGACATTGTTCTATAGTATAGAACAATGTCGAGCAGCTTAAATCAATCTTTGCTTAAGGATTTCAATACCAAAAAAGAACACGGCAAACGGCTGCTTCCAGTCAACTTTATTTTTCACACTTCCACCACCAGAGCGCAGCACACACACCGATTCCCACACTTCCCCGTTCACAGGTCATGCTCAACCCACGCTACATAGCTGGCCAAACACATGCCTGCAGCAGAAGAACCAACAAACGCCAGCATGTACATACGAAAAACAGTGATTATTGCAAGCGATAAAAAGATATCTGAATACAACACAATTAAATACATGTATTTGTACGCTTGTGTCTTCGTTGGAATAGGTGTGTATGCTATGTCACTTGGTTCTTCTGTTCAGGCATGTGTTTGGCCAGCTATGTGGGGCGGGTTGAGCATAACCTGTGAACCAGGAAGTGCGGGAATCCGTGTGTGTGCTGCGCTCTGGTGGTGGAAGTGTGAAAAATAAAGTTGACTTGAAGCAGCCGTTCGCCGTGTTCTTTTTTTGGTATTGAAATCCTTAAGCAAAGATTGATTTAAGCTGCTTTTGTATCGATATAAGCAGACCAAATTGGCTGGCGGGAGATGAAAAGGGCATCGTAGTAACCGGATTATCATAATAACTGGGTATCGTACTAACGGAACTAATTATATCATAAAAGACTAGAAATTTGCCGGGAAAAGAAAATAGTATCGTAATAAGTAGTAATTCGTTATAACCGATATCGATATAACAAGACTTTACTGTATATATATATATATATATATATATATATACATATATATATATATATATAGCACATCATGACTGGTTCAAATACATTAAGAACACAGTTAAACTTGCAGTGTATTAAAAGCACGACAGAACGTCCTACATATTACGCTAACTGCAATTCCGGTGGAAATTTTCAACAATAACCAAAAAAACACACTAATCAGGCCATACGCTAACACTGACAACTATTATATTTGAGTTACGTCACATAAGTCATGCAAATTCATGAAATGACCTTACTTTATGCCTATGGTTTCAATGCTGAGTCACAAGTGTGTGTGTAAAAAAAAAAATAATTCCACATTTAAGTAGAGGAAATGTGCATTTTTGATAAGAGTATGAGATATCCGAGTCACCGAAAGTATGTGAATGCATCTACTCTGTATTCTGTTGGCTGATTGGATGGGGGAGCGAATGGGGGCTTCAAAAAAATACATCTTGAGTGTGCCATCCCTGCGGTAAGATCCGTAACCATAAATATGTCCTTCAAAAAGAAAAATATTGGAAGAAGTTTAGTTTAATTTTTGAATGCCCATGTTTGTTTGCCTTCACTGCCAATGATGCTGGCTTATTCACCTGTGTGCTTGATATCTGGCGCGACAACACACAGACAATTTAACATGAAAAGAAATGTTCAAAGCAAGCAGTCTTCTTTTTCTGAAAAGCACCAAACTGTAAATGCTGTAAGCGGAACTGTGATTTCAGGAAGGTTGAGCAGACAAGGAAGAAGGCTCCAAACTTAACTACAACTGCTATCGTGGCTGCACTGGAAACTAAGGAAAGGAAATCTGTTTACAGATGGTGAATACACAAAAGAATCATTCATAAAAATTTGAAAAATGAACAAGAGATTATTCAGAAAATGAAAGACAGTCAAAGACAGAATGGCAACAAACATCACCAGTATGCAAATTGATGACATTAATTTAGTACAAGCATATTGCATTGCCTTTGAGTCAAGTGTTGTAAAAATATTGAGCGGACTGACAGCACTGACATTAAGATGTGAACTCTGATGGGCTTTTTAATGTTAAATCGGCTACACCATGTATTAATTTTACACATACAGGAACGACTCAAAGCCTACATATTTTGGTGTTTAAATGATTTCAAAGTGGATGTACACAAGCACTCTGCAATTCTGTTAGTTGAATTCTGTTGTAACGGGTACAATTTCCAAAAGATAAAAGGGGACCTATTCTGCTAATGTTCATATTGAGTCGTAGACCTCTACAGAGCAGCTACACATGATAACCCACAAAGTAAGCTTTCTAAAGCTTTCGGAATCTGCACCTATTTCAGCTATTTCCTTGGCTTTCCAAAAACGGTCTGTTTTAATTTGCTCCACCCATGGCCCGCCTCTGGTCCAATGTGATTGGTCCCACACCCATGGACATCCAGACTAATTTCAACGGTATAGGAGGTAATGATAAATTAATAAAGCCTTTGGAGAGCTATTTTGAAAAGCCTACAGCTTGTACCTTTGCACGCCCCAAAGAAGTAACCGGCTGGTATTAGAACAGAACTCTCTGAAACCGAGCATTCAGAGCCATCCTAAACAGCTCACTTCAAAATGCTCCAACCGCCATTATCTGAAACTTTGGAAATGTTTAACAGAATAATGCAACATTCTAACATTTTTAGGTCAGATAAGTCAAAAGCATAAAAGCTGTCTTGTTTTGCGGCTTCAGACCATTATTCTTCACTAGAATAGGAGGCGATTATCGCTCTTTTGATAAATGTTGCCAACCCCTGAACTATAATGGATATGTTAGAAGAATAAATACTAAATATAAATAAATAAATAAATACTGTATGAAATTTGTTGGCTGTGCCTTGCCCTGTCAAGGTGTCACAGAAGTAAAAGAAATAACAGGTCAAACCTCTAATCAGGACCTTTTGACAGTCCTCACATTCACTCTGGAATCACATGCTGTTTAGCTCAAAAAACACTAATTACATTTGGAATCCAATTAGGGAAGTGGTAATGAAATTTCCAAATGAGGAAACTTGTAATCTGCTCATTGAGGTATTATGAGTGGGACTGTGCATTGTAGATATGCCACACCTTTTGATTGGTGGACGTAAAATGGGTTCCAGTGCAGTTTATTTATTTTAGGTACACTTCTCTCTTTGTTATGCAAGTCTTACATGTTTTTTCGATACTCAAGCTTATCACTTGGGTAAATATTGTACACATATATTTGTAACAGTAAGGGGTACCATGATTCATTAAAATACAAAGCTAGTGTTGTTTTGTTTTTTTTCTCCAAGTGAACAAAATTTGGGAAGAAGGCTACACTGCCTTCTACTGTATATTTTACATGAAGGTGGCTATGTGTTTGCCAATGACATTACCCTGGCTTCTAGAATTCTGACTTATCCATTTTGTATTTTTTTGTTCTGATTATTCCAGTAAACCGAAAACACAGATTGAACTTACAATTTCACAAATTTTTAGTGTGTGTTGATTAGGGATGTTCTGATCAGCGTTCTATGCTGCCGACACCGACCCCAATAATCCATGAGTGAAATCAGCCGTTATGATACCAAGACCAAGCACATACATGCAGTGTAAATGTTGAAATGTAGTACTAGCTATATTAGGGGTCACCACATTTATTTTCGTAGCTTATGTCAAGCCAAACAAAGCCAATATGTCTGTTTTTACCAGAACATGATCAAAATGCTGGTAGCCACAACTGTATTTCTCAATGCATTTATTTCTCGTCTTCTCACATTAACTGAAAACCTGAACGAAAAACAGGTTTACCCGCCTGTGCTGTGCTCACTCCGCTGTGGTTGGTCACACTAGCGAGAACTTAAACGGAGTTCCGGTTTGTGCTGCTAGCTAACCATATAGGAGAGACTGGACAGTCTGAAGTTTCTCAAGAAAAGAGGTTACTTCAAGATGTCTCTCAATGGTAAGTAGCTCTAGTATTTTAGCCATCGGTTTTCTACAGCATCTGTAACCAAATGTGGCCACTAATTGTGGTGGGAAATGGCTATTAGCAATGCCGCTTCCTCTATGCCATATTGCTACACAGACAAGCGCTTTTTCTCCATGACTTTCATAAAATAAACCGAGTTAGGACACTGATAAATTGTTACTTACTGCTCAGTCCACACAACCAAGTAATGTTGGAAAGGGTTCGGCTAGTCCAGCTGTGAAATGCCATTGGCATATTAAAATCCAATTCTAGGGATCAGAAACTCCAATCACTTTTTCCTGACGGTGGCGTTGTTGGGAATTTGTAAAGTATCAATATCAATACCGTGCTTTTTCACTGATATCAGCCGATACCGATGGGCGGCCAACCGATCGGAGCATCCCTTGTAATGATCCATTACAGCGAGGTCAGCAAACAATTCTGGGCACAGATAATTTCCTAAAATATTTTTGCAATGCCAGAAGAGTTCCCTTGCCGTCTGATAACATCAGCATGCATATCTCGGGATACTTGTTTCCAAAGCAATTCTCTCACGCTTTAGAGCCTTTTGTGAAAGCTGTATTCACTTCCAGTTTTTAATTACTGTCCTTCCTCCCACTGGCTAGCTAAATCATAGAGGGAGCTGAATGAACTCTGCCTAACCAATTAGCTGGCTGGGCTGCTTGAGCAAACGGCATTAGTCGCTGCTTCATTGCAGCAGGATGCCCCAAGGTCTTCAGAATCCCTCCCTCACAGATGAGACGATTTAAAAAGCATGCCAGATCCTCAGCTAACAGATACAATAATTACTTTAAAGGAGTCTCGAAAAATTATGTAGTCTTCACGTCCTACAGGATCACAGATGAATTGCTTCAACTGAGATGTTTTTTAAATTTTAAATCACACTCATCAGACTAGTACCATAATAGTGCCCATATGGAAATCAAGCTTTTTATTGTGAAGGCACTCAACAAAAAATATACTTATTTTTTCTTCCATTTTTCACTCTTCTATAAGTGAGCTACACTTATACTTAATCTTATACGTTTTCTGTGTTTAAAAAAAGCCAATCTTTATCAAATATTGCAGAGATGTTCCCTATACCAGAATTCACCCACCTCACATTTGGCATTTCAAGCTAGTGATGATTGTTGCATAGATGTGCCTTAGGTTGGCTACAATAAAGCTCCACTGTAAAAGATGCAGTTTAGCTATATTGGGAAAACCAGCTAGTGTCTACAGTGCTGACCATGCAAGAATGTCAATGTTTTTGCTTCTGTGACATGGAGGTGCTCATTATCATGTTGCAAGATGAGGTGATGCTCGTTGCGGTATCTTTGCATTCACATGCCATCAACAAAAAACAAATGAATATTACAAATTAATGTATATTTGAGTGAAATCAGGATCTCTGGCAAAATGTGACTTTTGCAATTGGTGGAGAAAAGCTGGTGGCAAGCACAGAGCTCAGACGTTCTTCGTCTGGGTCACATATATCAAGTATTTTTGGTCCACTCCTCTGTACAAATACTCTGTACTAAATCCTGAAGATTTCAAGGCTGTCACTAAGCAACTCAAAATTTCAGCTCCCACCGCAGATTTACAATGGGATTAAGGTCTGGCGACTGGCTTGGCGACTCCAGCATCTTGACATGCTTTTTCCTGAGCTGATACTTTTTTGAACTTGAATTGTGTGCTGATGGAGGGAAATGGTGACGAATGCAGACAGAAATAAAGTCAGGTTACACTGGCACAGAGTTTGTCTGGGTGTGGATCTGTCGTGATCACAAAGGAGCTTCACAATTACGAGAGTTAAGGGAAGACATACCGGAGGTGATGCCGTTGTTGTTTGTCGATAGCTTGCACACGTGCACACGCACACCTGTAAATACATTATTTTGTTCATTTTATGATCTAAAGCTGTGAATAAATGTAGCTATATTGTCATTTAAATCATTTTTTTACAGTGTTTTTGTTTCAAAGAAATAAACTTAAGATATTTGAAGTGTCACGAAAACAAATATATTGTTTTCACTGAAACCACCCAATGTTCTACTGCCGATTTTTTAGGACCCCTTTTTTCTGATGAAAAAGAGTCTAAAGTTTCAATGTTTATGTCGTCCGAAAAATCAATATTCCCAAAAACTATGTAGTATGCAGCTCTCTTCTCTGATCAGGGCGGGCAGTCAATGATTAACAGAGAAACAACCACAAACCAGAATATTTGCCCCTCCATGCCTGACAATAGGCATGGTGGTGGTGTTGAGTATTTGTCACAAACACATTACGTTTCATTAATGTTTTGTTATTAATGTTTTGTATTATTCTTTGTATAAGCATGGGATTGCTACTTTCAATAGCAATGTCATGCAAGTGGCCTTTTCTTGTCAAAAGGTTAGGCTAGCTAGAGCTTCTGACATTTTTCGAAGCTCAGCCAATTAAGTGGATTTTTTTCCACCCTCTTTTAAACCCTTCACTGAGTGCAGTTTTCTTTTCAGTTACCTGCATTATACAAGATGTTGGGGTTGTCAATATACACTCTCTGAGAAAGGAAGGTGTGTTGAATTCATTTCGCAAAGTGGAAAATAAACTTCTGTGCATATGCCAGGTACAGTGCTTGGAAAAGGTCATATCTGTCAACCCTCCCGTTTTTGCTGGGAAACTCCCGTACTTCTTTACTGTTTACCTTCAGTTTTAAATAGTCTACTGTAGTTTGCTCGAATTTTAACTGACTTTTTACAAAAAAAAAACCTCTTCAATATTGCCAGAAGAGTACAGCCTGTAACACATCCTGTAAGTGGTAAAGTTAAGCTTTCAAAATAAAAGCATGTCAGTAAAGTAACACGGTTGCAATTGCGAAAAATAAGCCAAAATAAAATAATCTGACTCACCACAGTAGGCAGTTGTCTCTACAGCAGCAACCTGCCCATAATTTGTAGGTCCTCGCTTTTTGCAGATGATGTGGTCCTGCTGGCGTCATCAGGCTTTGACCATCAGCAGGATATCGTGCCCCCAGTGAAGGCTTCAAGTACCTCAGTGTCCAGTTTACGAGTGAGGGGAGAATGGATAGCGAGATTGACAGCAGACTGGTGTGTAGTGTCTACAGTGATGCGGACTCTGCATCAGTTTGTTGCAGAGTTAAGCAAAAGGTTCAATTGATGATTATAAACTTTGGGTAGTGATTGAAAGCTAAATGGTCTTTCACATGTATTGCTCTTTTCCACCTCTGAGGTACTAAAAGCGCTTCGACTCTGTTAGCACATTTACCTATTGATGACACAGCATCAGGAGGGGATTCAGTATCTTGCCCAAGGACACTTCAACATGATCACAGGAGGACAGATGATCGAACTCGCAACCTTCTGGTTGGGAGACTGCCACTCTAAAACCTGAGCCATGCCACCCCTAAAAAAGACACGATTGCAGGTGCAAGCCACCAGAACGAGTTTCCTCTGGGTGTCTGGGCTCTCCCTTCGAGACAGCATCTCTATCATCTGGGAGGAACCCTGAGTACAGCTCCTGCTCCAAATTGAGGAGCCAGAATAGGTGGCTCAGTCATCTGGTCAAGATGCCACCCTGACGCCTCCCTGGGGAGGTATTCAGGGCATGTTCCACTGGCCTAGGAGAAGAGCCAGGACACTTTGGAGAGACTGTTTCTTTCAACTAGTCTTGGAATCCTTAGGATTGCCGCGGGCTGGACGAAGTACTTTGGCTGGGAAAAGGGACGTGTGAGATCCCTGGATAAACAGTATGACTAGATGGTGTTCATCACTTGTTGTCAAAGACATGAGCGTTTTGTTTGCAGTTGTTTGTAACAGAGTATATGTGTAAGGTGCATCAATATGTTTATTATCCCTCATTTGTCACAAAAGTTAAAGGTTTGACTCTGAAACAAATTACAAACAGTTGAAAAAATGTTTTGAAAGCTAAACAATTTCTAGGCAGACAACAGATTTCACTTCAACTGTAAAATACAGGTTCCACTCTATTTGTAATTCAGAATGTAGTCCTTGTCTATGTAGTATGTTTGTGCCAATGCACGTACTATTAATGATTTGTGATTTGTGATTGATGGTCACTCAATCCATCAACTTTTGTCAAGGCAAATCACATTCAAATAAATTGCATTTATTCAGTGATTTTAAATGAGGCTTAAAGTTTGCTGTGATTGTAGGATTTTGAGGGGATCCATCCATGCCTTTCAGATCACAGGAATAAACCATATGAAAGACACAATGATTAAATAACTATGGCTCACTCCATAAAATTAAAAAAAAAAACTTGCCCCGTCAGTGAGCAAAGTAGCAATGAGTCATTGATCCACCTCCAATGCTGATATGTCACTGGATGGACAGCAGTGGCTGACAAGCCTCATCCAACAGGCACTGTTTGCCCAGATGGTTGAATGTACTCAATGTCAAGTCACCGATACAAATTCAGTTTATTACAATATTTCCCACACATTTCCAACATCATTCTGTGCTGCCAGTTTTCTATCACATATTTATATATTACAAAAGTGAGTGTGCAAGCCATCTCTGTGAAAGTGGTGGCCATTTGATTCGTCAGCTGGGTTAGACTCCAGCTCATCCTTGACCCTAATGATGACAAGCAGTAAAGAAAATGGAGCTCAAATAGTAGCATTTATTAAATTTGTTGTTCAGAGGCAGCAAGCAATCAAAAAAGAAAGCTCAAGTTAATAAGAAGCAGACCTTGTGGACTTTAGCGCAAGACGGTATAAATTTTAGGCTCTGACATGCTTGCATTATTACTTTTAATCCCTGGGGGCAAAGCACTCCCACATGTGTTTTACTTATTGGAGCTGATTAGACATATGCTTTGGTTGAAGCTGACTGTATCTATGCTAAGAATTATAAAAGGTCACAGAAATAACATAAAAAGGCATAATTGCCTTCTTAAACCAATTCTAACATTTTCTACTGTTGCTACACATCTATGAGTACTTTGAAAAATAATAATAAAATAATAATAATAATACATTTTATTTGCATAGCACTTTTCAGAGTACTCAAAGACGCTTTACAGTAGAGAAAAATAAATAAAAATAGAGTTGGGTAAAAACAGAGTAAAAGATGTATTAAAATACAACATTCATGCATTCATTCAGAGCTAAAGACAAGGCTAAAATACTATAGTTCAACACCTAAATCTAAACATAGATACAAAAAAACAAAAGATAGAAACAAACACGTTTCCCCTCAGGTTTTCCTGGAGCCAGGTGGCTGTTCGTCGTGGACCCCAAAGCCAGGACTCACTAGAAATGGTTATTGATATTCTATACCATAATGGCACTGATACCAGCATGAAACAGATAAACTAGATATCTGCGCCTCATAGAGTTCTACATATATATACAGGTACCACTAGTAGTAATCGTTACTATTAATTTCGAGACGCAAAAATGATCTGCCATCTGGGAAGTTTATTTGGACTTTACCTTGAAAAAAGTGCTTAAAGGCAATATTGTGCAAGTAACCATATATAAGTTAATTTTGCTCAGTTAATACACAACACTTGCACATAGCATTAAATGGCAAATGTTAGTCTTACATTGGCAGAATTGTGTATCAACTGTCAATTTCTGCTCTAATTGTGCCAGAGGAATGCACTCTCTTTTGTGCACTCTCATCCTGTTTCATCGTCATTCTGGCAATATTAACAATATTTTTACAATATTTAGCTACTGTAATTTTGTTCAATGTCTTGACTACAGTAACGATAAAGCTTTCAAACAAGCGCAAATCTTTCTTCCAGTGGCTAAAGAAAAACAACAATTAAATGGTGAAGCTTATTTTGCACTGAACCAGAACCAATGCTGTTTAACTCGATAGCAGTCGTCGTCACACTGCATAGCGATGAGGATTATTTGAATGCATGTTGACCCCTAGGGAACAATTTCTCATTGAAATGACCTGTATGAGTCAAGTTTTATGTTGAATAAAGCTGTCACTGCATGTCACCATCAGTTTATACGGGCCCTTTTTAATAATAGCAGGGTGAGCCTAGACTTCAGTTATTCAAATTGATGAGTTAACAACAGGGATGAGCAAGTATACCTCTATCTGTATCTGTAAACCGGAGATCATTACTCCGACTCACGGTGTCATCTTAGAAGTAATATGACATCATCACACAGCAACTTGACACACAAAATCTAGGTAAGAAATATGCAAGTATCAATATATGTTTAGAATAAAAAGACAACTATTTTAAGGGCTTCCCATCATGCATTTCTTCCGTGCAAATTTCATTGGCCTTGGCTGCCATGGCACCGTAAGTTAGACTGTTATGTTGAGTAATGACCTCCTGTGATTTCTGGTGATGTCAACAAGCTCGATGTGAGTTTGCTGATAACTTCGCCCACAACCAAAGAAAGAGCTACTGTATCATTTCCTCACTGCTCAGTGCACAGTATTTAAACAATTAGTAGTAGTTCTGAAGAAAAGGAGATGTCAGGAGATAAGAATATGACCATAAATTAGCACCAATGTAGAATCTGTAGAAAGTTTAAGAAAGTAGCTTATACACCGGAAATTACCTTAAATTAATGTTTATGACTACAATGTACAATACCATATCATACTAACAGAAAAGAGTTTAATATGTCAGGGACCATTGTTAAGGCTTTTGTTATCAAATCATGAGAATATCTAGATATGGAGGCCAGCGTGCTGTCTGTCCTGCTCTCCATCCAGCCTTTTATCTCCTTAATGTCCTTTGTGTGGTATATTAAATGTACACCAATTTTATCTGCCACACAGCTATACAGTGTTTACTTATGTGTAAATGTCAACTCCTTGATTGACTGTCTGTAGAATGAATCAATATTGTTGCGGCATAAGGCAAAAAAAATTGGAGTATGTGAAAAATGTGGATTCATGTGATGCTAAAATATCACCACAAATGTCAGTGTGGTCATATGGATAACTGACAACAAAAGAAGCATTCAAGTTTTTTGTGTGGGTATCAGAGGATAGGTATCAAACGAAATATATACGACAATCATAGTTTCATGTACATAAAGCAATTTAAAATTCCTATTAATGACAAATGAAGGGATAAATGAACATTTAACGGCACTTTTACTTTGAAGATTTGTTCAGAAAGAGTGGATGACAGAGCCACATGGGCTACACTTCTTGCTGTGATTCACACAATAGTAATAATGTGTAAAAGTAGGATTGTCGCCATTGTTGTTGTTCACAAACCTAGCATAACTATGTGTATCAGCTGTCTTGTTATTAATGCATTAACTTTGACAGCCCTGGTTTAAACCAATGTAAGCTTGGACATTTTTAATGTTTATAGTAATAACTAGTTTTATTGTAATTTTTAAAAGAGTTTATTACATGTCATACCCCCGCAACCCTAATGAGGATAAGCGGTATAGAAAATGGTGAATGCATGATGAAACTGATGAAATGGTTTTGTTTTTGGCATACTTTTTAACATAAGGGCATGAAGGAGATTGTTAAATTATCAAAAACACATCAAGGGATGAGAAATAATCACTTTCAAAGTATAGCAGCTACTCAAGCAGATAAACTCCTCCACATATCAGGCATGAATCTTATCAGTGCTTTGACAAGTGCCTTTCTGCCAGTGAGTCATTACACACACACACACATGCACATGCACACAGTCACACACACACAAACTTTTTGATTAAACTGTAATATAATCTCAGGGTATAAAAACCATGTTGAAATTGAAAATCATAACGTGGGCTGGATAGATAATTTTACATTTTCAATTTATTGTAGTTGACTGACTAACAGCCAAAAAGTCCATGTGTTCTCTATATGCAACATTATGGATTATCCTCACTGCTCTTTTTTGCAGTATAATTAAGTATAGTTAAGTTACAATTCCAAGGGCCCCTGACTGGCCCCAATAAATAGGTAAAATAATTTTATCTGGTTGTGATTTCCTTAATGTAGTCAGAAAACGTTCAAAACAATTTGTGTATATAAAGATGCTCAAAGCAATTCAACATAGGTTAGTATATTGTATGTTATATTTGTGTTATTGGTGACAAAGCAAATTACGGTACGGCACTGCATGGTGCAGCACCGTTCTCATTCTCCACTGAACAATGACAGCACGCTGCTTTCATTTTATGCAATCATCTTTGTGTGTTTATGGAAGTGAGCTGTTCAAAAACAGCTAAACTGCATCTCAATGTCAGGGCCGGAAAACACAGAGCTCGACGGGCACCACAACTGGGAGATCACCTTTGTGCATCACCAACACAGACGGTCGGAGCATTGTGGCTGTATTCATCCATACCCTCCAATATATCGGCCCCTCACTTAACATATGTACAATATGGGAAACGGGGCATTACGTCACACTGAGAACCTCACAGACACAAACAGTGCAAAATGCTGTTAATTGCAAAACCACAAGGTGGATTGTTCTGTTGGGCGAATCTGACTGTACAGGGTTTCACTCTGTATCCCAAGTGAATACATACATATACCCCTATCATAGTAAATATATACAAAATGAAAGTGATAGGCACATTAATGTCATTTTATGTGAAAGAAGATCTCTCTTGAGCCATACTTCACCCGTTTCATGTTGGCAGCTTAGTAAAGACAAAAAAGGGTGTGGCTTCGTTTTATGTTTTTCTTGAAATGGGATGAACATGGATCCCATGACTGGATATATAATTTCAGCACTAGCATTTAGGAAGCTGCTAATGAAGCTGCTAATGACTAATGGTTGAAGAAATTAAGCATCTCGAATGCTGCATTTTTGGAAAATCTGACCTTTTGGCCTCAAGTTTGACATTCGGGTGCCTTTGCCAACAATCTACTCTACTGTGAACTCTAACCTTTCACTTTTTGACATTAGTTATGAAAGCCAGGAAATGATTCCCAAGATACTGTCAGACCAAAGATTTATAGAATTTGAATTTGATGATTTATTAATGCATTTGTGGAATTATGAGGTAAAAATCAATCATGCGATATCTGATACGGGGTTGAGTGTTACTCCAGAATGCACTCTCAGGAGACGGTATACATTTCAGCAAGTCAGAAATGTAATTAGCCTTTAGCCTGGAGCGAGGCTGTGTTTGGGGCAACCTCCGCCCATAGTTTGCATGGTTGTCACTGATACCAGACCAGATGCTCAGTCAGGCTAATTTAATGGTAAAAAAAGACATTAAGACAAAGACATTATTGTAATAAAAACTCTAAAACTCTTTCTTGTGTTTTTAAAACATGTATTGATGTTCACTGTCCAGCAGATTCAAGACATGTAAAAGGAAAATCATGAATTCATATTGGTGTATTTATACTTTATACGTCAAAGCTTGCGTCACTAGAAAAATGTGACGAGCAAATGGTTTGTAAAAAAAACAAAAAAACTGTTCTGTGAGCTTAACGAAAACAAGATGTTATTCAGCCTCAAGTATGCAGTTCATGGTTCAAGCTCAGGGTACTTGTCATACACATCATTATCTACAAACCCAAAGGTCCACTGTAAAATAAATCAAAGTGAAACTTGAGAATATCTTCTGTAGAAATGGATGGAGTCATAATTTGGCAAACATATAATTCCCAATATCTTGTGATAAATGATAACTGCTCCAGATTCCAGCAAGAAGAGCTGTACGCTGAAGAATATAAAAATAAACTTGCAAAAACAAAGCCTCCTGCAGGCACCAGAACACACAGCTTTTTTGATAAAAATCTTTGATGCTAAATCAGATTACATAAAGGTATTCGGAACTAGCAGATGGATATTTGAGAAAGAGGTTAAAGTGCTGTAAATAGTGTACAGCTGTATTTGTGGAGGTAGTAATTGTGTTTCAATATATTATTATTTTCCTACATACACTTCAACTACATTTGTATATCTGTAACAGATGCCAGCTGGTGCAGCTGTGTGGATGTATGTTTGTAAACTTCACTCCCTGACGGCTTCACAGTTGCGCTGGACATCTTGTTGACAGGCCGGGCATTTGGCTTGATGCCGAGCCCTCTTGACTCTTATTCTGCAAACTCTGGTGTGAGCCCAGATGAAACACGATGCAGGCTGGAGAGTGTGAGTTACGGACAAGTTACTTTGCAATTTTCGTCCAAATAAAATATTTGACAGCTTTGAAATTGTATCTAATTTGTGTTTGTCTGTGAGTTAGCAGGCTGGCATGTTTCACAGATGATGAAAAAGGATATTAAATTCCGTTAGAGTATGTTTCAGTTCGAGTCCTGGAACAGATTAATGATACAAACCAAGGTTCCACTGAATGTGAATAAACTAATTTGCATGCGGTAAATACAGGAAGCCATTTGGTGTGTCTTGTCTTCTGCAGTATGATTTAAATATTTAAGGAAGGTATCCAGCTGTGCATGCGAGTAAGCAGTGCTGTTCCTGCACTGACTCTGTTCGACTGAAATGGACCCTAACTTTATAACTTCGCAAACTTTGCTCGAAGCAGGCGCTCCACTTTTGCCGGGGTCAAGTCAGGTCTTGTGGAGATAATAATCATGTTTCACTGAGTTTGTTTTGCGCTTTGGATCGCAAGGTATGTGCTCTCCAACTGGACCTGTGTAGGACTTGGGTCAGGAGAATCGCATGTCCAGAGATACTGTTTGTGTTCTTGCACTCCTTGATTATGTGTCTATGCACATCAGCAAGAAGTCTGCTTCAATTATTTTTATATGTTCAATGTAACAATACCATTGACGGGGCCACAAAATGAAGGCGGCAGCCCTGCATGAATACCATATTAATATGGGGCTCTTAATGATTTTACATTTTTTTCTTAGTTTTTGAGGCTTGACAAGGTTGACAAGTACATACACAATTGAAGTAACAGAACACTTTTTCCTATGATATGTTGGAAGGCAAAATTCGAAGAGGCAAGATGAGCTGCGGGAGAACCTGCAAAAGGTGCTGAGGTTGAGGGTACAAGATCACTTCCTGAATCAACATAAGGCTCACTGGGATACAGTGTTAATTCGGGTCTTCGAGCTGGAGCACAAGCAACCTTTCCATCTTAATACGTTGCTTGGTTATCACTGTCACTTTCATGGGAGCACATTCTTTCAGATGTCAAGGTTGTGATCTTTATACTTCATAATAGTAATAATCATAGTTCATAAGAGGGTTGACAGTTGAACAGCAGATAATAATGGTGGGCGTTTTTCCATTATTTTGTTATAAAGTCCATCTTTCTGTCAAACAGGAGGTGCTGTCTGAACACACACACATACAAAATGTACAATTTGTGTACTCACTGGTTTTGCTTACATATAAAGTTAGTATCAAATACACTTGTTCATATTATCCAGCACACAAAAATTCAATGAAACTGAATAAAGGTACAGACAAAACAATTTGACACAAGCTGACATGCATTGGTGTTCATCGGTGGTTCTCAGTTGTTTTCTGTCATGCCCCTACTGAGGGATAGAAATGTTTTCACACACACAATTTCAAACACTATTGAGAAAGTCATAATATCAATTGATATAGCTGTACTGTACAGACTGAACTTGAAACTGAAACCAGCGAAATGCAACAGAGCGGAGAGCAGTTCAGCATATTCAAGAGTCAAATTGCATTTTGAGTAGGATGAATTATATTATTATTATTATTATTATTATTATTATTATTATTATTATTATTATTATTATTATTATTATTATTATTACTATTATTATCATTATTACTATTATTATTAACAACTTTGTAAAGAAAATAAACTCAAAGTCATTTTACCCCAGCAGGTCAATTGCAATTTGGTCATATGTGACCGGTGTCTGTTTTTTTTTAAGTCAGTGTGAATAGTACAATTCATTTAAAAAAATGGGATTCATAACCCGATATTCTTGTGAGTCTATGGTCTCATTGGTGAGGTTTATACGCCTATCATAAGTATTCACCTCCTTGGATGTTTTACACTTTTATTGCATTCATAAATCAATCACGGTCAAAACAATTTGACTTTTTTAACACAAAAATTGAAAAGTGAAAACAGACTTCTACAAAGTAATATAAATGAAAAAAATATGATCGTTTACAGAATAATTCACCCCCTTTTTAATTTAATGGTCTAATTCAATAGAGGTCCATCAATTGTCTCAGAATTAGTGAAATGAAGATTATATGAGTGTGATATGAGTAGTGTGGGTGTGTTTCAAGTGATTGAGGTATGAAACATCTGTGTCTGAAGGGTCCAGAGACTAGTTGATCAGTATTCCTGGCTATCACTACACCAAGACAAAAGACGGAAGACAGAAGAACACTCAACGCAGCAACGCAGGGAAAGGGTTATTGAGAAGTACAATTCAGGAGATGGATACAAAAAAATTTGCAAGGCCTTGAACATCCCCCGGATTTCAGTGAGATAATCATCAAGAATAGAAGGAATATGGCACTTGTGTGAATCTGCCTCGATCAGGTCGCCTTCGTAAACTGAGTGACCGTGCAAGTAGAGTACAGTAGAGACTGTGCATATCGCAAATGCTGCCCGGGTTCTTCACTGGTCATAGCTATATGGGAGAGGGACAATGAGAAAGCCACTGTTGAAGAGAATGTTTGCCAAAAAGCATGTGGAAGACTTCGTGGTCAAGTGGAAGAAGATTCTTTGGTCTGATGACACCAAAACTGAGCTTTTTGGCCATCAGACAAGACGTGATCTATGGCGGAAACCCAACATCACCAAAGACACACCATCCCCACTGTGAAGTGGTGGTGGCAGAATCATGCTGTGGGGATGTTTCTCAGCAGCTGGACCTGGAAGGCTTGTAAACATAGAGGGCAGAATGAATGTCAACTCTGTGTGGAGTTTGCATGTTCTCCCTGTGCATGGGATTTCCCCGGGTACTCCGGGTTCTTCCCACATTCCAAAAACATGCTAGGTTAATTGGCGACTCCAAATTGTCCATAGGTATGAATGTGAGTGTAAATGGTTGTTTGTCTATATGTGCTCTGTGATTGGCTGGCAACCAGTCCAGGGTGTACCCCGCCTCTCACCCGAAGACAGCTGGGATAGGCTCCAGCATGCATGCACCCCTCATGAGGATAAGCGGTATAGAAAATGGACGGATATAAAATTTTCTTTCATTAACATTACTTTGTAGAAATCTGTTCCCACTTTGACATTAATGAGTTATTTTTCCAATAAATGTTTGTGTTTAAAAGCCAAATTTTATTGACCATGATTGATTTAAAGCATAAAACATCTCACGGGGTGAATACTTATGATAGGTACTGTATATCAGGCTTACATCATCAAAAGGCGTGTTGTGTCGTGTGAGACTTGGATAAAGGTTCTCACAAATGCAGGTTAAAGTTCTTCTTGCAATCTTAAAATTATTTTGAAAGTGTCAGTGAAACAACTCACATCAATGTCTCACCACTCTTGGCTCCAACAGCCACCCACACGCTCCATGGAACAGACATTACAACAGGTTCTCCACCAACTGCCTTCGCCAAAAGTCTTGCCCTCGTTCTTCTTAATCTCCTACACAAAATTGTTTAGTTCAGAAAATGTTGACTGTCGTTGCACAAAATCCTTGAAATTGTCACAAACATGCCAAGGAGAGCACAAATTCAGGCAATGTTTACTTGCCTAAACACACGGCAATCTGTGTGACGTGCTTTTGCACATGCGCATCACTTCCCTGATGTTTTGCGTTCACATTTATAAATCGCATTTTCCCACAAGACGTTATTGGTTGACTCGTTCTTTGCTAACCAAATAAATTTGACTTGTGGCAGCACTCATAGGTGAGAAACACCACAGTATTTGTTCATTCATTTTCTACCGCTTGTCCTCACGAGGGCCACGGGGGTGCTGGAGCCTATCCCAGCTGTCTTCGGCGAGAGGCAGGGTACACCCTGGACTGGTCCACCACAGTATTTAGTTCATGTAATAACTGATGGAAGAACACAAAAGTGGTGTCTGTGTGGATATCTCTTCCAATCCTCCTCCCTGCCTCAGAGCTAGCGGTCTTTGTCAACAATCAACTCTTCAATCAAGTTATGATATATTTATTTATCCCTGTCAATTGTCCTGAATGCATTATAACTAAATTGTTGTTTGTAAGCATTTTATCAGGTTCACTGGATTTGCATTCTTTCTTATGAGAAATATTAATTTGGTTAGCGTACGTTTTGGTTTGAGTCACTTTCCGGAACAAATTAATGACGCTAACCAAGGTTCCACTGTATGTTAGAGGCAATTTGCAGTCTATTATGTTTTCTTCAACTTTTCTGACCTATAAATGTTATTGGCATGTTGGATAGCTCTTTTCTTGAGAAACTTCAGACTGTCCAGTCTCTACTTTTGCATCGGATGTATGTTCAAAATGGACACAAAAATTTAAATCACTGTTTGTTGTCAACCGCTATATTGTTAGATACCGCTAACCGTATCAACTCCTATAAAGTTGGCTTCAACAGCGATACATCACCAGAAGTCCTCTTGAGCACTTTGAAGTGTGAGCAACCATAGTGGAGTGAGCGTGCCTGGAGTGGGCCGTGAGTGGAATAAATGAAAACAGACTGTTCAGAAGAAATACGGCTGGAATAGGCGCAAATTCTGGAATATCTAGAAAGCTTTCTGAGCTGATTATTGTGTGTAGCTGCTCTATAGGAGTCCACAACATGATAGGTCCCATTTTAACTACAACTATGTTTTCCCACAAAAAGGTGTGGATACTTACATGCGTGTCGTGATGAAAAAGCATATCATGAACCCCACAGCTGAGGCCAATGGTGACTGCTGTTTTTCTGAGAAATTATTAGCGAGTCAGTCAAAAGGCCCATTTGTTTACTAGTAACGCCGGCTTTTCTTAGTTCACATCATGAGGTTAAGTGTCGTTAGCCATGACAGGCCAGAACAGACACCCCTTTGTTTCCTTTATATAAGGGTTTTCTATGCACATGACTGAATTTCTTTAGTCTCTCAGTCCAAAATCCAGTCTTCACCGTCTGATTTTAGATTTGACTTGTTTTACAAACTCAAATGCTGGAAACATTTTAGGGCTTTCATGGCCAAAAGGATAGCAATTAGACACATCCTGCCTCTTGTGACAGCTGTTGGTTCTGTCCCAAAAAATATGAACGACATTAGGTCTTCTTGGATTGGCTTGGAGAAATGGCAGCAGGAATGGCCTCAGTGTTGTTTCAAAGCAGGCCAATTATCTCAGGCCACGCTGGATGAATCGATTTCTGGAATCTTTTTTTTCTTTTTCTGAAGATACCCCTGGCCAATTATAGAGGCAGTGCATTCTCCTCTTTTGTGGTTATTCTTTGATATAAACATCTGCTGATAAAAGCCATAAACTTTGTGAAGCCATAAAGTGAAATTAGCAATTACATTTGAATGTACTTGAAATAACTGAGATGAAAAACATAATCGCGTGAAGTAATATTTTGGTGTCATCCAAGGATGCCTGTTTAAATGCGTACCAATGTATCTTGCTGGCCCTGAAATGTTGGAGGGTTGATGTTTGCTAATTTGAAATTTAAAGATAAAGGCTGTTGCTGTTTTTTTTTTTTAAGTTGAATTTTATTATTTGATTTATTTTATGTATTTCTTTCTGTGTAAATGTGTATGTATTTGGTTAATATTACAAAATTATCATAATGTTTATATTGTGTAGAAAACTATTATTTTAAATGTACACTTGTCAAAATTGTAATATCAGGTGAAAAATTGCAAGAATTTACATTTTGCAAAATAATCCCAAGTAAGCTATTTGTTGCTAACAACCATTCAACTGAAACAGGCTGTTCATCAGACCATATCTCAAAAACACCAAAAGACCCCGCCCCCTCCCAAAACACAAATAAAATGTTAAAGAGTAATAGGTAGCTGTGCCACCATTCTTGTTAATGAACTCAAAAATTAAAGTTGATTTCCATCCCCATCAATTTCCAGGTAGATAATGGGAATGTTGCTCCAGATGGTGAAGATGGCTTCACAGAGGGCATCTGGTGTCTGGAACTGATGTCCATTTTTGTGAATCTCCCTTGCCATCCATAGAGAAATGTTCACAGTTGGATTTGGATCAGGTGAACATGGATGGTCCAAAAGAGTGACGTTATACCTCAGGCAGAAGTTCTTTGTGGAGTCCATTGTGAACTGCAGCCTTGTCCGACTGAAAAAGCGAGTCATTACCACACAGACGCGGACCTTCAGTCACGAGAGATGCGCCCTGCAACATCTCCACATCGCCAGCTGCAATTTGACGCCCCTGCACAACATGAAGTTTCTTCACTCGTATATTGGCTTTAAATAAGCATTACTTGTATCTTTGAAATGAACCACAAGAGCAGGCTTGACTAGTTTTTCCTTGTCTTTTTTAACGTTAAAGGTGAAACCTCCATTATTTGGTGGTAGTGTTGCCAACTTGTTATATATAATTTTACTTTTTTCTGTATTTTTTCCTGTTTTTTTACTTGTGGGTGGGAGTTGAGGGCAAGCTTACAGACACCTTTTGGAATAAAGACATGTTCTGAACACAGTTCGATTCACACAGTGTATTAATAACGCAACATTGAGTCACCAACGCGTAGGATTCTTTGTTTGGGCACTCAGTTCCGTGGAATGACACGGTAAAGGGCAAATGGACTAGATTGTGTAACATTCTCATTTGAGTTTGCCAAATGAATGTGTCTTACAGGATACCATAATCTTGTGTAAAGTTAGTATTGCAAGATTTGGTATTGGGTATGCGATCCAAGATGGTTAAATAAACAAACAATGCTATCAATGCACCAAAGGGGACATTAAGGGGATGTCCAAAGTGCCTGGTGGCCATTTGCAGCCCGCAGCTTGTTTTTGTACTGGCCCATGGCACATTGTAGAAATGAAGCTAAACAAGAAAACCCAGCAAAACTTTAAATGGAGCAAAAAGGCAAAAAGAGAAGTTGAAATATTGATACTAATAATGAATAATAAAACAAAGCATTGACTTTAAATACAGTATTTTTCAAGTTTTAGCCTCCTTTACAACATTTTAAAAATATATATAAAAACATCAACGTGGCCCCCTTCACTCACTAAAGATTACCCTAACATTACTGACACCTAGTGGCCAGTGTAAAACGACATATTGTCAAACCATCTTTGAATGCATCTTCTGAATGCCTTGTATCTGTACTTTGGTTTATTTAACAATTTTCTGCTTGAAAATGATGAATTTAGTCAAATATGTGACATTTGCTTAAATATGCATTTTTTTAACGAATAGGCTGCATTCAACCATAAATCAATGATTTTTTAAATCATATATTTTTGAAAAAATAAATTCAACGCATAATGTTGTGCGGGATTACTCAACAGCAAAATAACTAAACAGAAGCAAAAAAAAACCCATGACTGGTTGACGGTGGTGGTGTTTTTTTATATATTTTTGGTAGAAAAAAAGAAATCCTGAGACATTTGCATGCAGTCCCTACAAAAGTCAACACTCAGAAAGTTAATGCAAGACAAGATAAAACACATTAGGCTACTTCTCACATTACACTCACTCATTTGTCATTTTCCTGCTATATTTTTATCAATTTGTCTTTCCTTGTCACCACTTCAGTGGAGATATTCCAATTATTACTAACCACACACACTTACACACACGCGCGCAATCCACGTGATCATAACCAGAGAGGAAAGGAGAGCGAAAGGGAAGAGAGAGACAGAGATACGTTGAGCCTCCAAAGTCAGCACTTCACGCAAACGGGAGCGTGCTTCTTCAACCCGTGGATATTCTAACATTATATTACAAACAGCGGGATTCTTGCAACATTTACTTCCACAGTTTCGCAGTCTCTTTTGGATCTCTATATCTTGCCCCGTCCTTTTGACCATCGAGCATCACCCTTCCACGCAATTATTCGGCTAACTTTTCAACGCGGAGACGTCGCCCATTCATCGCCCGGTCGCAGCGCTTGATTGCTGCACAAAGGGCGCTTCCATGGGGCGCGCAGTGTCGTTTGGAAAATGCTCTGCAGTCGGTGTATGAGCGCCCCGCAGAATCAGACGGGATTGGAGTTGTTATTGTTCGTGTGCGTCTCTCGCCGGAGCCAGTGAAGCGTGGCCGCGATGGGTCTCTCAGTGGCGGCACAGGCTCCACGCAACGAGCCCGGGCGACTGAACCACCGGAGCGGGACGACGGGAGGTTGGCTCCGGATCACGTTGCTCTCATTCTTCGCTTCTTTACCTGTGGAACAATTGCGCGCCTTCCCTTCTTCCCTCAGCGACTGTCAGACACCCACCGGCTGGAACTGCTCCGGTGAGGAGTTTGCAATGCACACACTCTGCCTTCAAAGCTTCACATATTAGAAGTTAAGCATAAACAACATTGATGGACATATGCGCCGTTGTCGGATTAGGACTGTGTGCGTGCGCTTGTGTGTTGGTGCTTTTGAAGGCACATGGTTCAGTTAGATAGGGATGGGGACAGACTCAAGAGCATGCACACATGCCTTTGAGTTATCCCCACACAATATTTTGGATTCATATCAGATTATATATCGTATTTGTTATGGCCAATGCAGTTACTTGTACCTTTATTTTTGGAATGCACGCATGCTTCATTTAATGACAAGGGCTCATTTGAACTCTGGGATTCTGCAGTATGTTGTTGAGCATTGGACTGAGGGAAACAACTTACTCTCCTCAATGGCCAGAGGGATTAAACAGGGGGGACTAGGACTCCCTTTTCTAAATCAAACGATTGTGCAGCCATATATTTCCCCTGTTGCCTGTCCAAGTCCAAGCCCTTAAAATAGCTCCCGGCCAATTACACACGCTTGTGGCCATCACCAGTACAGTATTGATGTTATAGCTCATAAGAGCTGCACGTCAATATGAATGACTTGCAGCTTGAATCTTAGGTGACATCTTTTACACAGAATGGTTCCAGTGTCAGACTGGTGGTAATGTCATCTTAGTGATTGCAAAAGCACATAATGAGGTTTGTGGAGTGATGATTCACATTACAATGGAGTTTAATTTCTGAATGGCTATGTTCACTTTTTAATCATTTGATGAAGAAAGTTGTGTTTTCCTATTGGACTCATTTCTCACATTGTTGTACACCACAGTGATAATTCATGGTTTGCCGATTGTGATCGGTGGTGATGATTTGCTGCTAATGACTGATAATGGTGCATATCCTGTCCAAATGCACACTTGCCACCCTCCTCACTCGCTTTGACACTTGCATGTGCATTTAGACAAAAGCTTTTAGCTGATGCTCCTTGTGGATGCTTAAGTGCATACAGTAGACTGAGAACAGTGAGCGTGGATGCACATACATACACACACTATCCACCTGCATTGACTAATGAGATGAATTCAAGAATACGGAAAATTGATTGTGCTGCACCGTGAAATGTCATTAGAATTTTCCTGACAACAATCATATAGCACTCTATATAATCTGACTGTGACTATCCTCCCAACGCTATGTGGCATTTCTCAACAATGACAATAGGCACAGCTGAATATATGTACAGGATACTGTATATGTTTACACCAGTGTCATTTTACAGCCAAATCATGGATAAATATGGGATGTGTTGTCATGAAAACAGTACAACTAAAATCTGCTGCCAGTGCCGAATGAGACTCTGAATGTGGCTGAGAGTGAATGTGATTTGAATAGGATTTATTTTTTTTTTTATTTTGCATCTCTAAGCAGTATATGCCAAATGAAAATTTTATGACCAGTTGAAACATGTACAGGGCGGCACGGCGGTCTAGTGGTTAGCGCGCAGACCTCACAGCTAGGAGGCCAGGGTTCAATTCCCACCCTCGGCCATCTCTGTGTGGAGTTTGCATGTTCTCCCCGTGCACCCGTGGGTTTTCTCTGGGTACTCCGGTTTCCTCCCACATTCCAAAAACATGCTAGGTTAATTGGTGACTCCAAATTGTCCATAGGTATGAATGTGAGTGTGAATGGTTGTTTGTCTATATGTGCCCTGTGATTGGCTGGCGACCAGTCCAGGGTGTACCCTGCCTCTCGCCCGAAGACAGCTGGGATAGGCTCCAGCACCCCCCGCGACCCTCGTGAGGATAAGCGGTAGAAAATGAATGAATGAATGAATGAAACATGTACATTGTGCACTGTTGGATCTTAAGGATGTTCTAAGTAAAGGTAAGTAGAGTGATATGAAAAAAATTAAATTGAATCAGCGGTCATCAGCTGATCACAAGTCAAGACCAGAGCAAAAAAAAAAAAAAAAAAAAAAGAAATACAATTTTCCAAAAAGGAATCATTGATTATTTGTGCCATTCTTGTTAATCAGCTCAACAATTTGTTTGGGCATGCTCGATGCCAGTGTTTCCAGGAGGCAAGTGGGACTGTTGCTCCAGATGGTGAAGATGGCTTCATTGAGGTCATCCACTGTCTGGAACTGATGCACAGTTTTGTAAAGTTATCTTGCCATCCATCCTCAAATGTCCTCAACTGGATTTAGATCAGGGGAACATGAATACCAAAGAGTCCAAAAGAGTGATGTTATTCTCTGCAAGAAGTCCTTTGTCATGGAGACATTGTGACTGTGTCGTTGTCCTGCTGGAACAGCCAGTCATAACCACATTAGTCATGAGGGACCCCCCCTCCCCGCCGCAATATTTACACATTGCCATCTACCGTTTGATGCCCCTGCACAACCTGACGTGCCATTCTTCAATTGAAAGAATAAGCACCCCAGATCATGATGCCGATATGGCCGGATCTATTATTATTTTGTAATGTTGAATATAAGAAAAGTGTGAGTCATGCATACTTTTGACTTGTCTTGTTGTGCTGATGCTACTTAGACAACAATAGGCAGCAACACTATATATGAGAAAAACTAAAACACTGTTTATAGTTGTTTATGCATGTGGGATATAGTTTCATAGTTTCATCCACAATGTTAGTGACAGCTAGGCATGATATAGTGGATATCGAGGTGCTCAATGAAACATTTAAACCCAACATTAGTCACCACTGACAGGCCTCGCTCTTTTTTGTTATAGCTAATGACATTTTGCCTCCGATGAGAGTTTCCCGTGTGACGCCTCTTCATGTTGGCGATGAGGTTGGTCGTGTTAAGCTTTCAAGTTCAGTGCCACCATGGCAAACTTGTGCATGACAAGTATTGTACTCAGCTCTGAGCGTCTTTTTATACAGTATTGGCCCAATAAAAAACATCAATATTGAATCGGGACACCCCGACTTAAAACCCTTCACTTACAGATTCTGTTTGACGGATATTGGACTGCAGTCGGCACTAGTAATAACCTTCATTGGGGTTGTGGATTGTCCCGTCTTCTAGACGCAGAGCCAATTAGATCCTCCAGCTCAGGGGTGGTGACATTTTTTGGGGGTCATTTTTCTGGGGTCTGAGGCCTTGCTGATGCAGTTTAACAATCTGACCATATTCAAAGAGAAAGCTATTTTTACCTCTGCCATCATGAGATCATGACAGTGTGAATACCTGACAGAAAATGTCAATTATTTTGCCAAGATTTTGACATTTTAACACTCTGCCAATGTAATAAATTGGTTAAAAAATGGACTAATAGGTCCCTGACTTTTCATAAATATGTGTATATTTTATTCTAACATTGTTTTATCATTACAATTTCAAAACACAGAAGAGATATGAGCATTATTACCTAGAATGACCATAGCAGTCAAATTGACTGCAAGATTTTTACAGCTTGTTTCAGATTTTTACAGTTGCCTTTATTAGTCCCACGAGGGGAAATACTAGGTTTACAGAAACAAAAAAAGTGCAAAATCAAGGTAATATACAGTTAATACAAATCAAACTATTTACAGCTGTTGTACATGCGTACAGGGGTGTCATATTTCACTATTTGCTACATCTTCACACTCTTTCTACTGCTCTATTGTCTGTTTTTATGCTCTGTGAAGCTCAAACATAGTTATAATAATCATAACAGATTAGGTTTTATAGCTCTTTTCAAAGCACCCAAAGCACTTCACAACATGGTGCAGCCATTATTCATTCACTCCTCAATCACACACTGATGGTGGTAATGTACATCTGTAGTCACAGGTGGCCTGGTGTAGTCTGGCGGAAATGTGGCTGCCAATTTGTGCCTACAGCCTCTCCGACCAACACCAAACATTCATTCACATTCATACACCCAAGAGAAACAAAAATGACAAATAGAAATAAAATGACAGTTATGAAGGCTTTAGCCATGCTTCCGAGCCTTGATGAGGAAGAATCAGCTTCAGGGAGTAATGTGTTTGAAAGAAGCTTCTTCTAGCTCTGACGGTGATTCAGAAATCACAAATTCTTGCAATTTTTCAATTGGCTTTCAAATTTTAATCAGGAGTTTATGAAGTACAACAGTTGCAGACTACATTAAGCGTCAGGTGTCCCAAAATTACACTTAACATTTTGTTGCTTTCCAGGGGTTATGCAGACGGGTCCTATTGAGATGAATGTATCAATTAAAGGCACTTCATATGCCAGCACAAAGTCACTAAGCAATAGAAAAGTGAATTTACAGACATTTGGTTTTGAGAAGGCCTTAAGCAAGTTTCTTGTTAAAAAGCCCAGCATAAATTTATTTTGGCCACTAGTCTGCAATACAATAAGTGGCAATACTGAGGTGATATCATTATTCTGCAAACAAGGGGCTTTTTCGGGGGAGAAAAACACAAAAAAATCTGCATGTAATGTCGCACATGCTGAATGGTAAATATGCAGGGATCCACTGTAATAAGGATTTTTGTTTGTTGAAAAAAACCTGTCTCTTGGCATCAAGTCAGGGCAAAGGGACAAGTGCCTTTTCAAGTATACACTTCCAACTCCAATTACAACTTGATGTCCCTCTCTTTGGATCCACCTCTTGAAATGTTGTCTGGCTGTTTTATAGCAAAATGCTCCAATATGTCCAGAAGCTGGTCATTAATTGTGGTCACTGCATGGTGCTAGAACCTTCACATAAAACAGCTGCCTTCTGAGGCTACAATCAACACTAATGAGTGTGGTGAGCCTGAGTGAATGAAGGAAAACCTGTTGGTTGATTGGTGTTGATGCTCTACGAATGCATAAAGCGGGGTAAAGTCTTTGTTGACACTGAATCTAAATGAAAAGGCATATATTTCAACCCATGTCTTACACAGTTTGGCAGTCTGTTAATATTAACGTGTTAAATTCCAAATATATATGTGTTTCTTGGAAAAATATTGTAAAAGGTTGATTTGGCCATCTGAAATTAGTGATTCATGCAAACATTCAATGATACAAACAGGGAAATAATCAGCCTTGTCAACTGTTGACTCTAAGTGACTATCTCACCAGCCAAATCAGAAGAGGGCAGATGAAAAGAAGGACCAGCAGGGACACAAGCAGTATACAGCTCTCTTGTGAAATGCACTGTTTAAGACTACAACATGCATACTGCAACATATTGGGAGGGGTGTAATATTTGACCATAGCCATATAGGAGTGTTTGACGCGGCTACTTTGCAGGTGTACCTAATGCTGTGGCCAGTCAATGCAGCAGACAATCGGTTACGGTTACCACTGTTTGTGTACTGCCAGCTGAAAATTCACACATTTTTTATGTTGTAGGTAGCATGTCTGTTTTATGGTGACTTCACGGAATAAGACAAACATCCGCACCGAATCGCACCGTACGTTATGAAACAAGTTTACCAAGTAAGCCTAGATACAAACCCAAATAGAGATGAGCCGAAGAAAAGTGGAGGCAATGTGACAACGCACCACAAGCAGTTTTTAACTTGCCAGTGTACTTGTGAAATGTACTTGTTTCATACTCGTATCCGAAAACAATGCATTATCTGTAAGGATTGTCCGGCTTATCTCTATATACATATACACAAAACATGGTGCACAAAAAAATGATCCATCCATCAATTTTCAATGCAGCTTATCCTCACTAGGGTTGCAGGTATGCTTGAGCCAATCCCAGCTGTCCTTGGGTTAGAGGCGGGGTACACTCTGGACTGGTCGCCAGCCAATCACAGGGCACATCTAGACAAACAACCATTCACACTCAGATTCATACCTATGGACAATTTGGAGCACGCACAGGGAGAACATGCAAACTCTACACAAACGGCCATGTTTCCCATGATAATAGAAGGTCTGAAGGCTGGACTTTCATCTTAGCGGTGGCACTGATGCCTTGATATCAATGGCTAGACAGAACAGATCAGATGCAAAAGTGAAGAGGAAATGTAATCTCCCTGACAGTGTTGGACACCTTGAGTCATACCACGGCTTTGAATGTTAAGTCCAACTTTAAGCCTTTCAAACTCATGGATCTTAGCTTCAGGGCAAGATCAAAGGTATGTATTAAGGTTGGGCGATATGGACATTCTTATATATCATGATATTTTTGGGATCAGAATCAGAATCAGAATCAGAAAAGGTTTATTGCCAGGTATGATCAAACACATACTAGGAATTTGTTTTGGTATAGTAGGTGCATACACAACATAAAACAAAGCTAAACAATGCGCACCAACACACCGAGGCAGCCGTCCGCGGCGCCATCTATCATGATATGATGATATAAAATGAAATACATTTTTAAATTCAGTGTTGTGTATAAAGCTACAAACCTGAAGCCATATAATGAAATCCATTTGTCTCATATTGTAAAGCACATTTATTTATTGGTAACAAACTAGCCAACTTTTCTAATGAGATGTAAGCCTCTGCACACACTGCTATTAAAGTTTCAACAAACTGTAATGCCTGTGCTTGTTGTTAAGGAAGATGTAGTCACCCATGCAATTCCAACGGCATATGGAAGATATTTTCTTATGATACTTTTGTTTTCTTCACGCAGACATGGGGCAAACGGCGCTCTTATTTTGAAGGACGGCCAAAGAAGTCTGTCCTGTTGAGAATGCGACATTTAAAAATAAACGTCCTTCTCGTATTTTGCCACTCTGAATCTGCACTTGGTCATCAGGCACGTTTATCTCCATTTCAACGTGTTCAGGTTGGGAGGGGATCGTTGTGTTGATAATGATTTTGTGCCATGACTGAGTACTTGCCGAGTACTTCCACACACGAATGTTCCTTCTGCTCACAATGACAGTGTTTTATTCATCTTATATATTCGCCACAGTGCACAGTCATCAACCTGGCTTGTTAACAGTTAACATTTATACTGGTATAAGTCATTTTCTGATCATTGGAAGACTCTACACCAGTATACCGGTACATATCGGTAAACAAAATACCATTAATTGTACTAGTCATTAAAGTGAACAAATAACTGAAGAAACAAGGCTGGTCTAATATTTTTTTTCCATGACTGTATGTGAGTAATGGTCTCATCTTGGCCACCCCAATGAAAAATTCCTGGCTCCGCCACTGCTGCTGCACTAAGAGTGCTAGGACTACATGAAAATGATGAAACTTAATTTTCTTCCATGGACTTCCTGATGGTCAAAAAAAAAAATAATGGCTACTCTGTTGAGTCACAGTCAAAGCCTAAAGGCAAGTGTTTGTCAGATGTTGTACAATGTTGATTATAATCACCTTGACAAGCTAATTGCTGATGCTCTATCCGCTGCTTCACACACACAAAGTTTTAAAATGTTCATTGTCGTTTCAGCTTATGTGTTAAGTTTATAGGACTTTATTGAGATTGTCTTAGTTCCATGTCTGATTTGGTGGGAGCTTTGTTTTTTTTTCCTTTATTGGGATGCCCAACTTTTTCCACCAAGGGCTGCATATTTAAAAATGATGTAAAAAAAGGATGTTGAAGGCAAAAAAAAAGTTTGCATTGCGTCAAAAATTACCTGTTTAGGACCTTCTAAACACATTTTTTTGCTACACATGAAAACCTGTTGCAAAGTTATTGGGATAAAGTGCATTGAAGTGGTAAGGTCAAGAAAGGATACCTTGCCATGGTGATTGTTCAGCCTTCATGATTAATTTACTTTACTTAATTATTCAGCAGCACAGTGCTGAAAAAGGGCTTGCACAATTCCAGGTAGGAAGGGCAAGATGCATTTGGCTGACAAGTGCTCTTTTTTAGGCAAGTAAGTGCTTCGCTTGTCATCTTAATCGTTAGCATATAAACATTACCTTTTTAATATTTGATGTTTGTCGGCTTGTTTTCTTCAATTATTCAGTTTACTGTAACATCCTTCTGGAACGACAAGGCAGGAGGAGAAGTGTAAATGTCCTGGCCTATGCCACTGGGCGACACTAAGGCATTTTTAGGGATTTGTATCGAAACTGGTTTCTTATTTTGGTGCTAAATTAACCCTGAATCAGCCAACAAAAGTGCTTGACTTTCTGTATGGTTGTCAACAAGTAAGTGACCTCAAAACTATCACTTTAAAGGGGACGTATTATACATTTTTCCACTTTTCTGACCTATAAATGTCGTTAGAATGTTGTTTTCTCCTGTTAAATGATGCCAAAATCTCAGATAATGAGGTTTTCGCAATTGGAAGTGAGCCCTGAAAGAAGGTTGGTCTAGTCCAGGGGTGTCAAACATACGGCCCGCGGGCCGGAACCGGCCCCCAAGGAGGTTCGATCAGGCCCGCAGGATAATTTGAAAGTGGAAAAAATGCATAAAAGACATGGAATTAATATTTTTAATTTGCTGAAATTCATGGATTATCCGCTAAGGGGCGCACTCTTTCCATCAGAGTAGAAGACAAGCCACATCACTGAGAACAGCAGACGGTATCAATGCGCCATCTGCTGCTTGTTACGACGTTGTTAATACCTTGGTCTCTACCTCTCCGCTACACCCTCATTAGCCAAAATGTCGTTATCCAAACGGAGAAAAGTAGATAAGGAGTGTAGAATTTTCAAAGAAAAATGGACCACGTCCTATTTATTTACAGAGATGCACGGAAAACCTTTGTGCTTGGTGTGTTTGCAACAAGTTTCGGTATTGAAGGAATATAATATTCGACGCCACTACGAGACTCATCACAGCGAACAGGACAGGCGAACACTTTCTTCATTACACATTTAAAATCACTCTCCTTAGTTTGTAAGGTGTACGCAGGGATTACATTTAGATTTTATATGCGTATGTGTAAGTGGTTTAAAAATCCCTTTCTTTAAAAGTCTCATTTAATCTTAAAGTGCATTACTATATTTTTCAGTACCAATTAAAGTTTTGTGCCTTTGTACAATCAGTGGGATCAGTTGCAATGCATATTTGTGAATGATAAAAGTAAATTGCACATTTGTCTAAGGAAATATGAGGTGTTTCATTAAATGTTTTGTAAAAGGATAGTTCATTCAATTTCAATATTTTCCTAATGTTCTTGTGCTTCTTTACACCAAAACAAAGGAAAGACATGATATTTTGGTTATTTATAGCAGAGTATGGTATAATTTTAATGGTCCGGCCCACTTGACATCTCCCTAGGCCGTATGTGGCCCACGATGCGAAATGAGTTTGACACCCCTGGTCTAGTCTCAGTGGAGTGGATAGTGAGGTCAAAATTTCACTACGGCAACTCAACAACTGCTTGTTTGCTGTCAGCATTTTTTTTTACCTGAGCACTGGAGCACAAGTCTTGTGCTGGAAGACACAGCCATCCTAATTAGAGCGGATAATGGAAGTGCCGTCACTGTTTCTGTGCTGCTGTTGTTGATGTCAGTAGCATAAGCTCCCGGGCTATGTGATCGATGTCAAGAAAAGAAGTAATATTTTAAATCATGAAAATACAGCAAAATACTGTAATCCTCTATTACATGTTATCATTAATGTAGTTGTGAATACATGCTCTAAGCTAGCTCACACTAACTTGTTTTCCCTCGTTAGAATACACAGAATAGGGAAATAAATGTGTTCTTCTTTCACATAAGGATTGTAGATGATGAGCAAAATTCCAAAAAAGTGCATTATTCCTGTATTGCTTAGACGTGTGTCAGTGAATTAAAAAGCATTTTAAGGCCATTGGAATGGATTGTAGTGGTTCACATAGCTTCTGGACTGTTGGTGTGGGATCAATTAATACATAGTCTGTCCTGCAGACAGACATTATTGGCAATGACCCTGCATGCAAGATACCCTGTTCCTGCTGAGTGTCTCTCACTACCAGCACAAATAAAGCAAATTATCTTTTTTTGTGAGAGCATGGAGAATTACAGCATTGGAAGATTATATTTCTGTTTTCTTCCAAAGGGACCATTGACAGTACGAGCAGATGCAAAGCTTCAGACAGCAACTAGCTGCACTCATGTTGCTTATCATGTGGTTATCTCTGTCTTTGTATCCTTCTGTGTCTTCTGACATTCTGATGACACGCAGCCACACGACTCAGCTACACTCCTCTTTATCTTAAACCTATTCTGGAATTGCCTTTTCTTCCACTGCCCCCAACAACTTTACCTCCAGCTAACTTGGCAGCCACACGATAAAGGCGAACTTGCTGCATGCTGTCCAGACCACTGCATATGACTGACTACAAACAAATCTTACCACAAACCTACGGCCACAAAATCCCGCTCCTCCACACCCAGGTTCCACTTTTCCCGAAATGCACGTTCTTTATTTCTCCAATTATCTCCAGTAAGAGACAGTCTCAGACCAGGACCGGTCTAGTAAATTATTCATTCTCTACCGCTTTTTCCTCACGAGGGTCGCGGGGGGTGCTGGAGCCCAGCTGTCTTCGGGCGAGAGGCGGGGTACACCCCGGACTGGTCGCCAGCCAATCACAGGGCACATAGAGACAAACAACCATTCACACTCACATTCATACCTATGGACAATTTGGAGTCGCCAATTAACCTAGCATGTTTTTGGAATGTGGGAGGAAACCGGAGTACCCGGAGAAAACCCACGCATGCAAGAACATGCAAACTCCACACTCCGAGGGTGGAATTGAACCCTGGTCTCATAGCTGTGAAGTCTGCGCGCTAACCACTAGACCGCCGTGCCACCTCTAGTAAGTTATGAAAATGTCAAATAATAAAATGTCAAATTGACCACTAGTGTGCCCTGTGCTCTCAACTTGGATATTTCAGATCCTTTTGTGTTTTTTTGATTATAACATACATAGATCGAGTTTGTCTAAGACAGACTAATGCAATGACTTTATGGTAGTGGCATATTTATAAGATGGACATGTAAGTATTCTAACACCCTCCAGCACAAGCACCGTCCTTACTTCTCCGATGCTAGCTTCACTGCACTGGAAACAAGTACATTTTTTAATTGTATCTAAACTCCGTCTCATCACCGACAATGCACTAAATGTCCAGGCACCATTATACTTTAAAAAGCTTGAGGCACCTTGTCAACCTAGCACAATGCACCCAGAGCATACATTTACTGGTAGTGCAAAGAATCTTTTAATGTAGAATGGGAGGTAAAGCTGTCATGCTCCTTTCCTGTGGAACCATCTTCCTGATTCAGTCCTGGTGAGCAGAAACACTCCCCATTCAAGTGTTGTCTTAAAGGAGATTTATTATGCTTTTTCCACTTTTCTGACCTATAAATGTTGTATTCTGGGCCTTAGAATGTTGTATTCTTGTGTTAAACTATGCCACATTTCAGATAATAAGGTGCATTTGGAAGTGAGCCCTAAAAGAATGGTGCAAAAGTGCTTGACTTTGTAGCATAGAGGAAGTGGGGTTGCTAATAGTTCTACCCAAGTTTTTTTTTACACACTGGTAGTCCTGCTAAACACATTACATGTTACTGATGCTGTTGAAATGCTAAAGCTACTTACCATTGGGAGTAACCTCTTTCTTTGAGAAACTTCAGACTGTACAGTGTCCACTTCCGGATCCATTCGTGATCCAACATAGGTCCCCTTTAAAACCTGCCACTCCTGGCAATTGACAACAGCTGATACAATTAGGTACATACATTATTTTCTCTTCGCTGCCCCATTGGCTCAACCCCTCCATAATGTATTGTCTTTCGAGCTAACCCTGTGCCCTTACTCGAGTGCTTGAGACAGACTCCTGTAGATTTTTGTCCTGATTCTATCTCTGTTGAGGTTGAGACAGATGGCACCCCACATACATTGGTGCCTTGGTTAACGTTTTAATATGTTGTTGCAGAAGGTCTGACTCAAACGAAAGCAGACCAAAGCAAATTTTCACGTTAAATATAATCCCATAAATTAGTTCCAGACACCCACAAATGTTAACTGAAAACACATTTTGTATATAATTATGGTTTTACATGCAGAAAATGATGCAAAAATAACCACAGTTGAAGCTTGTCCTTGTAAATGTTGTGGATTCCGTCATCAAAATGCATTATCACCATAGGGCAATACAAGGCAAAATGATATAACTTTTAATGCATTGATATGGACAGAATTCCTACCCTGCTGAAAAAAACAGCATACACCAGTGTTATGTTTTAGTGGTTGATTAATTGGATAATGGATTAATGATTAATCAATTGGTTAATTGTTGCAGCTCTAATGATACACATTGATTTACTGAGTCTGGAAAAAGCCTGGCTGGAGTACTAAACATGCTTTGTTGTGCAGTTTGTAAATAACAGTTAAAAGTACCCACATAGAATACTTAATTGTTGTACGTTAAGCTGTCTTTTATGCATTTTGGTTTTGGTTAATACTGTCGTTCTCTTTGACTGTTGTTTGCTGCACCTGAAGTTCACAAAGTTCCGACCATGTAGCGTTTACGATACCAGATGTAACTACGCTCCATTCGCTTCAGACATATTATATTATGAATGCTAGTGAGGTGAGACAACAGCCACACCCCTAAAAAACAAACTAAAAAAAACATATTTTTCGACTTTACTTAAAAAAATTCCAATTCCATTTCAAAACCAATTTTTTTACATGAATCTAGACAAATTTAAATGCAGTGCTGTAATGTATTTTGTGTTATTTATGTCTCCACTCTGCAGTGAAATATTGGCTTTGTAAATATGTTAATGATTCACATTTGATCTTGGATTGGCTGAGCAATGTGTGCAGGCTATGTGTAATTATATAAGCGAGGGCTGTGCGGCATGAGCTCTGCATGCTGTGTGCACATCAAACCCTCGACAGAGATAATAATTAAACTCAGAAAACACCTGAAGGCATTAGAAAATAAAATGAAATGTTCCTTCTCCACAATTTTTGGGTTTATTACTACTGGACCATTGCATGATGTAACACAGTGATGCATTATAAAGCAATAATATATACATTTCAAAACAATACTGTGCCATATATTTAGTGTTTTTTTTTTTTCTGGTGTGTAGACAATCTCGCCATCTGGTGTGTCTAGACAGCCAATGGTTTGGTGTGGAAAGGGCAGTCTAAGAATATCTGTATTAATTTTTTGTCTGCAGAGAAGTAGGGCAATCACATCAGACATGATAAATGCTAATTCTATTCACTCATAATCATTTGTGTGAGAAATCAGAAAGCTGAAAGCATGTTTCTGTTATTGTTGTGCAGCCAACTTTAATAGAGCAATAAAAGAAAAGAGGAACATACACCAGAGAGTTATTGATGTTAAGTAATTTTGTTAAGGCACCTCAGACACACAATTTTTTATATACTCATCACTGCGTTTCACTCATCACCATGGTATAGAAGTTGGCAAGTTTACCTCACAGGCAAGACTTTCTGATATTGAATCTTGGTGTCCTGTGGTTACCTGGCGATACAGACTGCGACTAGACATCTAAAATCAGCTCCTAAATTAGTTGACAATCGCAAAGAAAGAAATTTTATATATATGTTTTTTTAATGACAATTACAGCTGAAACAATAAATTAATCAATAGAATCAATTAATTGACAATTGCATTCGATTAATAATTTTTAAAAATGTTAATATCCTCCGATTTTAGCATTTCAAATGTGAATATTAATTAATTTCCTTAGTCATCCTTGAAAGCAGACCTATAATCTTTGTGTTTTAGACAAAACAAGATATTCACACACAACAGCTTTTTGGAAAACATTTGACATTTGAGTCTCTTTTCTGATATGCTGAGGACTAAACCATTAACTGTGTTTCGCTCACCGTCTCGGGCAGGGGAGCCTTAATTCATAATAAAAAAATATTTGTGTGCGTTCTTCCTGCTTGAAATTTCAACCTTCTGAGCATCACTGAGATTGTCAGTGTATCCTAACTGCTTATTGGACGAGCCAAGAAAAGGGAGGGGAGACGTTTCTACATAACTAGCCCCTGCAAAAGTGAATGGATAACTGTTGTTACAGATGTAGGCATCATAGCGCTGAGTTAGTTTATCCGTTTTTTGAGTAATGAAGAAGAAAGTTGCATTTCCGTGTGTCACTTGAGATGTCTGTTATCCGCTTCATCTTTGGAGGAACAATAGCGAATACACAATGACGTTTTTGATGTGGGGATCACATGTGATGGACACACATCGATCTAATGGGCACCCTTGGTTACATGATTAATCGAAACAAGAAAATAATTGCTAGTTGCAATCGCAAAAACCTAGACTATGGAACAGATGTTTTTTCTATGTTCAACCATAAAAACAATTTTTGATTATTTTGAATAATTTTTAGATTTTTTTCAGAAGTTCCACTGTAGTTTTTCTGATTCTTAAAGCATGTGGTATTTGTCAGCCAGTTGAATAGCCAACCAGTTGTATCATCGTCATTGTAACAATAGCCTTTAGTGAAGATAATTTGTCTGCCACAGTAGTTGTCCGAGTGTACTTTCTGGTGGCTTTTCAGCTGTCTTTTGATGGGCCTCTTTCGGCTAAGGGCTTTGAGCTTTGTCTCATCCAGACTCTCCAAGCACCTCTTATGTCTGTGCTCTTGACTCAGCAACTGTATATTTGTACAGAGAGCTTGCACTTTATGGTCATTTATGGCCCTGGTAAATTGCAGGTTCATTTCACCATCACTCTACCCACTGTTCGTTATGAATGTTTGGTTGTCGTGAGCAGAGGGATTTTTTTGAAGTGGTGTGTTCACTGGGAAGGGTAACAGGACTCTCATATCTATTGTCCAAAGATATCAAGATGATAATTCACACCATTTTCCACTTATAGAGTTTGGGACCGATCACAGACGAGTCCGATTATGATTACATGCATTTGTTCATTCATTCATTCATTTTCTACCGCTTATCCTCACGAAGGTGGCAGGGGGTGCTGGAGCCTATCCCAGCTGTCTTTGGGCGAGAGGCGGGGTACACCCTGGACTGGTCGCCAGCTTACATGCATTTGTATTATTTGTAATTCATCTTTAAATATAAATGCATGTCCGAGCATACATATTCAGATCATTTCAGTCATTTCTCTATTGTGTTACATAATTTGATATTTATCTTTGCTTTAGTGCAACCATATGAATATATGTGGATTTATTAAAATCAGCACAGCGAGATATCTTTAAAAAACATCTCAGCACAAACAATATAATTTTAATATTTTCTACAAGCATAATACAACATCTCCAGAAACGAGATGGATCAAGTTATCGTGAAGCGAATATCAGTCAAACAAAATAAGCACATAGAATATGGATAATAGTTTGGATTTGATGTTTAAAAGCAAACTGAAATTGGAAATTGGAAATGTGTTTTTTGAAGATTTTTCAAACCTCTCCACAAGTCATTAATGAGATTCTCTAAATGAACAGAAAATCATGGCTTCTATCCATTATAGCGATATTGCCTGCTTTAACAACAGACTGCAGAGACAGGAAAGCTCTCTGAGAGCAATCAGTCCAGGTAGACCGGTAGCCTCAAGCTCCGTCTGCAGTCTCAGATTCTTGTTGCTCTTTGATTTGATTCAGGATGCTTTGATGGAGTCTTTGGAGAGCTCCCATGCTTCCTGAATCACATCATTCCCCATCTTACTATCATGGGAGTATGATCACAGTATGTTTTTTGTCCACACTTATCAAAGTATTAATCAGAAAAATAGGACAGTATATTTTGAATGCATAAATTCACATCTCTATATTGTTTATTTTCATTCATATTCTGTAGTACCCACATTCACATTTTTGAATGGCATGCAATCTTTGGCAATTGTTTGTTATATTGTTGTAATTGTATTTTTATGGCCTGTTAAATCATTCAGTCATTCAGTTTGTATTGCTGATCCTGCTCATGGTTACCGATGACTTTTGCCATGAAGCTGGTAGGATTGCAACTCACACAGATATTTTTATAGTCATTGCCTATTTAAGTAAATAATCAACTTGTCATTAAGAAAAAAAATGCTGTTATTTAGCTCAGTATTTTAAGCTATTTCTATCCTGTGCTTATAATATACATCGGTACCTTGGTTAGGAAAAGGCTTTCACTGTTTGGGTTAGGAGTGAGCTGGGAGGCCCAGCTGGAGGAGTTCAAGTATCTCGGGGTCTTGTTCACGAGTGAGTGAAGGTTGGAGTGTGAGGTCAACAGGCAGATCGGCACAGTGTCTCTGCATGTGGCTGACTTTACTTTACTTGACCATTTTGCTGAAGGGAGAGCTGAGCCAGAATGCAAACTCAATTTATCGATCGGTTGATCTATGTTCCCACCCTAACCTATTGTCATGAGCTTTGCATTGTGACTGAAAGGACAAGATTGCGTCCGAGTTTCATATTTACGGTAGCTAGACCCCCCCTAAGAGGGTGAGGAGCTTGGTCACCCGGAGCTGCTGCTTCTCTGTCTGCCCTGAAATTAACTGAAATAGACAGTATACATTAACCATTTTAATCATTTATCATGTTGTCTGGTATGACGACTGCCAATGTAATTTAAAATATGTTCAGTTAAAAAGGAGTAAATGTGAGGTGTTGAAGTGAAGAAAAAAAGTTGCTAATATCTGTCATTGTCTTTTATTCTCCAGGTTTTGATGACCGAGACACGGACCTGTTTTTGTGTGATACCAACACATGCAAGTTTGACGGCGAGTGCCTAAGAATTGGGAACATGGTTACTTGCATTTGTGACTTCAAGGTAAGCTCAAGAACAAGTTATTTTTTGGCTCTGCAATATTTTTTTCACACCTTTTCTGTTAAACCCAGTGTGCACAATTTGTAATGAGTTGTGTCTCCTGAGAGAACAGTGTTGATCTATATCGGTGTTAATATGATCTTTCTACAGAACCAACTGTTCTAAACAAAACACATTTTATGAGGGTGAATTATATTAAAAGAGGAAAAACCACTGTTCCCAAATAGTAGGATAATAATAGGATAATATGAAGGTTTAGGGAATTGGTGAGCCATTGGAGTTTGTTACATTTACATTTCTCATAAAATTAAATTAAAACTAGCTTACAGTACCTTTTTTAAATGGCCAAACAGGTTTGTTGCTTGCATATAGTCAGAATATATGCGAAATGAGATTGAGACAACTCACCTGGCGCTAGGGTTTTTGCTGCCGATCCAGATCATCCATGAGTGAAATTGGCCAATTCAGTGTAAATGTTTAAATGTACGACTGGCTATATTAGGGGTCACCAAGGTGTTTTCTTGTGAGAGCTACTTTTACTAATTGTAAATGGCCAAGAGCTACGGATTTTTAATTATTTTTTTATTTTTTCATATGTGATTTCAAGCCAAACACAGCCAATAACTTGTGTTTTGTACTTCACAATGCATTTATTTCTAGTATTCTCACATTATTGACTGATAACCTGAATGAAAAACAGGTTTGCCCGCCTCTGCTTTGCCCCTCCAGCCGCATCTGCTGCCTTCTTTTGTGCCCTCAGAATCCCGGCGAGGATACAAAATACCAGCACTCGTCAGCTCAGCACCACAACTGAAACTACAACACATGTTTCTACCGTGTACAGCTCTTTTGTTACGGTCCACGCTGACGTGCACGCACCACATGGTACTCAGAAGTGGTTGCAGAGGGTACACCCGTCACACGTTATCCGTAGCCCAACGCAGCCCTGCACACGAAAGTTTCTTGCTCCTGCACTAAAAGTCCTACATAGTGTTATGTATGCTTCCAAATCCGTACTGAGGCGGTACTCATCCCCATATTTTGTCCACACTTGCAAATACAGTGGGTTGGGACCAAGGCTTTCGCGCTGCACAACGGTGATCACATAGCAAGTTTTGAAAACTCTCCGCACCCTGCACTCTCCAAGTGCTTGCCCCCCAATGCCGCACCAGCATTGGAGGGTGCCATTTTAAAGCGCCAACCCGGTGAGGCAAAGACAGGAAGTCCAGCACATGGCAGACATGCTTGTTGTGGATGCTCCAATGAGCGCGGAGCTTATCAGTGGAGGGGATCGGCGTTATAAAGCAAGTATTGGTTCGATACCGTGCTTTTTCACTGATATCGGCCGATACCAATCGGTGGTTGATTGATCGATGTTGTAAACAATGAATGACGATCAAAAGTTCAAGTTGACAGGGCATAATGTTAAAAAGCGTATGTAAAACAGGTTTTCTATGCTCTAACCACGAAAATATTCCATTTATATTGCAGATATGTTTTTATCATTGTCGAGTCTGGAACTAGTTAACCCCTTTAAACGAGGGCCAACTGCATCAATATTTTCATATTTCTTGCTTGTTTTTGTTGCTTTGTGCTGATATTTGTGGTAGTGACTGAGAACTTTAAGCTCTGCATGCAAAAATGTAACATTTTTTATAAGCCTGCCTGCTTCTGTGTACTTTTAACATCTCATCCTGTTCATATGATGACCAGTGAACCCAATTCCCATCCCTTGGGATTGCACTTTGTGGTAATGAATGACTTGCTGGACAAAGATCAGCTAGTTCCGCTTGCTTGGTGGCGATACTATCCACTCCGAATGCAGTATTTCGGTGTGTTATTCATTTTCTTGAAAGAAAAACTTCTCAGTGAACTGGATCATGAAACATTGCCCCGATTGGAGAGAATTTAGTCAAGGTGATGGTGTAAAGTGAGCTCAGTTCCTAGCTCGTGCCGCACACCACAGTACCCTTGTTACAGTTATAAATATCTCTGACATTGATGAGACCAAATATAATAAATCTATGGAACTACGCTATTCTTGATAATGGCACGTACTTAACTTTACGACCAGCCCTATAATAAACAAGGAGAAAAGCAGTCTGCTGACTATTGATTATGGCACAATGTTTGCAAAGCCTTGGCGATCGATATGCTATGCATGGCAGTAGACAACTGACGACAGAGCTCTGTAGATGTGATACATTCTCTCATCTGTGTTTTGTTTTTTTTAATCGGTACATCAACATGACCAGGCATTCTAACACGACTTGGTCAAGCAGCTTTTATCATGCTTCTCCAAGACTGACATTAACACAGCGGTCTAGATAAATGTCATGATAGCTCCATTCCTCTTCTGAAGGTCTTACACAAATATTGCTCTCAGGTGGTCTCAGGTGTTCAACCTATCAAGGGTCTTGGGTTAATTTAGCTATGCATCTTCTCTTTGTCGTGCTGGAAAACACCAGTCACATTTTTTTATTCATCATATTTCTAACATGACAGTTCATTCAAGATTCTATTTCATCCAACATGATTTGTTTGTATTCTCAAGGAATCTATGGATGAGTGTGCATACTTTCTTGCACATGAAAAATCCACAGGAAGAGCCCTGCAAGGGACTCTGTGAAGACAAAGTCAGTTTGATGTGGTGGAATCAATGGACACTATTCATTGCGAAGATGCATTAGATTCACCTCACACTAACTCTTGAAAGAGCCAAGGCTTTTCTCTTGCTAAGCAAAACTGACACAAAGACCATATTCACATAGATTTACAAATAATTGTCTGTTGTCTTATTTGGTGTAACCACAGTGTTTCATTTTAATCCATCTAAAAATAGTATCTGGTATTTTTTTGTTTGTGTTTCCGGTTTGGTTTTGTGAATGTCGGATCACAGTGCTGACTCCCATAGGGGTCATTCGTTCTAAAAATATGTGTGCTCATGGACCAGTGGAGTGTTTAAATTATAAGTGTGCACTGTTGGGTAAATGGGACGTTTTATTGCTTTATTCAATCAGGCCTTGCATCTGCTGCGAGTTACACATATGTTTAGGGTCGTTCTAATCATTTGTCATATCTATGAATATCTTAACCTTACATAATCCTATTGTGGTTATTTTTCACCTTGTGGAATGAACATATCATTCTGTAATTAGAGGGCATTGTTCAATGATTGGTTGGTCTCAAATTACAATGCTGTGCTGAAGTGCTTCTCCATGTTCGCTTACGCACCCTTTTAAAGGGTCTGCAGCTAAACAAACATTATAAACATATTTTAGGTCATAAGAAGTTGCACTATTTACTGCTAATAACTCATAAAAAAATACCCACTCCGGCATAAAACCACACCTCCCCTATACATATTATATTGGAGACAATTAACGGTTCAAAACCAGAGAAAAGCAGACTGTCACTTTTAATTAACCAAATCTCGACAACATCAGTCAGTGCATTTCCTGGATGGCGCACATCTTGTCGTGTTATTAATATGCTACGTGAGTCCAACTGTGTTCATGATGTGGCAGCAAGATCAAGCACCACCATCTTCCTGTTTTGCCATGAGTTCTTTTTTTAGTTCAATAGTTTTGATTTTCTCACCTCAATAACTCCAAGGTTGCAAGTGCTAGCATTTTGGCAAACACAATGGGGATCACTATTAAATTCAATAAATAAGTCTTGGCAAAACAGAAAGGTGGTTGTGAGTTGATCTTGTTGCCACAGTGTGTCTTCACTTAATGTAAAATTAACCTTATATTTTCATGTATCCATTTCATTGGCCATTTACAGATGCATTTATAATTGCTGTATACATGCAAAAGTAAAATTGAACATTGAAAGTCAACCGCTAACATCATCTAACGTACCCGGACGTCTGGTTCCAGTTGACATTATGTAATGGTAAAGGTAATGGTTTAATTTTATTGAACATAGCCTACATTGTGTATAGTGTAATATGTATTATTTATATTATATTATATTTATATTTATATGTTATTTTTAGGATGATATACAGTATACCATCAGGGCTCTACATTAAAAACAAAAATTACTTGCCCATGGGGAATCCTTAAGGTGAGAACTATTTGCCCGAACTTGCCCCATGTAAAATGAAAAGACTGCCATAATGATATCATATAATTTTTGTGGCATCACATGAGAATCTCAAATAAAGATGAAATGATTATCATTTCTTGTGGTTGTTTTCCTACATAGATCATGACATTGCATGGAAATCTGGATTGTCAAGAGACTTCTAGGCACTTTGCATTGATAAATAAAAGTAGAAGTCGTAGTAAGCAGTGATATTTATAAGTTGTGCACCACAATGAAACAATAATTAATACACAGAGAAATGGAACCGCTAGATTTTGTAGCTTATGCAAAATCAGCACTTGGTATTGGATCTAATCGGTGGTGTTTCATTGTGACCACTTCTAATTGTCACAGCAATGTGATTCACTCACCTGTGCCATCATTCGATTTGCTGCCGTTAATAAAATATTTGTTTAGGAGGCACTGTTTCATCACTTTTTGGTGTTTTCTTTCAGAAGTTGTTTTAGAATTAGACGATGTTGGCAGGGACGCCATGATAGATGTTTTCCTAGTCAAACCATCGCTGATTGGTTGATCGTGAACAAGAACGGGTGTGGGTAAAACGCGGATTGTGGGTGGTGGTCTAAATAAACAATTCTGATTGGTCCATTTCAAGATTTCCAAGGATTGTTTTGCAAATTACCACCGGAATTATACAGCCTGTGTTTTACCAACACCCAACAAGAACCGCTTTTAAAAAAACTCTTCGCAGTACAGCACAGTAAAGTGCACTTGCCCGACGGGAATATCACTGATTGGATTTACTTGCCCGAATTTTGTTTTAACTTGCCCCGGGCCATCGGTACATCGTTATTGTCGAGCCCTGACCATATGCAATTTGACTGCACACAGACCAGATCTTGAGCGAGTCTAACTGGTGAATGAAGCAGGCAAACAAAGATTGAATTGAAATGAAATGGTGTATAATCAATGTTTTGGAAAAGTTGTAAGTATAATTATAACAATATAACAATTAAACAGCCAGTCAAACAACAATGGATTAATAAACAGAAAACCACAGCTTTTACTTAAGTTGGGAAACAAAACAACAACAGTATTGTGGATGAAGCAAAATAATACTGGCTTTGGATGCAAAACGAAGCTGTGCAAAAAAAAACCAAAAAAAAAACCAAAAAGGCCAGAAAACATGCATCAATATTTAATATTGTGAAAAAGTTCACTGGTACAAGAGTTTTGAATAATTCAAAACGATTCCGCTCAATATGGCAATAAAGACCATTATAGGATTCATTCATATTTCTGTTCATTGATTCAGTAGGATATCAACTAGATTACATAGCATCCATTAAACACAGAGCATGTTCTACTAATTAGTTAGCATTGAGTGAAGCAACCATAAAAGATACAGTATAAAAAAAACAATAGCCAAAATCAATCTAACACATCAAAAACTCAAGCCAATGACAAGTAAATGAGTAAAATACATTTCTGCAATGGAGTTCATGGCGCGATCAGCGTAAAACAAACAACTAACTTTTCCACTGAACCTTAATATACGAAGGGTGGCAATTGTGAAAGGCGTGTGCATCTTACCGCACAGTTTTTATCCTCAGCCGTCAGTCACAGCAGCAGCCGGTGGTTGCTTTCACGCTGGGATTCCATTGGCATGGTGTTTAGCCACATTTTCTGTTTGTTTTTTAACTTTTTGTTTTCCTTGTCTTTCATTGCCTTGTTGCGTTCTCTCGCCTCTTCAATCTCACCGGGTCTTCAAAAACCTGCTTCCTTCTCCGTTCTCTGCGTGGGTGACACATGCACGTTGGTGATGTAAACAATTCCTTGAAGCAAAAAAAAAAAAAACTTAAATATTTTTTTTTAATTGAGGGTTCTGAAATCATTCAAATAATCGTTGCAGCCCTAATGTCAGCCATACTTGCATACTTGCAAGCCATGCTTGATGCCACTTTTGTGCTACTGTGCAAGTGTACCTAATGTTGTGGCCAGTCAATGCAGGTTACCGTTGCCACTGTCTATGTGTACTGCTAACTGAAAATTAACAAAATTCTTATATTCTAGGTAGCACGCCAGTTCTACGATGACATGGAATAAAATAATTGACACAGTTCATTGAGTGGTCTCAAGGCCTTATGGGTGAAAGTTGCATGTTTTCAGATGTTGGAAAACTCATAAAATTCAGAACAAGTTGTGGTGGGTCTATAATAAACTGACTGCAGATGTACGGTGCTGCAATCATAACTGGTCTTCTTCCATGGATATGCTCAAATATTTGAACATCAAACTGGCACCGTCCCCTAACTTGGGTTTCAGACATCCATGCAGAGCTTGGGCTTGTTGGCAGATTAGTGAATTTAATTTATGTAAACCCTCTCGACTTTGCAGTCAGGGGAAGTTGAATTGGAGCTTATTTAACATCACTTCACATGTCCTCCCTGACATCCTAATACACATTCAGCATTTTAATCTACATTCAATGAGCCGGCTTTTTATTTACTGATTAATATGCAGCAATTTGCGGATATGTTTCAGGCACATTTAGTCCACAGCATGCCCCATATGTTTACTGTAGCTGTGGCTACCATTCACTCTGATGTCTGACCTCGAATTGTTCTCTCCAAGCTGTCTAATGTCCCGTTGTGATAACTGGACGACCAGAGCTCTCAGTACTTCAAAGAAGGATGTGCGCTCATGTTGGTTCACATGATGTTGATGGATGGGAATGGGAGGACAGCACGTCCTTCATATTTGACTGGGCAAGGCTCTAAAACTTTCCGTGTGTATAATGCAGAAAAGCTTGTAATCATTTCAGGGTGCATGTGCGCATTTCTGCAGCTATTCTCTGCTTCCCCTAAACATTCTGTCTCTAAGCCTCAAATAAAAATAAAAATCAACACAATTCCTGTGGGTTTATAGCACCTAATTTGAAATCATAAAACACCACCTATCAAACAGTTTCACACAGTCCTAACAGATTCTGATGAAGACCCCATTCCATATATTTGCATTCATTTATCATCCTTTTATCTGGACTGAATGTTTGCTTAGCGGAGAATTTATTACCTGAGCCTGGGTCCGTAAAATTGAGGACACTTAAAACACATTGACTCACCTGATTTGATCGGGCTGATTTTGAGTCTGATTCCCCTTCCAACCAGTGTCGGCAACGGCACTATTATCTGATGTGAGGAAGATTGTCTTTTCCGATTTATCTTGTGGTGTGGGGTGTGTTATCATGTGGTCTGAGGTGTTTTTTTTTTTCTTCGTAGATCTGTTCGAAAAACGTTCAGGACGACTCTCGCAAAGTTAAACATGTTTGATATTGACGATTGAAAATCCGGACAAAGGATGGCTGAGCCTTGTAATGGACTGTAACAATAGCCGATATAATTTCAGAAATGAGTTGTGGCAAATACACGCATTTAACATTTATTTAACTTAGCATGAAAGCCTTGCAAAAAAAAATTCCACCTCACTTGAGGTAACAGAAAACAGCTAGCGTCTATAATTTTATGTTCTGGTAGTCTGGGTACCCTGTGGCTCATTGCTGCCTTCCACGGATCAGGCTAGGTCAGGGGCGAGCCGCATGCAACTCTTCATCCTCCTTGTTGGGGCTCCCTTCGCTCAGCGTGGTGATTTTTTTAAACACCAAAGTAGAGAAAATGGGCATTTTTTAAATAAATCCGATATATCAGACTCCAGTCTGTTATAAATATCCAGTCCACGGATGCATCTCAACTGCATTCTCACTGCTGATTAGATGAGCAGGGAGCCAGTGTATGCAGTGAGTCTGAAGCAAGTTACTGCACAGTAAAATAAAACAACTTAATTAACGGCAACGTAGCAATGTTTTATGGAGCCTGTGACATGCTAATGCCGAGGTGGTGACTCCAGGAGAGGCAGATGTGCAGCTGCAGCTGGTTGTACACTCACCACTTGGAAGAATACGTATGTGCTTTCACTTTGACTTGACTCTTTTAATGTTAAAATTTGCAGACCCCTTGTCTAGGTTCTACGTCAGGTCTCACAAAACTGTGGTGAGAGCAGCCATGTTGTTTGGCCTAGTGACAGTGCTACTGAGGAAAAGACAGGAAGCAGAACTGGAGGTAGCAGAGATGAGGATGCTGAGGTTCTCACTGGGAGTGACCAGGATGGATAGGATCAGGAACAAGTACATCAGAGGGACATTACATGTTAGAGGCCTTGGAGATAAAGTCAGAGAGGCCAGGCTGAGATGGTAATACATTATTTTAGCTGTTTGAAAATTTACTAAAGCGGCAAGTTTTAATTGATTGATTGATTGATTTTAGAAATAAGGGATTTGTGTGTTCTCCTAAGGGGCCATCCATAATTTTCAACATTTTCACGAGCGTACAAACCGTACGAGGGGGGGAGGGGGTTAAGACATCAACGTACGTTTTTTTGAAAACCAGAAAATGTCGATGTCTGTATGTTCGAACCGCGGGACGCAGTCAAATTTTAGCGCGAATAGACTGGTCCCCTGTCGTCGTATGCTAGCGCGAGAGCGTACCAGTCCACGCGATACTCCACGTAGCTCTGCGTGCTTCGCATTCCAACACAACAATCAGACAATGGCCAACCCTGGTGATTTCGATTACCAATTTTCGTTCATCAAAAAGAGAATTACTGCCATTCATCGCTCACCGAGCAATGCATACGAACAATACATCAATGTTTACTGCTTTGTGCGTTCGGAAAGAAAGCGGAAGGACGCTGTCGTGGCTGGCCAGGTGGCTTGGAAAGGTTCCAAATCGAAGGAATCGAGCAGGGCGGATTTGTTCCGAAGTGCCGTTGCGAAAATGGAGAAGATCAAAACTAAACCGACCATCCTGAATCTATTCGCCAGCTCTGTGTTTATTTTCTATATTTGGGCATGGACCTGGCTGTGGTGGTGAATTTGACTTTGTGGACAGTGCAGTAACAATCAATGTGATTTTCACTTCCTGTGATACACTGACTAGACTATAGGTGTGATTGTTAAGCCTTTTCAAAACAGTTGTGGCATCTTTATTGCATACTTCGCATAGAGTTGAGTTCAAGGGTTGTGTCCATCATTTCAAAGAAGATTTTATCTCCTCAGGCTTTTGGAAACCAGGGGCAACTCTTCTGCTCCTTGAGTAATCATGTGTGTATACAAGAAGTATTCCCTTGATTAAAAAATCCTGTGGAAAACAGTTGTTGCATCAGGACTTTTCTACATGTATCATTTGATAGAAAGAACAATACAAAAGACCAAATTTATAATACATTTGTATTTTCTTGAAAGAAAAATACAGTAACCTCGGATATGTCGGATTCAATTGTTCCCACTGGTTTTGTCCGATATAAGCGATATCCGTTATATGCGTATATCGGAAAATGTCCGCCACATTCATTACACGGACGCGCAATGCCATGGGGGAACTTTCTTTGATCCATGCTCACAGCCAAAGCTGAAGATTATAACATCTTTGTATGAATTACAGACATGTACATTGAGCATGTACAACGAAAAAAAATAATAATTTCTCAAATCTGTAGAAATGCCTTCTTGTTGCTATTAGGGAGGTTTAGAAACCAAACGATAAACGTAAATGCAAACGACGTCACAGGCTATGACAAGTCGGCAAGTTCTCATACATTTCAATAGCATGTGGCGTCATTATCGTTTGCACTTACATTTATCGTTTGGTTTCTAAACCTCGCTAATAGCAACAAGAAGGCATTTCTACAGATTTGAGATTTTTTTTTTTTATTTCGTTGTACATGCTCATGTACATGTCTGTAATTCATACAAAGATGTTATAATCTTCAGCTTTGGCTGTGAACATGGATCAAAGAAAGTTCCCCCATGGCATTTCGCGTCCGTGTAATGAATGTGGCAGATGGATCAAAGGCCACGATGCGGCCATCCGATATATGCGAGGGAAATTGGAACGGGACTGGAGATTTTGTCCGAAATAGGTGAAATCCGTTATAAAAAATCCGATATATGCAATTAATTTTTATTGGAAATGCATTACAGAAAAATTGGTTCTTTTTTATCTGTCCGTTGTGAGCGAATTTCCGATATATCCGAGTCCGATATATCCGAGGTTTACTGTACAAAAAAAGAGGCATTTAATATAATTTCTTATCTTGTTCATGTTCAATACAATGTTGATGGGCAGTGAGTCCCAAAATACAGCCAGAGAACACTATTGGATTGGATATGTTCGAATTTCCTGGCTGTATGGCTGTATTGGGTCAGTTGGTCATGGACCTATCAACATTTTTCATTTGGGATTGTACTCTTTTTTTTTTTTTGGGGGGGGGGGGGGGGGGGGGTGTTGCTCAAAAGAGTACTTTTTGTACTCTTCTGAAAATGTTGAAAATTATGGATGGCCCCTAATGAAGCATTAGAATCAATCCTTTTTGCAGTACATTTAGGGAGTGGAGAATACTTTTATAGTTATTACCCCATATCTCCACACAATAAGTTCGATATGTAAACCTTCACCCTTTAAATATTTACTCGCTTTATTTGTACTTGCTCATACGTGTCCAACAGTCAGTCATGTGTCAAGTTTAAAAAGTCCCAAAAAGTTAATCAGCAGTTGTTATATTAAAATGAATTCACTGACAGACAATTGTAATGTGGATGTGAAGAATGGTTGTCAGCACAGCAAGTATGTTCTCATCAATGGGCTCCGTCTCACAGTTTGCTGACTTCTCAGTGGTTCCTCCTTCTGTCGATTGTACAGTTATCTTTATCTGGGTCTTGGATTAAACATTAAGGCAAGCAACTACCCAGTTGGGGGCCACCAAGGGCTGACAAACCATGAACTTCTGCAGCATGGCACTATGCAGTGGACCGTTTTTGTAAATTTTTGCATATGCCTGCAACACATTTTAGAATTGCCTCTGCTAATACGCAATGTGAGCCAAGTGCTAATGAGGCATTTAAGTGAGGTGAGTATTTCCGTGTGCTTTTTTTAAAAAATTACACTGACAGAGTGCTATGGGTGGTGCACGGCAATGCCCCGTTTGCATGTATAAACATTGAGAATCTGAATATAAGACAACACATCTTTTTTTAGGATAAATGATACAATCTTATATTCAGGTCAATATGGTAATCCAGTCCAGTGATTCTCAACTGGTTTTCGTGAATCCAAAGTTGCGGGTTTCTTGCCCTTTTATTCAGATGGGGAAGAATAAATAGTATTATAGGTGGCAACAATGCCCTTTTAAACCCGCTGTCATAGAAAACCAATGTAGTCTGCATATTGAATATACTATATTCCTCTCTCTTGTTGTGCCTTGGAAAATGTTTGCCTTGTATTTGTTAATTCATGAAATCTTCTTAGAAGGAATAGCAACTCTAGTATCCGTGGTAATCTGGCATAACGCATTGAGCTTAATCATAATGTTAACAGTCAGTCTGGTCAGATAATATTTCCATCATGATTCATCCTGTGTTTGTCAGTGTAATTGTTATTGTGAAAAGAAAAAAAAATAGGCTGGTATCCACCATCTCGGACAAAGGATGTGCAATTGTGGGGAAACAAATGGTCACATCTCACAATGGTACAGGGAAAAATATGAAAGATGTAACTGTCATGCGACTAAAGACGGGTTTTGACGGAAGAAGTGTCAGAAATGCAAAGAAATCATCAATCCACTATGATCTCTGCGAGCAAACCAGCCATTGAAAACGTACCATAAAATAACCACTTCCAAACACATTTATTTTGTGATAAGATTTTGCCATCATGTTTGCTGCCGAAAACTAAAGGTAACTGAGTATGAAAACTGTAACACTTAAATCCCAAGTTGGACCATCATCCTGAACCACAACTACACTGCTGATAAAAAATGTATGAACAATTGAAAAATTGCAAGAATTTGCACAATACATTGTTGTATCTTAAGGAGGTTCTAAGTAGTGCTTCAAAATGCAAAAAGAAAATATGAGTGAAACAAAAAAAATGAGTAAGCAATTTATTGCAAACAACTCTGAACACTGAAATACGGCTTTTCATCAGCTGAGCTAAAGGCTAGATTTGTTGAGATAAATAAGCAAGCCCTGAAATAAGTTTGGGATGTCTCAAAGCACTCGGTTTCAGAAGGTGTTGCAAAACTCTACTTTTCTGATATCACAGAGGAGGAGGATTCGTCATGGGCGTGGCTGTGCGTGCCTTCCCCCAAGCTTTGCTTCCCCCGCCCCTCCCCATGCTCTGTTTTTCTGTTGACGAAACAAGTTCAGGCAGAAGCTATTGTAGTTTGTGATTCCCAGCAAGAGATAAATATTTTCATCTGTCAACGGCATTTCACACTGGTCTGTTTTTGTGAATATGAACCTGAAATTTCCGCCAAACTGTTGCTGAAGCCAGACGCAGCGCTCTCTCACCGGGAAAGGTGCAGTAATGTCGGACACTTTGTGAATTGCCTGCAGTTAATAAACACAGTGCCCTCACGTCTGGCTTCTGAGCTCCACGGCACGAGCGTTTCTTCTGACAAAGTCTATCTGACAATGAGGGCGCCTCCTCGGGCAGGCGAGGTTGGAGGCAGCACCCACACGTCCAGCTTCGACTGAGCTCCACCGAACCAGGGGTGCCTATATTACCACTCTTTGAGTTCATATACGGTATGTCAGGGGTCTCCAGCCAATAGCTCATGTGCTGCCAGTCGCACCTAAACACTTTTCAATTAGCTCTCCAAATACTTTGTTCATTTATCATCAACTCCTATACCCACTAAATTAGAAAGTCTTGTTTGCAGTAGTCAGGAAGTACTTTGGGAGTGTGGCCAATCACAGTGGAGTGGGCGTACCCGGAGGCGGGCCATGGGTGGAATAAATTAAAATAGACTGTTTTGGTGGGAATCACAAATCCAAGGAAATACAGCTGGATAGGTGCAGATTCTGGAAAGTTCTGTTCAGGTTATTGTGTCGAGATGCTCTATAGGAGTCCACAACTCAACACAAAGCGTAAAAAAAATAGCATATCAAGTTCACTATAAGCTATGGTATTTAAACTTTTGTTCATCTGCTGACGAACAACATACGTATGGTTGTTTGCAATAAGTTGCTTACTCAAGGCTTTAGTCTCATTCCCATTTCCTTTTTGTATTTTGAAGCTATACTTAACCTTATGATCAAACAGTTTAAAATGTACATTTTAGCAATTTTTCATAAAAAAAATAGTCATAAAAGTTTGATTAGAAGTGTGTAACAACAATTTTCTGGGCCTGATATTTGCTTTGTTTTTGCTCAAATTCTGTGCATTTATCACACGTTGCTAAACATTCCATCAGCTACCCGTTTCATCACATCATTTAGTGTTGGCTTGCAACCACCAAATAAAACTAAAGAATGTGGACAGTGTACATTGTGGACATTACACCCAGTTTGCCGATTTATGGCCTTTCAGTTGATTATTACATTGGGATTATCCGTCAAAGGTGGGTAGGGTATGCAGCAAAGATGGAGAACTAGTGCAGAGCGTCTCTCCTGAAAGATAGAACAAGTGTGTCAGCTCCTCTGTGACTCGCCTGTCAGACACCATTACAGAAAAGCCCGTCTCCTGTGACTCGGGCAGGGAGATTCCACAGGGACATGCGGCCCAGGTCCTAATCAAGAGAAGACTGCCAAGCGATCAAACAGCAGAGGCACATGCCAGCCAGCCGCCTACCGTCTGTCTCCCCCATTACTCTCAACCTGTCTTCTTCCCTGCCTCACTTGAACAAACGGCTCATCCTCCCGCATTTCGGTGCAATGCTGCTCTGACTTTGTCTTTACTTCATTCTGATCGGTGTTTAGAAACATGGCAAAACACCATAGAGGGAGAGTTTGTCACTTACCCAGACACTTCCCATTCCTCTGTCAAGGGAGTAGGGCTTGGCTTAAGCTTTATAATGTGGAGCAATGTGGGCTGTTATTTGTTTGCACATTTTTTTAGTTCTCAGTGAAACAAAGTCATAAATAATTGGAACTGAAGGAGCCAGGTGAATAGTGTTGGTGACCGTTATATCACAAACAATTCCCTTGTTATTCCTTTAGTGCACTGGGTCTCATTTATTTTCTGTCATGGCCCCCTAGGGGGCAGATATGTTTTCACTCCCCATTTCAAATACTACTGGGAAACTGATAATGTCTATTTATTTATGTGTTGTACAGACTGAAACTGAAACCAGAAAAATGTAACAAAATGGAGCGCTGTGAAGCATACTAGCATATTCAAGAGTGAAATAGTATGTTGAGTGCGATAAATGGATACATGCTAGTGGGCCTGCACTAACAGTAAAAGTCCTCCCTGCCGCTCATGCCCTCCCGACAGCGCCACTATTTGAGAAGCAATTGCATTATACATACTCATTTTGGATTGGGGGTGTCTCTCTTTCCAACATGACAGACAGTCAAGCCTTGAAAATTAGGCTATTGTACCCCCCCCATTATATATATGAAAATATATATGAAATTTATCACATCATATATTTAATATATTGTCATATATACTGTATATATAAACAGCTCATGCTATGCAGCTTCAAGAGGAGCAAACCCTCACTAAGCAAACACCATTATAACCATAATCCTGTCTGGGAGGAAATGCCAAATATTCTATGCATTTTTCCCCAACATGTTCAGTTGATGTGGCCCATTTAATGGTCTATTTCTTGGCTAATACTTTCATATAGCTAAAATGAGCTTGCAATATTCTCTGTCAGCTAAAAGCAAGACCTTGGACCAAGACTTTGATGAAGGCAATAAATCCTTTTTATGCTTGGATGGTGATACTTGGTTAAATATAACACAATATACAGTATGTAAAGTGAAACTAGAGTTTAAAACAAAGTAAGAAGAGCTATTGTAAAGAAATGCAGAGAAACGTCAAAAACAGAGGCAGACTGGGTGTAACAAAGGAGCAATGCTAACAATGTTGTGGAGTAAATGAATGGGAATTTGGTTATATTTTGATTCATTAGTTTAACTCAATCATAGAATTTGGATATCAACTAGATAGGGCTGCAACTCACAATTAGTTTTCTGGTCAATTAATCAGAAGCTTGGAAACACATGTAGATATGCTACAAAGTTGTATGTACTTCATTAAAAATAATTTCAGCTTTTGATGCAGATGTGTAAAAAATGTGTATTATTACTATAAATTGTGTTCCTGAAATCTGAAAAAAGGCTGAAATCAGACGATATTTAAACTTTCAAATTGAAAAATGATTCCTTGTTTACCATTGTTGCTGATTAGTAAGATAATGAATCAATTCAATTAAGTTTTGCAGCTTTTTCTTATAAAATGTTATCATGATCTGGTTCTTATGGGACAAATATTGGTCACATTTGGGCCAAAAATGACCAAAAGTTTGGTTGGTTTCAATGCTAGGTTGGTAATATCAACTCATATTAGGCCAATCAGAAGAACAAGTTTTATTTTTTGAACAGAAGTCCAGTTAAATGCCTTCAGGGAAAAGCATTGTATAACACGCCCTCTAGCTGACCATGGTTCTGCCACCCCTCAAAGCTCTTGTGTGAAATGTGGTGTGATGGGGACAGGAGGTATTGTTGTAGCCACAAGCCCACTCCGGCCACCCAAGGGCACCCCAAGTAAACCCAATCAGGCTGCCAACCACCCAGCTTACCACTAACGCACGTCCAGCCGCTGGACAAGAATCTAAGACAGATACAGATAGAATTTAACAGGATCATATTACTGGGGCTCTATGACATCAACGTCTAATTTGCATAGTTGACCAGGACTTGAAAAACAATATGCTATGTGTTTTGCTATTATTTAATGTAGCGCCAGGATGCAAAGGCATTTCAGCTTGTATAGTCAAATTGTCTTTATTATTCAAAACTGAACTCAGCACGGCTCACCAAGGCTGTCAACAAAAATATAAAAATACAAAAGTCCAAAGAAAAGTAGAGAATGGTATAATCCCACCATTGAACTCACTTCAAATAATCCCACACAAATGTAATGATCCAGGATTGTCCCAGTGGCAATGCTGTGCTTAAGAAGCCTACTGGTTACTAACGAGGAACAGCTGAGAATGGTAGCTGGCTCAAAACAAAGTCTTCTAACGGTGCAAAATAAAGACGTTGATACGTACACCAAAATAAGAGCAAAACAAAAGGAAATATCAGTGAATTAAGGAAAACCAAACTCATAGGTTTAGCAGCCAGTCATGTGGAACATGACTGTGGCGAGTGAACCGGAATGTCACAGTTGTAATGTTGTGAGAAAAAAAATATTTCATTAATTTTCTATACCGCTCATCCCAACGAGGGTTGCAGGCATGCTGGAGCCTATCCCAGCTTTCTTCAAGCGAGAAGCGGGGTACACCCTGCACTGGTTGCCAGCCATTCATACCTATGGACAATTTGGAGTCACCAATTAACCTAGCATGTTTTTGGAATGTGGGAGGAAACCACAGTACCCGGAGAAAACCCACGCACAAGAAGAACATGCAAAATCGCAAATTGAACCCAGTTCGCATTGCTGTGTGGCCTGCATGCTAACCACTTGACACCGTGCAGCCGTATTGTGGAATTATTATTTCAAATGATTATTTATTAAACATGACTGTTTGAAAGTAACTACAATGCTTTTTTTATTAATGTCTGTTCTTGTCATATTCATATACTATATGATTATAGCTGTTTATTATAGCTGTTGATTATAGCTGGAACCTCAGTTAGCACCATAAATCCATTCCAGAAGATCTGGCTCAAATGCAAATCAATTCTTCCCGTAAGAAATCATGGAAATCCACTTCATTTGTTGCCAAAAGCCAAAAATGTTAAGACAAAACATGTTATAGTTTATATAGTTTTCCAATTATTGTACGCGCATAAAACAATTCAAATTGCATATAAATGATGGATGACATTTATATGTGACTTTTACTTCGATTGAAAATGTGATTGTTGACAAAGGTGGCGATTTGGCAGCAAAAGCCATATAGACATCATCTTCATCTTTTGCTATGTATTGTTTCTTAAATTCAATTGTTTCTCATCATCGTTATCAAAGTGTTGGTAGTACAGTGTTAATAAAGAAATTTAGTGAAGAAGCAGATCAATATACAAAAATAAGCAGGGCTCGACAATAACGATGTACCGAACAAAATTTGGGCAAGTAAATCCAATCAGTGATATTCCCGTCGGGCAAGTGCACTTTGGCATGCCTTACTGCAAAGAGTTTTTTTAAAAGCGGTTCTTGTTGGGTGTTGGTAAAACACGGACTGCCTAATTCCGGTGGTAATTTGCAAACCAAACCTTGCAAATCTTGAATTGTCAGAATCAGAATTGTTTATTTAGACCGCGGTCCGTAATCCACAGTCCGCGTTTTACCCACACCCATTCTTGTTCGCAATCAACCAATCAGCGATCGTTTGACTAGGAAAACATCTATTATGGCATCCCTGCTAACATTGTCTAATTCTTCAACAACTTCTGAAGGAAAACAGCAAAAAGTGATGAACCAGTGCCTCCTAAACAAGTATTTTATTAGCGGCAGCAAATCAAATGATGGCACAGGTGAGTGAATCACATTGCTGTGACAGTTTGAAGTGGTCACAATGAAACACCACCGATTAGATCCAATTCCAAGTGCTGATTTTGCACAAGCTACAAAATCTAGCGGTTCCATTTCTCTGTGTATTAATTATTGTTTCATTGTGGTGCACAACTTATAAATATCACTGCTTACTACGACTTCTACTTTTATTTATCAATGCAAAGTGCCTTGAAGTCTCTTGACAATCCAGATTTCCATGCAATGTCATGATCTATGTAGGAAAACAACCACAAGAAATGATAATCATTTCATCTTTATTTGAGATTCTCATGTGATGCCACAAAAATTATACGATATCATTATGGCAGTCTTTTCATTTTACATGGGGCAAGTTCGGGCAAATAGTTCTCACCTTAAGGATTCCCTATGGGCAAGTCATTTTTGTTTTTAATGTAGAGCCCTGATAAGAAAATGAATAAGATGTGTGTCAGGACCTTGGTTTTACATTAGTATTTATGTACAGGTACCTGGTATTTTTGTGTATGCTATTATAACTTGCCATTTTGTGTGCATAAACCCATTTGAAATGATGTCACTAGCATCAATGTGGTGATGCAAGCCTATAGCGGGGACTCAGAGGACTTTGCAACCAGAGTGCGAGGCATCTCATGTCTCAAGCCACAGGTGCTCTCTGCCACCAACAGAAACACTGAGACGTGTGTGTCAGGGTTGATGAAGCTGCAGCTTTGATAAGTGCGACAAGGCGTAAGTAAAGATTGTGCCTCGGGGTCTGGGCAACCGAAGAAGTCATGTGGAAAGGAAACGCTATGCATAGTACAGAACGGGTACACAGAGGGCTCATCAAAAGTAGAACGTGCTGGGCGGTGCCGCCTCCATCCTCAGAGGCTAGCCCCAGTTTTATGGAGATATTTATTATTGATAGAGGTGGATGGTAGCCATGGGAGGAATTGCATAATCTGCAGCCGCCTCTAATGCTCCAGGAAATGGATCAGGCTGTCAGTCAGGTTGCAGTGTGGATAAGGCACATGTGCATGATTGTGTGTGTGTGTGTGTGTGCAGTTTCCCAAAAACTGGGAAAATGAACATAACTGCCAACAGATGGGGAGAGTCGCTTAATGTAGGGAATCTGATTTTAGATATTGGGGGACATCTTTCTGATGTAAAAATTGGAGTAATGATTTTGTTTCGAGCAATAATGTAAAACTAATAATACTTGTGAAGAACTATGGCGTTAGAGGATGGGGTTCTTTCCCCAAGGAAACCTACAGCAAGACATTTGTCACCAACACAATCAATGACTAACGTTATACTAATCTATAATATTAAAGTCGAAATGGGGACCTCTTCTTCTAAATCAAGACTTTTTTTTCTGGATTCATAGGAATGTAAAGGCTCTGCATGCCTACATTTAAATATTTAAGACAGACAGTAGCATATGGCAGCAAATTCATTTTTTTTTGGGCGATGGACTGTTTAAATACATCTTAAAATTGTGTGCTTAAGTATGAGTAAGGCGCTTAAAGTTACTTTTTGAGAGACAAAAAAGTTTTTCCACAACAGTCACCTCTCATTACATCAAACTGTTACTTGAGCTACTGTATTATATATGGTATCGTATATCTGGATCATTATTATTTTGGGCTACTTCTCTGTGCTCAACAGTCATAAAATTCTACAAATCAGTATGTTTCTGCTTGAGTAACCATGACAACGGAAAAAAAAATAAACGTTTGTAAAATACATAGTATGAGAACCACCAATCACTGTCCAAACCTGGAAAAACCAAACATTCCAAACATTCCAAAGTTTGGAACTGCTATTCCTGTCTGATGGGTCTGTAAACCAGCTAAGAAAAATATTATAAAAGGTCCAAAAACGCAAATTACAATGACATCTGAAGAATCCATGCCAATGAAGGTCTGAAATTCCACACATCAGCTAATTTCTGGCTGGACATTTTTTTGTAAGGAAAAGAGGACACACATCACCCGATTATTATCTATTATTTAGACCAGAACCGAGCACACATTCATTGATAGTCACTCCAAGCATGACTGCTTTTTATCATTGAAATGAGTTCTGCTGGACATTATTATAAATTGTAACCCCGAGGATACTATGGATTCATATATAACCGTGTGCAGCTGTAGACATTTTTTGTGCATAGAGTATTGGAATTCAAACAAAACAGTGAGCTGTGCAGTATGTTTGCCAACAATAGTATTTATTTGGTCAATTTGGATTAGCCCTTGAATGTTATGTTATTGAAAAGACATGCATTTGAGTATAAAGTTTCACTATTTTGTGTTCCTAGAAAGTATTAAAATCACTATCCAGCGTGTTTAACTTTTCATGACATTATGAAGAAAAACCTTCCTCATGGACGTGATATCACCACTGACCCATAGCCTTGCATGCGCCCACCACTTCAGGAAAGACAGCGCTGTAAAAAGCGAGCTTCACTACATGTCTTAAAATACAGCCTGGAGTTCTGCCAACTATCTGTCAGTCTGCCACACAAGTGGGAGCTGAATTTGTTTGCATGTTTTTTTTTCAGCAAATGAGCTAACTGTGTATGCCAGCTGACTACATTTATCACATTTTATGGTGATTATAATATTTAATTGCTAAATATGATGGTGTCTTCTTTCATATAAGGTGGAAGAGTCTGAACAGTCCTTATTTACAACAGGCAGGATGGTAAATTCAATTGGAGTACTTATCAGAGTTATTGTCGTGTAACTGTGTGTTTTATCCTAATCCAACATTTTATACTCAACTAAAATATAAACACAACACTTTTGTTTTGGTTCTTTCCTGAGATTAACTAAACAAACTTATGAACGTACGCAAAAGTACTTTTTTTTCTCTAAAATATAATTTAAGTATCTCAAAATGCCTCACAGGTGCGGCATATGGAGATGTGGCTTTGGAGACAGCTTATGGTAGAGAAATTAATATTCACTAGCTATATTGACATTCCTGCACTGCTTTCAGTATTCCTATTGCATGCTCCCGCAACATTTGTGACATCCCTGGCATTGTGCTGTGTGATAAAACTACATTTTGGAGGGGTGGCCTTTTATTGTGGCCAGCCTAAGGTACACCTGCTGTTACGTGTGTATATTTTTGAAACATCTTGTCTTTCTTTGCTTCATTCGTACACACGCGATGAACTGCAATTGCTTTGGAGATGCAATATCATTCCAAAGGAAGCATTTGAAGGCCAGGTTGGGTGTTGTGTCCCACTTAGGGATCAGTGAATTCCATCCCCTTGAAAGAGTTTTCTGCAACGTTGGGAAATGCCAAAGTTGTTTCTGAAATTCTTTCTATATGCCACACATGCTGATGCAGCGATAGCAGTGCAGTGAAGCATTTCATTCCCCCGTTTTATGTCAGGGTAAAGCCTGGGAAGCTTGAGCGGGAAAGTTCCCCAGAGTGTCCTTCAGCTGAATAAAATCTCTTTTCAGCAGTTCTGAGCCACTGACTCTCTGTGTAGGAGGATCGCAAGCAGACCCAAATGCACAACAAGCCTCCTGTGAACCTGGCATTCATTTAGTCATACTGTAGATTAGTTTGTCTTCAAACTAGTTGTTATTTTCTCTGTTCTTTTGAATTTTTGATGGTTTAAATTATTTACAGTTCAAATGCAATGTTGTTCCCAGATACTGTACACTAGCTACTTTACACTTGTATGTGGAAGAGCTGGTCAGACAAAATAAACATATTTTTAATATATTTCTTCTAGATTGAAAGTTGTTATTTCCATTTTAAGCCAGGTTACAGCGAAAGAAAGACATGCATTGCAGTATATCTTCCGAGATGAGTTAAAGAAAAAAACATTATGTGGCTGTGGGGGTATAATATATTGCATTTGTGGAACACACAGCAGGACATCAAATCCATCCAATCTACAATATGAATAATGCCCACTGAAAATAACATTAATTAGAATATGACCAAATAACTCTATAAAAGGCATATCTACAGTACATACAATGTACTCTGTGCTAATGTATTATTTTTCTAAGCAGCTTCCAGTTTCTGGACATTCAGGCAACTTGAAGCCAAAAGGTCCACGTGATAGTGAAGCAAATGTGCTGCTCGGTGTCGGGAGTGCTCAGTTAGTCTGAGGGTTTGTGATTCACTGTCATCCCACTGTTGCTGGAATTCATAATTATCCATGTGTACTAATGAGCTCTGCATCTCCAGCCGCTTCTTGTTTGAGGTAGTAACACACTGGAGTCGTATGATTTTTTTTTTCTTGGCAGGAGGCTGTTTATTACAAGAAAAGGACAAGCTTTGTTTGCAAGTATTTGAACCCACCATATCATTGTTTCTACCCTTTGCTGACAATTGTCAGCATTATGATTAGGTATGTTTGATGATATCGGCCAATCGGATGTTTGTACCACATATAAATTGTGCAGCTTTCCAATTTGCCAGCATTATATGATTTTGATTATTATTTGTTATTTTATTAAGATGAGCATTTGTACTTTTATTTGATAGTTGTGCAGCTAATGTAGAAGGTCGTAAACAGGTTTTCTATGCTGTAATTGAAAAAAAAAAAAAACTTGATTCATAAATAAGAAATTATACTTTGTGGGAATTTGCTTGCCACGTCTCAAACCGAGATAAATGATGGATCATTATTTGTCTTATTTTGTACAATGTTTACCTGTTTACCTGTTACTGTTGTACAGGATTTATCTGTGAAATGCATCCCAGTGGCATGTAAGTTCATTATGAGATATGACCCGCCATTAGTTTGAGGGAAGAGTTCCCTGTATTGGAATGGTTTTCAAGAGTGGCACAATATCGGTATATCGGACATAGGTCAGAAACCCATTATCGGGCATGTCTAATTATGCAGTATATGCTACTCTCCCTCTTTCGACACCCATCTATCCATACAGGTAGTCACAGTCATATTATATTTATATTGAGGTTGAGATGCTGTATCTACAAAGTAGAAAAGTTGTTGAATGATTATCCCCTTCTGTGTTTTGGCAGACATTGCAGTTTGCATGGAGAGAGGCTATATTGGATAGATGGCTATCTGATTTGTGTTCTCACTTAGAGAGTCTGATATCTTGTCATGTTTGTTTTTGCTGCAGTTTGCAGAGCTCCAACCTCTCAAATTGGCATGCTCACTTCCCTCCACCACGTAGTCACGCACGGTCGCATGTGCTTGTCTTCACTTTGAAATGGTTGTGTGCTTTTGTCTTGTACTTTGTGTGTGCTTTGCTCTTGATGTTTTAGAAACACCATCAATTTATCTCTTCTTCCCCTTTTACACTCTTTGTACAATTATCATTTACCTCATATGTTTTTATTTTTGTCTTCTTTACTCTGCTCCCTAAAATTTGTCTTTGTCCACCCCTGTGGATGATGTTGACGGACCTGATGCTGCCAGCTGCTTTAGAACCACAAAAATGAAGGTTCAGGTTATTTTGTTGTGTGTTGTGATGTGCTAAACAAGTGTTTTATTTCAAGTGTGGCAGACGTTTGGTTCAACTTTGGTGTTGGTGCATGTCATGATGATGTGACTGCACAATCCTAAAACTATACAGTAATCCTTCACCACATGGCGGTTTGTTGGTGAATACTCATGAAAAAATGCATATTTAAACAGATTTTTTTCATTTTATTTTTTGTCTTAATTAAAGGGGACCTATTATGCCTTTTCCATTTTCTGACCTATAAATGTTGTTACAATTTATTTTCGTATTAAACGATGCCAAAGTGTCAGATTATGAGGTTTGCGCATTTGTCAGCCCTGAACGAAGTTTTGAGTGGCTTGAGTTCTCCTGACGTCAATGTGAGCCAGACTTCCTTATATGGGCTACAGATTGCCTGCACTCAGTAAACACGGATCTACGCATGCAGAAGTCTTCAGGAGTGCTTGGGAGTATGACCAGTCACAGTGGAGTGGCGTACCAAGAGGAAGGCCATGGGTGGAGTCAGGCCAAAGCAGGAAGCAGGAACTCCATGGAAATACAGCAGAAAGAGGTGCGGAATCTGGAAAATTGAGAAAGCTTCCTGTGCGGGTTATCGTGTGTAGCTGCTCTATAGGAGTCAACAGCTCAATACAAAGCGCTGAAAATGACAACAACAGGTCCAGAATCGCCAGTATAACAGCCTTTTATTACAGTTTAAATTATCTCATAACAGGCACAATAATAATAACGTAGTGATTATTAGTGGCTACAATGCGTTTTTTTTCCATGTTAAGTTTTTTATTTAGGGTTCTCGACTGATCGACTGATATCACTGGAAAAAGCACGGTATCGATATGGGCCAATACTTCAAAATGCCGATCCCCTCTGCTGATCATCTCTGCCCTCGTTACAGCATTTAGAACAACCATGTCTGCCATGTGTGGGTCCTCCAGTCTTTGTGAGAGTCATACAGTATAAGTTTTTACCTTGCAAAATGTGCCTCAAAAAATGTCTAACCTGGGTGGCGCTTTGAAAAGCTTCAGATTGGTGTTGGATTTGGGGTGAGCACTTGGCAGGGTGTGATCAGTTTGATCATCTGTCCGTTGCCAGGCTGCGTGTGTTTTCACAGCACAGCTGCCGGACAACTGCGACGGCATTTTGTGTCCTCTCTGGGTACAGAAGGCAGCAGATGCGGCTGGAGGGGCACAGCAGAGGCGGACAAATTTACTTTTCATTCAGGTTTTCAGTTAATAATATGAGAAGACAAGAAATAAATATATTGTGAAATACAAAACATGAGTTGTGGATACCAGCATTTTGTTAAAAACCAGCATCTTGGCTTTGTTTGGCTTAAAATAAGCTATGAAAATAAATGTTAAAAAAATGAGTAATTCTGGCCATTTTCATTTTGTAGAAGTAGCTCTCACAAGACAAAACCTTGGTGACCCCTAATATAGCCAGTAGTACATTTAAACATTTACACTGCATATGTATTGGTATCTCCCAATTTCCCGATTTTTGGTGCCATAAAACCGAAATCGGAACATCCCTTGTTTTTCTTTCGGCTTTTCTCCATTTTTAGAATTACATTTTTTACATTTTACACTTATTTTTACAAGCATAGAGTGTGTGTATGAATGGGCAATTTTGCCCAGTAATTGAGAAATCCATGTAGTCTGGTTAACTTTTCTAATGGGATGTCAGCCTCTGCACACATTGCTACAAATTCTTCAACAAACACTTGTGCTTGCTATTAAGGAAGATGTGGTCACAAATGCAATTCCTACTGCATAAGTAAGAAATTTTTTATGACACACTTATTTTGTTTACACAGCTAGACATGGTGCAAACGGCTGTCTTGTTTCACATTCACTCAGAACCTGCACATCGTCATCGGGCATTGTATAATGATTCTTACATTTTTAAAAATCAGAGGTCACACATGGGCAAAAAAATTGGAAAAAAATGCAATTGACCAGTGGGTGTTATTTCATTTCTAGAGGGCTCTAATAATGTTTAAAACTGTATTCAACAGATTGTAAATAGGTTTTCTATGTCCTATTCACAAAAATACTCCTTATAAAGGAATCCTACTTTATGGAGCCAAGAGAACCAGGTCTGGAACCAATTGACTGCGATGAACGAGCGGCTTTACTTTTAAATATGCATAAGAAGACTCAACCAAAGCATGCCTTGCAGGAAACTTGAGAAAAAAAATACATAATGCATTGAAGAATATGGTATAAAATCTGCCTCAAGAATCTCAAACAAAATAAATACCTACTGAGTGGAAAGAGCAGTTGGGTCAGCGCCTTTTCCTAAAAGTATTGGCCCAGATACACCTCATCCCCCGCTGCCTTCTTAGAGAACGGACCATGCGGTTGTCCAGGTTTTGTCACAGCAAAGGTGTGGATCGATGTTTGTGTGCCTCTTGCAGTTTCTAAGCCAGCAGGCACATAAGGCTATGCCATATGGCCCTGGCCAATAACCCTCACTTTCCTGTCTGAAGAGAATTATAGAAGATCAAATACTCCTGCCCTCTGTTGATGCCTCCTTAGTCCTTTTTCATACAAAGATACACAACGTTGCAGAAGGAAGCGTATTATGCGTCTATATTTGTTCATACATGCACACACAAGATCAATGCAGACAAAATTGTATATGTTGAAGGGACTGCGCTTGTACACATTGCAGGAAGGTGGCAGAAGCCCATATGTAACATCATATATGTTGGATTTCTCCCTTACCGTAGTCTTTACTGCATGTTGCAAGCAGCTTGAGATGGTCCAATATTCAGAAAACAGACAAGGAGAACAAAGACAGTGAACAAAGGGCACCTTATTACTGTGATAACAAGGTCAATGGCATTTGCAAGGAATGGCAGAGAGCAGGACGGAGGATGCATCCACACGTTTGTCTGCGATAAGACGGCAGTACATTGGCTGGCAAGGCATACAGTATATCACTGTAGGAAATTGCATGGGTAAACAACAGAAAGCTCAGGCTGTGACAGTAGCATTCCATGCAATAAATAGGAGAAAAGGATTAGCAAACACGAGGTTGGAACAGCACTCCTGGAAAACCGAAGCTGACACCAGTGGCATGAACATTGAAGAAAGTTCATAATTGCATTCTGTAATTCTGTAGTATTTCTCAAGCATTCCCCACTTTTTATCACATTACTAGCTGGGGCTGGAAAAACCCAACGTAATGCAAAATGAGAGCACAACTACAAAAGTCACGGCTTCACTGCAACGGCAAATGGAAGTCACCTGTAACAGTTCTTCACAACGGAAATGATTTCAGTGTGTAGATTATGAACACACTTTAATTGTCTATTGTTTATTTACAATATTCGTCTTCCAACGTTTCCTCTGTGTTTCACCATTTTACATCAAGGAGTATCTCCTGGCGACCAGTCCAGGGTGTACCCGCCTCCCAAAATCAGCTGAGATAGGCTCCAGCATACCCCCGCGACCCGAGTGAGGATAAGCAGTATAGAAAATTGATGGCTGGATGGATGGAGTGCTGCTGTCCTTGCGTAGCGTTATGGCTGCCACGGCCACCAACTTAAACTGAAAGATGACATCAAGTGTGGACTTACTTTGGCTTTTATGGCATACAGGTAGATAAAACAACACTGACTTTGCAGGATCTAAGAAGTGTCTCATGAAAATATGTCACACAGTCGGCATGACGATCATCCTGAACCTATTATTGGGACAAAATGACTGGGCCACCTCGTTCATCAGTACCCTCACAGAAAAAAACTCTACCTACTAAGAGAAATGTTGATTTTTCTTTCAAATGTTAAATCATATTGACTCAAGAGACGTGTGTTTTATTATCAACATCATGCTACTCGTTATTTAAACTAGTATGCTGGTAAAAACATCGATTGGAACTGGTTCTGACATTCCGATTCTCCCAGAATCATTCTTTTTTTTTTTTTTTTTACTTACGTTTGGTGATTGGCCATCGGCATAACACCAAACAAGAAGAGGTGGCAGGAAGGGTGGGTGTTACTACTCACAGGATTATGCACCCTATTTTTGACTGGACATATAATGAAAAAAAATTAAAAACCCAAAAATTCAAACAAAAGACATTTCATCCAAGAACTTTGGTTAGCGCCCTCATTTCAACCATGCAAACTTCTTGTGACCCTACTTCTGAAAAGAAGGGGAATTGAGAATCGTAAGGAGCCGGACTAGAAACAAGGACTCCGGACCGGAATTGCTCAAATTCAAACCATGCCCAACTCTACTGAGGACCTAACTGATCACGTAGTCAACCAAAACATCAAACTTCACTTCAGGAAGTGAAAAATGTAACAGATTGTAAAAGTAATAGATTGAACAGAAGGATTTGATAAGCCTTCCTACTCCTTTTGGACATGTGGAATTGTGAATTGATTTATGTGACTATTACCATTCTAGCAAAGTGTATGTGGCCAGAGCCAATGACAGTTGTCTTTCTGATATTATCAGGGTCAGACACCAAATCTCGATTATTATTGGATAATGCGGTAGCTTACCCTTGAGATGTCAAGACATAGTAAACTTCCCACCTTTAACCTTAGGCTAGCAAATTCAAAAAAATAAAATAATTTCATCTCCAAAAGGGGGGCGCTGCAAAAAAAAGTTTGGGAACAACTCCACAATCCATTCACATATGGTGGTGTAACTCGCCCAGCGCTGCTTCTGTTTTCATCGTAATCATCACTCTCTCGCCACTTGCAACTTCACTTTGAACGCCCTTTGTACACCAATGTCCAGCGGTTGGAGTTATTTTGTTAATCCTCCTGGAATTATGGCTCAGAATTAATTTGCCTCACTTGGTTTTTCACAGTAGCGGAGAGATAGGCGCAATGTTGTTCTACAGGCCCGGCCAGAGGCATGGCGGACATTAAGCATACGTATTATGTCATGTTCTCTTATATGTTTATCGCAGCTAGCATTCGTACAGTATGTATTACATATTGGTCTCTGATTGGTTTATCGCTGCTAGTGTACGTATTACGTACCTGTGTCAGTGGGAAATGGCCCGACAGTCAATCAAGCGGAACGCTTACCAAAAGCACAGCAACATTTTTACAGATGTTGGAACTCAATGCAGCGAAGGGGCACCGGATTATTTGGTGTACCGTCAAATTATAGTGCGTAAAATACAGTATGTGGCTTTCATGGCTCACTTAGCCAAAAAGGTTCCCGACCCCCGGACTAGGTTATCATGGTGATACTGTATAGCTGTCTGAATCATGAATTATCCTGGATCTGGTTAAGGTTGAAAACATGTAGTTCTTGCTGAAACATTGCCAATCCCCAATAAATAAATCAGAACTGAGGAATAATTTGTCTTTATTTTCAGCTGGTGATAAATCAGTTGAAATCATGAAAATCATTGGAAATGAAAATTACTAGAATGATAGTTCCTGGGAAGGACTGCCATGTTACATGTTTGAGGGACCTTGACTTAAAAAGGATACACCAAACATGTTGTAAAAGGCCCATAAGACCCAGAGATGAACAGCCCACGTCTTGGACCTTGTAGGGAGATGGAGGTTTGAAAAAAAATCCCATCACTTTTTCTTAGCACGATGAGAGCCAAATACTGGAGAAGATCAAGGGATGAGGTGGGGAGGGGTTCATGGAAGAGAAGGCACTCTTAAAAGACGCCCGCAGGGTTCTGTTGGGCAGCTTTCCCTTCTGTTGCATCACGTCTGGCATAAAGTGTGAGTCTCTAGGTTAGGAGAAGCCTGAGCCAGATGGGAGAGCGTGTGAGACAGGGAAGCATCGCAGAAAGCACAAGCCCTGCAGTAAGATATTCCAAGCACTTTTGTGGGGTTGCCATTTTTTTCCATTCTTTCATTCTTGAGCGGATTTGCTCTCTCGTTCCCTCCTTTGGTCTATGGCCCCATTTCTTCTTCTTGTTCGTTTTTGCTTCATGGTGCTGTGTTTCTCTTTTCGTCTCCCTGTATGCCCCGGGCCTTGTGGTGTTTTTTTTATCATGCCAAGTTTGTAGAGAAAGAGCTTTCTCTTTCAGGTCTTGTGCATCTTGATTTTCGATTCCTTTTTACTTCATTACTCTCCAGTCCTCTGTCTCAGTCTTCATTGCTTTTCTCCAACTTCGTTCCCCTCAGTCCAATTTTGCTCAGCATTTTTTTCCCATGTCTTCCCTACAGCCCCTTTCCTTCCTGCATCCAGGTTTACTTTGATCAAATGCAAGTGTGCAGTTTCGCTTTCCCTCCCTCAACTCCTCCTACTCCTTTTAGTGTCTTTTGTGTGCATTTCATCTCACCTTTTTGTAGTCTTGTGCTATTTGAAAACAGTGTTCAAAATCGATCGTTATGATGCTCCTGGGCTTCTGAATCAATGCTTATGTATCCCTTTCCCTTTATGCAGCTGAGTGCATGCATTTGGCGTTTATTTGTGTGCTTGCTCATCTACAGATGCCATTTTTGTAGGTACATGTGATCAGTTATGGCCATGCAACATTAGGTCCTTTGTTGCTGTATTGTGGCATTCAAAAAAAATGGCACTGTAAAAGTTCACTAAATCTTAACATGAAAAAGTCAATCTGATTATGTCTTAAATCGAATGTAGTGACTTCAGTTCACAGCTCAAAATTTGGCTCCTAAAATTACAATTGTCAACCCAATGGGACCACAATTGGGTACTGATCTTAGGTGTGAAACTTGGAAATTGGATTCCAGTGGGGTGCTGTAGGAAGAAAATAGTTCGTAAATCTCAAGTTGTGTACAGAGTAGATCTACATTCCTCTCCTTTTGGACAATATGATCTGTTTTGACAGCCGCCCAACCCCACCACCACTCAAAGCTGCACAGACACTTCCCCTTCAACCAACCACCAATCAAGTTTTAATGCCTCGTATCTTCACTAGGGTTGTGGGGGTATTCGCTGGAACCTATTCCAGCCGACTTCGGTTGAGAGGCGGGTTTCACCCTGGATTGGTCGTCCAGTGCTAATCTTTATCAGCAAACAGATCAGGATATTAGATGGATAGCAGAGAATCTGGGGTTGAATTTTTTTATGAAACAGTGGCAAAAGCAGTGAAGCAGTGATACTGATGTTGCTCCCCAGAATAGAAAATGATATCTTCCCATTAGCTTGCTCCTGTTTAGATACACAATTCTTACATCTAAGAAAACAACCGGCAAGTTCCTATACTGTACATCAGGGGTGCTCATTAAGTCGATCGCGATCTACCGGTCGATCGCGGAGGTGGTACTTGTCGATCGCTGGTCGATCGCGGCATGACATTAAAAAAATATCATCCTACCATCAATGCCGTCACTTGATTGATATACAGGGCAGCCATTCAGATGACAACTGAATGTTGCCCTTCGGGTGACCAATCAAATCAAACAACGTCTCTAAGTGCAGCAGAACTTACGATGTCAGCCTATCATCCATCCCGTTACTTGATTGACATACAGGACAACCAGTCAGATGACAACTGAATTTTGACCTTTAGGTCACCGCTCATGCGTAAACAACGATGCAAAGTGCTAAGCTAGTCGGCGAATTGCGTCAGATTTTAAGCCCTCGCTAAAGTTTATGGTCACTAAAATGAGTGAAGTAGCTGGACCAAGTAAAAAGGCAAAAACATATCACTTCCATACGGAATGGGAGGTGGACTTTTTTTTTCACAATGTCTTTTTCGAAGTGCGTTTGCCTGGCTAACCTGGCTATCAGCAGCTACTGTCCGGACTGTGCATCCCTGGCTGATTCAATTCAGTGCAAGTCATCAAAGTAAACTCAGGTAATTACAAAAAATGTTAATAGTTAATTATGTGTGTTTTGCAATATTGGCTCATTTGGTTATGTAAGGTACATCAACATACATTGTACGTACAAATAATCCTCAATACATTTGAAAATAAATAGATGTTTTGCATTTTTGTAGTGGGTAGATCATTTTGACTCGCTCATTTTAAAAGTAGCTCGCATGCTGAAAAAGTGTGAGCACCCCTGCTGTACATGGATTTCTTAAAGTTAAAAAAGTCAAAAGATTCCACAGAAATCTTGAGAAGTCATTGTACCTGACAGATCAAAAGATTCAGAGCGGCATAAAAATTAAACCAGGAGTAATTTAACACACTAACCTCATGATATGACACTTCATGTAGAAGAGGAGTACAATGTTTTAAATATACCGCAGAGATGTCATTAGAAAGAAGATTAGAAAGATTTTTGCCTTTTTTCATTGATCAGAGATTGAAAGATCACTTGATCGTTACGGCAGCTACAGTAAAGATCATTGTTTTGCTGAGAATGAACAACGCCATTTCAGCCATGAAGTACTTCTACATCGTAAATTAAATTAAACTAGTCCTACAGCTACTTGCTATGTCTGCAAAATGATATTTTTAAGAGGTGGCACTAGCGCTCAACTTGCTTCAAATGCAGTTCAAATCAATATGATTTGTGTTTATATAGTAATTGCCACTACATCTCAATATGGTGAGGATTGGTTGATAATGGAGCTTGGAGTAATAAAAATAGACCTCAGGTAAGAAACCACAGGCATACAAGTTAGACATTTTTTTCAAAGAAAAAAGCAAAATGGTAGGAAACTAGGTTATGACCTGTCTTCTACACAGATTGTGTTTTGCATTTTATCACTCTCAAGAACACTGTATTTTCAACTGCAGAAGGTGTGTCATCTCTTGGCACACGTCTTGCTAGCTGCACTTTTGTGAGAACCAAGTTGTTTGGCCCACAGATACCAGATTCCAGGCCAGTACATTAGAGAGTTAAAGGGCCCAGAAGTGAAGACAAAGAGAATCCATGGCCTCGATCCAGTGGGAACCCTCCAGTAAGCCTTGCGTCCAAATGACATCACAGCTAGAGTGAGGATGTTTATTCACTGTGATATTTTTCAGTGTGTTCTTCAGACATGAAATCATGTCATGGCCTGTGACCATGAAGTTACTTTTTTTTTTCTTGAACCTCAGATAACCATTGTAATCCCGTGAAACATTCCAACTGAATGATCACATTTGTTCATGCATTCTTCAGTGTCAGATCAATATCACATCATATTACTATCTTGCCTCCAAGAAGTCTCTACACACATATAGAAATGAAAAATGAAACAACGAAGAATAGCGTCATCAATCATTTGAAATATCTCAGATTTCCACCGATGGTAGAAAACTGAAAAGAAAAAGATCTTCTCTACAGCAAGTCACATAAAACTTGAAACTGCTCCAGTTGGAGCAACATGGGCCGACAGTGGTAGCAATACACATGTTAGAAAATGATGTAAAGTTTAGACGATGGCTGCTTTTGCCGCAATTTAGGAACATAACCGTACAAATTCAGCGTCAAACTAATCTTCAAACAGATGCGATTGTGAATGCTACAAACTTGCTCTAACAGCTTGAACCTTTTGAAATAGAGACATCCTATGTGGATACGTTGTAGATGTGATGAGACTCCACTATATTTTAATTTTAATGAATTGTGCTGTAGTAAGATGTTTTGTTCAACCATTAATTGGGTTGCATTTGCCTGATAATTCAAATATAGCATGAGCTCACATTAAATGAAAATGTCTGCATTGGTACATCTCAACGTATCCCAACCAGGGGTCCCCATACCTCTAGTGGTACACAAGCAAATTGCAGAGAGGGTACATGGAAACATTGAAAAATACATTTCCAAAATGAGAATTTCATACTAAGCCAACAACAGAGTCACGTGTAAAATGTAGTTATTTTTAGACACGAACCAATAACACGTGCTGAATTCACGGTATCTATACAAAATATACCAATCAAGTGTATATATAATCAAGTCTTATCCTTCAGTACAGTCAATAATAATAAATAAATAAATAAATAGTGCAAAGCCTGACCAGTCCAGGGTGTACCTCTCGCCCAAAGTCAGCCTGGATAAGCTCCAGCATACCAGCATGAGGATAAGCAGCATATAAAATAGTATAGTATAGGATAGTGGCCAAGTGGCAAAAATGTGTCCAAGCAAAGATAGGTAAATACCATTATTTGCCACATGGGTGCAAGGAAAAGGCTGTGTTATGTCGCAAAAGTACACAATCCCATGCTCAAAATGGCCTAATGATAGTCATCATGCAACATTTTAGGCAGAGCAAAGTGTTTTCAACACTCAAGGTAGTCAGCAAAAGTGCAACATTTAAAAGGAAACGACAGTCCTACAAAAGGCGCCCATTCTTGTCTACGTTGTTCTCGCTGGTCAGGATTTGACTTTTGTCAGATTTTTCTGTTCTTCTTGTAAAATCAAAAGACTTTCTAAACTTTAAACTGTTTTGCTGATGTGTTGAATCGTGACTCTTGCACTCGTATGCTGCTACATATGTACATACATTCTGGCCTTCGGTCTTGGTAATCTATGACTTTGCCTTGTTTTACACACCCACTGCCAACCGATTACTAGTCCCTCTGTGCATGCCCCGACATACGATTCATCTAAGGGTTTATGGCTGATTCTTATCGATTGAGGAGGTTGTCGCCGACGTAGCCATATCTCTCACTTTGTTAAAACGGATATCTGGTCCGATCAGTTTGTGGTTCACAACCCTAATTAATATAACATTTCATCCTATGGAAGTTATACATGAGGAAGTGGTACGATGAAAACACGACATGAAAACAACATGAGGCTTCATTGGCCTCTCAGGGGTAGGTTGGCTGAAATGGTTTTGTCTTAGATGCTGCCCCCTAGTAAGAACCAGTAGGGGGCCCTGAAAACATATGTTGACACCCAAGCATCCAAGGAATGATGTAATTCTCTCACCAGACACTCCGGCACCTCGTCGGGATTGGCTTCTTTTTTGATGTTATGCATTTGCATGTGATGAAATGTAAGGATTTCCATCAGAAAGAGATATCTGCACATTGCCGTGCACTCTATGTTTTCTAACCCCTTTGCAAAAGAAACAAACTGTTTCTGTTTCTTACTTAGTCCGCATATATGTTTTGAGAGAGAAAAAAAGAAAAACAAGCTTCCCAAGGTTTGCATGTCTTGTCTCTGGAACCTTGTCCTAGCATGTTTTGTGTGTGTAGCAGAATAATGAATTATTGTCTTAACTCAGAAAATGTTTGCAAGGTTTGTGTTGCTCTTAGTTCTGTTCAGATAACATCTGAAGACAATATCAGCAGAATGGGTTTGGTGAAAGTACATTGCTTTGCAGCTGCAAAATCTTGTTTTTGATGCTACAATTTCTTGTGTTCCCTTTTTGAGGTGCTGTAGATATTGTCATGACTTTAGACAGAGCAGGGCATACAGATCTGCATGTTGTAAGTCTTCGGCCTCTGTTAAAACCGTGCAACTGGGAAGGAAAACACTGATGTGAAATATGAATTAGAGAGTGACTATTGTTGGCTTAAAACAATGAGTACAGATTGTGTGCGAGTTTTCTTAATGTCATCGTTCAACTTCAATGTTTTTAGTACATTTATCCTAATGCTCCCATTTTTGACCTCTCTCCAGTGCAACAATGACTATGCTCCAGTTTGCGGCTCTAACAATCAAAACTACCGGAATGAGTGTTTTCTGCGTCGAGATGCCTGCAAGCAGCAGTCTGAAGTACTTATTCTGTCAGAGGGCGCCTGTCCTGTGGGTAAGTACATTTATGTTTGGCACTTACAGTCAATAGTCTCTTACAGTTGTATATCGATACATACAATACACCCACTTCTCACGTTTGACACAAATAAAAAAGCAGATTAACTCTTAAAGGCTGGTATGGCCGTTCCACACTGTAACCCCGATAAGCAAATGTCAATTATGAAAATATTGTCAAACGGTTTGTGAACACCCACATTTTTGGATAAAGCGGTTTTCGACAAAATATTATTGTGGCATATAAGCATTACTAAGCAAAACTATCTAGTAAGACAATAGAATTGATTTTTACAGAAATAAAATACTTATTAGGGGTAAGCCGGATACTCTTTATAAACGAGTATCTGTTACAGTTAAAGCATTTGTGCCGATTACGAGCATGAAACTAGTACAGCTGTCAAGTATCTGTATGTGTAAGGGAAATCCCTTTTTTGTTTTTATTTTTGAATACCTCATTGGGTAATGTATTCACTGTTCACTCTTCATGCTTTTTGATTGGCCAGTCACATACAGCGACCGCCCTCGCAGCTAGCAAGTCTGTCTGTATTGTGTTTGTATATGCAGCGATCCCTAGCTGTGGCACTACCAAGTGTGTGCTGTCTACTTGTAAAAATGTGTGCAAAATTTGGGGATCCGTACGTGGTGAATACAGCCTCAGTGCAGATTTGGGAGCACGCAGACACAATGTCACACTTTTGGTGAAGGAGGAACTTTCGCTGCGTGCAGGCAAGCAGCAACCTTGAGGTTACACCCTGGCTGCCTCTTTTTCAGGGTGCCTAGGGAACACATTTCTAGTAACACATGAGCATGAGTCTTATTATGTCTTAAATGGCTTATTTACTCTTATTTGGTCTTGTCTAAAGTGTTGTCCATCTTGTCAATCTTGTCCATCATTTTGTGTTTAGAGGCCTCTAATAGTGTAAAAATAATAATAATCAGGTTTTCTATGCTACAAAAATATTCCATGTAGAAATAAGGGCTCCCACTTTGCAATACTGTAACTTACACAAGTTGCATTCTGACCAACTTCAATAAAAAAAAAGTTTACATTGAGTTTCCCTGCTAGTACATCCACATTTTGTTTTATATTTTGTTTTCCTCAGCGCAACAGAAAATCACTGGAGAGCAGTTCCCCCTTCTGCATCAGCCGTACACACATTTCAGTGAATGGGCTGCCTCTAGGCCAGCAAGAACTCCATTGTGGCTGTGTTGTGATGCAGGGTTTTATTTTTCTCAGAATACTTCTCATGTGAATTGAGGCGTTCTAAAGACAACATGAAGCAATGTACGGCGAGGTCCCATAAGTGGGATATATTGTGTATGAGTATTTGTGTCCCATAGGAACACAAAATGTAATCTAAATTACCTCTGTTAATTGATGATTGCAAAGAAACCCTTCTTTGGCAGATAGAGTGTAGTGTGTATTTTCACTTCCAACTATTTTATTTATTTTGATCTGCTTAAAGCCCATAAAATATGAAAAAAAATGCAGAATGACCTTGTTGAAAGAGGCAGCAAACTGAGAAGCACGGCACAGCTGTTGCTTATAATGATACAGTTTGGTCATTCATAACCAACTTGGAACCATCCGTTCTCACATTTACAGCACTTTTTCAAGACCCAAATTAGAAACACGGCTCTTCCCCAGAAGTCACGCTTACAACTTTACTGGGAAAAAATAACACGTCATGTATTGCCAGAACATTCATAAAAAGAACAAAGAGAACATATTTAATACATTTGGAGATCACTTGTAAATACTGAATAAAGACACATTAAATTGTCTATTTTGGACACTCTAGTATTATGATTCTGCTTTTCTTCTTCTCCTCCAAAAAATCCTGGCTTGATGTTCATGGTCCCCTGTGATTAGCAATGAAAGCTACTAATAGGAACAGATTAAATTCAGTACAACCTTGTAAAAGTTACAACATTTTGCCTCCAGTTAGCGTACAGTGTGGCATGCATCTTGTTGTGTTAGCATTTGTCAATGTTTGCATTCTTTTAGCTTGCGAACAAAATGGAACCATAAGTCAGTGACATCGACTGTCTATAATATCATCAGCGGTAGACTGAAAAACACCATCACTTTTTATAGTTTTACAATTATGGCTTGACATTCAAAAATTATTCCAAATGTACATGAAAGACAAATGAAAGCAACAAATGACTTTTTTATGGTTACTTTTTCCTTTGTTGACGATGTCACTGTTCCCAAGGACAGCGGAATCAACACAGGAACTGTTTTGACATGTATTTTTATTTTTATTTTTTTTATTCAATAGTGTTTTTACACTTTATCAAAATTCTAGCACTTGTAACGTTCTTTGGTTTTATCAGCCGGGTTATTGAGCTGAGAAACACTATTGAATCCAAGCAATAACAGGGAGGAAGGTGGTGTCTTTGTTGATCTCACTGCCACATGGGGTCTTTGGGAACAGTCACGTCAAGAATGACACTTTCAGTGAAGATAAAAGTAACCTTGAATGTTTATCCCTTTCATTCATGATTCATATGCATTTCAAATTGGTTTCTGCATGTGACACCATAGTTGTAAAATGATAAAAATGTCTTAACATTTTTGGCTTTCTGCAACGAATACATTGAATTTACATGATTTTTACATGATTTTTTACTTTCTTCAGTATTCACCACTAATGAATTATAATAAAAGATTATTGATGAACAGATGGAAACTAAGTGGTAGCCTTTAGCCTGGTTGTCAGGCTAGCACGACGACCGTTGCTACAATCTCTCTATCCAGCTAAAGCGTCTTGCGGTGGTTTGCGGCAGGTCGCTGGGTCATATTGGCAAGGTGTTTCTCTAAGCCTCGTCTACATAATCCTCAACTCTTGCAATTCTTCCGGTCATATACTGACTAGTGTTCACAATGCTGCAAGTTGACTGTTAGAGGAGCATCTGTAGCAACACTGACATCACATCATAAATGTGTGATGTACATTTTATGCTTTGTCATGTATTTATAAACTATAGCCAAACTAGGTATGTTTTCTAAAAAGACAAATAAAACTGTTTAAGGATCCGCCGTATACCCTCTTGAATATACCAATTAGTGAGTCACGATCTGAATAATGTGCTGCGCTGTGAATGAGTCAGTCCACTGACCAGGTGGTTAAAGTTGCTTTGGAGGCACATACTGTATGAATCAGTGCTGAATCCAACAAATAATGTGGATGTGCATTGTGCATTTGCTGACTCAAATACCTCAGTGGGTACAAGTTAACAAGTCTTTGAATGGGCACTCAGAGCAGAGACAACACATTGAAATGGACTGCATTAATGGTAGCAGTTTGTAGTGTATCAAGTCAATATCAGTGCAAACCATACATGCTTTTATTACTTATATATATATAGAGTGGAATGTTAGAAAAGCCTTGATCAAGTTATATGACTCAAACAGAGAATAATATTAGTGAACAACAGTAGACGAGAATAAAACAGTTCCATTCACTTTTATATGCGTCTGGAGTACTGTGTAGTTTTAGCGACAAATTGAATGGCACTACACTACACTCATCACACAGTAACTCAAAATGTATACAAACATTTACCTATATGAGTTAAAAAAAGAAATCTTTACATTGTCCTATAATGCATTGCATCAGAACAACACATTCGTTGGGGCGCTGCGATCAGCCTCCCTCTGCACTCTGGTATTCTCTGGTTCAATGGGCTCCTGTTGTCAACCCCACACGTTTTTTTCATACCTCATGATAGGCTCCTGTCAAATAAAGAGCTGCATAGTCGACTTGTGCACCATTTTATGACATGGGCACCTGCGGCTTATACATCCTTGCAACTTGTGTGTACAAATCTGTTTTTTTCTTCTAAGTTTAGTGGGTACGTCTTATATTCCAGTGCTGTGTTTTAATTAATGGTAAACTTTTGCGATTCTGTGCCTAGTTTTGACAAGGTTTATTAGACTGCCAATATCGGAGAGTTTAGATGATATTGGATTGATATAAAATATTAATATCAGAGTGGGACACCCCAAGTGGAAGTGTCAATGTCCCGATAAATGAGGTGAAAATGTCCATCATTAACCCAGTGTTTGTTTGTGAAAGATGTGTGTGATGCACTATCAAGACATGGGAATATATGAATACTGAATATGAGAGGGTATGTATGTATGTGTAACAAATTTACATATGTGCATTGTTAAGGTTTTTATATATATATATTAATATATATTAATATATATATATATATATATATATATATATATATATATATATATATATATATATATATATATATATATTTAATTTTTGTTTTTATTATATATATAAATATAATATAATAGAAATATAATATAATATCATTTATTGTTTTTTTATTACAACGCCTTTGAGGTAATCATTCTTCGAACAATAATGTTATGTGTCAGTGTTCAAACAAACAACCTTTTGACTGCGGCTCAAAGTCTCGTGTTACACTTTACAGTTTAAATAGGACATGGGAAGAGTGTCATGACCCACATAATTTTATTTCAGTAAAGTCCCACCAAACCTAGCAGAGTTAAACTGGGAGTAAAGCAGCAATTTATCTTTCCATGTAAAACATACATTCATTTATTCTATATTCTCAGAATGCACAATATCATATCATATACCCTGCAAATGTCTGCCAACAATACAGTATATGCAGAGTTTTGAATATTGTTTATGAAGACAGGTTTTCTGCTCTGCTACTCATGTTTCAATATCATTTGACTTTCTTGCATCTTCGTTTATACATTTTGCCTGGCTATCACTGCCTCTCTGGTGGCAGCTCCTTAGCAACTACGAGAATCAAGAAAAAAATAACAGTGGGTTATCCAACATTTAAGACACATAACAAATACGTACATTAACAATGTGATAATTAAACAAGATGCAATTAAATTAAAATCAATAATTTACCTGAACGGATTTAGGTTCCAGTAACCTGCTCACATTCTGACTCTAAGTGGCTTTTTTTGCTGTTTGTTGATGTCCATATTTTTTGTGCCCTGCCTTTTCCCATCTGGTCTGCAACTCAGTGTCCTCTATATATTTTTTTTCAGCAGACTGAAAATAAATGCCCCAATAAACAGAGATGCTCCTGTCACACTAGAACAAAAAACATGTCTATACTCCATATAACACTTCATTTAGTAGCCATTTATTATGGTAGTTGTTTATTAATGTGTTAGCAATTGAATGTTTGTCTCGTCATGGTTTCCACAGCATACGCTTAATTTCGCTTCATGTTATCGAACAAAGGTGATTTGAAAGACGCCGCCGCTGCTGTTTTAGCTATGAAGCCCCCGCCAAAACGTTTTGTGGATATCTCTTGGAGATTAATAAAGTATCTATCCTATCTATTGATGGTATATATGATGTGGCTGCCTTGTTTTGTATATTGTAGCGGATGCAATTCAAATTCAAAGTTTTAAAACAGCGCTGTGTGGATAGATGTTTTTTTGACAACGGAGGGGAAGTTGTGCAGTTTTAGAATTAGGACATCTTCATGTTATATCTGATTTCCTTTATTCACATTGAATACAATGAATTACTGTCATGGGCTTCTTATATAGTAACTCTGTGTTAGACACAAAGCAATCATGTGTTAAAGCGTGCCAGACAGTTCACTCTGCGGACAGTCTCCACCTTAGTGCTCCCATCTTAACTAAAAGTGGAATATGTTAAATTCACGCCAAGCAAACTGTGCAAACTTACAGTGCGTCTAATGTAGTTTCCCACAGCTTCCTACCTGTACTGCAACACAGGCTTTTCCATTTGCTGTGTTGCGCTCTCTTTCTCTCAATTCTCTCTGGCCTCCTTTCCATTCCCTTCACCTACAATCCCATTAGTGGCACTAGGGCTGAGTGTAATAGAAGTATGTCAGCTCAACAGTGCCAATACTTGTTTACAGGCTATCCTGGGAAATATCATGAAAAAGATATCCCCCATCCACATGTTTTGCTGAGACATCCACAGTAAATGTAGCCTACTGTACACAGCCTTGATGTTGTTCAAACCAACTGTGGTTGACCCTGACATTGAAGCAAGTTGGAGCATACAATCATTTTCCATCGAAAATGAATGGTCAATTTATTCGGCGCCCCCTACTGGTGGACATTTTCCATGACTGTAACATTTCCCTCATTGTGATATGATGATAGATTGGTTGTCGATCCACAGTCATTGTGCAACCGTTACAAGATGGTACATAATTATACAACTGCTTCAAGCATTCCAACATCTAACATCTATCTTTCAGAGAAAATCCCACATTTTCCATAATTCAATATTTTCCGTGACATTTATCCCATTGAAAATGAATGGACAATTTACATTTAACATGGAAAATGTATTTGGAACAAATTCATTGGATTCACATTGATTTTGGGTGGGAGGGTGGTGGCGGAGGAATTTGGTTTTCATACATTGTGGTTTTTGTTTAACCTTTGGAAACACGTGAAAAAAAACATGGTACCACTGTGTAGTCATTTGATACAACATTTGAAGATGCTGACGGTTGGTGAATGAAATTTTGATGCAATAAGTATTTTGAATTACTATATTGTCAGTGTCTATGCTGTCAATCATTAACATAGCTATTGATTTAATTAACTTTTTGACCCAAAGACTGTAGCTGGAATAGGCTCCAGTTTCACCTGTCGAGAATGAATAGCTGTGTTAAACTGAAATTAGTAAATTGTCAAATGTACTGATGTTTATTTTTGGCAATTGCACAGAATTTAATCAGTTGAACATTTGTACCCACAAGGTTGTGTTTGGTTGTCATTACATCTTGCCTTTAAATAATGACAGATGGAAGCATCAAGGATTACACTGGGAGACACAATGCATTTAGGCCCAACTAGTTTGCTGCCTTAATCTGTGGATGTAGACAGCAATATATAAAGTAAACACTAAAGGCTGCATCCCCTCAGACTGCTCTGGTACTCATGCCTTGTGTTTTTCTTTCCTCCTTTAAAAAAATGAACAGCTTATTCTTCTCAGAATAAAAATGTCATGGAAGGACATTTGAGCTTTCTTGGCTTGAAAATGTCAAATGAAAACTAGATAGAGTCATAGTGTTCCATGGGCGTCTGGATAGGATGTCTTTTTCTTGCAATTCAACATGGTTGTGTGAAATGTGTGAAATGCAACCTTATAGCGAATGGAATGTTAAAGTTACCTGATTATGAAGGTTCCTTTCTTTCTTTACACTGACTTTATGTACTATTACTATTTTCAGCACCTGAATATTAGGCACAGTCTCAATTACTGAGACTTAACTAGGGATCGACCGATATGGTTTTTTGGGGGCCGATGTCGATACCGATTTTTTTCCATCACCCTTAGCCGATGGCCGATTTTGCTTGGGCCGGTATTTGTGGCCGATACTGCTTTTGAGCCCTCAATTTACATGAAAAAATTACCATGATAACAAATATTACAGGTCTCATGTTTAACAAAATATTTATTGAAATGTAAACACTGAACACAGTAGGATTTCTTAAACACACATTTAATCGGCATTATCAACTTTAAAAGGAATAAATATTCAACCATGTGTAAAACATTTCTGTCGTAGTTTAAATTTATCTAGCATCAATGTGATGACTGCTACTCCGCAGCGTGACGCGCACCCCCCCCCCCCCCCCCCCCCGCCTCCACACACACAAACACATTACACTGACACAATTTAGTATGATATATAAAACATTTCTCTCATCATTAAAGTTTGTGTTGTGCACGATAAAGACCTCTCATAAGCAGACACGGCTGCTCCAATTCCTTCTGTGTGTGTGTGTGCGTGCTCGGAGAGAGCGCACACACATAACACGACGCGCATTTAAAGTTGCATAGTTGTTCATTCTTGTTCTGCTCAACTAGTGAGAGTGCTTTTATTCGTCTGTTGCGTTGGTATGTGATGTTTTTGGGCTTTCTTGTTGTCACACCGTGACTTAAACTGTTATGCCTAGCGACCACCAGTGAAATGGGATGGGCTTAGTAAAGTGTTAAAAGCAAGCTAATTCTATTACTTGTGAAAACGCGCCCTTGATGTAATTCAACAGTGGGTACAACACTGGTACCGCGACTACGTGTGTTGCGGGGTCCTCGGCCTGACTGTAAATCATGCTGCGGAAAAATACATCGGCGAACGCATGCGCGTATCGGCGGATACTGATGCAAGGAAAAAACGCAAATATCGGCCTGATATATCGGCCGGCCGGTCGATCCTTAGAGTTAACATACATAAGGCACATCAAAAATAAGGCGTATGCTAAAACATAAGGTTGAAGTGCCACAGAATGGGTAACTGAGGCAGAGTGGAGCAATTTATTTTCATGTTCAACATGAACTCACACTCATAACTGCAAAGAAGGGCCAAACAAATGCAACAAAATGGTTCTTCGTCCTGCGTGAACCATTCGTGCGGCAACACCCTCAACTTTAATAGTTCCGGGGTGAATTACTGTATGTATAAATTTATTTTATATTATGTCATCAATATGGCAATTTTACTTTTTCATTATTTCATGATGACAGGTGAGGCAGGTATTTACAAATAAAACTCTTGCCAAGATTATCTCTATGCAAAAAAGAAAAGAAAATACATAATTAAAATCTTTTCAGCAATGATTAAATACTTAATTGTACCTCAGAAGGTACTGTTGAAGCAGGAGCCATCCTAAGAAGCACACCTTTCATTCTTAACATCATGAGGCTGATGTATAATAATAGTAGTTTGACACCTATTGGTAAACCATATCATATTCATGTTGTTGTGTTTGTGAGCTACTTGACCTTAAATTTGTTGAATGAAAAGCAGGTTTAAATTTGTCTGTTCATTTTTCAATTGTTAAAATAAATTGTGATGTAAATGTGATGTGCAAGTATGGCCCACTTTTCCATCACAGAGTTCCAGCTGCATATTGTGAGTTAAGGATTGCAATAACAAAGGTAACCTAAATATAAAAGGATGTATACTGTACATGCCTGAATATATATTGTAAGTTATGAATGCCATGACGACAGTCAATGCATCATAATGCATCTAGTGCAACAATAGCTCATATAGTACACAAAGTCATCAATATTCACTCAGGGGCCGATGTAATATCACTCTGGAGCCCATTTTAGAAGTAATTTTCCTGTGATGCACACTTTGCCTGCTGACGGAGCACAGAAACAGTCTGCTGTTCCTGCCAAGTGTTCATAAAACACATGTAAATCATGTTAATTTTATATCGGAATGTATGTTTTATTTTTTTATGTGATGCTACCATACATAATGGAAGAAGTATAATACTATGACAATATGTGTGTGTGTGTATATATATATATATATATATATATATATATATATATATATATATTCAGTTTCTTCTTCTGCTATTGAAATGGTTTTTTTATAATATCCTTTGTTAGTTTTGTAAAACATCAAATGACAATTCCAACTACTGGAATTCCTCGTTATTGCAGTAAATTGGTCCCAGACCTGACTGTGATAAGGGAATTTCTGCAAAGTAGGATTCCTTATTTGTAAATGGAATATTTTTGTAATTAGAGCATAGAAAACCTGTTTACAAGCTTCTAAATCCAGTTTTAACTCCTCTCGATGAACACTATAGTCACCTATACCCAAAATAGTAGACATAATAACATTAAATAAAACATATTTGACATAAATGAGAGAACATAGACTGACACATTAGATGGGAGAGTTCCTTGTTCCTCTGTAGCCCATACTCTAAACCACAGTTCAGAACTACACAATGAACCCGTTGCTATGTTAGCATTTCTGACACCTAGTGACCGGTGTGGAATACTACATATCATGACATTAAATGTGTCTTCTGAATGCCTTATACAGTCCCTCGCTATATCGTGTTTTTTCAGAAATTCATTAATTTATAAATGATAAAAATCATCCTCCCATTCATTGTGGAAGTGGCACATATTCTGGTTTGAAAACTAGAAAACGCGCCACCCAGTTTGAAAACTATTCTTAAATTTAGAAGAAATTAATTGGAGAATGAATTGGATCTACATAGCCTGGTAAATTGCTATGCTTAAAGCGGTGGCCATATTTTGTGTCCTGTAGCCTGTGCGTCAGCAGTGCACTCTGTGTACAGTAAACAAAGCTAGCAGTATTGTCGTAGTGTACCTCTATGTATGCTAGATTCATGTCTGACTGGCTGTGATGTAAATCAATCAAATGACACACGTCATAGTGTGGATGGATGATAGTCAATCTTTTTTTAACACTATGCAATTGACCCACATTATGTCCGTGAGACTACAACAACAAGGAACTTTACCAATGCTTACAGTGAGTTATCATGTCTTATTATTGCTTATCAGGTCTACTCTATTGAGTAATGAGTATACAGGTGACTGTAGGGGTGTTATTTAATGTCTGCAGGGCTCTAATAAAGTTTAAGACTATTTTTAGAAGGTTGTAAAAAGGTTTTTATGCTCCAACTACTATAATTTTGTATTTATTATTATCAAATCCTACTTGGCGGAACCAACTGTCTCTGGTAGGGACAACGTTAGAGTGATTTATTTTGACTGATGCGACCTCAGAGCGACTTATAATCCAGAAGGCATGGGCATGTGCGCCCACTTGTGAATGCATTTATAAATAACATTTTTGACAAGAAATTTCCTTTCCACTGCTGTGGCCTGAAACAGAAGACATGTCACCGGTGAAGTCTTTTGTCAGACCAAAGCTTACGTTGTGCCATGCATGAGCACTCAACAGGCACCTTGTAATTCACAGCCTCCGAGCCTCAATCCTGTGGATACTGTGAACCTGCATTTATAAACCCATTCCACGTTTTTGCTAAGAGCTGACATAATATCCCCCAACAGTCCTCTGAGACTCTGCACATGGTCTCTGGCCATGCTCGTTTTAGCAGAACATTTCATGCCTGGCTCATGTTGCACTGCCTGTTCCTCAAAGTGCTCATCAGTATCCCTTTCACATCCATATTACCAGACCTTTCGGTGCTTCAGAGTGTTTTAGGGAGCTTTAGTGAGATTTAGTGCAAAAGCCGTGGAGATGGAGTAGTTGACACGCTAAAACATTGACTGGACACAACGAGCCTTACCACAGCGAGGCCACAAAGGGTCCATACTTGGAGGTCATTGTCAATAAACTGCTGAAAAGGCTTCTGACCTCACTACATTTTGCCATTACCCTCTAAGCCCTCTCACTCATTTGAAGTCTCACCCTGAGGTTTCCCTTTCTGATGCATTTTTAGAGAAATGTCCCAACACCCTGACATGCGTTACTTAAGCCGCTTATTTTTCTTGGATGTAAAGGGTTAATGTGGTCTGATGAGACCGCATGACCCTTCCTTTTATCCAGTGTTCCAGTGTCACAGCTTCATGTTCCCTCGAAAATAGTACCCTTTTGTCCCATTTGTCCCTGGCATCTGATTCTCATTAGCCTGCTCAACAATTAATTCCCCAAATATTGAGTTGTCTTACCAATGTGTATACTATAAATGCTGTAATTTCTCACTGTTTTAGTATTCACCGATAATTTTATGATCAAAGATACTCCAAAGGTAGCAATAATAATAATACACAGGAATAACACGACACAGGAAGTGACATTCAGGGTTTGGAGTTGAGTTTTAGCTATTGTGCCTGCTGTGAAATAATTCAAATGTGCAGTGAAAGGCTGTTGTTCCTGCAATCAAATCTGGTGTTTGTGTGTCTCACTGAATATTACAGTAACATAACTGACACCCAGCAACTAGAGTTGGGCGATATTTTTTTATATGTTAGTATACATGTATAGAGTCTTCCACTGATAAGAAAATTACTTATATGGGTATAGATGATAAATGTAAACAAGCTTAGTTGCACGCCATGGCGGACTGCTACAAAAGATGAATGAAATGAAGTAATTGAGCATCTTCACCGCTTTAATGTAAGGGGCGTTTCATAATGCCCGATGACGACGTGCAAATTCTGAGTGAAGGCAGGAAGCACGTTTAATCTTGTGCTCCACTGCTCATTCATACATAGGACGTAGCCTTCAAAATAAAATCCTTGTTTACCGCTGTGTAACTGTGTAAATAAGAGTGTCGTAAAAATGATCTACAAATGCAGTTGGAATTGCATGGGTGACTACATCTTCTTTTTAACATGTTTCAACATTCTGTGGAGAGCATAAAATTGCCACGTTCTTCTTGCATGTGGAAGTTTGTAAAAGCGCTTCATAAATGAGACGCGATGACCATATATTGATCAAAGTAGTAGATGATATTTTTCTAAATAAAACTCTGGTGTCTTAACAAGTGTGTCTGTCTTCCCCTACAGATGCCGGTTCAGGATCAGGAGATGATGGTAAGATTGCTCATGCCTTCATTCTCCACTGCTTTAATCCCACACGCTGTGGTTTTCAAACACATTTCTTTGCTCATCATCGCCCACTGAAGCTGTAGTTCATTGTAAGGTTGCACTTCTGGCCCCAGCAGCATGTAAATGGTCATTGATTTCAAAAACAATGTATTGTATTGGCTTTGTTGGATATGTTTTAACTTGAAAGCCCTAACAACTGGCAAATACCACCTGTCTTGAATTGTCTAAAGCTGTTCTCAAGGAGTTATGGACAAACACGACATGAGTTCTGTAGTTGGATAAGTAGATTGAATCTCATACAGGGGCATGAGAAGCTTTGTTGCTCATTGGTTGATGCTGTCATACAACAATTGTCTTCTATTGGTAGTATAACTGATCATTTGAAAGTCTAGCTTCTTACGGATGCGTCATTGAACTAAGCCCTCCTATTTACTGGCTAATTGACTAATAAGACTTGTTACTAATGCAAGAGTTGCCTGCACACAGTCAATAATCGAGCCCATCTGTCCGTGCATGTTTGCACATATGCATATATTTACTGTCGTCCATCTCTTTCCTTCCCCCTCTGTGTTTACCCACGTGCTACTTCTTCATTAAATCCAGACGGCTTTCATTGGTGCCTCACAACGTACATATGAGAGAGAGATTGGAGAGGAGATTATCCATCCAAAACGATGGCGAATGAATGAGTGGAAATGAAACTAGTGCTTGGTCACCCATAGATAGGGAGAGAGCGTTGACAAGAGGTAGGGTAGAGGCGGGCTGATGTGGACAAAGGAAATGGCCTGAGGAAAATGGAAAAATAGATAACAGAACTCAGGAAACTGACAGTGAGAGATGAGGAAGAGAAGCAGGAGGTAGCGATAACAAACCAAAGATAGTTTACACATGGTAACAAATGACAAGACTATAAATCCTCTGAATGTAATGTATACATTTATTATTCCGTACAGTACATGTTGAAGCTGCATGTGCAGTGAATGTAAAAATGATATTTGCACCATACATGTTCCTTTGTTTTTGGTTCCACTTTGGGTGGGTACAATTTGGTGCACATGGCAAACGGGCATCTTCACGAAGGATGTGTTTGTGACAATGTAGGTATGGCTGCTGAGTGACCTGTCTGACATACTGTATACAGTGGACCCTCAGTTAATCTGCTCTAAAAGGTCAGACTCAAACCAAAGCATACTGAACTGGACTGAATCACAGTTTACCATAAAAAAAAACATACATCCATTTTTTATACCTCTTATCTTACGTGGGGTGTGGTGGAGCCTAATCCCAGCTGACTTCTGAACTGGTCGCCAGCCAATCGCATATAGACAAACAACCATTCACACTCACATTCATACCTATGGACAATTTGGAGTCACCAATTAACCTAGCATGTTTTTGGAATGTGGGAGGAAACCGGAGTACCCGGAGAAAACCCACACATGCATGGGGAGAAACTACACACAGAGATGCCATACAAAAATAGTCATATTCAAATTGCAATGTAGCCAAGGAAGACTGGACAGTAAAATGTGGGTTTTCGTACACCCCGGATTTCAAATGATTCATTAATTTTCTATGCCACTTGTCCTCACTAGAGGAGCCTATCCCAGCTGACTTTGGGTGAGAGGCAGGGTACACCCTGGACTGGATTATTTGCTTTTTTGTCAAAGATTTTTGCCATTTCTTTGTTCTCTGTTTTGGTCCAGTGTCTCGGTTTTTGTATAATATTGCCTGTAACAAATTAGTGCGTTTGCGATAAACTATAATTTTCAGCTAAATTAATTGCCTGAATGAAGTACACTACGTGCCCTGATGGCTGCGTGGCTTGCAGTGTTTTGTATTTAAAGCTGTAATTATTCTATATAAATGTGTTTTGGTTAATATTTTTGGGTGTCTGGAATGGATGAATTGGATTGACATTATCTCCTATGGGAAAAAAATGTCTGTTTCGATTTCTGTCAAATTAATCAAATTGGAGTTGCCCTTCGGCTTGGCAGATCTCCTTGCAGTCACTCACCAAATTTCACATATCCTGTGTAGGGCTGCAACTAATGATTTTTTTCTTAGTCGATTAATCTGAAGCTTGTTTCAATTACTCGAGTAATCCGTTAGGCCCGAGAGTCCACAACCTATCAAAAATGTTGATCACTGTTTTCCAAAGCCAATCATTGATTCACTGATTAATTGTTGCAGTTCTAATTGTACTATGTCTCCAGGCAGATTTGACTGGGATTTCACTCAAGACTGTTGTTTGATTGTTTTTTATTTTTCCTTCTTCTTCTGTCTCACATTGTGTGAAAACAACATGTGGTAAAATTATGTATCAAAGGTCAAAATAAAAAGCAAGGAAGAAGTGAAGAAGAAGGACAGTTGGCAGAGGTGAGAGGAGATTGGTGCTGCTGTTTTATGTAAAGGGGAGGGGGTTAAAGAAAGTGGTTGTAAAAGCAGGTTGGACTCCTAATGATGAAACCGACAGCAAAGGGCCATCCAGGATAAAATCAAAGCCTTTTAATGACAAATGATAAATCTACACTCGTAAAGCTCTAGTCAGCTGGGTTGCTGCCAGTTTTATTGGCAGTATGGTTTATGTTTGTGTATTCAGAGTGTAAGATACAGACACACATGGAGGAATTTATGTTTGTGAGACTATATGCTCTTTTGTGTGTCAGTTGTTTTTTTTAATCTGATATAGTAAAACGTAAGTCAACTGTGTAGGGAAATGCCCTTAAGCAATGCGCCTGGTCACATGACCTCTACAGTCAGCATCAGACATTTGTCCAAAACCAATTGTCCCATGGAGGGGAATAATGCTGAACTCGCATATGAGCCTGAAAGGACAAAAATACCATCACCTTTTTGTCTCGGAAAGTTGTGTAAAGGTTGGACTCCCCTCACCAAGGTGCCCTTCAGCAAGGCACCAAATCTTCAAGTGACTTTTATGTGCACAGCCTTGTGATTATCCTTCTTTTTTTGTGGTTAATTAGTAATTACTCTGTGACATTCATCTATTTCTATGCCACTTATCCTCACTCAGGTTGCAGAGGTATGCTGGAGCCTATCCCAGCTGACTTTGGGCGAGAGGCGGGGAACATCCTGGACTGGTTGCCAGCCAATCACAGAGCACATATAGACAAATAACCATTCATACACACATTCTATGTCACCTTGACACTCGTATTGCCCAATATTGTAGACATAATAATAGAAAAACCAAAAAAATAAAAACTAAATAAGACTTGTGCTCATGAGTGTTGCTGTGAATGTGTTCAACTATAAAGGGAGTTCAGTGCGGAGGACAGGAAGTGACATTGGGGGTTCAGAGTTGTGTTTTAGATTGTCGTGGGTTATATCTGCAACACTACAAAATCTTTCATGGCCCCCTATTCTGAATGACTTATATTTGTATTTTCGTTCATTTAGCTATTTCTACGCTAAAAGGGCTTAATTAAGTCAAAAACATGTCAAATACATATGCATATTTGCAATCAATACAATGGGCCATATTCAACCTCGAAACATATTGTTATTAATTAATATTTTTTTGAAAATTCATATTGTTTTGATAGAGTGAAGCCGAAACTCAAAATGGCAAGTTATTACCGTACTTGTGCATTAAGCCAATATTGTAATAATAATTTGGGATGTAAGTGTAGATGTAGATGTCAAAGTTCACACCCCTCCAGAAGTAGGGTAAGTAAAATGAAAATAGTTGAAGTAGAGAGAGACTATCCTTTGTACCAAAGTGATTTATCATGTTGTCAAGCAACTGTCCAGGAGTCTTAGTTGCATGTTAGAAAACAGTCAGACAAAGATTTAGGGCGTGAAAAGTGGGCCAACCAATATAACCAATACAAACTATACAAACAGCAAACATCAAACTCGAATACATCACACTATCTATACATTTAAATAATACTCTGACTTATGTTTGAATGATTTAGCTATTTCGGTAGGCACTTTTTTGTGCCATTTTTACTGTACAGTATTTTCAATAGTTATTCAATTCAATAATCATGCAATGAAAACTCTATCTTACATTTGTTCACAACCAGAAAGTGAACCCGCAAAGAGGTAGCAGGTTCCAGCTGACAAAAGCACCAAAGTGAAAGACTTTCAGTCCTGTCATGCTGTGTGGGCTGCTGGCATTAAAGTGAACTATTTCATTGCAATTACTAAGGCTAACTCTTATCTAAATGAAGCAATTTGTCAAGGTCAAAAAAGTGTCCCATAAGTTATCTCAGCCATTTTCTGTCTGAATGGTGAAAAAAGGGATTTATTATGAGTTCTTCGAGGCAGAGCAAGAGCAGGGTAATTACCATTATTTATTGTACCTGCTCCTGAATGCCTGTCAGTCTTTTCATCAACTTGATTCATTGTGTGTTTTTAATTGTTTTCGGAGGTTTGAGTTGGGTTAGACTCCTTTCAGCACCATTGTTATCATATTGTCCTTCCACTCATTATATACAAATCTCTTCACGGGTGCCAGTACTATAGTGTCTATTGCAGAGCTCAATCCCGCCTATGAATGACATTTTTGAAACATTGAAACATTTTTGTAGCAGATTCCTAAAAACACCAACACATTTGTTGTACAGGACACAGATCTTTACAAGGATCTTTTTTTGATTGATGATTTAATCCTGGATATTGGGGAGGGAAAGGGACACAAAAACCTGTGAGTGGCTCTGATATGAACTGCAATTGCATCCTGTAAAATGATTTATATTGCCGAAGTACAAAAACTTTGGAACTATAGTAACAATTGTCATCTTTGGGGTCTGCCACTTGCGTTAATTAGCTTGAAAAGCGCCCTGATGCAACATGCAAACTCCACACAGAGATGCCCCAGGGGAGAATTGAAGGTCTTCCAGATCTCCTGACTTTGTGCTTTGTGGCCTTCATGCTAACCACTCGGTCACCGTGCGGCCCACCAAATTACTCCATTGATTCCATTGATAAGTGATTTTCACATATTTTCACAACGCCACTGTGCTGTACCGTGACAGAAAATCTTGAAAATGATCAAGGGTGCCCAAACTACAGCGAAAGGATTCATCTAATGACCAAGCCCTCCAACACAATGGATGTGCAAGCACTTAATTTATTTCAATTAATTAAGTATGAGGTTCAATTCCACCCTCGGCCATCTCTGTGTGGAGTTTGCATGTTCTCCCCGTGCTTGCGTGGGTTTTCTCCGGGTACTCCGGTTTCCTCCCACATTTCAAAAACATGCTAGGTTAATTGGTGACTCCAAATTGTCCATAGGTATGAATGTGAGTGTGAATGGTTGTTTGTCTATATGTGCCATGTGATTGGCTGGCCACCAGTCCAGGGTGTACCCCGCCTCTCGCCCAAAGACAGCTGGGATAGGCTCCAGCACCAACCGAATGATTAATGAATGAATGAATAATTAAGTATGATGAACTTGTCAATCCATTTAATCTTTGTTTTGTATTGGAGTTAAATGAAAAAATTCTTAATGATGTTAGCAGCAGTTACAGTATGGATACTGTACGATTTGTCTTTACTAGCTCAGGACTACAAGATAACACCATTTATCTTTTGTCTTGTCTAACTTTGGAAACTATTGAACCGAGAAACAGATTACAAAAAATAAAATATCTGGATGACCCGCAGTTCCTCTGATGATTGTTTCATTCTTCCATTCCTGTTCCATTGGCTTCCACAATGACAAGTTGCTGCCACAGTTGCACAGCTATTGCCATGGTAACCAAGTTAGAGGTTTATGGAAGTGAGTAATCTAATCTTCCCACTTTGTGGCCTAGCGATAAGGTTTACCACTAGCAGCCCACCCACATGTCTGTGTGTATTTATGTGTGTCCTATTTGGTCATTCTATGCCACATCTCTCTCTCTCTCTTGGACACACACACACACACACACACACACTCACACACAACTTATCTTGCCAATATGTTCCACCCTAATAGGAAGGTGAAAGCCGAAGGGCAGATAGGCTCCCAGCCTCATTTAGAAGCCTGAGCGTCACTCAAGTTGACATTCTGCACCAATATCCTCAAGTTTGAAAAGAACCTCCACTGTAGTAATTGGAGCAGTTAGGGAATGGTTACTCTGAACTGAAAATGATTTTCTTTTTTAAGTATTAACATAGCATGGAATAATTTTCAGTGGTGTGCAATGATGCTGAACTGAAAACAAATAGGACTGAATTGGAATATTCATATATAGTATACAGCATATAGTATATACTGTATATATACACACCTACACATATAGTTTACGTTTTCTTGGTCAGGCCCAATGAGACGGCCTTGGTAGAAGGCTCTACCAGCTGTGATTGTTTATCGCTTCAATGCTCTTGGCTCAAGCAACAGTATGTTTACATACAGTATTATGCTACTATTTGTAACTTTGGCATTCGAGAATGCGGGAACTTGAACAGGAAAAAAAACTGCCCTATTTCTTTATACTGCATACTCCTGTAAATAGATATCACAAGAGTGATGATGAAAGTATGCAGGAGAACAAAGACATGAGGTGTAGGGCGAAGATTGAGGTGGCAAAGGCTAAATGAGAGGCATTTGTTGAGTTGTGTAAGAAATTAGACTGTAAGGAATGAGAAAAGGACCTGTACAGATTGGCAAAGTAGAGAGATTGTGTAAGGAAAAGGATGTGCAGCAGGTTAGGGTGATCAAGGACGGACATGGGAATGTGCTCACAAGTGAGGACAGTGTGAGTGCAAGATAGAAACAATACTGAACTAATGAAGGTTGGAAATGAGAGAGAGAAGGATAGAAGGTGTGTTCCTGGCATCAGTCAGGCTGAAGTTACAGTGGCTCTAATGAGGATGAATAATGAGAATGCACGTTGGTCTGATGACATACCTGTGAACGTATGGAAGTGTTACTGTACATATGTGAGACAGGAGTAGCATTTTTAACAAGGTTGTTCGATAATGTCTTGGAAAATGAAAAGGTGCCTGAGGCATGGAAGGACAACGGAATGTTCTTTAAGAACACGGACAATGGTCAGAGTTGTGGCAATGACAGGAGCATAAAGCTGATGAGTCACACATAAAGCTCTGGGAAAGACTTGTGGAAGTAAGGCAAACGGAAGTGGTAGAGCAGCAGTAAGGTTTCATGCCAAGAAAGACCACCACGGATGTACAAATATATTTTCTTGCTCTGAAAGTCCTGAGGGACATGTACAGTGAAGGACTGAAGGTGGTAGATTGTGTCTATTTGCGTTTAGAAAAAGCATACAATAGGTAGAGTTAGGAGATGTGATATAGCATAAGGAAGTCTGGAGTGACAGAACGACGCTAGATGAGGGCAGCAGGACAGCAGTGAGGTATTCTGTAGGTGTCACATTTAGGTGCTAGTTGGGGGTTGGACTGCATCAGGGATCGACTCTAACCGTCTTCCTGTTTGCTACGGTGATGGACAGATTGAGAGATGAGGTCAGACAGGAGGCTACGTTGACAATGATGTTCTCAGATGACATTGTGATCTGCAGCGAGAACCGAGGGCATGTGGAAGAAAAGCTAGAGAGGTGGACGAATGAGCTGGAGAGGAGAGGAATGAAGGTCAGTGGTAGCAAGACAGACTATGTGTGTCAATGAAAGGTCATCAGATGGAACTGTGAGAAGGAGTGGAGGTAAGGAATATGAAGGAGTTTTTAGGGTCAACTAAGAGAGAGTGGAAAGAGGTGAAGAAACTAGTGTAGGCCGTGTGAAGTGGGTTGAGAAGAGTGACAAAAAAGCAAAAGTGAGGGGGAAGACTTACATATATGGCAGTGGTGAGACAAGCCCTGGTGTATGGTCTGGAGATGGCAGCTCTGACCAACAGATAAGAGACAGACCTGGAGATGGCAGAGCTGAAGATGCTTAGATTTTTGTTTGGTGGGATGACGTTGGACAGGGTCAGCAGATCAAAGGAACAACCCAAGTTAAACATCTGGGCGACAAGGTCAGAGAGGCCGGACTGAGATGGTTTGGCCATGTGACAAGGGGAGACTGTGACGAGATTTGTAGAAGGGTACTGGAGATGGAGCTGCTACGCAGAGGAATAGGGGGAAGATCAAATAGGGGGTTTCTCAATGTGGTGAGGTAGGACTGTGGCTCTCGTGGTGAGGTGCTTGTTTCCTAACCCTAAAGTTGTGGATTCCACGATTTACCAAAGGAAAACAAGAGCGTATTATCTTGCAGAAACATTATATCAAGCTTCAAACTGATATAAACATGACCAAGCAGTATCATTTGGTTGGTTCAGAAGTGGCTGAACATTTCTTCAGAACAGTCAACAACCTTTTTGCATTTTGGTTTCACAGTCACAGTCACCCATTTTGGTATGTCAGTGTGTGGCATGTACATGTTCTCCTCATGCATGTGAGGGTTTTCTCCTTCTTTCTCACAGATTCCACAAAAATGCATATCAGGGTTAATTTGCAGGTGACCGGTCATCTGGGATAGGCTCCAGGTCATATTTCGAGGCCTCTGACCCTAAAGCGGACACGTAGTATAGAAAATTGATGGATTGAAAATGCATACTGACACACCATCACTGCAAGCTTGGAGTTTGTTTTCCAGAGAGTGATAAAAGTGGTTTGATGTGTGTGAGTGACAAGCACAGAGTGTGTTTTTACCAACCCTTTTGCTGCAGAGCTCTGCATGTAAAGTTCTGCAAGCTTTATAAGCAGAATCTTGTTATGATAGTGGTCAGCACGGAAAACTCAGTACACAAGTAATTGGATGGGAATAACAACAACGTCTTCAATGCCACTGTGGAAAGTTCCCTTTAATTTGAATCTAAAATGACAGAGCACCAATGGTGGCACAAGGGATTTTGTACATTAGCATGCTTGGAAATGGCATCCGTATTTTAAGTCGCTGCTGTCGTAATTTTGGTGGAATTTTGCGTTCTTGTCTCGCCATTATCCTCATTACCCTTTGAAGTTTTCAGTAGCAGTGAGAGAGCTTGTTAATTTTGTGTCTCTTCATGTGCACCCAACTTTCACCCAGAGGTGACACCAGAGTAAACTATAGTATTTATTACAAAAAATAATATAAGAAGAACATTTGTACGCATTTTCAATAAAATTGATATATTTATTTAAAATTTATATTTTTAACGATTATGTGTTCTTTTTCCTTCTGATTTTTTTTTGCAGCCTCTACTTATACATAAAAAACATACAAGATTTTTTTTAATGTACATCTCAAAAATCCACTTTAAACCCGATTCATTCATTTCATATGTCCAGGCAGTGCACATTAGAAAGGCTTGGCAGATAAGCCTTTATTTTGGCTTGGGGATAATGTTGTAATCTAGACCGAGAGGGATAGGATCTGAAAATGAGATAGAAGTGAAGTCGTTAGATCCCTTCATCTATACATGGTCGCTCCCTCTCAGCCATTCGGATTTCGCTCTCCCATCGTCTATCTGCAGGAACACATCCACTCACACCGCTGTGAAATTATTAACATTCCAATTGCCCGTATTGGGGTGGGTGCTCAGTGGGGGCTCCAGATGAAATGAATTTGTGTGGTTGAGATGGTATTTGGCATGAGGTGGGAATCTTGGTGGCAGCTGGGGTACATCAGCGCTATCAGTGGAGGTGGATGAAGAGTGAGACAGAGGCTGATGAGAATAGTGGGGTCGCCCTTGGGCCAGACCTCGATTTCACCAGCATTAGGGATTTTATAGTCATATATATTTTTTTTTTTTTGTCGTCTTCAAAGTAATGCAGCAGAGGTGAGATGAAGAGGGGAGAAAGATTGCTTTGAATCAGGGTGCCGCAGAAAGAGAGGGATGGACGAATATTGGTCACATGAGATGGCAGGATATGACCTTTTCCTGTAATGGTAGGATTTGACTGGGATTTAGAGAGGTACCGGGAGAAATGGTTGTACCCTTAAGACTTTTTGAAGTGATGTGGGTGTGTGAGCAGTTACTGATATGAACTGCCCCTCTCTGTGCAGTGTAAACGATCTACAATTGGGATCTGAAAGAAGATTTCTTTTTATATTGGTCATATAGCAACAACTGATCTTGAAGCTGCAAATTGAACCAATAATTAGGGTTTGGGTATCTTTAAGTATCCGATACTGGTCCATAATTGGTACTTTTAAAACAGTGCCGGGTTTTAAATGATGCCTTAATGAAATGTTATCAAAAAACAAATGTTGTGACAAGCTGTTCTTATGCCAAAGTGATCATATACGTATTTACTGTACTGCGCAAATGTGGAGATGGCCTGTCACATGTCACAAAAAGATTGTTTTTTTGTTTTTTTTAATTAACAAACAGCATTTTTCAGTCTTTATCCAAAGGCACTTGACTTATTCTGAATCGTCTATAAAATCTGTTTTTCCAACTAAATGTGGAAATTAGCGTTTCTCTTAAGAGACTGTCAGCCATGTTGCGCTTGATGCGTAAACATCTGAAGGCTGTATATTTATGGGTTCCAATACTCAACTGAGGGGGGGAATTTTTCATGTCATTTGAATATGTAATATATATTCATTTTCAGAGTGGCATGTTCTCAGTTCTCAATGGGCTTTGTAGTAGAACGGAAATGAATGAAATAGGCAATTAGTATTGGCATAGATTGTTTTCCTTAAATATTAGTAAGTCTGCACTTGGTGATTCAATGTTGATAGAAACATTAAAAAATAAATACTTTTTTTTTTTCAAAATTGCCATGTGTTGTATTTTTTTAAGCTCTCAGAAGATCATGTTAGCTGAAAAAAAATATTATTCATATACTGTTTATATGTACCTTTTTGGGTTGGGCGATACCGTATATAGAAAGTCTTCCAATGATAAGAAAATTACTTATACCTGTATAAATGATAACTGTAAACAGTCAAGTTGCACGCCGCAGCGGACCTTGATGCACAAGATGAATGAAATGTGCTTTTATATCGTCAGATCATGATACGTCCCAAAAATATTGTTAGATATTCTAAGGTCCATATTGCCCAACCCTAGTACCTTTATATTTTACTATCTCATGATCTTAGTTTAGTAACTTACAGTTTTTTGGGGTTAGTTGCAAGGAATATATTAAAAAGGCAGTATTCACATTATTGTTACACAAGCCTCACATGTTTTTTTGGCAATCATTGATTCCACCTTCCTTCAAGCATAGTTGTCATGCGACAAAAGGGTGAAACATATATACATTCCTGATCAAAATTTAAGATCAGTTGAAAAATGGCATGAAATTACATTTTGCACCGTTGGATCTTAAAATTAAGGAGGTTCTAAGTTGGGCTTCAGAATGCAAATAGAAGAAATGTGAGTGAGACAAATAAGCTGTTCATCATTTTATCAAATGATTTTTAAATCAAGCCCAAATCATTTTAGATTTAAGCCATAGCTCCAAAAAATCCACAAACTCCCTCTGAAATAGGAATAACATTTTCAAAAATTGGTTTGTTGTCATTTTTGATGCCATTGATCATTCTAATGATCTAGTGGCTAGTGGCAATGTTGCTCCAGGTGGTGAAGATGGCTTCACAAGGGACATCCGCTGTCTGGAACTGATTTTGGAAACTTCCTTTGCCATGTTCTCAATTGGATTTGGATCATGGTAACACGCAGGATGGTGCAAAAGAGGGAGACTTCATCTGGCAGATGTCCTCTGTTAGGCAGGCATTTTGAACTGCAGCGTTGAACTATTAAAAAAATAACAATAAAATAAAATAGACGAGGACCTTCAGTCATGCCCCTGCAACATGTGGACGTTTGAATGGTTTGGCTTGTGTCTTAATCTTCTCATCACCTGATGAAAAGCCTTATTTTAGTTTAATGGCTGTTTGCAATAAATTGCTGACTAAAAAAGTCTCACTCCCATTTCTTTTTACACTTTGAATCCCTCCTTAGAACCTTTTTAAGATTCAGCAGTGCAAAATGTAAATTATTGCTTTTTTTTAAGTGATTTTAATTTTGGTCAAGAGTGTGTAGCAAACATTGGTCCGGAATCAGAGGTGAACGTCAACATCAAGCTATTGTGAGGGCTTGGAGTGGGGGGTGTGTGTCAAAAATAGACATTGTTATGGCCATATCAATTACTCACATTTTTTGGCATTCACTGGAAGCCTTGGAATTTAACCCCTGTGAAAGCAGGGATCTACTGTCCTTGTGTGTGTGTATGTACATATGCATACTGTATATATCAAGCTGATTGTTTTTGCTGCTGATGTGTTATGGCTACGCCATCACTTTAAAAAAGACATTTCTGGTGTGTTTAACTGCCTCCAACGGTGACTTCAACTATCAGAAACGCTGCAGGAAATGGAAAATCATTATTGGCCTTCCCTTTTCTTTGTCTGGGCTTCATTTCTCTTTTGGAAAATTGCCATTGCTCATTTTTCTTTTTCAATGCCTTGAGAGAACGAAAGATTTGTTCCAAGAACAGGCTTGTCTAATGAAGTGGTAGAATGCAGACATGTTTTTTTTATGCTTAATGTAAAACTTGAACACTTCTGTCAAGCTATTTGCAAAGTAATATATATCTTATAACCTAAGCGAAGTTGACCTATGTTCTTTTCACAAGATAAAATTTACTTGAGTTACCATAAGAAAGTACCACAGTTCCTCAGAGACATTTGGATTTTAATTTACGATTCAGGTTTTGTATATATCTTTGTGTTTGCAAATCTCAGGAAATACACTCATAACATGTGAATTCAACATAAATTACATGATGCAGTATGTATATCTCAACTCAATCCCTCGTGTTTTATAATAACAAGGTTAAAAAATGAAAGTAGATTATCAGACTTAAAATTTTCAGTCATAATCATATAATCTTTTTTTTTTTAAATAATATACCGTCAAAATGGGCATACAATTGTCCCTCGTTTATTGTGGTTCATTCATTTCATATATGAAATAACATCCCCATGGTCACATTTCTTGTTGTTAATTTTTTGCACAGGGCAGTCATTCTGACACGTACCTGACATACATATGTAAAAGAATGGGAAATCCTGCACTACTTCTATTTTGTTTACACCACATTGCTCAGTGCTTACACAGGCTACAGGATCTCTACAGGAACACAAGAGACAGCCACCACTTTAAGCATAGCAAGCGATTGAGCTAACGAGTTAGCCTCTGATTTATTGTGAACTCAAGATGGGGTTTGGAACTGAGTGCAGAAGAAAGACAAAGTGAGGAGCCTGAAAAATACCACTTCCACATGGAATGTGAGGATAACTTGTGTCATGTGATTTGTCTGGAATGGCTGACTCCATTCAGTGCAAGTTCAGGTCATGTAACCTAAGTTGCTATACTTAGTATAGGTAGGTATTTCCACAAAATGTCCAAGAAATTTTTGTTCTTGGTAATTCTAACTCCTGGAATGATTTGATGTGTTAATTCAATGTACTCACATTTTAGACGTAATTGGTGTACGTAATACTAAGCTAATTATAGATTTTTAGATTACATCATTACACATATCTTCAGGGTAAAACAATAGACACTCAACTGTTTATTGTGCAGTACAAAAATGTGCAAATAAAAATATCTTAAAAGGGGAAAGCTATTAGTGAAGTGGTGTGGCATGTTTTCTAAAATTCCCAATTCTCAATTCAACCCGGATACTCCACAAAGAGTGGCATGTCGTCATGCTGCTGCCCTCATTGATCCCTGCATCTCCTGCGAGGAGTCAAAGTGTCTGTCTCTCCCTCATTCTTCTGAAACGCTGCACAAAAAGACACCACAGCAAATACAATAGCACAGATTTAGATTTTACCACTTATTCCTGAATCTTATTGTCGGTGGTGCAAGCTTATTTACAACAGGCTTAGCTTTTCGTGTCTGAAAAGTGCATTAGAAAAATACATTTTAAGAAGATACAATGCTCAACGTTTGCGGTTAACCAAATGGCTCAACACTTAACATACAAAACAGGGTCAGGAACTTTTGTATGCCACTTTTCACGCAGACGTTATGCTTCTAAAAATAACTTTTGTACCGATAAAACAAATTTAGTGAACCATTTAAGAATTTAAGATTTTCATGGAGTAAGAAAAAAGCGTATTTCTCTTTCCTTGTCCGCTCTTACAGCCTGCTGGTGCTATGCACACAGGATTTGCCATCAGCTCACTTCCTTCTCCTCGCTTGAGATCAAATTCTGCCACCATTCACCCACCACCGGGTAGTCTCAGGCTTCTCTCCAGCTCTCAGTGGCGTGAGATTGGCCCCTCAGGCTGGTGGCAAGATAAAGTGTGGCATGGAGAGGCTTAGTGGGCAGCCAGATGACACCAGTAAAGTTGGTTCAGCATGGATGCAGGTCAGAGGCTGACATTTTCAGGGAATTTATGCATAGTGGAGCAAGCAGGTGACGGGGACAGAAGGTGCAAAAGTGTGCCAAGTTGGGTGTTTGCTGAGGGATCGTGGTCTTGGAAAGCATCAGGGAGGATCTGCTCAAATGATATCTGATAAAATCTTTTTTCCCCCATATTAAAGTTTACTGTAATACATATATATTTCACAAACTCCCATAATAGGAGGCACAAATAATACAAATAATAATAGTTCACAAAGTCAAAATGTATCGAAATGACCAAACAGCGATATTTTAACCAAACCACCAAAACTTATTTTTTCTATTCACAAATGAATTAAAATAGACTGAAAATCATGTGTGTAACCCACCAATTAAAAATCAGTCACGACATAGACAGTTTCACTTTAGTTAGCATGAGCTGAATCCCAATTCCACCCCTTAGCCATTCCCGTTCGTCTTAGCCCTTCTATTAGCACTTTCCAACCCCTTAAAACCTAGGGCCAAGGGAAAGGAGCCACTAAGAAATGGGGCAGCACTTGATTCTCATTACATGATCACCCTTCACAGCTTACTGGCTGTGACAGGCAGATGGGATAATTAAACTGTTCATAATAAATGGTAAGTTTGGTAATGGAAATAAGGTAAGGTGCATACATTTCTACATTATTACTATGACATTTATCGCAAAACAACAAGCAACTAATAAATAACAGCATACAGCCAGTACTGTTACCTTTTACCCCTTTTCTTTAAGGAGAATTGGGACACCACTTGATTTTCTATGCATAAAATGATAATTTCGGAAAAGGAGTATTCTTAATAACAAAAATTTTGACAGATTTGTGAACCATATTTGAGATGAACAGGCCTTTTGTGTACATGGAAAATAAGGCAGGGTGTTCTAATTTAAAGGTAGAGGAAACACTGCTCAGTCATTAATACATTTCTGTGGAATGTCATCTCTGCATTGCTAAAGTGTGTTGATATTTGTTTTTAACTAGTTAACTAGTTTTTAACTGTTCAGTTCTTTCCTTGCCTCACAGGTTTGGATACAGATAATAATGAAAATTATTATTATAAATTTGAAGAAAAAAAATCACATCCAAACACTTGTATTTAACACTTGAATGTATTTTAATTTCAAATGTTTTATTTACTATCACTGTAAAGTGGTTTAAATCTGATGGTGCTTATAGTCTCACTTAGTTCTTGCTTGTTTTCTTAGGGTGGGCAACCTCGACATGGCATCAGTCTGCATTATGTAAAATACCCAAAACAAAACACACCAAAAATTCATTTAACCTTATTTTATGGTAATAATGGAGCTGGTGTGCTCCTTTTATAATTTACCGGTGGCCAGATCATATGCAGACATAGAACATGTCCACAGAGTTGACAGCATGTTGTGTATTCTTTGCAACCCTATTGTCCTTTGACTAATATGCCTAAATTACTTGACATGTGTTCTCCCCATGCGTGCATGGGTTTTGTCCGGGTACTCCGGTTTCCTCCCACATTCCAAAAACATGTTAGGTTAATTGGCTACTCCAAATTGTCCATAGGTATGAATGTGAGTGTAAATGGTTGCGTGTCTATATGTGCCCTGTGCCCCGGAAGTCAGCTGGGATAGGCTACAGCATACCCCCACATCCATAGTGAGGATAAGCGGTATAGAAAATAGATGGATGGATGGACTTGAAATGTGCTACTGAGATCAACTTGTATCAGATGTTATTTTAAAAATAAGAATGACAGTATAGTCATCTCTGGGATTTAGAAAGTCACAGCCATGTCAAGGAACGTGTGCCCACTGGTCTGGCCTTTGACATTTACTAGAATATGTAGATTCCTCTTATGTAATGTGTTTTTTTTTATTTTTCTTACTTCCACCTCGGATTCATGCACTCAAAAAAACAAACGAAATCTCAAACATTTAAAAGGCTATTTCCTCAATGAAGAAGCTGGTGTTTCACCAAAGTAATTAAAAAAAGATATGTTATCATAAGCAGCTCTGGAACATCTTAGTAATTTGTATCATATTTGCTGCAGGACACCCAGTCTATGGCTGTCAAGTTGAGCTATACACTGGGGGAGTCAAGTAGCTTGAAGCCATATTTGCCATTTAGCCCTCTCCAGTTGATATCTTCACCAGTGGATTAGGCATTCATTTTGTCATTACCCCCCACAATCTCTTACAGTCAAACTTCAATCTAAAGGTGACGGAGAGAACTGTAATTGCCAGTGAAAATATATACAGTATGTGCGTGTTAGACTAACCCTAAAATTGACACCAGACGTGAAACGTTGTGTGGGTGTACCAGCGTGGGCGTAGCAGCGCAGACGTGACATACACGATACATGTCTGGTTTGAATTCGGGAGAACACAATCCACAAGAATAGATGCACATACAGAATCATTTCAGTTGTTTCAACAATAGTTTAACTCGCAGCACAGAAGGTTACAAAGCACAGAAAGGGCACATATTACCATGGGCAATTTTATGCAAAAAATCAGCTAAGTACAAAGTACTAACAACAAGCGCCAACAACAACTAAGTATAGGTGGTCCTTGGTTTAAAAGGGACCTATTATGCCTTTTCCCCACTTTTCTGATCTATAAATGTAGTTAGAATGCTATATTCTTGTGTTAAACGATGCCAAAATTTCAGATAATGAGGCTTGCGCATTTAACTGAGCAAGTGAGCCCTGAAAGAAGTTTGGGATGGCTCCAAATGCTCGGTTCCAGAGGGCGCTGCAAAACTGTTCCTTTGTGATGTCACAGAGGAGTGGGCTTACTTGTGGCCGTGGCTATAGGCGCAATACACTCTGCTCTGCCCCACGCTCTACTTCCCCTGCCTCCCCCCAAATTCTGCTACTCTGTTCACATTGCTAGCAAAGGCTTGTAAGGCAATCAGTTTACAATTCCGAAAGACGCCACCATCAGGTACAAGTGATTGGCGTTCCTGATTCCCTACCAGCAAAAGAAATGCATTTTAATCTGTAATTTGCATTTCACACTGTACTGTTTCGTGAACATGGGCCAGTATGCAGCTGGACTAGCCGACAAACGTGCAGAAGCCTGATGCCTTCCGGATCGGATTCGGGATTGAACACATATGGCTGTATGTTGAGAGCCGACGGCACAACACTAAGCACTTGGAAGTGTGACCAACCACAGTGGAGAGGGGGTGCCTGGAGGCGGGCTGTGGGTGGAATACATTAAAACAGACAGTTTTCGGGGGAAGCACAAATTCCAAAGAAATACAGCTGAATAGGTGCAGGTTCTGGAAGAACTAGAACATTTTCAGTGGTAGTTATATTGTGCAGCTACTCTATAGGAGTCCACAACAAAATACAAAGGGCTGAAAAGTAAGCATAATAGCTCCCCTCAAAGGTATTTTGTGTTTCTGCGTTTCTGATCTGCATGTAAACATGAAGCAGTACACATTTCGCAAAGTCACTGCCCACGATTTGCTTAGTTATACACAAATAACCGTACATATGCATAAAGTTTAAGAACAACTCGTTAATTAGTCTCAATAATTTACTAATAGTTTAACAACCATGGAAAAAGTGTTAATCTCGTATGAAGCAAATTTTCAATGACGTTATGGAATACAGCAACACAGTCAGGAGATCGGGAAGAGTTGGGTTTGGATCTCTGCTCGGGCATCTCTGTGTGGCGTTTGCATTATGTTATATTTGTACAGACAGAATAACTTATTAGCGAGTGCTTCCAGCTAAATTAGTCAATTAGTCAATTAGCTTTTGTAACGTAACATGCAAACATATAAAAAACAAATGTCAGCTTGCATTGCTCAACCATGTTGCTATCCAACTATGCATTTACAGAACCAAGACTCATATCCGTATGAAAATGGCTTTAAACCAGTAAATATCTCAGCCTCGGGAGCATTATGAAACAGTCTTTGCAAAATTGCGGTTGAAAAACATAAACACTGACATTACTTTTCCTCATTTTAGAGGTGAAGTCATGCAACTTTGCTGTTTTTTTTGTAACGCATCCTGCATGCACTTCTCCAGTACGGTGACTATAGTAGATAGGTGGCTGAATTGAAGGGCAGTCGCTGAGCCATTCAGGCGAAAAAAGCACATAATGCAGAGACTAATCCTCGCAAAGCTGGGAAAATTGAAGTTTTTAAAGCCATAATTCCTCCTTTTAATCCATTCAGCAAGAGTTTGACCCAGCTGAAGACCTTGTGCATGGACTTGTTAGCACTACCTGGCAGCAGATGAGCCAAACAGTCTGTTGGGATTTGTCATGCTAATGTGTGAGTGACTTGTTGCACAGTTACAGGTCAGCGTTTCCTTGTTTCTAGGTAATAATATTTGTGGTGAATTTAGCGGGAGCATTTTTTTGTTGGGCCCTTTTTGCTGACTGCAATCGTATTCATCATATTCACAGACAATTGATGTTTCGTTTGCTGCTCGTCTGGATCAATAACTGACAACTGTAAGATTAAGTGGTGAGTGTTTCACAAGCATGGTATTTTTTTTGTAGTACTAGCCTTAATGTCAGCAAAATGATTTTCAATCAATTTCATCAATGTGCGTTTACATTGGAGGAATCATTATTTCTTTATTTGCTAATTTTGTAATGTTGTCTTCTTAGAAGGACACAAACAAGTAATTAGTAATTTTGATGGTAGGTTCATTTTAATAGAGAGAGAGCGAGAGAGGGAATAGAAAATCCATTTACAAATTCAAAATCAAATTACTTCAAGGTTATAATTTAATTTGTATTTGATAATTTGAGTAAAGTAAGTAGTTGATGTATTACCAACCAATAGAACCTCAGACCAAACTCAGACCAAACTTGATGCCCGTTTTAGAGTAAAACTAATACACGGAAAATTCATAGTTCTTTATTTATTTATTTTTTTTGTATTTCAAAATAACAAAAGTATTGAGTCAGAAGATATGCTTGATACACACATACACACTAGTTTAAGCTTATAATTTTAACAGTCAGCTGGAATTGTTTGGTGGCCCACCCCACGAGCCACCTACATTTCAGGTATCAACTTACTGCCACCCCTCTGTGAGTAATGGTTTCACCTTGGCCATCCCAATGGAACATTTCTGCCTCCACCACTGAGGATGTGTGCTATATAGACTATGAATAATAAAACATTGACTATTGAAAGGTATGTGAATGCCCCTCATTTTTACTTCCCAGACAGAGCAGTGGGTAGGTTACATTTTGTGTCACATATTTGTTGACTTGTGTTTGTTTGGCGTCATGGGGTCGCTTCAGTTGTCTGGATGGCTGCATGTGAAAAGCTACTTCAGGTTGACTTAGATTGCAGGATATTTTCCCAGTTTGTTTTTTAAAAGTATGGAAAATTTGATAGGCACTTCTTGTTTTCAAATTAAAATTCAATTAATTGTGGTCAATATGTGCATATATATATGAAGCTATATAGCATACGTATATAGCTGCCTATATAGAATAGGCAGCATATACATTGATACAATATATTACTTAACAATGTTTACAAATAAATTTTTAAGGTGGGGCAGCTTTAATTTTGTTTTGATCAGAGGCGTAGTGGAAACCATGGTACAATCTTCTCTCTCTACATCGCGGCTTGAACATCGCTGCCTCACTCTTTCGTAGTTTTTGTAATCCAAAGCCCTTGTGAAATGTATGTTCTTTAATTGTACATTAAAAAGATAATAATGCCATGTAATTGGTTTAATAAAAATGTTAATAAAAACTTTACTATGACTAGACTAGACTAGAATAAGATCAATGGTCCATCAAAATGTATCCAGTGACATTTGGTTTGTTTCTTTCTTTTATTCAATTAAAATGACCACATAAGATGAAAACCAGGTATGTGAATTACTTTTGTTCTAAGATCTGAATTATATTTCTGACTGGCACATAAATCAGGTTAACCAGGTTTGCTGGCACAACACTCTATTATCATTCTTGGACTTTTGGCTTGAAGGCTGCAAAGTAAAAAGAGTTGCTTTTCGGTGTTCAGAAAGGAACGACAGCTCATAATTTATTCATAAAACTGAGTTAAGAGTATCTTTCCAGGGCATGTATACATTTTACCAATGTAGTACAGTACAGATGCACTGAAAATTATTCAACCCTCATTGTAAACTCAACTTGCAGGTATTTACAATGATGATAAAACGGTTTTGTTAATTTATTATTGCGTGTGACTAAATGACTGGTGGTGTCATTGGCTTAAGTTTTTATTGTGTTACCTTGAATTCAGCTGTTTTTAAATAATTATCTCTTTTTATTGTACATTTAATGGTTGCTAAAGTCGATGCTAACCAGTAATAGAACATGCACTGTGTGTAATGCATGCTATGTAATCTGGTAGAAACACTATTGAATCGATGTACAGAAATATGAATGATGTTTATGGCCATATTGAGCTTAAGTGTGAATTATTTAAAACTTGCTTACCGGTAAAGTTTTTAACAATATTCAATATTGACACATGTTTTCTAGCCTTTACAGATTAGGTTTTTTTTTTTTTAGGTTTGTTTTTTTGCACAATTTATTATTGCTCTTTAAACTAGCAAAATGTATGTTTTCTCCAATTACTCAATTAATATTTAAATAGACAAAAAATTCACTAGAATACTTGATTAATATTGAATTTAATTATGACCATCGGGTCTAGAGGCTATCAAACACGATGAACAAGGGATTTCTGTAAGGGGAAATGATGAGGATTGCAATTTTGCAGTGACAGTTTTTAATGAGACCATTTTTTTAAAGGTCTGGGTTATGTTTAATCATTTTTATGCACAGTTGGGAGTTTGATATATTTTTCACAACACGCCAATATTCCGACACACTTGAAGGCGCTGCCTCTGTCTTCAATTTCGAGTTTCATCATATCGCCGTGTAGTGTACGACTGTCAGCTGTCAGTCTTTTGATGATGACCAGATGAATTCTGCCACGAAAATGATCTCACAGTTGTGGAGTTGTAAATAGATTTCCCAAACTCTACGACATTTCCCTTGACTACAACCGCACCAAGTGGATCAACTGTATGTATAAATAACAACATCACTGCGTACATGCTTCATGTGGATTGGAGGTCGACGAAAGTTTAATATCCAAGAAAAGGAGACCCACCCTTGAAAAATGAGTGTCCCTCGGAAGTATCCCGGAGCAATTGAGGAGAGCTTGCATCCATAGGCCGGTGGGATGAATTTTACCCAGGGGTGTTATCTTCCCATAAACTGACATGCGATCCGTGAAAGATAATACAAGAGAAAATAAACCTGAGCCAACAAGCTGATGATGGCCCAGATTGAGGATACAGAATCAATGGGTACAGTCACATCGCATTTGCATCCGACTGCACGCCCATACACAGTTGTGAAACTCAGCTAAGATGCAATCTTTCAGCTGTGTGGGGGCTCCATGAAAAGAAGACTGTGCTGACAATTAAACAATGAAAGCCATCAATCAAAGTGACATGATCAACAGGCCACTGCCCCAAGTGGCTGATCCAACAGGGCAAGAGAACAGAACACGGTCAAAGGGGGGGAAAAAATCTATAAATATAATGGATATCAATATTGAAAAAGATGACAGATGAGACTGCTGCTAGAGGCCAGGATTCAATTTCTATTCTTTTTGTTCCTGCAGGAGACCATATCCCTGCTCACAGTCATTTGTCAGCCATGAGGCCAAATGAGGAGAAGGCAGCCTTGTCCAAAAAGTGAGCCAAGGGCAGTTGTTCTAGTGACGTAAATGGCAAAATGAATTAGGCACTAAAGAATAATGACTGACATCAATAATTATATTATCCGTGATTGGTGTGTATTGGATAAAGCATAATACTGCGATCAATATAAAATTCACCATGAGAACAATTCAGTGGACAGGTTTGGCATTCAAACCAAATAAACTGTATATTTATTACAGCAAGGGGGCTGGTCGCCAGCTGATCCTTTCATCCAAGGAACCGCACAATAATGCAGCTTTCCAATCTCAGATTGAGGGAAGAGGGGGGATGTATTTCAGCTTTATTGATTATGAATAACTATGCAGCATAAGAATACCAACAACTTGCTCATTGTAAAAGAGGGCTGCAGCTATCGAATATGTTTGTAGTTAGAATATAGAAAACATGTTTATGACTTTCTAAATATAAAAACATATATAATATAAAATAATATAACATCGTTAGAGCCCCTACTCATGAAATAACACACCATAGTCAGTTTTACATTCCATTATTGTTTGTTTGCAATCACATTGCACCAGCAACGGGATCATTGCCGAGACAAAAGATGGTTGCCGCTAGCATTGAATACAATGGAACCTTGGTTAACGTACATTGTCATTAGTGTGTATTGTGGTTAAAAATTGTGACTCTGTCTACGTACATTTTCTGGTTAGCATACAATATGGCAACAACAATAACAGAATAACAGAAACAAACAATGTGACAGTCAGTAAATAAGTAAATGTCTATGACAGCCATAAAGTCCATAATAGCAATAACAAGAATAATACTCATACACATAATACTGATAATACTGTATTGAGACAGTTATACAGTTACAATGGGGTGGTGTTGGTTGAAATAATCATATGTTGGCTCATTTCTGGTCACATGACGCAACTGGGTGGCAACGGGTCTTTTATATCATCACTTCTCTGAAACAGCGGTTTGTCTGTCTATATTGTCTATACTTTTCAGATTACCGTTTCAGGTCACCCAGAACGCCGTTTCCATGTGAATGAAAGGCTGAAACAATAAAATTCTCTGCCATTTTGACCTGAAAACGGTCACAGTTTGGATATCCCCAAAGAAAGAACTAACTCATAGCAAAACATGAAGGTGGTGATTAATGATACTAACCAATGTTCCACTGTATATATAAGGAACTAATACATTTGTGAGGTCACAATCAGCTGTGCTTTGTGAAGATCTGTTCAACCACAAAATCCATCAGCCTATCAAGGATAGTTTATTCCAGATTTCTATGATTCTGACTTTGAGGGACGAGCGGGGAAGGCCCTTTCTGCCCTGGTATGACTGTGGTCCCAGTCCATGAGTTGCCATATGTTATTCGATTTCCGGTTCCTGGTCAGGTATTGCTATACCTTTGTCCATATACTTTATTCTGCATGAATACAATCTAAACTTTCAAGGGTAATACAGTACTAGTGGTCCCTGTGTGGTGTTACATTGCCAGTTTTTCATAGACCACACACAGCTACAGTACAGGAAGCACCGTTCATCCCTCTCCTCTCTGAGGCTTTCCCCAGTGTGTTTCCAACCAAGGTCGGAGTGGTCTTTTTTCTTTTTTCCCAGGGCTCACTGGGCCTTCATTCATCATTTCTATGAGAGCTGCATGCCACGGTGCTCTAATTTTCTACTCTATGTTTAGGTCTGCATCATGATGTGTATGTTTGTGTGTTACACAAGGAAAGTATTTTATTGACTGAAGGACATGTATTTTCACGAATACGACACACTGTCACACTCCATGTATTGAAGACTGAGGTGGGAATTTCGTCCAGAAGGTCAGACTATATGTAAAATTGTCTACATTATTCTACTGTGAGTCCATCACCATGGGACTGATAATTAACTGTGTTTGTTATTACATACGCATGTCCACTCTTCACAGAAAATGCTTTCACAGATGGCATGGGAGACATTAATAACACAACAACTGTCCTCAAAAGCACAACATAAACATATTGATACATGTTTGTATGAACCATCTGCGCCAACAACAACAATGATATGGCTACTTATCATCTTTGGGATGTTTGTTCCAAATGATTTGAGGAGGGGTTTCTGTTTCTATTATATATGTCACAGCAGTTGTAGCATCATCCGGAAATAACAGAGTATTCCTACAAAGTGAGCGTCTGTACACGCACCCCTCATGCTCTCAGCATGACCAAACCCCAGACAGCAGTCAGGGGATTAGAGACGCTCTTTAACCACCACAGGTTGACCTTCAGAACCTATGTGTTTGATTACCATTTGCTGCTCATCTGTCGTGTGAATGTTTATCCTGCTCATCTTCTCTAATACTGTGTTATGTCAGCCTAATCTCCGCTTTTGTCTCCTCAAGAAACTTGATCAGATCGCTTTTTCTTTCTTTTACACCTTTGTATGTTGTTTTAGTTTGACGAAAACAAAGGGATTTGATGGAGATGGAGCTTGTCCAGACTTGAATCGATACTACAGCTTGTGTGTGCGTAAGTTATTGTGTGAGCACCGTAAGTGCTAATCATTTCGGTCATTACCCAGCATGTCTCCTGATTCCAGGGATTTTGCAGACAAGAGACAGGGGAGATGAGACTCTATCAGGGATTTGAGGAGTGGGAAACAATGTCCACCCGTTCACCAACGGTGATTGTTCTGGCAGGACAGAGATACAAGGAGAGTGGGCACAGGATGCCTTTTCAGCACTGCAGAACTTTTCTAATAATATCAAGAAGCTGATTAAGTTTAAAAGGTCTGGAATACTTGGAATGATTGTCATGCATACACTGTGCACATAAAACATGTTTTCTTCCTGATTTTGAGTCAGTGTTAATGTTGACATCAGTTTTATTAATAGTTATGGTAGATATTAGACAGTTTGATAGCTCAGTTGTTTCTCATAGAGGCCTTTACCATAAACGCACACACACTCAACTCGCAAAATCAGAGATGCGCAACACTTAGGTGTAACTCATGGAGAAATCCTGGGAAACACAGAATAGATGCATTCTTCTCAATCATACTAGCTTAACTCTCACTTTTGTACAAACTTAACTTTCACTTTCCAGTCTCACTTTAAGGGGAACCTTTTGGGAATTTTTCCCATCATCACTATCCTTATGTGAAACATGGACACACATTTCTTTTCCTTGTCTGTGCATTATAACACAAGAAAATGTGTTTATATGAGCTAGCTAACAATGCAGGTCATTGGGACACACCTATTTTGACTATGAAGCTCTCAAAAGAAAAAAAACCTAAAAATAACATTCCACCATTTGATGTACATGCTGTGATCATGCATTAACATGTAGACTGATACATGTAATGCAGTATCTTGACATTTGAAACACCGCCAAATGTTTTTTTCCAAAGCACATTAATACACATACTTATGCTATTTTCGTCAACAACAGCAGTATAGTAACACCAACAACACCTGAGGATGTGTGCTGCAGTCCTCAGGTAAAAAATATATATATCGGAACCTTCCATGATGATTTTCTGCGATGATTTTCTGCGACTTGAAGTTCACACATCGTGAATTACAGCACTCACAAATGGAGTCATCTCCTGAAATGTCCCAAATAAGCGTTGTGGCTCAAAGTTGATTTTAATTTGGTGGAAATGGCTCATTGACGCTAAAAGTGGCTGACCCAGGTCTAGGGCCTGACCAATTACTCGATTGGTCCCCTTTCTCAGCCGACGAGTTCTTGCGATTCTTCGCAAATAAAGTTGAGCTCATCAGGAAGGAAATAAAGGACACCCTACCGCCAGACAGGTTAAACATGTGGGCCGCCATGACCGCTGCTGGGACTACTTCCATCCTCTGTCCCACTAGTTTTTCCTACTTTGAGGAAGTATCTCTGGACTAGCTTACAAAACTTGTCAGTGCAGCAAAACAGACAGCATGTCTGCTTGACCCGCTTCCTGGGAAACTTGTTAAAGAATTGTTCCCAATTCTAGCCCCCTCAATCTTAAATATAATTAATCTATCACTCTCATCTGGCACTGTGCCTGCAGCTTTCAAGACTGCAGTGATTCGACCCCTCCTGAAAAAACCAACCCTCGACTCCGGGAGTATTTCCCACTATAGGCCGGTGTCTAACCTCCCATTTCTGTCCAAGATCCTTGAAAGAATTGTAGCACAACAGCTCAATGATCACATGGCTTTGGGTGATCTTTTTTAACCTTTTCAGTCTGGTTTCAGGATGAACCACTCCACTGAATCAGCCCTTGTAAAAGTGACAAATGATCTTCTTCCATCTATGGACTGTGACACATCTACAATATTGTTATTACTTGATCTCAGTGCTGCTTTCGACACTGTCGATCACTCTATCCTACTGGAACGCCTTCAAACATATATTGGTGTTACTGGTCCGGTACTCTCTTGGTTTAGATCTTATCTTGAGGATCGGACGCATCGTGTCGTTTGTGATGATATGACTTCAGAGTTCTGTGGTGTCACTTGTGGAGTTCCACAAGGTTCAGTGCTCGGCCCTCTTTTGTTTAACCTTTACATGTTGCCGCTTGGCGACATCATTCGCAAACATAAGATTAGCTTTCACTCTTATGCTGATGACACTCAGCTATATGTCCCACTAAAGTTAACTGACCCGCAGGACTGCTCTAATTTGGAGGCTTGTCTCATTGATATTAAACATTGATAAAACTGAGATGTTGATCATCGGCCCTGCTAAACAGAGCCGCCTGTTTAAGGACACCACTCTGAGTTTTGATAATAGCATAATTTCCCAAAGTGACTCTGTGAAAAATCTGGGTGTGATATTGGACCCGACTCTATCCTTTCATAAACACATTAATCTTCGCAATATTGCGAAGATACGACCTATTCTATCCACTTCTGATGCAGAGACCCTAGTCCATGCATTTGTCACGTCTCGCCTTGATGACTGTAATGTACTGCTTTCTGGTCTTCCAATGGCGAGTCTCAAAAGCTTGCCGTTAGTACAAAATGCTGCGGCGCGACTTCTTACAAGGACACGTAAGTGTGACCATATTTCTCCAATACTAGCCAACCTGCACTGGCTCTCAGTTCATTTAAGATGTGACTTTAAGGTACTGCTTCTGGTTTACAAAATATTACATTACAATATTTTTATCTGGTTGACCTAATTGTACCCTATGCTCCGCTCACAACACGCCGGTCTTTTGACTATCGCGAGAGCCAGAAAGAAGTATGCGGGCTCTAGAGCCTTTTCCATTCGGGCCCCAACGTTGTGGAATGCTCTACCTGTTAATATTAGAGCTGCTACCTCAGTAGAAATGTTCAAGTCCCGACTTAAGACTCATTTCTAAAAATATTCCCTGTCTGTTTTGACTGCCGCTCCTTCTCTCTCCCATACCGCCCCCGCGGTGAAGGGGGGGGGGTCCAGGAGAGGCTGTTTGGAAGTTGCCTTGACGAAACTGGACATCTGACGTGGCCTACCTTGTGGAGGCGCTGCAGCAGAGGGATGGTGATCATCTCAAGACCCGCGGCTGCCCAACTGTTCTAATGGCATTACATCTTGGACCTGGACTATTATACTCTCTGTTTATATTTAACTGTCACATGTTAACCTCTCGACATCCATTGCAGCTTGGTCATCCTAGAAGGGGGATTCCCCCATCTGCGGTCCCTTCTCAAGGTTTCTTTTTCCCTAATGGGTTTTGAGTTTTTCCTTGCCCTGATGGGGGTTCAGATCAGGGGATGTCGTTTGTCGTCTATTGTCTATCATCTACTGTTGCCTGCTTGTTAAGCCATTTGAGGCTCTTTTGTGATTAAGGGCTATATAAATAAACTTGACTTGACTTGACTTGACTTGATTAATCGAAACAACAAGATTCAGATTCATTGACTAATAAAATAATCGAATAACCTTATTAATGAGGTTAAATAATCTGATATTCTCACAAAAACAGTAGTTCAGATTGGATAACCTCAACCCCTCTCTCACACACACCTAAAATGGATGTGACTATATACAGTATATTCCTAATATGCCCATACCGCCTATACGGCAAAGATGTCAAGTATTGAAACTTTATCTTCAAGAATATTAATAACAGTAACAAAAATATTTAACATCAAAGTTTCTTCTTTTCTATTTTTACTGCTACTGTCATTCTGCTTCTAGCAAGCCCACAGCTACTAAGGAAAAGAAAGGTGCTGAAAGAGAACCTGTTGAATAAGTGTGCCGCTGAAAATCTGTCATCAGAGCTATCCATTTTAACAAATGTTCTGACAGCTTCATTGTTTGTATTCTACGTTTTAACCAAAGCCAGGGTCTTGAAGGTTGCACTTTCATATAACTGTGAAATTAGAAGCCCACTATCCAACTTATCTTATATTCCATATAACTCATGATTGGGTATTTTTTATTATCTTCATATGATTGACACAGAGGTTGTTTTTTTTTTTTTTGCTTGATCCTGTACAAGACCACCTGACTCATTTGTATAGTGATGGGGGAAGCATAGTAGGAAAGGTCGAACTTTACTTAATGTGATGCTGAGTGAATCTAGGGCTATTGGACTATTGGGCTATTGGTTATAAACACATTCCTGTCAAAAGATGTTTCTGTGACGTGTCTTATCGGCATATTTTTGTCCTCATTTTCCACACTAAAGTTACTTTTCATCTTTTTATCATCATTCTACCTTGATATTTGCAAAATGATATCCAGATTTGAAGAAGGAGAAATCATTACAATAATAACCTTGAAAGCGTGTTAATATTGTTAGCTTTTCTCTCCTGTATGACATGTATGTACATTTTTGGATACGCAAGACAAAGTATTTTGGTGTTCTATGCAGCAGCTACAAATAAAATACAAAACAAATCCAGACTGGGAATCGTGGAAGAAACATAACACAAAGTAAAAGAAATGAAACTGACTTTGACCTTTGAATTACAAGTCAAAGCCAACTTAAGCTGTTGGCATAAAATCAGGTCACAGCTCTCCACCCAAGTGCTTCCTCATTCATCCCGCGTATGTCACAGGGGATCACGAGAAATAAGAGAAGTTTCAAAAGGGAAAATGAAAGAGGCGACACAAGGGAGCAATGCATGGCGGCGGCGATGTGGGTGTCTGTGCATGCGTGTGTGTGTGCGCGTGTGAGATTAAATACATGACATGCCAAGTTCCACCTCTTCACCATCTTTTCTGGAGTTGTCCTCATGGGCCCCTTTGTGTTTAAAAATAGAACTTGTCTGAGGAGAGGGCCGCAAGGAAGGCGTACAGAGACTGGCAGAACCCTCTTTGGTAGAAGAATGAAATTTCAGATCATCCAAATTGCCTTTTTTTCACCCTCCCTCACAGGCATGATATGCACTGGCAGAGTCCCTAAGCCACTGTAAGCCTGATGCCAGTCCCCACACCGCCACTCACAGTGTGAGAACATCAGCAAGATGGAATAAAGGAGGGAGTCCAAGAAGATCAGCAGGGATTTGAGAGTGATAGGAAAGTCCAGCAGGAGAGTATCGTAGGAGTGGCGTAAGGGTTCAGAGAGAATGGATGAAGGATATATCCTTCATCCATGAATTTTAAAATCCTGGTGCTCACTTTTAGAGCCTTGCACGGCCAGGCCCCTGTCTACATACGAGACTTGTTGCGTCCCTATACCCCCTCTCGGAGGCTGAGATCGTTAGATCAAAATTTACTCATCGTCCCTCGTAGTCGTTTTAGGACCCGAGGAGACCTATCTTTTCAGGTTGTTGCGCCGAGGCTCTGGAATGACCTTCCAACCTCCCTACGTTCGCTTGACTCTGTCGATGCATTTAAGAGTAACCTTAAAACTTGTTTTTGCAGGCATACCCAGCTCAGTAGATTTAGGGTACTATGACCATCATATATTTATGTCTATTTTATTGTATACTGTTTTTATGTACTGTTTTATGTCTATTTTTATTGTACATTGTTTTATTGTATTTTTTATGTGTATTTTAACCCTGTGTTTTGCCTTTTGTGAAGCACTTTGTGACTTTTGTCTGAGAAAGGTGCTATATAAATAAAACTTACTTACTTACTACTTACTTACTTCATCCATACCTAACTCTTTGATGGGAGTGCATTGAGAACAAACGTGAATCTGCTGCTGTAGAGTGCTGATTTTTCATGAAGAAATCACTCGTTTCATGGATTTCTAGGCTTTTAGAAAAAGTTGTCTCGTAGTACTTTTTTGTTCTTTTTCTCAATGTTTATTAGGACTTTGAGCGGTAGAATGGTTACGATGTTGGCCTCACAGTCAGGATGTCGAGGGTTCAGTTCAGAAAAGAGATGGATGGAGTCAAACAATGCACAGGGAGGTGTGGAATTTTATTTTTGAACCTTCCAGGTCTGGAAAAGTATGAAAATGGAAAGTCAAGTATGCAAAAATATGTAACCACTGTTCTGTTTTGTAAAATATACATTTTAAATAAGTAAAATAATGAATAGACCTTTTATTCTTGGGCACTTGCTAGGTTAGCTAAGATCATGGAGAGGCATCCCAGAAAACATTTGGGAAATTTGACTTTGTTGAATGGCCACCGATGGCGGACGAGTGGTTAGCGCGCAGGCCACACAGCTAAGAGACCCGAGGTTCGGGGTTTTGGGTTTGATCACAGGCGCTTTAATAGGTGACGGGTGTGTGCTGACTCCAGTTTAACATGATTTTGAAGCTAGGACACTGGGGTTCGATTCCCGGCTTGGGCATCTCTGTGTAAAGTTTGCATGTTCTCCCCGTGCATGCGTGGGTTTTTTGTGGGTACTCCAGTTTCCTCCCACATTCCAAAAACATGCTAGGTTAATTGGTGACTCCAAATTGTCCATAGGTATGAATGTGAGCGTGAATGGTGTTTGTCTATATGTGCCCTGTGATTGGCTGGCGACTAGTCCAGGGTGTACGCTCTCCCCCTAAGACCCTAAGATAGCTGGGATAGGCTCCAGCACGCCCGCGATCCTCGTGAGGATAAGCGGTAGAAAATGAATGAATGAATGGCCACTTCTCTGCTCTTACCCTTGTCCAACCCCTTGTATAAGCTAAATTACATATATTACAATACATCTCCAAGGACTGCAACTGACAATTATTTTATGAGTTGATTAATCGGGTAATTGCACCAAATCAACATGAGCCAAACACTAACAGTTAGTTTGGTCTGCAACATTTAAAAAACAAGGCAAAAAAATCACATTGCTATTTTCTGAAGCCAAAGATGATGTGTGTGATTTATTTTGCCTAAAACTCAAAGATAATCGATCTGCCTTCATGGATGTTTTAATTGAATACCGAAATATTCATTGATTAATTGGATTGGTTAATCAATGATTAAGTGTTGCAACTCTAATGATATACTGTATCCTACATACTATATACTGGAAAAAGAATGGAATTTTGAAATGCGGAATCTATAGGAACCCGGAATGCATTCTGTGAAGCTGTTCACCATTTGATCTGTTTGACATTTTATGGAAATGCAATTAATCTATTCCAAGGCTCTATTAGTGTAATACTAACCATGAATAGCCTAGCTTTTGAAAGGGTTTTCATAGTATTAAAATCAGTTTGTATACTCATGTGAAATGGTAACAAAATTAAAAATGCCAAGTGGAACTCAAATAATACTTAAAATACAGATTACTTTGTCTTGTTTTAAGTGTTTCCATTCAGGTGTAATATATTTGTTCATTTTTGGACCGTTTTCTTCCACAAACTTTTGGGAAAATCTGTTGTGCGACTGTGGAACCGTTTGGGTTCTGAGTTGATACTGACATTACATACATACATACTGACTACATACCTTGTCTTTATATGTCTTACTTTCAGGAGGAGAGGGTTCCGCAGAGGCAGGTCCGAAGGAAACATCCACATGTGATATTTGCCAGTTTGGGGCTGAGTGCGATGTGGACGCAGAGGATGTTTGGTAAGTCAATCAAAAAAAAATAAATAACTAAACTGCTATTGTGGTGACGAGAGGGCAGCAAATGGTTGTGAAAAATAAGAACACATCACATCTACGTATGCTTGGTGTTGACACTGAATGAAGTATCATCCAGTTCTGATTCGGCCTGCAGCTATCGACTATTTTAGTAATCGAGTATTCAACTGAATTTTTTGTAGATTAATCGAGTAATCAGAAAAAATCATATTTCTGCTTGTTTAAAGAGAAATAATAAATTCACAAGAAAAAATCAAACTTTTACAATTGTTTGATGCAGTTCTTGTTTTTAATACAACAAATCCAAAAGACGCTGAAAGGTCCAGCCCTTAATAAGTGTTTCAGTTCAAAGAATGATGGATTTGTGAGATTCATGTAGTTACACAACTCAAGGTTGTAGACTGATTAGCATTAAAACTATGTATTTGAAACATTTCTTTAAAAGTAGGTGACCTACAATTAAACAGCTCCACTTCCATCTTGTGATCCACCAATATTCCCTTTTGTTATTGTAATTGTAGTATCTTTGAACACTAAGAGCTCAGATTAGAAATGTTCATTTTTCAGCACACTCTTGCCACTGAACATCCGCAGAGGTTTGGTGCACGGCTGACCATTTCATTTAACCTCAATTACTATTGTGGGGCACAGAGAGAAAGCAGAGCTTCACTTATTCTGGAAATCCAATTACCATCCTTACAGGACTTGCCAATGTCAGGCCAAAATGAATTTGGCTCACACAAAGAAAAGTAGTTCAGAGAGGATGTGACCATACATTTTTACAGTTTCTTGCAGATGAGATGGTTGCCGTTTATGAGCTCCTCCACGCACATTAGCAAAAAGAAACAACAAATCCCAACAGCCTTGGGGCAAATGCAAACAAATATGTGCGTCTAATGCTTAACTGGCTGGATGTTCAACTTAAACACGTACTGACTAGTATAGCTATTGCATACTTTCATCTTACAGCTGATGCAATGTGAAAAATTGACACAAACTCAAATCTAATTTCTGAGTAAGTGTTGTTAGACGCTACTAGTATTCTCCATTTTCTCCATAAACTCAAGGTGCGATGACAAGAATATTTCTGGTGAATATTGAGAGAGATAATTGCAACCCGTGAGCCAGTAATTTTCATCAGAAGGCATCCAGCCACCAGTGTGGATAAAGAATCATCTTGATTAAAATGACAGGGTCTTCCAATCAGACAGCAGCTGATTCCAATCAAACAAGGTGCCAGTTAATCATTCGAGTGGAGAGCAATAAATGTAATCACAAAACAGGCAAAGCTGCACCAACAGCTTTATGTATTGTTCTTGTTTTTACTGAATGAATTACAGCAATTAACACTTGTTCAAGGTTTGTGCCACATGCCTGCATAACAATATGCGTGTGCAATCAAACTACCCTGAGGAAGCAACCGTTTAATCATGTGATCATTAGTCAGGTGCATGTGAGATGATGAATATATAAACACTGATATAAAATATTTAATACGTTAGCATCTATAAATTATGACCTACTCTGTGTTACTCATTGAAAATGAGTATTTATGTGTGAGTATATATATATGTATGTGTGTGTGTGTGTGTGTATATATATCTATATATATATTGCGATATATATATGTGCCCTGTGATTGGCTGGCGACCAGTCCAGGGTGTACCCCGCCTCTCGCCCAAAGCTGGGATAGTCTCCAGCACCCCCGTGACCCTTGTGAAGATAAGCGGTAGAAAATGAATGAATGAATGAATATATAGTATGTGTGTGTGTGTGTGTGAATGTGTCAACATTTGTCAGTTTGTTAAAAAAATAATCAGATTAATTATTTTAATTAATCATGATTAATCACCATTCGCAGCTAAGTCTGAAATTAAGCTAAAAGATACCGCACAAGTCTATAAATCTATTTGTCTAACACTAGTCTCTTTCATAGTAGCAGAGTGATTTGGATCACACTCTAAACCGTGTTTTCCTCTTTAGGGTGTTGGAATTATACTGCTGTTATGTTCAGGTTAGAATGAAGTTAGAAAAGCAAGTCAGACCGTGTGAGTGTGTGGGGATGCTTCACTGTGCTTCGAAGCACAGGGGAGAACTCCATCTGCCGTCATAACAGAGATGCGTTTCTTGCTCTGGTGCACATGCGTTAATTACACAAAACAATTGAACGTAATTCATGAAATAAATTAGTTGCCGCCGTTAACGCAGCTTTCATTTGTCTACCAATCGCAATTGCAATTCCAAAAAGGAGGAGAACACCATGGGGTCTGTTATCCGAATCACAGACGGAGGCAGCAATAGAGATGTTAAAATGCTGACATTAGTATATAAGAGAGATCACAGACACATGGAAAGAGAGCCTGGTAAAAAAAGGAAAGTGAGACGTGCCGAGAAAGTGTCTGAAGCAAGAAAGATTGCAGGCTTAAAGGGAGAATTGGGCAAAGAAACAAAATCATAAAGATGTCAAACTACCTTCCTGATCAAAACAAAGAACGTAGTCGATCCCTGCCTATTTACAGTCCAGCAGTCGCTCTCATTCATATCCAACTAACATATCCAACTCATTTTCCCACAGAATCTGCCTCATTGAATGCATCCATTAACACCTGATGACTTTAAGAACCAACAACCAATGTGTTGACTGCATAAATCTTGAACGCTGTGTCAGCACTTTCTCTGTGGCCAAGTCTTGTCACACTAGTCTTATTATTTGAAAAAAAATAAACAATATACAAAATGTATGCATGTTTTGAAGCACAATACTGTATACTGTATGTCTGTAATTGTTCCTTAATGTGTAAAACGTAATTAAATGTGTGGTGCAAATTAAGTGAAGAAAGGATGTGATGGGGCAAAACACATACGTAGCATGAATGATGTGATCATGACTGGGGTTCGTATTAAACCCACAATTTATACTAAAGCAGTTGGCAACAGAAGAGAATAGCCGGATGAAATGGATGTGGCTTCAATGGAGCAATGAACGGAAAAAGCCAAAGTAATTGCCATCAAAGACCTGGACAAAAACATCACATCAAATGAACTCTAAGGAACACATTTATCAACAACGAGCACACAATACAAGGGACTGCTGAAGAGGAATGTTGGGGATTAAAACCTTTCACAAAATTAAACATCAACGACTGGATTTGAATGACATACCGAACACTAATTTATTTCCCAATACTAGCAACACTCACTACTCCTAGGAACACTAAAATAGAACCATCAAATCTGAGAATGAATGATCAAGATGAAATGTGTCAATTCCAAGCCATATTTAAGCCAATTTAACAAAGACTTTAAAGTAATGACATTATCAAAAATCTGGATTGATGCTGAGAATGAAATTGATCTTGAGCTGATGGAATATAAACTGAATGATGTGAATGGAATGAACAAGAGCAGACGAGTAGGGGCAGTGTAGATGGAGAAAAAAACTGAACTCCAAAGTTATTCAAAATGTATGCAATTGATAAGATTTGAAAATGTGTCATGATGTCTGTGTTTGAAGAAAAAAAAAACAATTATACATTAAATCATAATAGTTTAATAGAAAAAAATAAACGGTGAGGCATCAAGCATTGAACTGGGATAAAAACTGGTTAAGGAACTGGAAGCAATTTGTGAATCATGCTTCCATATACAAGTGGATCTAAAAAGTCTAGGTTTTTGTAATGTAAAAAAAAATGACAGCAAGACAAATCATTTCACAACTTCTTCCACTTTTGATGTGACAGATGACCTGTACAATGCAATTGAAAAGCAAACAAATCTTTCAGGGACGTGAAGTAAAAATAAACAACTGAGATAATGTGTTTGTATAAAAATGTGCATTTTATAATTGGGGATGTGGCCATGTGTGATTTAACCATCCATCCATTTTTTGTACCGCTTATCCTCAAAAGGGTCGCGGGCATGCTGGACCCTATTCCAGCTGTCTTCAGGCGAGAGGCGGGGTACACCCTGGACTGGTCGCCAGCCAATCACAGGGCACATAACGACAAACAACCATTCACACTCACATTCATACCTTTGGACAATTTGAAGTCGCCAATTAACCTAGCATGTATGGTTTTTTTGGAATGTGGGAGGAATCCAGACAACCCGGAGAAAACCCAAACACGCACGCATAGTGTGATGAAAGTTCAGCTGTTCTCGTAGGCTTTTCCTGATATTTTTGTAGCCACATCTTCCAGCACAAGCTGTGATCCGTAGAGAGCTTCCAAGAATCAGCGGGATCTCATTATTCAAAGGTATCACTCAGGTGAAGGCACCAGAGTTAAATTTCCAAGGAATTTAACAATGAAGACTTGTGTTTTCAAGTGGAGAAAATATGGCACGAGAGCGGCATTACCAAGAACAGGACATCCCTCCAAAATTGATGATAAGACGAGAAGAAAACTAGTCAGGGAGGCTGCCAACAGGCCAAGAGCAAAAGTGAAGGAGCAGGGATTTCTGGCAAGTACTGGTTGTATAGTACATGCAACATTAATCTTCTGTCTCCTTCATGTGTCTGGGCTATGGGGTTGGGTGGCAAGACGGAAGCCTTATCTTACTAAGAAAAACATCCAAGACATCTGAAATCTCCCAAACGCATGAAAGGAAAATGTGTTATGGTCTGATGAAATCAAACAGTATGTTTGGCGCAAAAACAAAACTGCACATCACCTAAATAACACCAAGCCTACATGGTGGTGGCAGCATCTTGCTTTGGGGCTATTTTAATTCAGCTGAACCTGGGGCCTCAGTCAGGTCAGAGGGAATTATGAAAAGATCCAAATATCAGTCACTGTTCGTACAAAACCCACAGCCTTCTGTTAGAAAGCTTAAGATGAAGAACTTAATCTCAGCACAACAATTGACCCAAAGCACACATCTACGGTAAATCAACAAAAGAATGGCTTCACCGGAATAAGATTGCAGCTTTGAAATGACCCAGCCAGAGTCCAGGCCTGAGTCCCATTGAACATCTGTGGGGTGATCATCTGTGCACAGGAGATGCCCTCACAATCTGTCAGATTTGGAGCGGTTTTGCAAAGAAGAGTGGGCAAATATTGCCATATCAAGATGTGTTGTAATAAAAGCCAAAGGTGCTGCAACAAGGTGTTAGCTTCACAGTCTGCATATTTATGAAACCAGGTTATTTTAAGTCTTTCGTTTATTTCCCAATTTTAAAGTTTTCATTTGTTTATCACTTGCATTGTACAGGTTACAGGTCAAATTAATGGGGGAAAAGATGTGAAATTATTTGTGATTCAAATCAATAAACACATGCCTTTTAAGAAATGCCTCGTACAGGAAAGCCATATTTGTAATTATAATTCCAAAAGATGTCACCATCAGGTATTGGTGGTTGGAGTTCCTAATTCCCTACCAGCATACCAGAAATGCATTTTAATCCATCAACAGCATTTCACACTGGACTGTTTTGTGAACATGGGCCACTATGCAGCTGGACTAGCCGACAAACTTGCATTTTTCCAATGTTATGTGGTCGTGTGGATGAGACAGAAGAGCAAGCAGTGAGTAACAATTTATCAGTGTCCTAACTGTGTTTATTTTCTGTAAGTCATGGAGCAAAAGCACTTGCATACAGGGAGTGAGGTTGCTAATAGTCGTTTCCCACCACGATTAGTGGCCACATTAGACGTTACCGATGCTGGAGAAAAACAAAAGTCCTTTTATACACTCGGGAGTGTGACCAACCACAGTGCAGTGGGCGTGCCTAGACGCGGGCCATGGGAGGAATACATTAAAACACACCGTTTTCATGAGAACCACGAAATACAGCTGAATAGGTGCAGATTCTAGAAAAACTATAATGATTTGGTTACCATGTGTAGCTGCTCTATGGGAGTCCATAACTCAATACAAAGGGCCGAAAAATGACACTATTAAGAAATCATGCTGTAACTCACACAGAGCAGACAAGACAATATAGCCTTGATGTGTTTGTTATTCTTTTAAGAGTTTACCGTTGGTGATTTGTTGTGGTTCTTTTTTAGCTTTCTTCTTAGCAGAGAGCCTCACCATCCTTCCAACACCTTAGAGTAGATCGTTCCACTCTGGGAGCCGGCCGTAAGCAAAATGACCAATTTACCCCTCAACGATCAATAGTGTACCTCAAAAAACCCATTTAGGTCCATTTGTGGTGTTAAACTGTAATTACTCTCAAAAACGCATGCTTTTAGAGAGGACCGAATTGTGAGCTACAGTAGATGTATGGTGAGACTTAGAACACTTGCTTTGGAGGCCTTTCTGAAAATAGAACAAGGGTCTTTTCAAAGCTGCGTCATTAGAATAAATGTTAATGAAAAGCCACAAACTTAATTCATTGTTTATGAGATGAGCAGGAAGCCTTCAAAACACCATTGACTTTTGTTATGGTGAATATTTGACACAAATAATACGATTTTATTTCGAGGTCAGTAGCTACCTATCCAGTGACCTCAGCTCTTGTGTGTTTTTTTTGTCTATGTGTGTAAAGTGGCTTTTACAGTCTGAAGCCAGCAGACAGTCTAGGGGGTTGGGAGTTGCTTTGATGGGAGTGAAATAATCGTAGGCAACTAATCAATACAACACATCCTGCTTAGACCGTATCCTCACAGACATGTCAGTCTCTCGCTTGCTCTAACACAAATACACACACACAAACTGACGTGTACACACATTCACACACACCACTTACTTTCATTTAGCACTTTGTATCCCCCCGCAGAATGTGTGAAGCAACAATTCAGGCTATGTGAGAGACAGAAACTAGCATCACCTCACGTTACCAAGTTGTCGTGCATGTGTTTTGCACACTCGTGTTTGAAATGTGTGTGCAAGGAGCATTAGGATGTGTTGACGCAATGCAGTCTAGTGGTATAGTGCCTATTGTGAAGAAAGTGAGAGTCCACATTAAAAATGTATGTAGACTAGACATCAGCCACTGACCAACAGCGGCCTCTTGGGAAGAGAGGGATTCGGAAAGTTCTTCTACAATGAGAGGTTTGAGGTGTCAGGTTTCACACCCACTCCTCCTTTCATTTTAGATTTTTACGATAATGCAGACACACACTGAAATCCCCAATCTTCTCTTGGGAATAATTTTAGAGAAATGAGTATCTCTTTTATACATGTTCATTATATATTCTTGACACCATGGCAACCGAGTTTATCTCCAGAGGATCTGGTATAACTACTTTTGGAATATTAGACTTTGTTTGTCCGCTCGTAAAGATTTTTGCATACAGTGTGAATATTGCAATATTATCATAATATCATTATCTGTACAGTACAGAGGTCTTGTCCAAATAGGAACAAATGTTTTTGGCAGGTTGCAAAAAAAATCACATCCACACGGTGTCAAAGTAGTAAACCGTCACATCCACACAGGAACGGATCAATAGATGGAAATAATGTAATATATAATGCAAAATACTAATCTGGCCACCGATGCAATTTCGTCGTTTGCAGAAATGTATGGAAAAAGCATTAACTTGGCCTGCCTCACGGACCTCATCAAACAAGGTGCTTACAGTGATCTGAGTCAGTAAGCAATTAAGCAATTGGGGAAACAATATTTCAACCATTACAACCATTCTAAATAAGGGTGCAAGATTTAGACCAAAAGTCAAAATAATTTAGCTTTGCCTGACTAAAAACGCCAGGACATTACCTATTACAATCTTAAAATGGCGAAAGCTAGTCAAAAGTGATCATTTTTCCATCACTGTTTGAAAAACATAATTGTTTGATGTTTTTGTTGATAAAAAATACTGTAGCTCTGATTTGAAAAAATGTCCATGTGGGTGGGGGTTAAAGTCCAGTCTGGCCAACAACCTAATCGCCCCCCTGTGCGACAACCCTAGGCTATATGATATGATAAAGAGAACCATACAATCACCTTCATTTAGACCGGTGCTTCTCACGTATTTTCTGACATGCCTCCCTTAGGGACAGACAATTTTTCGATTTTTTTCATGCCGATCACATGCTTTTTCATGGAAATTGGACGATCGATGGGCGCATTCCACTTTTCTTCATCTTCATTGATTTAATTAGTAAAATGTTAAAAAAAAAAAAATCCTTTTTTGTGTGTTGGTTTAAAATGGAAAAACAAATGAACTGATCATGTATGGATTACAATGTATCAGTTTTCCCCCGTATTTGACCTGACGTAAATGAGGTGGCTGCTACTGTCGCACCTGTGATGGAAAAATTTATATTTCACAGGTATAACATAGGTTACACATTGTGTGAATTACTTTACAGCCTTTTGCAGAGCTTCAACATTTGCATCCAAGCACATCCTGCTGTTCCTTCAAAGATGGTGGCACAGCAGGAGGCTATCTGTAACCTGGGGTTAGGGGCAGTGTCGGAGGAGGTCATTCTTTGATCAAAGCTTCACCTTCATGGGACAGAGAACATCAAGAGGTCCCACCAAATGGTTGACCCTAGGAGGTTCTCTCACATGGGTGTGACAAACCGTGCCAGAAGAATGGGTGTGTAGGCTAACCCCCATACATGAGGGTGGCATCGGGGGAGTGACAAGAAAGTCTCTTTTCTATTGTAATGTAATTCATTTGCATGCTGCTATGGAGTATAAAAGTTCCCGCCAAGAGGCCACTCTTGGCCAGACACCTACAGACCGCCATGTATACTGTGTGTTGTCTGACCCCTTTGTTTTGCAAAGGTAATAAAAACTGCCGGAGTTATGTATTTATTTCAGGCATTCTCTATCCTACTTAGGATTATAGAAATTTTTTCCACAACACACCATAAACCCCAAAAAAGCGGGATTGATAAAAGCAGACATTAAAATTCAGCTTGATCCCCTTCCACAGATCGGTATCTTGGATCCAAAAAAAGGGGAAACAAACACAACAATAATGAGTTATTATTCTTTCTAAACAAACGCAAAAATGCCCTTTCGATTACATGTGTGATGCATAACAAAGCCTTTCTTCACATATTTTTTAACTTCACTGATCAATCAACATAACGAAAGCTGATGCCACTTTTTGCTGCACGGCATTTCAATCAACATCACCATGAGCCGTATCATCAAGGCAGATATAAAGGTGTCTGCCTGAGGATATTTCTGTGTGTATGTGTGTGCATGTGTGCATGTATATGTGTTAGAAGACAACTCAATGCTGGTTCTTTTGTGAGTATGAAGGGAAAAGGAAAAGACTTTGAGAATAATGACATATTCATAATTGCAGAATCTAGCGTTCATCGCTACTCAGCAGCATCTGCCTGGGAACAGTTATGGTAATGGTAATGGTTTTGTTTCTTTTGAACATGCTTAACAAGGTTACATTAAAGAATATTGCATGTTTACACATGACAATTCAACATGAAACTGAAAATGCGTAGGAAGAAGGAGAGCTTTTGAATCATCAGTCTCAGCAATCTTTTCACTTTCTGTGTTTTTTAACATGTTACCATTTTCTAATGGGGGGAACCCAATAAGAATGTGTAACAGATGAGGATAGCTCATTCAGTAATAGAAAAACATTGCATAAATACAAAATATATTATAAGCAATACTTTAATGGTGATAGATAAATCTGCCCAAGAAATTGTGTGTGCATGAATAGAGAATTGTTTGTTTTTAAATAAGAGTAAACACTGTAAATTACCTCAAGATAAAATATATCAGACGCTGTGTTTACAGTTGGGAGCTAGGGTGTGTATTTTCCCCTGTTTATCGCACTCACAGTCTCACTTTATACTTATTTTTCTATTCAAAATTTGCAAGCAACAGTCACTTACATAGTTAAGACCTTCAGGCAATTGCCCGTTTTACTGAGAAAAGAAAGCTTAACATGTTGCATAAAATCTTTATGGGAGAACAAACTATATATCGAAATGAACCGGCAGAGGAGAAACGTAGGAGGATTGGCCTGAGGCTGAAACTAATTCTCTATTTAAATATGTAGACAAGCAAATATTGAACCAACTATTGAACCTAATAAACTTACAACTTACAACCTAAATATAGCCGTGCATGTAAGGACGACATGAAATAATTAACATCTAATCGGAAAGCCTGCCTGAGCCTGGTCACTATTTAGTAGGAAATGCACTGCAATTAGTCACAATATAATATAAAATGTGAGGGTTACTTGAAGCAAGTGTACAAGTACAAACAAGCATAGCTTATGTAAGTGGTCACAAATTAAATAAACTATTTTTCTAATACTAAGGTTACACTAGTCTGGAATTTGGGTTACATTTATACGAGGTTTATTCTATTACGGTGGAATCTTGGTTAGCGCGAGCAATGATTAGCCTGTTTTACGATTTACATAAAAAAATTCCCGGCAAAATTTTGCCTCAATTTGCATACATTTCCCAGTTTGCATACAATGTCACACATCTGTCTTGTTGTGTTATTAATAAACTGCACAAGTCCAACATTGTTTTAAATGTATTTCTTCATCTCAGAATGTCCTTCTTAGCAGCAAAAACAGGAACGGGAAATCAGTTCAGCCGCCCATTTATTACGACATCCTAAGCAACTGACTTTGTCATTCTTTGCTAACTAACACAGTTACGGTATGCCACAAGTCTCTGCTTTTCTTTTAATGACACAACTCCACTCCCTGTATGCACACTCTATAATGCTCCACAGACAAGGGCTTTTGTTCCATGACTTACACAAAATAAACACAGTTGGGACACTGAGAAATTGTTACGTAATTGTTACTGCTTGCTCTTCTGACTCTTCAACACAAACAGGTAACGTTGGAAAGGTGTAGGGCTTCAGCAAGTTTGTAGGCTAGTCCAGCTGCATATTAGCCCATGTTCATGAACCAGTCCAGTGTGAAATGCGTTGACAGATTAAAATGAATTTCTTTTGGGTGGTTGGGAATCAGGAACTCCAACCACTTGAGCGTGATGGTGGCATCTTGATGGTGGCTTTCTCTTCCAAGCCATTACTAGGATCGTATTCAGAGAAGCAGAGCTTGGTGGGAGGGCACCTACAACCACGGCCATAAGGAAGCCCGCTCCTTTGTGACATCACAAAGGAACAGTTTTGCAACGCCCTCTGGAACCGAGCATTTGGAGCCATCTCAAACTTCTTCCTGGACTCACTTTCAATTGCGCAAACTTCATCGTTTAACACAAGAATACAACATTCTACGTATAAATTTATAGGTCAGAAAAGTGGAAAAGGCATAATAGGTCGCCTTTAATGCTAGCCAATATTGGTATAAAAGTGATATATTGGTTCATATCAGTATAGGTTTTCTGCCGATAGTAATGTCAGCATGTGAGTGGTGATGTGCTCTACACAGCATCAAAATTAGTAGCTCAGTATGTCCGCGTTTTTTATTTATTTCCAGGTTTCGTCTTTGGACTGTCTCAGACCAACCCCTGTAGCCTAAATCCTAATGCAATGAAATTGAGGGAAATATGCATATGTCTGTGCATCGGGCTTCACGTTGCTGCTAAACTGTTGTTGAATCTGACAATCAGCACTTGCATTGTCGCTGCTGACGGACAAATAAAGCAAAATCATCCACACTTGAAAAAGCCCAACAATGGCAGTACACTGTATGCGTTCAGCTTCATCGAGATAATGTCAAGTATTTCTTAGCTGAGTAGACTGTGTTGAAGGACATGAAGATATGGTAAACAAACTGTTCCAGTAATGGTATGCTAATGTTACGATATTATCGGCTTAAAAGTTATTTTTTTATTCAGAGTATTTTCAAGACACAGTGAATTGTGCAGTTTTGTTATCTCTGATTCCATTGTGAGGTTACGTCTTTTATCTGACCAGCCTGCTGTGTCGCCTCTCTTTGCAAAGTTACATCTATTTGCTATTGTGTCAAAACACAATCCGAGCAGCATTACAATGCATGGTGTAATATCCTGACTGAGCGCAAGCTTTACTGTGTGTTTACTGTCTCACTTTTAATCCTTGACTGAATATGGCCATGCAGGTCTTACATTTGTCATCAGTTTATGGTGTCATAGCCGCAGATTTTATGCGGCATATATTATATTTGATGCACACAAATCTTGTATAACCAACCTCTTGTTTTGTAGGTGCGTTTGCAACATCGACTGTTCCCACATCAGCTTCAATCCGGTGTGTGCCTCTGATGGGCGTTCCTATGACAACCCCTGCCAGGTGAAAGAGGCATCCTGTCAGAAACAGGAACGTATCGAGGTCAAGCATCTGGGCCACTGTCAAGGTTAGTCCAAATACTAACGTTCTAAAATGTCTAAAATGTACCAGTTGTGGTTGAAAATGTCCGTTAGTACCAATGTCTCAGTCGATAGTACCGATAGTGTTTAATAGTTTTTATTCAGCAGAAGGGAACAAATGAAACACTTCAGAGTCTGTTGCAAGTGTCCCTCGAAGGACAAGGATCTTTAAAGCATTAAAGTAAACAGATTTTAAGCTCAGCTTATAATATCAAAATTATATGGTATCAATGAGGAAAAATGTTGAAACACGCTCACTAAAAATGTAAATATCTGCCTTGATATTGGTCACTTATATTGGTCACTTTTTTTTCACTTTTTCCTCGGTTTGTCATGTTCCATTTACAGCAATGACAAAAAAACTTGCAAAACTTGCTGTCACTCAATGTTTGTTTTATTTGTTATGTGACTGCTGTGTCTCCCAAATATGACACTCTTTCCCATTATTTCCACCTCGTCTTCACACCAAAGGAGAGTCGTGGAACGGGTGTACCTTATTCTTGTCATTAACAGTTACAATTATTTTGAACGATAGCCTCTACCACAAATTTACAAGGAAGTCACTTTTAGTGAGTATGGGTGTCACACATCCAGGTTGTGATGCCACCCATCTTTAAAGACAGATTTCCCCACAGCACCCTTTCTTGAGTGTGCAGACATGCCTAATTACTCTTACTCTTTACTCATGATTTACTTGGTGCTTTAACAGGTTTGCAATATGATGTGGCAATATAACCTCCTCTGTCTATGTCACAAAATCTCCCATCACAACATCATCAGCTTTTTGCAGCAGACTTGTTGCTTCAGTGCCACTGACACGGCTTATCTGTCCACAGAGAGCTTGAAGAACATATTAGCCCAATAAGACAAACATAGCATATCATAGTTTTGCAGAAGGCACGTCATTCAATCACCTATTTGGTATTTCAGTGCTTCTTTCAAGGTGGATGTGGATGTCCTCTGCTTTCTTAGCACACCATACTCTCTTGTTTTACACCAAACTCACAGATCTAACATATTATAATATTATAAAATTCTGTGTATGTGTGCACACGCCACTCTTTATTGGTCTGAATATTTTTTTCCTTATGTGGATTTTGGGTTTCTGGCCAGACTTTCAGTCAAATTCCATACATTTTCATAGATGAGGCCCTAGGGGAGAAGCATAGTTATTATAGTGTACATACATTATTAGGACTTCATCAGGTGCAAGGACTTATTAAACTGTGGTGAGACCAGCAATGTTTTTTGGTTTAGAGACCGTGCCACTGAGGAAAAGACAGGAAGCAGAACTGGAGGTAGCAGAGATGAGGATTCTGAAGTTCTCATTGGGAGTGACCAGGATGAATAGGATAAGGAACGAGTACAGAGGGACATTACATGTTAGAAGCCTTGGAGATAAAGAGGCCAGACTGAGATGGTTGGGACATGTCCAGAGGAGAGATAGTGAAAATATTGGTAGAAGGATCCTGCGTTTAGAGCTGGCAGGTAGGAGGCGTAGAGGAAGACCAAAGAGGATGTTTATGGATGTAGTGAAGGAGGACATGAGGGTAGTTGGTGTGAGAGAGACAGATGCAGAAGACAGGGTTGGATGAAGAAGATTGATTTGCTGTGGCGACCCCTGAAGGGAAAAGCCGAAAGACAAAGAAGAAGAAGGCCCCAGGACAGAAGCATAGTTATTATACTGTACATAAGTTATCAGGACTTCATCAGGTGCAAGGACTTATTTGGCATTAATCAGAACCTGTTGACCTAATACGATTGGAGAAAGTTGTTTTTCTTCCAGCAAATTAGCCTGATATTAATATATAAGTAGAATTGTACTGTCAAGGCTTAGACTCAAACTGATTTTTTTGTCCCAATCAGGACACATTGTGGACAATTCCATGCTTGCCATGTTCAGGGAAGGCCCTTTTCTTTTCCGGCATGGCTGTGTCCCAGTGCAAAAAAGCAAAGTTTATAAAAGGCAAGCATCTCACAATTGGTCTTCTGGAAGTCATGAGGCCGGAAGTTAAATTATATTTTCATAGACCGAGAACCACTGAAATAAGAATCAGTCGTAAGTACAAATGGCCAATATTGCCATGAATATTAACTTCTTGTGATTACTGTAAATACCATCTGTTGTGAGGCAAAATATTTGTGACTTTATACAGGACGGTACATAAGCATAGAGAGGATAAATCATCATTAAGAGTTGCACTTCAATTTTTTTTTCTCACAATGCACAGTGGCCAGGAAGTGCAAAGCACTTTTACATTCCAGGAAACAAATTCAAATTTCATGAAACAAAGAGACTGATTGCAGTAGATTCTTTTCTGAAATGTTTTGTTAATTTTTTTTTTGTGAAATGTAATTGTGTTTCGAGTCTTGTTAATTTATTTTATGGAATGTCACCTTACTTTGATTCTTGTTAATTTCTCTCCCGAATCTGTAAAATTGTTTTGTTTTCTGAAATTTGAATTTTCTTTGCTTCATTACTAGTTATTTTACATTATTAGTTTTCTAAATGAATCTTGTTCATGTGCTTTATCAAATGTATGTTATTTTGAGTCTTGTAAATATATTTAATATTTTACTTTCAAGTTGTGTTAATTTGTTTTATTCTCAATTTGCCTCCTGAAATGTAAAATTGTTTCAAGTCCTGTTAATTGGTTTTCTGAAATGTAGTATGTTTGTTTCGAAGCTTCTTAATGTTTTCTGAAATGTAAATTTGTTTACTTCTCGGCCACCTTCACCAATACTATTAGAGAAGAACACAAGGAGAGTGTACTATGGAGTGTACTATGGAGCCTCCTCTGAAAAACATCACATACGTCACAGAAATGAGTCAGTGCTTTGACAATCACTGTGAAACAAGGTGCTAACACGAACAGCAACCAGGAAGACGAAAGTGAGACAGGACTAAGAGCTTGTAAAAATATGTGCATGCAATTAAAAAAAATGTACAAACGTTGATTTCGGTATCCAGCATTGTATTTGCAAGTCAAACTCACGTTGGAAAGACGGGAGCATGGCTCATGGCTCATGCGGTAGGTCTCAACTTACATTTAAAAGAGGATAAAGTATTTAGCATTGAACATCAAGTCGGCAAATGTACAGAATGTTTTCTATTCATGCACACATCTCATCTCACAAGCTCATGTGAAACCCACTGGAGGACTTCACACTTGGAGTGTCAGTCACTGTGTGTGTGTGCATGTGTGAGAGCGGGGTGAAGGTGAATTGAGGTCAAGAAGGTATAAGAGGTAGCACGTGGAGCTAAACACTGGCTTCCCAGCACCACCAGCTACTACACCTTCGACTAAAATGACACAAAATGTTTGCTGTAATCATAGTTTGGCAATGTCTGCTGAGATAATCTCCCACCCCCTGCATAGCTTTCACCGCCATGTATAGTGACAGCATTACTGAATAATGTTAATCACCTTTCAGTGTAATATCTCCCATTTGCATTCAGTGTTTGTTTGTTACCGTTCCAGGGATAGAGATATTGTATTCATCAGTGGCGTCAAAGCCATAAAGCGACTCATATTGCTAATCCATCTGGCTGAAGATAAAGACCCGATTCAGCAACATTTTATATGCCTTTCTTTTGGGTCGCTTTGCCTGCCGTTACATAACTGTTGAAATTGTTTGAAGAACGGCACTCATCCATTGTAAGGATTCAGGGAGGTGCTTGAATCACAATTTTGCTCTTTAATGTGCATGAGTACATTTGCCTCTGCAGGGCATTTAAGGACAATTGATTTGAGATGAAGTAAATGAGGACAAAGCAATCAATTCTAACCAGCTTTGGGGCAAGAATAGAAAACTGAATTCCCACATTTAACACGCTTTGGGGAAGAATAAGTAGATTGATCGCAACGTACTTTATGCAATTTGTTTCAATCAGTCGAAGCAGATACAGAAACAAATTATATAAAGCTTGAAAAACTCTCAAAATGGAATTAGACAGATTCAAAAGTGATCCTCATCGTTTAGACTGCTTCTGAAGCGCTTAACACTTTTGTCCACATTGATCAACGCAACCCAGGTGCACAAATCGAACAAGCATAGCGAGGGCTCTTGAAGAGACCTCGATTCACTAGCAAGGAACTCAGTTTCACTTTGGTTCGTTGAGGCTCAAATAAAGACTAAGGCAACCATTCAAATTTCAAAAAGCCTTGGGAAATCCCATATATCAGGCCAGTACTGACAGTGTGGTAAAGGCCAGTATGTGTAACAGAAGTTGTGTGTGGAAAAATGTAAATTCTTACAATACAGTGGACACTTGATTTTAGTCATTAATCTATTCCCAAAGGTCTGAAAATCCGAAATGTGCGAAAACCAAAGCTATTTTTCTCATAAGAAATAAGGTAAATCCAATTAATTTGTTCCAGACACCCAAAAATCCCAACACATTTACAATTAATTAGTTTTACATGCATAACACAAAGCGTAATTTATTTACATTGTACATGTGTATCAGAGGTGCACATAGTTCTTCAGCATGCAAATTACACGTCAAAATGCTTTTACCTATAAATCAGGGAATATAAAAGAGGGACTCCGATCGATCGGCCGTTACGAGCTTTACAACGCCAACTGTTTCTCTTAACAAAGACGATTAGATGATTCCCTGTCTGAATTTGAACCACTATTCATTCTTCACAGTGGGCAGTGTGTGAATGCTTTGTTTGGACATTCAATTTGATATGAAAACTGAGGTTCCACTGTACAATAATAAGGCAATAATAACTGCCGTGACATATTAGTCGATAAAAGGAGCAAAATATTAAATAACTAATGTATTCTACACAGCACAAACTATTTTGAATGGCTGTCCAACTAGGCTGTGACTTCATGCATTCTGTATGCTTGTCACGAGGCAGCATTTGGTCCAATGATAAAAAGGACAATGTGAGCACTAAGTCAACCAAAGCAAATATGCATACCACCCCAAGGATATATATATTATTTTATTCCCAATTTCACAGTCATTGAGAGTAATTATGTGATGTATTCGCTGCTGTACTTTGAAGATTGTTAATTTATTATTCATTCACATTGCTTAAAAGGGTGTCACACAAACATATCACTTCAGCTGTAATTTCCTGTGATGGTGCTGGTATTCCGGGACTAAATATGCAAGACAAAATCGCAGTGCCCAGCACATTTCTTCTTTCTTTATTTCTTTCTTTGCCTCTTTTTTTGCTTCATAGCTGGGAAACTGTCGAAAATACTCTCACAGGGTTGTTCAGTCGAAATGAATTCCCCGGGCCACAGAAGAAAATATCACTGCAATAAACTGATAATGAGTGGAAAAGAGATTGTTTTGCTATTATAAAGTGGAAATTTCCAAGCAGCTTCAGGAAAGTGAGCAAAAATAACATTTCCCCTTATCTTTTGTACCCTCGTCCGCTTCTCTTTTCCACCCTTTGTACAGTGTAATAGAAAAGGATGGTGTGTACCTTTTGAGGAGAACGCAGCGCTAACATTTATATGCATTAACTGGCAGGGGTGCACACCTCCTCGACCCTCTGTTGAAGTGAATTCACATTGAACCCTCACTACCTGCTGTGGCATTTGTTCAAACGTGTATCTCCTAATGGGTAGATGCTAGGTTTTGACCTGAGATCAATGTTAATGTGTCTTTGGCCTTTCCAGATGGGAACAAAGGCGGAGATGGACATTTTGCACCAACCGACATCACGGGTAAGTGCAGATGGTGACGGGTTGGCAAATAATGCATTGTCACCCAGTCAGTTCTGATGTTACAGTTCTTCATCTGTTGCACTCAAACTGTCATTTTTACCTTCCATTTCTATTCTTCATTTCCTTTTTATTGTCTATGAAAGGAAACGGACAGGCAGGTGGCCTGTATACCCCCTGCCCAGATCACTATAAGAATTTCTGCGTCCACGGAGACTGCCAGTTCCCCAGTATACCTGCCCAGCCGTCATGCAGGTAAAACACACACACACACACACATATGTTGTGCATTACACTCACTCACAAAAATTAAGCAAAGTCTTTCACAGCATGGGGGAATCACCAGAGGGGCGTGATACTACTTTGATAAATTATATCAGGCATTGTGCTACTCAGCATTCTTTTTCCATGTGCATTGTAAGCACCATATGTGTTTACTGTTTCTTAAAGGGGCCCTATTATGCTTTTTCTACTTTTCGGACTTATAAATATAGTTAAAATGTTGTATTTTTGTTTTTAAATGATACCAAAGTTTCAGATAATGATGTTTGCACATTTGGAAGTGAGCCATGAAAGACTTTGGGGATTGCTCTGAAGGCTCGTTTTTCTAACACTGGCTGTTTGCGGTGTCACAGGGAGCCGGGCTTATATGGTCATGCACTGTCGGCCAGATACGCTCTAGGGCTGCCCTCCCCACAGCTCTTCTTTGCTCTGTTTATGGTTGTTAGCTGTTACATTACCACTCTTAGAGTTCATACACTTTAAGTCAGGGGTTTTCAAACAGTAGCTAATGAGCTACCTGTAGCTTCTAAACACTTTTCAAGTCGCTCTCCATTTATTATCAACTCCTATACTGACAAAATTAGGGTTAGGAGTGTGACCAATCATACGGCCGTGCAGCTCCACTGTGAAGTAAATTAAAACAGACAGTTTTGGAAATCCAAGGAAATACAGCTGGAATAGGTGCAGAGTCTGGAAGATCTAGAAATCTTTCTGTGCAGGTTATCGTGTGTAGCTGCTCTATTGGAGTCCACATCAAAATACAAAGCTCGGGAAATTAGCATAATATGTTTCCTTTCAGACCTGTGACCCACCAGCTTAGAATCACTGGTCTAGTGTTTGACATGCCTGACTTCAGTTGCAGGGAATGTTTGTTGAAAATACGTATGATGACCTGAGCAGAACTGAATAAGATGTCAATCAATAATGTTATTTTTGAGCTGGCTATCATGGACAACATTGCATTTGCAATGAATGTACATCTCTCTGAGATATTCCTGGCTGCCTTGTTGATGGACCTGATAAGTGCTTCTTGTAATCTCTGCCAGGGGTTGTTGGAGGGAACATTGCAACCAAAAATGAAGGTACAACATTGGCTAATGCAAAAGATTTGAAGTTCAGCAGTAGATAAGTAAGTGATGGGGGGGTTGTGGATTTTGTAATCAGGGTTTATTTGTCATGTGCAAATTCCGATGGCGACCTGACAGCAGTTCACAATACTTTCCAGTGAAATATGCTGCATTGCTTCAAACGAATCCCATGTTTGATTTCTTACTGGCAGATGAGATTCATCTTGCTGCTTTGGAAATGATTACTTTTTAAGACCCAATGTCTTGCCTGCCAAATCCAGGACTTGTCTGTCTATAAACAAAAGATGCTGCTGTGAACCAACACGACAATGTCATTGCAACACGAGAGCAGCAAAAATAGCGCAGCTTTTGAAAACAAAAGTAAGTAACCATCAATGAAAATGCAACTTTAAAATGGCTGCCTTAGTTAAAATGGAATATGATGGGAGCTGCTGGAAAAGACATACAGAGAGGATTACTCAGAAGTTATTCAGTCTTCCTTAGCCGAGGTGGTTGTGCTTTCATTGTCTTTGTTTATTTGTCTGTCAGGACATGTCGGTATGGTTCTGGCAGTATCACCTGCTGCCAAAAACCACAGGGGCAAACATAGATAGGCGGACTGGGTTATTGCCAGCCTCATCTGTGTGTCCCCTGTTGATATGTGATGTTTGACCTGCTCCTCAATAGCAACAAACTGGAATCCTCTGCTACCACTTTACCTCCATTTACTGGACTGGCAGGTAAAACTATAATTGTAAAACTACAAAAATGTGTTGCATGTTAAAATTTTCGAGAGTCGACTGTTCGGGACATCATGGACAGGTGACTGAGCTGTCTCTGGCTTTTGTTTTCACGTAGTAGCAAGTTAATAGGGGGCTAAAAAGGACTTTTTGTCAAAATACATTAAGGACACAAGGACACAGTGCATTAACAACTCCACAAGATGTGCACCATAATTATTGCTGGAAAACACTAATCAAAGCAAAACCCTCCATTTTCGATGTTAACTGGAAAACACATTAACCGGGTTAAACGGTTAAACGGTGTTATTTTTTGACATCTGAAAAAAATATTTTCATGTTGTTGTTTTTTTTCAGTTCAAACAATACACAAAACATCCCTGTTAGCAGCCTATTCGTCTTTGCAATGAGCATGGAAACTGGATAAAATGAGCCACGTTTACATGAGGAGTTTTTCTCTTTCCGAATGGAAATAACTTTCACCTGTTGGAATAACTCCGTATTACAAGTTTTTTGTTCGTCCAGTCTTGAAATTAGTTTGGATCAAAAAAACCTTTCCACAGCAGTCCAATGCCGATTGCTCGCCTCCATTTTTAAAACTGAAGAACGTCTCAAGCTGCATGTTACGTCATATCTGAGCATGCGCTGAAAGAACGCACCCGGGATAAATTTAGACAGGAAAAGATAACATTTAACCTTGCTAATATTTTATAATTAAACTCGGGACATGTTTTATATAGATATATATTTTCTTTTTTAATAAAAGAAGTGTTTGGATTCTGTTCCAAAGATGGCAGTAATGCACACGAAAGCTAAAACAGCTGAAAGCTAAACAACAGAAGAAGAAAAACATGACGAAGAAGAACGCACCCTGACAACTTTCCGTTTGAGCGGTTACAAGATACCTCAATCGGATTGGGGAAAGGAATATTACAACCCCGTCAATCCGATTATATATTCATTCGAATTGGCACTTTTCTTTCGGAATGAGGTGTACACAAAAGATAAATTCTTTCCGTTTGAGCAAATAAACCGAATGCAATTGGAATATTTGGGTCCATGTATACGTAGCTAATGTCCCCCAGCTCCGTTGCCCGTCAGTGACATCGTCAGTGACATCGTCAGCGACATCGTCAGCGACATCGTCAGCGACATCGTCAGCGACATCGTCAGCGACATCGTCGGGGTTAGGTTGGGTGTTGTTCTTTGCTGACTAGCACATTTACACCACAAGTCTCTGATTTCCTTATTGATCATGGCCGTGAAATAACCTAAATGAAGCCACAGAAAGTTACAAGTGCCAGGTCATCATTTTAAATGAGAAACTGTTCTCAACCGGTCTTACCTGGTAAAATACAGGGGAAATAAATAAATCATATTAACGACCAGTTGAGGGTGTCAGCTGGACTAGCCAGTGACTCTAGTGAGGACAAGCGGCATAGAAAAAGAATGGAAACACTATTGGATTCAAGAAATAATACTAATTGGTGTCCGAGTGGTTGTCACTGCCATATCACGGTCTTTGTTAACAATCAAGTTAAAAGTGATGTTAAATGTTAATGTATCCATTTCATTTCTCATTTGCATGCATTTTGAATTGTTTGCCGCATGCAAAACTATAACTGTACCATAGAAGTGTTATCTGTTACACTTTTGGGTGTCTGGAGTAGATTTGCATTATTTTTGCATTATTCTATGAGAGTACGTTTTGTTTTGAAGACCTTCTGTCATTGTGAAAAGTACTATGACTAAATGAAAATTAACACTGTTGTCAAATGTCGAGCAGACAGCGATCTAGTTTCAAGGAGGCAACTCTGTGTACTGTTGCTTTGATCAGAATTCTTGGATTGCTTATTTTTTTCTTTCTTGGGAACATCAATTTCTGCAACAAAATACGCTGATGCATGCACACTGCAGTGCCTGGATTTGATCACAACACACACTTACATAATGTTGCTGCTGGACAAGGTTGAACTTGGTTTGTAGCTTGGATTGTTGCTGCTCTTATCATTTTTCCTTGAAAGCCGCTTTGACTTACCTGAAGGCTTTGTTTTCTTGCCCTAGGAGACATTAATGTGATGCCACTGCACAGAGATCCAGTTTTATTTTGCTGGAACTATCTACAATGTTAAATTCCTTATGTGAAAACATGAAAACGTTGCTGTAGTTAATCCTGGATCAGGGAGTCGTTTACATAAAAACTCAATGAGCGACAAGAGCTACGAGGATACTGGGGCAAAGAGAGCACACATGCATAGATAATGTGTTAGTGCACCGCTCAACACGGCCGTCGTTTACAGCCTGATAGTGTATCAGCCAAGGGGTCTTGGTATCGCTCACAACTACTATCTCTACCCTTTCTCTGTAACCTCGCTCCCCCTCTGCTTGTCTAGACAGACATTTTTCTTGCTGTCAAAGTAGTGCTGAGCAGATAGAGAAACAGAGCTTTGCTGCCCCCTACTGCTCACACAAAGGGGAAGAGGTGGGTGTATGTGTGTGTGTGTGTAGCACAGACCCCAAATACACACCAAGGTTGAAATGATGTCACACTGTGAGATGGAGGGGAAGGTAAACGGTGGGTATGTGTGCATTTTTCGACCAAACAAGAATGTGTCCGTGTTTCGCGGTAACAATCTCCCTTGAGACAGAGAAGGAAGCCAAGGAAGAGATTGTGAAGCAGTCAGACAGAAAGATAAAAGGTGTGCCATTTAGCTCCTTCCTTAGGACAGAGATCATCTCAATTAGGCTGCGTCGTTCTCATAGCACTCAATGCTTGGCTTTGAAGAAGAAAATCTTTGTACAAGAAATGCAAGCCTCACATTCGCTCTGCAATCGGGTCATAGGCAAATAATGTCAAATATTACTTGGAGTTGTTCTCTGTGTTGTTAAACCCATTCTTCAGGAGGTAGGCTTTAATTCATTGATCATGGTTAATTGGTTTCAGACCCGATTGCAATAAGTGAATGTCTGCAGGACTCAAGAACAGGATTTCTTATTTATAAATAGTATAAAAAACTTGTTTAAGACCCTCTAAATATGGTTTTTAACATCATAGGAACCCTCTCAACATGAATCAGCTTTACGCTCATATTACCCAATGTTTGTTTGTTTGCTTTTTCTTTCGGCTTTTTTCTGATTATGGAGTTGTCACAGCAACTGATTTTGGCTTGAGCACTTTATATTCCGGATGCCCTTCCTGACCAATGATGCTTACTAGTGGAGATAAGAATGACGGGGCGTTTGTTCTGAAGTCCAGAATGCTAACCACTACTCGTATTACCCAATGTAATAGAAATAATAAGAGAAAATAAGACATGTTAGATATACATAAATGATGTAAATGCTAGTGGAGAGGATGTCGGATGTTGGGGTTCAGCATCTACCATAAAAGCATGTTGTTCCGGTAATAAGGTGTGATGCTGATGCGTCTCACTGAACATTACAGACCTCAACATTTCAACATATTTGAATGTGTCTTCTGAATGCCTGAATGCCGTTTTTTCGGAATAATGGACAATGTCAACCACAAAACTATGTGATTTATTATTTATATCTTAATTCAGAATCTTCATTTTTTTGTATTAGAAATTAATTCAAAAAGGTCAGAAGCAAGTTTCCCATACACATAATGTTAATCCAATGAATCCGTTGTGGACACCCAAAAATACAAATACAAAAAACAAATACATTTTCGAGAGAATATTTCACCTTGATTGACGATGTTTGTTGGGGAAGACAGGGAAGATTGGAGAGGAAGGTGGGGGGTGGAGTTTGTACTTTGTTCTATGAGTTTCTCGCCTTCTTTATCATATTGCTGGCACTCATAACATTCTTTAGTTATTTAGCAGTTGCACCCAATAATAAATGAGTCACCAACGGGTAGGTGCTTGTTTGGGCATTTGTTTTTCTGGCAATATATAGCACAGACTGTTTGTTACACGTAATATTATACAATAACCTAGACAGCAAATTTCTCAAACAACTAATCATATGAAAAGTGGGGCATTCGTAAAACAAGGTTTGGCTGTACTTGGCTGTGTTATGGCGGCCATCTGTCTCAATCAGTTAGGTAAAGAGGGAGACAGCATTGAGCAGTGCTTCTCTAATAGTGGGGCCCCTGGGGGGCATGAGAGGCAGGGGCATTTACTGTATACTCATAAAATGTCTTTAAGGTTGACAGGTCTGTTAGTGTCTTCATTCATGCTTGAACGAGGATGGTGCCAGTAACTCATACAGTGATTTGTACATATAAATAAATGTTAATGGTTCTCAATAACATTTGAAATTAAGGGGTGCTTAAGAAATTTCCCCACCACCCGCTGTGGGGCGATGACAGAAACTAAATGAGAACCCTTGGCATAGAGCAGGGGTGGGCAAACTACGGCCCGGGGGCCACATGCGGCCCACTAAGCGATTGAATCCGGCCCGCCTGTTGCTTTTTAAGTATTTCAAATTTTAACATACAATCTGGCAACATAACTTGCAAGTCGGACGTCTTATTTAGTAAAAAAAAAAACAAAAAAAATTACAAATTAAATGAAAATAAATAACAAGAAAAATATATATATTAACAATATATATATAAATAAATGTATGATATATTAAATGACTGATGTTTAAAGTGCTCCTGAAAAAGTTTTACAGATAAAATTAGACCAAAAAAATCTAGAAAAATTATAAGTATAAAATAGTGTGTATGTTAAATATATGTTATGGCCCCCCCGGACAATTTTGTTAACTCAATGCGGCCCACCAGTCAAAATATTTGCCCACCCCTGGCATAGAGGGATAGGAAACTAGTGCCAATACAATAGTACAGTAATGCTAAGCAATGATATGCAATAGTAATGTACCACACTGGGCTGGAAAAAGCCAGCCCAGCATAGTTTCATGCTCAATGCTGCTTATGCTGGAGGTTAATGACATTCTGACCATTGCGACCTTCAGCCTAGTTTTGATCTATAGTTCAGTGGGGGCTGTCACTCACTCTGATCGCTCAAACGGCATACCGCTTGATTATGCGCAGTCAGGCCATGCCCTGCATTGGTTATATTCCCGATAATAAGAATTTTGCATGAGCACAGGGGCAAAACCCAGAATGTTTTTGAGCTGCTTAGCATAATATACTTTCTGTGTCTTTACCTCAGCCTCTGCCTGGCCCATCACTTATGTTACAGCAAAGAAAAAACACTGCAAATGCTCCATTTCTACAGCGACTCAATCGAACATGGAATCGAATGGTAAATTAGTGACCCATTTTTTAGGACTAAACAATGACCTGTGTGTTTTATGTGTGCATTCTAGCTGTCACTCAGGTTTCAGCGGCCCTCAGTGTGACACCAAAGAGTACAACGTGCTCTATGTGGTCCCAGGCTCCGGAAAACTGCACTATGTTCTCATCGCCTCCATCATTGGAGCACTCCAGGTGGTCATCATCTTTGTGGTGGTGCTGTGCATTACAAGGTGAGCCCTGACAGACACACTTGTACAAGATGCTCCGAGCCTTACTAATGAGCCTTGGGGCAGAGTTTACCCTAGTGTGTGTGTGTGTGTGTGTGTGTGTGTGTGTGTGTGGTATGAATCACAGAGAGGACTCTGAGCCTAGAGGAAACACCTGAAGGGTCACCTTGCTTGTGTCATTTTTTCTTTGTATACTCCCATCAATATACTGTATGTTCGCATACATTCTGCTGCAGGCTGGCCTCAAGATGAACTCAGCAATATATGACATTTGAATAAAAGACTTTAAAGGCTTCAAAATAGGAGGCAGTTGTATAGTGGCAGGTGACAAGGTTAGGTAAAGCATTAGAGGTAGGAAATATCACACTGAATACAGCTAGAATGTAATTAATGCGCCCTTGCTGCCCGGTGCACACAAAACGAGGGACTCATCCTTCCAAGCTATAAAATTCTAATGCTAAGTATTATCAAAACTGATCTGAATACAATTTTGCATAGCCTTTACCCATGGCCTCTCTATATTTTGTATACCAGCAGACCACAGCATTATGGTCTCTTGCGCAACCTAATGAATTGTACTCATAAATTGAGACAAAAGAAGAACCTTCACAGTGAGAACACTCCTAATGTTACAATAATATTTTTGCTCAGAGCAACGTAACAATGCAAGTGAAACAGTCACCTATCTCTGTTGGATATCTGGGGTACAAGGCCATGCATGCTGTTTTTTGATGGTTGCCTGAAATCCATGTGGCATGCACTTATCACAAAGCACAATTGTTCACACCAAAAGGACAAACAAATGGCAGTGTAAGAGGTTATCTGTATGTTTTGACGCTGAAATGCGGTAACACTGTTAAATAGATAGACTCCCTTTATTGTCATTGCACAAAAACACGGTTGTGAAATTGCCAACGAAATGTCGTTGCCTGGCTCCCATATAATAACAGACACAAAAGAAGATAAGTAATAATAAATAATAATAATAATAATAATAATGTGGAGAATAAAGATGGAACTAAGGGCATACTTTATTTGCCACAAAAGGCAATTTAACTTAAAGGGGAACTGCAGGGAAATTTTGCCCATCATTCACAATCCTTATGCATATATCCATATTTCTTCCCCTTTCCAGCGCATTATAACACGAGAAAACTAGTTAATTTCAGCTAGCTTACAATGCTGTCATTGGGATACACCTACGTTGACTATGAAACACACACGATAACATGTAATAGTTGCAGTATCTTGCCCTATTTTGATTATTTAAAACACTCCCGAAACTTCTTTTCTAGGGCGCATTGATAACATGACGCCTCAATAATGGTAATGGTTTTATTTCATTTGAACATGCATCAGATTACAATTGAAAAAGGAGTAGGAAGGAGCAAAGCTTATTGAATCCTACCCCTCCATCTGGTACTTTTACAATCAGTAACTGTTACATTTGTTCACTTCCTGCTTTCCATAATACAGTTTAAGGGGTTTTTTTTGGTTTTGTTTTGTTTTTTTAATTTTTTAATTTTGTAATTTTTGGTCCCGTACTGAAGTACGAGGTGATATGACCATACAATGACATAATGGGTACCATAGTAAGTGTCAATATAGTGATATATATAGCACATCATGACTGGTTCAAGACTCTTCATCCTTGTATTTAGCAAACATCAACTGCTTGTATTGTTTCTTCATTCGCTCATTGTTGTGCATTGTTTGAGGTCCATACTCAATCCTAGTCTCAGCGTCATTCACAGACAGACGAGTGGATACCTAGCTCTCGATTTCGCTACAAAGACTCAACAAGATGCTCTTTTGCCATCAGCATTTTTTACCTCAGGACTGGAGCACACGTCTTGTGCTGGAAGTCACAGCCATGCCAAGGAGAGCGCGGACATCCTAAGTGTTGTCTTTTCTGTTGTTGTTGACAGAACTATATGTGTATCAATCCACTGAGAAAAGAAGCCTCGGTGGTGTTTTAAATAATCAAAATGTACGTGTTAATGCACGATCACAGCATGTATATCAAACAATGCAACGTTGTTAGAGGGTTTTTTGTTGTTAGAGGGCTTCATAGTCGAAATAGGTGCATCCCAATGACAACATTGTAAGGTATCTCAAATTAGCTATGAATGACAATGTATCCATCTTAATAAAACCTCTAACAACGTTTGATATACACGCTCTGATCATGCATTTACACTGAGGATAACATGTAATAGTTGCAGTGTCGTTTTGATGATTTAAAACACGAGCCCAAACTTATTTTCCCGGCGCATTGATACACATGCTTACACACCAGTTCTATTAACAACAACGGTGGCGACAACACTCTCCTTAGAATGGCTGTGTCTTCCAGCACGAGACGTGCGCTCCAGTCCTCAAGTAAAAAATGCTGACGAAAAATCAAGCATCTTGTTGAGTCTTTGTAGCGAAATTGAGAGGTACGTATCCACTCTTCCATCTGTGAATGACACTGAGGCGAGCTGTCAGCGACAAGTCGTAGGTACGGCAAGATACTGCAACTATTACATGTTATCATCAGTGTACGTGTTAATGCATGATCACAGCATGTATATCAAACAATGCAATGTTGTTAGAGGTGTTTTTTAGAGGGCTTCACAGTCTTTTTATCGTGTTATAATGCACAGAAAATGGAAAAAATTATGTGTTCATGTTTCACATAAGGACTGTGAATGATTTTTTCCCCAAAAAAGTTTCCCTTTAAAGCTCCCATCAAAGGCAATACAGTTAATGTTTACCAGAATTGGACAACTTGTCTTTGGTAGAAGAACAAAGAATATCCCTGAAACATTTTCATGATAAAATGATATTTGTCTACTTCTGAATGGCTGTATAGATTACTATGCTACTTGCTTTACTGTCCTCTCTAGACAGCTGTATTAATGTTATGATGGATCACTCGTTTTCTTGTTTCAGATCCATGCACCCACGGTTAAGCGAGGCACATTCCTTTTCTGCTATCATTGTTTTTAGACTTACAGTAGCAGTAAGAGTCTATAGTAGGCAAAACCTATCCGTCATCCACTTGAATTTATGAGGATTTTGTTGGAGCCTGGATGCAGAGAACAATAGCCAGAGCATAGAAAAGTAGTCTGTATTTAATCGCTCATGTGGAGCAGGCATAAGAGAAAATACATAACAAAAAGACAGCATAGAAAGGCACTGTAGAAAAATAGATAAACTTGAAAAAAAGTGACAACACTATTGAGGCAAAGCAACGAGGCGAGCAGCAAGACAGAGTAGCAAAACGTGCGAGTCACAAAAAAGGGAGCAAGTACAAATGCCTGGAAGGGAATACTTAAAGCGGCTATATGTCATGGAGAGCGGCTGTCTCGAGGGCACTAACTTTCAAACATACTGCACCTGCCCTATTCCTGCTTTGAGTACGTGAGCTACGTATGCAGTGTGTGCATTTGTTACGTTTGTTGTCAGCTAATTATAGCAGTTTGACAAATTTTTGCTACTAATATTTCTTATCATTGAATGTATACCCTATTTCAACAACATCATGATTGCAATTGTTGATGTCAGTTGAACCAATACAATTCTGAGTTTTTCAAATGTGACTCAGGTCTTTTTCGTATGTAAATATACATATATGATATGTGATCTACTTCAGCCGGAACAGTCAGATCGCATGCAGCATATCCGACTGATGCTTCATCAAAAGGGGTGTTTTGCCATGCAAGACTTTGAAGGTACTCACAGATTATTTTTTTAAAGTGTCAATGTCAGTATCTTACCATTTCCTTGCTCCGACATCCACCCCCACACTCTCAGCAAGTTCTCCATGAACTGCCATAGCCCAGGTTTTTGCTATGTTTCTTCTTAATCTCCTCTGCGGAAACATTTGGTTAAGAAAATGTTGACTCCCATTGCACTGAAACCTTGAAATTGTCACACACGCGCCAAGGAGCACAAAAAGTGGGGCAATGTTTATCTCCATAAGCAATGTGTGTGATGTTTTCACTTCACAGATGCATCATTTTCATATTTACAAGTCACATTTTTGGGGTACAACATAAAAAATGTTATCAAAAAAGTGGCATCAAAAATATTCTAGAAAATTGGGTATCAGTGAGTGACCAATGTACACCAATTTTTATGCAATTTAATTGTAAAAAATATAGACATTCTTTGGTCTTATCAGTTCTCTTTCAACACTAGCCAGTGGTAGTGCTATTAAACAGTGGTATGAAAATGTTTTTTCATAATTGTTGAGTATTTTGTTGGAGTTGATGGTGAAGCCTGCCTGGTGCCTGGTTGCACCACCTCACACCGGGAAGTCAGGGAATCTGCAGGATGGAAACAAAACAAACTGTCATGATGTGGGAGTTAGCCTGCGTTTAGTTTCCTTTCTATGCTGCTGCTTCTTAGCTGCAATTACTATTTAAAAAAGACTTTTTACCTGCACTTGGTCTTGCTCTCTGCATCCAATGCCTCAAGCCCGAACATAACAGAAACAACACATTTGTCAGATGTCCAGATATTTAATGGGAGTATACTAATATTGCATTACAGAATTATAATAAGAGACATTACCTTGCATTGATATATTGCATCTAGTACAGCAATCTCTCACCACATTGTGGTTCAAATTTCACAGTATCAATCATCACATTTCTTTTTCAAAATTATATTAATTTATAAATCATCCTGGTTGGTGGATGAATTAACGAAGTGAAGTCAAATACAAATACTGTATAAGGCATACAGAAGATGCATTCAAAGATGTTGAGTATATGTATTATTCTACATGGGTCACTAGGTGTCAGTACTGTGTTCATGTTACTGTAATGTTCAGTGAGACATAAAAGCATAAAATTTGATTGCCATAGCAACATCCTTTTATTTTAGATTTGAATTATCTCACAACAGGCATTAAGAAATACATGGGCTACCTTTGTCAAGCTGAAATTCAACTCTGAACCCCCCTGTCACTTCCTGTTTGCAACACACACAATCATTAGTCTTATTTGTGGCTTAAATGGTTTAGATACATTTATTATGTTAACTATAATGGGTAATATGAGTGAAAAGGTGTAGGGGTGTTATTTCATGTCTAGAAGGTTTTGATAATGCCCATCCATCCATTTTCTATGTTGCTTATCCTCACTAGGGTCGCGGGGACATGCTGGAGCCTGTAGCTTTAACAATGTTAAAAATATATATTTCGAAGGTTCTAAATAGGTTATCTATGCTCTACCTACAAGAATATTTCACAAGAAGTCCTACTCTGTGGAAATTCACTTCTCATTGTTGGGTGTGAAACCTAGTAACCACCATAAATGAGCATAAATGAGGGATTATTATATTTCAGTATTGTTGAAATTTCTTACTTAGGGGCCCTTTTATTGATAGCCATATTTGTGCATCTTCTCATCGGATTTCTCTCCTTTCTGCCCCACACAGAAAGTGCCCTCGAACCAACAGGATCAACCGGCAGAAGCAAAACAATGTCCACTTCAGTTCAGAGAACACCATGCGCGCCTCTACTCGACTTATCTGAGCCCAGACACATCGGACCGAATCGTCATGTTAAATGTTCCCCCCTTGTAGAGCAACCCAAGAAATCTAGGATCTGCTTCCCCTCGTGGTTGGCCTTTTCTGCCAGCAGGAACTTCCAAGAATGCCCGTGGAGGATATGGGCATAAACAAAGACAGAGTTGGCACACCAGTGAGACTCGCACATGAGAATGTTGACATCCTTCGGCAGTTGACAGCGTCACTTTAAACCTTGTCACTAGCGTCCTTAAGGTCTTTCCAGAGAACACCGTAATAACCTGGAGTGTTGGGAGAGGGCGTTTGAGAATACTGAATGTGAGTATGTTTGTGTGAATGTGTATTAGATGTGTGAGTTTTGGTAGATGCGAGTTAGCTGGTGTCTGTCATTTGTAGATCTGGGGTAAAGCAACCTGGGGTAGTGCAAAGCAGGGTAAGGAGCTTTAATTTAGGATTTTTTTTCTTGTGAGGTGCTTTAGTGGGGGAGGGCAGAGGGGGGATCTGGGCTACACGTGTTGCCTTGCACCTTGTGTTATAGGAGACCTTTGATAGAGGGCCCAATGTTATTATAGCGCTCTCCCTTTGGTTGTGACAATGACTTCAGCTACTGTATCTTGGGTTCGATTTCCATTAGTTATTACTACGTTGTATTGATGGGGTCATTTTTCTGTAAATGTAAATAAATAATTTATATCACGAAATGTAACACTGTGAGTCCATTGTCCTTCTTAATTGCATGATTGTCAGACGGAATGCGTAAATAAACACTTGCTGTAAGGTAGTAACAATGCCCTGGAGGAAGAGGGGCGTCTCTGCTTGACATGGAACATGTGCCAACCTTGAGACAGTAGACTGTAGGCGTGTAATGATACACCATAATCATGGTCTGGTTCACGCCTTACAGTCACGCTTCCTTGAACAAAATGCACAACATAAAACTAACCTTCCTCATTTTAACGTGTATTGTGTCAAACCAAAAATTCCATTCACAAAAGCAGATTATAAATACAGTATTTGTATTGTTACAGCCTCCTTAAGGCTGGATAATGTATTCCCAAGCAGTACTTGGGCCTGTTGGGACTGTGTCGATGTGTTCACCACCACAAGATGGGGGTGTTTTCCACAGGGACAATTTTGTCTTTTGTTATTTCATTGTTTTCCACATTAGTACCAATCAATGCTAAATACAGTGTATGTCTGATGAATAAAGAGGGAAAAAAAAACTTTTTTGACGTAAAGGTAATACTACTGTCTATAGCATTGCCTCTAAGTATGATTCATCTTTGAGCTATTAAAGTGCCTAAAAATAATGAATGTTAGAGACTTTTAACTCAATAATAGTAAGATTTACATATGTTTACAAAATAATGAAATAGCATTATTTTTTCTGTTGTCTTCAGTTTATAAAATAACATTGTCACCCAAATGTGTCATGATCTGTGTTGTCGCTCTGCTGCCGCCTGCTGCTGTTTCTTTGCAGTGCATCCTGACCAGCAGCAGGCGGGCCACTCCTGCACACACCTGAGTTCGCCAGATTGTCCCTCAAGCTTCCCCGGTCCTTGTCAGCTGCTCGTTGTTCCCTTGCTTTCTGGCATTTATCATCATATGGCATTGTATTTGTCACCCCCTGAGTGGGTTCCCACGTGACAGTTTGTTTGAGTTGCCTTCTTGGGCTTTGGTTTCCGTTTTGCCCACTCTTATTTTGTATATGACTTCCTGTTTTCCCGTGTCTGCCTTTGTTGCCCTAATCACCTACACCTTTCCCTAATTTCAGTGTGTATTTAGTTCAGGTGTGTGCTTCTCATTATAGTTTGTCCTTCTGCTTCCTGGGTTGCTTTTTTCCTGCATTTGGTCCTGCTCTCTGCATCCTGGGGTCGCATCGCGACACAGACATGCCGAACCGTGACAGTATTTGTGAGTACTTGCCGTCGGTTTAAGCCATGGTGTTTTTTGTTCTGCTTTTTTCATTTTTTGCCCACTGACCTTTTGTCAGCTGCGTTTTTTGTTACACATCCTAGTTTTTTGCCTGTACGCCTTTTGCTGCAGTGTTTTTAATTTTCGTGTAGAACATAGTGCTTCGACTGCCATCATTATTTCCATCTTTGTTTTGTACTTTTTCCTGCTTGGACACCTTTTGTTGAATCAACATTTTTTTGTTCACTTCCTGCCTCCGCATCTTGGGCTCCGGACCAGTTCACTAGTTATTAATCCCCCGCTACTGCACTCTTCCAATTTCACAGCTTCACTCTTAAAAACTTATCCTCCCGTTCCATGTGGAAGTGGTATGTTTCCGGCCTCTTACTTTGTCCTATTGTCCTAGAATAAATAAAGTGGAGGTTAGCTCAGTAGCTTGCTATATGCTATGAGCGGCAGATGTCTCTTATGTCCCTTCACTGACCCACGCAGCCTTCATATTAGTATTGTGTGATGCAGTAAAAACAAAATAATATGCTTGCAAAGGATAAGATATGCCTTTATTCGTCCCTCAGTGGGGAAATTTGTAACTATAACTAAAGGGGTTTCATTTCAGCTGTTGTTTGTCCACTTATTTCCTCAAAGTCATGGAAATTGCAGACACAGACAAGAGGTGAAGGGACAAGCTAACAAACTGTAGCATGGATGCTCATTGTGAGAGGAATTGTGCCCAAGTCCAGCACGGTACGAATGGCCGAGTGTGAGTATGCGCCCTAAGGCATCAGCATGACCAAGCAAGGCAAACCTCCTTCCACGCACAGGCGGAGTTTGTGGTTAGGATGGCCTTAAGTCACGAATCACCCCCTTTCACCTCTTTGTCCTCCCATTTTGCCTTTCACGCGAATACACAGTCGGAGACCAGTGTGTGTGTCTGCAGAGTACCTAGCAAACACGCCCACTCTAATCCTATGAGTGTCCTTCTGGTTTTAGCTCAAATTCAGTGGGCCTGAGGCCAGGGAGAAGCAGGAAGGAAATATTTGGGAATGTTTGAGTATCTCCTCTCATCTGACCTCCAGGAATGTGGTGCATGCATTATTGATGGACAGGCAAGATCCCAATGCAATGAATTTGGCTTTGACAAGATAGTTTTGCATCCAGTGATGCTTGCTTCTCAGTCTCACACGTTCATTGTGGCACATATCTCTACCAACAACCAGCCTTTCAGCAATGGAATCTGACACTTATCTTAGAAATGCTTCATCTAGATACATACATTTTTGCACAGCATGCCTGAACAGGCAGGCATGTTTTCTGAGGAGTTTAACCACAAAATATGAAATACCCCTTGATCACTGGCACTGAGATACCAGCAAAATCAAGCATTTATACTGTGAAGGACACAGATTCCTTTGTGAAAATCATACTATGGGAACCATCACCAGGAATGATTGGCTACGAGAGGCCACATATTGATTTTACAATCAACAAACTGTATCTCACCCTGTGGTGCAGAAAGATTGTCCCTTTAGGTTGAAAATGGATGGCGGTTGGCACTTGAAAACATACAGTATACTCACAAAGGAACAAATAACACGCCAATAAACAACATTCTGACATACAGCGAGTAGAGCTCCACTGGTTAGAAAGAGCTCTATTAGCTTTAAGACCGATAAGATCCAATACACACACTGCACTCGTCGACACAAGGCCAGCGTTTAGTGAGAATTTGTCAAGCATGCTGTTCTGTGAAAAGGGGTCATTTAGAGATCCATCGCCATCTGGTTTGGTCCCAGCATTCCATTTTCCCCCTCTGCGGGGGCCTTTGATTTAGCGACAAAATGGTACAGATACCGCCATCCTTCCCACTGTGGGACCAGACAACCAGCTAGATCCAGTCAAGGAACAATTCCAATTTTAACCATATTTTCAAGAGGAAATCCGTTGATTCACTAAAGCGTGTGCAGCAATATTGCACGTGACTTTCCCTATCTCTGCAGCATAACATATTGAAAGCATTGCAATGGGCATCCAACCATATTTACTGTCTGCACGTCTGCATCTTGAGTGTTAATCCCAATAAACCTGTATGTGCATGACCAGCAAGTTAAATAATTTAGAGCTATGAATTGCATGCATGTACAAGAGTATGTAGTGTAAAGATGTACACAATGGCAACGAGGGTCAAACTAACTCTTAAAAAACACTACATCCTTGTATGTCTTATGAATAATCATCAAAAGCACATTACGTTGGCTTCAAGGTTTCTCAGTGTCCACAAGGGACAGAGGAAACTCAATTATGTGTCTACTAAAAAGCACAATTTAGTTTGGCTCATTAGGGTATACTTTCAAGCAGTAAACCAACAAGATTCTTATTTTTAATCCTGATTGTGAAGACAGAATGCTAACAGATGCTTTTGAATTACAACAGAAATGTAGCTTGCTAGCTTGGTGTTAACGTTTATGTGTTTTATGTACATTTTATGCTTTTTCACATATTTATCAATTCTTGTCAACCTGTAGTGAATTACATTTTTTCTGTGTGGACAAAAACGTCTATTTTTGTAGGCAATTGTTAGTTTTTTTGACAAAAAATCTGTGAATTTGCAGACTGAGGAATTGTGAATGTGCAGAGATTTATTGTATTTCATGATGCAACTTAGTCTGGCCAAATTTATGTCCCTTCATTTTCAAAGAACTCAAGGATAATAGACGTAACTGGGGTGGGCGATTCTAAAAATGTTATACCAAGTAATTACCGACACTGATACTAAGGATCCTGATTATAATCTAAGTGAGGAAAACAAAAACAAGGCATTTATTTGTGAAAATTCAACAATATACAATAATAAACAAAATAATTGATTGTGTATTATGTGCAAAATAATTTTACAAAAAACTCAGCAAAAACTATGATTGACTGGGGGAGGAAATGGAGGCATGAAGGAAAGGAAAGGAGGGGGCTAGTGGGAAGAATGACAGGATGGGAGCATCATCCCTGCCACTTATCTCTGGGGTCAAAGTGTGGAAAGGCAAAGCCCAATATGAAGAGGTCACACATTGATGTTTTTAAAAGCATGCCTTTCAGTGGAGAGCTAAACAGAAGAGGTATCTCACCCTCGATGTTTACGACCAGAGTGTTTGGTTTAGTAACCTGACAGTTCTGAAGGTCATGCAAAGAGCAACCTCAAGAAGAAACATTGGTATGGAAGGTTTCCAAAGGGAATCTGTGACGGCCATGTTACAAAAGGCGAGCAAACTGACCGGCGTGTTTTCAAAGTATCTTTACTGTTGGTCATTGGGGGCAGGTGGGCTGTTTATAGACTTTTTCCTCCGCACATTTTTTATGGGATGGTGATAACTGTTATGTGGAAACTAAGCTGAAATCTTCTTTCGCTTATCCGAGATCGGGTCGCAGGGGCAGCAGCCTAAGCAGGAAAACCCAGACTTGCATTTCCCCAACTACTGCATCCAGCTCCTCTCGGCGGCTCCCGTGACGTTCCTAGACCAGTTGAGACACAGTCTCTCCAATGTGTCCTGGGTCTTCCCTGAGGCCTACCACCAGTCAGACGTGCCCTGAACATCTCCCAAGGAGGCATCCTGCCCAGATGCCGAGACACCGCATCTGGCTCCTCTCAATGTGGTGGAGCATCAGTTCTACTCCCAGCTTCTCCTGGGTGACCTTTTCACCTCATCTCTAAGGGAGAGCCCAGCCACTCCATGGAGAAAACCCATTTCAGCCACTTGTACCGTGATATTGTTCTTTCAGGCGCTACCCAAAGCTCACTTCCCTCACATGTAAAAAATCGGTTTGGTGAGCATCCGTTTTGGTTAGAGGTGGCCCTTCTGTAATGTATTAATGACGCTAAGCAAGGTTCCACCGTATGACTCATATCTGGCAATTTCAGTAGTCTGACCAACTTCCGGTTTATTCTGTGAACTCGCAGCATTTCTTCTTGTTATTGGCATTGTTTGCAGTATTTATCTTTTGCATGTGTTTTATGGTGTTTGTGTCTGTTTTTTTGTTTGTTTGTTTTTTGGACATTGGACGGTTTTGTACACCTGTGAGCTTCCGTAAAAATATAACCCAAACACACGCCAAATAGACTATTACAAATATGCTTGTGGATAAAGGAGCGGACAAGCTGTTAGTGTAGATGCATGTTTTATAGTGTGTGTGAATGTGAATCACATTGATAACATTGTGAAAAAAACACAAAGAAACACCAACTCCCATTGTTACTGCATCATTCTCATGTAAATTTTGCCTCAATAAAACTGTCTGAACCATATCTGCAGTGGCAAATGTAAAAAATAGACTATGATCACTGCCAACATACCGCAACTCATTATGCTCTTTCAAAAAAGTCTACGACAAAAGGAAACAGTCTCATTTTATGGTTGTGATACTTAATATTGATCTTGGCTGGTGTTTATCTTTGGTTGAAAGGGCGGTACATTATGAGACATTCCAATAAAATTGAGACAAGAACTGTATCAACTCTTTAAGCTCATCTTTGAAGTTGCAATTACTTGTGAACTCCAATAAACAGAGTGTTGTTGGTTCTAGTTGTTCCGGATGATTAGGATAAAAGCTCACTTTCCAGCTTTCTAGCTAAATGTTAAAAACACTTCTCAGCATGATTCAGTGCTGTTTCACAGCAAACAGCACATAAATATGCTTTACATTTAAGCTTCTCGGTTATGCAAAAAACACACTGATACATGACTTCTGTTTTGTAATATCACTGAAAAACTTGTTATTGGAAAAAAAGAAACGGTGTGAAGCATTTGTATTGACGGTGACAAAAGGGCCAGGATACCCAGTCTGGGGACAGATGAGCTCATTGTTGAGACAGGGATTTCCACATTTCCATGTCAGAGTGCCCCGTGACACACAGCTCTGAAACGAGATGAGGGAGGAAAGGGGCGCACAGGACGCACAGATACTGGGCTCGAACATGAACAGATAGGCAGCAAAATACAGCAGATGTCTGCTGTATTTTGTCAAGCTTTTTACAAAATAAAACCCCAAACATCTTTTTACTTAAACAATGTCCTCATTGTTTTACACTATAATTTTATCATCACTTAATTATCACAGAAATACACGGCATGTGGAGACAGTGGAGATTGAATCTCCCGACACAAGGTTACCAAAGTGGACGCTCTGCACTCGCTACTTGTTGATGGTTAGTCACTAATTAGCACATTAGCACTAATTAGCACATCTTTGTTTTCCATCATTTAAGAGTCACTACTTTTGAGGGCCACATACTGACAAATGAAAGGTTGCAAGGGCCACTTTGATATTATGTAAATAGTTGTCTCAAAACGCTCAGTTTCAGTAGGCATCGCAAAACTACTCCTTTGTGATGTCACAGAGGAGCTGCTTCCTTGTGGCCATGGCTGTAGGTCAGATACACTCTCTGCTCTCCCCCAAGCTCTGCTTTTGTGTTTACTTTGCTAGCAATAGCTTGTAAAAAGTGTTTCTTTAGGAGTAAGGAGTAAGACAAATTTGTTTACAATTCCTAAAGACGCCACCATCAGGCACAAGTGTTGGGAGTTCCTGATTCCCTACCAGTATGAGAAATGTATTTTAATCTGTCAACGCAATTTGACACTGGACTGTTTTCAGTAGGCAGCTGGACTAGCCGACAAACTTGCTGATGCCTTTCCAATGTTATGGAAGAGTCAGAAGACCAAGTAGTAAGTAACAGTTCATCAGTGTCCTAACTCTGTTTATTCTGTGTTAGTCATGGAACAAAAGTCGTTGTAGTACTATAGAGTGTGCATCCAGGGAGCAGGGTTGGTAAAAGCCTTTTCCACCACAATCAATGACTCTACCCAAGTTTTTAAGCAATGGTAGTCCCGCACAAAACATAACATGTTACCGATGCTGTAGAAAATGCTAAAATGCTAAAGCTATTTACCATTGAGAGATGTCTTGAAGAAACCTCTTTTCTTTATTCTTTATTATTTCTATAAACGTCATTCACTTCTCATTTATCAATGTGTTTGTCTGCTGTGTGATATATGTAACTGAAATGTGACGTCGATAATGTGAAAGCAGGAAAGAGCGTTTTAGCACTTTACTGGAGGGATGAGAACTAATCATTGCTAAAAATAGATAGATAAATAAATGTGAAGAAATAAATGTGGAGTAATGATCCTGCTGATCCGGCTCCGAAAGCAGGGAGCACCAACCACAAGGGAGTTAGAAAAAGACAAAGCGAAACATTTCCTACTGTAGATGGGGATGACAGAACAGCACACCTCGCAATAGCTGTATCGACAGCTGTCACCGTGATATTCTTAGAAGCAAATTGAGAGGATGACAGCTACTATAAAGAGGAGGAAGCTCTCAGCGAATATAGGGAACTCCCCCAGCAGTATTGGCCGACAGCAGCATAACCAAGAGATGAGATGACCCAGAACATGCCTGAACCAGCTAATGTCTAATAGTGTAAGCTTTATCAAAACCATTTATGTTTACCCTTGAATAGAGAGAGGTTGTCTTACCCCCAGGCTGAATCAGAAAGATAGTTCCATCGGAGGAGTGTCTGATAGCTGCAGGCTCTACCTCACTTCTGCTTTTAAAACTTCTTGGCACCACCAGTAAATGTAATCTTCGGAAGCGAAACATTCTGTTTGGTTGATAAGGCACCACAAGCTGATCCCTGGCTGTGTAGTACTTTGTAAGTCAAGAAGAGGATAAAAAATTGATTCTAAGCAAATTGTAAGTAATCCTAGCAAAGTTAGTACAGATAAATATAATATATTCTACTGAGTCTATTTAGAACATGTTGGATGGTCCCAAAGAGTGATGCTATTCTCCCTGAAGAAGTCCTTCATCAAGCAAGCATTGTGAACGAGCACTGTAAAGCATTGTCCTGTAGAAAAACCCAGCTGTTACCACACACATGAGGGTCCGCAGTGAAGATGAATGCCTGCTGCAACATCTGCACGTAACCAGTCGCCATTAGTCGCCGTTTGACAACCCTGTACCACCTGAAGCTCCAGTGTTCCACTAAATGAAAAAGCACCCTGGATCATCATGGCTCTCCTTCACTGTGCCGGGTAGAAAGCATCATAGGTGGGATCTCCTTGTTATGCCAGTAATGTTGGAAGCCATCTGGACCATCAAGGTTACATTTTTTCTCATCAGAGAATAATACTTTTTCACCTTTCCATGTTTGATGCACCCCGGCAAAGTCTAAATGGGCAGTTTTGTGGCATTGAAGGAGACAATTTCTTTGAATTTGTTTTTGAAATCCTTTTCCCGCAGTTATTGTGTTGCAATAATTAAGGCCACCAGTAAGGGCCTTAATTTGAGTCGAGGACCTCCCTGTGTCTTGACCTTAGCTGCTGTACAGCACGTTGGGCAGTTAACTTTTGGTAATGTAAATAAATTTGACCTTGACCTTGATGGACAGCTAATCGGATCTGCCGTCTCAGTGTGGTGTACTTTTTTGGTGGTCTACCACTTAACTTTTATGTTTGTAATGCTCAGGATCGTTCAGAAAATTCTTACTGCATCCAACCTCAGCAGCTATGGCACTTTTTCTGCAACCTAGTTTTGCAAAAATTCCTATTTTATTTCGTTTTGTTTGTTTCTCATGATATTACACGATATATGTGTATATATATATATATATATATATATATATATATATATATATATATATATATATATATATATATATATATGAATATTTCTTCATATACACTACACACTGGCATAAACTTTATGCCACTAAAATGATTTTTTTCCCCTCATAATATTCCAAGTGGAGTGGTGAGCTATAAAACACTCCAATACAATGCAGTGCCAACAACATGGCCACCAGAGAACACAGGCAGCAATCACATATATTTTACAAAGGCAACCAAGCAAGCTTTAAACTGGGGTGGTTGGTCTTACATGACAACACAACACACACCAGAATACACACTCAAGTCCTACCACTCCTCTGTGAGTCGGACAAGGCCTGTTAGGTTACCAGGCAACCAAGCCCCTCCCTTTGGCTTGCGGGGGAGGTGTTTTGAAAGTTCAATGCGTGTTTGTGCTTGTGTGTGCGCATGGAGAGAGAGAGAGAGAGACAGAACGGGGCGTGGGTGCTGAGTCAAGTCAAAGAAGTGTAACCCACAAAGTTCACTCCACAACGACATCATCCGTGCGACACAGGTCACAACATATTAGTGCTTTATTTGTGGCTAAAGCACCTGTGAACCATGGAAGCAGACGCACCTCGTGCCGAGGCATCCCAGCCCGAGCCGGGCAGCGTGTCGGGCAGCACTCACACCATCCCGCAGCAGACAAACGAGAACACGGAGCTCCTCATCCCGAGCTTCAGCCCGCCGTCGGCTCCGTCCTCGCCTACCACGACCAGCACTCTATCGCGACTGGGCTTAAAAAGTCCCACCAGCCCTTCCGCACCCGCCCCTGGCAGCCCCGGGGGTGGCCAGGTGAGCGCCATCACCGTGGTGGCCCTCCTGGATAAGCTGGTCAACATGATGGAGGCGGTGCAGGACAACCAACACCGCATGGAGCAGCGGCAGGCCGACCTGGAAGGCGCCGTGCGGGTCGTGCAGGGGGACGTGAGCCGCCTGTCCAAGACACACATCAGCACCTCCAACAGCGTCAGTAAGCTCCTCGAGCGCTCCCGCAAAATGAGCGGTCACCTGAAGGAGGTGAGGGAGCGCTTGGACAAACAGGCCGTGCAGGTGAAGAAGCTGGAGGCAAACCACAGCCACCTGCTCAAGAGGAACCACTTTAAAGTCCTCATTTTCCAGGTGAGCGTCTGGACACTTCCATAACCACAAACACTGCACTCGCTTGCCACAATGTTAGGTACACCTGCAGCATCTAATGCAAAATCTACAGTATATCTTAATTTAAGTCGTTGTTAGTTTATGCAGGCTTTCATGGACGGCGAATGTATATATTGTGGTTGTGCATATTTGCATTCATATTTGACTGCATTGGCAGGTGTTTGTGTATCGCCCAGGTTGACATGAACGCCACTTAATTTCCTTTTGAGCTGTTGAAACTTGTTGAGCAGGAACAGGATTTCATGCAACTTGTAGGTTCATGCTGATGAATGATGCAGCAAGGTGCATGCAACAGCCTGAAATGTGTGCTATTAGTTTAGACATAAAATATTGTTAAACTCAATGCAATAGGAGTTCAAAGTGGGAGCTCAACAAATGCATGAGTCTCCTCTCTTCCCTGTCTTATGTGTCAGCAGAGGGTATGGGTGTGTCTGGGAATGGAGCGACACGGGATAATGGGTTCTAACAGGATCTGTTTTCACCCCACAGCAAGAACCTGGATAGACTTGACTTTTAGATGGCTTTGCCATTTCAACTGCCATCAAACCTGTGAGAGTAACTGGAGACGGGTGCTGAAGAAGTGATCAACTTTCTCCCCAAAAGAAAAAATATCCTCACAGTATATATTCCGTCTCTCCTTTGTCTCATATATATATATATATATATATATATATTGCAGTATATTACTTATCAACACTGTTCAACCTTTATAAGTATTGACTATCAGGAAAAGAGTACAATTTAAAAAGTTTCTTTATGTCATTGACAGACCCAAAATGATGACGATGGTGTGTGTGTGTGCTAAAAGCCCCTGAATGAGTGCCCATTTTTCATGCATAACAGTATGTGGTTGAGCATGTGCATGCAAGTGTGTGCACGGGAAGTGAAGCGGGATGTGTGTGGAGGGGGTCGATATTGTCGGTATTGTTGACACAGCCTGAGCCACTGAGGGCTCGTAACCATTGGGGTTATCTGGTTTCCCAGGTACTAAGACTCTGTTGTTCAGGTGCAGCAGGTGCCAAGGCCGTAACCTCCTAGTTGCTCTGTTTGCATGCAGGAAAGGCGGCGCCAAGAATCGATTTTATTGGACTCCAGGTCATAAGGGAGTGACAAGTGTTTTACAGACAGTGGACCATACAGTTTGCTTTCAACTCATTGCTTAATTCCACCTTTGCTTTGGGTTTTTATGTTGTTTTACAACATCTGAAAGGCACACATGACCAAGTCTACAATGTTTAGAGAACTTAATCTAGTTATTGCAATGCTCTTGTAATACTTCTACTCAAAAGACAATGTGTAAGGGCTTGGTACAGGGGTGTCCAACGTGAAGCCCCCAACACATTCTAAAAATAAACAATAACAATAAACAAGAAAACTAAAAAAAAACCAACAACAGCAAACATGGGGGAAATCAGTTGGAAATTTAAAATTAAAATCAGTGAGACAAAAAAGTTGTAATATAGGGCAATAACATTGTAATATTAACAGGGCAAATAACATCACTTTAGTAGCATAAAGTTGAAATATTAAAGAAAGATGTTTTTTAAGTTGTAATATTATGAAAAAATTAGGTTGTGGAAAAAGTTACAGTGTTATGAGAATAAAGTCATAAAATTTGGGAATAACATCATCATTATGAGAAGTTTACAAAAAATAAAGTTGAAATAGACAGGCTCCTGCAACTCTAATGAGGATAAGTGGCTTATAACTTCTGAGCATTTTACGAAGTATCAAAGTGGTCCTTGCACCCTTTTTTCAGTATTTGGCCATCAGTGGGAAAAGCCCTGGTTAGGTAGTGTGTGTGTGTGTGTGTGTGTGTGGCATGTGAGCATGCATGTTACTTAATGGCTATTATCCTGATGTTTTGGGTCCGGCGTATGCAGTTACAGAGTTGTAAATGAGACATGCCAAGCCCGAGGGAGCAGAGGGAAGATTTAATTTGGGCGGTAGAAGAACTTGATTCACCTGTCGTTCCTTTCTTTCTCTCTGGCAAGACTTTCGCAATCACCTCATCCAAAGTAACCCTGCAGTCATTGTGTTGACTTTGCATGTCTTTCCCTCCAGTGTGCTTGCAGCTTTGGTTTTTATTGTCTGTTCTACTGGTGGTCTGTTTTTTGGGCACAGTATCTCCTGAAAGTTGTCGTGAAAACACAAGCTGCACACATATGATGCACACCAAGACTGACTGAGGGGCCCTCTCTTGCCGCTCTGCAAAATAGATCTAGAACACTCATCACTCTGTATGTGCCTGCTGAGGTGGAAACACAGAGGGCCTACAGTATGTTCAAAAAGCAACCTGTGTACTGTTGACTGCGGTCGTTCAAAACTGACAATGTCCCACTGCATTGCTGCATTCTTGTTACATAACAAGGACTAATGAGGGCTTAATTACTGCTCCTTTGCCTAGTTTGTTTTTAGGGTGGGGGGGCGGGGGGGGGGGGGTTAAGAGGCACGCACACAACATTCCCCAATGATAATAAATTGCAAGTAACTCTTGTCATGAGGTTATTAGGTATAATTTGTAATATTCGGTCGTTACATGGCTATAGTTTAGAGTATAGAAACAGAGCAACAGAATGAGAAAACCAGTGTTTGGTGTAATTATGTGGATAGATGCCAACCGCAGTGTTTCATTATGAAACCATACTGTTTTCAGATGACCTCGTTTTAATGAGAAAATCAAGCATTCACACTTTGGTAATAATTATTTTCTGTGTACTCAAGCAGGGAAGCTCAAAAACTCATTGACACAGCAGTGCAGATCACAAAACCTTTATGTTATAAACATATTTTTCAAGTTTGATCTCCTTTGAAAAGACTATAATGGATAGTAGAACTAGGTGCATTTGAGTGCCTTGGAAAATGGTAGTGAAAGGAGAAGTAGACAATGAAGACACAAAATGCAGCTGAATTAGCCAGACCGATGTATCAAACTGCAAAGGTCCAAAATTATAATCGGAAAATGAAGTATAACTGATTACATTTTGATCACCTAGAGATGTTCTTCACACGATATTGGTACATTTGGGCCGTTATAAAAACATAAAAAGATTAATGAAGTATTACAAATCCAATCATCAGTCCTCACTTTCAGAGAATACTCAAGTGAACTCACCTTTCTGTTCTTGTCCGGATTTTCTTGTATTCACTTTCATTGATTCCTTATTAGATTATTGGGGCTTAAGTTTAATATGATGTTGACTGGGTTCCTGTGTTTGACCCAGAATGGGTCAGTGTCACATTGGAGCTATGGTAAAACGGTGTCTGGCCACAATCAGACCTTATGGACAGTGTTTTTGTCTTTGCATAGTGTGCGTGTGCCTGAGTGTGTGCCTGTTCATGCTGGCAAAAACCCCCACAACTTCCCATGTCCCACATTATACATATTTCACGTGAGGGACAGTCTGCCTAGAAGCAGACAAAAAGGTGAGGCATTTGGGGACAGAGTATATATATCTGAGAATATAACTGACAACAGCCATGTAGCAGAGCCTACAGTTATATGTGGAGACGACTCGTGAAGGGACCTCTGCCTCCTGCCACCTCCTGCCAACGGTGAGGTGCGGTGCACTGTTTTTGAACCCCTCTCCACTGTAAACTGACAGATGAGTGCATGAAATGAAAGCTGTGTTATGCCATTGTCAAATATGAGAACATTACTGCACACTACAACTATTAACTTCAGATAGCTTTGCTAAAAATAAAACCATGAAACCGGAATCCAAACGCAGAGGTACAGACCGTGGGTTGTACTGCTGCATGGCATATTAAGTGATCAAAATAGAAAAGCTCATCTATACTGTGCATGGCTTGGGAGATAATGTAGCCTGTCTGCAAAGTGGTAACTGCTAACATGCAATGTAATTGTAACTACTTAAGAAGCTGATTGTTGATCCTCAACTGAACTGTAGGTGAAGCCCTGAACATTATTCATTTCACAACAGAATACGATGAAGCCAAATTCATTCCACAGAAGCTGAAAAACATCTATATTTTTAAAGTATATTGTTGGGACATGTTCTCCCATGATCTTACACCGCAGCATCTAATGCATTTTAACAGCAGGCGTTGGTGTTTGAGTAAAAGCTTGAGACACAAATTTCTTTGACACATCACCATCCTTGTGGGCACAATTACAAGCTCTAAGGTGTGTATGGAAGCACACTGAATTCTCCACAAACATGGTTTGTTAAGCCAAGTCAGGCAGTAAAAAGAACCATGTTACAGCACGACTTTAGCAGACAACAACACCTCCAACATCACAAAAGTAATGTCTTATTGAGCAGGAACTTCAATTCATTCATATCTGCAGTTAGTCTGCAGTGTGTTGATGTAGACATTATTCTTACATTATAAAATAATGAAGCCAATTTTTACAGTATATTGCAAAAGAGCACAAGGAAGGGTTCCACCAAAATTTCAGGTGTAATAAAAAAACACTGGAAAAAAATCATTTGTAAACATTTGTAAACTACATCAAATTTTATGTAAATGGTTATGCATTTTGGAAATTTAAACTAATGTTCTGTTAGAAATGTCACAGTTTTGCAAATGTTGTTTGTTGCTAGCAGTGACATGTTTGATGATCTTTGAACACACCTTCTAACTTTATCCCACATTGCAAAAATAGACCACTATACTGTATTTTTACCCTTTTTCTTTCACCTCATATTTGGTCCCAAATGCTGTGAACATTTGTTTGTTGGATTTGTGAATTAACCGATATATGATCTTTCTGCAAAACAAACTCCTGGCTCAACCTGGTGGAAGGTGTCTCTGCAATTATTGAATGCTTTTAATGTTATGTTGTTGCTGTCTAAGTTTTAGACAGTACCTGACCTATGATAAATTAGATTGCAATAATGTACACATTGCTAGTATTTACATCAATTCTCGTCTTCAGCTACAGTGAAAAAATATCCGTGTTTGTGTGGACATAACCGGAGTCAGCACTCTCACAAACTAACATTCACACATTGCAAAGAAGGAGAAACATCCTCTGCAACCAAACTCTTGTGTGCTATTAAAATTAAGTTGTTGAAGCGTTTTCTTTTGGTGTTTATTGAAATGCTATGTGTTTATAGCTGACCAATCGTGATTAATATGCTGTGAAAGGTTTTTTCTTAATATGATGATCTATCATACTTTTAGTACAAAAGTTAACATACAAACAAAGCTATGTGCTTTTGCATTACTCATTGTCACAAGACAAACTGAAGGACAAACAGGTATGTGTTCTCAGCCTCGCCCTGTAGCTCTCTTTCATGAGTCAAAGCTAAGAAAAGGTTTTAAAATTCTGTAGCAAACACAGTAGATGCTCTTAAATCCACTATGCACAGGCAATTCCGTCACAATTGACAGTGCATTGCAGCAGAAGGCAAGCAAATATTGAATACCAACAGTTACATAAATCCTTTGAGTAAGTTCTCATTCAGGGCTAACCATATATTTAGGCCTAGCTGCGGTTCACTGCGTCTGTTTGCAAGAATCATAAAATCAGATTTATTCCTGCATGTTTGAGCAGGTCAAAGATGTGTTGAGGAAAAATCCCTCCACCAGAAGATGAATATCATAAGATGACAATACAATACAGCTGGAAACATCTTACAGTGTGTAATTAATTATGGAATAACGAAAATTAACATGAGAACACTGATGAACCATAAAAATCCATCCATTCATTTTCTATGACCCTTATCCTGACTAGGGTCACGGGTATGCTGGAGCCCATCCCAATTGACTTCGGAAGTCAGGCGGGGTACACCCTGGACTGGTTGTAGGCCAATCACAGGGCAAATATACAAACAACCATTCACACATTTCCTGTTGTTTTTTTTCCAAATATTTTAACTTTCCTCTCAAATGATGTTCACAAATTTTCTGCCATAGTGTTATGAATTTATTTTGACTTTATTACCATAATATTATAACCGTTCCCAAAAATAATACAGCTTCATTTACTCCGGGGTTTGAATCGCCGCTTGGGGATCTCTGTGTGGAGTTTGCAGGTTCTCCCCGTGCATGGATGGGATTTTTTCCTCCCGCATTTTTAAAACATGTCAGGTTAATTCATGACGCCAAATTGTCCACAGGTATGAATGTGAGTGTGAATGGTTGTTTGTCTGGGACAGCTGGGATAGGCTCCAGCATACCCCCACGACCCTAGTGAGGATAAGCGCTATAGAAAATGGATGGAACTTTATCTTGTTTGTTTTTAATCATATTTGTTTTATTAATATTTCAACTTTGCTTTAAAAATATTATTTTTTGTGTATTATGTATATATTGTCATAAAGTTTCAACTTTTTTCTCATCATAATACACCTTTTTTTCTTGTAATAGTTTGACTTTATACTTAACAGTTATTTTTTGTAACATAACTTTTTTGCAACCTAATTTTCTGATAAACTACAACTTTATTTTGTTATATTTTTGACATTCTATTTTTGAATGTATTCTTGTTCTTGTATTATTGTTGTAAATGTATGACTTTATCTTTCTTCTATTTTTATTTTATTATTGTAAAATTAATGCAGATTTTTTCATTTTTGCTGTTTTATAAATATATTGTATGTATTTTTTTTTTTTAGTTTTTTGTTAAATTTGCTGCTTGGCTGAATTTTGGATACCCCTGGTATAGACATATATTTTCACTCCTAAAACAAATGTACAAGTATTTCATCTCTCTTGAGAACTGCCAAGGCAGCATACTGTACATATTTTCCATTGCATGTTAAGCCTGTTAATAAGGTCATGACAGAAAAGTTGGCTTGCAGTATTGTCACTGATTGTTGTGTAGCGTAGTATGCTTCCCTTGGTTCTCTTTGTTCAGAATATTTTTTATTGTTTAATTGCTTCCAAACTGGGAGTTTTGTTACGATAGATATACGTATAGTATCTGATGCTGTGTGCAGATTAGGCAGAAAGATATCATTTTACTTGCATACACGTACTGCCTGGTGACAACTTGTAGTGGGATTATTCTAAAGTGTGATCTTTACCAAACAATAGCTTTGGTGTACAGTGCATTGTTTAGGATTGTATATACGTTATCTGTTAAAGCTGGTCAAAAGAAAGGATGATGAACAAAGATAATACATGTTGCCAATATTGGCATTAAAATTAGATATCAGATCATATCTGTATTTTTTTTTTCTGCCAATATTGATATCGACGCGCAAGTGACTTTCCACGATGTGCCACAGACAATAAATCTTGCTAGCCTGAAAATCTGAAGTCTCACCTTCAGATTTTAAATATGGAATTTTCATTTGGACTGGTTAAGCACTGGTTATGCAAAAGGGGAGTAAGACATCTTCCTTCAATGCTTCTAATCTAATATCACACCTTGGGAAGACTCACTCTGAGTCACATGTCTCGTTATGCAGCAGAATAATCATAGGACGTGAACTGAAAAAAAGTTTCATGCAGCTTTCCAAATAGTATTGTTGCTGTTGATGGTAGGGAGGAAGGTATGTTATAATAATTGACTACTAATCATGATTTTTTTAATGACTATCAGGGCTCGACAATAACGATGTACCGATGGCTCGGGACAAGTTAAAACAAAATTCGGGCAAGTAAATCCAATCATTAATATTCCCGTCGGGCAAGTGCACTTTGGCATGCCATACTGCCAAGAATTTTTTTAAAGCGGTTCTTGTTGGATGTTGGTACAACACGGACTGTGTAATTCCGGTGGTAATTTGCAAACCAATCCTTGCAAATCTTGAAATGGACCAATCAGAATTGTTTATTTAGACCGCGGTCCGTAACCCACAATCCGCGTTTTACCCGCACCCGTTCTTGTTCGCAATCAACCAATCAGCGATTGTTTGACTAGGAAAAAAATCTATCATGGCGTCCCTGCCAACATCGTCTAATTCTTCAACAACTTCTGAAGGAAAACAGCAAAAAGTGATGAACCAGGGCCTCCTAAACAAGTATTTTATTAGCGGCAGCAAATCAAATGATGGCACAGGTGAGTGAATCACATTGCTGTGACAATTTGAAGTGGTCACAATGAAACACCACCGATTAGATCCAATACCAAGTGCTGATTTTGCACAAGCTACAAAATCTAGCGGTTCAATTTCTCTGTGTATTTTTCTCACCTTTGCTTCACAAAAAAAATGTTTGACCATTGAGCATTTTTTTCTAGATTAAAAACACTTTACTAGTACACAAATGTGTCAAATGTGTCATTGTGGTGCACAACTTATAAATATCACTGCTTACTACGACTACGATGTGTAAGGTAGCATGGCTTGCCATGTTAACATACATCTCCACAATTTTTCAGACATTCTTCCAAATACAATGCATCAGTACTATTATCTGATGAATTATCCGCATATATTGATATATGATATCATTATGGCAGTCTTTTCATTTTACATGGGGCAAGTTCGGGAAAGTAGTTCTCACCTTAAGGATTCCCCATGGGCAAGACATTTTTGTTTTTAACATAGAGCCCTGACTATTTTGTTGACACAAAATACAACTTGGTACAACTTGTATTGCATATTGGAGTATTTGTGAAATGCACTCAGTGACATCACAGTAAAGGAAGGAGACAATTTTTTCATATAATTCTCAATTTTATGACATAATAATGCCAGTACCTCATATCTGGACTGGTCGAAAATATTGTCAGGTGCATGACATGTGATTAAATTAAGGATTGAATCAGGTATCTTTTGCTACGATTGCTTTCAACTGAAGTCATGGTCACATCTTGACATTGTTGACAGTCTTCATTCCAGCGGTGTGTTGTTTATTGTGCTTTGTAAGCTTGTGAAGCCTATACTGTAGGTATGTGACAATGAGGATATGGAAGAGGTGTAGATGGAAAAGATGCCTTCACTTGATATGTAAATATTTTCGGTAAAGACGAGGTAGAAATCAGAAGGGCCATTTTTGCTATTTTAAAAAAATGTTGCAATATGAGATAGTGCTTGTTCTGTAATTGTTCTGTAACCTAGGCTAAGAATATGCATTTCCTGGAGAGTTGATCATGTTTCAGAGGATATTCCCATGGAAAAATGTGCAATTCAATTTCCTTTCCTCCCTTTCCTCCTTCCTTCCGACTGTCCACTGATACATGAGGGTGTGATTTGGGTTGACACTGAAACCAACTTCCTGGAATTTAAACATGCAAAACAGTAGAGTGATATGATATGAGTGTGTGTGTGTGTGTGCGTGTGCGCACCAATCGGTGAGTATGCTGATATGAGAATTTGGGGGGCTGGTGGAGAACAATGAACTCTTTTAATAACAAATAGGAACAATTTGAACATGATTTTTTTTTCCATTGGTAATCAACACCTTTGAAGATCAAATGCAACAATTTGCTTGTATTGTTAGAGACTATCAGCACTTCAGGTAACTCGCTATATTCAACCATGCAACAGCATGATTTATTATCAATATATTTTAGAAAAACCTTGATAGAGTGAAGCCTTGGAATTCAAAGTGCAAGGTGGTGAGGGAAGACCGCAATACAGTACAAAAGTATCATAATAAACTGATTATTACCTGCATTTTATCAGTGAAAAATAAGTGTTAACAACTGCTTCCATCTGACAATTCTTGGTTGTGGGGATATATTATTAATATGGGGGTTTATATGAATCCTTTATCAGTTAATTCGGTGTATATGTAATTTACCACAGGCACCTTGCTTACTATGTTAGTATGCGTTAACTGTGGAAAACAGCTTATGACTTAATAAAACATCTTTTTTTGACAAACCGAGACACACATGCACCATAGCTGTCAACATTTGCCAGAAAATAACGGAAATTCTGGTCTTTCCACCTGAGATCCTATCCTGTTGCACACTCACACTCATTGACCGTATACAAATAGAGTGAATCCTTCCTCATGTGGCATGAAGAGGCACTTTGAGGCGCAAAGTAACAAGCGCTCATCATCTCAGTTCTTTCAGTCCCGTCCTGCCCCTCCCTGATCTCTTTGGTTTGAATAGAGCGAGAGATTAAGAGAAGGCTTACATAAGCGCTGGCTCGCATTGCTTTACTTGTTATTCATGAAAATGGCACTTCAACAGCGGAAGACTTGCAGAGCATTATAAAACAATGAACATGTTGTCACATGAAATTATCATTTCTTGCTTGGTTTCTTTACAAATTTATCGACATACTTCTGTTTTCTTTGGTCATGATTAAGCCAACACACATACAGTCATTCTCAGTGGCTAATGAGTATTTGTTTAGAGAGGCAATTAATTACTGGACTTCCTCAGTCCTAGACGAGCACAATGAGGAAGTGTGTGGGTGCGTGTGTATATGTGTGTGTGAGTGTGTATGAGTGAAAAGATGTGGGTGTGAATGTTCTCATTTTAGAAATGGTTATTGGTGCCAAACAACCTGTGGCCATTCATGCAATATTTTAATTATAGTCCATGCCTCTTATCCTTACTAGGGTTGTGGAGATATTTTTATAATATCCTTGTAATTCAAGCAAACAGCTATTTTAAACAATGCTTTTTTGCAGACAGTTTCCCAGCTCATATCACCGTTTATTGTTAAGGCAAGCCAAATAATCTCATCATGACTCGTCAAGTTCAGGCAGGAGTGAAACCCTTTTTGAAAAGTGCAATGTGGGTATGCCGAGAGGTTTTTTAAAACAGTCTTTGTGGTATTATTGATATGATTTTTTTTCTCTTTACATAACACTTCTTTGCTTGTTTTTCCTTTTAATTTTCTTTGAGTAATATGTCTTTATTGTCATAACAGTTTTACTTTATTGTCCTTGACCCAACCTAATTTTCCTAAAATTTCAACTTATTTTTTTGTTTGCATCTCATCATATTAAAAAAATATTATTAAAAAATACATGTTTTAGTTTTTAATATTTAAAATTATGACTTAATCGCTAGTTTTGGTTTTTTTTTCTTGTTTCATTGTATTTTTTAGAATGGACAAATATAAAATACAAATACAAAATAGATTAAGGGCCACACTTTGGACACCGCTCAAAATACATTTTAATCAAACAGTGAGTGGTTTGTGAGTGGTTTGATCCACAGCACACCATGTTTCCAAGGTGTGAAGCAGGTGTTGTTGTCGTCTGTGAGCTACTTGTTTTGCACTACAGCACTGAGTCTCAAACAGTGTGAGATCAGACCCTCTTTCATTAAATTGTTCCAAAAAAGATAGTTGACTACAGATAATGTATATTTGTTCATTTACAATATCTAGTATGTGACGTATAGTCAGAGGAAGAACTGTCAAACGCTCTTCCACCAGCTCCCGGAAGGTACATATACAGTACATAATTAACCACCTGTTGCCGTTCATACATTTTGATTGGGTGGTGTGCTGTGAGATTTTTCTAATGTAAAATAAGGGGCCTTGGCTCAGTAAAGATTGGGGAAGACTGCACTAGAAGAATGCCTAAAGTGTTTTCATGTGAAAAATCTGAAGGAAAAACATTCTAATCTGTTGAAAAGTGAAGCTTCATCAGACAAACAAATATAGAATGTGCAAGAACCATAAGTCTTCCAGATAATCTGGTCCACCCGGTCTTTGAGCATGTGCTAATAACACCCATGGACAGTTCCACAAAACCCTTTGGCATCCTGTCACTTTAAGCACTCTTAAAATGTCTTACAGACTGCCGTACATTCTTCCTTGCAGGAACAACAAAAATATTCAAGTTCATAATGATCTCAAATATTTAAAAATGGTTGTCCATGCTAATTGACCGTGCCATTCCGTCAGTAAGTGTGTTTGGAAAAATCTTCTGTTGCCATTGGAAAAGTTGAACATGGAGAAGATGGAAAGAATGAAAGTCATAATCACGGCTCATCATGGTTCATTTTTGTGGACACCATAATTTTGTTTTAAAGTAAGGAATACTTCGCCAAGGGTTTGTACATATGTCTTATGTAAGGTTTGCCTTATCTTTTTTTGTCTGTTTCTTAACAGGAGGACAATGAGATCCCTTCCAGTGTGTTTGTCAATGATTCTCTCAAGACCCCACAACCGAGCCAGTATGATGCAGAGTCCACTGTGCCGAATATGTCAGTTGCCAGTTCTGTTGACGGCATCCATACGCAGGAGGAAGGTCTCCAGACCATCAGCCTTTCCTCTGATGACGATGATGAGCTCTCAGCACACAGAGCTGAGGGACACATGATGGAACCTGGTACTTCCCAAACGTTTGAGAGAAGGTCTGACAAGTTCAAGCGCTCTAGTCTGAAAAAGGTTGATAGTATCAAGAAGAGCATTGAGAAAAAGATGGCCCAGATCACCACCAAGATTGTCCCCCCAGAAAAACGGGAAAAAATCATGAAGAGCCTCAGTCCTACCCACCCTAAGAGCCCTTCTATCAAAAGCTCCTCATTTAAGGTGTCTCCCATGACATTCAATGTGAAGAAAGTCAGAGATGGGGAAGTTTCATCCCAAGACCTTGCCTCAGGGGGAGGAGCACACGTGGAGATTCCGCCACTAGAATGCTCAGATAGAGATATCCCTTTGGCTGCGGTGCACACCCAGGAAGGTGCTGGGGAAAAAAGCGGAGAAATGCTGATTCAGTCCACCTCAGACGACTTAAAAGCAGAGCTGTCCATCAATGGAGAACCAGCAAGCTTCCAGTGCGAATTAAATGGTGATCGCTCTGCTGGTCTCGCGGTCCCAGAACGTGATGACGACGTTGGTGAGGAGGAAGAAGAGGACGGAGAAGATGAGAACCACAAAACCGAAGTGAAGACCGCAACCAATGTGCAGACTCCGACGGAAACGGTTGCTTTGGAGCAAGCATCTTAGTTGTTTAGGATTGACCATCCCTGTTGTTCTATCCAGGAAGCACATAAATTAGTTACATATTCTCATGAACACACACATTGATACACAGTAGAAAACAATCCTTACATCCTGAGTTTCCCAATGGTTGTGCGACATTACTGCTTTTGACAATGACCGACGTTGTCGAAAAAGAACATGGCAAGGACTGCAGTAACTTAGACATCATAAAACCACTGCTCACAACTTCAAACACAGCATCTCCAGGGCACTGGTCTAACTATCTCCCTCTTGCTGAGCTCCTCTGCCTTGCTTATTGGAAATGAAAAACAGCCTCTTTGTTCTTGTTCTTTTTTTTTCTTCATTGTGAAAACTAGTAAATCTCTGGCAACAACACTTGTACCCGCACAGCCTGTTGAGGTGGTATGTTGCCAGGATGTGCAAGAGCAGGAATGGAGAGTTTGGGTAGGTTTTAAACTTGTTTTATTGTGAACTAGAAATGTTTTGTTTTTCAAAATTAACCAATGACTATGATTTCTATCTTTTACTGTCAGCTAAAACATGGGTGTCCAAACCTTTGCCCCCAATGGCCACATACAGAAAAAAAAATGCTAGGGAGTTCACTTTGATGCATGTTGTGCATTAAGGAGGCTTAAACACATCCTTTGTGTTAATATACGTATGTGCTAAACTGAACAAAAAATCAACGCCGTATCTTTTATGCTGTCAGTCACAAATTAGTGGTGTTGGTGGTGAGCTGTTGGAAGGTGGTGGTATATAAATAAAGATCAGGTTCTCAATAGTATTTGAAATGGGGTCAGTGAAACAAATTGAGAAACCACTGGTGTCATTTAAGATTTTTCTCATTATTATTAATTATTTTACTGTCATCATCACCGTGAATAACAACGAAATGTTATTAGAGCCAATACACAGCATAGTATAAACATAACACAAAGCATGAAGTGGTTCAAACCCATTCCATTAAAAAAGACATACAATGATGCACACAGTATGTTCATTTGCAAAATGACCTGTCAATGCAGGGCAAATTCTTAGTGTTTTTCAGTATACAAAACTGCTTTGGGATGGTGTACTTTATGTGATGGATCGTAGATCTATGCATTTTTTTCTTCTAGGTGGTTGCGAGACATTGGAATCAAATGTTTAGTGATATTTGTGCATCTTCACATTTATCTTACCTTTTACCATCGCTTGTGCTGCCTGTGACATGGACATGAACACTCATCATCTGCCTACAAGATGGTATTAATAATTGCACTCCTGAAGGAATACATTCCAGTCATTTTGTGGATAATAAGTAAAACGCCTCCTTTTGTTAAAGCTACAATACACCACTGATTGCCAATATATTATACAGGCGATGTTTCTCAGGATGCACAGGAGTGAAATTTACATGTAGGGGTTAAACATACATGCAAGCAGAAATGCAGAACCAGGCTACCTTCATTTAAGCATGATGATGGCTTACATGCATATTTGTAAACGTGTCAATCACTGACACCTTAAGAAATGTGCTGAACAGGTTGCTCATGTCCAGTGGTATAGGCTCCAGCGCCGCACGACCCTGAAGATGATAAGCATTAGGAAACAGATTGACAGACTTTTAAGTGTATGTGAAAAGATTGTTCGATGCATTTTATCTTTTTTTATTACAGTAATGTAATTCGTACTACTGATGAATTGTCTCTATTTTCTGCTATGTGTGATGCACATTAGTGTTTTCAATCTTACTGGAATTAAAACATTTTCTGCTTATCTTTTCTGCTTATCTTTTAAAATGTACATACAGTAACTTTCTGTTTGAAATAAAAATGTATAGTTGTATGTGAATGTATGCCTGTTATTTGTCTGGAAATATATCGCAGTTATTTTCTCATTCCATGAGAAAGAAAGCATGACATGAAATGGTTTTGATATGCTTGCTGGACAATAGTTTGGTGATTCAGAGACTAGGAAACCACTTCAGCCAAAGATGTTTCCTTGACACCAGCAGGTTCCTTGCCACTTGAGTGTTAACGCTTGCTGACATTTGTTTGCTAATATCTTGTAAGCTTGCAAGAATTTCCTTTCAAACTTTCATGAATAAAGAATAAAATGTGCAGCTGTTGTTTTGCACCTTTATTTGCACTCTTTTAGACTAAATATTGCATTTTACATTGAAAATACAGTAAAGTCTCGTTATATCGATATCAGTTATAACGTATTACTACTTATTACGATACTATTTTCATTTCCCGGCAAATTTCTAGTCTTTTATGATATAATTAGTTCCGTTAGTACGATACCCGGTTATTATGATAATCCGGTTACTACGATGCCCTTTTCATCTCTCGCCAGCCAATTTGGTCTGCTTATATCGATACAAAAGCAGCTTAAATCAATCTTTGCTTAAGGATTTCAATACCAAAAAAGAACACGGCGAACGGCTGCTTCCAGTCAACTTTATTTTTCACACTTCCACCACCAGAGCGCAGCACACACACCGATTCCCGCACTTCCTGGTTCACAGGTCATGCTCAACCCGCCCCACATAGCTGGCCAAACACATGCCTGCAACAGAAGACCCAACTGACATAGCATACACACCTATTCCAACGAAGACACAAGCGTACAAATACATGTATTTAATTGTGTTGTATTCATATATCTTTTTATCGCTTGCAATAATCACTGTTTTGCATATGTACATGCAGTTGGTTCTTCTGTTGCAGGCATGTGTTTGGCCAGCTATGTGGGGCGGGTTGAGCATGACCTGTGAACCAGGAAGTGCGGGAATCGGTGAGTGTGCTGTGCTCTGGTGGTGGAAGTGTGAAAAATAAAGTTGACTGGAAGCAGCCGTTTGCTGTGTTCTTTTTTGGTATTGAAATCCTTAAGCAAAGATTGATTTAAGCTGCTCGACATTGTTCTATACTATAGAACAATGTCAAGTGGATTATTGGCCACTTTTAATGCAGTTCGGCGCAGGATCGGATATATGGATAGTCCGGTTATATCGGTATTTTTTCTGACTCCCGAGAATATCGATATAACAAGACTTTACTGTACTAGCAGATGAACATAGCAAAGTACCATACCAGAAGCACTGACATGTTTCACAAAGCAGCTCCAGAAATAATTAGTTGTTTAGGACCACACATATTTGGATACAATAGCATTGGGAAAACAAAAAAAAAATGCTATATGTACAGTACATTCATTGGGTAATGAAATCAATATGTATTTCTCAATAAGAACTGGGGTGTAAGCATACAATAACTGTTGCAATCAATCCAATGCCAAGTTAAAACTGACCATTAATGATTCTGACACTGATACCTTTCAAATTCTTCAAGATCATTGAATTCAATTCACATGTTTGGATACATTTTTAATCAACAAATTTGTGAACAACAAATAAATTGTCATAATGTACAATAAAATGTAAAATATCGAAAGAATAATGTATTATACTGGGAATTATAACCCGAGTTTAGAAACAATATAACGAGGTATAAATACGACAATATCCTAGAAAGTCATCGGTATCAATAGTATCAATATTTTTGTCAATACACCCACCCATGTTAACCATGTATGTAAATATCAGCGGTACATATAAACAATAAGACATTAAATTTATAAAAGGCTAATTTGCTCGTGGACGAAATGACTGAATCAATCGTTGTTTAATCGTTGTTTTTAATGTTTAATAATTTGGCGTTATAGTGTTTTTCATGTTTGGATGATAGGTTAGTTGATGATTTTGAACGTTCCTCCACGTCAACACGCGTTTTCGTGGCGCTTGTCTCCCTCCTGTGTTCGAATCATGTCAGCACCACCCGTCTGTACATCCTTTCAAACTAAATGTTATTTGTGCGTCATTAGAGAATCATATATTTCCCGATGTACTATACTCACGTGAGCATAGACATCGTCATACGTATATCTATTAAAATAGTAACGTCACTTCCTTGAAACGTAACCGTCACGGTGGCCGAGAGGTTAAGGCGTTGGACTCGAAATCCAATGGGGTTTCCCCGCACAGGTTCGAATCCTGTTCGTGACGAGCTGAACTTTTTCTACATTGATTTAATGAGCAAACTCTCTGTTTAAGTGTATGAAGAACTCTCTTTAAATGAAGAACAGATATCTCCGAATCAAGAACAGTTCGGTTGCTTCGGGTTACTCCCTAATCATGAGATCTCATTGTGACTGGCGGTGAGGATTCATTTGGTAAAAAAAACAAACACACCAGTTATTATCACTTGATGTCGATTCAGGTCTATGTTTGTTGTCAGCATTTTCCCAATACTATATTTAAAGCAACATTTGACCTTTCAACTCGACTAACTATAAAGAGAAATACGCCATTTAGCGAAGCACACCCCTTTGTAAAAAAAGAATGGAACAGGCCAAAATGTATAAACTACTGGCAGCCGTACCCTGACGTAAGTCCTCCCGAGGAATAGTCAAAGCATGTCTTTGTGAGCGGCCAACTAAAACGTGCTTTGCGCTTCGTTTTTGTTAACGTTTGTCTAGCCACGAAAACAGAACTTCCGTCAAATTAAGTCAGCTACTCTTGCATAGAGACACTAGGTTAGTTGTCGTTTCCATACTACTACTTATCTTCAGTGTTTACGCCTGCTCAATGCAGTGCTATATAGGACCTAACTGTATCACATTATTGCGTTTTTTAACTTAAACTAATATATGATGACACAAGCTGTCATTGGCTTTTGTCGGAAACACAGACTCGACACGAAAATAAAACAAAACTAGGTAAAACGAGCTAGCTGTCACATAGCAAACTGGTAGCCGATTTTGCTCGATAGCATTAGCAGTGTGTAGTTTGATTGACTTACGTTTGGTCTTCACGTATATGCTATGTGGCTTTACCATCCGAGTAGTTAGCCCTTGTGTGTTCGAACAACTGTGGGGGGGTTATCTGGCAATTGTCCTGACTAATATACTTGAAGGGCTACTGCTAATGTAGCTTCAAACTGCCGCGTAAGGCTAGCTCGTTGTTGCTAGCCGCACAAGTGACAAGAAGCTATCAGCACAGACAATGGCCGCACCATCAAACGAGGCACTGTTCTTAATTAAAGACGTAAAGCCCGGATCGAAAAACCTTAATATTGTATTCATCGTTTTGGAAATAGGTAAGTATAGTCTGTCCCCTTGCGACGGACTCGTGCAGTCTTAAAGGGGCAGGCTAACGCGATAACGGGATTAAAAAAAGAAACACGTTTTGTGCTGCTCAACATGGGTCCGATGTTTTTTCCCTGTATCTTTTTTCATAGGACGAGTCACCAAAACAAAAGATGGCCATGAAGTACGGTCTTGCAAGGTGGCAGACAAGAGTGGGAGCATTGCTATCTCAGTTTGGGATGAACTGGGTAGTCTTATTCAACCAGGAGACATTATCAAGCTCACCAGAGGGTAAGGTTGGATTAATTCTTCATAATTTTTTATTTAATTATTAACAGTATTGTCTAATCTTGATCTAAAATGTTATTTAACGGCATGAGTAACATAATGTGATGTATGTCATAGATATGCCTCCATATGGAAAGGATGCCTGACACTTTACACTGGAAGAGGTGGTGATCTGCAGAAGATTGGAGAGTGAGTTAACTTGGCATTAATTAATTTATACTTCACTTTTACATACTGAAGACATCAACGGTAGTTCAGGATCACATGGCTAAAATACACATGATATAATGACCATGTCTTTCAGCTGTCTTTTGGCCGACAATAATAGTGGTTCTCAAATGGGGGTATTTGAAATATAGAAATAGGTTAACAGCGGATTACAGTCGTGATGCAGCAGTCACAGCACCACAAATTTTTGGTCACACAAAAAAGGCAGTGTTTTTAATGCATGGAACATCTTCACTCTAAATTGGTAATTTTTAAATATGTGATAAAACATGTAAATTAATACCATTAAAACACATTTTTTGCATATTTTATAGTACCTTTTTATGCTTATTTGTAAGTGCCTTTCCATTAAATGTTGAAATCTGGCACTTTTTGGCCTTCTTGGAACACAACATATGTGATGTGAGATGCGCTAGTTTACCATTCATTAGTGGTTCATTTTTATAATTTCAAATTTACAAGAGCTAATTTAAAAAAAAAAAGTCAGATGAAATCGTACGACACTGTGCAAATGTTGCAATGGTACATTTTTAACATAACTCATAGCCTAAAGGATACATGTAACTATGTTGTTTAACTATTTTGCTGTATCAATTGCCTATTTGATCATTGTTTTTCCAGCATCAATTGATTGGCATATGGAATCAGGGAATATTTTGTAAAACAAACAGAATAGCTGATGTTTTTACTGTATGAAAATTGTTTTACGTGTCTTCAGGTTTTGCATGGTGTATTCAGAAGTGCCCAATTTTAGTGAGCCAAATCCAGAGCTGCTTGCCCAAGCAAATCAGCAAAATAAATCGGTGAGTAGTCAGATCAAATTTGGAGTCCCATCACGTCATCACAATACTCATTCCAACTGTCCAAAGTGCAACACAGGGGCCATCATTGCCCCTAAACATATTGTAAAGAAATGTAAATGAATATTTTTTCTATATTGCACAAATGATTGTTTGCTTTGTCAACTACAAATGCAATGCTTTCTTAATGGGGTCATATTATGCTCAATTTTCGTCCCTTTGTCTTGTGGACTCCTATAGAGCAGCTACACACGATAATCCGCTTTCTAGATCTTCCAGAAGCTGCATCTGTTCGGCTGCATTTTCTTGGCTTTCCAAAACGGTCAATTTTAGTGGTGCTCAGGAGCTACTGGTCAGGAGTAAGTCAGGAGCCCCTTGAAATATAGAAATAAAATAGTGAGTCAGGAGCCCCTGGCTTACTATGTATGAACTCATAACGTAGCTCTGTGGGGGGAAGGAAAAAACTCAGCCAATCCGAAACCACTTTCAGGTCTCACTTCCAAATGCAAACCTCATTATCTGAAACTTTGGCACAGTTTAACATGATAATACAACATTCTAACTACATTTATAAGTCAGAAAAGTAGACAAAGCATAATGGGGTCCCCTTAAAAAAACTAAAAGAAAAAAAACAGCATAGTGACAAATCAAAGTTCCCTAATTTTTGGATTTTTTTGTACACAGCCCTAGATTAAAAAACTTGACTGAACTTGACAACTTGACACCTGAGTGGTGTTTCATTGTCAAACCAAAAGGAAAGTCACGGCGCAAACTGTAAATAAAAACAAATAGCGGTGAGTCTTGCTGCATTACACTTCACCAGCATGGAAAACATTGTGCCAGAATCTACACTCAAATGTGTGGAGGTGTGTGTATTTCTTTTTTTTCATAAGCCTTTATTTTTAGGTCACCACAAAATCAAAATTTTCGTGATAGTAGTTAATTGCCTGTATTACAACAAGTACTGTACAGTACATCTATCTTGTGCATACAATAAATAGGAATATAAATGTCAGCCTGTATATACACAACTCAAAGTCCTACTGGTGTCCAGTATTAGTGTTCGGTTCATCATACAAGCATGTAGCTGCACACCATATGTTAGATATTAAAATTGATTGTTTATCTTTTTCAAACAGGGTAAACCTGACCAGAATCAGAGGGGAAACTCTCCGCCAAATCAGAATTCAGGTACAACTACTGCGCCAGGTAAGTTTAAGTGAATTTGATTGTATAATTTGCAACTGAAGATGTTTTGTAGTAATTCAGAAATTATATTGGAGTATTGTGCATGCAGCAGATTAATGAGGGGACAAAAGCGTGTCACGTCTTAGTCATCGGTGCTAACCAGCGATGCTGGGTACACAGTGTTGGTAGAATTGCAAGTTTTATAATGTGTCTTGTATAATATGATACAACGTGGACACATGCGACTGATAGTCAAGTGTGCTCTGTACATGTAAAAAGTTTTTTCTCTTTAAATTTGGTGTGAGTGTGGGTTAATTCAGGTTCGCTCAATAGTCTTAATACGTCTTTCTTCACCCACAGGTAATGGATCCATGCCACAGTTTTCTCCCACTAATAGCGGCGGCGGCTCAGCACCCGGAGCAGCCCGTGACTCTGCTTTTGGGAGCGTTGGGCGAGCAAATGGTCGGTCACCTGGCAATGGTGCTCCTCCAGCTTCCATTGCGGGACCTCAAGCTGCAGCAAAGTCTTCAGTTACTATTAGTAATGGCAGAGACCCACGTCGTGCCAAAAGATGAAAAGCGTAAAGGGGGGGTCATTGATTTTGAGAATCCTCCTACATCTTGTTATTCACCTTCTTTCAACCCAATATTGGCGGTTGTGGTCAGTTTAGAGTAGCTGCATCATTCTTTAATGCAGATGAAATGTACACAGATGTGTCCTTGATCACTTGGAACGCTGTAGTTGTTCTGTTTCAGTCCTCGGCCCCCTCAATGTCAGTTCTGTGCCATTGTTACCTCTTCCACAGAATAGCTTAACCCTTGTTCCTGTGCAGCTTGGTGGTATAATACGGCCTACTTGAACACACTGTGCACTTTCTTGTCATTCATGAAACACGGGGCTGTCATATTAATCTGGATATTTCTGCTTTTCAGTGGAAAAAGGCCTTAAGTTTGTGAAAATTACAGTGTAGACTGATTGCATAAGGAAAACTTTTTTTCTTCTCTGAACCAAATCTGAAGTGACTGTGACTAGGATGGTGGGAGTATTTTTGCATAAGGCAGGTTGATTAAGCAAGAGCATTTTTTGTTGTTTGTATTTTAGCATGTCATGCCATGATTGTACCTTCATCAAAGTGGGACCACTTCAACGTTGGCGAAACAGTTCAGCAAATAAATTTGACAACGGTTGTACCACATTTGGTTTGTCTCATCAGTCAACATGTAAAAGTGTGTACTTCCAAGTTCCATTTTTGAGCAATGTGTTCCACACCACAAGCACTCACCCACCCCACCCTTTCGACATATCCTTTGTTGCACCAAGCACCTCCACAGCATGCCTTTCAATGTTGCCCCATGTCTTCTTGCTTGGAAAAGGACATGGAGCATACGCAATATAGTCCATATATTTATCATAATTTCCTGATTAAGAGCAAAGTTTAAGTCCCCAACTAGAACCCAATCATTTTGTTCCACAGTCACCTGATTGCTATGTTGAATGTTCTTATGGATGTTATGGAGCTTTGTTTTCCTCAACACCCATTCTCAATTTTAGCAGGCAAAAAACAAACTGAGTTGGACTATTGACAAACTTGGATACGTAATAAAAAGTTATGATAGACATTGGATTCATTTTAGCATCTTTAATGCCCAAAATGTAAATCATTTTATTTTAATCAGAATCACCTTTATTGGCCAAGTATGCTGACACAAGGAATTTGACTTGTACATACTCACTGTACAAATACATAGACACTTGATTAAAAAGTAAAATTGAGATTTGCAAAAGGGATAATATGATTGATTAAATAAAAAACTGAACATCTGCATTTAACAACACATTTTAAATATCCATCCATTTGTTTTCTATGCTGCTTCTCCTCACTTGGGTCGTGGGTGCGCTGGACATTGACATCGTCCGATACTTGGTTTTAAAATTGGTTATTAAATTATCAGAATCAGAAATAGTGGCTCAGAAATAGTCATGGCTGTGTGTTGAGTCCTTTTCAGAGGTTAATAAATTTATACTGCTATACCCTGACTACTCTAAAGTGTATCCAAGTTTAATTCTACTACTGCACCTTCAGAAGACGAAAAAATGTGTGGACTCGTTGATTTGTGTGTGCTACTTGCATATATGACAAGGCTGTGACCAAACAGGAAAATATAGCTGTAATGAGGAGAGAAGCGTCAACAAAGTCAGTTTGTTCCTTGTCTTCTTGTGACATTGTGTCCTGCCTGCCACACAGAAGCCACCACAATGACTGGCAAGTATCTTAATGCTTTGCTTGCTTAAAATTATTGATTTATTTAGGGAGGGAGCATGTGTATTTGTAAATTTAAATGTCAAACAAACTGGAATGTAGTTGTGTAATAGAGTAGATTAAGCCTACCATACTGTGTGGTTTGAGTTAAAAACAGATGAACTGGAGTTTTATTTGTTGATCAGTTGTCGAGTAGATTTTGTTCCGAATGCTTATATTTTCATCTCACCCTCAGATACCAACTCGTCATCTCTCGTTTTCAGCTTCAGCTCGGCATATGACGAATACAACTATACTTACAATGACTCAGAATTCATCGTAGACCCAGACACTCAACCATGCAGCCCATTTTCAATCCCGAATGCTGTGACAGTTTTTGTATGTATTTTTTATATTATGATCTTTCTTTTGGCCATTCCTGGGAATCTGATTGTGGGTCTTGTGATCGGCGTCAGCAAGCAGACACTGCCCCCTTCTGATCTCTACCTCCTTCACCTGGCACTTGCCGACCTCCTGCTGGCTGTCACGCTTCCATTCTGGGCCATCTCGGTTACAAAGGGCTGGGTGTTTGGAGACACCATGTGCAAAATAATCACCATCATCCAAGAGCTCAGTTTCTACTCCAGCATCCTCTTCCTTATGTGCATCAGTATGGACCGCTACATGGTGATCGTACGAGCAATGGAGGCCCGAAGGTCGAACCGGCAACTCATCAGTTGGGGGATTTGTGCAGCTGTCTGGGCCATAGGGGCGCTTCTATCCTTGCCGGGGTTATTTTATTCAACCTTCTCGTCCCCCAACTCCAGTCAAACAGTGTGTGCTGAATTCTATGATCCCAGCAGCGCTAACGAATGGCGCCTGGCCACAAGAATTCTTCGCCATTCACTGGGTTTTGTTATCCCCTTGGCCATCATGTTGGCCTGTTACAGCGTGACAATCCAGCGCCTCCTTCACATCCGTGGGGGATTTCAGCGCCAGCGAGCCATGAGGGTTATCGTGTTTGTGGTAGTTGCTTTCCTGCTGTGTTGGACTCCATACCACATCGCCGTAATGACGGACACATTTTTCCGAGCAAAAATAGTCATGTACCGGTGCCCTGCCAGAATCGCAGTGGATCAGGCCATGTTCGCTACTCAGAGTCTGGGCCTACTGCATAGTTGTGTCAACCCAGTGCTCTATGCTTTTGTGGGGGAGAAGTTCAGAAGAAGGTTGCAGCAAATAATGAGGAATATGGGGGTTTTAGAGAGAGCATCACTGTCCAGAACAAGCAGGTCTTCTCTGTCGTCTGAGGTCACATCAACATTTATGTAAACACGGCAAATCTGATTTTGTAATCACGAGATATGCATTTTCAACCATCAATTAATTAATTTTTTATTGTCATCTTTTTCATTTAATGTCGTTTTTGTATCTTTTAAAACCTCTGAACTGCTGGACAACAAAGATTATGATATATATTTTACTACATTATGTAATATGTATGTATTATGTAATATCTATGTAATATGGTTCTAGCACAGGGGTGCCCAAAGTGCAGCCCGAGGCTCATTTGTTTGCTGTGGTAGTTTTTTTATGGGCCTGTGACACATTTGAAAAATAGATTTAACAATACATTATTTTAAAAATAAAACATTATAAATTGAAAAATTGTAGTAATTTTACAAGAACAGGGTCAAAATATTAAGAGAAAAAAGTTGTTATCTCAGATGAAAAAGTAGTCATTTTAAGAGAATAGTGTGGTCATAAGGAAAAATAACATTTACATAACTTTAGTAGCATCAAGTTGAAAAATGAAAGAAAAATATTTCTTTTTCAGTTGCAATATTATTAGAAACAAACAAAACAAAAAATATATATCAAATAAATATATTTTGGAAAAAAAGCAGCAAATATTGGGGGAAAAGAGCAAAGCGCAATATCACTAATATATGTTTTCATTTATATCACAAATCTGAGATGCACTTTTTTTCTTATAAACATAGCATTTGTGTGTGGCCCTCAGTGGAAAAAGTTTGGTAAACTCCTGTTTTAGCATGATAAAAAATTGTGACAGTTACTTTTGTTTTTTGTTTGTATGCACAAGCTGGAAAGGCTTGGACAACCCTGACCACCACAAGCTCAATACCACACATAAACGTCAGCTGCATTGAATATTGCTCAGTGTGTATGCATATAAAATGTTGTGAGTGAAAATAGAGCATGATGTCTATATCCACAGCCTCCTTCAGTTTTTCAGTTCAGAGTTCAGTTCAAATGTGCAAAATAGGTGTCCCAAGTGTATTTTGCAACAAAATAACTTAATGTCGACATCATGACAAAATATCCTGTAATGAATAGCATGAAAGCAACACGAGTAAATGTGTTTGTCTTTTACTGTTATTTGCATAATGTTTTTTATGTCTTTATGCATTTAAAGAGCAACGTCTGCATTTTTGCTTTTTACTGCCCCCTAAAGGTGAACTACATCAACTGACTCCAAACTGGGTAATGTTGTGAGCAGCTGTTTTTACGTTCATTTTTTGGTGAATTTAATATTTTAATTATTAATAGACTATTTTATGTTCATTGAGTTCTATGCCATAGGTCTAAATGAACACTTGCCGATCCATGGAAAACTTTTAAGGAGCAGTGATTAAAAAAAGACAAGTTAAAGAATTCTATATGAAAACATCAATATAGAATTGTATGGAAATGCATATCGATTTTTGAAATAAAACCTATTATTTCATTACACAATTAATACACTGTGTATCGGGCGAGGTGTAGGGCGAAAAGAGTCGCTCTTTTCAAACCTCGGGAACTTGAGAGGGCGGATGGGTTCCGTTTACTGAACACGACAACACTGCCAACAAAAAACTCACCAACCTCCCTACCACAGTCGCGTTTCCTTGACGTTATCCGTGCGCCCATTGTATAGGCATCACTAATAAATTTATACCAAATTAAACTGTTACACACTGTTAAAAGGCCCATAGTTTTAGCATGTTTGTGTCGATTTGTTTCATGATTTGGCGAGAAGCGTGTTTTCCCGGCGGTTGTCGAACGCACCACCTGTGGCTCAATGAGACAAAGTGAACGTTTCTTCGATGCTACCACAAATCGTCATTTATATTTTTCCCATTCTTTTTCTGTTCTTCTTTCACAATATCCTTTTCCCTAAATTTTGGAGCTGGGTGTGAATGCACAAAGGTGAGCTTTGATGACATTATTATGTGTGTGTGTTGAGTGCTCATGTTCATATTTGTCAAGTTAATTCATGTTAGCACACTGGCTGTTAGCCACACGTCAAAAAACGATGTGATAACCACTCTCTCTGCTAAACAAACTCCAGGCTCGTACCAATGATGGTTCTGTATTCATTTTGTGCTTTTCATATGATGTTGTTGAAAGTTATTTTTCTGAGACTTCGTTCAAGCCAGTCAGACTGCGCTTTTAATGTGAAAGGGCAGGAAGTGCGTTGTTGGTAGTTTCCATGAAATGATTTTAAGCTCAATGAAGATCGTCAGCGGTCATAAGTTTTTCAAATTACAGTATATTAGTGTGTGTGTGTGTGGGGGGGGGGGGTGTATAATCCACAGGCATTAACTTACATCCTGACGTACGTGTTACCACACACACAGGCTCCGCAAATGTGTGGGAAATGTAGGGTAGTCAGAGGGTGCGCTTCATGTAAGGCTTCTAGTTATATTTTAAGTTTTGAATCAAATAGTGGCCCATATTTCCACAATTGATATGCCTTTACATTGCATGAAGTGTTTTTTTCCTTTGCACCTGAATGTTTCTCATGGCCTTACAGCATCCTTTGGGGATTTGATGTGCTCTTTTTTGAAAATACTTTTATAAAATTGGCTACTTTATTTTATGATGTAAGATTAATGTCTGCATCAACAAATGTAACTGCTGAATTGTATATTTGTACAATTATTTGAAGCATGTTTTTGAATTGTATCTTAGCCCCTGTATTATGATGTGTATATAATTGTTTACCATGTACAGAGATTTACATCCCTGATTATTCATTCATTCATTCATTTTCTACTGCTTATCCTCACAAGGGTCACAGGGTTGCTGGAGCCTATCCCAGCTGTCTTCGGGCGAGAGGCGATGTACACCCTGGACTTGTCGCCAGCCAATCACAGGGCACATATAGACAAACAACCATTCACACTCACATTCATACCTATAGACAATTTGGAGTCGCCAATTAACCTAGCATGTTTTTGGAATGTGAGAGGAAACCAGAGTCCCCAGAGAAAACCCACGCATGCACGGGGAGAACATGCAAACTCCACAAAGAGATGTCGGAGGGTGGAATCGATATATTTGGATTAATTAATTTGGATCAATCATGAGTTTTACAAAATGTAATTAAATATTTTCATCAATTGACAGCCCTCATGTTTATATAAGATTGTTGGGCCCGTCTTTACTACGCTTCTCAGAGTAGAAAAAAAATATTGTTTCTACAGTTTTCTATTTTTGAACATTTTGCCACCTTAGGAGCTCTCTTAAGGAATAACTTGTATCTTAGAACGGAAAAATGTGATGATTGTTTTAAGAATGATGTCACTAAGTGCTACTTTTAGCCTTAGGATGCTTTATGAATACGTCAAATTTTATTTTTTTTTATCATGTACGTATGTTGGGTAACACAGGATGTTACAGGTTAGTTTTGTAATTGTTCACTCTTCACAAATTACGTCGTAATTGTCAGCCTCCCACAATTTGGTTTTTCAGTGTCAGCTGCTAAGTTTGGGTTGTTGCACCACCTCACACGTTCTTCTGGACCCAGGTTGGCTAAAAATGACAAAGGGGGTGGGACCAAGCAGCTGCCATTGTAAGCCTTGCTGGGCCACGAATGTCATTTCCCCTTACAAACTGGAAGAGGCGCTGGTGGTGGTGGTGGTGGGGGGTCATGCATGGTGCGGATTAGTTCATGGGAAAGGGAAGGGGGGCAGTGTGCATCTTGGACACTACTTGATGCTCTCAATCAGAAACCAAGCAAGACATTTTGAGGGAAACAAGAAATCCTCACCCTTGCTGAGGACAATTGAACCTCTGCTGGGAATAATTCCAAAAGGCTAAACAAGAGTTGAGGAGAGAAAAGGCACAGCCGCCACTTTCAAGAGACAAGTCAAGGGAGCTGTTAATGCAACATGATCCAAAGGGTCTTGCACTAAATATACTTCTGGGTAAGAGAGTGGCAGCTCACTGCTGAATCACCAGGTAACCTTTTCCTTTTTTCCATTTAGGACAATACTTCAGGTAGTACTTTGAATTTCTGTAATCAGAAATGTGACTTCCGGTCTCACTAAAGTGTAGTTCATGTTAAAGCCATACAACACCTGGCAGAATCTAATACAAAGCAACAATGAAAAAAGCAGAGGCACAAATGTCCCTGAAAATGGCGGCAGATGAAGAAGCTGCTCTTCCGAGCTCAATCATCCCTCCAAAACGTTCCAAAGTAAGCCCGGAGCGAGGACCTGCTCATCCAAGCCCAACTCCGCCGATATTTACGCGCAAAATGCGGAACGCCGCCGTTGGGACAGGTTGTGACATCCGGCTCAAGGTGACTGTGTCTGGAGACCCCCAGCCTTCCCTCTACTGGTACCACAATGACGACCTACTCAACATGGAAAACCAGGAATACGGAGGCCTCTGGATTAGGGATTGCAAACCCAGTGATGCTGGCCTGTACACCTGCATTGCCAATAATCACCTGGGAGAGGCCCGGAGCAGTGCAGTACTGGCTGTCTTGGACCTTGGTGAAGGTAATGGACACTATTATTATCATTATTTGTGTACTGTTGGTTTTTTCTGATTATTTAGAATCATTTCGATTTAATTTGAATTGCCCAATTAATTATGAAATATTCAATACACATCTTATTAGCAGCATACTGAAATCTGTATACATAGCATATACAGTGTACAGTCACTAATTTAATATTTTTGCATCTGTTATCTGTGCAATCATTCATCATGAAAAAATATTGTAAAAATCTGAAAAAAAACAATTATTTCATTTAGTCAAATCTAAGTACAGGGGAACCTTGGTTAGTCATTAATCTGGTCTGCAAGGCTCCTCAAGTCTCTGCTTTCCTTTTGATCACTGCAGCAAAATAACCTAAAATAGAGCTAAATGTAGAATTGTTTTATATACTATTTCCTAGATTTGTGGCATAACTGTTTGTTCGCAAAGAACTACTACCAACTGCTGATGACATCATAGATTTGCCATAGATGGAGCTGACTTCCAGTTCCTGTTTCCTTGCAGTAGCGATCATGCTACTGACAGGAATTACTGTCATTACTATCGATTAAAAACACAGTTAGATTATGTCGGTTACATTGTGTAATATTGGTGTAAAGATGACTATGCAGTGTTACATCATACATCATCAAAACTATAATAATGTTAAAAAATATCAAACAGCTTTTTAATGCTCTAACTACAATAAGATTCCATTTATAAATATGAATTATACTTAGAAAAGTACTAGTACTAGAAATGCAAGAAAAATACTTAAAAATTCAATTATTACGGTCGTGTCTGCAACCAACTCACCGTGATAAATGAGAAGTTACTTTTGTAAAATATTTTCGACACACTAAAATTCTAGACTCTTCCTCGAATCCAGACTCAAAACTCACCTCTTCAGGACTTGATACTCTTTGTGATTCACTGTTTTATTTCATTTTATTTTGTCGTCTTCTATATTTCAACAATTGTTATAGTCAGAGTGATCTTCTTCAGACATTCAAGATTTGAACTTTTTTTCCTTTCAATGTGGCCGTAATCCTCCCTCATAATGTGTCATGTTTACGGGCCAATACAAATTATGGGCCACATATGGACCCCAGGCTGCACTTTGATCACCCCAGCTGTATATACACTAACTTACTGTAAGTCACATTAGAAATAAGACCTCATTTTAGACATAATTGAATTTTGAATTTCCCTATTGCAGAAATAATACTAAATCTATGAGTATGTATGTAATTATAGTGTTTAATTTCATTATGATACTATTCAAATTTAAAGAGTTACATTTGTTTTGGTCCTTTTGGCTTTGACCGCTGTGTATTACCAATGATGTTTAGATCAACAAAATATCACGTCATGCATCTTTGAAGCACTAAAGTCAGTTTTGTGACAGTGTCAGCAACTGCTTTAACAAATTACTTGGCTGCAACAAAAGTGCTGCCTGTGTATCAGTTCAAGGTCTTTGCCGTTCTTCTGCAGTGCTCAGCATGACTTTGGAAAAGAGATTCACTTTTCAAATTAGTCGTGCTTTCCCTGCTGAGAGTGAATGTGAAGTGCATTGAATGGAATGAAAACTGTACAGCAGTCATCTGAGATTATGCGTTAAAAGACAGAATGCTTGTTTACGATCTCGAGGCAGGAGGAGAGCAGTGGTGTCTGAAAGTTGGAGCGATTTATTTTAACGTGGGCTCCAAGAAATCACAATGAATCATATTCCCATAGGTGTAGAAATGTAGGACGCAAGGACCTTCTACATGAATGCGTACCAGCAAAAATGGCTTTTTATCCAGATTTCAGTGCCCATTTAGGCAGATTTAAACTTAAACACATAAATTTGTCTCAAATGCAAATGCATGTAATTCTAAAACGGATCATTAATCGTTTTTATGTAGCAACATTTTATTTCAAAAATGACATTTCTAACTAAATAATGGGGTTCACGTTGAATATAGTATAAACTAAAAGGTGGATAAAAAGAAACCAACAATAAGGATTACAATAAAAGGTTCGGAACATAATTCTGCTTGGAGATATAACAAATAGGATTGGAAAAACTGACTCTAAAGATTTCTCCACTTTAACCTTCAGCTTGATTCAGCACAGGACTGATTTGCCATGTCGTTTACAGCTGTCCCATCACTCAATGCTGCCTAAACATTTCTCCCTCGCTCAGACTCTCTCTCACACTCTTGGCTGCCCCCTCGTCCACCGACTCTCTAGTTATTTATATAGTGGAATGTGCCAGGCCTTAGATTTTTTGGATGTTAGCTGGCCAGCGTCTCTCCTGTTACATGGGAAGACATCAGTGCTAATTTTATCCCCTCCATGTACAACTCTTTTCCCCTTAAACTGATCATTATTTTCAGTATAACAATACAGTATTAAATCATACTGCAACAAAATCACACTGGATGTTTTTTCTCCGTACCCCAAATTGTAACTGCAATGTTTATATTGAGAAGAGCGCAGGCTATTTTTTACACGCTTCTGACTGTGAATATGCATGAAGCTTGTGCGAAGTGGTGTGTGATCATTTTAATAATATCTGGATGATATCCGTTTTGTAAAGACAAGTTGCCTGTCCTTGTATAGCACTACTAACACTCAGTTAATCATTATCAGTGTCACAAGACTTCGTCCCAGGACCTCTCGTAGATTACACCATAACAAGATTTCTCGTTTGCAGAAGAGCAGTTTGTTCGACAATAAACACTTCAAAATGCACCTGCATTGTTTTGTGACTTGGTTAAATAAAAAAAATCATATTTTTCTTGAAGTTAATGTTAAAATTTTGTCTCGTCTCGTTCTCAGAGACTCAATTGCATCTCGTGAGGTGGGTGTCTCATTCTCATTCATCATTATACATAAGGTTGTACCAAAAAGTATATTTATTATTATTAGTATTATTTAGTATATTTATTCTACTGTAACTATTTTCTACCACAGTGGTTCCCCCAATTTCTAATGTCGCAGACGTTGTATAATTCAAAGTTTAGTTGTTAAGGCAATCACTAGGACTAGGACCTTCGCACTAGTCAGGTGGTATTAGTTTCTTATTCGCATGTCTCTTTCCTGAGTCTGCTTGTTGGTAATTCACCTATAAGTCGACATAATGACAATTTGTAATAATAAAGGAAGAACAGAATATACAAGATGACACAGTCATGCAAATGTTGTCGCCTATATCCTTCGCTTCTTCGCCTGCTTTTAAGCAGATTTTCCCTAACTTGAAATATATGCAGTGTTGCAAACACACTGACATTATGTCGCAGGGAGGGCTTTTTGCCAGCCTGGACACGTCCACACACACAATATTGAAAATGCATTGAACAGACCATGGCCCATAAGAGATTGTCCCATACTGGGTGGACCAAACGGTACATGCTAAAACGATATACCATCCTTAGTGTCTATCACGCTTATTATTGTTGCTATCTTTTTGTTCTGGACACATTTTTCTTTTTCAATGATTCAGTGTCAAAGCAAGAACACAGAGTATTTTTTTTATTGTAAGGATATTCTGGTATATGTTGTAATTGCACTCCGATGTATACTGTCTGTTGATTACACGAGACCGAATATGACAGTGTCACTCTGGACTGTGGCTCCTCTCCAATGCGTTTGGACACCATCCTCGCCATGGTGTATTCCTTCTGGGCCGCGAATCTGAGTCAAGAGGTGAAGCTCCATTTACACTGTGGAAATCCCCCTACAGCTCTTGATCGCTTTAATAAGAACTTTAATAAACTAGAAGAGCATGCTTAAAGCATGCTACAAAGACCAAGGTAAAGGAGGTTTTAAAAAACTATGGCTGTATTCACCCTATTTGGGTATTCTGGTCTCTGAGTTATAGTCCATAGACTATTCAGTCATAGTCCACAATTCACATCAACACCCTTTGGTCCATTTTAATCGAAGTCTACTTTGCTTTCCCCTTTGGTACGTTTAGTTTGATCAGGTGTGTTAGTACAGAGTAGCTGAACTTCGGAGTGAACCAAAACAAAAGATCAAAAACCATGTACAACAGGTGGTCTTGTATTAAAAAAAACAAACTGGGTGTGGTTCTGTAATTGTGTCTGTACTTTTTGGTGCAGTTTATAAACGCATCAACTGATTCAGACCATAAAAAGCAACCTATGAGCACAAAAGCACCTGTATTATAGGATCAAAAGTTGCCTTGTATAAAGATTGTGCATACAGTCACCTGATGTTGGTTCCTCATTTCTGTATTCTTATGTACTCTTTACTACAAATTATCTACAATCAGGTTTGGTTCTGAACATATCAAAATCATTGATCAGACCACATTTGCATTTTGCAATATTGTCATCATGACGCAGAAAAAAAAAAAAAAAACTAAAGTGGTGGGTTTGGCTGCAGGCTGACTAAATGCAAGTGTATTGTTCAGTCCAGTGCGGTGGTATTCCCCTATAAAGGCATTTGCTTATGTTACTGAGGATCTCCTGGTGTCCACACAGTTTACGAGAAAATTGACAACAGAACTAGTGACATGTATGATTGTATGATTCCAATTGTAATAAAATTAAAATATTGTTTGCTAAATGGAAAAAACTCCCACCTCTCTCCCCTTCCAACTGGCCACATTTGAACTGTTGGACATTTTTTTTGTTATTAAAACCTGTTTTTTGTTTGTACCCACCAAAGGTTCATGGTATCAGACTTGAGTCACAATTTCTATTACTTTGGACTCAAGAACAAAAACTTGCAACTTGACTTGGACTTTGACATCAAATACTGAGGAATTGACTGTGTCTTTTATTATAATTTTAAAAATATATAATTTTATTTTAAAAACAAAGCAATTCAAAATGCATTCTTTGAATTTTGTCAAATTTAATACATTGCTACATTGTTGAAATTGAGAAAGTAAAAATTTCTTTGGACTTCACTCGACTGGTCTTGACTTCAGGTTTGTTTGTTTCTTTCTTTCTGCTTTTTTCCCTAATTATCGCCACAGCTGATCTTTTTGATCCGCATACTGAGGATTGACTTGGACTTGCACGTCTTGAGACTAATTGAGATTAAAGACCCCAGACTTACTTGAGACTTGCAAAACACTGACTTGCTCCCACCTCAGCTATCCACTGTAAACACTAAAGACTTGCTCTGGTGGCATTTGGGACTGGAGGGAGTTAGGAACCTCTTTGTTTGTGTTAGGCACTGGGATTTCTCTCTCCCCAGAACAACCAGGTTTAGAGACAGCTACTTCCCCCTGGCCATCAGACTGCTCAATGCCAAATAAGCCCCTCTACCTGCCCACACACACAACAAAAACTTTAAATTATTGTTATTTATTCTAAATTATTTAAATTATTTGTACAAATTACTGTTTACGCTGTACATTGTTCATATTTGATGTAATCTATTTATTCTCCACATTATTATTTATTATTACACGGGAGCCAGGCGACGACATTTCGTTGGCAATTTCACTGCTGTGTTATTGTGCAATGACAATAAAGAAAGTCTATGTCTATGTCTAACATAATCCACCTGTTATGTACCTTGTACAACTGTAGAATTAAGTTAAATGAAAATGCTAATAAATGCATGTAATAATCATACATTGGTGCAGTGCAAAGCACAAGTGCAACTTGGAGGTTATGTTTTGGCTTGTTTTTGTTTTTCAAAATAACTTCAAAGTTACTGAATGGATTTAGGTGACATTTTCATGAATTGTCGGAAACGGGATATGGAAGAACTGATAAAATTTTGGATCAAAAATCATTTTGGATCATCGCCTGGTTCCGGGATTTTGTTTTAACGGATTCTTTAACATTGCTGCGTAAATAAGGCCATTTCCTGCATGTGTGCATATAATTCCACGTTTCCAGCAGGTTCTACAAAATATCAAAGGCTGATCCAAAAACTTAGTATTATTTTCGTGTGAATGACAATATGGGGAAAACTATGGTTCTTGGTAGTTTGCGCTCTCCGATTACTTGTCTAATTTTTTTTATTGAATAATATATATTATTTTTAAGCATTGATTCATCTTTGCAGAGTTCTGTGTGTATTCTGTGAACCACTAAAACACACACACACATAATAAAGATGATTCAGAGCCGTATTTTTAGCAATCATTTAGTCCGGGGTATATGAAAATAAAGGAATCTGTAATTGAAACTTTTTTTCAGGAGCAGTTTGTGAAAGGGGATTGGATTTTCAGTGTGCATCATCTCTTTAAAATTTCCATAGCAAGATGTTATGACAGATTGGACCTACAGTACAATACACCTCTCACAACATTTGGTACTGTACAATGTCGTAGCCTGTGATCAGTAATAATATCCAATCAATGGTAAAATGTATATTCTCTACACCTCTCGGTATGATGCAGTTCAGTTGCATACCATTGTAAATAACACTAACAATTGGATGATTCTGTCCCAAATTATTCCAACATAGATACTGAATGTGTCAATGGTGTGTTTAAGAATTCAGTAATAAAGGATTACAGTCTAAGCAACCAGTAATACATCTGCTTAGAGATGTAACAGTGTTCCAGCAATGCAGAGGAGTGAGGAGCTCTGTGCAGCTTTTGCAGCAATTTCCCCCCTCTCTTGCTGACAACACAGCACCAGCGCATCACACCACACCGAGGAATAAGGCGCAGGCACACGGCGATAGGAAAACATGAAAAATGTCAACCAATGCTGTAGAGCACTGATCTCAGGAGGGCTGGCTCACTCCCACTGATCTTCTGCCTACTGATGTGCGCTGCTTGTTGGGTGGAACACAGCAAGGAATGATGCTCACGCCGTTGCTGGGCACTGTGTGGACTGGCGGGGGTGCTTCTTTTGAGTAGATGATATGCATTCAACAGTCATTTCCACATGCGAATGGAGGTTTATTGTCAACGGATTCTCCCAGAAGATCCACCGAGGGTTTGAGGTGGAACTTGTTACATAATGGATTAAGTGCCTTCATTCTTTTTAGCATTTGATTATGTCTGCATTTCAGCAAATTGTTTTTATACCATAAAATACCTATTAATATTTTCATAGAATATTTTTAGGCTTATTTTTGGCTCGGAATTCCCTCTGACGGTTGGGGGATTCCTTGTAGCTGAGTGTAAGCGAAGACAAAAAAATAAAAAATACCAGCTGGGGATACACCAAGTTTCCATGAAAGACATCCAAACCAAAGTAATAATCAGGCAAGTGGAATTTTACTATCTATTATTATCTGTTATTGTTATTCTTTACTGATTTAACTTGATTTTTACTTGGTCTTTGAGAAAGTTTTTTTTACTGATAAATACTGTATTATATTTCACCACAATGTAAATGACAATTGTTTATTTACTGCTTGCCAGCTGGTATGGTAAGACAAATCCAGTAAAGCGGTGTTGTTACCCCTATTAAAATGAACATTCATGGATTTAATACAGCACCACTGTAGTGATTATAGAATTTCAGATATTGTTAAGTTCAGAGTTGCTCTAAATATGTGTAGTATTGATGTTTCTCTGGTCAATTAAAAAGTTTTTATTTTTGTTGGCAGCCAAGTAAAGTACAGCATTAAAGTGCAAATCGAATTATCTGAAATCAAATTTCTCTGTGCTGATACAGTTGGTAAAACAATTACAGATGACAACGTGTGAAGAACTTTGAATGGTTCGACTTGAACCTCCCTCTTATCCCATTGCTTGCGTGGGTTTACTTTGGGTTTTACAGTTTTTTCCACCGTCCAAAAAGGGTTAAGGATAAGTTGAAATAAACAAATGGATCCACATGTCCATGTTGTTGATGTTTGAGTTTAGATGATGATGATTTCGTTTATGCATGGACAGTTAGTCACTACTCTAATTATAAGGTTTTGTAATGCACTGAGTCAAAGATACAACAGCAGATGTGACATATAATTGTTACATATGTGCATTACAACAACATTGACATGCGTGTTGGATCCTGAAATTCACGATGCATCTGCATCGTCATTACTGTTACCAGGTTTGACAGCTCCCCATACTGTACTGAACAGTGACTGTCAAATGATTGACGCTAAATTATTAATGTGGCAATGGCAATTGTACATCGCTAACTATAAAGGAAGCAACAATCTCAAGACATAATCATTCCCTGGCTTGTCAGTTGTTTTGATTTGCATTTGCAGATTCATATTGTTTTTTAACTGTACCTCCAGAAGGAAAACAAATCACATGGAGCTATAAAATTTTCATTGAACATGTGTTTTCAAATCTGACAGCTTTGGAGTTATGGCGCCTTAGCTTGCACAGACCAAAGGCTCATATTTTTGATAAATGGCGCTCGGCAAACACCAACACTGGGAATCAATAACGTTACAATATCCCTTCTATTAAATTATACTGTGTACTTGGACATTCAGTTTCCAAACAACTGCAAAGATGTACCAAGGTGTATATTGTGCTCATTCATTATCTCTACTCATGTGGAATACAGTACACCGTTTGTATGTACGTATGTGTGTGCGTGTGTGTCCTTGTCATTCATTTTCTGTGTCAATAATCATAGACACCATCTTCTTTTTTGTCAATAGTGTAAATTAATGATTGCCACTTGTCTCCTTACGACTTTCTTGACTCACAAAAAAAAAACCCAGATGGTTATGGTTTTGCTTGATTGGTGTATGCAAATGATATGGACTATTTGCATTTGCAAATAGATTCATTTTCTCATAGTGAGCAAGTGAGATAAGGCTAAGGAGTGTTTCAAAGTATGCCACAGTGAGTCTAGTTTTTTTGGTGGAGTTTTCTGTTTTCTGATTCTTTAAACTTTCACTACAATAAATAAAAATCTATTAATTTATCCCCCTTTTACTGCTGTTAATTGGTTCCATACCCGAGCATGATAAGTGAATTACCACAAGTAAACAAGTAGGATTTCTTATTCATGAATAGAATATTGTTGAAATAAGAGCATAGAAAACCTGATTATAACCTTCAAAATATGTTTTTTTTTACATTATTAGAACTCTGTAGCTTGACATTGGGTCATGGCCGCAAAAGTAGTGTGTGTTAAGAATTATTGTGCCTGTTGTGCAATAATTTAAACCTGCAATTACAGCTTTTTCCGGTGTCTCACTGAACATTACTGACACCTAGTGACCAGTATAGAAAATTAGAGATCATCATAATGTCATTTTGTTTTTCTGAAAGCTTATTATTTGTATGTTAATTCATTTAGCCATTTGTTGCTTGAAAAAGCTTAAATTTAAGCAGAAAAAGTAATTTTTTTTTACTAATAATAGATTGTATTCAACCACAATACAGCATTATTTATTAATTAATATATTTTGAAAATCTGTAAAAGTGAAGTTAAAATCTTTGAAGCCTGAATAGGTGAGGGATTACTGCATATTGACCGAGACCCATATTAAAAGAGCTTGAGTATATGGACATTTGACACTAAATAATAAGCACATAAAGGTTTATTATTTGTATAAATGCCATTTACATTTATTATATATAATTTGGATGTTGATCCTCTGTTTTACTGAAGGAAAAAAGCACCCCCTGTTTATATAATTCCACCTACAGAGACAAGACCCCATGAGAGTTGGTGGGGTGCCAGTGACTCAGCGATTCTTTCTATTTTTAAGTCTACCAGTGACTGAGGTCTCTTTCACCATGAACAAATCATGTACATGTATTTTAAATGGTGTGATTATAACTATCCTTTTTTAAAATCTGAAAATAGCTCTACCCCCTTCAATTAATTTTCCATTCCTCATTTGCAGGTTTTCTAAAAGTCACTGAACAGAAGTATAACATAAAAGCACTGGTTAGACCACAAGGTTTTCTCTGACTTCTTAAAAACGGACTGATTTTGTCACTTGCAGGTTTTCTGCTGTGTTTTCACAAATTCTGTTTTCATATATGTTTTAGAATCCGACACAACAGACGATGAAGGAGAAGAGCAATTTGAGACCAAAGACGATCATGTGGATGGTGAGGACCATGCGGTGCACACAGGTATCCACCTTGGCTCTTAGTTAGACAGTCTTTTCTCAGCATTTTGATATGTTGGTTGGCAAGTGGTTAGCATGTTGGCCACACAGTCAGGAGATCAGAAAGATCTAGAGTTTGAATCTCCGCTTGGGCATCTCTGTGTGGACTTTGCATGTTTTCCAGGTACATGTTCCAGGTACATACATGTTAGCTTAATTGGTGACTGTCCATAGGTGTGAGTGGTTGTTTGTCTATATGTGCCCTATGATTGGCTGGCGACCAGTCCAGGGTGTACCTCGCCTCTTGCCCAAAGTCATCTGGGATAGGCTCCAGAATACCCCCGCAACCCTGATGAGTATAAGTGCCACAGATAATAAAAGGATGGATGATTTCCTTTGTTGGGCTGTTGAAACGATCATCAGTATTCATATACAGTGGTGCCTCGGTTTGCATCATTAATTCATTTTAAAGTCTCTGACAAAAAAAATTACGAAAACCAAGGCAATTTTCCCTAAGGTAAATGTCAGTTCAATTGAAAACAATGCAAAATAATTATATGACTAGATGGATTTTATTGTTCATGCAGACAGTCCGTGCTTCCTCGCAAGATCAAAGTTTCTCACCTTTTTTTATCAAAGTGCTGGTACTCACAACTTTTTTTAGCCACATTAGGCAGTCGCACTCAATCAGAAAGACTCAAGACAGTGTAGGAAACCTAAGGCAATATTTTTTAAGAAAACATATCATCAATCATATGAAAACTGGAGCATACAAAAACCGGGGTTCCACTGTACTGCTCTTAAATCAAAAGTAATTTTTCTAGTATAGTTGTTAAATTTGTTGTCTCTTTTGCATTTATAATATTTTCATTTTTGAAATGCAGTAATGGAGTATGCAGATGATGAAACCAGAACACAAGAAGATTATACCAAAACAAGGCAAGAAAGACAAATAATAATTTCATGTCATCTCACTCACTGACAGTAACATCGAAGAAGACTGCAAGGTTATTGGCATTTGGTTGGAATTTACTAATTAGCTCAAATCATGTATTTTTAGGAGACAGTCAAATGATTCTCCACCACAAGTTCTCCCACCCCCATCCCCAAGACTCGCCAAACGCACCTCCACCTCTCCAATGCCAAGTCGCTCTGGTTCTACTACACCCCTCAGTTTGCGTAAGAAAGCCGTTGTGCCAACAGACTATCAAGACACAGTGCCCGCAGAGTTTGAAGAAAAGGTTAAAATTCCAAAACTTATGTCCCAAAGTAACACCCAGTGTTCTCGACCACAAACTCCGCTGAGTGAGTACTCCCGGAAAGAGTTTACACCCAGACCATCCCCAAAGCTTACTAGGGCAAGCTCAAAAGTTTTCGAGAAGGTTCGTGACTTAGAAGAGAGACGGCGAAGCCTAGACTTTCCGGAAGGTTCCGTATCAGGTAGATCCTGGGCAGGGTTCAATCGAGCAGGTTCAGTTGACTCAGATGATGGAGGTAGCCGGTTGGGTATTTCTAGAGAAAGTTCCAGGGAAGATCTGAGAGAAGCTCTCAAAGAAGATGCCGCTGAACGTAGATCTATGTTTAAACAGAGAGCTGCTTCGCTTGAGGAGAAACCTCGCTATTCTCAAAAGGTTCAGGACATTGAGAACAAGTTCACAGAGGAGCTACAGCGTATCAAAAAACTTGTTGGTAAACCTCATTTGAAGAAATCATTTTCAACCGAACAGCTCACTTTGAAGGCCAGACAGCGCCAGCCTTTCCGGAAAATAGAGCCCATTCCCCCACAAGTCCTTCAAAGACTTCAAGAAAGGGAACGATCTCAGTGGGCAAAAGAGCAAAAACAAAATGGACTAAATCAGCAGTCAGTGCAGCAAACCCAGGAACAGCGGCATTCCCAAATCCAAAAGAGCGCAAGTAGTGGTGTAGCACATGTTCTTCCAGAGTCCATGCAGCTATCTGACCTACCGGGACAACGATCCATTAGAGAACTTAGCAGAGTCAGTCCAGTTACTGAAATCATTCAGAGATCATCATCGCCAGCATTATTCAATCAACAGATGGAGGACTCACCAAGTAAAACTAATCCTGAAACGATCATACGGAAACTTGAGAAAAGGCCCCCAAGTCCACTTGTACAGAGGGTTTCCAGAATACAAGAATCCCCACATGTCCCTGAATCTCCTATGCAAACACAACAAAATGAGGCTTTAGGTAGAAAGACCCCAATAGATGTTACACTGAGAAAAATTGAAAACAGACCAGAAAGTCCACTAGTACAAAAAAGGATTGTCCCCAGACCTGAAAGTCCACTAGTACAAAAAAAGGTTCTCGCTGTACAAGAACCTTGTTCTCAAGCACCCCCCAAGCCCCCAAGGATGACACCAGCAAATCCAACAGGGGTGGAGCTTCCAAAACAACCGTCCAATATAAACATCCCCACAATTGTTGTTGAAGATGAAAAAGTAAAGGAAGATGTTCCTGTGGTGACACTTCAACCTCAACAGTACAAAGAGGGACAACAACGGAAGATCAAAGTAAAGCACCGTCGCCCACGACCTATGTCTCCTGAATTGGGTGAGACACTTAATTCTTTTGTTTACGGTACTCTATTTTCCAATCTGCATTTTCTAGTTATGTTTTAACATGTTTTTTTTGCGTGAAACTACAGATTCTTCAGATGATTCCTATGTATCTGCGGAAGAGGACCCAATGGAAGCACCTGTGTTTGAGTTTCCTCTTCAAGATACAGTAGTAACGTCTGGCTCAGATGTACTGCTAAAATGTATCATTGCAGGCTCTCCTTTTCCGGAAGGTACGACATGTTACTCTTGACAGCAAAGTCAATCCTTGAATTTGTCTTCTGTGATTGTGTTGCAGTTACATGGACAAAAGACAATGTTGAGATTAGCGGCTTTTCCAATTATGCAGTCAAAGTGGAAGGTGAACGACATAGTCTACTCGTAAAATCAGCAAAAATAGATGATGGTGGAAAATACAGTGTTACTGCCGTGAACCAAGAGGGCAAAGTGACCAGCAGTGCTACCCTCACAATTAAAGCAGGTAAGTCTTAATATTAATTAAATTGGCAGTATAATTAACATTAGCTGTTTCATTGGGGCTAACATTGCTTGTTTAATCAGACATTCTATATTTCAATTTCGATGTCACACAAAACACTGTCTCCATTAAAATAATGAATTAAGACATTAAACATAAAATACAAATATATTTCATGAACAACGCAAAGTGCTGTACTTCAAATGAACTCTAAACTAAATAGCACAAACATTATGCTATAATCACACACCGTGTCTTGGTTCTCTCATGCTTACTGTCTATTATTTCCCTCAGCCAATTGCATGTGCAATATATTCCAGCTGAACAACCACACTTATAGTTACCATAGCAACAGAGAGCAAAACTGAACCTATAAATTGCTCACTGGGGCTGACTCGCTCCTCTCAGTGAAAATCTGTTATTGTTTGGATATGACATTTACCGTTTGAGTTTATGTCTTTTATGCAACAGTTTTATGCAACAACAACAAACACAACATCTCTTCACTTCTCCAATCATCATATTAAGACAAATGAAATTTAGTAATGATGGGTTTCTCAATCATTGTCAGGAACAATGGAGAATTGTGCCTTTCTTATTTTGACAGAACCCATTCAGAAATCAAAGGGGGTACTGGGTGTTCCCATGGACATCAGCAGCCCCATCACATCCGATGAGGAGTACCTCAGTCCTCTGGAGGAAGCCATAGATTTTAGTTCAGAGCCAAGGAGGATACTTGACACAACATTTAAGAAAGCCCCTGCATTTATGGTGAGACCATACAAACACTGCATCAAGTGGAAAAATAGATGTTTACCTTTTAGAACATTGTCTGAGTTCCGTATGTTTAGCATTTATCAATCTCTGTTCTTCTAATGCCAGGTGACAATGACGGATCAAGTTGTTGTTGAAGGACAGGAGGTTACCATGTCTGTACGAATAAGTGGACAACCAAAACCCTTACTTTATTGGTAGGTCTCAATAAAATAGCCACGTTTACTGCAAGCATGCTGAATGTTTTGTAAAACATGAAATATGCGCAGACGTGCAGACCTTGTGACAGAGTTTTAATTGGTGCTTTGGGAAAAGGAACTGGAAAATAATACAGTGTGTGATGCATTTTGATTGAACAATACACACAGTAGTGTAGCTATACTGCGAGTGACGTTATAGAAGTTTAAATATCCATGTCATTACTACATTACAATATCTTACATTATGCCAAAGTTCCCACATGGCTGGGAAGGAAAAGGAAAGAGATCAAACCAAATTATTGCAGAATTTTGGCACTAGTCCAAATGTAATAAGCATAAAAAAATTCCAAACTTGTACACAGCAGCCAGCATCACCTGGAGCAGTTCAATTCAAAAGGAAAAAGTATCTAATAAGATGACGAAAACATACAAACTCAGCAGGTATGATCCTTACAGGCTGTGGCCAGTTGTAACATTTGTAAGCGTTTGGTCTGGAAGTGGCGAACAAACCCTTTGCCTTTCCCGGGCTGAGAAAAGTTAGCTTGTTGTCTAGCTTTTCTGAAAAAGTCTGCCTTGAAAATGATCTTTAAGAATGTCCAACACCAACTCAACTTCTCCTCCTCTTCAGTCAGCCATGGTGACCGTTATTGTGCGCAAATCGCAACAGCCCATTCAGCATGTCGAACTTAGCTTTGTTTTGCTCTGATCAACCAATCAGAGGACGGAAAAATGCTGATGTCATTGTGGGCCAGCTAGCTGAAATCTTGAGATCTGATTGGTTAAAAGAACACATGTATGGGTAATGGATTTTAAGTGAAATCCACCAACACCGCTTGCCTTCTGAAGGCTCTGGCCCACATTGATATGGTAACAGCTGAACTCTGATGGGACCAAGAAAATCTAGCAAACACATTTTAAGCAGTCAGCAGTGTGGCCAAGGGGCACACTATGCAAGCAATATTATAAATGCACTGTTGGTAATAGAGTAATACAAGTTCACAGAAACAAACAGTAGAATTGTATTTGTAAATGTAGGTCAGTGCTTCTGATGGGCCAGCAGGGAAGACTTTGCTGGCCTTGACAGCACACCACTGTTTTAACCTAACTGAAAAGTGATGTCAGAATTCAATAAATTGACTGCATATTCTTTTTCAAGTGAAATGAACCACATCATTTCCATATATACTTTGAATTTGAATAACACTGAATGTTACATTAAGTATTACTTCTGAAGATTTTGAACATTCTGAGAAGCCCGGTTGTTTTAGGATCCCTGCTTTACCCAATGCACACACTTTGACACTCTGACCATAATTCTGCATCATAGAATAGTGGTGATCTGTTTGTTTTTGTCTTTTTTATTATTCTTGCAGGCTGAGAGACAGAGTTACGGTAAAAACTGGTCCACGCCACATTGTCCGCGAGACAGACAATGACACTTTTGAAATGACCATCAAGTCGGCAGTGAGGTCGGACACAGGGATTTACACCTGTAAGATCATTAATGAGTATGGGACAAAGCAATGTGAAGGCAAGCTGGACGTAAAGGGTATGTTCTCTTTATTATTTCCTAAATCTTCTAAAGCTAACTGATTTTACCCAGCCTACTCATAACAATTTAATAATAATCATTAATAATAATAATAATTAACAATAATCAATTTCTGACTCTATTTGTTGATATGCAGCACCACCGGTTGAGCTAGGCTTGGCCATCACCCGTCCTGTCAAAGACATCAAAGCAAATGCAGGAGATACGGTACTGTTTGAGTGTCACATCGTGGGTCCCAAAGACACTGATGTGGACTGGCTGGCAGATGGAAAGCTAATCCAGCCTGCGTTGCTTAACTGTAAGATGCATTTTGATGGAAGAAAATGTCGCCTGCTGCTTAATTCAGTACATGAGGATGATAGTGGCAATTACACGTGCAAGCTCAGTACAGCTAAAGGTTTGTTTTACACTTGAGTGTGTTTCAATGCCACTTGAAAAAAAACAACAAATATTGTTGTACATTGAAAATTTCTCACTTTTTTTTTTTTTTTTTACAGAGGAAGTGACCTCTAGTGGGAAACTCAAAGTGATTCCTTCAGCCGAACCTCTCTTTACACGCAAACTTGATGTTCTGGAAGTCATTGAGGGGCGCAACGCTCGATTTGACTGCAAAGTCAGTGGGACCCCACGCCCAAAGGTTGTCTGGACTCATTTTGGTAAGGTTCCCAAGAACTGTTTGAATTTGCAGGCACATACAAGGATACATCAGAATGAGGGGCGGCACAAATAGTGACTGAGCCAATAGCCAGAGACCAGGGGGGAAACTCATTGAGAGATTTGCATCTCTCAATTAGTCGCAATTTATTTGTGTGTGTACTGGGACTCCTTGTGGATGGAGCTATTGCCTGCCATGACTATTACTATTCTTTTTACTTCTTCTTTTTAGGAAGTTTCACTTATGATGCATAACAGACTTATGTTTCTTAGCAGATCATCCCCTCACCGAGAGTGAGGACATTCGTATCCTTCAGGAGAATGGTCGTCACTCCCTCATCATTTCTCATGTGACCAATGATGATGAAGGCTTCTATACTGTAACAGCTACTAACAGTCACGGTGAAGCAGAATGTTCTGCTGAACTTTACATACAAGAGCCACGACCGGCCATCTCTTCACAAATGTAGGATTGTAGCACTGTATTTCTCACTAAGACATGGACAAGGTTTTGCAAAATAACATTCACTCAAACTCGTCTTCCTGCTTTTAGGGCTAAATTAGAGAAGATGCCATCCATACCAGAGGAACCTGAGGTCCCTGAGAATGAGGTTGAGCGGTTCACAATGCCTGACTTCATTAAACCCCTTTATGATCTGGATGTCATTGAGGGAAAGGAGGCTGTGCTCAAATGTAAAGTGGCGGGATTACCGTATCCAACCATTGCGTGGTTCCACAATGGCAGAAGAATTGAAAGCACAGAGGACAGGAAGATGACACAATGTAATGTATTTTAGCCTACGTAGGAATTTGAAAATGCAAGGGTTTTTTTTCCATACTTTTCTGCTGAATGTTGCATATTTTACCCTAATCTATATTCTAAACACACAATAAAATAAAATGCCATACAATGGAACCTTAGTTGGTGACACTAACCCATTCCAAAAGGTCTGACTCAAACCAAAAGGTACCCTAACCTAATACATTTTTCCGATAAGAAATCATGTTAATCCAAGGAATCAGTTCGGACACTCAAATCTGTCAACACAAAACACTTTGTATAGTTTTACAATTGTAGTTCTACATGCAGAAAACTATACATAATGTATTTGAAAAATGAACGGAAGGGATAAATTAACATTTAACATGACTTTTACCTTGATTGAAGACATTTGTTATCAAAGACGGTATGGACAAACAGTGTGGGAGCAGCAGAGGAGATATCCACACAGATGTTCTTTATCAAAATGCTGGTACTTGCAACTTTGTTCGGCTCCATAGGGCTCTAATTTCGTGGCAGGGAGAGGCACACCCCACGCAGTGGTCATTTTGTCCAGCGCATCACTTAGGGCAGCCAATTTGGTTATTTGGTCGACTGGGCTGCGCCGAGATGGGCGTGTCGGCGCACCAGGGGAGGTGTTCACAATTTCATCTTGGCGCAGTGACAATTTTGTGACAAAGCAGCGCACCAAATGTGCCCTAGAAGCTCGCCAGCTCCGACCTGGTCTATTCTGGGCACAGGCGAAGCGCAACCTGCACAGTGTTAAATTAGCTGACAGGCGCACAGTGCACACACAACACCAAAACCTCACAGGCCTATTTTTCAGGGTGTCAAGCAATGCAATAAACACAGCAACCACTACTTAATGTAAGCATCTGAGCCAGCATATACATTTTTGTATTAATTGTCCCATCACATCTGAGACGTCATGCATAATGGGAACTCAACCTGACGGCAACTGAAAGTATGATGGCAATGACCCTCAATAAATGTTTTTTCCCCCCCTATCAACATTGTAGACGTGAAAACAGAAAAGAAGCACACTCATAGCTTCAATCATAGCTCATCTCCGTGGTTCTGCTTCTTCACACGATAGATTTCTTCTCCTCCATCCTGTCATTCCTTCTCGCCTCCCTCTTTGACACTTGTGCCGGTGGGAGGGGGGTGTGCCGAACTGCACTGGACTGCGCTGCTCACCAAAATTGCAAAGTGGCTAGACCCCATTGGTGCGGTGTAGGCACGGTGCAGGGCAGGTATGCTGCGCCTGGTCTACAAAATTAGAGCCCCTTGTGCAACTGTGGTCAATAAGACAAGCAAAGAACAAGTAATAAGTAGCAAAGAACTGTAGACGGTGATATGGAGCTGGGGGACAATGGCTTCTGGTTCCGGTTTCTCTGCTAACACGATGCTAAGAGGAATGTTTTGCGATAAAAATTGGACGAACATAGTTAATACAGCACCAAGTCCCGTGCCATATAGTAACCATGAAATGTGTGCAAACCGAGGGCAAAATACCACACTCATTTACATTTTTTAACATCCAAACAACATCAACATTGTAGGATGACTGTTGAAATGAATATTCATATCAATGCCGATTTTTGTGTCACATCCTTAAACCTGTGTGTCCATTCTATTCAGTTCGGGATGTCCACAGCCTGGTCTTACGGTCGGTGTGTCATGCACATGGTGGCGTGTACAAGAGCGTCATATCTAACAAAATAGGCAAGGCCACCTGCTATGCTCATCTGTATGTCACAGGTAATTTTCTTTTTTGTGTATTTTGTTGTAGATGGATACTGTATAGTTGTGATCAATTGCAATGGCCTTGTTGGCAGTTTGATAAAATGCAATTTATTTCCATTGTTATTATTATTTTCAGATATCCTTCCTGACCCTCCTGATGGGACTCCAGTGATTGAAACAATAACTGGCAAAGTTGTCACCCTCAGCTGGAAGAAGCCAAGGAGACTGGACCCCTCCATTGGTATGCAGAAACATGCGACAGAATGCTACACAACATGTACTGCAAAAACATTTTTTGTCTTATAGAAAGGGCTAGTTCTGATGCACAAAAACAATTTTTCATTCAGAGCCCAAATCCTTGATGTATGCCATCCAGCAACAAGCCCTTGGTTCCATCCAATGGACCATAATTGCATCAGGCCTGAAGGAGACCACCTATACCATCAGCACTTTGTCCAAAGGTGTGCGCTATTCTTTCAGGGTCTTGACCATCACCTCCAAGGCCTTTAGCAAGCCCTCACCAGCTACAGATCCAGTTCTACTGTTGGACAGAGGTATAGTTTTAGTGAGTTTAAAGCATCCCTCTCTTATAATTGTGTGATACAAATAAATTTTTGCTGTGACTAAGCATTTTATTCTTTTGTTATAAGGCCCTTATCTTCAAGAGGCTCCAGTCATTGTTGATAAACCGGAAGTGGTGTTTGTGATGGAAAATCAGTCAGTAACGATCGCCATCACCATAAATCACGTCAACGCTGCCGCCATCTGGAAAAGGTATTTCTGTGAAAAAGAGTCTCCTTTAAACTCTTTTTCCCCACAAAAGCTTTTTAAAATGTGTATTGTCCTGTAAGTAAGTCCAGTTGATTGTAGTCGGTGAAAGGTGGTGCCTCCTTCACAACAACCTTCTTTGAGAAATGATCATAGAAATATCCCAATCTGAAGTTATTTATGTAATATGATGATGATCATTAACAGTTCTCTGTTCTCGAACATAGAATTGAGTATATAATAGAAACTGCTGTGTATGTTTAGGAAGGGAGCAGTTTTAGACAACAAAACTGGTGTATACGAGATGGCAATGCCAGATGATGACCAGCACACACTGAAGTTGATGAAAATAAGGAGTTCTGACATTGGGGAGATGATGTTTGTGGCCTCCAACAAGTACGGGAGTGATAGTTGCACCTTTACTGTGGAAATGGCAGGTAAGTACCACTACTGTCCACCGACTTGTCTCTCGATCTGTCTGTTTGTCTCTGTGATGTACTCTGTTCACAGCTCCTCCAACATTTGAAACTATAATGGAGGACATTGATGTGTGTTGCGGAGAGACCCCTCGCTTTGTTGTTGTTGTGGAAGGCAGACCAATTCCTGACATTCTCTGGTTCAAGGTTTGTATCATATGTTGGGGACATTTTCTGGGCGCAATGAAAACACAACTGAAATGGGAAGAATTGGGTGCGCTTGTTTTCAGAACGATGTTCTCCTGTCCGAGGGCAGTCATTACACTTTTGTGTACGATGATAATGAATGTTCCCTGGTGGTTCTTAATGCTTGTCAAGAAGACTCTGGTGTGTACACATGCACTGCAAGGAACTTGGCAGGCTCTGTGTCCTGCAAAGCCGAACTCACGGTTCATGAAGGTGAGAAAATAACTAGTATGGCTTCCAACCTTTTACAGAACCCTTTGAAATGATACATTTCCACTTATTTATACAGTCCTAATTTGCCTACTCTACTCCTGTAGCCTTGAGCAAGGAGGAGCCGATGGAAGATGAGGGCACTATTCTGAGGAAACTGCGACGACTAACTGACCAGTATGATATTCACAAGGAAATTGGAAGGTATATTTCATAAGGCATAGAATGCAAGCCGATGGAATCTGCAGATCATACATAGCTACAGAAGCCATGTCTTTATTGGAACAACCCTATCCATTAATATACGGTGACACCTCAGTTTTCATACTCTGTTTTTTGACAAAAATTACACATAAGAGAGTAGTCAGTTTGCCCATGTAGTATCATTGAGTGCCCAATCAAAAACATTCACGTGTTGGTGACTCAGACTGTAAAGAGCGGATAGTGTTTTTTTTAGAGTTGGGACATCTTTTAATCATTGTTATGTGTTTAACTCTGTGTCCTTGTCAAACTGTGCTGTCACAATGAGGCTGTTCACATAATGAGTCGTTCAAACCCACTGCGTAACTTGACTGTTTGGTGAGTAGGTGTTCAGAGAGTCTCTGAGTACGACTGCAAAATAACCCACCATTAAGCCAAGTGTTTTGTGTTGGGCGTCTGGAACAGATTAATTAGATTTGCATTCTTTCCTACGGGAACAATTGTACAATCAACCCACCCTTTACAACAAAAACTGCGGTACCGCCATTTATCCACCTAAATTTGACTATTTCTTCACATTAAAACACAATTTTGAAACAGCGTTGTTGTTGCTTCCCCCAGAGGTGCATTTTCCTACATAAAACGTGTGACCCGGAAGGTTGACAAAATGGAGTACGCTGCCAAGTTTATTTCCACACGGGCCAAGAAGAAAACCTCAGCTCTACGAGAGATGAGCCTCCTCTCCAAGATGGATCATGAGCGAGTTATCTTCTTTTATGATGCCTTTGAAAAGAAGAACGCAGTCATCATCATCACTGAAATGTATCCTGATTATGCTGGCTTGAGAAGATACTGTGAAAGAAACAGCTGACAGTGGTGTGAAAAGGTGTTTGTCATCTTCCTGATTTCTTGTTTTTTTTTTTTTTTGCATGTCTCTCATCAAAAACCTGAAGGAAAATGTGTGTGACCTCAAGCTGACATGAACTTGGGTTCTGCAGCAGGACAAGGATCTAAAACGCAGCAAAATAAGTTTCATTTCAAAACTGCATTTTGTGTTCAGCTGTCATTGACTAATACTTAAATTTGTTTGATGATCTGAAACATTTAAGCATACGAAATCATAAGCATAAGAAATCAGGAAGGGGGCAACTTCACCCACACCTATGTATATTTAATATTTCACCCCCTCAATGTACACATTGTGGTGTTTAATAGTTTTATCTTAATTGATCTGTAAAGATGCCACGAGGAGATGCTTGAGAGATTTACACGTAAATCTACGCTATTGGAGTCTGATGTAAGTTTGGGTAATGTATTATGACTGCACAGCGAGTTCTTGCAAGAATGGTTTTAATATAATCTCATGCCTTTTGAACCCTAGGTACATTTTTGTATTAGACAATTGCTTGAGGGTGTGGACTACCTTCATCATGTCAACATCATGCACCTTGATATTAAGGTTGGTTTTAATCAGATTCTTTTAAATATTCTTTTGGAATGCTGATAAGAATGTGTAGACATTAACTCCATTCATATGGCCAATTATGTAATGAATCATTTCAAGGCACAAAAAAAGATTTCAGTGCATATTTTTGTATTCTCAGCCAGATAACATCCTTATGGCAGACGCACACAGCGATCAAATCCGAATCTGTGACTTTGGCAATGCATTGGAGATCACTCCAGATGAGGCTCAGTACTGCAACTATGGCACACCAGAATTTGTTGCTCCGGAAATTGTCAATCAGACTCCTGTGTCAAAAGCAACTGACATATGGTATACAGCTTCACAAGATATGCAAAATATTTCTTAAAACGAAAACACGTAACTCTCACTTGCTTGTCTGTCTTGTCCTTTTAGGCCAATTGGAGTTATTGCATACCTGTGGTGAGCAAAAGCATGTTCTTTACATTTTCAAACTTTCTGTCCTGTAAAAAAATTCTAAATGGTATCTTTGTCACCAGTCTGACAGGAGTTTCTCCATTTGCTGGTGAAAATGACCGCAGTTCTGTGATGAACATCAGAAACTATAATGTGGCTTTTGAGGAGAACATGTTTGCTAATCTTTCAAGAGAGGCCAAAGGTTTCATCATTAAACTGCTGGTTGCAGACAGACTGTGAGTAAACAAGCCATTAGGATAGGGGTGGGCAAACTATGGCTCAGGTGCCACAACCGAGTCACCAGGTGCTTCCAAAGTATTTAATATGAACTTAAATATACAAACTGGTGACATGACTTGCAAGTAGTCGAGAGTCAATACGAGGCAACTTTTTGATGGTTTAAGTACCGATGGTGCCAAACACACACTAGTCAACAAAATCAATTCCCACTTATTTTTTCTCTTCTTATTTATTTATTTTCTCTTAATTTTCTTTTTAGGAGACCAGACAGTCAAGAATGTCTCCGACATCCCTGGTTCAAGGTACAGCATGCACTTACACAAATTAAACCAAACAAAATGAATACATGGGATTACAATGTACATACATATGTAACAAAAAAAATGGCATGCAGCTTTGAGTACCTCTGAAATGGTATGGGGTCTCATTTATGAAAGTGTGCAAAACATTCCTACAGATTTTTTTTCAGCTTTCTTTGGTTTAATTTTATTTCCCCTAATGTGCTGTGGCCCCCCAAAAAACGGACCCACGCCGCACTTTGGGCATCTCTGGTTCGATAAAGCTTTGACCAAGCACTCTGCCTACTATATAGCTTGTTGGCTTCCTTCGCTGCTAGCAAACAATAGTTATGAAGGTAATGAAGTGGGAGTATTATTGCAACCAAACTAGCGTATTTTCCGCAATATAAGGGACACTTAAAAGCATTTAATTTTTTCAAAAATCAATGATGCGCCTTATAATCCGGTGCGCCTTGTGTGTGTGCCATCTGTAAAAATGTTGTAGTGCTACTTTGGTAAGTGCTCCTCTTGATTGATTGTCAGCCCATTTCCCACTGACACAAAATTGCACCCATATACGACAATGATGAGAGGGAACCCGACATGTTTGATGGCGAAATTGCCCAGCTGTTCAATTCAGATACAGAAGCTGAGGACTTTGATGGATTTGTGGGAGAAGATTATTTAGAAACAGGGTGAGTGCATTGTTAAATAGTAGAATAAAGTTCAACTATAGTCACTGTTTTGCTTCCATTACCTTTTTTTGAATAGACCGCATATTTTGGCATGCGCCTTATAATACGGTACGCCTTATGTATGTGTTAACTACCGAATTAGACCCCATAACTGAGTCTGCGCCGTATTATCTGGTGTGCCTTGTGGGGCAGAAAATATCGTGATTCATTACAACAGTCACTTATATTGCAATTTTTTATTTGCGCTCTCTTCAACTAAGGAGTCATTTGAACAAGTACACAGTGGAAATAATTCTACAAGCCGACCAATCACAGTCAATCACAGACCATTCACAGAGGTTAGATTTTTTTTGGAGGTGTGCATCACACTACCCAAGAGGATTTGCAGGACGAGGAGCGAGCTGGTGTATTGTACACTAGTGTCTCAACACAGTTGCATAATCCATAATGTAACAAAAAATATACCTAGAGTATACAAGCATATTCAAAATGTGTGCAGAGTACAAAACTGCATACATATTGTCCCTCATGAGTGTATAAATATGAGTGTGAATTATTGTTTGTCTATATGTGCCCTGCAATTGGCTGGCGACCAGTTTAGGGTGTACCCCGCCTCTCACCTGAAGACAGCTAGATTAGGCTGGATAAGCAGCATAGAAAAAGGATGGATGGATGGAATGTATGCACAACCTTTATAAATGAAACCCCAGAGCAAGATCTTTTTGTTAATCTATTATTGGTGTTTCCAATTACTTTTTAAAAATACAGACTCTTAGTAAGGGATCAGCTATAAATACAGAAGCAATGAAGAAGTTTGTATCCCGCAGAAAATGGCAGGTAATGGTGAATTACTTCAGTTTAGACACAATAGTCCAGCATGTATACAAACTATCATACCAAATTAAAGTTATTGTTTTTTTTCCAGCGTTCAATAATCAGCTACAAATCTAAAATGGTCATGAGGTCCATTCCTGACCTACTGAATGATTCCTCAAGTCTCATCTCCATTGCCGTTCCCAGGCACCTTAAAGAAGCCTCACCTTTACCTTCATCGTCCTCAGATTCGGATGAAGATATTGATGAACTTCCCTTTATCCCAATGCCACTTAACATGGAATTTTCTGGATCAAGGATGTCACTGAATGACATCCAGACCAATGTTAATGACTCAGGGAAGCAGAATGGAACCAATGCACGGTCAGTGTCTACCACTGAAGAGACAATGGAACATTACAAAATAGAAACAGACAAGGAAAGGCCCGAGTTGACAGGTAAAAGGTGCCAGCAAGAGGGAACATTAAATGATAATAAAACAGACTCCTCTTATGAAGAATCACCTGCTGAACTGCCTACAGCAGCTCTTAAAAGAAAGCCTCTAAAAAGAGGTTCAAGTATGGAGTCGGACAAACCTGAGGGTGGACGAAGAAAAGGAGAGCTAAGGCGAGGAAGTTCAGCTGACAGTGCTTTGCTACTGAGGATTACACCAGAGGAAGGAGGTACTGAAGGAAACCAAGAGGGGGGAAGAAAAGTTCTCAAGAAAGCTGTCTCCATGGAACTACCAAAGCGAAGCACCAGTCCAGGAACTGCAAAGATGAGTCAAGAAGATTATGCCCTTAAACTGGAGCTTATGAGGCAACGGTTGCTTCGTGGTGGTTCTGTGGACAAGAAGATGAGCGGACTCCGAGGTCCTCTTTTAGAAACATTAGGAATGGGTGATGAAAAACTTGGAGTTACCTCAGATCGCTATTCCCGCTCCACCCGACTAAGCCCTGCTTCACTGACTAGAGCAGCATCCAGTGATTTGCAAAGAGATGAAATTTCAAAGCCTAAGGTTCTGAGCAAAAGTTCTTCCTTCAGTCAAGGTGATTCAGAACCAATACCTTTACACAGAAGGTCCGGGGCTCCGCTTGAGATTCCTGTGGCACTGGTTGAAGAGCGGAAACTCAAACAAGCGATATCAATGTCAGCTCTCACTGAGCAATCAAAGTTTGACTCCCGTCCAGTTACCCCACGAGAGCCTTCACCAAAACCGCCAACGCCAGAATATGTTGTGCAGGACAGTTCTATTCAAACGGGAAGCAAGGACTCATTAATGGAGAAAGAGACAAAGCCTGATGAAACTACAAGTGAAAAGATGGATGGGGTGACTGCAGATATAGGTAATTTTGATGAGAGGTCAAGCACAAGTGGCTTCTCTGAGAAGGACATGAGCATATCTGAGGATTTAATGAATGAATCAGAGTTTGTCTGCAACATAGATCTTTCACAAAACACTGAACTCAAGGAGAAAATGGAAGAAATAGAGGCAAAAGAACAAGAACAAAAAGAACAGATCGTGAAAGAATGTGAAGAAGGAATTTGCAGTTCAGCTTGGCCAAGTGTTCATGAAAAAAAGATACATGAGAATGAAATAATTTCCTTGAATTCATCTACCACAAGACCAACACAAGAATCCTCTACCACCACAACTAATGTTTCACCTTATTCAACAGCGTCATCTACTGTGCCTGTTGTTCTTCCAGATGGACGGACTTCTGCATATGCTAGTATTATGCAGACAATCATGGTCCCTTCTCTCCAGCCACTCAGTGACATGCCACTCAGTCCATCCACACCTGTTGTTGTTCCTGAAACCATGTTGTCTCCCTTATCTCCTACTGTACCTGGTCCACCCAAACCACACATTCTGTCAACAAATGAGCATCCAGCTGTATACTCCCGAGTGGCTTCACCGGAAACAATAACAAAAGATCCTAGCCCACCAAAGACTGCAACAAGTCAGCCATCTGCAGGAATGGACCTCGAGGACATTACCTCTGAGGAGGTATTTGAGTCCCGCTTCAAAAAACGTGAGTCTTCCCTGACAAGAAGTTTAAAATTTTTGTCTCGATCAAAGAATGATGACAAATCCCAAGTTATACCAACAGACTCGAGAGAGTCAGGCGAGGTTGTATACAGACCCAGTCCAATGGGTGCACCACTGGAATTGGCACCAAGGAAACTTGAGGAGAAGTCCAAATCAGTTCAGGACCTTCGTGAAGCTCAAAAGGACCAAGGTTTTATGAGAAGGCTTTCTCTGCGGCTGAAGAGAACACCCTCAACCGAGCGCAAAGAGGAAGTGACCAAAGAAGAAGATACAGTGCCCTCAAGACGTAGGCTATCTTGGACTCTTGGACGAAAGCAAGACATACAAGACAAGAAGGAAGTGGAGATGGTGCGCATGGATGGTGGAAGTAATTCCTCTCTTCAAAAAGAGGAAAATGAACCGAAAAAGCCGAATGAATCTCCAGTCTTATCAATGCGCAGGAAGATTGAGTCAACAGTGGCTGGCATCTCAACCAGAATTCGCAGCTTCTCTGAGGAACGGAAAGCATCAGAAGAGAAGGAGCCAAAGAAGACACCAATTCTGTCCATGCTTCGTCGGGCAACATCAGAGAGCCGTGGAATGAAAGCCACTAATGTTCCTCGGAACCAGCTAGCATCTCAGGCCAGTAATGGGGCCTCATCTGAGTCATTGGATTCAATGTCCAGTTTAAAGTCAGACACATCAAAGGGTATGTGGCAATCACTTCTTTCTTATAAAGTTCAGGATTTTGTTACAGTGTGTTGTGGTAAGATGACCATTTTTCTTGGATAGGCATTGAAGGGGAGGGAAGATCGCGCTGGGATCGATGGGGTCTAACCAGGGGTAGACGATCCAAGACTGTTTCACAACCTGACATTCCAACAGCTATCTCTCGAGAAGCAAGTTCTCTAGCATCACGTCAGTACTCTAGATTGGCTTCTGGTATGTCTACATTAGTATCATATCTACTTTCAGTCACATGCTTTTATCCATTGGTTCTATCAACAAATAATATGAAGATTAATCAGCATATAACATTCTTGTCATACAGATTTCCCTCCAGTTTTCCACATTAAGCTAAGAGATCACGTCCTGCTAGAGGGGGATCCAGTTACACTCAGTTGTTTGCCTGCAGGCAGCCCACACCCACAAATCAACTGGATGAAAGGTATGACCCAATTATGGATAAAGTTATGATGTAACTTCCCTTTCATCATACGCCAGATAGTATGGAGACAAATCAGTGATGACATTCATCCTATTGCTAAGATCACCTTCGACCATCATTACTGTATTTATTCTATGTAATACAAACATAACTCATCTATACAGTATACATTTTGTATCTATGACTTTTTCTTCAGATAAGAAACCTGTGGTGATAGATGCAAGGATGAACATGATAGCCTGCCCCGATGGCCGACAGCTTCTGATGATCATGCAGACCACCAAAAAGGATGCAGGGGTCTACGAATGTGTTGCAACAAACCCCATAGCTTCTGTTTCCAGCTCATGCACAATCTCTCTTGCACGTAAGACATGGCACCTTATTCAGCTTTTATGTCACTTTCACATTCACATTTTCACAATTTGAAAGGTCTGCCAAATCGACCTGGAACACCTGAGATTCCTCAAAAGTACAACAACACAGCCTTGGTGCTGTGGAGACCCTCTGACACCATGGCACCTTGCACATATTCTCTGGAGAGAAAAGCAGAGGGTTAGTATTGAAAATGATTTGATTTGTTGCTTAAACCACTACTACTAGCTTATTCAGCTCATTCAATTTTGATGTTGTGCAAAATGTATTTGATTTGAAGAATTCAATAAAGACAAGGAGAGCCAAAGACAGTCCAGGAAACCTTCACTAAAACAACATCAACAGCATTTTGGTTAGACTCAGACCTTCTGGAACGAATTAATGATGCTAACCAAGGTTCCACTGTACTGAAATAAATTAGCTTTCAAAAATATCAAAAATGTCTTTCAAATTAAAAATAATAATGTTTCATTTATTGATATGTTCTCTTTTAGAATCATTTGCATCGATGGTTGATGTGCGTGCTATAGGTATTGAAATAATAAATGAAAATAATAAATTACCAAACCTGAATGGGAATGTGGGTTACATAAATACTGTAGATTAGAGACACCTGATACTGACAGTTCCTAGATGCAATCATCTTATACAGGATTATTTTTTATATGATGTCATACAGTGCCAGTTATTCTTACCTGTGAATTTTAATAAAATCAGGAGCGATTGCACAGAGGCAATAATGAAAATGAGTCATTTTGCAAGTCGTCCTTCCTTATGATGCACCATTTGAAAATGTCAAATGACATTTATATGAATATTTTCCAATTAGCCCATGGAATTTGTTTTACATTACAGTGTATTAATCTTCATATTTTCACTCTTTTGTCCTGCAGGAGAGTCAAACTTCTTGATTGTGGCTACAGGAGTGGCAGACTGTTATTACAATGTGGTTGACTTACCAGCAGGGGGCATCTTCAGATTTAGGGTGGCTTGTGTCAATAAAGCTGGTCAAGGCCCATATAGCAACCTCTCTGAAGTAGTACGCCTGGATGTCTCAGGTATATCAAAATAAATACGGTAAATTTAACTATGTATTGAATTGCGTTACATGATGGGGAAATCAGAATTTACTATTTAAAAAATATAGAATTTTACAGTGTAGTTGAGTGTAGTTGTAACATTGTCATATTAGTTACATTATTTTCTGTTTCAGTTAATAAATATATATTATATGTAATATATATTAATATATAATATATATTTATAATATATATTGTGTGTATTCTTCAGTATTCCTTTACTTGACACAAGGTTTGATGACTTATCTTAAAAGATGCTCTCTTTTCTACTTGTCTTTCATCAGAACCAGCTGAGTCCAGTGCAACAGTGGTTGTAAAGACCACAGCTGCCTCAGCTCCTCAACCCCCCGTGGTGATGATGTCATCCATGAAAATTCCACCAATGAAACCAGGTCCAAATAAAGCCATGACACAGACATTTGCCCAACCCGTCCCTTCCTCCACTGCAGGTCCTTCACCACCTGAAAAACCTGCTTCTTCCAAAACCACGCACCCAACTACACAGGTTGAGTTGAACGCACCAGCTCCAACACCCTCTATTATTGCAGCCCCTTCGGAACAAGCTCCTGCTCAGACCAACACTGTTGTTCAAACAACAGCAGGGAAAACAAAGTCTACCCTTAGCATCAGTGTGGGCAAACCCCAAACCAAGGCGACCCCCCCTCCACCTGTTGTTCCACCGAAACCTCAGACTCCTGCTAAGGCATCTGTGACGATTAGCAATAAAGCTCCCTCACCCACACCTCCAATCATAGGGAAGCCCATTTCCTCTGTACCAATGTATACACCAGCTGCAAGTGCTCATGCCACACCATCTTCTCAATCCACTCCAACAATCACCACCCCCTCCGCCATCTCTCCACCTGTAGTAGTGGTTCAGAGCTTAACACCTGTGCTGCAAGGAGGGGACAGTCGTGGTACCCCATCTGGACGAGTCACCCCAGCAGGACGGGCCACACCCTCTGGACGCAGGACGCCACTTGGCAAGGCTGGAGAGGGATATCTGCGTCAGGGAGTTCCACAGAAACCCTACACATTCATGGATGAGAAAGCACGGTACAAAGAAGTTTTGACTTTGAAAGGGTTTGTGTAACACAGTGGCAATGCGGTTTGAACACCAGCCTCACAACCAGGAGGATCTGGGTTAAAATCTCGGCTTCGTGGAGGCCTTATGTTCTTCCTGTGCTATTAGGTTATTTGGACACTACCCATTCATGTGAATGTGAGTATGAATGGTTGTTTGTCTACGTGTTCTCAGGGCACTGATGGCTCTGTTCTGTGGAGTCCAGAGAATACAATGACGTGGTTGAATGACAATATTCAAAGTAATACTTCACCCATGTGTCCTGTGATTCATTGGCACCCAGTACAGGGTGAGCTCGCTCAACGGCTCCACACGATAAGTGTTAGACAAATGGTACAATGAATGGTTGTTGCTTTGGCACAATTGAGCTAAGGAAATAGAAGGAGGGAACCAGTAGAAAACTGTTGCAAATTAAAGAGCCCGAGCAATGACTGACCATAAAGGTAATACGACAAAAATTCTACCCTGTAACATGCAGTACAATATCTGTTAAAAATCATTCTTGCTTTGTGATAGATTAGGGGGCAGTTTTCCTTTGACCATTTGGAACTGCAGTCTTAATACCATATCATGCTGGCTAGAGTAATGGTTCCCAGGGTTCCTATATAGTAACATTGGTATTTTATTTCTTTTTAAATTATAATTATGCATCAAATGTGAATGTGCTGGTTTAATCATCATGTGCTTAATGTTTAATCGTGCTGTTTCATCACACAGGGGCCGCTTTGGTGTGATCCGGGAGTGTCGTGAAAACGCCACAGGAAACCTTTTCATGGCCAAGATTGTACCTTATGAAGCTGAAAACAAGCAGGTGGTGCTGCAAGAATATGACATCCTCAAGTCACTTCATCATGACAAGATCATGGCACTGCACGAGGCTTACGTCACACCACGCTACCTGGTGCTTATCTCTGAATACTGCAGTGGGAAGGAGATTCTGCAGAGCCTCGTAGACAGGTGACAACTTTGCCTGACTGCAGTTGACAACCATCTTTCACTAATTAGGAGTTTCTGTTAACAAAATGTTCTTTCTCAGGTTCCGTTATTCAGAGGATGATGTGGTCAGCTATATTGTGCAGGTCCTCCAGGGTTTGGACTACCTTCATACAAGAAGAATTCTCCACCTGGACATCAAGCCTGAGAATATTATTGTCACGCATATGAATGTCATCAAGATTATTGACTTTGGCAGCGCTCAGAACTTTAATCCACTTTTCCTCAAGCAGTTCAGCCCACCGGTTGGAACACTGGAGTACATGTGTAAGTCAGTCACAGTGTGAGTTTTCTCGCTGGTGAGGCACTGACTCATTTGGACCTTCTTTTTATCTTAACACAGCTTAACAACAATAATTAATTGTTAAATGACACATCCTACAGTGTCAACAATCCCTGTATGAAAGTATCTTACACAAAACTTGGTTGTGACTTTTGGGGGTAAATAATAAATCCACACATTTCCTTTGCAGCTCCCGAGATGTTGAAAGGGGATGTGGTGGGACCTCCAGCTGACATCTGGAGCGTGGGTGTGATAACATTCATGATGTAAGTATTGCATTCACAGCTTCCACAAAGCACAATGTACGCTTTGATTTTGTTAGCAGGAGGGTAGAACATTTCTTTGCCATGATCAGCCATAAATTTGGTGAGAAAGAGACCACTGTTGGAAATGGAAGAAATCCAAAATAACGTCTATCTTGCTCTGCGTAGGGTATAAGAAAAGGGGCTGATGAACAGGACCATGTACCATGGAATCTTGGATGAGAACCTTGTATTCTTAAACTGAAACTTCCACTTGATTTGGACATGACCAGTAAAGAGGAGTGCACCAAAATCCCTACTGACATGTGGGCAATCTTGGTTGGTGCCCAATTAGAAACATCTAACCTCTGTACTTGCCCACAAGCTCTTCTCCACCAAGTCATGCTTATGGACTGAATAATTATTCCACTCAATCAAATACAAATTAAATTACAACATTGGGGTTTTTTTTATTCTGTAAAATAAACCTAAAAAAGTATGGGATTTGGGTTATAATCTGAGAAAGTGAGATGAACATGTAACTAACTAGGTGTCACATTACAACTTTATCACTTCCAATCTGATTCCGATATTGCCGCCTTGAATATCGGCTGATACTGTTATCGATCTGATGTCAGCACAGATCAGACATACCTTTTTTTAGCGATGAATGTTAGAAAAAGTTTGATCAAGTGATATTACAATAATGTCGGTAACATTAAGCAATAAAAAACATGACCCACTTACCCCTCGATACAGCTGTTTATAGTTTTATCGAAAATAGGCATAATGTTGTGAGGTGCGAGGTCTTCATTAGCGTTTAAACATCGAAAGTGTTTCCAATATTATTATATATTATGCAAACATTATTTGTGTTTGGTGGTGTCCCCTTCATTTTGCAGGCTGAGTGGAAGGTCACCTTTCTTGGAAAATGATCCCCAGCAGACTGAGATGAAGATACAAGCTGCAAAGTTTGACCTCTCAAAACTCTACCAAAATGTGTCCCAAAGTGCCTCACTGTTTCTCAAAAAGATCCTCTGTAGCTACCCTTGGTAAGTTAAATGAGAAGCATTTTTAAGTGATTAGTTCTGGTTCTACTTGACGAAATTCTGCTTCCTCAACAGGTCCCGTCCCTCTATTAAGGACTGCTTTAATAATTCTTGGCTTCAAGATGCCTACCTGATGCGTCTTCGCAGGCAGACCCTGACTTTTACAACAATGCGTCTCAAGGAATTCTTGGCCGACCAGCAGCACAGGCGAGAGGAAATGGCAACTAAACACAAAGTTTTGCTTCGATCCTACCAGAGCTCTCCACAAACCCCCACCAGTCCCGTCACACCGATTGTGCCATCTTTCCCTGTTCCCCATTAAAATAGGAGTTGACAAAATGTGAGCATCAAAAATGTTAAACTCTAAGCTGCTAGGTGAAGTAAAGCCTTCAGGTCAAAGTTGTTGAACTTGGTTGACAAAAGGACAAAAAACACCAAGCTACAAATTGCCTGAATGCATTTTTTTAAAGGTAAACTAACTTTGTATCCTGCTGGATGTTACCTCAATGTTTGTAACTTTGGATGCATTTTGGATAAATATTATTACAACTGGCAACATGTTCACACGCACACTCACAAACAACACACGTAAGGTCAACACTGACTTCTTAAACATTGCTTTATTTAAAAATTGAAAAAACATTTCAAGTGAGAAAGCTCCTTCCCTTTTCAAGCAACCTTGTGTGTATGCTAACAGTTTTTACACCAAAAAAAGTCTTTTGGAGACATTTTGAGTTTTCAAATAGTATTCTAAGGTCATCAAATACTTTTGTGGTTGTGCTACAAGGCCTCGAAGAGAGGACTCTCAACAAGAAGGCCAGTAATTGGATTTTCAATCTCGGGAGATTGATTGATTTCTACATGGTGTAATTTGTTCAAAATAATATTCCACTCAACAGCAGAAGTAGAAAAACACCTTGGTGACCTCCATCTCATATCTTTATTTTTTCTCATGGTGACATGTAGTGATTTAGTGAATCCATCAGTTTATTCTTGGCCTCTTTGCATGACGTTCAAGATATGCTTTCTTATTCTAATTAAATAAATAAGTACAGGAAGACACGTGACACACATGGTATATTGGAGTACATGGTTGCCTTTCGTTGTCCACACATAAATGCCAATTTAATTTCCCTGGGGGCACAGGCCTAGGAATGAATACAATTCTATAGGATCTCATTTGTAATGCAGTGGTTTTCAACTGGTTTGGCCATGGAGCCCAACAACAGCTCTTTTTGGCAAGCGAGGACACATATTTTTCAACTAAATTCAATACTGTGCTCTATGCCAGCATAGAGAACATTTTAGGAACAATCCAATAACTCGAAATTTTGTGAAAAAAGGTTTCTGTAGAGGTTTTTTTCTCTTGCTCCTAATCTAGTTCTCTACTTGCTAGCTCAGCTGACAGATAACAGGTTCGCAACAATGATTTCAGTTGAGTTCCATTTCAGAGCTTTTACTTTGAAGGATTGTCAAACTACGGAGATACGGAAATAAAGCATGTTAATTATAACTTACAAATGATACCAAGTACTTGTGTGTGACACAACATATGTCTTTTAAACATGCGCTAGCGCGATGCTTCTTTACATTCAAAATGCCCATGTTAGCGTTAGCAATTTCACATCATCGGGATTTTGAACACCTACAAATACTAAATAGCTACATTCCACTTACACATCTTATACAGTGTTCCCGCGTTACCTCGCAGTTCACTTTTTTTTTTTTTACAGCATATGAACGTGGATTGTGTTCTGCGTCCTGATTGGCTAAGTGAGAACCCACACATTGTGTTCTGATTGGTTAAGGGACTGTAGACATGTCAATCAAAACATCGAAACATTCTGCCTCTGTCAAAGGCACCTGCGGTGGCACCCAAAAAGTAAAGGAGGACAGTAAAGTTGCAGCTGGAGATGCCATTACGGTAGCAGGAAGGAAACCAACCATATACTTTAACAAGGACACAAAAACTCTACAATACAGTGGGCCGGCGCCAGAAGAGGCATGGTCAGAGGAGTGAAATACACGAGTGACTTAATAATTTCTTATGTCCAACCATGTTGGTTCATCATTACAATTTGAACTTTTTTGAGTGTTTAAACAGACAGAAATGTGAGAAAATGTTATTGCCTGTCTGAGAAAAGTGTATGGTATGGTATGCAAACGCTCCGGGTTAGAATCTTCACTAGTAGGCATCATTGGTATTTGACAGGAAGGGCATCCGGAATATAAAGTGCTCAAACCAAAATCGTTATGTTGTCAGAAGATCCAATGTGGTGACTACATAATCAGGAAAAAGCTGAAAAAAAAACCCAAAACATATCGTGATAAATCCTAATAATATTGTGATATATGCTGAGGTCCATATCACCCAACCCTTGTAAAAAAATAAAGTTGTCTACTGCGCGGATTTACTGTAACTTATTTTGAGAATCTCTCCTCTGCGATAAACGAGAGAACACTGTAACAAGAATAACATATTCACAGTCAAACACTTTTCGGTGAATTAATAGATGACACCCCACTGCAGAAAAAAATACCCTTCAGAATAAAAGCGCAATATTAAGACCTGTGCGCCACCAGTTGAGAATCACTGCTTGATGTGTTTTTAAATAATTTGATGTTTTGGTTGGAGCCTGCTTTGACAATAACTGCAAATAATCTGTTGTCTCATTTAATGCCTTCGTTTGTATGGTGTATTTCTAATCATCCTTGTCTAATCATCCTTGCCAAATCGAGTGAAATTAAAAAAAAACCAACAGTGATTACTCTAACTGCATTATTCTGTGATGTTAATTTGTTTACTGAGATTGTTGGTGATAATTTTATTGGTTCTAAATATTGTGATGCTTTTGTAAGGTTAATACTGCTTTTTTGTAATTTGCCCTTTTGGGTCACAGCAGGTTTATATTAAGAGCATGACAATGCAATGTTTAAGTTCTACTTTATACGACTGTGCAACATGTTGATTCAGTTTCATTCAAGTCACTAACACGTATATAATGTATACTCAGTTAGGTTTCCTGACATATAATTACAATTTTGTATACTATCATTGATGTAGTTTATGAAAGGTGTGTTGCAGTGATGATCATGATGAATGTTGCGTACTCACACTCAACCATTCATACCATGGTCGATTCTCCGAGCCCCCGCTGGCCTGTGTGTTTCTGTTTTGGCCCGCTTTACTGTGATTACTGTAATTTCCGAGACTTTGTGGATTATTTCCAGTTTGACTCAGATTACTTCTTGTGTAAAGTGGCGGCTGTCACTTATGTCAGGGGTGTCTAAAGTGCGGCCTGCTGCAGATTCTACAAATACACATGAAAATGAATATAAACAATGCAACAATCAACAATGGAAAAACAGCAGTGATTTAATGACAATAAAGAAAAAAAAAGACAAAAAATTTTAAAACAATAAAAAAAATGTTAAAGTTGTAATCTTAAGAGAAAATAAGTGAGAATTTCAAGTGCATAAAATTGTAATAGGCAGAAAAAAAGTTGGTTAAAGGTTAATTATTCATTCAAATAATCATAATTAAATTTATATTATGGGAAACAAACTATGCAAAAGAAAATGACATTGCAAAATAGTCATAATATTACTAGAATAAAGCCAAAATATCATGGGAATAAAGTGTGAATATTATAAGAAGCATTGGGAAAAAAGAAAAGCAGGAAAGAACAAAAACAAAAGTTGAATAATAAACTTTGGCACCTGTATTACAAAGCTGAGATACAAACTCACCAGTGAGATAGTGTGCCATAGCCGGATTATTTTTTAGACTTTATATTTTTTGTATGTTACGTCGATTCTGAAATGTGCCGTTTTTTATTAACAATTTGTAAAGAACGATCGCATGACTGTAATCCCTCGCTAATTTGCATTTCTTCAGAATATATTGATAAATTATTCTCTTTTGTAGTTGAATACGGCTTATTATTAGTAAAAAAAAATCAATAGTTCTTTGCCCCTGTTTATCGTTTTCATCCATAGACAAGACTAAATCAAAATACAAATATAAGGCATTCAGAAGACATATTTAAAGATTTGATGATCTGTGGTGTTCTACATTGGTCACTAGGTGTCAGTAATGTTACATTGATGAGACAACAGTCACTGCAGGAGGTATTGTACAGAACAGGAAGTAGATTCGAACAAGAAGAAACCCCCCTTTCTACTATGTGAGTCTATATTGTCTTATTTTCACGTATTTGTGTGTAATGCACATGTAAAGGTGACTATAGGGGTATTATTTCATGTCCAAACAGGTTATTTATGGTCTGACTACAAAAATCAATAAGGAATCCTATTTCACAGAAATTCACTTATCACAGTGGGAAGCTATTCACTGCAATAAAAGCGGGATTACTGTACAGTCATCCTGGTATGATTGGCCGATGTGAGTACGGTCTTAGAAAAACATTTTCTTAATGAACTGTTTGCTATTATGAATACATGAATGTGACGTCTCTGTCTGGTTCACGCTTGTTAATTTATTGAGTGACTGTTGCGGCTTCTGCTTTTCATTTTGTGATTGCTTTGGCATGGAAAAGGGCATGACAGCAGGCTATGCAATAAAGAAAATATGTCAAATTTCAAATTACAATGTGGAAATATTCTACAGTAGACCGACTAAACAGTAACTGCAGGGTAATGTTGGTAGTGAGCACCTTCCTGAATTTACTTCATATTTCTTCTGCCACAAGCTGAACTGGCGGTCTCGAGAATATCTTACGTAGGGAGGGGCAGCTCTGAGCTTGCCCCTTACATATTTCTAACATCCATTAACCAAACTATTAGCTGCTTTGATGGTTCTCAGGAGTATTTTGCTATGAAGGCTAAATAAGGACAGGAATGTTTCATGTAACATTTGTTGCCAGTCTTCAAACACCAGCGCCGTTTGGAGTATTTCCTGATATCCATAGAAGGGGATGAGATGAGATGATGAGATGTTACTCCTCCTAACTGTCAACATATAAGACTCAGTAGTCTCAAAATTCAGTTTCATGACAATCCAGTGGAGCAAAACAGGAGGAGAGGCGGTAACGGCGGCACTTACATGGTAAGTGATATTTAGATGCCGACAACCGCAATGTAGCTCAGAATTTGAATGTTGTGACTGCCGCAGATGTCCAAAGCAAAGGCTTCACCTCTTCCTGCTGGGTGCAATCTGGACATCAATGATCCTCAGGTTCAGGAAGCTGCCATTCGAATTCAGGCCTCATATCGTGGCCACAGGTAGCAAAATATTCTCCATCTCTCATAATAATTATCATGTTAGCTACATCTTAATTTACAAACAAGTTTTCTGTTTCCCTATCGTCTTTTCAAAGGTCACGAAAGGAGATGCGAGAGAAAGGCCCTCCTAAGATTCTACAGGAGCTCAAAGATGTGGTTCTTGTAGAAGGCAGCGCAGCTAAGCTGGAGTGCAGAGTTAGTGCTTTCCCAGATCCGTTCATCACCTGGTACAAGGATGGAAAGGAATTAAAGGATGGTCCCAAGTACCGTTATGTTTTTGAAGACCCGGATTTTGTGGCACTGGTGGTTCGAGACGGGGTACTTGCCGATCTGGGCAAATACATGGTGAACATCAAGAACCCATTCGGGCAAACATCAGGATCTGCTTGTATTCTGGTGGAAGGTAGGTTTGCTGTCAAATTCCCATTTCAGACTATAATAATTCAACTTTAGCCATATATTAAGCCCTTAAGAGGTTCTTTATTTATTATTTGTTTGTCCTTAATGACAATGCCTCCCAATGAGCCAATAAATTCCACTAAGTAACCCTGACAAGGCACACCTGTGAAGTGAAAACCATCTCAGGTGACTACCTCATGATGTTCATTGGGAGAACACCAAGGGTTTGCTGCATTATCAAAACATAATATATAAAACATTAAAATATAAGACATATTTTTTTGTTATTTCACACTTTTTTGTTACGTACATACATATTCACATGTTCATTAATAGTTTTGATAATCTTTATTGAAAAATAAAGAAAACACATTGAATGAGAAGGTGTGTCCAAACGTTCGTCCTGGACTGCAAACACGCACTTATTCAATAGAAAGGCACCAAAAACGGAAAAAGGTGTGACATTTTGGTACATGCTTGATATGAGAAACTCTAGCACCATCTGGTGGACAATTCTAAAATTTAATTTAAAATTGGACACGGGATTTATGAATATTATTGTCATTATTTGACATTAATACATGCTAATTTTCTAAACAATGCTTGTGTTAGGATAGACGTTATATAACCAACAAAGTAATTGATCATCATTGATCATCTCTCCAAGTCCCCGCTAAGGTTTCTAAAGGCCCAGAAAACCTAAAGACCAAGAGGGGAACAACAGTCGTGCTCAAGGCTGACATAAGTGGGGAGCCACCTCCAGATGTTGCCTGGCTGAAGGATGGAGATGACATCGAAGAAGATGACAGGTATACAACTCATCACTAACTTGTGTGAAGTATAATACTTACTGTGGATCCTGGAAGGTTGGACACAATTCTTTCTGGGATGCTTCTCAAGTAATTAGATGTTTGTATTTAAAATCAGTATATGTGTATTTTATTTTCAGATTTTTACACCGTAAAGCTAGAAGAATGAAGGATGAAAAAAATCAAGCATGATCAGTATGATGACTAATAATTTATTAATGAAAATACTACTATTGTTTTTCAGGATATTCTTTGATGTCGGAGACACCAACACAATTTTGACCATAAAAAATGCTAAATTGGAAGATGCTGGAAAGTACGAAGTATTTGTGGAGAACAATCTTGGGACTGACCAGTCCTTTGCTCGAGTTGACATCCTCTGATGAATCACACCAAGCATGCAAATGCGATAACACTTTGTGGTCTTAAAGTGCGGATAGATTGTATTGATCCATTGATCTCTTTATGTTGACAAATTTACATAAATGCAACCTGATAAGACGCTATGATTCTGTCCTGTCCTTTGGGGGGGACACTTGCAGCAGATTCTCAACCATCTTCTCGTCGGTAGAATAAATATCCAAAAAGACAGCTCTATCATTGAGCAGTTTTTTTATTTTCTCCACAAGTGCTAATGGTAATTTTCTGCACATTTTGGAGAATTTTGCATTGATTCACAATCCTTATGTGAAACATGAACACATATTTATTTCCCTTTTATGTGCATTCTAGCACGAAAAAATGAGTTATATGAGCTAGCCAGCAACAAAAAAAGTGCAGTTCCCCTTTAAGACTTCAGGTGATTGAATATCTTATGAAAAACAAGCTAAAGTGCAACAGTAAACAACAACGGCCCATTTATGCAGTATCTGAAAGACACGTTTTGGCTTGTGTCTCATATTCAGCAGCAGGGTCATCGTCAGAGTCATAGCTGCAATGTCCTGGTGGAATCGTTCTCCGTGCTCATCATTTACTTCTCCACAGTTCAATGGAAAGAGATCTAGATGGGAATGCAAAAAGTGACATATTGCAGCTAAGGGCTTTGTACGACTTCAGGAGGTTTGCCACCAGCTGCTTATAATTATTGCCTTCCGAAAGTCAAGTTCTGCTACTGTAAGCAGTGTTATTTGTATGAATGCCGGCCTTTTTCTCATTCTTGCTGTTATTATGAACTTCCTTCTTGTAAATTTTCTGGGAATATTATGACTTTGTTACCATAATACGTATTTTGACGTTATTCCTTCAATGGTATAACATTTTCCCAACCTAATAAAAAAAAAAAGACCATTTCCATCGGTATGCTGGACCCTATCCCAGCTGACTTTGGCCGAGAGGCATAGTACATCTTAGACTGGGTGCCAGCCAATCACAGGACACATGTAGACAAACAACCATTCACACTCACATTCATACAATTGAGAGCCTCCAATTAATTTAATATGCATATATTTTGAATGTGGGAATCCAGAGTACCTGGACGAAACCCACACATGCACGGGAAGAACAGGCAAATTCCAAACAGCTCAAAAGGAGACTTGAAAATTACAAATTTATTTTGTTTTGTTTGTTTTTTTAAAATTTACGACTTAAAAATATGTTACAATATTTTAACCCTGTGATACTAAAATGCTGCCATAATATTACATGTTTATTCTTGCAAAATGTCACGCCTTTTTCTGTTTTTGGTGCCTTTCTACTAGATAAGTGTGAGTTTGTAGGGGAATGGCTGAAAAATAGCCTTTTCCTGTCAATTTTTTCTCATATTATATTATATATATTATATTATATTTTTCTAATATTTTGACTTTCTTCTGATAAAATTAGAGTTGTTTTTTTTTCCATTTCCGCATAAAAAAAAAATTCCAACTATTTGAATATTCTTCAAATAATATTATGGCTTCAGACTGACGTGCATCCACCGTGTGCGTGCTCACGGAGTCAGTGCTCATGCAGCCAAGCACACAACAAAAGTTCCTCCTACGCTAAAAGTGCAACATCGTGTCTGCATGATCCCAAATCTGAGGCGGGACTCATCCCCAAATTTTGCCCACACTTGCAAGTACAACAGGTTGGGACCGGGACTTTAGCCGCTGTCTGACAGATGATCACATTGCGATCCTCGAACACTCACCACACCCTGCCAAGTACTTGCCCACCAAATGTTGCACCAATCTAAAGCTTTTTAAAGAGACCCCCAGGTGAGATATTTTTGTGGCCTGTTTTGAGAGTGTAAAACTTTATCACACTCTATCTAACAAAGACAGGAAACTCAAAGTCTGGATGCTGCAGTGGGGATGGAGCTGATTGGTGGATGGGATTAGTCTTATAAAGCAAGTATCGGACAATGTTGATACCATGCTTTTTCAGCCAATTACAATACCAATGGATTTTACTCTATGCCTGTAAAATTAATACCGATTTTCCAATTTTTTATGTTAACATTCTAGAATTTTTTGAATGTGCTGCAGGCCAATGAAACAAACAGCCGCGGAATGCAGCTGGCCGCCAAGCTCCCATTTTGGTAGCCCTGAGGCCACACAGTAGGTTACATCAACAGTAATTGCAAAAAATGACACTTGAGCTTTCACATTCTGCAATCATTTGCATAACCTCAGTAAAATGTCAAAGGGGTTATGGATACTGACATTTCATAATTAATTGCTGCGGGGTACCTCAAATTGCATGGTTTCCATGGCGATATTGACAGTGGCATATCATGCAGTAGCCAGTTCTACTGAGCAATATTTGCAGATTATCTTTTCTTTCCCAGATTTTTGTTAATATAAATAGAAAGCAAATATTGATTAAAAACAACATCATGCAGTTCATTCTCTTGGGATGTATTAATACATAGAACTGAATCTATAACAAGAGTTTTGAGGGAGGACCGAGGATCTAACAAGCATTCTTCAGGTTGGCAGATGATCTGGTCATGCCAAAGCCTGCCAGAAGGTAGCAGTATCAACCTCGGTGTCGTTCCAGCTCTGAATCTAAAACGATTTAGTGCAGAACATGGCTACCCTCCAGCAGTGAGTGACCAGAGGAAAGGAACGTCTTTAATTTCACATGTTGCTGCAGCCATTTGCATTAAGGTTCTTTCAACACTGTGAGCATGAGGCAAAAACATGTATGTCATATTTTTTATAGCTCTGTTGTTAAAATGCACAAAGCATTTATGTCACTGTGCTTATTCGCTGTTTATGCCCAATCTTGTAATTGCAAACACTGGAGTGGTGTTGCACTTCAGTTAGACTGCAAGGTGGACCGATGGGGAGAGCGTCTGCCCTGACCCAACTTCAGTTTGGCCAGTATGACCTGACCATTCCATGTGCTCAGAAGGAGTGTGAAGCAGGTTGTCAGATTCTAACAGAATATCAAGTGTCCAACCGGCGCGAAGTCAGTAGCGGGGGGGCCTCATTCTTGCTATGTTTGGATATTAATAGGAACAGTGCATCACAAGAGGCATGTCGTGACAGAAAGGCTCCCAGATCAGCACGCTTTCAACTAAGTAGGCTAAAACATGGTGATGTGGCGCGAGGTCGTTGTTGCCCACTGGAAATGCTGTAACCTCATTATCAGTGTTGCAACCTCTTGGATTTAACCGAGATCCACCTCACATGTGCATCAGTGACTGGGTGAACAATTATGCCAGAGGGGTAATTTACAGCCTGACACTGCATTTGCAACCCCTTTGACTGAAATGCGGAGGCGATTTGTCTTTGTTCATGCAACTCTGACATTACATAGGACACCTTCATCGGCAGCTGTGGCCTCGGGAAGGACAGTTACGGTACATCTAGTATGATCACTAGACACTAGACTAGACATCCACTTTTCCCTTCTCCATCAAATATTTATGGAAAAAAACAGGGGACACTGGATGGAAAGATTACTGGGGCCAAACATAACATACCATAAAAGTTCAATGAAACATGATAGGCATCAGAAAAAATGATGTATCGGACAGAGGTGTCAGTCAGTGCAAGTCAGCAAGTTGTCACGGTTGCATTTGTTTTCATCAGAGAATAAAAGTTTCTTCTGCCTTTCAATGTCCCATGCTTTGTGGCATTAAAAGGACGAGGCATTTGAAGATTTTTTTTGTTCTTAAAAGCCTTCTCTCACAGATGCCGTTTGATGGTTATCTGATAACACTTATCACAAGGTAAAAACCTTCATTTGGGTCGGGGATAATGCCGTGTCTTTGCAGACAACCAGCTGGATCCTTTGGTTCAGGGTCAGTGAAGTTTTTTGGGGGTCTACCACTTACTGATTGGTTCTATAACCCTCAGGCTCTTTGAAGGAGTTTCAAATGACTGTCTTTCTGCGTCCAACCACTGCAGCAATGGCATGTTCCTAGAAGCCTTGCTTATGGGGCTAAATAATCCGATTGCTTGCAAAGAGAGAAAGCTCTTTTGCCTTTGCCACCAAGGGATGATGAATACCCATCCATCATTTTTTATGCCGCTTATCCTCACTAGGGTCGCGGGGTATAATGGAGCCTATCCCTATTTGGGCTCCCTGGACTGGCCGCCAGTCAATTGGCAGGACAGTGTGAATATGTCAACTTAGAACCTCTTTAAAGGACAACTGCACTTTTGGGGAATTTAGCTCATTATTCACAATGCTTATGTGAAATATGAACACATATTTCTTGCCCGTTTCTGTGTGTCCTAACGAGAGAGAAAACGAGTTAATATGATCTACCTAACAAAAAAACCTTTAGAAAAATGCCAACAGTGTTCCATTTCCATAACTACGAAGATCTACAAGATGCTTGTTTGCTGTGAGCATTTTTTACTGGGGCACAAGTCTTGTGCTGGAAGACACAGCCATTCCAATGAGAGTGGACATTGTGATTACTGTTGATGTTTCTATGCTGCTATTGTTGATGGAAGTTGTGTCAGCTACTTTTATGAGCTCTGTGAAATCAATGCACCTAGGAAAGAAGTTCCGGTAATGTTAGATAATCTAACTATTATATGTTATCATCAATGTACTTGTTCATGAATGATCACAGCATGTTTATCAAACGGTAAAACGTTTTAGGGTTTTTTTTCTTTATAGAGGGCTTCATAGTTGAAATTGGTAGGTCTCAATAATGTGCATTGTTAGCTAGCTCATACTATCTTGTTTTCTCTTATTAGAGCACAGAAAAGTAAAATACATATGTTTTCATGTTTCAGATAAGGATTGCGGATAATGGACCAAATTTCCCCCCAAAAGTGCAAATTTCCTTTAAGGTCAAACAGTGCAAAATGTAAATTCTTGCAATTTGTCAACTAGTTTTCACATTTTGATCAGGGGTGTATTATCACTTTGCGATGACTCCACGCTGCGTGTGAGTTTAACTTTATTTGTATGCCAATAATGTGTGTGTGTGTATGTGGGGGGGGGTATAACGATGTAGAGAGGGTCTCATCATTTCCCACTCAGCAGCTCTAACAGGCTATTTTGAACACACTGATGTTTGTAACATTAGAAGAGGTAATGCACTGGGCAGCATGATGTTTTTTTACACTACTGGCTTCACCTGCCCAGTTCCTTCACACGTGTTTGCACACAAACTTTTCAACTTGGGACCACCGAGGTATGTCTCTACCAACATACCCGAGCTATAATGACTCTCCCTCTCGTGACTTTGTCCATTCTCACCCCTGGCTAATATAGTCAACAGGCCAAAGCCACTGGGAATAACAGTAAAAATCAGGTCATATTTGTTTTGAGTTTAAAAAAAACAAACTGGGTCAAATTGAAATAGTATATATTTTTTTTAACAAGATGTTATTACAATATGCATATGCAATATGTGAATCTCTATGTTTAGTTTCTCAAAGCAAATTGGTGACATACAAACCAACAAAAAAATAGATAATAAATATAATTTACATACAGTAAACTTGAGCAATATTATTTGTTTATATTTGTTGCTATTACTCATCAGTGCAACTTGTGCAGTATTAACACTTTCACACAAAGTGAGATGACAGGTTGACTATGCCCCATACTGAGGCAAGAGATTTCCTATCATCTGAAGGACGGGCTAATGCTTCAGCTGACAGCTCTGACTACTCTTCTTGGCTCAGCTAATTTTTCAAAGTTTTCATCCTTGTAAACATCAACCTTCACCAACCCAACACCAGCGTCATGGAGAATCTTCAACTACACTTCTTGGAAAGAAAATGCACATGAGACAATATACTAGATCGTCCCTCATTCTTCATTAATCGTCAATGTCTTTAGTTTGTATTCTTCTTACTAATATTGTAATTATAACGATAATAAAACATATTACATTATTTCATATTGATATTTAGAATTGTCAATCCTACCGAGCTGCTCCCAATGCCTGTATCGGTTGATATCGGTATCAGTAATGAAGTGCTGGACAGTATCGGATATAACTGCTTTTCGCAAGAAAGTCAATATTAACCATTTCTAAAAAATACAGTACACACAGTATTATTGTCATACGGTGCAATGTACAATGAACAGGTAGAGCTGAAACCCCATTTACTGCTTTGTGAAACAGATGCCCATAGTGTATTTTTGTGTTGGCACATGATAATTTTTTTTTAATCATCAGAAGAATGTAGTATGTGTACTCATATGTTCAATGTTGGTATTGATACAAAATATACAACACAACATTGCACTGATAATTTACTACCTGACTATCTCTGGTGGAAATATAGACCTAAACCTTGTTATGCAATGTCTTCTAACCTTTTGCTTCAAAGCGAAAATAGAAATCGTCAAGAAATACACAGGTCGTAGAACAGCAGGGGGCCAAAACTGGCAGAAACTCAAACTTAGTTGGCATGACGTGACACCAGTCACTGTCACTGCTTATGTATGCAGGAGCCATAAAGCAAATGAAAGACAGCATAATACTTTTGGTAAGCACATCTAGCAGTCACTCTCTCTCTCTCTGTGTATATATATATATATGTATATATATATATATATATATATATATATATACACATATAGTACATATATACACGTATATATGTGCGTGTGTGTGTATATATATATATGTATATGTATATGTATATATATATATACATAGTTATATATTTATTAGAGCTGTCAATTGATTAAACTATTTGACATTACATTTTGTTCATGGGTAACTCAGAATTAATCACATTTAATCGCAGATAGAAATACGTTTTTATTTATAATAAATAGGAGAAATGTCTTTGTGGTAAACAATTCCATGTGCAACTACAACAATAATTACATCAAATTTCATGTTATTTCAAAGATATATCAATTTTGGAACTATGGGCCATTATTTAAAATAATACAGTCAGCAAGCATATTTTTGTATTTCTATTTTTTCATTATTATTAGCATATGAGTGCTTAAATTTGCCCACGTATGTTCAGCAAATAAAAAATGTGAGCGAGTGAGACCTCTCACATTGACACAAACATGTTTTTTTTTTAATTACAGTGTCAGCTCAAAAATATTTTGGTTCATTCATGATACTGGGTTTGAATTCTAAATGTTTGTGAGTAAAAAGATTATTTATTACAATACTGTAACTATCCCACAGTTTATGAATGTTTAATGCAAGCTACGATTTGTCCTACTTTGTTTACGGTCATTGAATGCAGCATCTACCATTCTCCGATGCACAGAGGGCTGTTGCTTGCATATTTTGTGTCTAAATTAAGCATTGTAAAACATAGAAACGAATACATTTTGCAGAATTCACTTCTCATGGTCGAGTCTGGAACAAATTAACTATGATTATGAATTAACAAATAATAATAGCCCTGTGACTGACCTGTGAGCGGTATACCCATCTTCTTGCCATCAGCTGGCATAGGACTGTGAACAACACAAAATTAGTAGATGGCACAATCAACTGCATCACATTTGAAAAAAATATCAGGCCCTGAAGCCATGTCATGTGTAAAATATGCTAGGCTTGAAACTAATATGTTGTAGTGTTGAAAAGTACTCTATTTGCAGAGATGTCATAGGCAGGACACAAAGAGGTGATGAGTAAATGGGATGTCAATGCTTCACTAAATAACAAAAAACTTGAACAGTAACAGAAAATCAGTAAGAAGTCCAAACAGACTGACTTGCAATGGCCAATATTATATGAGGAGATAATGTGTCAAAGGTAATCCAAACTGTAAATCTCATCAAACTTGATGCCTACTTCTGTTAAGACAGCCTTTGCTCATCTGTCACCCCTAGTTGAGATTAGACAGTTGATATTAATGCAATACTTGCATTATATGGCAGTGGACTGTTGGTGAACAACATCATAGGCATCAACTGGCCAAGATGTTCTCAGTTGTCACCTCCAGATTTATGTATTAGTTCGGCCTTTCATAGAGATTTGATATTTCAAAAGTTATTTGTCACTTCTTTCCAAGCCCCCAAAATAAATGGCTCGGCCTCTGAGAAAAGTGGGGGTGGAGTCAAGGGCTCAGTTTTGGTTGTGACAAGTTGTCATGTCGATGTGCATGCTGCTCCTGTTTCGCAGGCAAGCTGGGGTCTCACTCACTCCTCCTACCATTTCGGTGAATATTCACTCTAAATGGACGCTACAACTCACCAGCAAGTCATTCTGATTTTGGAGTTACAGCAGGACTCTGACGCATCGTATGGAGCCTAAACTCTGAACGATTACTTTTGGAAAAAGAAAAAAAAAACCCTGATGTATCTGGAAAAAACAGAGCAGACTGAAGTCTCTGGTGAAGGGACACTCTCGACTGACAACATGCTTTCAGAACAATGCCAAATTCCTAAATTATCAGAAGCTGCAGATTTAATCCTCTCCTCTAACGGAAGGGCTGAACTTGACTTAAATGTCCTTGCAGAATTTGCCAGCCAAGAAATGAACTCGTCCAGACTATGTATGGAAATCTGTAACAACTACGAAGATTACACCGATGCCAGTCAACCCTGCACCCATTGCAAAGGAGACAGATTTGGGAAGTGTTCAGAAATTAGCACAGTTTTGGAATGCGACACTATGCATGATCAAACCTTGAGGTTGAGTCAGCAATTAGAAGGATATGCTCAATACTGCCAGTGTTGTAAACCTTCTCTGATCTCTGAGCACTGTGTTAATAATACTTTATCTGACAGTGATTGTCCTTGTTGTGAACAATGTACAGAGCAACAGATATTCCAACAGCATGAGCCCACAGATTATCCATCTGGGTCTTTTGACGTAATGGTAGATGAATTAGATGTCAACAGTGACAGTTTTAAGGAGGTCGAATCCTCTAATTGTGTGTCTGAATACATGGAGCACCTGGTGTTATCACAACAATACCAGCCTTCTGCGATGCAGTACAAGTTTCTGGAGTCTTTGCCAGAATCATCAACGGAGCATCATGAGAAAAATGAGGTGATGGGTTTCATACTCGACGCTTCTGAGTCAGTGGATGGATCAGACTGTGATACTGAACTTTGTGAGTATGATGACCATTACCCGAGGGGATATGAGGACTCCAACGAAGAGGATGAAACAAGTCAACAGGGTAGGAACAACTCAGACAAAACCTATGCAGGATTCTTTATGGAAGAGGATGGTTCCTCAGACTGTTCGTGTTCTGAAAGTAAATCCTTTAAGACCTGCTCTGACGACTCTGATAACTACTTGGATTCATCAGGAGAATCTGAAAAAGCTCAGGAAGATTCAAGCGATGAGCAGACCCAGTGGGATTCATTTGAGGATGATGAAGACATAGAACAGGGCAACATACGGCAGAGTATGAATGATGACAAGAAAACCCCCACCTCTGATTTTGTTGTTGAAGATTACTTTGATTTTTTTGACAGGGGTAGCCCTGCTTATACACAACGGCAGCATTACATCTCTTGCTTTGATGGTGGAGATATCCATGAGTGCTTGTATAACGAACAACTAAAGGAAAAGAAACAAGAAGAAAATCTGTACAAAGTGCAAGACATTGATCCACAGGTAACTAAAACATGCTTTTATTCTTCTCAAAACACATGTGATGATATTTACAGATGTCTGACAAGCGACACCAGATGTGAGTTTTGCAAGTCAGATGACCAACCCGAAGAACTGAGAGCAGAAAATGAACTTGATGATGATCTTTATGAGGAGAATAAACTGAATGACGACAACACTTCTGATGCCACGCCTATATCTGAGCTCTGCCTGTCTCCCGATGATGACGAAAATCTGGATGTGGAAAACATCTTTAAAGACAATAACTCTGATGTCTTAATCTTTGAATCTACTGAAAAGACTACCTCGACTGGTCCTAATGAACAACCGGCTACCAACAACACATTGTGCTGTCATAAAGACATGTTTAGTGATTGTTCAGAGAAGGAGTCATATTGGGTTCTTACAGACAGCGGAATTGAGACATTTAACTCTGGGGTTGAGGAATACTACGCATATCAGATTAGAAGCATTGAAATGGTTATTTTAAATGACCAGAAAATCAATACAAGAACATCATCCTGGAGTGAAGATCCATTGGTGTCATCCCAGAACAAGACTGACTATCAGGATGCTGAAATCCAAGAACATTTCTCTAAAAGAGGACAAAACAAAGACTCACCTGGAGATTCTGAAATCTCAGTAGGAGTAGGAACAGATATTATTCACAGTGTGGTCTCAGGTTATCACAAGATCGAGGAAGGGGACACAAGGACCGAGGAATCAGAGGAGGACAATAGTGATAGTGAGTCCTACGACCTCTGTGATTGCGAGTACTGCATCCCACCAAAAAAGCAGGTAAATAGTATTTTGATTTGAAGCAGCATATTTAATGGTTAAACTGGAACCTCTTTTAACAATACGTTGTTATATACTGTACCTGTTAGGGTGCACTCACACTCGTCAATTGTATTGTTCATGGGCCCACTACCCAAAAGTCTGTCATGTTTGGCTTGTGTGAGTGCTCTGATCCATGCTCAAGCTCAGCAGGGTTCTATTCTTTTAACACAATGAAAAGGCTCACAAAATTCACTTGAATTATAATGTGTATGTTTTAAATCAGATATATTGTCCAACACCTTGAGGTATTGTTGTTTTATTCGCAGTTATCAGCGAAACCGCTGCTCCCACAGATGAAATCCAATGATACAGGGAAGATCTGCGTCGTCATTGATTTGGATGAAACTTTGGTGCATAGCTCATTTACGGTAAGACCTGTGTTTGTGTACCTTGTATGAATTTTAACACTTGGCCCTCATTTATTGCATTTCAATCACGATAAGTGAGTAGGATTCAATATTAGTAAATTTAATGAAATTTTCATCAAGCATAGCAAACTTGTTTTTGACTTTCTGAACATTTTTTTTAAATCATTATTAAAGCCCTGTGGACATGAACTAACACCCCTATAGTCAACTTACAAACCTATTATTCTTTGTTTACACCACATTGCATGGGATCAATGCAGGAACGTAACACTGCTTTAAACATAGCATTCTACTGAGCAGTTAGGCTCCAATTTGTCAATTCAAAACTAAAAAAACGGTTTCAAATGAAGTGGAGAAGAAGTACAACGTTAGACGCCAAAAACATACCACTTCCACACAGAATGGGACGAGAACAAACGACAATGTTTTAAATTAAATGTCAAACATTGCGTCTTTTTTTCAGTAGGGACTGAACACATCACATCATTTGATGCAGAGAATCAGACAACTAAAGCTGGTGGATGAAAAGGTGTAACATAAACAGTAATAGCAATTGAAACCAGTAAACAAGAAACATGACCCCAGGACAATGGCATTAACTCTAAACACCTCCATGGTATTGCATTTTATTATTCACAAGATAACAATAGTCAAAATCACAATCAAAATGACAAATTACACACAAACTCCTACAATATCATCCATCCATTCACTGTACCGCTTTTCCACACGAGGCTTATGGATGTTGGGGCCTATCCCAGCTGTCTTTGGGTGAGAGGCGGAGTACACCCTGGACTGGTCACCAGCCAATCACAGGGCACATATAGACAAACTACCACTCGTAACTATAAACAACCGGAGGTACCCGGAGAAAACCTACGCACGGGGAGAACATGCAAACTCCACACAGAAATGTCCGAGGGGGAATAATTTTAAGACAAGTTAAAAAATGGCAAGAATTGCCATTTTGCACTGTTGGACCTTAAGGAGGTTCTAAGTAGAGCTTCAACAAAATTAGAAAAAAAGAGTGTTAAACATTTATCACTAGCATTACACTGAAATAGGCTTTTTTTGATCAGGTGGTCAAAAGTTCAAGACCATAAAAAGTCTTGAAACCCTCCTAAAATTGAATAGACACGACTCAGTAATGAGCTGGGCCATTCTTGTTAGTCACTTCAAAAAGTGGCTTGGGTGTGCTTGATGCCATTGTTGATGTCCATTTTTGTGAACTTCTATTGCCATCCAACATCCAATTGGATGTAGATTAGGGGAACACACAGGATGGTCCATTTCTCCGGAAGAAGTATTTTCTCAGCCGGGAATTGTAAACTGCAGTGTAAACTGCTTGTTTTCAATAAACTGCTTCCCATAAACATTGCGTTTGTTCAGATCCAACAGTGCAAAATGTGACAAGTGCAAAAGTTTTCAACTGGCCTAAGCAGTTTGACCAATGGTGTAATTTTCAACGGAATGCTTTACCAAGCAAAGTAGTCACTTCTAAAAGTGACGTCTTCTGTGTCCCCTCAAATTATGTCATGGATTCCAAGTGAAATGAAGTCCCACTGCGGTTACAGACTGTCCTGAAAGATGTCACTGGATATAGCCATGTGATACTAGCCATGTGTATACAGGCAGGCCGAGACCGTGAAGTTGGTGATTGATTCAAGGTAATAGCAACACTTATATACTAATAACATCATTTGAACACACATCCCCCCCAAAAATTATATAAACCATACAAATGCAATGTAACTTTTTGTTTCTTACTGCCTCACATCAAACATTATTCTCATTTTACGAGACAGAAAATGGTATTGGATAAAATAGCACTCATTTTAGTACCATTTTATTGGCTAATAGCCCAAATGAAAAGACTCGGGCACAATGAAGGGGTTCTTAATCATAAAACAAATTGAAAGAAAGTAAAGCCAAGTTGCTGTTGCCATGTGATAAATTGCTGCACACTAGCCACAGAGTTCCATGTATAGTTTTGCGGCTATGATATTACCTAAACTGGGAATGGAATGTCACATGAACTGAGTTGAACTCTTACAGTTTATTGCCATCAGCTGATTAGACATCTGTTGACTAAGAAATAATCCAATGTACTTGACGATTTCATTTTTTCATGGTTCTTGTCCAATGTAGTGTTTACATTTCATTGGGCAGTGAACTGGAGTCCATCCGGCCATCTATATCATGGTACCACCGTATATGATCTAAGGAGGGGTCCTCGAGTTATGTACACATTCTGTTCCTCGACTGCGATGTAAGTCGAGTTTTAGTGTAAGTAGGAACACATGACAGACATGAAACACAGTAATAAAACACTACATACAAGAATGAAATTAAAAGGTTATAAAAACAAAATAAGCCAAAGCACTAGCAACCATTCCATCTTCATAATAAGACCTCTACACTACCTTATTATTTCTGTTGTTTCCAGAAAATCCGCATCTTGCCCATTATGTGTCTTGTAATCTTAAAGAGTTTTGTGATTTCCAAAATGTGACTATGTCCAAACTGAGCGGCTGCTGGGTTTTTTTGGCGTGGGTCGGCCGCCATAGCAGTCATCCTTCTCTATATCACAGTTCACTAGCCATCAGTAATGACATTGGATTACATGCCTTTCACACTGCATGGAGACTGGCATTGTATGTCTTCTCATTTCGTGTGGAAGTGGTAAGTTTTTGGCTTCTTTAACTTTTTTCCCATAAGTGTTTTTGGAAAACACTTACGTTTAGAATAAGTAAATTAGACTGGCTAACTCGTTAATAGCGTAATAGCTTCCCATGTCATCTTTTACAACATGTCCCTGCAGTACCCCGTAGCCTGCTCAATGTAATGTAATGTGTAAACAAAGACTAACAGAAGTGTATTTCATGTCTACAGGGCTCTAATAATGTTAAAACCCATATTTAGAAAATCATGCTCTAATTACAAAACGATTTATTTTATTAATATTGAATACTATTGATTATTTTTATGTGAACATGATATCACAATACAATTAACAACATGAATTGTACATTTTTAGGGAGGTCATCTTTAGAGAAATGCTCCCATAAACCAATCTTAACAATAATAATGTGGTGTTCATCAATTTGGATGTTCTCATATTTACCAGTAAACTGCATAAAAATTGTGCACATTGCAGGGCTACATAACTACATGAAGAAATACAGTTACATCTGATTTGTTATATTGGATTAAATACAGTATAACATTTTTTTTTTCTTCAACAGCCAGTAAACAATGCTGATTTCATCACTCCGGTCGATATTGATGGAACAGTTCATCAGGTATGCTCCTGTTACATGCATAAGCTTTTGTGTGTTATTTAAAAAAAAAAAAGCTACAGTAGATGCTTTTGGTTCCAGTGTGATTTACAGTAGTTTTATTGAGAAGAAGCCTGAGATGGAACCTTATCTCTCTTAACAGCAGGCAGCTATTTCAGTGTCTTGTACCACAGGAGAACCCACAGACACCACTGGCCATCAATCTCACTCTGTGGGGTGTATTATTCCCCAATTTGTGCTGAGGAATGGCATCACAGTGAATAGTCCACATGCAGGATTTATTTTTGTTGTGCTGTTGTCCAAAGGGCATTGGTCTGTTAGATGTAATCCAGTATGGGCTTGTTCAAGTGGGAAAACAACTACAGTATTACCTGTTTTCACTCAGAATTTGGTTGGTAAACACTGCAGTGCAGGAAAAACTGGCTAGTTTTTTAAGTGCAATATTATACGATAACTGAGTGCATGAATTAGTGGCAACAATTTTGCTAAAATTTTCCCAGAAAACCAAATCATATGACCACTGGGCCATACATAAACCGAGGTCCCACTGTATTTGGGGTCACTTTGGTCAGAAACATTGTCACTGGAATTTTTGTATTAAAGGGGACCTATTATGCTCATGTTTCAACCCTTTGTATTGAGTTGTGGTCTCCTATAGAGCAGATATACACAATAACCCGCACAGGAAACTTTTTAGATCTTCCAGAATCTGCATCTATTCCAGTTGTATTTCCTTTGATTTGTGCTTTCTGCCAAAACGATCTCACCCAGTGGCCACCTCCGCTTTGATTGGTCACACGCCCAAAGTGCTTCCTAACTATGAACCATATAAGGAAGTCTGCCTCTCTATGACATCATAAAGGAACAGTTTTACCACGCCTTCTGAAACCAAGCGTTTTGAGCCATCCCACACTTCTTTAAGAGCTCACTGTCAAATGCGTGAACCTCATTATCTGAAACTTTGGCATCGTTTAACACAAGAATACAATTTTCTAATTACATTTATAGGTCAGAAAAGTGTCAAAAGCATAATAGGTCCCCTTAGTAGCTCTAAAGCAGTGTTTCTCAAACAGGGGGGTTAGCCCCTCTTAGGGTTGGTGGATGTTGTGAGGTGTCAATAGGGGCATGAGAGGCAGGGGATGCTTGAATGATGCTGGTGCCCACAACTCATACAATAGTTTGTATTAATGAACTAGATTAATTAGTTTTACATGTGTTCAATTGTATTTTGGGGTGGCATGACAGATAATTATCGATAAGCACTGTTTTAAATTATATGACTTATTGACTATCTAGAGCTTTATCATTAATTTATTGGGCAAATATTTTGGCATCTGCTTCTTTGTGTTATATATACTACTGAACAAAGTTGTTTTAATGGCTTCTATTTCTTGTCTTTTTGTTTCTACAGGTTTACGTGTCAAAGAGACCTCATGTTGATGAATTCCTCAGGCGGATGGGAGAAATGTTTGAATGCATTTTATTCACTGCAAGTCTATCAAAGGTTAGTTGGCTCTCAAACTCAAGTTGTCAAACTCACATAGTTGTCTGAAAGCAAATAACTAAAGTGTATAATAATATTTTAAAAAGTACTTTCTGAGGAATTTGGCAGCTGCTGTTGTCAAATCAAATGTTTAGAATTACAGGGGGGTCAATTCTGTGACGGTTGTTGACCCAGAAAACACACTGCACTTAAATGGTAGTGCAGACATAAATCATTTTGGTCCAAATTTACAGCCAAGGGCAACGCAACAGCATTAGCTACCCAAGCACAAACTAATGTGAGTTTTTGAAAATGTAGCCTTTCCAAAGATAATTTTGATTGAACCTGAAACTTAGACTAATCTAATGCTATTTTCATTTCATATATAAAACAATATTATATTAAAACACAAAATAAAAAATACAAAATACATATCAAATAAGCATAGATTGAGTTTGTGCAAATTTTCCAGACAGAAAATGATAATTTCGTGTTTTGATTTGCGTGCATAGTGCTATTTTACTGTCCATTTCTGTGGTCAAGGCCAAAAGTAACTGGATGGAAATAGCGACAACGTACAGGACTTTTCTAGACTGGTTCTTTTAGCTTTCTTTCAAAATGACGCACATAACAAACTTTTTTCTGCACACAACACACAATTGGTTGGATGGTTGGGAGGGAGGAAAACCCATTTTAAACAAATAACTAATTTTTAAATAGCTGCTGTAATAATGTCAGTTGAATTTTTGTCTCTTCACTTCCATAACTGTTTCTCCCCCGTTGAGGTGTGCACTTTGTGTACTAAAGTAAGACCACACTTAGCTACATTCATATACATTTACATTGAATTTGATGTTGGTGTTTACACAATGTATTTTTTTTCAATGTTTTAGTGGTTAATTTTCGTGCAACCACTCCTACCACTCCTTCTGTTCCAAGATGTAGTCGCTAAACAGTGGATTTCTCCTGTTGTGACAGTACGCAGATCCTGTATCGGACATTTTGGACAAATCTGGAGCCTTCCGAAGCCGTCTCTTCAGGGAAGCTTGCGTTTTTCACAAAGGAAATTACGTCAAAGACCTAAGCCATTTAGGGAGAGACCTCAACAAAGTCATCATCATTGACAATTCCCCAGCCTCGTACATCTTTCACCCAGACAATGCGGTATGTTTTCCGTCAATTATTTCTCCGTAATAAACCGACATGCGGTTATTAAATGTTTGTTGTCAAATCCTACAGGTTCCTGTAGCATCCTGGTTTGATGACATGTCAGACTGCGAGCTGCTCGACCTCATCCCCTTTTTCGAAAGACTGAGCAACGTTGATGACATCTATGATCTTCTCAAGCAACAGAGAGCTCTCGGATGAAAGGGATCATCAGCGTCTTTTACCAACATACCTCTGAGGGGGATGGAAAGTCGAGAATTTTGTGTAATTTGTTGCCTGCAACATGCCTCAGAACAGCGATGACAGGAGCATGTGTATCGGCATGTTTCATCATGTTCTCTTTCAAGAGCAAGCAGGAATTGCTTGCAAGGAAGGACCCAAAAGACCTGATGTAAGAGGTTACGTTAGGTTTTGATCACGGTTTTTTGGCGAGTATGTATGTCCAAAAATAAGAACCCACATTTTTTTTACAGATCTGGAAAAGGGTGTGTTATTTTCATTTTTTGTTGTTTATCTCTTTTTGCAATGGGGCCAATGGAGGGATGGACACCACAGATGTTGTAGCTGGAACTATGCCTTAAAAAGTATAGAATGTATGTGGATTGTATGTGTATGAATGTCATTGCAATGCGTTTAACTTTGTAATGCAAAAGGTAAACTAGTGATGCTTTGTGGAGCAATTTGCAGTGTAGTTATTGTTTTCAGTAGTTCTGTGTGAACATAAACTGTAACATGCCTTTTGTGAATATTGTGTGGATTTATGTGAATAGTTACATTTTAAGTAAACAAACTGTAATTATATGTGTTAGATCTTTCTTATAACTAAAGTGTTTATTGATCGAATAAAAATGTCATGCTCATTACAAGGTAACATAATTCAGGCAAGTGAATTTCTTGTTTTTTGTTAAGCCATTAAGAAATACAAATGATAAAGAAATATTAAAGAAAGAAAGATAAAATTAGCGAAAAAAACACAACATCTTATCATCCACCCGAAACGCCCGAGGCTTGTTCCTAATGTTTGAAAGGTGAAGTTTGCCAGATACGACCCAAGGGCCAAAGCAATCTGTGATTTCATCATGAAAATGATAGCAATGGATGACCAGCCATTTACCACTGTTGAAGTAATCGAACACCTTGGAGCCATGATTTGTACTGCTGAGCTCAGCTATTTTTTAAATAGATTTTGTTAATAGAAGTGATGGCATAATATTTGATTAGGGCAAATGTACTTGTGCAAAAACTTTAACTACAGTTAAATCCAAATGTTAAAAGTAATTGTAAGTAATAGAAGTAATCAGTTATAGATGGTGTGCATTCATATAATCATATATATCTGTATCAAACTGTAAAATTAAATGTTACACTCCATAAAAATATAAACTCTATCTAAAGAAAATACCTATTTCTCACTACAGTTAAACTGCACATGTTGGAGTAGCCTTTTATTGTAGCCAACTCAAGGTACACATGTCCACTAATAATGCTGGCTAATCAGCATCTTCATATGACACCTGTGAGCTGGATGGACTAGATTTAGACAGATGGTAAACATTATTTGAGAGAAATAAGCCTTTTGTGTAAATAGAAACCATGTCCACAATGTTCTAATGTAAGACATAGTCAATATAACATAACAACATACAAAAAGAAGTATAGTCTGCAGGTTGATGACAGCCACCGTCACTCACAGACCACCTGTGAAATCTGAGACTGAATCTGACTTGTACTCAGTCAACAAGTTTGACCTTATTCTGTCAAAGCACAAACTTTACCAAAAAATTGACCTCAACGTCCAAAACAACTCATATAATCTTAATTTCCTGCAATCTCTTGACGCATTGCCATCAAATGTTTTTTTTATTATTTTTTTATTATACTATTATTTGACAATAAACACATATAAGTTCAAGTCTAGTACTCATTTTAAAGATGAAATACCAAAAAAGCTTAATTCCCTAAACCATGTGATAAGCATCCTACAATTAAAAACAGTTTAGTCTCTGCACGTTTCTGTAGTTCAGTGTTACATGTGGTCATTCCTGCCTGACCTATATACTCTACAAATAGAGCACAACTTTTAACACCCCTCTACATTTTGCAAAATGTTACACTCTCAAAGCCAAAATATTGACGCTATTTATAAGTACCGCGTGTCAGGCCAAATCACGCTTGACACCCTTTCACTATTTTCTGTCCTGAATCGTTTCACTAAGTATTCACGTGACATTTCTTCGCTACTGCAGTAAGCAAATAGTCTTCCTTAAAGTGTGTGATAAAGTAGATAATAGACAGTATATTGTATGTGGTAATGAGATCACTATACATTTAATAATAGTGGTACAGCAATGCTAGTTCACGTGTGTGTTTGTGGGTGATTGCACACATGTATCCCAGTAAGTAATGCATGAAGTCACAGTTGTATGTATGTGTGTTATATACACCTGGAAAAAAAGCGACATCATATTTGCATGCCTCCGTGCATGTCCATGATTATGCTCATGGTAACTCACAGAATCTGCTTCATTGTATGCATCTATTAACATCCAATCAGATTTAACAACAAACAACAAAGCTATGCACTGTCAAAACACCAAATGTTATGTTAGCACTCTTTTTCTGTTCTTATTTTATTTTAAAAATACATTCAAGTAATTCAAAATGCATTCATTGTGTTTGCCACATTCAATTGAGTGTTACATTGTTAAAATGGCATTTGATTTGATAAACACTAAGCAGTGATTATAAGTTGGAAGGACTCAAAAATGTCAAGCCTATGCTTTCAGACTTGACCCGACCTGTCTTATCCTGACTTGAGACTTGCAAAACACTGACTTTGTCCCACCTCTGCTGATTTGCAATGTGGAACCAAGTGACTTATAGCGAATTTATCTCAGAACCTTACTTTAGTACGGAGCCCAGCACTTTAACGAAAAACGATGATGTCCGTCATCATCAGTTTGTTTCTAAAACTGTGAGCATGTATATAGTTTACTTAGTTTTTCTTTTTCAGGTGGGTGTGTCGGTAATTTTATTTTCATCTTCACAATAGCACAGGTTCATCTCACAGAATTGTATTGCAACTTTTTGGCTTTTCCAGGTCATCCAGCCTGTGTCCTGCATGCCTTGCCTGGGGCGGATCCAATTTGGCAGGGTTTTCCTTGCAATTTGTTTGTTGCAAGCAGTGCCCTCGGTCGTGCCCTGTCCTCATATATCTATCCCTGACTACTTTCTGTGACCCATACTTTCTACCAGATGCAGTCATAAAGCCCCTATTGGACGAAGCTGCAGACACTGCAGGTCCTTGACATACAAGAAAGACCTCAAAATAAAATCAGTGAAATCTGAGACATTGGGAAGGAACAGTAGTGTTATGATCACCCGATCTTCCAGAACGCTAACGACCATATGCTAAGAGAGGTGAATGCTCATCTTGTGGTTTTTATAGGGGTCGGTTCTGGCATCTGTTGCTTTTTCCCAGGAACTTGAATCCCTGACCAGTCCGGAGGACCAGGAGAAGGAAACAGAGTCCTCCAAGGAAAGCATTCAATTCAATCATGAAAATTCATTCTCAAAAATAAAAAAAAATGCTCATGATTGCAAACAGTTTAGTTATTGCATAGACATTAGGTTGTGTAAGTGCTTAAAGTAATATTGTTTAATCTTTGTGCTGTCACACTCTAGAAAGGTTTTGTATCTCTAGGGTGACATCTAGAGGTGTTTTCATATACTGCAGCCAGGCGTGACATCTTTTGGTCCCAAAAATGAATGGAAGTATAGTCCGCCATAATGGTGAGCAAGCGACGTGGACAGGGCTCGTCAGAAAACAGTGTTCTGAGCTGGGTATAAAATAAAGTTATACACAATGTGTACATTTTGATGAAATTGATGAATCTTATTAATTGAACACGATATAAATGTGTAAAAATCAATTTTACTGCAGAAATACGATCAATACATTGTAGATGTCAAAAAAAAAAAAAACCTGAGCAGCAGTATGAAAGAAACTTTTTCCTTCTTTATTTGATGTTTTCCTCCCTTACAGTGGTACCAACGCTTAACAATCAACATACAAAATAACAACACTGGAAGTATTTACACAATGCAACAATAAAGTATAAAGTATTTTATTTCTTCTCATTAAACCACTTATTACACTTCCTTGAAATTGGCAGAATTTCTGGGAAATTAGATCAAATGAAGGAAACAAATTTCACTTAATATCGAGCTGATATGTGTTTAAATATTTGGCCATTCATACTAAAACCATATGATTTTGCAGTATGTTTTTGATGAGGACCCTGAATTATGTCGGTTAGGTAGCCGTATGTGTCTACAATTGTTGTGCACTATGAAGATATGTTGAAACCTTTATTACACACACACACACACACAGACAGACAGACAAACGCATAGAACACGCATACTATGTAGGCTCGTATTCCAAGTATCGCCTTGACTTGGAATTGAAAAGATAGTACGGTAACAACTGATATTTCTTTGCATGCACAGGTACACCCAAAAGACTGTTTAAAGCAGCTAAATAATTATCGACACTTCTCGGTAGTGCAGATATGCACTGTATAAATATAAATATATATATATATATGTTATTTTATTCAGGATGAGTCTTTCGCTCCACAGTCAGTTTGGCAGAGCATGTATGCTCCCCAACCTGCATACTGTAGGTGCCCTCATCAGCTACCACCACCTGCTGGATGATTAGTTTACGATAGCATCCCTCACTGCTGATCTCAAAGCGTTCCGAGGGCAAGATGACATTGCTGCCTTTGTACCATCGAATACTACATCTGGGGTTAGACACAGTGCAGTCTAAGATCACTCGGCTCTCCTCAAGGGCAGTCTTATCCTGCAGAGGTTTCACGATGCTGACAGGAATCTCTGAAAAGTATGGCACTGAATTTAGACATTTTAAACCTCAGATATATATTTCTATTACATTACCTGTCACTTTCAGTTGCGCAACAGAGTCCACATGTCTGGCCACAAATTTGATCTCCCCAGAGTCTTCTGGTCGCACATTGCACATCAGGAGGAAGTGTTTGGTCCCTGAAACATGAACAACGAGGATAAATATGTAATTGGGGAAATAATTCAATGCTGATTTTGAAGGTTTGCCCCCTTACAGAGAACTGATCCTAATGTACTCCTTCTTTGTTGTATACAGTGGTGTGAAAATGTACTATGTGTTCATGTTACACATATTTATTTCCCCTTTGTGAGTCGAGTCGATGATGCCAGACCATCTCACCATATCACATTCTCCCCAAACTTCTCTTCACTATATACTGAAGTTTTCATTGGCAAACTTCAGACAGGCCTGTACATGACTGTGCCTTTTTGTGCAGGGGACCCTGTGGGCTAATTTGTGTGCTTCATGGCCACAAAAGCGGGCTATGAGCGTTATCATTTGTAACCTGTATTTTGTTTGATTTTATATTCTGTTCTGTACGTCATAAAACATTGGATTGTTCGTGTCATTCTAAGGAGGTAACGTTAAAAATCAGCAGGGGATTACATATTTACTGGTAATTCCACTCAACAAAATGCAACACTTTTGTTGCAAAGGCCTCTTTCTCTCATACATTGTTCACAAGTCTGCCTAAATCTGGGTTAGTTAACGCCTCTTCTTTGCTGAGAAAATCCATCACAGGTGTGGCATATCAGTGCGCTGAATTGACAACATGATTATTGCACAGGTGGGCCTGAGGCTTAAAACAATAAAAGGCCACTTGGAAATGAGCAGTTTTATCACACAGCACAATGCCATAGATGTAGCAAGTGTTGAAGGAATGTGCACTAGGGATGTTGACTGCAGGAATGTCCACTAGAGCTGTGAGCCGTGAATTTAATGTTTATTTGGAGACCATGAGTAAAGCCCTTTTCTTACCTTCTGGTTACTCAAAGTGTTTCCACATTTACCTACTGACGGCGCAGCATCAGCCCAGGGATTCTTAGACATAGTCACTGGTAGGAGCGCACTGATCAGTATTAGCTGATTTCAGCAAAAAGCCGGTGATTGGCAATGAATTTTCAATGCTGAATCACAAAAAACAATTGCTCGTAACATTGCAGCCTGTAGAGAATACTCAGCAACAAGTATGTTGCGTTGGGAGCATGTTAAATATTTGAAGACTTGATTTGAAGATTTGAACACTTGACAGCCTAAGGGGAGTTTGAGGCTCTGGTACAACAAAAGTCAGTCAAAAAACAGCTCACATAGTTATCACTCGCCTGTATGTTTGTGAAAGTCATAAGGCTAAGCTAATGACCCCCCCCCAAAAAATAAATACTTTAATTCATCAGACTACGTAGACCAGCCTTTCTCAGCAGTGGAAGACGCCGGGTTTCGCCGGGTGCTCTCTCAGCTGGAGCCCCGCTACCTGTGACCCGTCAGAGGTCCACCAGAGCTTGTGGAGCTTGTGCTTTTCACTTCTAAAATGTTTATTTTGGGGGGCAAGCCATTTATTTAGAGGGGCGTTGAAAAACCTGCCTGTGAGGTTTTGGTGACATGTGTGCATTGTGACTCTCAGCCAATTTACCACTCCGCAGGGTGCGCTTCATCTGCACCGAGAACAGACCAGGTCAGAGCTGGACAAAATTACCACTGTGTGAGGTGCACCATACTCCGCCAAGTTGCACCACGTTGCGCTATGTTGCGCTGCGCCATGTTGCGCTGCGCCACCTTGCGCTGCGCCATGAAAATAGAGCCCAATGTGCTTATTTGACCATAATATAAGAAAATGTTCCGATATTTTTTTTACTTTGAAGTTGTTTTTGTGTTGCTATGCACGCTTAAAACGCAAATCAAGGATGTTTGTCGACAAATGTTCAAAAATATTAAAAATCAGTACAATTTAAGATCTCTCCCACTCGGGAGAAAAAATCATGAAAATGTACACAAACCTTCCTGGCGGATCTTGATGGTACTGGTTTGCTGTATCATCTCCCTGTTTTTGTACCATAACCCAGGTATATCCTCCACAGAGATCTCGCAAACAAATACAGCATTCTGATCTTCCAGGATGCTTACGTCCTCCAGGCCCTGCACAATCAGCAACTCTCTTTCTGTGAATGAATATATACAACATTCATTTATGTTTATTAATAACACAGTGTCATGTTCCATTCCCTAAAACCACAGCAGCCCATAATTACAGTTAACTGCTGAGCATTCCATCAGCGTTATATGTAAAAATTCCCAGCAGATGGCAGTGTTAGCTAGATTGAAGCATTGAAGTCTTGTTATGTTTTCCACAACAAACCCCTGTGTATGTTGTTTGCAAGCTAAAAACAATGCAAAACATGCAAGTTAGTTAATTGTAGACCAAATATGTTGTAGGTGTAGTGTGGAAGGTTGTCATCACTTTACATTGGCCCTAATGGTATAATATCTATTCTCTAGCTGCACCCTGTCTCCCACCCAATATCAACTGACACAGACACCAGTCTTTGGGGACCCTGCATAGGTTAAGCAGTATAGACCATGGATGGAGACTGACAAAGATTTTTCAAAATAGAATGGCTCCTCTGCCTTAAGGAATTATTTTCAGACAGCAGACTTTACCATAGACCTCCACCGTGCAGCATGTGGTCACTTCACCGGCATCACAGGTGTACACACCAGAATCACTGACATGACATTTTGTGATCTGAAGAAATCGCTTTCGTCCGATTGAATAAATGCGTACGTTTCCACCAGGCTTCACCTCTCTACCATTCTAAGGAAGAAAACAAAATAACTCATTCACTTGCTGGAATGAAATGTAATTATTTGCCAACAACTTAGACATATATTAAGACTATAATGAAGACAACAGTAAAGAGATAAATAGAGTAGAAGAGTCTTCGAGAATGATACAACATGATTTGTTTAGGGCTACAACTAATGATTATTTTCTTTGTTGATTAATCTGTAGCATGTTGTTTGATTCATTGAGTAATTGGTGATGCCCTACACCATGATTGTCCAAACCTATTGAAAAACACCAGATACTGATGCAATGTAAGGATGCAAGGGCCACACATAGTAGCACACGTAGCTATGCTATGAAGCGCTATATATTTCAAGAAAAAAATGCATCTCATCTTTGTGATATGATATAATGAACTTTTTATGATGAATTTTGGTATTTGCTCTTTGGTCTTTACTTACTTTACAAAGGTATGTACTTTTTCTCTTTAAATTCAATGTGTGCGGCTTTCATTCCTGTACGCTCAACAGTACGGAAATTCCAGAATTACGGAAATTTCTTTACACCCAAAGTAGGGACTTGCCTTCATCCATTTCACGTCCACGTTTTGCCTTGAAAGCTCACATTCAATGGAGACTATTGCTCCCTCTGGGAACTTCTGGTCCTCTAGTTTTCTGAAAATTGTCACTGGAGGCTCTGCCAGAGAAGAAGCAAAATTAAGTGAAGCAAAAGAAAATTTTCACAAATTGACTATGGAGACAAATGTTGAACTATGTTGACCAAACTGTCAGGTATCTGTACAGTTAAGTTATGCATTATTTACTGTGATGACATTTTGATCCTGTTGTCATCAACTGGATGAAAGTCTGAATCCTGAGCTCATAGGGATGAATACTGAGTGACTTGGCAGAGAGTGGATTATTTTTACAGCATGAGGTTAAACTTGCAGCTGACAGAAAAGACTAAGCAAAGCTGCCGCTTTTCATTGGGTCATGCAAGGCTATTTTGTGTTTGGAACGTGAGCTCGGATAAAGGCAACAGTAGCCAGTCCAAAGTGCCACTCCATTCTGTTATCATGCCACCATCGTCTGTCATCTGATATACTCTGAGTGGACCTCTTTAGCTGCCAATCTGGAGTCTCTACCAAATACTCTTTGTTTTCTACTAGTTTGTTTTCCAAACACATATATGCCATACATTATAATTTGGGCCGAGTCGTTTTACCTTTTTTTTTTTTTTTACCACTTTAAATTTACATTTACACACTCTTCGCCTCACCACTGGTTTTAGCCCTTCCCCTAACCATTAAAAACAAGGGCCGAGGGGTAAAGGTCATAGTCCATTTTAACTTAATTCTGAAATTTCACCAAAAAACCATATCCCCAACTTTTTGTGAGTACTGTATGTTTTGACATGAGATAATTCAATATTCAAATACAGTACAGTCCCGCGTTTCGCAGCAGTTCCGTGCCAGACTTAACAGCGAATTACGAAAAAACATCTCAAAAGTATTTGAGATGCCCATAAAGGTGTTGATTTTTGGCAAAACCTCATTTTTACAGACCAAAACTTTTTAATTAATATATGGGAGTACTTAAGTAACAACAAAATGAGGCTATGCGGAATGCCGTAAAATGAGGTCTACTCATATAAGTTTCACTTCCACTTTGTCTCATGCAACTATGGTGCATTCAAGGACGGCTGAACAAAGTGCGATAACTCAATGCTTGATGAAAATCAGTGAAGCATAAACAACAGCACAACATAAACACTGAGGGTTGGTAAATGTAAGCAGCACATTTTATATGTACGGTAACATAGTGACATTACTGACTTGGGTTGAATGAGATGTGTTTTCTGTATATAAGCTGGACTATTTTCAGAGGAAAAATATATGTAATTGACCAAAAATACACTGATTTGCAAATTGCAAATGTGAGGTAACCCATTGTATTGATTATGAGGATAGCATTTCCGGAAATTAACTTGATAAAACTTTCTTCAAAATGAGAGTTAATTTTAAGTTCAACATCCAGAAAATGAATGAATGAATGAGTGAGTGAGTGAGTGAGTGAGTGAGTGAGTGAGTGAGTGAGTGAGTGAGTGAGTGAGTGAGTAAGTAAATAAATAAATAAATAATGGGCCAATGTACCACTTCGCAATGGAGCACCTACAGCCACTTATTATAAATATGCAAACATGCAAAAAAAAACTCAGAGCCCTAGTGACATTATTTTTGTAAGTGGGCACATTCAATAAAATTTGTATTTAGAGATTTAATATTATAATAATAATTATTATTATTATTAATCAATATTATTAATGAGCTCAAATCCTGAGGGTCCTCGTCTTTAAATAACCTACCCTTGACAACAAGCCTTGCTGATGTTTTCAGATCCTCCACACAGAACATGAGGGTGGCGGTGTCTTCCACTGAGAGGTTTGAAATAGTTAAGCTGTGGACTTGTCCCTTGGCGCTCATTCGGAAGTGATTTGTTGGCTTAATCTGGAATCCATTTCTCCACCAGGTGCTGGACACATTGGAATGAGACAATTCAACCTCAAAGGTGGCTGTTTCCCTCTCCATTGTCTTTACGTCCGTCAGGCCTTTCTTGATTGTGATTTTTCGTTCTGTAGAGAAGTTTATGAAACATCAAATTCCTTCAGAAAATTATAATATATTACCTGAAGATTCATCTATCTGCATTTTGTCTTAATTTTGTTTGTGTACCATTTAAAACAGTAAGCATGCACTGTGGCATGTGTGTACTTTACTGTACAACATAGAAAAACTGCTCATACTGACATTGAGATATTTAAGACATTTCAGTATGAGAATTTATACAAACCCAACTCTGAAACTGCCAAGATTTTTTCATTAATTCTAACATAGAGGACCATTCCCAGTGGAAAAAAGGAGTGTTATTTTGGAGACCCGATGACAACAACCTTAGGTTTGAAGGCCAGGGTGTAAATTTAGAAGCAATGAGGGGAGATCCAAATTCATTGGAGGTGCCAGCAGCCTGAACAGCCTGAGGTCCTGACTCTCCCCTTCCCACCCCTACTAGTGATGAAAGAACAGCCTTTAATTCACTCTATGGTCAGAGGATCATGGGAATAACAGAAGCATGCATAAACAAAAAAATAAATAAATAATAATACGTGTTTATATGGTATTCATGCACCCTTTGCTGCTTTAGAAAAATTCAATATGCTATTGTTCGTAGTAAATACAAGTGAATGTACTTGAAATTGTGATTTCAATGTGATGAATGAATGTGATCTGGTTCAGCACAGGTAGCGGCAAGCTCAGTGCTTCTCATGAGCCACAAATACTATGCTCTCGAAGTTGACTTATGCAGGGGGGCAGTCAGCTGTCCGTTGTTGTCATGTTCCAGTACAAGTGCCACGCTAGTCCTCAGTCACTCAAATTACTCTTACTCAGTTTGAATTGAACGTGCTACACAAGAAGCTGCGATGCAGCACAAGCGACACGAGGCGTCGTCAGCAACGCCGGTAAACAAACAACAACAGGGCATCGTGAGAACACGAGCACACTTACGTTCCACTGTGAGCTGGGCTTGTGTGCGATCATGAAGGGTCTCACAGCTATAGGTGCCCCGATCAGACTTGGTGAGGTTGTGGATAGTAAGACTGTGTTTTGGGCCATTGTGTTTGAGGGTGTACTTGGGCCCGTGGTGGAGCAGCACGCCTTGCCTCATCCACTGCACTTCACTTGAATCGAGGCTCACCTCCACTTCAAGAGTTGCCTCACTGTATTCCTCAGCTATAACGGGCGTCATCTTCTTGGTGAACATCACCTGTTGCTCTAAAGAAATGAATAGAATGGACAACTCATTAGCTGTGTCAGTCACATGAACAGATGCTGCACACACAGCAGCCACACCCAGGCATAGTGAAACTCAATATAAAGAAATCCAGCAATGTACAGTATAAATTGAAGTACAGCGCGTAAGCTGAAAGCTCTCAGGAATCTGTCCCTCCTACTACGCCAAGCCACGTGTCTCTGTCAGTTACCAGGGCGAGTTTAACAGGAGAAGCTGCTAAGCACCAGCCATCAAAGGCACCTTTTCAACTATTTTAAATTGTCTGATAGGCTCATTATTTATCACATACAGTATACTACCTGGGGTACTAATGTTGCCCGACCTTCAATTGTAATAACAGTCACTAGGCTGCTGGGAATGCTAAATCCTCATGTTTTTCACATTTTACTGAAATCTCTACATATGCTACAGGCAATTTTTGTTCAATAATTTCCGGACAATAAGTCATACTTTTTTCATGGTTTGGCTGGTCCTACAACTTTTACTCTGGAGCGATTTATATATGTTTTTTTTCCACACTGACAGCCATAATCGCATGTTTGCATGAATCATCAACTTGTCTTACACATCACTTACACACATACACAGTACACATATAGCGGGATAATAATAAATAGAGAAACTTCCATGTCAATTTCAGATTTTAAATAATACAGGTAGTACAGATTTCCATGTAAACTACACCCACTTGCGGTTTGTGCCCCACCCAGTCCAAAGTACAGATACAGACACAGATAATTTAGATGGGTGAACAGATAGTGGTGTACTCGCTCATCCCTAATACTTTGACATGGTCACGGGAGGACGGAGGACCGAACGTAACCACAAAAGGCCATAACATGTAATTCCGCTAACCAAGGACCACCTATAGTAGTAAACACTGTGTTCTGTTTTTTAGATGAAAGACCAAATGTTTTAGATTTTCACTTTAATACAGCAATAATAGAAAAACAAAATAATAGATTGTCATGTGAAGAATGCACGTAATTGTGACAAATACTTTACTTTCTATTACCAAAATTGTTTTCTGCGAATTGTTGATGGACAGAACACTCACCTTGAACCTGGAGTTCACCCTTTGATACCAATCCCTCTGCATCAGCTGTCACTATGCCGCTATCTGAAACCATGCAGTTATGGATACAGAGCATGTGGCATAGTCCATTGCTGGAAACAACAGTGCGCTCATTCAGGGCTACCTGTTTGCCATTCAGGCACCACACCAACTCAATGTCCTCTGGTGAAACCATGCACTTAAATACTGCATCTTCTCCTTCACAAACTGTAATGTTATGAAGTTCCCCAATGAACTCCACAACACGGGGAGCTGGAAGCAAAGCAATCAGCAAATAATTTAATTTTGCAAGTGATTTTCAGATGACACAGACAGTGATACATTTACCCCCCCCCCCCACACACACACACACATTCACCTCTGAAATAACTTACTGTTCACAGTGACAACAGCTGAGGTTCTGTCATCTGTGCTTTCACAGGCATATTCACCAGCATCTTCATCCGCCACTTCATGGACAGTAAAACTTCGCTCTCGACCTTGTGCCCTTATTCTGCAACGATGGCTGGGTGAGATCTCTTGGCCATCTTTCAGCCACTGGACGTCTCCTTTCGGCTTATTGATCTCACATCGTAATATGAGGCTGCTGCCCCTCAAAGACACAACATTCTCCAGTGGTCGGATAAATTTCACCTTCATTTCTAATGAGGAGATATAGAATATCATTTCAGCAAAAGTAGCTTGGTGGTTATCATCAAGGAAATATTTATGATAGAATCAGGGACTAATTTTGATTAGGGGTGTCAAATACTTACCTTTGACAAAAAGACTGAAATACATCTCATCTGTGCTTGCATCACAGACATAGTCTCCAGAATCTGACAGCTGCAGGGGATTAATGGTGAGCTTGTGGGTATTACCCTCACTGGAGATGTGAATGTTGTCCTTGTTCAGTAGTTGGCCATCTTTCAGCCACCGCACATTAACTTTGTCTTGGCTCACAACAGCGCACAGTGTTACACTCTCATTTTCATAGGCCAAGATTTTATCATTTGCCTTTTTATTCACAAACTTCACTGGTTCCTCTGTGGGCAAAAGGAATAAAGAAGTACGAAAAGCTATTATTGAATTTCAGTCTAATGTTAATTTCATGTCAAATCCAGTATCTATTTGTAAATATATATTCTTACCTTGAACCTCAACAATTGTGATCAGTTTGTCATCCGTGGCATCACAAACATATTTTCCAGAGTCTGATGGCTGAAGTCCAGAGAGAACAAGCTTCCTCATGACGTCATGGCTGTAAATTTTAACACGAGTGTCTGGTTTCAGTATCTCGCCATTCCATAGCCACTGAACAGTGGCGTTTGGCCGAGACACCTCACACTCTAAAATAAGTTCTTCTCCTGCAAGTAATATATGATGCTCTGGGTGGCCAGAATTTCCAACAATCTTAACAGGAGGCTCTAAACAAAAAGACATTAACAGTCAGTGTCTTCCTGATCAAAGAAAAATGTTTGCAATCTATAATTATTAACACAAATACCTGCAACAGTGATATGGAACACCATTTTATCATCCAGTGCATCGCAAGTGTAATCTCCTGAATCCTCTAGCGAGGCGTTTAGGACTACCAATGAACGGAAAACACCCTGCTCTTCACTACAGTATTGCTCAGTGTCATCAATTCGCTGATCATTTTTGTACCAGCTGACAGCTGCGTTTGGCCTGGATAGTTCACAGACTAGAATAATGTCATCAGACACTAAGAATTGCTTTTCTGTTTTTGCGTCCGTTTTTCCAATAATTCTTACAGGCAACTCTGAAAACGAACAAGAAAAGAACATGAACAAACATTGAACAAATTTTCCTCTAGAAGAGGGGTCTCAAACTTACAGGTCAGAGTTGAGCCATACTTTGTGGCCCCTGACTTGACATAAGTGGGGCCATGCAATCTGGGTGATTCCTAATTATGTTATCGTGAATCATATAAGACAGCGATTCTCAACTGGTGGGTGGACTCCCAACAGTAGGTCATGGGTCGATTTTGGTTGAGTCGTAGATAGCAAGTGAAAAATTCCATAAAATATCTGATTTGTAGTCTTATTTAGTGTGATTTTGACATTTAATGTGTTTCAAATGGATGTTCCTTCTTGTTTTCTTAATAAAATGTCTTAATTAATTCCCGTAAAATGTATTCATTTTCTACCGCTTATCCTCACGAGGGTCGTGGGGGGTGCTGGAGCCTATCCCAGCTGTCCTCGGGCAAGTACATCCTGGACTGGTTGCCAGCCAATCACAGGGCACATATAGACAAACAACCATTCACACTCACATTTATACCTATGGACAATTTGGAGTCGCTAATTAACCTCGCATGGTTTTGGAATGTGAGAGGAAACCGGAGTCCCCGGAGAAAACCCACGCATGCACAGGGAGAACATGCAAACTCCACACAGAGATGGCCGAGGGTGGGATTGAACTTGGGTTTCCTAGCTATCTCCTAACCACTCAACCGCCGTGCAGCCCCCTAAATTGCAATTTGTTTATATAATAATGTGTATTAATGTTTAAAAAGATGCCATACACTATTAAAAAATACATTTCCTTGGTTTGACTCAAATAAAAGTGGGTCGTGACTTATTGACCAAAAGTGTGGGTCCCCCGTTGAGACCATTTGAGAACCCTTGCGATAAGAGGTGGTCAGGGGCAATTTCACTGGCCGAAAGGAAGAGGCTCTTTAATTGGGCAAGAGATAGCCAACACTTAACTCACACTGAGATTGTCACATACTCAAATGAACGGGTGGATCACGGGACAAAACACAATCCTTTTCAGCACTTGGGAATGTGACCAACCACAGCGTAGTGGCTGTGCCTGGAGGCGGGCAGTGGGTGGAATACATTCAAACAGACTGTTTTTGCGGGAAATACAGCTGGATCAGTGCAGATTCTGGAATAACTACAATGCTTTCTGTGCTGGTTATTGTGTGTAGCTGCTCTATAGGAGTCCACAACTCAATACAAAGGGCTGAAAAATTAGCATAATAAGGCCAAAGTGCTCCTGACAATTACTTGAGAAAGCCATATGTTTTATTCATGTTTTATATTTTTTGTATCACTTATGGTCTACCATCGTTCAGAATCATGACTGTTTCCAGTGGTGTTTGTTGACAAGTTAATTACTTGATTGAAATGTGATTCGGAGTGAATACTTAAAGTGGCCGAGCCTCACCCAGACTCTACCTCCAGCGGCCCCCAGGTAAGCCAGGTTTGAGACCCCTGCTCTAGAACATATTTACTGAGCCCACAATTCACATTAAATATGATATAGCAGTTTAACCTGACTGTTATGTGTAATACTAAAAGTATGACATACCTTGCACTTTAACATGGAAATCCATCACATCATCTTTTGCATCACATATGTATATTCCTGCATCTTCTAGTGTTAGTGAGTGAATTGTCAATTGACGCATTACACCATCTTCAACAATGGTGACAGTTGCAGAGTCTTCCACATCTTCGCCATCCTTCTTCCAGTGAACTACAGCATTTGGTCTGGATACTTCACAATCCAAAACCATGGCTTCCCCAACCACTTTTTCAACTCTGCACAACATCTTTCTTGGACGGACAAAGCGAACAGGAGGCTCTGTGAATGTTACAAAGCATTGTGAGACAAGGTTACAGACTGACACTTTTCATGTCCCAGTTTTCCGTCTTCCTTACCAGCTATATTTACAAAGAATGTCATGGAGTCATCTATTGTGTCACAGACATATTCTGCAGAATCTTTAACAGTTGTTTCCGGGATAATAAGCCTTCTGTAGATCCCATCCACCTCTAGTATGAGGTTGTCACTCTCCTCTACTTCAAGTCCGTCCCGATACCAACGGACCATTGCATGTGGTCGTGAGATCTCACAGCTCAAAACCATCCTCTCCGATGTTTGTTGGCATAGCTCCATTTGAGACTGACTTGGCGATACAATCCGTACTGGAGGTTCTGGAAATAAATGGATATTTCTCCATCAACCATTCTTCATTTATTCAGATTATACTCAATATGATGTGTATTGTTATCCATGAGTATAGTGTGATACTTGCTATTGGATCTGGAATAAGTACAGTACAGAAAGTACAAGGTCTATGCATGTATGTATATACGTATTATATATCAGGTGGTGGTATGAAAAACTATGTTTTCATTTTAAATGTCACATTTCTGTATTAAAAGTTGCATACCTACAGCACAGAATGATGTCATAGACTGTACCTGTAATGCTGAGGTTAAAGAATATTGAATCATCAGCTGTATCACAGACATATTCTCCAGAATCCTCGACTCCACTCGTCAGAATCTTCAGTCGTCTATAAGGACCTTCTATCTTTAGTTTAATATTCTCGCTCTCCTGGAGCTTTTGGCCATCTTTGTACCAGCTCACTACCCCATTTGGACGAGATAGCTCACAGCTGAGAATAATTTCCTCAGGTACATGACGGTCAAGGTGGACATCTTCCTTCGGGTAGATTATCATTACTGGAGGTTCTTTGGAGGATTCATAGAAAACACATTCAGTCAGCTCGTTGACATTTGAAGCACTTATTCTAAGGATGTATTCTTGTAAATCAAGTTTAGAAAAGACATTCTCTTACCTCGTATTTTGACTTTGAACATTATAGTGTTGTCTCCTGCACGACACATGTACATGCCGGAGTCAGACAGTTGGGCTGACTGGATTGAGAGATTTCTTTTGGCGCCTTCTGCTTGGATTGTTATATTGTCGTTTGAATGGATTTCAGCTCCGTCTTTATACCACTGGACAACTCCATCAACCTGTGATACTTGGCATGATAGATCAAGCTGTGATTTTTCCACAGTGCTCTTGAAAAGCTCCTCTTCTGGGATGTCAGCAAACGTCACCGGTGGTGCTGCAGAATAGGGATATACGGAAAGTTTACACTTGACAGTATGACTCTCTCTTGAAGGTCTTTTTCACAGCAGCTGCATGGCTGTTAAGACATGCGGATATTAAAACTTACACACTTTGTATTACCACGCCACGTTGAAATTAGAAATGAAGGTTAATCACATTGAAAGCAAAGTGAGAGCGGTAATGATTGTGAAGAATTCTAGTGTTTTAACGGATGAGTTCACCTTTTTGCATGGATTATAAATTGTGATAGAGAAGAAATTTATGACAGCATCTTGACAAGAAAAAGCTCGGGATATCACCTTTCAACTCTGTATAGCAACCATTGGAATGTGACTCGTCATCACTTTTACAACAGTACACCCCAGAGAATGAAGACATTGCTGAGTCCAGATCAGATGTCCTCACATGGCCTTCTGAATTGATCTTTGCTGCTGATTTCGTAAAGAGATCTTTTCCATCTTGATTCAAGCCAGTCTTCCCCATGGAGTCTGAGACCTCGCAATGGGTTTTTTCTGGGTTGCCTGCTTCAACCGACTGCCTCGCCTTAACTTCTGGGACAGCTGAGAATCAAATTAATGCTAGAAAAATTTCAGGTCATTCAACATTAAATTAATTGCCACAATACGGTTTTGCAGCTTGAGATCTGCACTGCCCAGCATCTTGACTGTTCTTGTTCTTGTCAGAGTGACAAGCATCATAATCTACTCTGCATCTTACAGGAAGACACTCTAAGTGAGCGATTCTCAATTGGTGGATCATGACTCAAAAGTGGGTCACTGAGCCATTTTCAGTGTCGCAGGTCTTTGCCTGGACAAAAAAAATGTCATGACCCGACATCTGTAAATGCACCTTGTGGTCTCTTCTGTGCTATTGGCTTGCTTTGCCACGACAAGGTGCGCTCCTAAACAGCTGTGTAACCATTTCACACAGTCCCTTTCAATAAAAGATAGTTGACAAAATTTCACAATTTGGGTCATTGCTTGTCATTTAAGTGTGGTATTGGGTCTTGCAGCCAAACCAGTTGAGAAACACTGCTCTTAATAATATTACCAAACTGACGGATTTATTATGATACACATTTTCAGCGATACAGCATCCCTCACCACTTCCCGCTCCACATTTATTTTGTCAAAAATATGTGAATTAATAAGTCATGCTGTTTCCTGGTTGAATACAGGCTACTATACATACAAAAGATATGCATGTTTTAGCAAATTGAATTTTTGCCCAAGTACAGCATTTTCAAGCATTAAAATGGCTAAATGAATGAACATACACCTATAAAACACACTCAAAGACACTAGGTTATACTGTATGTAGTTATTCTACACTGCTCACTAACTGTCAGTAATGTTACTGACACACAAACACCAGGCTTGATTGCCAGTGCAGGTCTGAATCATTTCACAACGGACGCAATAATCCCCAACACAAGCTACTGTTGCGGCCGTAACCCAATCCAAGCTAGAATACAAGTCAACCCAAAACAGTATCACTTCGTGTCCATGCCACCAGAAATTATTGAGTGCAGCGCAAAGGTGCAGGAATCTTAAGTCCCAAGTTTACATCTTAAATTGCTTATTCTCTGTTATTATGTCCATTATATTCAGTAATACATGAGTGAAGCTGACTATACGGATGTTATTTCAAGTCTAGACAACTCTAATAATGTTAAAAAAACATATTTATAAGGTTTTTAACAGATTTTCTATGCTGTTACTATAAAAAAAAAGCATAGCAGAAATGTACTTAGAAGAGTCAGGTTTGGAAACAATTTTACTGAATCATATAATATATAATCAGATTTTATAAAATTAATATTACCCAAACCGAATGACTATCTTAGAGTACACCACTATGCTCAGGTTTGTTTTTTGTTTTTGCTGTGTGATACAGGTCAGGTAGCATGCAGTTCTTTTGTCTGAGATTTGTCTGAGATTTTGGGTTGAAACCAGGGTTGATCAAAAAGGTTAGATCAAACCAAACCAAACAGCCAATACCAGTGAGAAAAAAGAAACAAACAAATTAAGGACATTTCAGGTTTTCACTTATAGGACATAATTTAATATATGTAATGGGTTTTAACCTAACATCAGTTTTATTTTGATAAAAAATGTTACCCTACTATCTGGTCTGTAAGGATTAGTTTTAAAACAAACGACCTTATAAATGAGAATTTTCTTCATGTGTCCAACATAAGTATTTTATAAATGATGAGAGTGTGTAACCTTCTAATATTAAGTGGTTTTAGGGGTTCAATAAAGAAAAAGACAACAAAAGGTTAATGATTTTGTAAATACATATATCACCTGCAACATCCACCTTGAATTCTATGTGGTCATCTGCGGAATCACAGCAGTATACCCCAGAGTGTCTGACTTCTGCTGCTTTAATGACCAACGCTCTCAGTTTTTCTTCAGCGTGGATTTCGTAATCATTCTTTGGACACAGCTCTTCTCCGTCCTTGTGCCACTGGACTTGGGCAGTTGGCTCTGAGACTTGGCACTGCATCCTAACTGGGCAGCCTGCCTCTACCAATTTGTTTTTTTCTTTGTCTGGAATTGCTGCGAACCTGACAGGAGCAGCTGGTAGGTGGAAAAGATTTTAAGCAAAATTAATTATACAGTAAGGGATTATTAGGTAGAAAATCATTAGACACCTATGACTTCATTGTGTTTCTCAAAACAAATCACCTTGAATGTCCACATGGAATGTCACAAAATCTTCAGCGAGTTTACAGCTGTAGAGGCCCGAATCTGACATCTTAGCTGAGTGAATTATTAATTTTCTGAGGCTGCCACCTCTTTTCATGTCAAGACCAGTTTTGCAAAAAAGCTCAGTCTCATCCTTATACCAGGAAACCTGGGCAGCAGGATCCAATACCTCACACTGGAGCATAATTGGAGAACCAACTGCGATCATCCTGTATTTCTCAGATTGTGGGATTGGCATAATTTGTGGCAATCGGCCTAAAGGAAGAGAACAATTTGACAGTTGATAAAGCATAATTAGGGGACAGTTTTACCTTGGGCGATCAAAAGAAATAAACTTCAAAGGAAGATGCCAAGAAGAAAGAAATTGATCACCTTTTACATCCACTTGGAATGTGATGGTGTCATCAGCTGTTACACATTTATAAATGCCACTGTGTGTGTTTTCAGCTGAAGGGACCACAAGTGCTCTTCTTCGACCCTCTATTTGCATCTCCAGATTGTTTTGTTGCTTTAGTTTGATCCCATCCTTATACCAGTCAACGGAAGCATCGGAATCCTCAGCGAGCTCACAGCTGAGGACAATGGTACAGCCTTCTTGTAATGTCTTGTTCCTTTCTGCCTCTTGAAGCTCTGAGAACTTCGTGGGAAGAGCTATAGAGTTAAGATATTGCAAAAAAAAGAGTTTCTTAAAACATAATTAGACACGTATTAAGTAATCATGCTATTTTGTATGTAATTCCAAAGAAGGGCAATAAACAATAAACAGTAAATAAACTAGACGGTAGCATGACAAATCATGGACCCAGTAATTGACTTGAAATAAATAATGATTAAAATAAAGTCAAGTTGGAGTCAAATTTATGTGTTAGCCACAGATAAATTACACTGATGAAGCAACCCACCAAAAGAACACAAAACACAGTTTAAAAGTTTAAAAAAGATGGCTTAGTAACATGGATTCACTCTTTTACCGGTGGTTAAAAAAGAACGTCATTTCACTCTTTTACTGGTGGTTAAAAAAGAACCTCAGCAGCCAGATTAGACATTTTGTCACAATGTACGGACAAAGATGTTTTTTTTCAGAGAGAAGTGCCACACCTGTCGAACAAAAGTAACCACAATTGGGGGAAATAATTATTTCAGCCCCTGTTAATATGGTACGTTATATTAAAGAATAATGTGTAATGGGAAGAAGTTAGAAGAGGTGCTGTTTTTCTTTTAAACTCCTATTGGTACTTGTCTTGTATATTTCTTAGCTACTCTTTGAGTCTTAAGTTGCTGTCTGATGATTCCAGCCTTCGATATAAGATTTCACCATGAGTCAGATTCTTACACTGAGTAATGACCGCCTGTTAATGGACAAGCTTGATGTGAGTTCCCTTACGGTATGGACTTGTGCGTGCCAGAATATGTCTTTTTACGACGTGAACATGTCCAGCTTATAGTCTGGTGTGGCTGATATATGTACAAATCTGTTTTTTTCTAGAATAAGAGTGTTTATCTTCTCTACTGTATCTGTATATGTATATGTCTCAGTGGTGAAATGATATTACCTAATTTAATTGATATAACAACATTGTGTGAGTTGGTTGATAACATGAACACTTGTTCTAGTTAGTTTATATTGCAAGGCCAAAGTTACAGACTCCAAACATCACCTTTTACTTCCACAGTGAATTGAATGTTGTCATCCTTCGACTCACAACGGTATATGCCAGAATGAGCTACCTTGGCTGCTGGAATAACTAGACTTCTCAAGTTTTCCTTTGACTGGATGTCTATTCCACTTTGAGGTAGGAGCTGTGTTCCACCTTTGTACCATGTGACTTGTCCAGTGGGGTCTGACAGCTCACACTGTAGAGCAATGGGACAGCCTGCCATGATTGTCCTTTTCTGCTCAGCTTCTGACACAGCTGAAAACTTCTGAAGTGGAACTAAAGAATGGAATGCAAAATGCAATTAATTTTGAAAAGTTTTTAGTTTCTGATTTTCAGACATGTTTTAAAAGTATTTTACCTTGACATGTGTAGGAATACTGACAGTTGGCAAACATATCAAAGTAAACACCTAACATACCTAAAAAAAAACGTGTCTGGAAATAAGAAACTAAACATATATTCAAGAATACAAAATGAACCTATTTGAGCTTCGGAAGTATTGGCATTAACTAAATCGGTCAAAGCAAGCATGTAAATCAGGGGTGCTCACACTTTTTCAGCATGCGAGCTACTTTTAAAATGACCGAGTCAAAATGATCTACCCACTACAAAAATGCAAAACATCTATTTATTTTCAAATGTATTGAGGATTATTTGTACGTACAATGTATGTTGATGTACCTTACATAACCAAATGAGCCAATATTGCAAAACGCACATAATTAACTATTAACCTTTTTTGTAATTACCTGAGTTTACTTTGATGACTTGCACTGAATTGAATCAGCCAGGGATGCATAGTCCGGACAGTAGCTGCTGATAGCCAGGTTAGCCAGGCAAACGCACTTCGAAAAAGACATTGTGAAAAAAAAGTCCACCTCCCATTCCGTATGGAAGTGATATGTTTTTGCCTTTTTACTTGGTCCAGCTACTTCACTCATTTTAGTGACCATAAACTTTCGCGAGGGCTTAAAATCTGACGCAATTCGCCGACTAGCTTAGCACTTTGCATCGTTGTTTACGCATGAGCGGTGACCTAAAGGTCAAAATTCAGTTGTCATCTGATTGGTTGTCCTGTATGTCAATCAAGTAACGGGGATGGATGATAGGCTGACATCGTAAGTTCTGCTGCACTTAGAGACGTTGTTTGATTTGATTGGTCACCCGAAGGGCAACATTCAGTTGTCATCTGAATGGCTGCCCTGTATATCAATCAAGTGACGGCATTGATGCTAGGATGATATTTTTTTAATGTCACGCCGCAATCGACCAGTACCACCTCTGCGATTGACTTAATGAGCACCCCTGATGTAAATAATACTTCTCTGCAGCATCAAACAGAAACAGAATCATGAGCATAATATGTAAAACTCACTTTGCTTCTCATTTGTAGCAATAAGGTCTGTATTTTCCGGACTATAAGTTGTACTTTCATTTGAAGGTTTGGCTGGTCTTGTGACTTATACTCCAGAGAGACTTATACATGCTTTTTTTTCACACTGACAGCCACGAGAGGGCGCTCTAGGATGTATGCCAGTACCTGCTCCTCCTACGCCGTATACCAAAACCATGCACACTGGAGGCGATGAGCGATTGGGAGCAGCTAAACTAGCGAGTGACGCATTCACATCCAGAGCTAATTGTACAAGTCTGCCATGGTTTAATTGGCTGTCAGATGTGGAGGGAATTATGGGGTGTCAAAGTAGTTCAGAGGAGGAACATCAGCCAGTGTTGATTGAGTATTCTGGTGAGTACCGGATGCGGCAAGTGTTGATTAACATCCTACCCACTGTCATCAGTCGCTGATTGGTTCTCATTTGGGGTTTAAAAATGTTCAACTTTCTGAGATTGCGTCGCAAGTCACATACAAGAACAAACTTGTGCACAAATTTTGCACGTCGGTTCGCTGGATAGCGACACGAGATAATCGCTCTATCATACAGTTCCTTTGAACGTAGAGGTGATTTCTCCTGTGCCCAATATATTCCCGATCGAATTATAGTCCAGAAAATACGGTATATAGTCCCACCATGTGCTTACGTCATTGAATGACAAACTGTAAATGTCAAATATGTAAAAAAAAAAAAAAAAGTCAATTTATAAAATACTTAAGGTACCAAACACTAGTAGTGTTAGTCCATCATGAATTGGATTAACTTGGACATGGCAATATGTTGTGAATGAGGTGTTATGAAGTGAAATGAATTGTTACAGCAGCCAACTGCTGTTTTCAGTATTTCTTAACCAAAATCCACAAACAGTTTACAAAATAACAATTTTGCCCAATGTCTACTAAGAGGTACCAAGAACTATGAGCATGTTACTAACCTGCTGGCACGCAAGACATTAGTAAAAGCTGCCTACGGTGATGTGCTGTAATAGACCATGAGTGCGCTAAGTATATGATTATTTATCTGTTTGGAGTTAGCATGCTAATACAAGTGGGCTTGCAAGCCAGCACAGCACAGCTTCTTTGGTTTGGGGCAGTCCATCCAGCAGGATATGAACTATCTATTCTGTCCTAATTTTTTCATTTTATCATTGTTTTCCAGTTGCAGCTACTGGATGTCTGCCCCTTGCACAAGCTACTCGCAAGAAAGTTGAAGGAGTTTAAAGAAGACTGGATGTTATAAGCAGGAGAGAAGATGGGGGCACAAGAGCAAAAGTCTCAGGGATCAGGGAGAAGTCAGCAAAGCACATGGTCCGAGTTATTCCAAACCAAGTGGTAATAACAATAGATGCACAGCAAATTGCATTTGCACATTTTCTATCTTGATGGAATCCTACTTGAATAGCAGACAAAAGCAACTTATCACCTTTCACGTCCTCTTGAAACTGCACTGTATCGTCTGTTGGCATGCAGCTGTAAGTCCCTGCATCAGGCTGTGTGGCTAAATGTAAAACCACTTCTCTTATGGAGCCATCCACCGGCTTGTCTTGCCCAGCCTCGTCATGTGGTTTTATTCCATCCTTGTAGCAAGTGACTTCAGAATTAGGATTTGATGTTTCACAACACAGCACTGTGGGCTCATCAACTTCCACTGACTGTTCCGTCTCAGTCTGACATGGTGTTGAAATTCTCACAGGTGGAGCTGGGATGTTTTGAGGTACATTAAGAGAAGATTGCATCATGATTACTGAATCAAATAAACAACTGTTTGGACAAAAATAAAAGTCATATGAATAGCACTTCCAATTTCAAATACATGATGTAATCAAAATATATGTATAGTTGCAGTCAGAAGTTTATACTGAGTCATCATGGGCATGAGCGTATTAACATCGGGCCTTTAATAATTTATTCTGCCACATAGTTTAGCAAAGCATCGGCTCAAGTATGCTGCATGTTGACTGTCATGGTGAGCCGACTCAACGTCTATAAAGTTAGAAACTTTGCATACAAACATCCACAAATGTTGCCTAGATGGAAGTCACAGATGTCTGTCATCTCCTGATGTAAAGTATTTACTACATGAAGCACCATATTTGCAGAAACAGCTTCTTAAATTCAGCAGTTTTGCCGGGCTAAATTAAATAGCTGCAACTAGCAGGGCAATTATCCAAACACGTGTCAAAACTGGTTATGCAATAGAAATCACTCTAAAATAAATCTCCTAAAATGGCAATCCCAAAGCCCTGACCTCAACCCTATGAAACATATGTGGACTATACTTAAATGTCGGATCAGTGCCAGAAGACCATTTGTGTAAAATACATGTAAAAAATCATAAAGGATGTTGCTGTATAATTCTTCAACCCTGGTAAAGGAATGGTTCAAATAAATAAGGAAAGGCCCAAAATTAATGAGACATACATGCCATGATGTATAGAAATGAAAAAACTTGTTTCCAAGTTTATAAACCAGAACTGTATGTACAGTACCCATTTAAAGTCAATTTGTTAATATTCGCCTCAGATTATCAATTATAGTTTTTAAAGTTTTACTTTCACTTCAGCCCAGTGCCAACCCACCATACTTGCAAGTGTGTGCTGTCTATTTTCAAAAAGGTAGGCAATATCTGTGGATACATACAGGTTGCGTTGCGATACAGATTCACCCCCAGTACAGTTGACGCGCTTTCAACGCACGTTGTGTGCACTCATTTCTGCAATAAAGCCAAGCTGACGGACGGGTGGCAACATTTAGTCTCTAAGATGCCAATGACAAGGCAGCGGAAATGGTAAGAGAGGCCCAACAGAAGCGGGCCGTGGAAGATGAGAGGGCCAGAAAAGAGGACAGGATGAACGAAGAATCGTGATGATGATGATGATGATGTAGGTGCTGCTGGAAGTGCACTGCTACTGCTGCATTAGAACCCAGAGTCTCTTCGGCGGAATGGGCGACATCTTGAATGAACCTCGGACTACCTCCCATCAGGTGGAAGCATCAGGTGGAAAAACTCACGTTCTTACAACATGCGAGTGAGTAAGAACACTGTACGTGAAAAGCATGTGTAAGTACTGCCTCCATACGATAACATGGCAATCGCATGGAGATCGTACTTTGCAAGTACATTGTAAGCATGTACGACTCACGTGTGACACGTATGCAACATACAATACACACAACCGCTTAGGGCCAGGCGTGCCGTGCAGGCCACGTAATTTCACCTTGCGCAACCATGCAAGTGATGTGCATTGATGTTTTCAGAAAACGCCTCAGCCATGGCTTCCCCCAAAATTGTAATGACTAAAAACGCATGGTGGGTTGTGACTGGGGCTTAGATAGACTCAAGCTGCCAACAATCCCTAAACAAACTCTTTTATACAGAGGTGTGCTTTTTTGGTAATGCTAACCATTTAAATCACCTTCAACAGCCACCTTATTTGCAGCAACTATGTTGTGACTGTCAAATGTCCTTGTTGGATATCTCTCTTCTGATTGGACACATGATGTCTGCTTGTAACAGGCGGAACCTGAAAAGAGCCTTGAGGATCCTTTCCCAAGATTGAGCATGCTGCATATTTGGTCCATTGCAGCATCTGTATTGTGATGACAATCTGTCTGGACTGTTGTTTCAGGCAAGCATGGATATTGTTGGGTACACACAGCCTGTTCTGTTGGTGAGATGTCTTCCGGTTTGACAGATGAAGTTTGGCAATTCGAATCCCCCTTTGGTTGCATCATTTCTGGACATTGAGATTCATACAGTTCCAAACAACACAATGAGCCAGGCATAGTGCTTGTTGTTGAGCAGTCAGTTGATCTACCCAGCTGGCTATTCACGTCCTCAGGGTGGAAAAAATTAGGCTGTAGCAAGTCACCAGGGTTTTTTGAGTAGAGTGTTTCAGTTTGGATACAGTTAAGACGATTATTTGTCATTATGACTGGCATCTCTGTCGAATTGTAGTGCTCCTCTGCTTGAACCATTGCAGACTGCAGTGAGGTTAAAAGTTTTTCAGAGCGGGGAGTTTTTGCAGAAATACAGAACCTGTCTAATGAGACAGTTGTAGGCTCTACGTCATTAATGCAGTGCTTTGACCTGATATTTGAAGTCTTTTGGTGGTTACCTAGTTCTGACAGGACAGCCGTCTGTGCTGAGCTATGATGCTCTTCTAACTGGGTAGTTACAATCTTGAGATTATTATCCTCTGATTCAACACTCCGTAGAAAATTACAAACCTCTGATGGGACAGCTGTCTGCAAGGAAGTAGTAAGCTGTTCAGAAATGTGAGGGTCTTCTGTCGCCTCTATATGGGAAAATGATTTCTCACCTTGGGATTCTGTAAGATGTTTAGTGTGATAGTATATGTCATGTTTCATGATAGATGGCTTTACTGAGCTGCAGTCAGATGGAGATTCTGTATTTACTCTTTGTTGATTGTTATGTTCTTTTTTATCTTTTGTTAAAATCCAGTCTGTTGTGTTTTCAAGAGTTGGCAGAGTGTTCTTGTGCCTGGAATGTTCTTCATATGTCACACAATCTCCACTCTTGCTGTTGAAGATGCCAGTCTTGTACTTGGTGGAAAGGCACTTCTCAAAACAAGCTCCTTGTGTTGAGGTCTTCTTCTCTTGTTCAGAGGCAAAGCTTGGCAGTGTAGCTATAAGCAGAAAGGTTTTCAGTGGTTGTTGCTCTCACTGTTTCTTCTCATAAGACAATTTAATTGACATCATTGTGGGTTAGGATGGAGTTATGCTGTAATCCATTGCAAAGACAATCAAGATGGTCGACCAGCTTTGGTCTGATATCAAGCTCTTATAGTTCCCCTACAATCTACTATATCAAGAGCATTTACACAAAACATGTGTGCTTATTCATTTGAAGAAGTCTATTACATTGCTTTCATTTTCGTTGTCATTGCAACGGGGCAAGGTTTTGTGGCAGTAAGATGAATGACTGGATCTGGTGATGTCTATCACATGGAATGAGATCAAAGAGTTGTAAGCAGCATTTTAAGTGCAAAGATGTTGGTTGCCGTTAAGAGAGTAGTGACAAACACAACAGTGATTATTAGTTTGAGGAAGTACTCAACAGATAAACACCCACACATTTGATTAAGAGCACAAACTACAGAACATAATAACAAAACAGAAATCACGAGATGGCAAAAAGCAATTTTTATCAAACCGGACAAGTGCCTTGTCAAGATGATTGAGCCAACCAACCTACTAACAACCATTGTTAGTGGCATGTATGGGCTGGGTTAACATGGATGACTGATGTTGAAATATATTAAATCACCTTTGACATCCGCAGTGATTTGGACTGATGCATCAGAAACCTCATCAATTTCATCACCATGGTGACACTGTTCTGTTGTTTGGACAAAGCCAAAAAGAAAACAATGAGCTTGGTCATATCTTCTGGGGTGAAACATGATACTTGAATTGTAACTATGCAGGTATGATGTGCAAAACCACCTTTTATATTCTCATTTAATGGTGCACCATATCTTTCACAGCTAAAACCTGCATCATCAGACGCGTCAAATGTGACTGCAGATGGAAAGACTTGGATGTTGCTCTCAGGTTCGAAAACTGTTTCCATTTTGTGGTAGACCGGGGTTCCGTCTTTGTACCAACAAGCTTTGGCAATGGGATCTGAAATCTCAAATTGTTGAACAATTGGGCAGGGCACCTCAGCAGACTCTGCCCTCTGGACATCTGGACCATATGTCACAGCTGGCACTATGGACAATCATTTTGGGGTGGAATATACAGTAAATATACTTTAAATCAATGCGGTCTTTGGTGTTACTTGTATGAAAATAACAAACAAGAAAAAAGAACACAGAATAGAGCTGTTTGAAATTGAGTCAAAAGACATATGTGTAGAGGAAAAAGAGAAAAGATAAAAAAATCACCTTGATTGTTTACAACTAATGCAGCAACATCATCTGCTGTTGCACAATAGTATGCTCCAGAGTTTGATGGATGAGTTGGTTCAATGACAAGGGTCTTCTTGATGGTTTCCATTTGAAAATCTTGGTCCAAATTTAAATGTGCTGCTTTAGCCTTCTGCAGGGACACTTGGGCAGCAGGATTTGAGATTTCGCAAGCTGGTCTTGTCGGGAAAGGTGCCTCAAGTGCCTGGTTCTCCACACACTTCCATGAGGGTGACAACGGCACCAATGGAGCTAAAGGCGATGACTCAAATCATAATTATGGATAAACAGAACACATCCATACTCTGACTAAAAAAAGGGGTTAATATCTCACAGCTTTTTGTAATCTATAACAAGTCATTGGCTATGTACATACTGCTGGACATAGATTAGTAAAACAGGTTAAAATATGAAAAAGTTACAAAAACAACACATGACACAGACAGATACATCCATTATAAATGTGAGAAGATCCTATTTTAAAGACAGGTTTTGACATTGTTTTAGAATCCAAATATTCATTTATAATCACCTTTAATATCCATAGTGACATGGCAAGTGTCATCTGAGGATTCACATTCGTACTGCCCTGAATGCAGGCGTTCTGCAGGGACAATGAGTTGCCTCAATGTGCCATGACTCGGTATGTTCCACTCTTCAAGTGGGAAGAGCTTTACACCATCTGTATGGCATTGTATAGGCAAAGCGGGGTCTGCAATCTCACTTTCCAGCACCAAAGGTTTGTCCATTTCGAAGGACATTGTTCTCTCGTAGTCAAAGTCAGTGGAGGACATCACTGGTTTGGCTAGCATTGGAAATTCAGAAATCTAAATAAATACCTTCAGATAATAACTGCTGAGCAGATTAAGTGGCTGTCGAGTAATGAATGAAATGGTATATGCTGGATAGCAATTTTGTATTGTTTTTTAAAGTTAAAAATGCATGATCAAAAGAGATGTCACACAAATGCTTCCAAGAAGCAAGGCTGAGGTTAAAATATTTGCGCAAAAGAAAAAAATTCACCTTTTATCGCCACGTGAAAGTCCATGGCGTCATCCCTTGTTGTACATCGGTACACACCAGAGTGGCACAGCTCTGCAGCCTGAACAACTAGTGTCCTTGTATTTCCCTCTGAATGGATTTCTAAATCTGAGTCTGACATGAGTTGCTTTTCATCCTTGAACCAGCAAACAAGGGCCTCAGGATCTGAGACCACACACTGGAGTACAACAGGACTCCCCTCTTCAATCCATTTGGTCCTCATTTCTTCAGCAATTTTGCAGAACTTCACAGGTGGAGCTACAGATACAATTCAACCAGTATCTAATGTCAAACGTATATATATACATTCAGGCCACTGTAAAGATCTGTTCGCAATTAGTTCAACTTGAAAAAGTAAAAGAACTGGTCACAGTTAAGCAACAGCTCGAAACAGTTGTGTTGTGTGAGTTAGATGCTTGGCATAGTAAATATAGAATATAAAGATGGAAAAAATCATATTGCCAAATCACCTGTGATGTTCACACTGAATGTGATGGTGTCACCCTTTGTCTTGCAGCAGTACAACCCAGAGTGGTAAAAGTCAGCTGATGGAATAACCAACTTCCTCACCAAGCCATCAGTTTGAATAGCTACTCCACTTTGAGGAAACAGCTTTGCCCCATCTTTGTACCAGTGCACCTGAGCATCGTGATCTGACAGCTCACATTGTAAAATAATAGGGCAGCCTGAGTAGATGGTTTTATTCCTCTGAGCTTCAGGAGTTGCTGAAAACCTCACAGATGGAGCTATGGATATTTAGATATTATTTTTTTTACAGTAATATTTTGATAACGCATATTTCAAAAGAGGAATATTGGAAAATATTTCCCTTTTAAGGCTGTTAAAAAAAATAACACAAGTCTGTTGGAAAACAATCATGAGCATAAGGACAACTTACCCTCTACTTCCACATTGAATCTGATGACGTCATCAATGGCATCACAGCAATACACTCCTGAATGTGAGAATTCTGCTGATTGGATGACAATTCTTCTCATGGTACCCTCTGATTGGATATGAAGACCATCTGTTGTTTGTAATTCCACCCCATTCTTATACCAGTGCACCGGAGCTACAGGGTCCGACAGCTCACAGTAGAGCACAATAGGGTTCCCAATTTCGACAAATTTGTTTCGATCCATTTCTGACATCGGTGAGAACTTGACGAGAGGAGCTGCAGAATTGAGAAAATCAGTGAGTACATAGTCATATTTCAATTGATCAAATATCATTTGGCATGTTTTTGTCCGGACCACGTAAAACAGCAGCTTAAAGGGGACCTACTCTGCTCATTTTTCGACCCTTTGTCTTAAGTTGTGTACTCCTATACACGCACAGAAAACTTCTGAGAACCTTCCAGAACCTACACCTATGCCAGCTGTGTTTCCTTAGATTTATGCTTCCCGCTAAAATGATCTGTTTTAATTGATTCCACACACGACGCGCCTCAGGGCACGCCCACTCCACTGTGATTGGTCCCACTCCCAAGCACTACAAAGTACTTCCTGACTTCTGCGAACAAAACTTTATAATTTTGTGGATGTAGGAGTTACTAATAAATGAATAAAGCCTTTGGAGAGCTAATTGAAAAGTGTTTAGGAGCTACTGGGACCTCTTGCGCTACTGGCTGGAGACCCCTGACTTACTGTGTATGAATTGAAAGAGTGGTAACGGTGGGCATGTGAAGCCGGGCGCTGCCCCCAACCTCGCCTGCACGAGGAGGAGCACTCATAGTTGGACACACTTTGTCCCAAGCACTGCTGGTGCTGTGGAGCTCCGGATGTGAGGGCGCTGCGTTTATGAAGTGCAGACAATCTTGGAACAACATCGGTAGTGGAAATGTGGTCATTACATGTTTTTTGCAGTACAATCTGACCAGACAGTGGTGAGCACTGCGGCTCTCTCCACCTCTGTTGATGCACAGTGTGTCTGACATTAATGCACCTTTCCCAGTGAGAGCACGCTACTTCTGGCTTTGTCAACAGTTTGGCGGATATTTCACATTCATGTTCACAAAAACAGTCCCATGCGAAATGCCATTGACATGTGAAAAGATTTTTCTCTTGCTGGGAATCACCAACTCCAGCATCGTATGCCTGAGCTTGCATCATGAACAGAGAAACAGAGCTTGGAGAAGGGTGTGGGAAGCAGAGCTTGGGGGAGAGCAGAGAGCGTGTCTGGCCTACAGTGCCTGCCCATATCAGGAAGTCCGCCCATCTGTGACATGACAGACTTCCAGTTCTACAACGCCTTCTGAAACCGAGCATTTTGAGCCATCCCAAACTTCTTTCAGGGCTCACTTCCAAATGTGCAAGCCTCATCATCCAAAACTTTGGCATCGTTTAACACGAGAATAAAACATTTGAACTACATTCATAAGTCCAAAAAGTGGGAAAAGCATAATAGGTCCCCTTTAAGACATACCTTGAATATACAGTGCCGCTGAATCCCGGATGCCATATGCAATAAATGTTATTTCAGCTCCATTTTCTGTGTCTCGAACCCCTTGAATCCGAAGCGACTGATGTGTCCTTGAGCGACGCATGGAAAAACGTTCATCTTCCTGAAGCTGTGTGCCATTTAAAAACCACGATCCAATAACAGATGCAGATAACTCAATAGAAAAGACTGCATCTTGTCCTTCCGGCACCAGTGCATCCTGCAAGGGGGCTTGTATTCTGGCTACTGGAACTGGAAAAGGGAACACATTTAAGCATGAAGAAATTAAGTCTGAGCTGAATTGGTTGAAAAAAAAATAAAACTCCAAAAAGCCAAACTTACCCAAGTGAACTGCTCTTGGGAACTCCACATTGTTGCTCTTGCCATATTTGTTGACACTACAAATACGGAATCGATAATCAGCTTCACACGGCACGCTATCACCAAGGATCTCCACTGAGGTAGCAGAGTCAGTGGTGAGACACTGTAGCCACTCCTGTGAACCTGTGCCAACTTCCTGTCGCTCCAATACATAACCCGAGGGAGGGTTTTTCCGTGAGTCCTGAGCTGGAGTCCACGAGAGAAGTGCTGCATTTGCACGTTCTGTATTAATCTGCACACCCACTGGACAACTAGGAGGACAATGTTTGGCCGCTGAACGAAGATGAAAATAATTAGAATATTGTGGCCATTAATGCATTAATGTAGCAATATATTTGATCATACAGTACCTTTCACTCTTAGCTGAGAGGAAGTTTTGGATCTCCCAACAAAAAAAGTTACATAGCCAGAGTCTTGAGGCATTGTATTGACAAAAACCAGAATATGAGTTCGACCAAAGGATTTCAGGATAGTCTGATGCGTTTCACGCAGCTCAACACCGTCTTTATACCAGTGTATATCCATCTCTTCTTTTTCAACCTCAACGCAAAAAGCAGCGTTTTCCCCTTCCAAGACATCAACTTTCCTTGGAAGCTTCCGCATAATGGGACCTAAAAATTAAAATGACAAAACACACTGGGGTTTTAGCAGCAACCTTATGAACTAAAGAAACAACTGATGCACAATAGAGAGTACATCCCGTGCTAGTCAGAAGTTTGCAGAAAATCAACATGGGCTTGAATGTCTTGGGTCCTTTTCCAGTATGGAATAATATGAATTATTATTTTCTGTAATTAACAACACAATTTGGAATTAATTTAACATTTTCTCTCCACTACTCAGGGTCATAACAATATTCTGACGTTAACACCTTTACGTTTTTGCACTGAAAGGAAGGAATTATTTTCAGTGGCATCTTGCATGGGGTTTTATGTGAAAAGTATTTAAGGTACAACTTTATTGGTTTACTGTTTCTGTGTTTTCAGTCAAAATAAGGAAAATAAACTGAAACAAGGCAGCATAAATTCAAGGAAATTTGAGAAACAGACGTTCTACAGAGAACATGGGACACATATTGTAACTCTTATATATGTTATATAACTGAATAATCTAAAAGATAATAACCACATTATTTTTGCCCACAATGGTTCCCAACAGCATAACATTTGAGGAAGATGTCCAGTAGTGTATTTTAATAAATAGAGTTAGAGTGGTGTTGAGGATTATTTTCTTATGGTTTACCTTTCACTGCTACCTCAGCAATGCTTCTTCCACCATCAGGCATCTCACAAAGATAAATTCCGTCATCATCTACTCCGATGTCACGAATAGTGAGCCGGCGTTTTGTTCCCCACTCCTCCATTCCATATTTGGCTCCTGGCTGTAGTCGTCTATCTTCCAAATACCATGTGATTGGAACAGAATCTTCGGGAACTTCACACTCGAGAACAGCCAAGTCCTGCTCCCACACTTCGAGATCAATGAGAGGCTGCTTGAACCGCACGGGGGGTTCTGGCACAGTGAAGGAAGAAAAACACTACTTTGTTTAAACTCTTTCCTGAAGTTTTTTTTTCAGCTATGAAATGTCATCTGTAATAATGCCCTAATGTCCCACAGGACTTATTACCTACGAAATGTAAATGTGACCGTTCATTCTTGAGTAACAAACAAGATTAGCATAATTAGACAAGGACGAGGAATGGGATCATAAACACATTGGAGGTGTTAGATAGGATATAAAGTGTCCGTAACTGACACCATCAGTCGGTACCAGACAGTTGTAAACAAAGAATGTGGACTGCACTTAGCCATTATGCAAAGCCCACCTGATTACGTTCCTCACAAATGGCTTAACCTGACCAGTAAAATCATAAATCATAAACAGCTACAATCATTTTTTTAACGTTGACTTGGAATCAACCAATGTAATGGTAATAACCATTAATAGGGTTGGTGTTGCTTTGTTGTGCAATACATATGACATACTGTACATACTGTATGCACTGTGTACATACTGCATATAGCTCGCTGCAGTGACGTGCGGTGAGGATCACGATTGGTGAGGCACTGCCTCCTTTGGAGTTTTTGAAAATGTTAATACACGTTGCTCATTAAGATGATAGAGAGAAAGAAAGAGCACAATTTATTTGTGTAAAAAAAATTGTCTTCTCGTTTATTACTTTTTATAAACAAAAAAACATTTTGGTATCACCTTTTATTTGCATATGAAGTACATCAGCTCTATTTTTTTGCAGGAAAATCTTTGTTACTTTGTTGTAAAAGTCTGATCACTTGGCTATATAAACATTTATCTTAACAGGCAAAATGTATTTATGCATTCATATCTTTAATGCATTTAACTTGTTGTTGATACTAGCTGATGCTACTGTTTGTGTATTTCACTAAAGTTAAAACTGTTTTTCTTCTCTTCTCTAGAAAGACAGCGAGGACAAGCACATGCCAACTCACGCATGGGTGCAGTACTTCAGCACCTCAGTGTGTACATTTATTTGATTTCATTGTCTGATTAGCAAATATAATGATGCTTCACTTACATTAAAGACATTAGATGGGATGTAGAAGGTTAGAAGTTTCTGCAAACATATTGGCAACATGCAGACAGACAAACAGAAATTGCTATTCAATTTAGTTCATTGAGAGCAGTGCACTCAGACAGTAGGCAAAACTCAAACTTAAGCCGAAACAGGAGATGTCACATGGTACTGTATGTGATTAAGAAAGGTGTAAATTCAGTGAATTTTACTTAAGAAAACTGACAGGAATCATAAAAAAAATACAGTTGGACGATTTTCATCGGCCTCCCCTGACCGCACGTCATTGTATCCCTGATGCTTTGAGCCTGGACTTCTCAGTGCCATGTGGGAAGTATGATCCCTTTCCCTTCTCTCTCTCCCAGTGATTTCACAGGCTAGGTGACTTTCCAGACTTTATACTGCTGCTGGAGATTTACTTCATAATGTCAGTGTACCTTCTTGGTCACATCTCATTGATGTCATTCTAGCAAACAGAATGAAATCCTATCCAAGGGCACACGATCCCACACACACATTCCTCTGGCAAGATCTTTACAGATTGACAGTGGGTATATACAGTACTCGCTTTCTAAATGTTGTGTAATATGTTTCAGTAAATAATATCTCAAAGTAAACTTGACTTACCCTTTACTGAGAGGTGTACAGCACTGAGGGTTTGGCCTGCTGTATTGGAAGCAGCACAAACGTAGACTCCGTTATCCTTCTGCTTACAGTACAGAACCTTGAGTGTAAAGTATCCTTCTCTATCTTCATATAACAAATAACGCCTTCCAGAGAGTATCAGTCTTCCATCCTTTCTCCAAATGATTTCAGGTTTGGGTTTTCCCGTCACAAAACAGCGGAATTTTGCATGTTTTCCCTCCGTCACTGCAAACATTTTTACTCTTGTTGACCTGGTCGTTGCTTCGTCTTTGTGTTGAGTGGACATCTGTCTGCTGCTCCTCTGTTTCCCTTGATGAGCTTTTCTGTGGCCATTTGTGTAGCCATTCCGATTCCCATCGTCTTCATGTCCAGGGCCTGCATCAACAAGCAGCACAGCTCCTGCCAGTGCTTCCCCAAACTCGTTTCTTGCCTTACATGTATATACACCACCATCTGGTGCACGGGTCTTAAAGATCTTGAGCTGGAACCATCCACCATCCTGGTAACTAACACTGAAGTGGGTGCTTTCAAATATTTCACTGAGTTTTCTGCCATCCTTCTCCCAGCTAACTTCGGGTCGTGGATTTCCCCAGAGTTTACAAGAGAAGACTGCATCTTCTCCACGTCCAGCACGAGTAGATAGGGGTTTGATGAGGAATCGTGGTTTATTCTCTTCTCTTAACTCCATTTCTTGTGCCTCACCTTCCACCTTCAGTGTGGCCGCTGCATATGTTTCACCAATGCCATTTTTGGCTTTGCATATGTACTGCCCGCTATCCTCCATGGCAACAGCAGTTATGATCAGATTGTAAACATTTCCATCCTCGAAAACTCTGTATCGTCCTTGTGGATCAATCTTTTCATTATTCCTCTCCCATATGACTGCAGGTCTTGGATCACCACCAATCTGACACTTTAGGACTGCATCAGCGCCACTCTGTACCAACACCGGTCTGGGATACGCCAAGAAGCGAGGTGCACCACCAAACACATCCATTTTTGCTCCGTCAGCCGGGTTTCAATTGAAGCAGCTCAGGAGACCTAAACTATTCACTGGGCCTCAGCGATTCTTCTATGGAAAGTACTAAAAAGAAAAAAGAAGTTATATGAAGTAATTTAATATGGAACAGTACACACAAAATTTGAGGTTCAGAAAAGGATGTGGAATAGGAAATCTTGTACAGGATATGTATTTCTATTTTGTGACAAAATAATGCATGTGCAAAGGGATTCAGTTTTTGTTGGTGCCTTGAAACCAAACATCTTGCAAAATTGGCCAAATTAGCTATCAAGAAATGCATCAGTAGGTTCTTAGTAAACAGATAACTGCAGTTCGGCGCAGGATCGGATATATGGATAGTCCGGTTATATCGGTATTTTTTCCGACTCCCGAGAATATCGATATAACGAGACTTTACTGTATATGAAATAATTATAATATACTGTATATAAATAATTAAAGAATAAAGCCTCAAGGATCACTTACATACATATACAAATAGCTGAATAATAAACAATACATATAGCAACTTCAATCTTCTTCAACTTCAATCCAGATAGATTTCAGACTTAAAATAATGTACAACTTTACGTTCTGCCCACTTCCAGTTAAACCACACCCACTTCCTGTTTATGCCCTACCCACTCCAAGTACGGATATGAATACAGATAATTCAGATTTGTGAGCAGATACAGATACAGATACACTCGTACTCGTTCATCCCAAATAATCAGAATAATAAAATGCGTGGCTGCTGGCATCTTTCTTGCCACCGAAGCAAAAGAGCGAATCAGAAGGATGTTTAATGTCAGCTGACTGATGTCATATGTCCTCTACAAAGTGTTGGTTATAATGTTATGATGACCCAGCGACCCACACTGCCTTTGCGATCGCCGTAACAGGCATCCCTGATATGTTATATAGGTCCATTTATACAATGTATAAAAAATTATATATTTCCAAGGTGTGGCAGCTTTTATTCAATCAATCAATTACTTTGTTTTTGTACGGATGTCAGCAACATCGATAGGTACATGCATTCAAATGCCTGGCAGGAATACCACAACACCTGTCATCATCATTGAACTCAATGATAACTCAACTCACCAACAACAAACACACTGACATTGCAAAGGCATATAAATCAGTTGAAGGAAACAATAAATGAGCGTCTGACAAAATGCGACGCTGAGATCATCAAGAAAGCATGCGACTTAAGGAAGAAGTGACAGCTAGGAGACTTGGGTTCGATTCCCCCCTCGGGCATCTCTGTGTGGAGCTGGAATGTTCTCCACAAGCGTGCATGGGTTTTCTCCGGGGACTCCAGCTTCCTCCCACATTCCAAAACCTGCATGCTAGGTTAATTGGCGACTCCAAATTGTCCATAGGTATGAATGTGAGTACGGTGTGAATGGTTGTCTATATGTGCCCTGTGATTGGCTGGCGATAGGCTCCAGCACGCCCGTGACCCTTGTGGGGATAAGCGGTAGAAAATTAATGAATAAAAGTTCAAGGCGTTTGGAACACCAAGTGTAAAATGCTACATCAAGTCAAATGGAGGATGCAGCAAGCCAAAGTGCTTTTTGTTGAAGACATCAAGGAAGTTGAACTGTTGAAGATGACATCTCACAACTCACAACAATTTAATGGAGGTGGAATTCAACAACGTTCATGATGGCTCGTGTTAATAGTATTAAATAATAGAAGCACTGCAGAATTAAACAATATAAGCACTATTGCTTGAACTTTGCACACATACTCAAGACCAGGGGTGCTCACACTTTTTCAGCATGCGAGCTACTTTTAAAATGACCGAGTCAAAATGATCTACCCACTACAAAAATGCAAAACATCTATTTATTTTCAAATGTATTGAGGATTATTTGTACACACAATGTATGTTGATGTACCTTACATAACCAAATGAGCCAATAATGCAAAACACACATAATTAACTATTAACATTTTTTGTAATTACCTGAGTTTACTTTGATGACTTGCACTGAATTGAATCAGCCAGGGATGCATAGTCCGGACAGTAGCTGCTGATAGCCAGGTTAGCCAGGCAAACGCACTTCGAAAAAGACATTGTGAAAAAAAAAGTCCACCTCCCATTCCGTATGGAAGTGATATGTTTTTGCCTTTTTACTTGGTCCAGCTACTTCACTCATTTTAGTGACCATAAACTTTAGCGAGGGCTTAAAATCTGACGCAATTCGCCGACTAGCTTAGCACTTTGCATCGTTGTTTACGCATGAGCGGTGACCTAAAGGTCAAAATTCAGTTGTCATCTGATTGGTTGTCCTGTATGTCAATCAAGTAACGGGGATGGATGATAGGCTGACATCGTAAATTCTGCTGCACTTAGAGACGTTGTTTGATTTGATTGGCCACCCGCAGGGCAACATTCAGTTGTCATCTGAATGGCTGCCCTGTATATCAATCAAGTGACAGCATTGATGCTAGGATGATATTTTTTTAATGTCACGCTGCGATCGACCAGTACCACATCCGCGATTGACCGGTAGATCGCGATCGACTTAATGAGCACCCCTGCTCTAGACTGAAACAAGCAGGAACCAGTTAGAAGCAGGCAGGGCTTAAATCTGTATATTATTTTAAGTCTCAAATCGACTTGGATTAAACAGAAGTTGTTGTATTGTTTATTATTCAGAAATATCTTTACTGTGTCTCTGTGTAAGTGATCCTTGAGACATTTATTCTTTAATTATTTTTAATGAGCTGTGTGAAGCTGGTGATTCATGCAAACACGACAACTAGGGAAATAATATGTCAGTCCTGTTAACTGTATTTTTCTCCAAAGCACTGCTTTCAGTACTACAAGACTTTATATCACCAGCCAAACCAGCTGAAGCAAGCAGATGAAAAAAGAAAACACAGTCAGTGAAATGCACTGTGTATGTTATGAAACAAGTTAGTTTCAAGGTGCATACTGCAACCTACTGAGAGCGGTGTAATATTTGAGTCCTTTATAACAACTATCCGGTTCATCCCTAATTGTTGCCCGTTCCACTGATCCATGGTTACTAAAATGCCATGTTGACTTGCTCAATGTCACTGTCTCTCAGCGATGCCACTTGCTAATGTACACATGCTAACTGTTTTAAGTGTGTATTGGTAACATTACAAATTTGTCTTGTCCTCCAAACACTAATGCAACATGAATTGGAATTTTCTTTGGAATTGTGTATGGCAGCCGTGGCCAACAGCACTCTTCATAAATAAATAAAAAAATGTACAATATCCTTTCCACAGCACAATAGCTTTTATTCTTGTTGAGTTCTTGGCATTTCAAATGAGCCTGTGAAATGTTGAAATGTGAAATGAGAACAAAAATGCATTGCATGGTCTCAGGAGGTTATAACCACATCTGCTACTACTACTATATATTTTTTGCACAAATTTTGACAGCGAACACTCTCCTGGCACTGGAGGACGAGGAATAGCTGAGCATGCAGCACAACAAGCAAGTGAGAGCAGGAGACAGAAAAGCCCAATTACTAAAACAGCTTGAAGAATACGTGCTTAGTACACTTTACCACAGGGGTGTCCAAAGTTTCTTATCTTTATTATAAAATATAATTTAACAAGGAAATAAGAAAACATGAAAAAATGTTAAGTAATTTTACTTTAAAAAAAAGTATACGCAACATATTAAGATAAAAAAATTTTACATAATGAGGAACATAATTTAACAAAAATACCATTGTGATATTAAAAAATAAGATAATTTTAGTAGTAAGAAGTTGAAACATTAAAGAAAAAAACATTTTCGTTGTAATATTGTAAAAAAAATAATACTTAAAAACATTGAAGTGTAGAGTGTAGAAAAATGTATGATGTGATGATGAAACTATTAGTAAAACTATTATGGCAATAAAGTCAGAATTCAGAGAAAATTTACAAAAACAAAAAACAACAACAGCAGGAATGACAAAAAAAAGTTGCAATTTTGCGAGAATAAATGAGGAAAAATAATCTCATTTTAGTACCATAGAGATATTGAAAAACATCTTTTTTTAAAAGTTGTCAAATCATGAGAAACAAACAAAACAAAATGAGGTTACAATTTTGGGAATCTTTGATTGGGGAAAAGTCATAATATTACAAGACAACTATGATTATTTATGACAAACTACTTGGGGGGGCAGCAAAAATTGGAAAAATGAACAGTAATTTTACGGAAATACTCTCAAAATATTAAGAGAAAAAAATGTGATCTAACAAGAAAAAGTTGTAATTTAACAACTTAATAACGTGAAAAATTGGAAATCATTTAAGTAACAAGAAGTTGAAACAATAGGAAAGAAGTATTTTTTTAAGTTGTAATATTATGAAAAAGAAACAAAATAAAGTTGCAATTGAAATGAAAGAGGACATTGCATCCTTTCATTTTTTCCAGTATATGGCCTTCGAAGGCACCTCTGCTTTAAGAGAAGTCTAGCGGGAACTGCATTATAGCTGAGCCTAATCAGCTTTGAACAGGAAATTAGTAAGTAGATAATATTGAGTCTAGAGAGAGACTAATACAACGAGCACACATGTCTGAACACTGGAAATAACGAATTAAAATAAACTTAAATGTACATAAAAGACTATATTGGCATATACAGTGCATCCGGAAAGTATTCACAGCGCTTCACTTTTTCTACATTTTGTCATGTTACAGCCTCATTCCAAACTGAATTAAATTAATCTCTTACCTCAAAATTCTACACAAAATACTCCATTATGACAATGTGAAAAAATGTTTTTTTGACATGTTTTGAATTTATTAAAAATAGAAAACAAAAAAATCACATTTACATAAGTATTCACAGCCTTTGCCATGAAGCTCAAAATTGAGCTCAGGTGCATCTTTTTTCCACTGATCATCCTTGAGATCTTTCTACAGCTTAATTGGAGTCCACCTGCAGTAACTTCAGTTGATTGGACATGATTTTTAAATATAATAACTGTCTATATAAGGTCCCACAGTTGACACCAAGCATGAAGTCAAAAGAACTGTCTGTAGACCTGCGAGACAGGATTGTCTTGAGGCACAAATCTGGGGAAGGATACAGAAAAAATTCTGCTGCTTTGAAGGTCCCAATGAGCACAGTGGCCTCCATTATTCGTAAATGGAAGACGTTTGGAACCACCAGGACTCTTCCTAGAGCTGGCCGGCCTTCTAAACTGAGCGATCGGGGAAGAAGGGCCTTAGTCAGGGAGGTGACCAAGGCCCCGATGGTCACTCTGTCAGAGCTCCAGCATTCCTCTGTGGAGAGAGGAGAGCCTTCCAGAAGGACAACCATCTCTGCAGCAATCCACCAATCAGGCCTGTATGGTAGAGTGGCCAGACAAAAGCCACTCCTTAGTAAAAGGAACATGGCAGCCCGTCTGGAATTTGCCAAAAAGCACCTGAATGACTCTCAGACCATGAGAAACAAAATTCTCTGGTCTGATGAGACAAAGATTGAACTCTTTGGTGTGAATGCCAGGCGCCACGTTTGGAGGAAACCAGGCACTGCTCATCACCAGGCCAATACCATCCCTACAGTGAAGCATGGTGGTGGCAGCATCATGCTGTGGGGATGTTTTTCAGCAGCAGGAACTGGCAGACAAGTCAGGATAGAAGGAAAATGAATGCAGCAATATATAGAGATATCCTGGATGAAAACCTGCTCCAGAGCGCTCTTGACCTCAGTAGACTGGTCATGTACCTTGACCATATAGACAGTAGACATTAGCACACAGCCAAGATCTCAAAAGATTGGCTTCAGAACCACTCCGTGAATGTCCTGGAGTGGCCCAGCCAGAGTCCAGACTTGAATCCGATCGAACATCTCTGGAGAGATCTGAAAATGGGTGTGCACAGACGTCTCCCATCCAACCTGATGGAGCTTGAGACTTATTGCAAAGAAGAATGGGCAAAACTGCCTAAAGATAGGTGTGCTAAACTTGTGGGATCATATTCAAAAAGACTTGAGGCTGTAATTGCTGCCAAAGGTGGATCAACAAAGTATTAAGCAAAGGCTGTGAATACTTATGTAAATGTGATTTTTTTGTTTTCTATTTTTAATAAATTCAAAACATGTCAAAAAAACCTTTTTTCACATTGTCATAATGGAGTATTTTGTGTAGAATTTTGAGGTAAGAGATTAAATTAATACAATTTGGAATGAGGCTGTAACATGACAAAATGTAGAAAAAGTGAAGCGCTGTGAATACTTTCCGGATGCACTGTATATTGTCATCACAAGAGACTGCAATGTACAGTCAAACCTCAGTTTTCGTGTAAGTGGGCTTTTGATGAAAATATTGTTTTGGTTCATACCTTGTCAGGGTTATCGTACATAACAAACTCACACATAACAAAATAGTTTGTTTGTCCTGCAGTGTACTGTAAATAAGTCAGTTATGGTAATATTTATTATTACTGAGTCATCGGATTCATATAGCTTCCTATGGGAAAAATTGCTTTGGGTTTGTCCGGAAATATGGCAATAGGGATTTTAGGGCATATAATCCATCCCTAAATGTGTCAGAATAAAATATGAGAAACTTACAAGTTGACAAAAAATTTATCCAGCCTAATTTCATTAATAGTATGACAACATTCATGATTTGTTATTAGTTACCTTACGTTTGTAGTGGAGATAACACAAATGCCATTACAAAATCACAGTGATGTGCGTGTTTCAGCACAAAGCGGATGGTATGAATATTAAGGCTAATTGAATTAGAGCTGTCTGCATGACAGAAAAACACATGCCACCCCATCCTGAGATGGTCCTTGGTCCAATTACAACAGCAGCCAGTACAGCTGGTGCTGTATTTCAGTGGGAAAGTGCTTAATATAGTTCAATCTAAATAAAGACCTGCAAGAGAGTATGTGTCAGGTATCACAAAGATTTTTCTGAAATATGCGTGCTCACACAAACACAGCACGAATTCACAGTCTGCCCACCCAAGAGACTTTATATTTCAAAACATGCTGGGCCATATCCTTTTGTTAAGCCTTTTATTAAGACAATTCCTTCTCTTATTAATATATGGTAAACGTGAAGTTTGTTTTGGAAAAATCTCATTCATTTTGTATTTTGCATATGTGATAATTTGTAGACAGACAATTTCTGACATCTTTTTTGTAGGATCTGTGGAAGGCAATGTCTGAAGTACATTCAATTTTTTAAGGATGGCTTTTGGAAAAATAATTCTGAAATTCCCAATACCTTTCCATCCAAATGTAGTTTTAAATATTTTGTTTGGTGACCTTTCACTGCACTCTGTGAATGGATTGTGTTGCCTTTAATACTGGAAGTGAAACCTAGATGATTATTGCCAAGTCTACTTTGTATATTTTTTACATACTTGGGTGCAGATTAATACTATAGGCCAGTGTTATGTTTCCCGTACAAAATGGACTTCAATATTCCCACTGGTGGTTTAAAGAGAGGAGATTAACCCCTGTGTTTACATGTCTGATTTCATTGAAATGACCTCTGCCCCTTGTGAATTTGTGCCGTGTACCCCTCAGATGACCTACCTCGCCTCAGTTGCCAACAACGATCGTCAGCATACATTCCGCAGTTGCAATCAGTCTTTGAGTTAAGAAGCAATACCACTGGGCTCCTGAAGACCGAATAATGTCCCAAGTTGACTTCAAATGTAGATACATGTTTTCTTCAAAGCTCCTTCGTTCTACTCCAGTACATTGTTGGAAGTTTTTTGTTTGGTTGAACCAAACGTCATTTCCCTCAGTTGTCGTCGGTTTAGCCGATTCCAAATGGTCCCCCTACCTCTGCGTCGTTCAGCCCCGAGACACCCCGAGTGTCATTGTTCGTGGAATACTGTTAAATGCTTTTGCAGCTGCTGCTGTCCCCTAAAAATACTGGCTGCCTCGATGACAGCAGGGAAGATAAGTACGGCACTTCCACTCACTTCCCAGCAGGGGCTAAAGATAGCGGAGGTGACCAGTACATAGAAGACTGCTTAGCTTATGTGAGGCTGTGCATTCAAAATACAGGGAGAAGAGAAACCTTCCGGTCTTTCACAACATTATTAGGAGGGGGGAAGGGAATGTAATTCCCAAATGTATGTCCCAAATATTATCTTCTCAATTCACACAATAATAAAACAGTAGATGCTTTGGTGCATCTCCATGAATTACAATATTGTGTACAAGTTATTGCAGTTCAATTCATTTTAAAAGACTAATTAACCCTTTGGAGTCAAAAATTGTTTTTAGCATTTTTTTATACTTTTGTGTTTATATTGATCGCTCAGTGTAATGAAAGATTTGTTGAACTTATGTATAAATGTGATGAATTTTATCAAATAGTTTAGCTTCATTACAAATTATAATTCAAATTAGAAGCTATGGCAAATTACCTTCAAAACCGCGATCCTAGTGAGGATAAGGGTATCAAAAATGAATGAATGAATGAATGAATGAATGAATGAATACCTTCAAAGCTTCACCAGCCGGGGCATACGTCTTCATGTCAGTTGACCACTTGGTGGCAGTGTTGGCTCACCTTTCCTTCTCTTTCGCCCTACAACCAAATAGCTGTTAATGCTTTTTTTCCACCCATAGTGTAATTTCCATTGCCTGTTTACTGCCTGCCAATAGGCAGTAAACATGAACATCATGGATAATCCTATATCTGGTTTTACCTGACAAATTGTCATCACACAGAATTAATTTTCCAATACATCCTCCTTCATGAACCAAACACTTATGACTCCTAATTTATGGCTCTTTCTCAATTTGTGCACTAAGTCGCTATGTTGACTACATAGGGGAAGGGGAGTGACTACCAAACTTTTTTAGCAGATACATGCATGGATTTTTTTGCAGTAGAGAAACTGCTAAAGCAGCTGGCGGATATATTTTTGCCATTGTGATGATATGTAGTAGTCTACATTGATCACTATATGTCAGTAATGTTACTGTAATGTTCAGTGAGACACACAAGCACAAGACTTGCTCGCTGTGAGAACAGCTTTTTATTGTAGGTTTGAATTATCTCACAAAAGGCACAATGCAAGCGACTGTTGCGGATGTAACAAGCTAAAATTCAACTCTGAACCCCCAATGTCGATTTCTGTGATCACCGCTCAACCAGGCAATGGTGACAATACACGTATGAAAGCAGCTACAATGTCCCTTTGGGCCATAAACCCACAAACACTTCAGAGCGTTAAACGTTAAAACATTTTAAATGAAAATCAATTAAGCTTAATGCTGTCTAAAAAAGGCCATCTCACATTCAGTAGACCACAATAATTTCATAAAAAAAAAACCTTTATACAAGGTAGAAGACACTGAAAACAGAAAGAAGAAGAGTGAGCAGGGATAATAACAATAAGGATAATGAAAAGTAGCTATATTTTTACATTTTACAGGTAAGTTTTTCATCTCTTTATGATGGCTTTATTTCCATAATATTGTGACTTCATTCTTGTGACATTATAACTTTTACTGCAACCTAGTTTGAAAAAACAATACAACTTTTATTTGTTCTGTATGTTTTTTGTTTTGTTTTGTTTCTTTCTCATAATATTACAACATAACGACATTACAAAATTACTAAATGATATATTTCAACTTTTTGAAATTAAAATTAGTTTATTTTTCATACTATCACAACGTTGTTCTCGTTACGTTTTTTCTCAATATTTTGACTCCATACTTGTATAACTACCACTGATTTTTCCATTTTTGTTGTTGTTTTTTTTTAGTTTGTTGTTAAATTGTATTTTTGTGTGTGCCATGGCACAATAAAAAAAACAAATGGCCCCCAAGCCACACTTTGGACACCCCATTTCTAGGCGTAATACTTTTTCTTGAACTGTCTTTCAGCATTGCTGCACATGCTCTGTGGCTTGGATTACAAGGGTTTAGGTTATTGTTTTTTTAGATTAAAATAAAATATTTATTTAGGTAACCGGCACAAATCCAAACTAACTTTTGTTAGCATTACTAATTGGAGGTGTTTGATACCCCGCAATAATGAGAGGACTGGCTAACACATGGGATTGTGTCTGTGGCTGTTGTTGGCTGCAGAGTGCCTTCAGCTGTTTGGTGGCTCCACACAACCTCCTGATTTCAGCTGTTGGAAGTAATCTGATATAACTCAGACCCATGGAGCGGGTTATGAAATGCTTTGTGCCTTCAAGGGATTACAAACATGAAAGTTTGTTATATATCAAAGAATATGATGCTCGGGGTTACATCACCTATACTTCCACTGTTTTTGTATTGCAATACTGTTTGTAGAAATGATCCTGTTGCATAACTGAGTTTGCATAACTATGTTTTTTCACATTTCGAATGTTTTACAAACAGCATTGTTGATGATGTACAGACAGTTAAAATAAACACTTGTTGAGCATGTCCAAGGTTGAATGGAATATGCAATATGCCAACATGTCATATGATGTCACAACTGACACAGCTGGTTCAACTTTGGAATATTTTTACAGAAAACATTGGGTCGATTGGTTCCATTTAGTGGTGGGCAAGCATTAAAAATCTTGTGATTAATCACATTTTTTGGTGCGATCCATCACAACTAATGGCAATGTTATGCGCAAAATTTCAAATCAATTCAACAGTAGTGATACTCTCCCTTCTGTTTGGAAAAAAATGTTTTTGTGTCCTGCCACTTCTTCTTTAGAAATAATCAGACTAGGTCCATTGGTGCCCTTTCTGGTGAGGCTCAGTACTGCATTTTGTCCCCACCAGTACAGTATATGTACTGTGTGAGGAACCAGTGACAGACTTTAGAAATAATAAAACAAGATCATAACGGAAATAGAAAAAATAACGTGCTAAAATCATTTTCTGTAATAATTATTTCGCAAGTTAACATAATAATAACACAACATTTCTAAATGTATTAAATTATTTAACGTTTTAACAATGGTTTCAATATTTAATTAATTTAATGGCAAAGTAGTTATGTTAGTTTCAGTAACAAGAGGGGTCTAGTAAGCATGGCTTAGTACAGTAGTATAGTATACTATGCACTACAAAGAGGTTGGAACCTGTTCTCTGTGAGGTCACTCTGCATGCCATTTTGCCTTTTACAGACATTTTTACCTTTTCTTTTTATGACATTGGAATGTGAGCAAAGCAGGCAATCACGTGGTTTCAGACGTGTTCAGACAGCAGCCTGAAGGCCTGTGGATAGAAGGTCCAATACAGCAGCAGGACAGATCCTGTTCGCTGTGTCCTTGCAGACAAATGGTCCTACATAAGGCGACTATAAACTATATCAACAGTCTGCAGTCCTGCAAGTCCAAATATGCACTTCTTTAACACCAAGTGGACTCTGCATTGATAAACTTCTTCTGCCAATTTGGACAAGATATATTTTCACCATCTGTTATATTTTGACTTGTTTTAATTGTACTCATGGGGAATGAAAAACTAGGCTAATAATTTAGAGCAGTGTTCTTCCCAAAAGCTTTATTTTACAAATCTCAAAAATAGTCACAGTATTACCCTCTGGTGGCCATTTCTTGTAAGTGCAATATGCAGCAAATCACAGCAACAAAAAGAAGAAAACTTAGATAATCACCTTTTGGGATTTTTGTGGAAAATAACATTTGTACAATGTACCTTACAAATCGTGCCCATAAGATCCTCCTCCGCAGGTATATGCCACCTTTTTTTTCCTTTTCCTCCATGCAACATCCAGCAAAGTAAATAAAGCTTTACTTGAGGTTATACTCCTGTCAAGTCCTCTCTTGTGAGCACAAGAAGGCATAATGACAGTGTAAACTTCATGAATGACACACATTTTCCGGTGGAAAACCTTTGTTTACATAGCTCAGGTTTTCTTTTAACCCATTCACATCCACTCTAGCCAATGACAATGAAGACCACTGATTGTGCTATTTATTTATGAATCTTATGTTCATATTTATTAGTGAAACATAATTATAACAAATAAATTTTAGTATTGAATCCAAAACCAAGTAAAGGTAAATGCAGGCTCAGAAGATCCCAATACTGATATCTGTACTTTTTAAATTAAATTTCTTTGTGATTTAGTCTTTAATTTCTTGATTCTGATTAGAAAAAATATATATAACAATAAAAACATTTTTTTTGTGAAATAAAGTCAAGAGCACAACATAACTACTACTCTAACACTAGTGATGGAAAATCCTGATTTACTCGATTCACACGAATCACCCATCACAAAGCTAATGAGTAGAAATGAACAGTGTTGCTTGATTTCCCATTTTAATTTTTAGCTAACGATAACGGGGTGAGTAATTTAATAAGTTAACAGAGACGAGTTTCTGCGAGTTCCGATTTTCTGACACACCCACGAGTTTTGAACAACTACTAATGATGGGAAACGCGATACCTTTGACTGACTCGAGTTCTACTTGATCCACTCTCATTACTCGTCACAGAGCGATCAGAATCTCGCACATACCCAACAATTTGTGAATCGGGAGCTCAATTCCCACACAGTTCCGTCAATTCCACCGACTTGTTTCCATTTCTTCACCCCCTACCATGTTGCCTGATTTCCTTTTTCAATCAAGCTGGTGGTAACAAAGGTGAGCAAGTAAACCAGTTAACAGAAACGAGTATCCGTGAGTCCGAAATTCAGTGACAAACTCGGGAATTTTGAACAACTCGTTCAATACTCGCACATCTCGACACAACACTATATTGGCTCTCACATTCAAATCCTTTGGTTTTTCCCCTAAGGATTAATAAACCACTCTCAACAATGTAACTATATGAAAAATAATTAACTTTGATGAAAAGAAACATAGCGGAGAACTAAAAAATATCGATTTTGTTGACTAGTATCGACATACTGATACTAACCTCGCTATCAAAATTTGGATCGTCCCACTACTGGCCGGCTCACTTTTCTGTGGTCCGGCCTCAGTTGAGCGTGCATCAGCTGGAGGAGCAGCACGGCGATCCACCAGGAGGACACAATAAGGTCCATGTTGCTTCTTTGCCGCTCGGGTGCAGCGCAAGAGAGATGACAATGAGGTACTCTGTGCAAATTGTCTAAATTGTTTTTTTGCGCGATAACTTCGTGTTGATCGTTTGCTTCCTCTTGCAGGTGTTCCTCATGGCTGGAGCACTTTTTGTGCTGCGTCCTAATTCTTGTAAAACCAGCTGCAACGCAATGGCCAGGTAAGAAGAACAATCTACCATCAACCTATCTTCTAGCAGTCCTGACTTAGAACAGAATTCTGTGCATGTGAAGTCTGGAGTGAGTGAGTCTCCCAAGTTAATAACACGTAATACTTTTGTTCTAGACACCAGAGTGTGTGCTATATTGGTCGAAATTGTGGAATAGCAGGTGACAAATGTTTTGCATTGATTATGAGGTTGTTTGTCTTGTTCTGGTTCAGACTCAAGCACCATTTGCATGCGTTGTCATTGATAAAACACTACTGCTCTGTGAGGGTCAGGGCTGATTTTGCAAGGAATACATGTTTTCTTAGGTCCAAAGTCTACTATGCATTTCCGCTTGAATTTTACCCTGTCTCTCCTGAATATGAACACATACTGTTGCTCCTTGTCTTCTAGTCTGTTCCTCAGCACTGAAAAGTAATCATAATCCTTGCATTTAATTGAAAGCAGATGCACATGAATGAATGAGGTAAATAATTAATCTATAGACAGCGCTAATGACTGTGGTTAATCTCGCAGATGCGTTGTTGTCAGTTGATAGGGAAAAGAAATTGAGAGGATGTTGATGAATATTTGATTGATACGTGATCAGACCTGTGAGACAGCGCTTTAGGTGCCTTATCACATATGCGGTAAGACCCAAAAGTCATGGGTCGGTTGTGACTTGGTTTAAGCAGCCAATTGTAGGTACAAGTTTATTATAGTATCACATTTGTGCCAAAGTAAAACTGCCATTATCAGTTTAGTTGCTCAAGTGACTAGGACTCAGTCAATACCTTGGAGGTATTAAAGTATGTTACGGGTAACTCTGAGAATTAGACCTAATCCTGTGTGTGTGTCCAGGTTGCAAAGCCTGCCATTCTGCCTCAGGCCCAGTGCCGTTGGCTGCATGCGACATGCTTGAATTAGGGTTTGATTCATTCCCAGTCCCTGGCTGGGTCAGGAATCCCTATTGTCATGTGATCTTTGACATGCACCCAGCATGGTTTTGCCTGAGGGGAGCAGGACGAAGAAGGGGCAAGGGGACGGTTGTAAGAAACCCCGCTGTGGCCTTTAATGCCTGAATTAGATGCCACATTAAAAATCACAGCTGGATTGGGGTCTCGTCTTTTTCCCAAGCAGGGGCATGATGGCTACGGGAGCACAGTAGAGTCACTTGAAACAATGGGGGTTAAAGCTTCAGATGTGCTAAAGAAAGTGCAGCATAATTTGCATATTACAGTTTATTAGTCCACATGTCTTTAATATATTTGATTAATCATGTTTATAATTATCATAAACTAAAAAGCCAAAAGCAAACCAACAGTTAAGGCCACCATCTGCAATCACAACACAGCTAGGACTAATAAAAAACAGAAACGTGGAAATATCAGGCATACTCTGTGTTTGTTGTTAGGCTTGCTCAGTTGGTCACAAGATTGCATTAGAAAGGAAACTTCAACAACAAAAGCATGTTTCAGATTGGCCTCTTAAACTGGGATCAAAAAAAACTTTCATACTCTACAGTCATGGCCAAAAAAATTGGCCTGCCAAAGATGCCAATGTTTTTGGTCATGACTGCATGAATTAGGCTGATTTAGGAGTGGTCCTAAACATTGGCATTTTGGCCAAAAACCTTGGCATCATCATGTCAATATTTCATGTCAATACTGTATATGTCAAGGACACTAACTTTGCTCCCACTAAAACACTGAAAAATAAATAATTTGAGCTCTCCATCATGCCAACCACTGCGACGGAAGGAAAAAAGCCCAAGCTCATATAAAGCCTCTGAATACGAGGACATTGATTAAACCCGATTATGCATCAAAGCTAATAATCTAAATCGGAGCCATTCGTGTTTTTGCTGAAATTGACCAGATGTGAGCATCATTATTGCTGCAAAATAGGAATGCTCGAGGTCTACCCAGTACCAGCCAAAATCTGGACATTGGTAGCAGTTTTGAGATCATTGTAACCTGCAAATGAAATTAAACGGGCTAGCTGTGCACAGATTCTGTTTCTGCATTGAACCTTGTGATGTCTAATCCCTGGATTTTCTCTTCAGTAAACCCACTTGTTCATGATCAACCACCTCATGAGGTGCTGCATATCAAGGCTCAGAGGCTCCATCTCTACTGCTGGATTTAAAAGGTCATTAGGAGTCTTCTAGGGAGATGCTTTATGTCATTCAGTGTGAGGATGGCCAGGTTTGGACTTGTGGATGGGGGTCATTCAAAGTGTCAAGTGGTCTGGACCTCCCTTATTGGCTGTGTTTTCTCTGCATTTTCACAACCATGTCCCAAGGGATTAACGCTCCCTTTTTCCATGCTCTAAATCCAATCCAAGACCACTGTCTTTTGTGTGTCACTCAACAAGATCCAAGTTACTTAACTCCCGATGAGCCGATCTTTGCGCATTCTTCGGACATTACAAAATCCTGTTTATGGACTCACTGTGAAATATTTTAGATTGACTCAGGACCACACATTAACACAATTTACAAACAAAAATATATTTTTCGGAGAAGCAATTTGGTATAGTTTACCATCAGTTGGATGTGTTTTTCTTCTTTAGGAACTTAAATTGACTCATCTGGATTTGGTTCTGAATCTGTATATCTGTATGTGTTCCACACATGGCCTAGTTTGAAAAATCCCTTGCCTGCTCACACATACTGTTTAAATTAGGGTTCAAGTATATGGAGGAAACATTTAGAGAAAGGTCTGATTTGTTTGTCATGTCGGTGGTCTTTTTCACATTAGACAACATTTGTATGTTCCAGTTAAATATGTGTTTATGAAGATGATAGCACTTACAGTAATAGCCTGAAACTCAATCTTCCCACCATATCAGCGAGTCTCAACTGTCAATCATGAACTCATGGGATGAGCAATCGCATTAATTAATTGACTTATCTGTATTATGTGTGTGTTTGTACTTCCGACTGAGTGAGTGCTTTCCTTTCTGGGACCTCCCATGAAGAAGGGCCTCTGGAGTATACAGTCAAACCCTGTATTTGTAAAAACATTTTGCCAAAATATTGCTCCGGTTTTTGTACACTTTTGTACACACTAATGTAACAAACTAGTCTGTTGGCCCTGTACTGTATCATTCCGCAAAATTCTGTGTCCAAACAAAGTAACCATTGTGTTGCTGACTCACTGTCTTTTGGAGAGCTAATTGAAAAGTGTTCAGCTCAGGTGAAGCTGGACATGTGGGCATGCCTCCAACCTCACCTGCCCGAGGATGAGCACTCATTGTTGGACACACTTTGTCAGAAGCACTGTTGCGCGCCCACAGCCACGCACATAAGGAAGCCTGCTCCTCTGTGACATCACAAAGGATGTCCTACCATGGTGGCACACACTATTGAATTAGATCTCACTAGGATGTATGGCAAGTCTGCATCGACAATAAGTTCCATCTATTTGTCATTTATAACTATTTCACATAATTATTTCCATGGGTGTCTAGAAAGGATTAAATTATTTCCTTATTTCCGTGCACAGCCACATATGCACATGGCAATATAGTGAATAATTTTTGGTGCAGGCCAGAATACTGAACCACAAGTGTGAATACAGCCTTAGAAAGTAACTGAGAAATATGATTAGTAAATCATTATTTAACTGGTATTGGAAACATTTAGAAACATTTAATTTTATTTTTGATTTTGTCCTAAAAAAGATTTTTTCAAATATATCAGTCTTTTAAAAGTTAAAAAGAGGGCCAGACTGTGTGTCTCGATGTTGGCGATGTTACAATACGTTACTTGCACAATATCACCTACAAGCACTTGTTGCAGGTGGCTGAGTCTGAATTCATGAAGCACACACATGAGGCACCCATTATTTAGTTTTTTGAACAGTACCAAGTTTTGGTAGGTATTTTTTATTAAGAAGGGTGTTAACAAAAGCATGAACTGAACTTGATTCGATTTGTTGGGTCAGACAGGAGGGTCCCTCACCACCCTTCTGGTAATCATAAACCATCAGAAGCTGATTGTACATTGGTGCACACTAACAGTTCACTAAACTGTATGTTTTTTTTATCCCCGAGAAAAAATGCCTGAGCTTGAGCACATATTTCACATTCACACATTTCCCATTTATTGTTATTAATGCATCTTACCATTACATTGGAAACAATTTTGTCCTTTCGTCTTTGTGGTAAGGCCAGCATAACTGGATTTTTATTATATTTAGTATGTGCACGTATGGTATATGTAATGGAATGCATCTGTACTTGTTTTCCGGTATGTTTTTCTGGACTGTCCATCTTTCCGCTATCCGCTATCCTTTATTTTCCTTTTCAGCAAGGAAACTGTTTCCGACAGCTGTTATTTGTATTTTTACGTGCTTCCACTTCAGTTTCAGGTGCTCTTGCCTTCTCGTGTTATGTTTTCTGTGCTGTCAAAATGCCAGTTTGGCAGTGTCAAAATACAGAGTTATTCCATAATTGCTACTTGTGTTTCAGTGGGAGAGGGTCTCTACGGCCACTTGTTCAGTATACCCAACTGTCTCCAGCACTAATGGCACACTGAGTGCTCTCTAAGCTCTCAGCACCTCTTTCCTGTTTGTGGTGAAACCCTCACTTATTTGCTTCTCCTTCCCAGTCAACAGTTAGTGGAGGTGTGACGCCTAGATCTACAAATAACAGGACCCAGCATTTTATGTAATACCGTTTGATCTCCTGTCCAAGAGTAATTGCTAAACTTTGCTGTTACTGTAACAATATGCATATAAAAGATGTCTTTTTACTCCAATACCATACATTCTGTGGTCTGAGCCAATAGATAACCCAGACAACCACTGCAAAAAATAACATTAATTCATTTTTTACGGCTTATCCTCACGAGGGTTGCGGGAGTGCTGGAGCCTATCCCAGCGGTCTTCGGGCGGGGTACACCCTGGACTGGTCGCCAGCCAATCACAGGGCACATATAGACAAACAACCATTCACACTCACATTCATACCTATGGACAATTTGTAGTCACCAATTAACCTAGCTTGTTTTTGGAATGTGTGAGGAAACTGGAGTACCCGGAGAAAACACATGCATGCGTGGGGAGAACATGCAAACTCCACACAGAGATGGCCGAGGGTGGAATCGAACTCGGGTCTCCTAGCTGTGTGGCCTGCACGCTAACCATTTGCACGCTAACCATTCGCCTGCTGTGCAGACGCAAATGTTCAAGCTAAATTTTCTTTCAGGCTTTGAGGTACTTTTACTGTAGCTTTTGGGATGGAACATTTTTAATATGATGTATTTCTGCACAGATTTGGTTCTGTATTAAAAATATTTAAAGTGCCAGATGTGAACACTGGTCAGTGGACGCACCGGTAAGCACTCAATGCATTTTATAAATGAGTGAATAGACCATTCAGGATTTCATGAGGCCCCATCTGGGAATGTCATTGTGCATTTCAGACTTCACTCGCTGTTATCCCGCTTTTTGCTCTCCATGTCGTCTTATCTTCTGATTGACTCTCGGGCCACTTTTCAATGCATCCCTAGATTCCAGTCATTCACCCGTCCCTCAAGAGTTGCCACGTCTGCAGGCATTTCTCTTTTGACCCCCTTGCAAATCTCACACCACGGGTGTGTGAATTGAGGAGAATCCCATGGGACGGGCAGATTACCATCAAGTCTCGAGCTTTTGTGACAAAAGAGGGATTTGCCGAGTCCTGTACCTCCTTCCTCCAAGTAGGACTTGGATAGGGTGAAGGACTTTTAAGAAATGTCTCGTTTTGACTTTGAATTACCAGGGGATATTTTCAGGTACTCATTGTCATGTGCAGAAAAAGAAACAAACACAAAGTGGCATAATGAGATATATTTTTAATGTGCTGAGTCTGCATTTTTTTCAAAGTGATTGCCTCAGTTTCTCATAAGTTGGAAGCTTCTAATTGTTGTGTGAATCATGAGCTTGCAGACAATAAAGGCTGCCCCCTATTCACTCTGTGGTTGCTTTGGGCCAGGTGGCACGGTGCCATCCATTGAGAGGTCTAGAGAGGAGGGACATAGGTCAGCCATGAGGCCATTAAATATTTAAAGGTCCAGTGAAAGATTTGCGGGCACATTTATCTGCTAAGGCAGTGACATTATTTTCTGGAGAGGAGCAGGCTGATAGGTCTGCAGTGAATTCTTCCCTTCGCTAGCCATTTTATAGGATGGAACAGCCTGTGAAACTGTTGTGTTCAGAACAGAACTTGGTGGTTTCACAGTTTCAGTTTGTAACATTATTCTTTGCGTTGCCAGACTTTGCTGAGTGGATTTATTGCAACTTTGTTTCCTGTGCTAAATGTATTAAATGTAAAAAGCAGGATGATTGTAAAAAGCTATTTACTGATATAACTGTAAAATCCATTATTAGGCTACACCAGGGGTAGCTAAAGGGCGGCCTGAGGACCGTTTAGGGTTTATATTGTTTTTTGTTGGCCTGTGGCCATTCTCAACAGCAAAAATGGAAAAAATAGCTGTAAATTTAAGTATGAAATCTAAATTTTAAAAGAAAAAACTTTGCTTTGTTTTGTTTCTCATAAGTATTTTTATTCAATATATCTGCTCTATTATACCAAAATAACTTTTATTTACATGTTGCTTTACTCTTGTGAAATTCCGACTTGTAGCTCTTTATCTACCAACTTTTCCCCGCTAATATTTTAACTTTATTTTTTGTAATATTTATGGTAAACCTCAGGTAAAGCTCATGTTTATAATTAAGCTCAGGGGTCCCCAACCTTTTTTGCACCACGGACCGGCAATGTGCGGCAGAAAAATACAGCAAATATAAAATAACACGATGGGGCTAAAAACAAATGTTAAGTGCAGGGCTGAGCTTGTTTCGTTGAGACGAGATGGTCCCACCTAGGTGTGATTGGAGACAGTGAATTGTTAATAAATTATTTATTATTTCTGTCCAGCCCGGTAGCAAATGCACCACGGCCAGCACCGGCCCCAGGCCCGGTGGTTGGGGACCCCTGCTCTAGCTGCTAACATCAACTCAACACTAGCCAATGTTATGAGTATTTATTGAAAACATCCAAATCAAAGCTTGATAAATACACTGATCGCTGAAGGATGCCAGTTTGACTTCCTCACACAGGTTACTTGGCTTGCATAAAATCTCATATCATATATCATCTCAGATCAATTATACATTTGTCATAGATAATGAATACTTTTCAGAACTAATACCAAGTATAATTAACGTCTATGTTACCTAACATTCTTTCACGTTACCTCATGCCTCACATTACTTAGCATCACCCCGAATGTCAGCTTATGACGTTGTTCTATCTTGTTGGGTCATGTCGCTTCATATCCCCTCACCCTTTTTGGTGAAAAATTACACAACACAATAGCGTCACAAAGAACTCAGACAATGATCTGCTGCCTTTGTGAGAGGAAATAACTCGGAGTCGACTAATTGTCTCAGTGTAAAGTATCACTGAAACATAACTTCGACTCTATTTCTAGAGCAAAGCAAAATGCTCCAAACACACTCATACACTTGGCCCTTGGGCCCCTTCTCGTTTTTCTGTGTGTGATCTTCTGAATGTTTGATGAGGTCGCTGGTTCATGAATGCCCCAGGAAAGGAATACCTGATGTTTGGTTGGACCGCTTCCTTGTACATGTCTCAAAAAGAGAAAGAGGCCAAGGATAGTTTTTTTTTAGTTCTTGTTTCCTGTAGTGTTGCTGCTTTGTTTTTAGAATACGAGCCCCTACATCTCCAGTCCTGGTTCACAAAGTTCACTTGAAATCAAGTTGGTGCACCAGCTCACTAAAGCCCCATCACGTGGATTATAACATGCCTGTGCTTGGTTTAAGCTGAAACGGGAAGAGAATGACTTTATTTTATTTTTTATTTGATTTTTTTATGTGTATAAAAGTTGTCAAAAAGGAGGACAATGAACGCCGGCACCCTGGACTATAATCTTCTTTTTCCTAATTGACAGCTCTGATATTGTCTTGTGGATGAAAGCCCTCTTTGTCGCACTCGCCTCTTTTCATTTACTGTATCCCTGGGGCCTCTAATATAGCTGTAGGCATAACGTCACCCTGTTGCAGCCATTGTTTCCATTTATTAAAGGAGATTAAAGTGTCAGATGAAGGTGAAACAAATTAACTAGCATTGTATACTGGTGGAAATTTGAAGTTTTTTTTTTTCTTGCAAACTAAAACTTTTCGCCACTGTCAACAGCCCTCCCAAGGGTTGAGACTTTGCCTTCAGGACTTTTGCCTTAGGGCTGAAGGAGGTCATCTGAGGGGAAGGTCAAAGTTTATGCTTCTTATGGAAATTTCCCAGTTTAATAGGAATGGCACTGAAGCTTCTGAGAAACAACGACGAGATTCAGGCTGCATACACAAACGTACGTATGTTTAGGGCCAAGTGCTAACATATTAAAGAAATCACACATTATTATTATTATTGTCATTATTATTAGACTTCTCAAAGAGAGAAAGAAGAAAAACTGGTCAGCCAGTTGCACAGCTGATGATTGTGATTTGTTTTTGACTTGACTTGTTAATGACTCTCCCTTTTCCCTTGCCCCCCTTGGGACAGGGGGCGCCAATCAGGAATTAGATCACATGCTGGTGTGAATCAAAATTGCAATTAGTTTTTTAATTCTTTGCGGAACTCTCAACAAGATCTAAATAATTGTTTGTGGCTTTGAGCTTTGAAACATTGAGGACCCTTTAAGCAACTTTGGCCACTTCCACTTTTCATTGATTTACATAGACTATTTTTCAACACAGGCTAAAGACAGGGGTTCTGATGTCCCCTTCCTGATTGTCTGTCTGTCAAGAGGGTTGGGAAGGCCCATCTCCTTCAAATGTCAAAGGTTTGAGTCTATGATGCCTCGTCATTGCAAAACCTTGTGGGAAAAAATCCCTCCTTTGTCTCGCTCCTTCAGCAGATATACTGTCCATTGACATTTTCAAGTGCTTTCTAAACCTGCGACTCAACACTCAACACAGTGAGGCCTTCGTGCTCACACAACCAAGCGAAAGACAAAGAATCGAGACTGCAAAATACAGATATACGAGTCCTCATTGACCACCATGGTTGAACGTAAATGGGATCAACAAACACTTTGTTTGCCATCAAAGTTTGGACAGACGTCGCACACATGGACAGATATAAATCCAGGTGTGCAGGATTTTTGATTATGAAACTTCATATTCTCTTGCTGTACACACAAATTGTTGCTCAACAAAATTACAAAATATGTACATCTAATATGCAATGTTGTACATTCATACAACTTTTTTAAGACTTTTGAAATATGATTTTTTAAAACATTATTAGAGCCCTCTAGACATTAAGTAACACCCCTATAGTGATCTGTACGCTCCTTTGTTTAATGGAACCCAGATCTTCCCGATCTCCCGACTTTGTGGCCAACATGCCAATCACTCAACCACTGTGCGGCCCACATATAACATATAAATAACTAGTATTAGTTAACAGTCAACCATGAAACAGCGGCCATTTATGGGAGCGATGTTCAAAAACCCAATGTAGTATGACTGTAACTGCAAAAATTGTACATGTACATGAATAGAGACCATGGAGGTTATCTATTAAGTAACAAAGCCAACATTGTCAAACAAGCCAAGAGTTTTTTTAAAGTGGTTCTTGTTGGGTGTTGGTAAAACACGGACTGCGTAATTCCGGTGGTAATTTGCAAAGCAATCCTTGCAAATCTTGAAATAGACCAAACAGAATCGTTTATTTAGACCGCGGTCCGTAATCCACAATCCGCGTTTTACCCACACCCGTTCTTGTTCGCGATCACACAAATGTGTCAAATGTTTCATTGTGGTGCACAACTTATAAATATCACTGCTTACTACGACTACAATGTGTAAGGTAGCATGGCTTGCCATGTTAACATACATCTCCACAATTTTTCAGACATTCTTCCAAATACAATGCATCAGTACTATTATCTGATGAATTATCAGCATATATTGATATATGATATCATTATGGCAGTCTTTTCATTTTACATGGGGCAAGTTCGGGCAAGTAGTTCTCACCTTAAGGATTCCCCATGGCCAAGTCATTTTTGTTTTTAAACGTAGAGCCCTGATACATTTGAAGTGTACCTTTCATTTACCATGTTGTCCAGTTCACAATCTCTATGTCCAGCTCCATGTTGTATCTGATTACAACTGCTTTGGCCTTCTCTGGTCTTCTGCTTAACTTTACGTAGATTTTATAATTTTCACAGCTTTCTCAAGCTACTTACTTTCTTGGCTATGTCGGCACTGTGCTTTGTCAGACAGTCCTTCATGCAGATCCTCGTATCCTGCTTAGCAGCTCTGTTTTGCATTTTTTGTGGGTGAGGTTTATAATGGTGCGGTGTTGTTATTTCTTGCTTACAATGGAATACATATTTTGATGTTTGCCCACTTCCACCTCTTCGATTGCTGAAAGTTGGCCACCTGTTTTTCCTCTCTGTTCTGTGCTTTGGTTCAACTCGTCCATTTGTTCTTTTTCCTAATCCTAATGTTTTTTCTTCAATTTCATACCAATTTACTTGAAGAAGTATGGCATTCTCCCCCCTCAGAGATTTCATTGCAACATGGTGAGATTTAGTTGTCGTCAAGTACCTTGTTTACCTCCTTCTGAAATTCAACCATTGAGAGCTCCCTTGACTTTGGATCTATCTCATTATTCGCTCTCGGAGGTCCCCGGTTCTTTGGACTTTTCTACATCTTGAAGCTTTTCCTTCTTGGTACCAGGCATTCCTCTGTTAGGTAGCTGCTGTGATTTGCTTAACTTCAGTTAGCTTGGCTTGCTAACAGTTAGTGGCAGCGAAAACTTGGTTTTTAAACAAAGTAGTCAATCATGTCATTGCGGTCAGGAAAAATGGCAAAATAGTCTGTTGTCATGCAGAGTTGAGCTTTTAGGCTTCTGTTCTTTTCAACCGGTCAAATTACAGATAGTTGTGTAAACCTTTTGCACATGCATAAATATGCTATTGCTAGCTCAGCATGTCATACTTTATTTCTCTAAATTCCATTGCCAGCATGGCTCAGCATCTTGTCACTGCAGACAACTGTTGTTGCCAAAGCACGTCCCAGACTAATAAATGTCAGAACGATCGATGAAAAGTACTAAAATTGTTACTTTATAGGCAGACACTCGCTCAAAGGGGCAATGTGGAACTGTAACCCTTTTTTGTCCACATGTAGCCACACTCTTTTTCAGTGGTCAGTCAATAAATTGTCCTGCATGACTGACAGGAGAATCTTAAGAATGCTGATAGCCTGGGAAGTTTGTCAGTGGATATTCTACATGACAACGTGGTGGGCCTCTATTTTATTAGATATGAGCATGTCTTGGAATGTGACCAAGGCATAACTTTTGATTTATACAGCTAACAAGCAACAGCACGTTCTTGTCATTGCCTTTTGCAATCCAGGGAATATGACGGATTTTTGTCAAAATATGAAGTCACTGGTTTGGCTTGTTTAGGGTTTGTATATTGTTGTACTTCCAATTCATACAACTGTAATGCAATGTAATGATGTATTTACTGGTAAAAGGAGGTCAGCACTCATCGGTGACTTCTGATCTTGTGTAGTGGATGTCATCTAGTGAGGCTGTGTGATTGTATGTTGTGTACATTCTCATTCCCCTATGCTTTAAGAGCTGCACTGAACAGTGTGTTGATGACCTGGTGCATTTGGCTCACTGTTAAGCGCTGCCTGATATCACTCTGATTTGGTGGGGATGTGTGGCCGTACGTTTGATTGTTACACTTGTCCCATTATTAGCTGGATTACGCAAAAATGTGGGATCCGATTTGTGTATTGGCCAAATTGAGGCCAATAAAAATGTAGGATGATCTTGTGGAAAATATGTTTTTCATTTCGTAGGTCTTTATTGCGGTCAAGTAGGAGATTAGAAAGCTCAGGCATACAGTACATTCTGGGCATTAAGTCTTAATTTTGATCCATATTATGTTTGTACCGTTAAAATGTTGTGATTATTATTACAATAATCCATTATGGTGGAAACACTGATTCCATCATTAATCCTCTCCAAAAGCTCAGACAAAAACCACAATGTGTAAAACAAATAATAATTTGGCCCATAAGAAATCATGAATATCCAAACACACATTTTATAGAGAAAATTTACATGCAGAAAATAAAATGAAGCACATATAAATGACGTATCGTATCTTGATATTCAACCTTAATGTATAGGGATATGAGTTTTGGTCTATATCGCCCAGCCCTACCACACACATATATTACGGTCATGAAAGGATCCCCTCGCCCTCATCTGCTTATACTATCACAACTCAAAAAGACCATTCTTCACAGAGACTTTCATCAAAGTGTGGAAGCTCGAGTAGTGTGTTAGGCACACTGTTTGACTGTATGATAACCGAGACAACACACAACATACCTTTGCGTTAAGAATTTTTCTCAAACAAAATTCCATGATAATCGGAGGGTACAAAAACCATGGTTCCACTGTTAACAACAATGCATTATATATAATTGGACCCTGCAGGAGGTCTGCCACAAGCTTGATAGCCAATTTATCAAGAGACCTCCTTAATTGTTGTCCGCAATATCAAATTGAACCCGATCAAAGTGTCCTGTTAAGCACAAAGAACCAGACAATTGGGTGTAATGTCAGTCTTGAGGCATAAAGCCTTCCTCAGTCATTTTACGGGCTTCAACTTGTTCACAGCTTCAGAAAAGCCAATAAAAGACCTCAGCAGACTGAAGTGCTTTTCTCTGTGCCAGTTGCTGTTTTAAACACTTGCCTGCTGTAAGATGCATGCCTTGATAAGTAGTACATAGTCATATAAACTTTGTCATGTATACCTTTTAGTGTATGTTTTTACACAGTAGTAGAAGTTAATATGCATAGATGCTAAGAATGTAGGTGTAAAAGACAATTTGAATGTCATAAATGTGCCATAAAGAGACAACTAGTTGTTTTATGTTCTCTGATGTTATAGACTTTAATGCGCAGCATTCTATTGTGATCCAATATTGATGGATTGGCTTTCACCCTCAATACCACCGAAGCGTACTTAGCCTGAGGGCAAGGCAAATCTCAGACTTCCCCACCCTCTAAAACCTCATTTTGCCTCAAGGGTCGTGTCTGCGTCTCATGTCAGAATAACAAAGAATCCCCCCAAAATGAGAATTTAAAAAGGGTGAGTTGCAGAGGTGCGTCTGTGGTTGGGGGAATCATAGGTTGGCCAAGAGCTTATTTTGCATTATTCAACGTTCACAGTTGGGTGTAAAGTACTTAAGCAATGAAGTTGGATGGATTGGTCTGTAAATGTTCAATTAACAATAAAATGTTAGAAGATCAAAAACTGCTTCATATGCAGCTACTTAAATATTTGTACCCTAGTTTACCTTTCATCTAGTACTCAGATATTTGTACATTCCGGATGTGCATTCCACCCTTCAGTCCTGACAGCTGAACAGTGCTACGTAGTCTCTCCTGTTATTTGAAAGAGCTGCTATGGTCTATAAAATGTTTTTTTTTCCTCTCACAGGGAGGGAAATATGTATCTGGTAAAATCATTTTATGAAATAATTATTTATACACAAAGACAGAAGTCTGTACAACTCTTTCTGAAACTTTTTCAAACTTCACCGAAGTGAAAGAATGTAAAAGATATGCTAAGAAGATATATGTAGTTCAAGAAAAAAAACTGCATCTCACCTTTGTGATATAGATGAAAAAGCACATTATTGGTATGAATTTCGGTCTTTGCTCTTTCTGTCATATTTTTATTGTTAAATAATCTTTGTCAATATTTGTTTTAATATTATGATTTGGTTGCTATAATACTTTCAATTTATTCAATTAATATTTGTACTTTCCCCCAGCCTAATTTTTCAAATATTAAACTAGTTTGTCATAATATTACAAATTTGACATATTTTTCATATATTTTATCTTTGATATGCCAAAGGTTTTTTTCACTTAATATTACAGCTGTTATTTCCAATTTTGATGATTTTTTTAATTTGCCCTCTACTTATTAAGTTTCGCCCCTAATTCTGACTTTATTTTAATATTTTGACTTTCTTAATATAATTTACATTCATAATATAATATAATATATTATATTAATAAAATAACATTTTTATACCTAAAAAAATACAACTTAATTTTTTGTTTGGTTTCTTTCTCATAATACTCAGACTTAAAAAAATAATATGTAAAAATATGTATTACATATGTAGTATGTAAAAAATATGTATTTATGTCATATTATATTTCAACTTCATGCTACTAAAATGAAATTATTTTCCTCATATGATGTTATGCTTGTAAATTGATGAACTTTTTCTCTTAATATTTTTTCTTTTAAAATTTGAAAATTAGTGTTGACTTTGTGCTGTTAGTGCTGTTTGTGCTGTTTTTTTTGTTTTTTTTTTACTTTTCTTGTTAAATTATATTTTTAAGATGTGCAGCAGGAAAGCTGCACAGGACAGCCATGAGCTGCAAATGGCGCCTGGTCCGCACTTTATCTTTTCTAATTGTCTGATATACTTCATCCAATTCTTGTTGTTTAAAGATTTTTAGCTGATCTCTATACTTTATTTCAGAATGAAAAAAAAGCGCTTGGTTCATCAGAAAGGGAAAAATGAGCGTTCACACACCTTGATACCATGAAACACCAAACTGTTGTTGATTTGTTTAGGCCGTCTTCTGTTACTTCCAATGAAACCGTGGCCTATTCCTCCCTCACAGCCATCTCTAAGCTTTGACTTCCCTTCATCACTGCACCCCCTCACTGATCTAAACGTCCATAAGCTCAGTGGCTGAAGTTAAAGTGCGGGGGTCAGTGCACACAGACACACATACACAGTGAAGTCGCCAAGGTGACTAGTCACAGCTTGTGGAGAATGCCTCTGTACAGACAATAGCTGTGTAGCCCTACTTACCTACTAGCCAAGTTAAATACAGAGAAACTCGCATCTTGTCCGTATTACTGTCTTGTCACAATTTTACAGGTATATTTTCCCACTAATGACATACAAAAAATTAGAACACCCTGGGCTATCTCAATTTTTTTTCATGTGACCAGGAGTTGCATTTGTGGTGCCTAATATGGGTTGTGCTGAAAATGTTTTAATAGACATGTTTCCATACATGCAATAACCTCAAAGGTTTATAATTAGACACATGGTCAGCAAGTCCTGCATGTGCCCCTGCAAAGTGTTTTCCTTAAATGGAAATGCACTTTTTGGGGAATTTTGTCATTCAAAATCCTTATGAGAAACATGAACACATATATTCCTTTGCCTTATATGTGTATTGTAATGAGAGAAAATGAGTTAGTATGAGCTAGCTAACAATGCACGTCATGGGACCTACCTGTTTTGTCGCTAAAACACTAACAAAAAACAGTGTTCCAATTACATAACTGACTTGTACTGTATATTAAAACCATGCTACAGCAATGTTGTTAAGCGTATGTAGTGTACGTATTAGGTGTTGTTTGATTGGTTTATCGCTGCCAGCGTACATAGTATTTATTATTATTTCACAGGAAATGGTCTGACGGTCAACCAAGAGGAGCGCTTTTTGACAGATTTTGGTACTAATTTGGTACTACTTAAGGTGCACTATTGATTTTGGAGAAAATTATAGGGTTCATATGCAGAAAATATTAGTATTAGAGGAAATTTATTTTTGCTTTTAGATTAATTACTATACAGGCATCGCGGTTGGAACATTGCTCCCTCCTTCACATCGCTCTTTTTAAGAAGTTTTAAAAAATAATAATTCATGATTGCTGTTTTTCGTGGTGGACTATATGGCCCATTATTAGTACAAAACTATTGAAAGACAAGTTATGTGTCTTATTGTGGCCACTAGGCATCAGTAATGTTACAATGATGGGACATATACTTTAGATTATGTTATTATGTTATCTTGACACTGCATGGCGTTCACCATGGCATGTCCGACATGATTTGACATGTATGACATGAAAAAAAGTTCTCCTCCCATTCTGTGTGGAATTGGTATATTTTTGGCTTCTCACTTCGTCCCTTCTCCCCACTCTGTTTGAAACCCTTTCTTAAGTTTTGGATAAACAAATTGGAGACGAACTAATTTGCTCGGTAGCTTGCAATGTTTAAAGTGACTGTAGACTTCCTGGTCCCCGGCCACCTCCTCCAGCTCCACCGGGAGGACACCAAGGCGTTCCCAGGCCAGCTGTGAGACATAGTCCCTCCAGCGTGTCCTAGGTCTGCCCCGGGGCCTTTTCCCGGCTGGGCATGTCCGGAACACCTCACCAGGGAGGCGTCCGGGAGGCGTCCGGGAGGCATCCGGACTAGATGCCCGAGCCACCTCAACTGACTCCTCTCGATGTGAAGGAGAAGCGGCTCTACTCTGAGCCCCTCCCGGGTGGCTGAGCTCCTCACCCTATCTCTTAGGGTGAGTCCAGCTACCCTACGGGGGAAACTCATTTCAGCCGCCTGTATCCGCGATCTCATTCTTTCGGTCATGACCCAAAGCTCATGACCATAGGTGAGGGTGGGAACATACGTAGATTGACCAGTAAATTGAGAGCTATGCCCTCCGACTCAGCTCTCTTTTCACCACGACGGTCCGGTACAGCGACCGCATTACTGCCGAGGCTGCACCGATCCGTCTGTCGACCTCACGCTCCCACTTTCCCTCACTCGTGAACAAGACCCCGAGATACTTAAACTCCTCCACCTGGGGCAGGACCTCATTCCCAACCCACCCTTTTCCGACTGAGAACCATGGCCTCTGATTTGGAGGTACTGAGTCTCATCCCAGAAGCTTCACACTCAGATGCAAACCGTCCCAGTAAACGCTGAAGGTCGCAGCCCGAAGAAGCCATAAGAACCACATCATCTGCAAATAGCAGAGATGAGATTCTAAGGCCCCCGAACTGGACTCCCTCAACACCTTGGCTGCGCCTAGAAATTCTGTCCATGAAAATTGTGAACAGAATCGGTGACAAAGGGCAGCCCTGGCGGAGGCCAACGTATACCGGAAACAGGCTCGACTTACTACTGGCAATGCGAACCAGACTCCTGCCCCGTTTGTACAAGGACCGGATAGCACGTAGTAGCGCGCCACCAATCCCGTACTCCCGGAGCACCCCCCAAAGGATGCCACGAGGGACACGGTCGAATGCCTTTTCCAGGTCCACAAAGCACATGTAGACTGGTTGGGCAAACTCCCATGCACCCTCAAGCACCCTCGTGAGGGTGTAGAGCTGGTCCAGTGTTCCACGACCAGGACGAAAACCGCATTGGACCTCCTGTATCAGAGGTTCGGCCAACGGTCGTACCCTTCTCTCCAGCACCCTGGAATAGACTTTCCCAGGGAGGCTGAGGAGTGTGATCCCCCTATAGTTGGAACACACCCTCCGGTCCCCCTTCTTGAAAAGGGGGACCAGCACCCCGGTCTGCCAATCCAAAGGTACTGTTCCCGACTTCCATGCAATGTTGAAGAGACGTGTCAGCCAAGACAGTCCCTCAACATCCAGAGCCTTGAGGAATTCTGGGCGGAACTCATCCACCCCCGGAGCTTTGCCACTGAGGAGCGTCTTAACGACCCCAGATACCTCAGCCACAGTGATGGCACTGTCCACGTATGTGTCCTCAGACTCTGCTTCCTCTATGGAAGGTATGTCAGTGGGATTGAGAAGGGCCTCAAAGTATTCCTTCCACCGCCCGACTACATCCCCAGTCGAGGTCAGCAGGCCCCCGTCTCCACTGTAAACAGTGTGGACTGGGCACTGCTTCCCTTTTCTGAGGCGCCGGATGGTTTGCCAGAACCTCTTCGAGGCCGACCGAAAGTCGTGCTCCATGGCCTCACCGAATTCCTCCCACACCCGAGTTTTTGCCTCGACAACCGCCGAAGCCGCAAACCGTTTGGCCTGACGGTACCTGTCAGCTGCTTCCGGAGTCCCACAAGCCATCAAGGCTCGATAGGACTCCTTCTTCAGCTTGACGGCAGCCCTGACCTCTGGTGTCCACCATCGGGTTCGGGGCCTGCCGCTGCGACTGGTACCGACCGCCTTGCGGCCGCAGCTCCGGTCAGCTGCCTCAGCAATGGAGGCACGGAATATGGCCCATTCGGACTCAATATCTCGGTCCTCCCCCGGGATGCAGGTGAATCTCTGCCGGTGGTGAGAGTTGAAGACTCGACGAACGGGAGACTCTGCCAGACGTTCCCAGCACACCCTCACTACTTGTTTGGGTCTACCAGGTCTGTCCAGCATCCTCCCCCGCCATCTAATCCAACTCACCACCAGGTGGTGATCAGTTGACAGCTCAGCCCCTCTCTTCACCCGTGTGTCCAGAACATGCGGATGCAGGTCTGATGATACGACTACAAAGTCGATCATAGACCTGCGGCCTAGGGTGTCCTGGTGTCAAGTGCACTTATGGACATCCCTATGTTCGAACATGGTGTTAGTTATGGACAAACTGTGGTTCGCACAGAAGTCCAATAACATCACACCGCACGGGTTAAGATCAGGGAGGCCGTTCCTCCCAATCACGCCACTCTAGGTCACACTGTCATTGCCCACATGGACGTTGAAGTCTCCCAGTAGAACGACGGAGTCACCAGCTGGGGTGCTCTCCAGCACCCCTCTGATGGACTCCAAGAAGGCCGGGTACTCCAAACTGCCATTTGGTGCGTACGCACAAATGACAGTCAGGACCCTTTCCCCAGCCCGAAGGCGTAGGGAAATGACCCTCTCGTTCACCGGGGCTGACTCCAACACAGAGGCACCAAGCCGGGGGGCTATTAATAAGCCCACACCAGCTCGCCGCCTCTCCCCTGCAACAACTCCAGAGTAGAACAAGGTCCAGCCCCTCTCGAGGAGTTTGGTTCCGGAACCCAAACTGTGGGTCGAGATGAGTCCGACTATGTCTAGTCGGAATGTGTCAACCTCTCGCACAAGTTCAGGTTCCTTCCCCACCAGCGAAGTGACATTCCATGTCCCAAGAACCAGATTTGGCCGCCGAAGACCAGGTCGCCTACGCACCCGCCCTTGATCGCCACCCAACACACATTGCACCGGACCCTTATGCTTGCCCCCGTAGGTGGTGGGTCTACGAGGGGGAGATCCCGTGTGGCTTCTTCGGGCCGGGCTCCACAGGTGAAGGCCCGACCACCAGGCGCTCGCCTGCGAGCCCCTCCCCCGGGCCTGGCTCCAGGGTGAGGCCCCGGTATCCCACATCCGGGCGAGGTACTTTGTCTCCTCTCGTTCTTGCTCATATGGGTCTTCTGAATCACTCTTGGTCTCTTGGTAAAGGTGACTATAGGGGTTTTATTTCATGTCTACAGTGCTCTAATAATGTTAAAAATCATATTTGCAAAGTCACATTTTCTATGCTTAACTACGAATATATTTAATTTATTAATATAGAATCCTACTTTGTGGAAATTCACATATCACGATCGGGTCTATAACCAATTGACCAACATAAATGAGGGACAAAGGTATGTCTTATATAATGAGGACTGAATAACAACAGTGTTCTTTATTGTTTCTTTGTTTTTTCATGTGCCCTTTCATAATGGTTATACAGTTTACAGATTTACAGATGCTATAATATCATAATATAGATGACCATAATATCATGTACTAGGATGTACAATTGATGGATTCTATGCTGGATCTATATTGTGTGAGTTGACAGAGTTTACAAAAACAAGAGGTCGTATTGTGTATAAATGTCAATGCAACATTTTCGGTAGCAATGGTTGACATTTACTGCTGCGTGATTCAGTGTATGTATGTGTTTGTGTGGGAGAACTCTGTTCACTATTTGTGGTCTGGCATTGGCTTCTAAGTTCTTTAAAATGTTTGATGTAGAGAATGATGAAAGGATGTAGCCGCCTCATCTTGTCATTCATCTACAAGGATGCTCTGTGTATGTTTAAGTGTCCTCCACACCCCTGAAACCATGCATTTTCTCCCTAGACCTGGTCGTAAAGACTAAGAAAGACAAATAATGAGAGCTGTATTCAGATGGCCAGACACAGGCACCCCACCCACACATTAGAAGACACAGTCCTTTAGGATGCTTTTTGGGTTTTTTTGGTGTAAAATGTACGAGATAAGTAGTAACAAACTGGAATAGCCAAAAAAATATCCTTCATTTTCAACAATTTGCCATATTCCTCTGGCAAAAAAATCACGCAATGGTTATTTTTGGTTATGTTGACAACTGCTTATGTTGAGGTGATCCTACCAATCTGAGGGATGTTGGCTTAACTGAAATTCACATCAGACTATGTTTTTTTTTGTAGTACACCAGATGGTGGGATGGTGGTGCAGGACTAATGCAAAGCAAAGATGCAGGAAATCCATGGGCGCCTGTTAAATATGGCGTTTGGTGATCCACTTGTCTGTAGATGACAGATGCTGCCACAATCTTGCTCTCCTCCCACACTCTTAGCTATGTTTTGTGAGTGTGTCATGAAAGTGTTACAGATGTGAAGTCAATCACATCCGCTTGAAAAACGCCTCCATGTGTTCCTTTGTTCAAATCCCTCGGAAATCATTCAGACAGATTTTGTTCTACACTCCACCCTGTGATGTGGAAAATTCTCAAAGCTGTGTAGAAAAGGCACTGGTATATATACTTTGACAGCTATAGTCTTTTAAAAATCTTCATTTTTTTTTCTAAAATGATGAAATGTCATTGTCATTTTTTCTGGCCTTACTTTGAGAAGCCAATTAATAAACAAGAAAAGAAAAAAAAGCAATAGCAATAGTGAAAAATAGAGCAGTAATTTTACAAAAATGAAATACTGGGAGAATAAAGTCAGTATATTAAGAGCAAAAAATAGTGAGAAGTTGGAAAATTAAAGACTAAAAATATATATTTATTTATGAGAAACAAAGAATAACGTTGCAATTTTAGGAAATTTAGGTTGGGTAAAATGTATAATATTAGGATAATAAAGTCAAAATAATATGAAAATTAAGGCATCCTAATGGGTTGTTTTAGAATAACGTAAAAGTGCCTCACGCATATTTTGATTTTCTTTTTCAGTGGAAAAGGTTTTGACACTGCTAATTTAGAGGGACCCTTATAGAACTGCACACACAATTCAGAGATCCCACCTTTTTGTGCTACAAAAGCATCTGCACTGAGTTTGCTCTTCATCTGTTTAGTGTTGGACATGAGCCAAAAAGTTGATGGCATCTGTATTTTCTGATTATACAATTGATCATGCAGATGAAGTTCCCTTGGACACGCAAAGCCACACAATTTTCTTCTGGTGATCTGTGTTCTTCCTCCCAAACATGCTGAAGTAACAGAACATTTGAAATCTTGTTTTATTTGGCTATGGCTTTGAATTCGTTTCGTGTACCTCAGGGCTCTTTGTTGAACATCTTGCCATCACATGTTTTTCGGGAAAAGCAAATTGTGTCGGGGAAATGTTAAGTGATGTCTGCGGCTAAACCTCAAAACATGGCTGAGGGGAATGAATTCATTGTTCACTTATTTTCTTAAAAAAACCTAAATTAAAATACAGTGTATGCATCTATGTGGTATGTTGTGATACAAAGTTTTTTTCTGAAGACCCTTAACATGTATTTCTATGGATTATAGAACAGCAGTGATGAGTCACACACTGACGTGAATTGGGTATTTGATTCACTTGCACAGAAACTCACACATGTAGCCGAGACATTTGGCAGCCGAGCTGTTGATGCTCGGCGAGCACCCGTGACCCATGGAAACTCTAGTTTTCATTGAGTATACAACAACGTATAAGTATAGTCCTCATCAAATACCAGTGAGTCAGTGAAAGTTGAATGTTTATTGAGCCCATTTGAATCGGTGAAACTTGAAATTTGAGCCCTGTGAGTCTTTAAAAGTTGAGTCTTCATCAAGCACATGTGAGTCAATGATACCCAAGTTCTCATCAGGCAACTCTGATTTGCTAAAACGCGACTCTTCATCGTGTACACGTGTGTCAGTGGAACTTGAGCATCCTTATCACGCACTTGTCAGTCAGTGAAAGTCAAGTCTTTGTCAAGTAGTACACATTACTCTGAAAATGGAGTAATCATCAAGCACCCGTGTGTCGATGAATTTCGAATCTTTGTTCTGCACCTGTGAGTCAGTGAAACTCATGTGCAAGACATTTTATGCTCTGTGAGCATCCTTGAGTCAGGGAAAGTCAAGTTTTCATTGAGAACACAGGTCAGTCAAAGTAGAGTCCAGATGAAACCCCCGTGAGTCAGTCCAGTCTTCATTGAGTACACATGAATCCGTGAAAATGAAGTCCTCATTGAGAAACCTTGAGATGATGAAGCTTGAGTCTTTGTTGAGCACATGTGGGTCAGTGAAATTTGAATCCTGGTCAAACACACGTGATTTGGTGAAATTTGAGTCATCATTGAGCACCCATGAGGCATGAAATTAAGTTGGTAAAACTGAAGGCCTCATAAAGCATCTGTGAGTCGGTAAAAGTCAAGTCTTCATTATGTGTTAGTAAAAGCTTGAGTCACTGAAATTCAAGTCCTCCTCGAGCACCCGTGAATTAGTGAAACCCGAGTCACCTGTGAGTTAGCAAAATGCAAGTGCGCCGAGCACACGTGAGTCATTGAAACTCAAGTCCTTGTCGGGCACCTGTGAGTCAATGAAACTGAAGTCCTCATGAAACACCCAAAGTCGACTCATGTTGATGCTGATGATTGTTTTATTTCCTTAACTGATTTTTCCTTGACTAATTTTGACTAAACTTCTCAGTTAAAAAAATGAATCTAATATACTTCCATAAGATGCCACAGAACTACCCACTTTCTTCCGCAAACATTGTTGTATGGTCAAGAAAAATTAGCTAGTTTAATACCTCAATATTACAGGTCTGAAATTCTCATTGTCTACTATGACAATGGAAATACCCATGAAGCACACCAAAGTAGGGTAGTTTTATATGGAAGCCTGGCTGAAAAAAAATTCCATTTCACATTCATTATAATGAATACAAAAAAGATAATCAGATGGCAACATAGCAACAATGCAGCATGTCATGTGACAATACTTTGATGATGGCAAAAATGTTTAAGAGTGGAATATATGCAAATCCGCTGACAAAAGGCAATGCTCGAGCATTAGTTTGGGTAAGGCAACATCTGGATTTCCCCTCCATCTGTTTGCAAGTAGAAGAAATTTCCGATTTATCTCGCCTGTTCCTGATTCATGCTATTAAACTGCAGAGCAACATGTTAGTCATCTTGGCATGCAACAGTCAACGGAAATAAACTCTGTCTGAGACTTTCAGAGTCAGAGTTCATCTGTAATGAAATGATAAAGCTTTGTATGGATCTTTTTTGGTTGGAGCGGCACTGAACAAAAACAAGTTGAAGGACTTACTTGAAAAATGTTAGATAGCAATTTGCATTGATTTTAAAAAGGGACCCATTATGCTCATTTTGCAGCCCTTTTGCAGCCCTTTGTATTGAGTTGTGGACCCCTGTAGAGCAGCTACACATGATAACTCACACAGAAAGCTTTCTGGAGCTTCCAGAATCTGCACCTATTCCAGCTGTATTTCCTTGGATTTCCAAAACGGTCCGTTTAAATTTATTCCACCCTCATCCCACCTCCAGGCACGCCCACTCTGCTGTAATTTGTCACACTACCAAGGGCTCCTGGAGACTTCTGGACTACTGCCGAAATCCACTTTCTAATTTTGTCAGTGTAGGAGTTTGTGATAAATGAAGAAACCCTTTGGAGAGTAACTTCAAATGTAGTTAGGAGCTACTGGTAGTTTTTTGCATGACTGGTGACCACTGGACCAGTGACTGGTGGTGAAAAAAGGCTAATAGCAATTCCAGACATAGGTGAGCTTGTAATTTGCACCCCACTCTATGTATGCACACTGTATAATGCTACACAGACAACTGTTTACTTACACACAATAAACACCATTAGGACACTTTTGTTAAAAATTGTGTCTTACAGCTTGCGCTTCTGTGTGTGTGTGTGTGTGTGTGTACATCAAGAGTACAGAAAGTGATAGTCCCTCTTTATCACCAAACTAGCATCAGTCCATTCTTGACAAAAGGGATGCTGGTTTGTACAGAAGCCAAGTTTCTCATCCTCTTTCCTTCAACTTGTTTCAGTGCATGCGTGAGAGCATTAAAAACTGACCTTCAATGTGTGTGACAGGAAATCATGTGGGTGGAGCACACACAATTACCCCTTTCTAGAAGAATCTTACAAACATTGAACAGTCAGACCCCACACAAGAAAGACACTAAGAATGTGGTCTAATTAGTCATCCCAGGGTGTTTTTTTTTTTTATTCATGAAAAATTAATTGTAATTTACACATTCATATGTCAAGTGCCCATCAAGAAAATGATCCCATTCCCCATTCCTTTTCTTCCCTGGGATTAGATAATTGAGAAAGCAGCTTTTGAAAATAAATATGGACATGACTCCGGGGACATTTTACTTCAAGTCAGTTCTGTTTCTCAAGTTAATTCATGCTTTTTTTCTGCCACTTCCGGTTGCTCGTTGTAATCCCCCAAAGTCAACAGTTTGTAATGCTGAACGTCCGATCACCAAACTTGCTGCATTTTTTCCTGAAAGTGAGAATGACAGCAGTGTCATCAGCAGATGTCCAAACACAACACTGATGCTGATATGTACCTGTCTCTTTTATTAGTAACCTGCTATCTTGGCCAGCTGGCCTAGCAGGCCACTCAATCACTAGTTGTGGCAGAAAAGTATTTTGTTTAGTTAATTCCCTTTGACATTTTTATGGGGCGATAAAATATGGGCTTGGCTTTTGGCCCTCAACCTAGAACCTGTAGCCTCTTTTATGTCTGACGAAGGAAATAGTTTTGACATGTCTGTCATGCACTGTCAGGAAATCACAGCTGCTTGTGCAGTTCCTTGTGTAACCTCTGCTTTATCCTGCTTCTTTTTACGTTGATGTTGTGGGAATGGCAGCCACACTGACAAATTCAGACTCTAAATCTACTACAATATGTTAACTACTATAACGGGGTTCTTTACAAACAGGAATCCACTGTGCGGTTTAAGTGTTTTGCTTAAGGACATCTACTTGCAGTTTTTCAAATGAGAATGTTATTCATTTACCCCAACTCTGGTTTCTCCCATCTGGTCTTGGGAGTCCAACTGGGGACACACCAGTCAAAAGTCACCTTTCTCCGACAAGGTGGCCACCTGGCTTCAGCTGGTTAAGCCTTAGTTCAACTGCACCATTAACTCATTCAATCCCAGCCATTTTTCAAAAGACAACCCCTTCAGTGCCAGCAGTTTGAGATGATTTTGACATATTGTGTTGTATGGCTAAATGTGGAAATTACGAAAATAAAGATTAGACTCAGAAAAAGGAAAAATCCGAAAAAATGCAAGCTGATGCAAGAATACATGTGCCTCTTGTCTTTTTTCAATCATAACCTGTACGTCGCTTGTGGGCATTGTACAATGGTCTTTACACAATAGCGGTAAAACACACGGTGAAAATATACTGATATAGTCTGAGTCGCTCACACACAAAGCTGCACTGCTACACAATGTTAACCCATGTAGCTTCTGTACGCTCCATAACAGAGGAGTTACGGAGCCAAGTGTCCATCAAAAGTGAAACTAACTAACTGAACTAACTACACCACAAACGTGTCTGCACTGCGGTGTTGCATTTTCTACTTCTTGCGGGCGGAGGAGTCGAGTGGAAACCAGCTTTGAAACGCATGACTGCAATATTATCCGATCTTCAAAATACAGCGGATCGGAAGCCGATCCTGATTGTGAAGATCGGATCATTCCTAATCTCCTTCATGCCACTCCGTTGTGTCTCCTGTGTCATCCCTACCTTGCTTGCTTTCAGTCTTTGTATGTTTGCAAGTTTCTCCCCGACAAAGCCCTTAATGTCAATGAAACGTTACGTGGCTAAAAGGCAGAGACGGATGCTAACAATCGCACAAAAGTTGGACTTCTGGACATGCTGAAGGACTATAGAAATTATGTGTGTGTGGGATGCAATTACAGAATGAATGGAAATTAATCGTCGTTTCAAGGAGGATTGCAGCAATAATTTTGATCTATGATACAATAATGCTATAATAATAATAATACATATAAATAATAATGTATTATATTATTATAATTAATAATATTATATATTATAATAATAATTTCTTGTGTCCAACTTCATAGGTTGATCATTAAAATTCAAAGAACGGTTTTAACTTTTTTGAGTGTTTAAACGAGAAAAATGTGAAAAAATGTTAACGCTTGTATGAGAAAAGTGTATAACATGTATGTTGGTGGGTTTTGTAGCCTTAAAGGCGACCTATAAATGTAGTTAGAATGTTGTATTCTCGTGTTAAACAATGCCAAAGTTTCAGATAATGAGGTTTGAGCATTTGGAAGTAAGCCCTGAAAGAAGGGCTTTTAGGTACCTATTCCCCAGTGGCCCTTGGAATTGTCCAATGGTGTCCCTGACCAGTACCACTCATAAATAAATTGAAAAATGTATAGTTAATCCATGTGATCGCTATTGGCCGATCTCACTCATGGATGATCTGTATCAGAGTCTGCAACAACCCTGATCTAAGCATCCCTTGTGTTTTTGTGTCACTGTCATTTGTTGCTAACATGAAAACAAACTTTACTGGGTCATTTTCAACTCAATGACCCCATAACCTTGCTTTTATTTGACTCTTGAGTGTGTGAATTCCACGTGTGGGAGAGTCACAGTCCATTATTTTGTGGCTAAGAAAGCCAGGTAAATGATTTGTCAAAATGGCATAACCCTTCGCTTAAGAGTTCAAACACTCTCAGACTGGTTTGAAAAGAATTTCCCACATATGATAAAACCAAGATATTGAAGGAAAATATTAACGAACAGTGGACAAAAATGACAGCGGGTCTTAAGTAAGTATAGTGGAATTGCAATTGTGATGATTGCTTTTGCCTCTTTTGAGGGTGTAATATCTAAGTAGATGTAAGTAGAATATAATAAATCCAGTCAGTAACTGGTGTGACCACAATTTAGCTTATTTAAATACCGTACATGCTGATTCAGAGCATCAAAGACATGCTGAATGGGCGACATGTCCAGTGTCCAATTTTCAGCTTCCAGGAATTGTGTACAGATTCAGATTCTTGCATTATCATGCTACATGCTATGAGGTGGTTGTTATGCATAAATGGCATAACAAAGGCCCTCAGGATCTCATCATGGGATCTCTGTGCATTCAAAATGCCACAAGTGCACACAACCGTGTGTGTCTGGCTATGGTTATTCACTTATACACTATCGTAATCCCGGGGAATTGAAATGCAACCACCGCTTACTTGGTCACACATTCTGATGCCTCTGTTTGCCGTTATAGAGCGATATTAGTTATACATTAAAGTGTACAGTACTACCTTTTTTCATTTAAAAAAGGTAAAAAAAGGAAACATTAAATAAAATTAATACATTATTTTTTATTTGTATTTAAGAACAGATGCACAAAAGATCAATCACAAGTGTCTGATTTATTACTGTCCAAAACAGTGCTCATCTGTAGTATTCTTGAACGAAATATCCATCCATTTTTACAAGGGGATGCTGGAGTCTATCCCAGAACACTTTTGGTGCACGCACGGGGAGAACATGCAAACTCCACACAGGGATGCCCGAGGGTGGAATCGAACTGGAGTCTCCTCGCTGTGTGGCCTGCGTTCATTTTCTACCGCTTGTCCTCGCGGGGGTGCTGGAGCCTATCCCAGCTGTCTTCGGGTGAGGCGGGGTACACCCTGGACTGGTCACCAGCCAATCACAGGGCACATATAGACAAACAACCATTCACACTCACATTCATACCTATGCAGGGCTCGACAATAACGATGTACCGATGGCCCGGGGCAAGTTAAAACTAAATTCGGGCAAGTAAATCCAATCAGTGATATTCCCATCGGGCAAGTGCACTTCGGCATGCCATACTGCCAAGAGTTTTTTTTAAAGCGGTTCTTGTTGGGTGTTGGTAAAACACGGACTGCAAAATTCCGGTGGTAATTTGCAAAGCAATCCTTGAAATGGACCAATCAGAATCGTTTATTTAGACCGCGGTCCGTAATCCACAGTCCGCGTTTTACCCACACCCGTTGTTCGCGATCAACCAATCAGCGATCGTTTGACTACGAAAACATCCATCATGGCGTCGCTGCCAACATCGTCTAATTCTGAAGGAAACAGCAAAAAGTGATGAACCTCTATCGTTGCATGGTTTTTATTTCCAAGGCAGCATGAAAAACAACTTACTGGCCTGTTGCAGACTTAACTAACTAGCTGGGCGCACGGCAACCGAACTTCTCCTTTTTACCCTCTCGTTCCTCTTCTTTGGTCCCAAAACGCCCGCTCCAAGACCGCGAGCTGAACATGACTGCCCCCCAGCGTCCATGCATGAAACTACAGCCCGGAATACAACACACACGCAACGCTACAGTATTATTTATTTTATTATTTTATTTATTTGAGATTCTCATGTGATGCCACAAAAAATTACATGATATCATTATGGCAGTCTTTTCATTTTACATGGGGCAAGTTCGGGCAAGTAGTTCTCACCTTAAGGATTCCCTATGGGCAAGTCATTTTGGTTTTTAATGTAGAGCCCTGCTATGGACAATTTGGAGTGGCCAATTAACCTAGCATGTTTTTGGAATGTGGAAGGAAATCGGAGTACCCGAGGAAAACCCACACATGCACGGGGAGAACATGCAAACTCCACACAGAGATGTATTATTTTATTTGGAAATAAAATACTATCAATAAAAACATAGTAAGCTTGTGATTATGATAAAGATGTGTTCTATAAAATGAATCACTTTAAAATGTACTTAATCAAGTACATCTAATACAAAATTATATAAACAATGCAGTTAATATATTATTAAAACATGGCCAGGGAATTGGTATTCGTTCAATTTAGGTAAGTTTGGGCGATGTTGTAATGAATGATGGCAATGATGTAATGTATACACAATGTTTTTATGTGATATTGTATGTCTGACAGCAGTTGAAAATATCAAATACCACCGACATAATAATGGTGAACACATGTGCTTTCCTTTGTGCGGTGACATCAACAGTGCAGGTGCAAGCTAAACCGCCACAATGACAGCACTTGAATGCATACATTGTAGTCTGCTTATCTCGGCCACAATCGCACAACATAGACATTTTGTACACGGTGTGAACTTTTCTGCTGCGCATAATAGACAGCAAACATACAGGTCATACACATAGATGTTATGTTTAATATCTTATCATGATTTTGCATTTGGACTAAGTGCTTTATCTACCACAAGCTGCTGGTTGGCGTTGACAGGCCTATTGGATGTTGTGTTTGATTTGCTCCAGGTGTGTTTTTGTTTGGCGACCACCATCTATATGCATTTCATGTCTGATGTGCAGTGAAGTTTGCAGCGGCAAAGATGTGAGACAGCATCCATGCAAAGTTCTTATTAATTCAATTAACAAACAAACCAACCCAAAACTGAGTCATTCTACATCTGCCTTTTTGTGCTCTCTATTTTCATGACATTTATAATAATATTTACTGTATGTTTACCTCATGTTGGTCATTTTAGACTAACATAGTATTGCTGATGCTGGTTTTTAATAAAAGTAGGATAGAGTCTGTACCATGTTTTGGACAGTAGAGGGAGGTATTTCCCCACAACTAAATGCCCTTCCTCGTTCAATCGTCAACCTTGAGAGCTTGTGGCAAGTTTAGTTTCGACATGTTTCTTGAAAATTATAGTGTTTCACACACTGGGCTCTGTGGGAAAGTGGAATTGTTCTTCCTTTCTGACATGACTCAAAAACAGCTGTTTAACACCAAGCCTCTCAAAGCCTCAACCGGCATTGGATTTGGAAACATCCTCGTCAAGTTCTATAGTCACATACTTCAGATAAGAACGTTTTGTCTTCAGCAGCCATTTACACACACAACATTTTTAAACAGTTCAACTGTTGTCCTTGAAATAATGATAGCAAGGCAGATAATGTTTGGTTGCCATGTCGGAAAAAAAAACATACCCAGCAAGATTTGATGACACTTTGTAAGGCGCAGAATGAATTGTTCACAATGTTTAGTTCATTGTTCTAAGGATGCATTGCGCCAACTGAAAGAAAAACTGAAAATAAGAGATGATTGACATTGGCTTTCTTACAACAGCTCTTCCCTTAAACTATTGTTTATCACTGTGATGTCTCTGGATGCATTTTACAAGTAAAAACATTTGCAAAAAATATAAATATAAATATAAATAATCAGGGCTTTATGCCATTGTTCCCTTGGCAGGTTGGACTTTAGCTTTGTTTTTCCTTAGTTTTCACGCCATACTGCTCTGTGCACGTCATCACTCATGCACCGATATCATTATCAGCATAAAAACTGACACTGACATGATCCGATCTCATTTTTATGCCAATATTGGACATCCCTACTGAAAATGCATGGTGTTAATACATGATCCCTAGCACCCTTCTTCTTCCCTGTACTGTAACTGCTGTTCAGGCACCACAGGCCACATATTCTCCTGTTGTTATGGAATGTGTCTTATTCACACTGACAGCCAGGCTGTTTCTGCTTGTCTGAGCAGAACTGTGGGGGAACCCTGCAGGGCTCTGTCTCTTTCTAGAGGATGGTTGATTATTCTGTGAAAAAGACCCGCTTTAACGGTTTCCAAGGGCAATGCCCCAGGAAAGGGGTTAATGAGAGAAAGGCTAATGAGTAATGTGTCATTCGTATTTACAGTATCTGCAAAAAAATTGATACGTGTTCATCCACCAATTAGTGCAAACAAGTCATCCATGTTAGCAATGAGTTTCATTTTGTACATTTTTAAATGATATTGATATCTTAAATATTCCATTTTGATACCCAGTGGGTGAAGTCAAGCATCAGGAGTTGTCTGATTAATTTTTTGCATCTTGGTAATTGTGTGCAAATGGGAATGTGGCTTAAATACGTAATTTCCCTCATATGCAAGATTGCACTACTTGAACTCCTTCATTTTGTGAAAACTGTGATCTGTAAAGACTGTGATGACAGCCTTTCCTCTCAATGCTACATAGTTGAAATTTAATTAAAGTTTGTCACGGCATTATGCATTTGTTGTTGACCGTAGCTACTCTCACACACATCGCTGCCATGAATACGGGACTGTGAAAAGCCTCTGTGAGAAACAGGACCTCTTTCCTTTTCTAATCTGATAGCTGTGACCTTCCGACCTCCATTCTGTGAGGAAACCCCCACTACCTCTCATTCTGACACACCATCACTCACTGGAGGTCTCAGAGATGCCAGACATTTGAATCTTTAAGTGATTCAGTGATTGGTTGGTTGGCTGCTTCATGGCCTAATAGGAAGTGATGCTGTTTATGCAGCTGCTTGAGTCAAATGAGGGCTAAATGCAAAAAGTAAAGGTTTGGAATTACGTATTTTTATTTCACTTATAATGGTCGAGTACGGAACCAACGAGCCACGATGAATGAGGGATGTATGTATCCCCTTTTCAAATGGTGAAGTCAAGCCATTTTGGGTAAAGTAAGAATGACTGTAGCACAAGCAGGCAACACATTTGTACTCAACCATATGGTCACAACATTGTCAGTGTTTACACTGCGCTTCAGCTGTGACATGCTGTGCGACTGTAGTTGAGTTTGTTTGTGTGTGTCTCAGTGTGTATGCACATGGATTTCAACCATGTGTTGCCTCGCTCATCCCCTCTCCCGAGTGTGTATTTATGTGTGTCATTTCAAACTGAGAGCCTCTGAGCTTGTAAAACCGGTGAAGATGGGGACTCACAACAAGAGGTCAATGACCCTCACTTGCTGAAATAACACCAGTCATGGGGCAGGGGGGTTGGTGCCATCATGCCCTATAGATGGTCAAAGTTCTACAGGAGAGTAGACACCAACATTTTTGTATTTTTCAACCTGCATGACATGCGTCTGAGTTACCAACTCTCTGTTTGGACAGCAGTTACACTTGCTAAGGTCGAAACCCCTATTGAACAGTTCACAGCTGCAAAACCTTCAATGAGTGGAATTTGTTGCATGTGTAGTCCTCATATCTTCAGTTGAACTGTATTTTCAGCTAATTAAGCCAGAACTCTGCGTATGAAATAATATGCGAATAAGAGCAAGGATTAAATTGTCGATTGATGAGATGGTTGCCTGATCCTTTCCAGAAGATCTAAGGAGGACTAAGAGAGACTTGTGAATTTCAGTTGGTTCTGAACGTCTCAAGAGTTTCTCAGACATGAAAGACATTTCATTAAAATGTGTTGATATTTAGTGATATTTAAAGAGGCCATAAAATACAGTCACACTCAAAAATGTGTTCCATAAAACCTTGGGTTTCATACACCCTGTTTTTTGTAGGATTCGGTTTTTGACAGAAACTGGTCATTGCACCTAACAAACTAGTCGAGTGCCCAAACAAATCATCCACGCAATGTCGACTCTGTGAAGAATTGGAACCATTTCGGACACTATAGATAGATTCTAGCAAGGGAATCCTTTAATCATCGTTATTATGTGTGTGTGGGCCCTGCGCCAGACAATGATGAGATGTTCAAGAGCACTGCGTATTTCTGAATCTGTGCTTTAAAAAAAATACCGCTGCAAAAAAAATTCCTGCGTTTAAAACTAAAATTATTGCATGAATGCTGAGAGTGCTGGTTGTTGGGTCGATCCTCGAGCTTGTCATTTAACTCATTTATGCATTTCAACATTTTTTTTATTGTGTTTATTTTACAACATTCATAATTATGCTGATTTTAGTCAGCACATTCATGTAGGGTCCCTATCAGAACCTTTATAAAAAAATTCCACTATATTTTTTTTTTCCCATTTTTTAATGTTTTAGAATTTTTAGAATGGCAAATTTAAATTTTGTACCCTATTGGTAGAAATTAATCTTACATTACATATCACATTCTGGATATCATGTGGACGGTGACATGACTCGTAGAGTGATCGTCTTCAAACCTGATGGTTGCTGGTTCGCTCCTCAGTTGGTGAATAGATTTAAGCACGTGTCTAGGCAATTTCAGCATTCGTTCTTCAGTTCAGTTTCAAAATTCACACATTTCTACTGAAGTTGCTTAATCTAGTTTCCTATAAAATGTGCGTTTGTTAATATTTATATATATTTTGTTACAATTGCACTGTTTGCGGAACAATATTAAGTTTAAAGTGGCTTATATCTTGGAGGCTTTTGTGGAGTCCTTCAGTTATAAAATGAAACACTTTTTGTTGATTTGCATTGGAGGACCCTTTAAAAGAGCAGGTGTCCCCGCTGAGATTATGGTCCCCAGCCAGCAGAGGTTTGGCATTTGACCTGAATTTAAACAAAGTCCTTAAACCCCTTTACCATATTCTTATGGTGCACAGGAATGTCGTACATGCAATGCTGCTGTTGCCGACACATGAACCGATTAAATTTTAGCCAAAAGTTCACTGAACCATGACAACTCCTTGTTTAATGTTTGGCATGTGGGAGATGGTGTCACACAGTGAGCACCAGCAGATGGAGGACAGTACAACGTTGTCTCCCTTCTAGCTCTGACATACTGGAAATCTTTCAAGTATTTCAGCCCTAATTACCACTTTTATTCTCAAATGCCACTCTTGAAAACAGGAAATCTTCCACTTGTGTTGTAATTACTCTTGTAGTTTGAAGTCAGTGGTAGACTTGAAAGACATGGAAAAAGACCATTTATGACAATTAAAGTAGGTGGTTTTTAAGGTGTTTTCCAGCTAAGATCTGTGCTGAGAAATACACAGTGGGACCTTGGTTAGCATCATTAATCCATTCCAGAAGGTTCAACTCCAACCAAAATGTACTCTAACGAAATCCATTATTTCCATAAGAAATAATAATATTATTAAGTTCCAGAAAGCCAAACATGTTAACACAAACACTTTTTAACACTTCAAAATGCATACTGTATAAGGATCGACCGATACATCGGGCCGATATTTGCGTTCTTTACTTGAATCGGTATCGGCCAAAACGCACGTGGGTTCGCCGATGTATTTTTCCGCCGCAGGATTTACAGACAGGCATCCGGCGGGCAGCTTTGTGTTGCCGGAGGACCCTGCAACACACGCAGTCGCGGTAGCCTGCCCCCACTGGCGAATCATAACAAGGGTACGTTTTCAACTTTTAATTAGTTTCTAACAGTTAAACTTAATTGAAATTCAAATATGTAACATGAACGCCAAGTGCATGTAACATTCTTGTTTGTTACAATACGTACAGCTGTTACCAACACCGCTTTAATGTCAACGTTGTCAATTCAGTCCCATGGTCTTTGTTGGAGTTTCAGTCAGCGAACGCCGGGCTGAGGTTAAATATGTGTCGTGTTATGTGTGTGCGCTCTCTCGGAGCATGCACGCACACACGCACATAGAAGGAATTGGAGCAGCCGTGTCTGCTTATGAGAGGACTTTAGCGTGCACAACACGAACTTTAATGATGAGAGAAATGTTTTATATATTGTACTGAATTGTGTCAGTGTGATGTGTTTGTGTGTGTGTGGAGGCGATCAGTCGATCCCTAATACTGTATATAGATAATGACTCAAAGGGATAATTGGACACTTAACATCACTTTTCCATCCACTTGGGTACCACTTCTATGTTTTTCTTGATATTTCTAGAATTCAATGGTGTTTCTTAACTTCTTCATGAAAGTGCTGGTATGTGCAACTTTCTTTGTTTCCATTGTGGATTGTATTGCAGCTGTGATCAAAAGATAAGCAGAGACTTTGTTAGTTAGCAAACAAACCACAGAGTCAACAGCACATAACAGGCAACAGAGCTTACTGTACCTCTGGTTTCAGTTTCCATGTATTAGTAAACTTAATAGGCTGACAACAAGGACAAAAATACATTAAGGATACAGTTAGACCCGAACAGTGTATGAATAACACGATAATAACATAGGTACCATATTGTACATGTACTGAGGAAAATTATGATAAAATGATTTTATGTTAACAAAAAACAAAATTACTCAAAAAACTATTTTCAAGGTCAACAACACATTGTTTACCTTAGAGGAAATCAAAATACCGGCTTAGTGATGTTGGAAGTTATTTCAAGAGATTTCAGCATCGCCACAACAAAAGTGTTTGAACTGACAGTGTTAGCATTCCACTCTCCACAAGGTTTCACTCTGAAGGAGCAAACATGATGCCAGGACTGGAGATGCAAGGCAAAAGCAGAACCTGCTGATACATTCAATGTTTAATAGAGATAGAAAGATAGAATGAAACACTGTCCAAGTTTTCTTTGCCACCACATGGCTTATTTGCATAAATTGCGATGTTAAAGGAAAACTGGACCTTTTTTTGGGGGGGGGGGTCATTCACAATCCTTATGTGAGGCATGGTCACACAAATCTTTCTCTTTACTGTGCGCTCTGAAGATATAAAAAGAGGCAGCTCATTAATGCACTTAGTGGGTCACTGCCAATCTGCTTGAAAAGCCATCTGCATCCAAAAACCTCCAACATTGTTTTACAGTTTTATATAGTACATGCTGTGACCATGCAGTAACAGGTACATTCGTGACAACATGTAACACTTACAGTATTTTGCCATACTCTGGTCATTTTAAATCGGCTACTTAATGAGCGCAGAGGTTTTTATTGCCTGGTTTATTGTGTATGAGGTGGCTTGTTGAGGATGAATGCATAGTCAAAAGATGTTTATTACACTCATAATGCTTTGTGGTCGAACATTCAGCAGCAACATAAAGTTGTGGCATGACTACTATTTTGATGAAAAATATAGTGAAACAAGTCGACGATCGAACTTGAGAGACGTTTGTTTACTCTGCCCCGTTTACATCACTTCCGGAAATGAGGCTGAGCTGTGATCTACTTTGTCATGGCTGGTGCCGTCAACTACAAATGTAATTTTTGTAAATTTTGTGTTTGCTTTAAAAAAATCGAACAACGTCATACATACTTGCAAAGTTGATCAATCATGTCAGGCAATCTTTGGGAGTTCTGATAAGCACTATATTGAAATTACTGTTTTAGATATGGCTGTTGTGCCCCTTGTTCTCTAAAACCTCCATTCTGTCCCATTTTACCCTCTCTCCTCGACTCTGTCTCTCCCACAGAGTCTGGGTTTTGTTGAGGTTTCTTCCCAAAAGGGTTTTTTCTTGCCTTGTTACCAAGTGCTTGCTAAAGTGGGGTTTAGGTGGTTCTCTTCATTGTATGAGGAGTGTGGTTCTAGACTGGATCCATATGTACACTTCTTTGAGATAATGCCTTTTTGAATTGGCACAGTATATGTACATATACAGTATATATACAGTATATTTATACACACAGTACTAATGTAATAATACTGTGAAACAAATGAATTCAGGGAATTTCAGTTAAGGACTTTCATGTTTCACATAAGGATTGTGAAAGATGGGAAAATTCCAAAAAAGTGCTGTTCCCCTTTAAGCTAATCATTACCAACATGGTCGTATTTTTTACCTCATAATTTTTATTAACAAATCCCATATTTACAGAGTGAAACAACGATATGGATCAGTGAGTTTCTCTGCCTAAAGACCTTGCTCATGGCTGACTGAATGTATCAGCAACTTCACACTGATTAGTCTTGTAAACATTACAAATATCATACATTTCATAGCAAGTACATTTTATTACAACCTAATTCATGCATGTGTTGTATTTACAGTGGTACCTCAGTTTTTGTTATCAATCGAAACATACAGAAACCAAGGGAATTTTCCCCACAGGAAATAATGTAATGCATAACATAATCATGGAAAGTAGTTTAGAGCTGCATCGATTAATCAATGACTTGGATGATTAATTGATGATCCAATTTATCAACATCTGTTTTTTTATTTGATTAATTGAAAAAATGATCAACTGTTTCAGTTGACTAAGTTGCAGCCCCTAAACTAGTTTAAGTGCAATAATGTGACCTGAAGCAGAATTCGAGCAAAAACAAAAACTGAACCATATGAAAACTGGAGTGCACAAAAAACAACATTTGGCTCTTAACTCTGTTTGTTTTCAAATGTCCTGTAAGTTGTTGTTTCATAGTCACTAGTTTGAGATCACTAGTTTGGGAGGGAACAATGGCTTGGTTATCCCCATCTGGTCCTGTTGCTCAATTATAATCACTTCAATCATACTGCAAATAGAATATTGTGGAAGAAAAAAAATCACTTGGAAGAAATTGGTCCTTTTTCATGAGTCCCTTAATTATTTTTGCCCAACAGGAATTTGTCTTATGATTCCTTTCAGGTATACACATTTAATACAGAACATTACACACCTTCTCTTTCCTTGACGAAGATACACTTTACTTATCTTTGCCATTTTCATGGACACTTCATAAAAACAGGTCCCTGTCAACTCCTCTGTCTGAATGCACAAAGTGCTTCCTTGTATCTGTTTTTATTGCAATAACCAGGAGTTCCTTTTATCACTCAAGTTGCTTTTGGGATTCAAGGTCTCTGTCAACACCTCCCATTGTCTATAAAGCAGCCTCTACAAAAATGTGAAGTCTGGATGGATTATGGTGTTCCAACATGAATGGCACCTTCAGTACAGAAGTCATTTGTTTTCTATTGCTTATCGTGCGACAGTCATAGGTGAGTTAGAGGGTAAGCTGAATTAGGGAAAGAAGCAGAGTGCAGCCAATCACAGTGGTTTTTTTTTCCAGTGTCAAGGTTTAATACAGACAGTCACTAAACATTGGAAGCATTCATACTACACACTGAAAAGAAAGACTGCCATAATTCTAAAGTATAGGTCAGCAGGAGAGATCATTTTTCACTGCTTTGACAAAGGGAGGAGGAGTTGTGAGGGGAACTGTTGTCAGGAGAGCCAATAAGGAGCGCAGCTCCTCCTGCTCTTGGGGTTTACCATTTTGAATGGGTACTCTCTTCACTTGTCTTTTCTGCCAAGTAGAGAGAGTGAAGAGACCACACTCGTGTATGTGTTTGTGTGGGGGTGTGGGTATGTGTGTGTGTGTGTTTGTGGACAGTAGGGGTTGTCAGGGCATGTCACAGTTCACTGAGGTTGTCTGATCAAACAGGTGGATGTGTTCACCAATATGCCAAAGATGAGGACCTTTTGTGGGATTTTTTTGTTGACTCTTTGTGTTGCCTACTCTGATGCTTGGTTTTGGTCCTGGACTGGAACTACTACTTTGGCTCCATTAGTGGATCACGAGGGTTCCGGCAGTCCAGCTGGTAGTGGAGAAGTACCAACCGAGCCCATTTTAAATGATGGAGGACAGGTCATTGAGGACAGACACACTAACCAAAGTGTTGATCAGACTTTGCAAGGGACTCAAACTCCTCAGTTTACTACTGTCACACCAAGAGCAGGGACTGAACATACGTCAGACAAGAGCACAACAACGATTACGCCAAGCACAAGTAAACCTGGTAATGAAGCATCTTCACTTAAAGGTATGGGTTCTGGTAGATCTAATCATGCTGCTTTGAAAGAAGTTGGATTTGGGTCTGAATTTGCTCATGATAGCTTCAGTCTTCTGTTAGAATCAGAATTTACCAAACCAGATGAAATTAGCAGCAAGTCCGGTAGATCCTTTGTGGAAAAGCAAAATAGGTTTGCCAGTGTGGGAAGTGTGCGTTCTAAAGTTAGTGATCTGATGTTTCAAAGTAGCATTGAGATCAGTAGTAATGGGACTCAAGAGGGTAACAATCTTGGTGGGGGTAGTTTAAATTGGAATGCAAATCAGTCTGATTTGACCATTCCTTCTCACAAGAAATCAGCCATTGCAGATTTATTAAACCGGGTTGTTGGCAAAAACTCTTCAGGAAGAATTGTGATACCACAAGACATGCAGAAAGTGGAAGTCCTTCAGGGGCATGTAGTTGATTCTACAGTTGACCTCGAGAGTCCACGTAACTCTGGAAGAAAAACACCTGGAGGTAGTGCGGTATTTCCTACATTAGAAACACCAAGCTTGTTCATTACACAACCAGCTAATGTGCAATCAGGCAGAGCAATATTACCCCAATCCACCCAGCACCGAGTCAACGATCAGGCTATACCAACTACACCAGAGAGTCGGTTGAAACCTAATCAAAGCTCTTTGGATAGTTGGACACCAGCCGACGAGGACAAAGACTTAGCTACCCCATATTGCTTATTGCTGAATACTGCACTTCCCTTCTGTTCATCCATGACCGGCGAGAAGTTTGCTGTGCCCAATCACTTCAACCAGTCTAGCATGGAGGAAGTCCACATACTCCTAAATGAATGGGCTTGGTTGTTGAGGTCAAATTGCCACTCTGATTTGGAGAGGTTTTTCTGTCTTCTTTTACTACCAAAGTGTGGCTCTCCAGTGCCGGTGTTGCCTTGCCGAAATTTTTGTGAGGTTTTAAAGGACAGTTGCTGGACACTCCTGGATGAGGGCCACCTCCCTGTGAAGTGCCAAATTCTCCCGGATGAAGAGTATGATGGGTATCGGTGCTTGTCTGTTTTGAATCAGAAAGGTAATGACTGGTTTTAAATGAATACCAATTTGGACATTTATTTGAACCAGTTTTCCAAATCCTTATCCCCCAGTTTATCTGCAATGTCAACCCCATACCTACAATTGCTACCCCGTACCGACACACTTTGATCCCAAGCAGCACCCCAATGAGTATCCTCACACAGGAAACCTACTCAGATTAAAGCATGCTGTGGTGTTTGCTCTGGTGGGATGCTCTATTTATAACTGCATGCCATTTTATAATCTGTAATCTGTTGCATGTATTTGTTCTCTTGTTCATTAAACTGCATGTGGCTTGCTCCTACCGTCCATTGGGCAGATTACAGACATGCACACATTTACTAAAATTCATATACATTTAAGTATTGTTCAGTTGCATGCCTGTTTTAGGTAGTATGATATAAACTTGACTACTGCACTGAAAAGAGAAGCTCTCCAATTTCGTTGTACATCTTGCATAATGACAATAAAAGGCCATTCCAATTGACTATGCTTAGTAGGTACTGTTGCATCAACAATTTGCTGACATTTTTAAGGTCTGCAAGTTTGGATTTATAGCTCTGGCAACAGCTTTAGACATTGTCGCATGGTTAATGTAGGCGAATCGAATTTTTAGGTATTTCATTTTTCATAATTTATTATGTTTGTCTGTCTGACAAACCCAAGTTTCTGCATGCCCTGATACGTTATCTTGCCTCTCTGGGATCTCTGGTTGGCAACAACTGGTTTAGATAGACCAATGGTGATTGGGAACCTCTACTATCGCTTTATATTTTCAGTATGCTTTGCTTGAACTCTCTGCCCTCACCCAAGCTCGTGTAACGTCTAAAAACGTGTAACAACCACATTACACGTTACACGATACACATTACACCTAACTCTAAAATGCAAAAGCTCCGTTTCTTGAGAAACTTGGGACTGTCCAGTCTCTACTTCCGGATCGGATTCGGGATCCAACACATATGGCTGTATGTTAAAACTCCTATACCGTTTGTCAACTCTTATACAATTGGGTTCAGCAGCTATCTGCAAGTCTTACTGAGCACTTGGGAGTGTGACCAACAGCCTGGAGTTGTGCCGTGAGTAGAATAAATTACAACAGACCGGATTTTTGCGAGAATCCAAGCAAACAGCTGTAATAGGTGTAGATTCTGGAAGATCTACAAAGCCTTCTCTGCTGGTTATCATGTGTAGCTGCTCTATAGGAGTCCACAACTTAATAAAAAGGGCGGAAAAATGAGCATAGTAGGCCCCCTGAAGCAAACAACAAGGTGGAAGACAACTGTCAAAATAATTTTATATCAACATATAAAATATAGACACATCGGCTCTATATTAAATCCTGTAATGTATTTTTTACGAGCTGCCCACAACCAACTTAGAATTAGATAGATAGATAGATAGATAGACTCCCTTTATTGTCATTGCACAAAAACACAGTAGTGAAATTGCCAACGAAATGACACAGTGACACAAGTTTTGTGGTGCAACCCACCAGTTGAGATTTGCTGTTCTATACAAATTTCCCCACTGAGGGACGAATAAAGGCATATCTTAATCTTAGATTGACAACACAATGTCTGTAAACATGTGACTTCCCAGATTTTCAAATGTTTTCCCATGCAGAATCCTAAAGCTCTACATATAGGCAATGTTTTCAGCTCATTACCCAGAGAATCACAATTGCGTTGCCCCATCTTGGAATGTTCTACCAATAAGAGGAGGCCTTCTTGACAAGACAAACTAGTACCATAAACTCAGCATTACTCCATTCAGTGACTATTCGCTTGACCTTGGAGCTGTCATTGGTTCACAAAGGGTCTTTGGTAAGGCGACATTGAGAATGCAAGAATGCTGTTAAAATGCTAATGGAATGTTTTTGTGTAGGATTCTCTATATATAGTTGAACCCCTAATATGAGCACTGTCCTTCCTTGAAATTTAGAATACGTTTTTCCTATTGACAATAGGAAAAGATACAAGCATAGAGAGAAAGACCTGCTGAAGGCAGTTCACTTCACTGCATTCTGTAGGGTCCCATGAAATGCATTTAATTTTTCCCAAATTACGCAGAATTTTTTTTTTCAAATTCCACTCTTTTTCCTCTTTTGATTTTTTAGATTTCTCTCTTTTGTCTTTTAACTTATTTTAACGTGGACATAGTGGAATGTTTTCTCTGAAGGTTCTCCAGTTCATTTCAGTAGAATATGGCTGATGCACATCTGTTTATGTGAGTGATGAGTTAAAAGGTGGGATGCTTCACTAATGATAGGTTTGGGAAGCTTCGATGTTTCAAGAGGAAAGTCTGGTTTTACATTTGTCACATGATCATAAAATCAGGAATAACAGTAGAAAGAAAAGATGTATAGAGAAGTCCTTGAGATGATGCGATTTTCCAGACATTGTCATTTCATCTGTACAGAGATTAAGAATGAAAGGCCTTGTTAAACAAAGTAGGGAAGCTAAAACATGTCTAACTGTGTATCTTAGGATCAGAAAATACAGTTATTGCAGTATTGCTGTGGAAAATGTCGCCATTCACTCGGGTTGCGTACTGGTCGACAGAAAAATGAAATAGCTATTATTAAGGTGCTAAATTAAAGCTGACGTAGCCAGCCAGCTGCAGCAATTGTTCGAAGGTGATATTTATCAAGTAACATCTTGTGGGAAATGCATGGTCCCATAGAGACACACAGAGTCTGACATTTTTAAACTCAACTTCCAACATTAACATGCCAACAGCAATACAGTCGTCCCTTGTTAATTGGTTCCAGACCCGGCCACGATAAATTAATTTTCACAATATCAGACTCAGTGTTGGAGTATATATGGAATATATGGAGTATATGGAAAAGCATAGAAAACCTGTTTATGACTTTGTAAATACAGGTTTTAACTCGAGATGGGCCAGTTACTGGTTTCAAGATATACTACGTTTTCTCTCGGTCATACCGTCCTACGGTATGAGAGAAACTGGAGGTCCAGCCTGTCCACTATGTGGAAATACTTTGTCATGTCCTGTGTTAATACTCACAGTTGGAACAGGGCTTCGATGTGCTGAAACCACAAGCATTAGATGTGTTGCCAAAAGTTGACAATTAAACCGCCACAGACGTTAGCTGCCTTGTTAACATTAAGCGGTGCAGATGTGACAAGACGTGTGCTCTTCTAGTGTTGTTTTAGTGTGTATTTCATATGGCTTTGCAGCTATCGAACTAACGTGGCACATTAATAATTTAAGTACATTTTCAACATGTTAATGTAAATATCATGACCTAATATTTTTGAATCACTTATAATGTAAAGATGTATTGGAGCCCGCCATGGTGTAGTGGTTAGCGTTCTGGACTTTGGAGCGGATGCCTCGAGTTTTAATCTCAACTAGTAAGTACCATCTGTATTCGTCAGGAAGGTGAAATATTAAGCTAAATTTAAGAAGCCAAAAACGTACCACTTCCGCACGGAATGGAAGTTAACTTTTTTTTCACTCACATCACATCAGACATGTCATTGCTTATTGCTGCCTCGTGATCAGAATACTACACACCACTTGTATTTCAATTTGTGATATTGCAATATGGTGAAGGATGACTGTACACATTTCAGACACGGTGAACTCACACACGTTCCTCTCTTGCTCTCCACCAATCACACTCACAGCAAGCGAGGTGTATTCATGAACGTAGAAATTCTGAATATCTACATTACAATGCAAGCAGGTTGCCAGAGTGGTAATCGGTTTTTGTATGTATGATTTAACGTACTGTTCAATTATGAAGATTTTTTTGCACATTCCCTGTGTCCTGTATTACTGCTGCTTTCCATGTCCAAGTACCTGCTCTGGCACTGTTTAAGCACCAGAACTTTTCAAAGGCACCAAATTAGCAATTGTTGATTGATAACTTTGACTCCAGGTAACATGTTGTCCACATAGTCAGGATGTGGTTCAGGCATGCGAACACAAGCCCGGCAAAGAGTCCCTCGAGCTTTGTCATTCTGATTTTAAAACATCTGTTTGTAAATTACACTTTTACTAGCCACAGTTAAACTTTAGTGTCTGTTTGACTTTTTACATGATAAATATGTTTAAGATGAACATTTGTTGTGACTTTTACATGTTTGTTTATCTAACAGGTGTTCATTTATCTTTCATGTCGCCAAGTCTACACTGAGGAAATGTCATCAAATTATACTACCATAGGAAAAGGTATCACTTAATAACAGTGTAAAGAACTTTACTGCTGTCCTGTTAAGGCTTGACTTGGTTCTTTGTCAGCTCAGATTCAGAAGAGAGATTCTTTATTTGTTGAACAGTGTGCCAGACTATTCACTTGTTTTGAGGGTTGTTGAGCAGAAACCAAGACCCCTGGGTTCAGTCAAACTCCTTGTGTGTTTAAGCTCTCAACAAAGCTGACCATCATCTTCACTGATCTCCAGCACTCATGGCAGTGGGGAGGCTTTGAACCCTCAAATGGAGCTTGAGCATGAGTCACCAGGTGGTAAAGCAAAGCTTTGTCTTCAAAGAATGAAAAACTACAAGTGCTTTCTCAAAACAGTGTTTTTTTTAATTTTGTGGAATACATTACATCAAAGTAATAAGTACATTTTTGTCTGAAGCTCAATGTCAGTGAAACACTAACACAGACACATCCGCACCATGTTATGTAAATATCTGTGTTTTTGTTTGGCTTTTTTTTATATATACTGCATCACCAGTCACCAAGAGAGATGGGGGATTGGGGGAACATATGCCGACGGCATATACAGAAAATGATTCACTTTAGTTAGCTTCTATATTGATAACAATAGTGCCTGGCTTTCATAAGATGACGGCCAGCAGTTCTATGGATAAGCCTGAACATGTGCATTCATATGTGGGTATGCATCTGTAATACTGCCTGTCTTTTGAGATGCATTTGGTATTTTTCATCTGTGTTTGCGTGAATTGATCATGTTGTACAGTGGAAGCCTGCACATTTGTGATTCTGCAAATTCATGGATTTTTGGTAAAAAAAAAAAAAAAAAAAAATCAAATCAAATCTTTGTTTGGTAGTCCGAAACAAAGAAAAATAGATTTGCTCAAGCATGCATATGTTTTAAGTAGTAATAGGCTGCATTCAAACATGAAACAGAATTATTTAGTAATCAATGTTCTTTTGAAAAACCGTGACCAAGTAAAGCTGCAAAATTCCAACTGCAAAGTGGCGAGGGATGACCAAACAGCATAGTTGCAAGTGCCACTTATTATAAGTGATTTTCGGCTTGTTTTTTGTCGTTTTTTTTATCTGCCCCTAGCCTATGTTTTGTTTCATTTGATATGCTTACTACACACGCATATATATAGTAATAATACTTATGCACGTGTACATTATACTTACATACACAGTTCTTACACACAACCGTATACCTTTTGTCTTTCAATGCATCAGTATTTCTTCTGGAATGCCTTGTATTTCTATTATATTCCATATTTATTGGGGGGAAAATTTTAAATATGCATAGTTTTGACTAATAATAGTCTACAGTCAACCGCAAAACAACAAGAAACCGCAATATGATTTGTTAAATTAATATATTTGGGGGAAAAAAGCTGATGGAGTGGAGTGAGTAAGAGTAAAGTCGAACTTCATAGGGCTTGAATCTGGTTTGTGTTGTAAGTGAACAGTATAAGGAGGATTTTAATGTGGGGAGAAGCAAGCCATGTGTCAGCAAAATACAATTTTTTTTATGGGTGTCTTAATTACTCACATATTTCTGCCATTTGCTGGTAAGTCTGGAATGAAATCCAGTGAAAGGGGCCTCTTCTTACACCTGAGATCAGATGAATTCCCTGTCATAAATCATTTTTGGTGCAGACACATTAAATTACCATCCTTGTCAATGTCATGTAGGCTGCAGCAATACCATAAGAAATAATGATTTGTTTAGTCAAAGAGTGAAATGACAATTCCAACAGACACAATTGCATGCAATCAAGAAAACCTCTTCTAACCCTGCCATGCTGCCCTCCCTTTTTAACCTCCAACTCATTCTATTGAAATAGTGGGCTCACATGCATTTTTTTTTTGTTCCTCTTTAGAAGACACCGGTCTATCTTTGCTGCAGCTGATTGGGGACCCTCCTCCGAATGAGATCACCAGAGTTTACGGGCCCGACACCACTCCAGGATACCTGTTTGGCCCCGATGCCAACACGGGTCAACTGGCACGTGCCCATTTGCCGAACCCATTCTACCGTGACTTTTCCCTCATCTTCAACTTGAAAGCCACTTCTGACAGAGGCGGTGTGTTATTCTCTGTCACGGACGCCACACAGCAAATCATGTATGTGGGTGTAAAACTGTCACCCGTGATGGGCAGCAATCAGGATGTCATCTTGTACTACACGGAGCCTGATTCAGAGACATCATACGAGGCGGCCAGGTTCATTGTACCCTCTTTGAGGGACACCTGGACCCGGTTTGCCATTGCAGTGAAGGATGACAAGGTGATGTTGTACCTCAACTGTGATATCGATCCTCAAGTTATGCGCATCGAAAGGTCCCCTGATGAGATGGAGCTGGAAGCTGGCGCTGGGGTCTTTGTCGGACAGGCTGGAGGAACGAATCCAGACAAGTTTCTGGTATGTATGAAAACTGTAGCTGTTGTGTGCAAAACACATGCTGAGATCGTGCGCTTTACAAAAATAAAAAAAAATTGTCATGAGTTCACAGCAATTCTTAATTCTTTCAGAGTAGAGGAAGCACAAATCCCAAATCCCATTTTTTTGGGAACCAGCATCAACATAGCACCTGCTGCTCTGCTGCTGGTTTATTTTCATAATCAAGCATGCGAGACATTGCAGCTGAATAGTTTGTATGATTTTATTGCTCAAATTGGTCTGATCTGAACCATAACATGAATGTTGAATTCATCACTCGAGCTTCCCATAAATTGTCTGGCAGTAATTGGAGGATTTTGGCATGGGCAAGGGTTAGTGTCATAACTACAGCGGTACTTTGTTTTTTGTTATTAATTATGTACAAAAACTGATGCATTTTTTACCATAAGAAATAATGGAAATCCAATTAATTTGTCACGGACACCCACATATTTGAAAAAAATATGTCTTTACAGAGAATAATTACAGTTTTACATTAAGAAAAGAGAGCAAAATAATTCTAAATGAGGATTGAAATGCATACATGAATGTCACATTTACCTTTCATTGAAGACTTGTTGGCGAAGATAGAGCAGGGAAGTAGGAGAGGAGATCCAGACCAACAACAACATTAGCGCCAAGATGAAACGTATTGTTGACAAACAGACTTTTGTAACATTCTCATTTGAGTTTTTCAAACAAATGAACTTTACAGGACACTCTTGTACCGTGGAACAGCGGTTTGGGTCCACCTTGGTTAGCGTGTTTTTGGATTAAAGTCAAAGTTTACACCAAAAGTTTTTCCCCCAATGAAAGGAATCAATGAAAAAATAAGGTTACTTTTACCTTCATTGAAGATGTGACTTTTCCTAAAGACACTTTCGTCTTCAACACCACCTTTCTGTTTTGTCATGAGTTATATTTTGAATTCAGTCGTGTTCCTCAACTTCTTTATCAAATGCTGACACCTGCGACTTTATATGGCTCAGTTTTGTGTGACTGAATCACTGTGTTACTGTGTTGAAGAGGAGCGTGTTGATCTGCATAGCTGCCACATTGTGTCTTTGGGAACAGTCCAACAGGTTTACCGTTAAGCAAGTTCACCAAGCTCACGATCTCTTTCCACAGCACTGCACCTGCAGTATATACTGCAGTTGTCACAAGATTTCCTGATGCTGGATATTGATTCATTTTTTGATGCTTATCCTCACGATGGACGCAGGTGGGCTGGAGCCTATCCCAGCTGCCTTCAGGCGAGAGGCAGGGTACACCCTGGCTGGTCGCCAGCCAATCACAGTGCACATATAGACAAACAACCATTTCCACTCACATTCATAACAATGGACAATTTTGGAGTCTTCAATTAACAATTAATTTTTGGAATGTGGGAGGAAGCCGAAGTACTCTGAGCAAACCCATGCATGCACCGGGAGAACATGCAAACTCCGCACAGAGATGCCTGAGGGTGGAATCAAACTCGGGTCTCCTAGCTGTGTGGCCTGCGCACCAACCACTCGTCCGACGTGCAGCCCAGATACTGAATATGAAAACCAAATTTGAACAAGTGTCTAACACTTCCCTAATACATTCAGCTTCTCTGAATGTACTGTGATGTACTATTGAATTTGCTGAAAAATATCTACTTATCTATGCAGTTGCATGAAAACAAGATTGATTGAGATTTCATTACCAAGCATTGGCATTCACCTTGTTCTTGTTTTTATAACAGGGTGTTATCAGTGAACTGAGGGTGGTGGGAGACCCCCGTGCTGCTGAGAGGCATTGTGAAGAGGATGAAGATGATTCAGATATTGTAAGTATCTAATCATCTAATATAGCAAGTTTAAATAACATAGATGTGAGATATGCAACCACGCTGCCATCTGTGTTGGGTCTAGCGGTTGCAAACGGTTAAGGAGGTGAACAGACATCAGTGAAACTATTTTCTTTGGAACGCCTATTAATCAAAATAAAAATTACGAACATTACTTTTTTGGTAAGGAACCAAAAACATTTGTAATGGAGCATTTCTTGCTATATGTGTAGAGTAAAGCAATTACAAGTGAACCTTAAATTTAAAAAAAAACTGTTATTGTTATTCTCAGGCCTCAGGGGAAGGAAGTGCCGATGGAGAAACCAGACCATCGAAACCAGTAACAGAGAAGCACACATGGGTGGTATGGAGTCATTTGTATTTGTTATGGAATGACATTTGATGAGAGAGAGGCCATGTATGAACATGCAGTATCATTTTTACAGTATTGTCATATGTATACTATCCATTAGCATTGAACATCAAAGTTACCATACAGATATGCAGAGCCGCCCTTCCCTACATGCAGAATACAAGAGAACGCTGTGTGTAGGGCCCCACGATCCACAGGGGGCCTGATATTGTGCAAGGGGACACATTCTTGGCAAATGCACGAAGGATGTACATTGCTACCGTGATGCACGGAGTACCAAGGCTAGTTGCCACAAGGATGTACAGCATCATCATCAATCAGTCCCTGGTGGTGTAAGGGTACAGCTGCTGCCTTTTAAAGGAGAGGGTATGTTTTACCACTGTAGTTGATCTCTGGTTACGCTAGCGTACTCAGTGTTAGGGCCCAGGAGGGTATCAAAAGAATTATAGAAATACCCTGTTTATCACGGTTAAGTGGTTCCACACCCGATCGCGAAGATCGCATTTCCACAAAGTAGGATTCCTTATTTATAAATTTTGTATTTTTGTCGTCAGAGCATAGAGAACCTGCTTACAACCTTGTAAATATGTTTTTGTACACAGTATTAGTGGTCTAGACAACACATGACACCCTCTAGTGACATTTACACTCATAATACAAAATACAGAGAAAATAAGGCACATAGGGAATAAATAAGACATAATAGACTCACATGTTTGCATTATGAGAGTTTTTTATTGTTAATTTCTTAACTTCCAGTTTCTGTACAGTACTTCCTGGTTATTGTCTCATCAATATAACATTGCTGACACCTATTGACCAGTGTAGCATATTATTGCAACATCTTAATTTTTATGCTTGGAAATGCTTACTATAAGCAAAAAAAAAGTAACATATACAAAAATGGGCATTTTTTTTTTCTAATATGAGGACTTATTCAACCAGAAAACAGCGATGATTTATTTATGTATTTTTGAAAAACCAAGAGAGTGAAAACGCAAAATTTAAAGCATCTCTATAAATTTTATAGAGATATGCCAGGCCCAGTTGAAAAGTGAGACGTGATTCACCTCGAAAGAGACACTGCAAATTGTTTAAATTTGATACACTAACAACCATATTCCATGATAAAGGATTTCTCTGTTTATTCCTTTATATTTTTTCCAGCTGGATTTTGTCATTTGGTCTCCCTGTCCCTGCTTTATGTCTCTTTCACATTGGCGCACAATCAGAATCCACAAACACCCACTTAAGTCGTCCCACCCCCCTCGCACCACAACTGAGTTTGCTCCTGATTAAGAACAGAAAGCCGAGTGCAGACCTAATGGGCAGGTCCACATTGCAACAACTCCTTGTCTGGACATTAAGAATTCTGCACTGATGCCCTGTCACTTTTACAAGTGGGTTTCTTCCATCTGTTCAATCGGTGTATTAGCATTATAATAAGAGAAGTGGTGCTGAAGACGACAGCTGGTACCTAGTGTTTACCTGCGAATGTTTTCCCATGTGATGTCTGTTCACAGGTAGCACAACTTACATAGTCAATGTGCAGCACAAGACAAGCCTGGGCAAAGAAGAGAGGGTAGATGTGAGACTTTCCATTATGTCATTCAGGAATTTGTAAAAACGGGATGTAAAGATGCTCAGGAAATCCTTAACAAAGAAGACGTACTATGTTATCAGCTTGTTTTTGTCTGTAGCAACCCAGACATTCACCAGGGTAATTAACATTTGCTACATTTTAGCTGTTGTTAATAATTATAATGATCTCAATCGCAAACTACCTGTGGCAGCTGGGCTTGTACTTTCACATCCAGAAAAAGTGCATACCTCCACCAAAGTTGACGAAAGGGTCAATAAATACATTAATTGCCATTCTCCCATGGGCAATACCTCGGAAAAAAGGAATGTACCCGGGATAGCAGCTTTAAGAGCTGCTATTGCAGTCTATTCATCTACTTTTATTCATATCATTCATACATAGTGCTCCGAACTACACAGCATCATGCATCAAGAAAGCTAATATTACATATAAAAAAAATATATATATATATGTGTGTATATATATGTATATACATATATATATGTATATGTATATATACATATATTTTTTTCTATGTAATATTAGCTTACTTGATGCTTTTATATATATATATATATATATATATATATATATATATATATACTATATATATGTATATATACATATTTTTTTCCCAATAAAATTCAGTTTTGCACAAATGTTAAAGCACAATATGATTGATGAAATCATGTTTTTTTTCAGAATTATTTTTCTGAATTGTAGCATTCTGGGTCATTAATGGGCCTGCCTATTGATCTAATACTATACACTGTATAATGTATATTAATGCGAACTCAACCTTGAAAATAATGCAATTCACAAACCACAGTCTAACTTAAGGATATATTTCAGCGCATGTGTATGGAGAGTGTTGGGGCTGAAAATAAATGAAGCATTACTGTACTCAACTAACATGCTATCTTTGGTTCACTACGTAAAAATGCAAATATGATGTTCGAAAATAATAGAAATTGATACATAGAGGTAAAAAAGGTAAAAAAAAATAGGACTCAAGGACTTTCATCACCAAGGAAACTGGATATGTGTTTTTAGAATCTGTAGGTCATGCGGTTCAAATCCATCAACATTGTTAGACAGCTCGGGTCAGCCACCCATCGCCCTCTGTTATGATGAAGATGAGTGAAGATGTTGGGTATTCTCTATCACATTGTTGTTTGTGTCGTCCCTGAAAAGTCAACCATGGCCTGACCAAATTCTTAGCATAGTCATTGCTATGCGACACAGCAGGGGGATTTAGGCTGTCAGAAAAAAATCGAGTTAATTATCAACATGGGCTTCATGTTTTCCGCTTCAGCTGCGCTCCCTTTTACATCCTTCACAGGTGACAATTTGAGGTGTGTCTCAGGTGAAGAATAAGCTTCAGATGCGTGTGTGTTAGGGTGTGTGTGTGTGTTTAGGACAGGGTTATCCATTATTTCCTCCCCTGCCTCCATACTCACACAAAAGAGTTGAAATTACTCCTGCCTCCTCCAGTCTTCAATTACTCCGCTTGCTTGGCAACCCGTATGGTTAAGCGCCCTTTTACTCTTTTTTTTGTTGAAAACTGATAATAAACAGCGTTATTTTGGCAGTTTGCTTTTATGACATCTTTTGGAAACTGGTCTCAAGGTTGAGGTTTGAGAAAATAATGGTATTATTGTTCCTGTTTTAACCTGAAAGATGCACACTTTTAGAAAGGGGGCTGTTGTCCTGGTGTGCATACTTTAGCATCTGTTTATGAACCTTTAAAAAAACCACAAATACCAGAATGTCCCAGTTCTTACGTGATTACTGTTGTGTGAAAGAACATACTGTTAGACGAGAAGCGCAGTATACGACTTGAGTTCAAAACTAATGACTGACTGACTACTACCAATGCAACCAATGAGAGAGTTTAGATTACACTCTGTGACTTGGAACGATGAGAATTTGTGTCCATTCATCCATATTCTGTACCGCTTATCCTCACAAGGGCATCCTGGAGCCGAACCAGCTGTTTTTGGGCAAAAAACTAATATGCGATATATGGGCCAATAACCAACATATGGATATATGAAATAAGAGCACTATTATACACAGGTTATACAGCATACTGTACATAAACATAAATTCATATAATACCCAAAATATAATTAAACACAAAGAACCAGAAGACGACTATTTAACACTTAAAAAAATGTGTAACTTATATATGATGTGTTTATAAAAGGCTTATTCACAAAAACTGCATACAAATCATTTAATTTAAATGTTACACATTTTGTTAATAACATTTTTGAGGGTGGCGTATAATTTTATATTAAACATCATTGCTTTACGGTAATTTAATGTAAGTAATACAGCAACATTATCTGTTATAGTTTACAGATGTACACTATATTGTATACTATAATATGCTACTTCACTGATGTTATTTTTCACAGTGTTGGGAAGAGTTGGGTTACACGTGTTTGTGTCAGGAAACATTCGTACTCTGTGATCTTTTGGGGATTGTTTGGGTTTAATGTTAGCTTGCACATTTTCCCATGACCTCTAATGGGGTCAACTGAGCGCAAAGATGAAACATTTCATGGTAAAGGTCACAAATGGACCGGAAGAGACAATATCTACTGTAGATGTACAGTTTTAGTTCCAGTGTGTCTACTAAATGTTATTTATCATGTCTAATAAACATGATTGTGATGTGTTGCTTTTTTTTTTAACAGGAGACAGCTCCGCCATCTTCACGGCCTATTCAGAAGCCCCCGGTTGCTAAGCAAGTTGAGACGTCAACTGCAAGACACACAGGTAAAGTGCTGCCTGTGTATCATTTTAATTTTAAACACTGAAGAGGTTGCTACATCAAAATAGTGATTCTTGCCTTGCTGATTTGATGGCAAATGCTTCTATCTAGTGGAGAGGAGGGTTATTACACAAGGTCAGTTTTATCTAGAATTTTTGTAAATATAAACCACTCTTCTTGTAGTGTGTTCAAGTTGTTTTCATGAAAATCAATATAACGAAAATATATCAGTGGAAGATGTATCAAATGGGCAGTATTTATGTTTTTATGTATTTATTATTATACATATACTGTAAAATTGATATATTTTTATATATATTTATATATCTATTTTTATTTATTTAATAAAGTTGTCTGTCTGTCTGTCTTTTTATTACATTTTATTAACCCTCGAGACATCAAATAACACCCATAAAGTTACTTTTACACTTGTATTACACAATATGGTAGAAATAATAACAGTCAATAAGACATATTAGATATAAGTAAGATATAAAATAGATTTACATGTATCGAGAGAGTATTTTTGTTGTATTTTTTTTTCTGGATAGCATATTTCTTGCAATGACTGTTATTAACTCATTCTATCCCTGCCATTTTTCAAAAGACAACCCCTTCAGTACCAGTCATTTGAGACGATTTTGACTGAATTTTGAAGACATACAGAATATTATTATTACTATGAACATATTAACATGTAACCAACCAAAAGAAAAATTAGAATCTCGGCTTAAAACTGTTTTTAAAGCGACATTTAGCAGTGTCATCATCTCTTTTTGCCTCTCATACAAAACGGTATAAAGACATCAAAAGATGTAAGAAGTAGTCTTTTGGATCGGGCACACAAGTTTATAAAAACAAATAAATACATCTTCGGTATTGAATGAGTTAATGCAACATTACTGACCTCTAGTGACCAGTATAGAATACTGCATATTACATCTTTGAATGCGTCTTCTGAATGTCTTATATTTGTATGTTTGCTCTTGTGCTTAAAAATGCATTTAGGTCAAGAATATGCAATATTCTCAACTTGTGTATTGCTACTCACTGACAATTGGATCGTGTTTCATTACAATGGCATAAATCAAGTTGTCTAGAAGAAAGGGTGTACATGTAAATTAGTTGTTATTGTTTTACAGGACCAGTTGGGGCTAAAGGAGAGAAAGGAGACCGAGGGGACAGAGGACAGAAAGGAGACAGAGGTCTAGCGGGGCCAAAAGGAGATGCAGGGTATAGCTCTGCTGTTGGCTCACAAGGTGGAGCCCAAGGACTGAAGGTCTGCAGGATTTTTTTATTTACATTTTTTAATTCTTGATTAAAAATACACAAGGGCTTAAATTTGTATCAAGAAATAACAAGCAAAATCTTTGAAGCAAGTGACACATTTTAAACATGAAACATGCATTTCCTATGTATTTTTTCCCTCTGCAACCTGAACCTTTTAAGTATGAATATATATTTGTGTCTAGTTGAAAGCTGAAAGTTGATCTAAAAAATATCTGGGTGACTCTAGGTGTCTATGAACCCTGTATTATGGATAGAAATGCTATGGAACCTTGATTGGCGTTGAAACGTACTCTAATTAAATCAATTCAATGTATCTGTTCCAGGAAGCCTTAAATGTTAGTGTTTCTCACCTTCTTGTCCATCATCAGTTATTTTGCAGCCATGATCCCATGAGAATGGGAATGTGGAATAACTAGTAATAATAATTAGTTAGCAAAGAACTACAGAGTCAACCATTGATGACATCATAGATGGGCAACTGAGCTGACTTTCAGTTGCTAACATTCGGCTGCTAACACGGACATTTTGTGATACAAATACATTAAATACACAGTTCCACTCATTTAAGTTAATTGTATTGATTGTCTCGAAATGAATAATCAATATATAAAGCTCATTTTAGATATTTGCTAATATATTCTTTCATGATTCAATTTTTAGGGAGAACCAGGGGAAAGAGGTGTAAAGGTGAGTCTACAGATTATTTCTTGATGCAGTGTCGTCAAACTTTTACCTACAGTAAAACTATATCTCACTAAAAGTCAGCGTATTATGAATATTTATCCGATATTCCTGACTATGAAAAAACAATGCTCATTTATTTTTCAGGGCAATGCAGGTTTTGGATACCAAGGAAAGAAGGGTGAGCCCGGCCCTGCTGGACCCCCTGGTCCCCCTGGCCCTCCAGGTCCGGCATCTGAGGTCTCAGCGTGCAAGGAGGGCTCAGATGCTTCCTGTGGGCCTGGTCCTCGAGGCCCACCTGGACCCCAAGGGGCACCCGGTGCCCAAGGACCTCCTGGAGCTGAGGGAGAACCAGTTAGTGTTCTATATATCTTGCAAAGCAAGCTCTCAGCCACAATGTTAGTATTTGCATATATTGAATATATTAATCAACATTTTACGCACTTACACAGGGTGATCCTGGAGAGGATGGCAAGAGGGTGAGTTTTGTGTTAAATATCTAAGCGTGTGTGATGGCGGTAGATGCATACCTACAATCTACACTATGCCTTTGCATGTGCTGTACTGGATTCACTGAAATTTCTTACCTTTCTTAATTCAGGGTGTTGCTGGCCCGCCCGGCTTTCCAGGAACACCTGGTGATGCTGGACCAAAGGGAGAGAAGGTTAGATGCAACACATATTGGGGAAAATAATTTTATGCTGTTATTGGTGTAGCATACAAAGAAATACATTTATTTCTGGGTTGCACATGACATCACAATTCTGCCCCATAAATCGGATGTTATGCTTGCAGGGAGATCGTGGAGAGGGTCAGCCTGGTCTCAGGGGCCCCCCAGGTCCTCCCGGACCCCCAGGACCAGGAGTCAGACCTGTAAGTCAATCTTTGGTGAGCCATGTATACCTTCTGTCTTTTAGGATCATTGATTGGATATAACTGTTTTTGGAATGGCTGTATTTCAGACTTTTGTGGATATGGAGGGCTCAGGATTCCCAGATCTGGAATCTTTTCGGGTAACAATAATTTAATACAACCACAATATGTAAAGGGAAATACATCTGTGTGAAAAATGTTAGTTTATTGGAATTTTTGTCGATGGATGCTTGATTCATATCTTTTGATTTAGGGACTGCCAGGGCTACCGGGCCCACCGGGCCCCCCTGGTCCACCAGGTGTTTCTGGTCTCTCAACTACAGGTACTGGATGGACATCTGGAGCTGTAGGTCCACCAGGAAAAGATGGAGCACCTGGCCAACCTGTAAGTACCAATGTATTCCTCAATTAACATAAATACTGCATGTCAGATAATTGTAGCTTGTTTATCAACTTGGTTATGATGATCGTTCATTCACTTGTGATTTCAATCTCCGGCTTATAGGGCTTGTCTGGTTTACCAGGTGTTGATGGTGCACCAGGAGCCCCTGGTCCTAAGGGGGAAAAGGTAATTTAATACAGATTTACCTTAGTCAGAATATAATTAACTGACCTAGTGAACTAATGGTGAGTCAAGTACTGGCACCTAGGCCTACATTTGAGTTTACCATTCAATTCAACAACCATGCTTAGCCTTTTCCATTATCGTTTAGACAAAAACGGCCTCCATCTACTATCTAATAAAGACAGAATATATTATTTGATTTGATGCAATTGTAGTTAAGTAAATGGTCCGATGATAACAACCTCTAATTAAACCCATTAAAAATATACGTATGGTCCTCCTGTATCACTTCTCTACATCCGTCATCTTTATGTTCAGCACATAAAATATTGTACATCCACAACTGGTGACTATGATTTCATGAGTTTTGTTGTTTTTATGGCTTTCGTATGGTACATAAGACAGCTAATATAGCTCCAGTTAAATTAATAATTTCAGAGTTCTGAGTTAAATGGCTACATCCCAGATGTCCAAAGGATGGTCGATTCTATATGTAAATAATAAAAGGTATTAATACCGAATACAGTCTCATATTATCTATCCTTTCTGTGGCACACTGTGTTGTATTATACCATCGTTATTTTCCTAATCATAAAACACAGTCAGATGTGTACAAGGATCTTTTTTATTCATATTTTGAATTGGGGGAGGGGGGACAAATATAATGGTTTTCTTGATTGTTTGAACTGAAATGAACCGAAATTGCATCCTATATAAATATTATAATGCGCAGCTTGCAAAATACACACACATTTTCTGCTACACGGACAATATTGACAAAGTACAGGAACTTTGGGAGTTCAACAACCGCTCCCTTTCGTGTCTGCAGCCATCCCGTGTGGCTAGCTCCTTGAACGTTTTCTGTTTTGCTTCCAACACACACTTATGGGGCCTAGTTATGCCATGTGAATGAAATGTGAATTATGTATATGTTGACATCCAAAATAATGTGGTGTCCAATCGTCATGATTGTTATGAGTGTAAGGTTTTATTTGCCACTATTTGCCACTATTTTTTATTAACTTAACATTGTTTTATGATATGGCAGTGATTGAATGTGTCAACTATATATCTTTATTTTGTTCCGGTTTAGGGCGATTCTGGTGATATTGGTGTTTCTGGACCAGCTGGCGTGAAGGTGAAACATCATATCATCAACATATATATATATATATATATATATATATATATATATATATATATATATATATATATATATATATATATATATATATATATATATACAGTAAACCTCGGATATATCGGAACATATATATATATAGATAGATATATAGACACACACACATATATATATAGTTATCTATGTAGTTATATATATGTTTTTTCATCTATTCAACAGGGAGCTCAAGGAGATAATGGTTTACCTGGACGTACAGGGGAGCCTGGATTGGCTGGTTTACCTGGTCCAATGGGACCAGTTGGCCCACCTGGGCCCCCCGGGCCTCCTGGACCAAGCTATCGTGTTGGATTTGTAAGTTCCATAAGCATATATGGTCAAAGTTAGAAGAATCATTGTTTATGTTGTTGTCGTTCGAAGGATGACATGGAAGGATCTGGTGGAATTTTCTCGAATCGGGTTCCTGGTGTGAGAGGACCTGAAGGAATACAGGTAAGGTAGATTTGTTTTCTCTCTGTATGAACAATGTACAGAAATTTTACCAGAGGTCTCTCTTGGTTAACTGCCACACATATACACACGTGCAACGTAGCTAGCTGTTATGCGATTGCTCTGGTACATTTGAATTTGGGGTGCACACCTGCACATGTGTGTGTGTGTGTATTATATATATATTTATATATTTCACAATATTTCATCATAGAAAGCACAGGAAAAAAATCTGTCACTCTATCTGTCTGTTTTTTATAATGTTCGTTGTAAATTGTGAACATTGGAAGATGGTCACAAAGCTGAGATGCAATTTTCTTGAAACATTTCTAACTTCTTTGCATATCTACACGTTTACTCAAAAGAGTATCAAAATACTCTTTTATTTTTCATATGTGGCCCTGTAAAAGTGGATAAAAGTTGTGTTAATTGTGTTAATTGTGTCAAGTAAGTTCATTGAAACAGTCTTGGAGGCTGTATGGGTTAGTTGACTGAGTGCAAAGACAGCATCCCAACACGTTTCTTAAATAGACCGAGGTGACAGGCGATAACGACTAAAGATAACATCCTGACAACAGGCTGACACTAGGCACTTAGGGAGTTTCTCCTTTGTTGTCAGCACCTAAAATTTGGAGAGCCCACCTATTCTGAGCTTCACGGTGATAGGGGACAGAAGTAGGGTAACTGAATATTCAAACAGCTTTGCCATTGTCATCATAATGGATGTTGTTTTTGGTGGAATTGTGGTTTTATTGAGATAATCACAAACTAAATGTGTCTTCTCAGGGTCCACCGGGTCTACCTGGACTTCCTGTAAGTAGCCAAGTAGTTATTGTGGTAATCAGTCATGTGTTATTTTTATATATAATGTGATGTGAGGATAACAGTGGGCACGGATATAATACAGAGATGACAAAATGTCAATGTTTTATTTATATTGTCAAGATGCAGGTATTTTACCACAGTTTTATGATTGTATGAAGTCTCTTGCTTTTTTCTGCATTATATCTGGAATGTCTGAACCTCTGCAGGGTAAACCCGGTTTGCCTGGCCTCCCCGGTCAGAAGGGCAGTGGCGGCCCAGAAGGAAGAGATGGGCAACCGGGATTAGATGGCTTCCCTGGAATTCAGGTCATTAATTCACCATATCCGATGTTCTTGTCCTGTGCGTTTGTTATCAAGCTCCAGCAAACATGTTAAATTAATATACTGCATATACAGGTACAGTGGCATGAAAAAGTGTTCCTGATTTCTTATTTTTTCTGCGTGTTTGTCACATGTAAATGTTTCTGATCATCCAAAAAAATTAAATATTTGTCAGTCACAGCACAACTGAACACAAAATGCTGTTTTCAAATTAAACTTTGGATTATTAAGGAAGAAAAAACCAAACCTTCGTGGGCCTATGTGAAAGCGATTTCTCCCCAGTCTGGAAACTTTAGAAAGTAATTTCTATAGCTCTGGGACTCCAAAGGACCATAGTGAGAGCCATTATCCACATATGGTGAAAAAAAGTTCCAAGACCAAAACCACTGCTGAACAAAAAAACATTAAGGCCTGTCTCGTTGTTGCCAGTAAACATCTTCATGTTTGTGGTCTAACAGGGCAAAAGTTGAACTTTTTGGAAGATGTCTGTCCAATTACATCTGGCATAAAAGTATTTCAGAAAAAGAACGTCACACCAAGAGTAAAATATGGTGGTAGTAGTGTGATGTTCTGGGGCTGTTTTGCTGCTTTAGGATTTGGAAGACTTCACCAAAGCTTCTGCTGTCTAACAAAAAATCCTGAAGGAGAATGTCCGGATATTTGTTTGTGACCTCAAGCTGAAACCTGCTACCTTCTGATACAATGGCAAGTTGTTGATTTTTCAGTCTCGTGTTTCATTCTTAAATTTTCTTTAATTTTCCAGGGAGCAAAGGGTGACAGAGGTGACAAAGGAGAGAGGGTGATTATTATTTCCAGTCAAACTGTTCATGTGTTGATTGTCACCGCAAAGAAATAGAAGTGGTAGAAGATAAGATGGTAATTGTCTAACATCCATATTTTGTTTAAGGGTGAAGCAGGCCGAGATGGATCTGGATTTCCAGGACCGCCAGGCCCACCCGGACCACCTGGACAAATCATCTATCAGCCATCTGAAAATGTAAAAGAAATAAATGAAAATGAAATTGAAAAAAAGATGTCAGATTTTGAGGGAAAAAAATATGTATGTAATTTTTTTATTATATGTACAATAAAGCAATGAAGAAAGGATTTAAAAAATCACTTTTAACGAATACATTTATCACAGTTAATTTGTTCCAGGACCAACCATGATAAGTACTTTTTTGGAAGTAGTATTCCTGATTTTTTTTATTTATAATAAAGGGAGTCTATCTATCTAAATATTATAGTAGTTAGATCATAGACAACTTATTTAGGACCTTCAAAATACATATTTTTAAACAAGCACCCTTTTACACTCTTATTTCCCAAGTTGACATAATAAGACCAAATAAGCCATTTCACACATAAGTGTGCTGTAAATGTGTTCCGATGGTAGGGGAACTGAGCGTGGGGCAGACAGGAAGTGAGGCCGAAGGTTCAAAATTTAGTTTTAGCTTGCGTGGGTTAAGACTGTGGCAGTAGTCCATGTTAGGAATTACTGTGCCTGTTGTCAGATAATTGAAACTTGCAATAAAAGCCTGTTGTTTGGGCAAGCAAGTCTGGTGCTACTGACGCTGACACCATAGTGACCGATATAGAATACTGGTTTCATCAATGTCTTGTCTTTATGTCTTTGTGTCTTTTGAATGCTTTATATTGGTATTTTAGTTCAATTAGCCATTTTTATACTTGTTGATGCTTAAATGCTTAATTTAGACAAAAGTTACTTAGATGTGCACGTTCTTTGTTTACTAATAGGCCGTATTCAACCACAAAACTTTTTTTTATTTTGCATTTCTTTTCTCTTGTCTTGTCTTGTCTTACAATTACTCTGTTTATATCATTACAGTTTGATGGTGTTGTTGGCAGTATTGGGCCTCAGGTATGTATTCAATAAAGTAGGTTAATAGAAGATATACTGTATATTGTACTAAATCAGTCTAAATGTTGGCATTGGGTTTTGATTGTAATTGCTACCTCACATTTTTTGCTGAATAGCACGCTTGACTCAGCAGTGTTCTTCATAATGTTTGAGTTTTTTGGACGAGGTAACATAAAGTCAACTAGAAAGTCTACTCCATTAATGTGTGTGTTTTCTACAAAGGGAGGACCCGGGATGCCTGGCCAAGCTGGATTCCCTGTAAGTCCATTTGTTTCAGAGAGGTGACACACAGTCTGATGTGATTCCGTATTGTACTTGTCACTGGTGTACCCAGCATGCCTTGCGGGTACTTTCTCAGTTCGTTACATGTCGTCAACAAATGTCCTATGCTGTCCATGTTTGTTTGCACCGTTCAAGAGCGCCTTCTGCAAGCTGAGATGTCTCTGACTATGCAGAGTTACGATGCCAACCATTGGACGGAGTTGTTGATGGCTTAACACATTGTATGATGGCCACGCCATTCCTTGAACTTGAATGCAATTGCTTTTTTTCCTTTGTCCTGCAGGGTCCTATGGGTCCAAAGGGTGAAAGAGGAGACCCTGGCCCTTCCGGTTATGGCATCAAGGTACAATGAAAATTACTGTGTACAGTATGCACGCCTTGTGTCACCATTCGCAATGGAACTGATCACTCTTGTCTCTGCAGGGTGAGAAAGGTGAGCCAGGTTTAGTAATCGGTCCTGATGGGAGTCCACTGTTTTTGGATGGGCTAACAGGTTTGAAAGTGAGTATTGCTTTAATTGTCTGCATTCTTTCTAAATATATTGCCTCCTCATGTTTGCTTATGCTTCTATTGTGCATGTAGGGAGACAGAGGCTCTCCTGGGCCCGTCGGACCACCTGTAAGCATTACTCATTTGGTATTGTATTGTTAGTCAGATATTGTCAGTCAGATAATGAACTTGATGTGTTAACACTTATTTTTCAAAAGTTAACTGTAATGTGTCATGACTATGTATGATTTTTTTCAATGAAGGGACAATATGGACCTGCTGGATTCAAGGGTGAAATTGGAATGCCGGGAAGACCTGTAAGTAAACATTTGGACTGTCAGGCGCTTGCCATCATTTAAATATATTTCAAATACAATTGAACACATATTACAGTATTTGACCAAAAACACTGCAATAGTGTATTTTGTAATGTTTTTTAATAACATTGATTTGTCTTTTTTTAGGGTCGCCCTGGTGTAAATGGATACAAGGGTGAAAAAGGAGAGCCGGGGGGAGGCTCTGTCTACCCGGTAAAAACACTGAACTTTTACACTGAACTGAGCTGAGGTCTAAAGGTCTAAAAAAGAATATTTTATTCTTAATAGTTTGCTTGTCATGTGGTGTTTTCTTTACTATAAAGTGAGGAATAATTCAGAATCTAATATTTTTTTATCAGGGAGTTACTGGCCCACCGGGACCACCTGGCCCTCCTGGACCCCCGGGGCCCCCCAGTCCCTTTGACCGTTTCAATGTAAGTAACCAAACCATTTAAATGTCATTTATACATCTAAATATGTAACTCTCTTTTGTTCACAGCACTATGATGAAACCTCTAGAAACTATCCAGGTATGACCTATTCCCTATACACTGTTGAACATACATAATTAGGTGAAATGCAATGAGATAAAGTAGTAAAGAGGCCCACTGGTCCAATAAGCAACATTTTTAGTTTTACTCTTAAGAAACTGTCATTCAATAATCCCTCACCACCTCTTGCTTCGAAATTCATGGCTTCACATGATTAATTTGTTTAGAAAAATGTATTGTGCTTTTTCATGGTTAAATGTGGCCGATTATTTGTAAAAATTAATATTTCAGAAATGTCTGCATTTTTTTTGCCTAAATGCATTTTCAAATATAGAAATGGCAAAATTAAATACAATACAAGTATAAGGCATTCAGAAGACGCATTCAAAGACTTGTGAAGTACTATTTTGCACTGGTCACTTGGTGTCAATAATGTGACTATAATGTTAGACACACAAGCACCATACTTGACCCAGGCTTGTTTTGGTCTGTGCTCCACACACACAGATCATTCTAGTTTGTAAAAGTGCTTCTTATCTGTGACCTCATTAGATCGTTTAGGTGTAGCTACTGTTAATGTCAGTGGTATGGTACAATAAGATGGAACTTAAAATAATGCTCTAAAAAATACTCAAAAATAATGCTAAAAATTGGGAAGTAGAACAAATGTTCTTGTCAAAGAGTTACAGTAGATCAAAGAAGGGTTTTTGAGTTTCTGGAGACAAAACGGTTCTTAATTTCATCTTCATCTGGCTACCTCACGCTGAAGGGGTATAAATATCCTCCATTGTCTGAAGATTAATCCGTGTTAATAGATGGGAGTAATGAGCCGAAAGACGTCACAACCACAAAAGAGACGTCTCCATAAGAAAGAGTAATGCCAACGCCTGTTACCTACTGTATGGAACACTGTCTCATGAGGCTGTGTGTATGTCATATTTAACTGCAGCAATTAAAGGAGAAAAGGGGGATCGTGGCGAACATGGACTTCCAGGCCTCCCCGGTAAATCATTACATTTTTCCACATTTAAAATCATAATATGTTCCATATACAGTAGCTGTTGTAAGTGCTCAGTTTACTGCATTTTAACACAATATATATATATATTGCAGGATCAGCCTCTAATTTTGACATTTACACATTCAAGGTGAGCATCTGAAAGTTCCAGAATAAGCGATAAATCTTGTTTTAACACAAACGCAACATTACAGTGGTTCTCAACTGGTTTAACTGCTGGACTCACTAAAAAATTGTGGAAATGTTTCAACTCCAATTTCACACATCTCATATATTTAAATAGAAATGTGCAATTTGGAGAAAATTGTATGTGAATTCTGCAATTTTACACTCGCTGAGCTGATGCCAGACTGAAATACTGTCAGCATGCTAACACTTAGCATGATTACAGTAAGTGTCTATGTTTTTTACCTATGCTAATATGCCAATATTGGCATACTAGGAATGCTAACATATGTATAGCATGATAGCACTTAGTATTTATGTAATTTGTCACTGAATGAATGAAAATTGCATAAACACTAACATACTAACATTAGCATATTAACAATGTTAGCATGCTAACAGCTAGCATCATATAGTTAAGTACCTAATACCTGAGAAAAGGCTTAAAGGGGACCGATTATGCTAATATTTTCACCCTCTGTATTGATTTGTGGACTTCTGTAGAGCAGCAATACACGATAACCAGCCTTTTTAGATTTTCCAGAATCTGCACCTATTCCAGCTGTTATGGCCCGCCTCCAGGCACGCCCACTCTGCTGTGGTTGGTCACACGCTCAAGTGCATTGGTGTTGATAAACGGTATAGGAGTTGATAATAAACGACGATTCATCTTTTCATAATGGTTGCTTTTAACATGCAGCCATATGTGTTGGATGCCAAATCCAATCTGAGACTGGACGCCAACGTGCCAGCCAGTATTAAACAAATTTAATGACCATTAACGGCAGGACTGTCACATTCAACATCTTCATGGGAGTAAACCACAAACAAACAGTTCAGTTGCGAACCACCAGTTGAGAATCACTGCTCTAAACCATGTGAACTTCAAAGTACAAATGTGACAATTGCTCAGAATGCTATTACACAGGCAAAGCTTTTTCTCAACAGAATGACCTAAAAGGAGAGCAAGGAAACCCAGGAGTAAAGGGAGAAAAGGGTGAACCTGGTGGATATTATGACCCTCGTTTTGGAGGAGTTCAAGGTCCACAAGGGCCTCCCGGCAAACCAGGCCTACCAGTGAGTTTTAGAATAAAACATCAGCACATTATCAGCATGTTTGAATTTCATGTTATGGACAACTTGTATTTGATATATTTTGTTAAATGTTTTCTTTGTTTTAGGGTCCAAAAGGAGAGCCTGTTAGGGGTCCCCCTGGACCTCAGGGTCCCCCTGGCCCACCAGGAGTTGGGTACGACGGCCGCCCCGGTCCACCTGGTCCGCCTGGACCACCAGGACCAGCAACATCTCCTTCTCTGCCCGGTGCCTTTTGGCCCAGTCACTGTAAGTAACTTTGATTTAGTGGTTCGCTACTGACGCATTGGATTCTGCATTTTTGGACGAATGGAAACCCCAGTGGTTATAAAGACACACCCTAAACAAGCTGTTTATTTTTAAAGCTGCCAATCTACCAGGACCCCCTGGTCCTCCTGGCCCACCTGGAAATCCTGGACTCTCATCTGCAGTACGTGTCTTTCCTTAGTTTTTGTCAAACGTCTATGAACTGAATATGAAGAATCTGTCTTTGGCAGGGCCCAGTGGTATTGGCAATACCAATCGCTGCTCATTAACTGACACATGATGGTTCAGTACAACTTTGTCAATTTGCTTTCCACAGGTTACAGTTCTAAGGTCCTATGACACAATGATTGCGACTGCCAGACGCCAGGCAGAAGGAAGCCTTATCTACATCATCGACAAAGCCGACCTCTATTTAAGAGTCCGTGATGGACTGCGACAAGTCATGGTATGGTTCTTTTGATTCTTCACCCTCTTGCCAAATGGTCTTCTGAATGTCTTCATATCTAGAATTCTATTTTATTCACAGCTTGGAGACTACAGGCCCTTCTTTAGAGAGCTGGTGAGTTTAACGCCACAGAAGAAGGAAAGGTGGAGTTTTTCCATTTCTTGAAATGTACTGATCCTTGTTTGAAATTTTGCTTCAAAGGAAAATGAGGTCGCAGAGGTCAAGCCTCCCCCTGTGGTCTTGTACCCCCAGTCCCATGACCAGTCTCAGAACAACGGAGCTGGCCATTACTCTCAGAGTGTCTCCACTGTCCAACCCATTGAGCCACCATCACACCCGCATGTCGACCACAGATTCCCTTACCAGAGGCACTCGGGTGAGACAGACAGCAGACTGGCTACAGAACATGTTCAGAACAAGCATCCGGTCACTCCTCAGCGAAAACCTAGCCATCCTGCACTGCAACCAGCTGTGCATGTGGACAAGTCAGGATCAGGGGTAAGTGGAGGGGGACGACCAGAAATGTAAATGTAAGAATTTAATTAATTTGATCTTGTGCGCTTTGAGAAAAACTTACATTGTCATCTTTCTTTCTCATCAGCTCCATCTCATTGCCCTGAACACCCCTCAAACTGGAAACATGCGAGGAATTCGAGGGGCAGATTTCTTGTGTTTCCAGCAGGCCCGTGCTGTAGGCCTGAAGGGGACCTTCAGAGCGTTCCTGTCCTCTAAGCTTCAAGACCTCTACACCATTGTCCGCAGGTCGGACAGAGACAACTTCCCTATTGTCAACCTCAAGGTGAGATGTGTCTTTCAAAAAGGTGTATATTTTATTGCCAAGTCTGAGCTGAGCTAGTTCTTTTTCGGAATGGTGCATTCAGGTGCCTCCACAGACACAAGGTGCTGCTGTGTTCAAGGACACTTGGAATTCACTTGGCTTCTCTCATGGAGCAACATTATGCAAAAAGGGAAAATGTCACACGTTTCAGCAGGGGTCTCCAAAGTGTAGCTCAGGAGATATTTAATTGTATTCTAAAAATATATTATAACAAGAATGGGAAAATCAGCATACATTTTACAACAATATAGTCCAAGTATTGTATCATAACAAAAACATTTTATGAGAATAACGTAATATGATGAGGACAAATATAAATATTAATATTTTAAAATATTAAAATTTCAATAAAATGTATGTCACAATATTATGAGAAACATACAAAACATAAGAAAGTTGCAATTTTCAGAAATTAGGTTGGGGAAGAAGTTATAATATTATGGGATGAATCCATGATATTACAAAAGAAAGTGTACAAAGATGATTTAAGGAGAAAGTTGAAATATTGTAAATTGTATATTTCCACCACATACCGACATACTGAGCTTGCTGTGATATCACGATATGACCTCAAGAAGCTTTTATGTTTGCATTACCATGACTTTTATTGCTGTAATCATGTCACTACTAATGTCAACCGATTTACATGCAGGATCAGGTATTGTTTGACAGCTGGGAATCCATCTTTGGTGACAATGCAAGCAAAATGAAGGAGAATGTACCAATTTACTCCTTTGACGGTAGAGATATTCTCAGGGACAGTGCATGGTGAGTCCATTTTGTGTTTTACACTTCTAAAAATGTGTTCTCTTTGATCATTAATTGGTGCACACTGTACCAAACATGTACTAATACCTCCTCTTCTTCATCAGGCCAGACAAAATGGTCTGGCATGGGTCGAGCGACAAAGGCCACAGGCAAACAGACCACTATTGTGAAACATGGCGGGCAGGCGACCGCGCTGTAACCGGTCTGGCATCGTCGCTACAGAGCGCCCACCTCCTGCAGCAACACTCCAGCAGCTGCTCCAGTTCACACATCGTTCTGTGCATTGAAAACGCCTTCACATTGCACTCCAAACAATAAGGATGCCTCCACTTTGTTTTTGCCCAGTTAAGTAGTTTTTAAATATACATCACCAATGTCAATTTCTCATATGATATGCTTTGGCGTCCAATGAATGAACTTGCCCGGTGGCTTTTTGGCCTGGCAGAGGGGCTTTGCTTTGCATGCTTCGTCCCTCCATGAACGCCAAAGAGGATGTGTTGGACAAAGGGGTTCTTTTGTCTCGGGAGAGGGGGCTTTGGCACATAAAAAATACAGTCTTCACAAATTGTATCCATTTAAAAAAAAAAACAAATTATATTACATGTTTTGTCATTTTTGTGTTTATTTGTTTTGCTATCCATTTTTACCTTTTTAAAATTGCTATATCCATGCTTTTTATTTGATGTATTGATCATTTCCACATTTGTTCCAATTTCATTTTACTCGTGGGTGACTATAGGGTACAGCAAAGACTATTTTGAAAAAAAAATATTTATTTTTAAATGAAGATATGCAAGACCAACAAACAAATTAAATGAAAATACAATGTGCCCAAATACCCTCATTTATGTTTTGAATGGTGCCTCACTCTTAAGACCATGCCTACTTTTCACTAAATATGCTCACCTAGTGGCCCACTTCCTGTTTTGATTATAACTATATGCCTTATAGTGTTTTGTTGGGCATAAATGATACCCAGAGGAACATTTTTTAAAAATTCAACCACCAAAATTAAGATTTACTGAGTAGCGGGTGTCCTGGAAGTGATTGATGCTGATTTGTGTTGTGCTATTGCTAAACAAAAAAGTTACAAATATATATTGTTATTACTATTCAATTGATTTTCAGCAACTAACCTGACTTTAGTGCAACTAAACCTGTGGTTTTACATCATAATTTCCATTTTTGTACTGATCCTAAAGGCACTGAATAAAAATTGTTTCAATTTCTTCGTCATTACTACTTGTATGCAGTGAGAAGTATGCTTTGTGTTTTTATTATATAAAGGCAACTTGGTAACGACATATATCAAATTCTTTGTACCGGTTTTATGGTGAGTGAGAAAATGATCTTAATACACATTAACTTCAGAGGACATGAGTACAGCACTCCTTCAATTTGCCTGCGTATATCTAGATTGACGTTCATACAACGACTCTAGGTCTTAAAGTAAAGTGGATATTAAAAGAGAACTGAATTAGGTCACTAGTCATTGGCGGATGCCTATAAAATCCTCTTAAATCTGGACTTTAAAGTTAGTAGGAGTTCTATGATCATATTTGATTAAGAAGATTAATTTGAATTATTCAGAGGTGGCCTAATTTGCTGGATAGGTTAATATGACGTGCCTGTCATCTCCCACATTCAGGTGGTTCCTGGACTCACGTTTGCTCGGAAGGCAAACATGCACAACCATTTTCTTTAAATTAATGCCAGAAAGACTGCTATATACATTATTTATTGCATTCATTGGAGACACCATGTTTCTAAAAACTTTTTTTAAAAAGAACAATAATAAAGTAGTAATAAAACTTCTTTCTCCTTGGGCTTTCCCTTCAGGGGTCGCCACAGCAAGTCAATCTTCTCCATCCAACCCTGTCTTCTGCATCTGTCTCTCTCATACCAACTACCCTCATGTCCTCCTTCACTACATCCATAAACCTCCTCTTTGGTCTTCCTCTATGCCTCCTACCTGGGAGCTCTAAACAGCATCCTTCTACCAATATATTCACTATCTCTCCTCTGGACATGTCCCAACCATCTCAGTCTGGCTTCTCTGACTTTATCTCCGAGGCCTCTAACATGTAATGTCCCCCTGATGTACTCATTCCTGAGCCTATCCATCCTGGTCACTCCTAATGAGAACCTCAGCATCCTCATCTCTGCATATAAAGTAATAATAAAATAATAATCCAAGTAAGTTGTTCCACCGTTTTTATAACCACTGGGTAACCACACGTAAACCGGATTTTGTTTCCATCTAATTAACTAAATCTAAAATCCACTTTGTAAATATGCTGCAGCAAAGTCAAGAAAGGATTTTTTAAAACATCTGATTATGACCTGGGTAACCTGTTAAGTTTTTTATTGGAAGTAGTGAAAGTTTTTAGTTAACAATGTTAACAAGTTAATATGCGGTGGAACCTTGGTTCATGTCATTATTACAGTCCAGAAGAGCCGACTCTAACCAAATCAATTTTTGCCATTAGAATAAATGTAAAGTCAAAAATGTCAACACAAAACACATTTTTATAGTTTTACAATTATAGTGACATGTCATACGAATGCATGCTTACAGACAGTAGAAACGAGATACCCAATTGGGAAATGCTTATTTTTGCATTATTTTGCTTTCATGTCCAGTGAATGTCCAAGGTCAAGAAAAGCAGCCGTTATTGTTAGTTATTACTGACATATTTTGTGTGTTCTGAATGTTCTCGTCATCTTTTTACTCAAGCGTTGGAACTTTTTTAATCTAGTATAAGTCCTCGGCAGTTTAATTCACTGCATAAAATTCAAATGTATTTTTAAGATGACACGCTATTGCCTCATCGTCAAATCAGTATAACTCCTACAGACTAAATAAGGGCCATCTTCACATTCAGCTTAGCGAAAGGCAAAGACACCAAACTTATCCGCAATAATGCAATGAAAATAAGCTAGAAGTTCCTAAAATAAATGTCAGACTCCAATTCCATTAAATCTGCCAATCAAACATGTCAACCAGCAAGCCGACCTTATGACTGCATGGCTTATATTAATTGAGTTGGGGCTGAATGTCACAGCAGTATTATAAGGAAATACCCACCATCATCGCTCCTGTCCAGTTTCTTCTGGGGATGATTGATCTCACTGAAATATATTATATAAATATATTGTGTTCCTTAAAAGCAAATATATGAGATCAATTTATTCTCATTAAAATGCATTTTTTTTCTTAAAAGGGATTTGTGATGCTGTTTCCACTTTTCTTGCTCATAAATGTTACAATGTTGTGTTTTTGTGTTAAGCGATGCCAAAGCGTCAGATCATGAAGTTTTGGAAGTGAGCCCTGAACAACATTTGGGATGGCTCTGCACACTCGGTTTTACATTTTTTTTTCAAATTGATGTCAATGCGGTTTGGGCTGAAGTTTGCCTGCACTCAGTAAATGCAGACCTACGTGTCCAGAAGTCATCAGGAGCGCTTCGGAGTATGACAATCACAGCGGAGTGGGCGTACCTAGAAAAGCGGGTGGATTAAATTAAACAACCATTTGGGTTCGGAAGCAGGAAGTCCACGGAAACACTATAGAAAGAGGTGCAGAACCTGGAAGAGCTAGAAAGCTTTCTGTGGGGTTATCGTGTGTAGCTGCTCTATAGAGTCCATAACTCAATACAAAGTGCTGAAAATTTGCATAATACTGACGTCCTCTTTAATATTGGGACTTTATTCTTGCAAAATCACAGCTGTTTTGTCATTTCAGCTGGTTTTATTTAAAGTTCGTACTGTTTTTTTTCTTTTATTCCCATGTTTTGACTTTATTCATATATTATTTTCCATAACCTAATTATTTAAAAAATTACAACTTGTTGTAATCTTGTTTTGTTTGTTTATCAAAATATTATGACTTAAAAATATGTGTTTTTTTTACCTTATTTGATTTTTTTAACATTATTATTTAAACATTATGCTAGTAAAATTACTTTATTTTCCCAGACAATATTATAATGTGTATAATGACAAAATTACTAACTATTCATGCAAAATTCACATTTTTACCGTTGTTGATTATTAGGTTTTATTTTTCTTTAAAAATTATAATTATTAGTGTGCTGCAGGCCAACCGTTGTGGGCTGTCAATGGCCCCCAGGCCACCCTTTAGATACAGTGAAACCTTGTTTTTCCTGATTGATGTGTTCCAAAATGTCAAAAAAAATGTTAAACACTTGAAAACTGAAGCAAATTTTTCCATAACGAATAATGTAAATCCCATTAATCTGTTCGGGACAAAAAAATAACACATTTTATATTTATTAAGGTATTCAGATATGTTTTTAAAAACAGATTGCAACCATTTTTTTGTCCTACACAGGCGCCGAATGGTTGATATGCTATCTTCTGTATATCCTTAACCATATGAGGTTAGAAGGGCCAGGGGGTGGGGGCTGTAGATGTAACAACCCGCAGCTGGCTTTGCTGGGATGAGCTATCACACTGGCTGCCTGCAGAAAGCTATATTTAGTGGGTGCTAAGTAATAACTAAGTACGGAAAAATGATCCCGCTGCGGCAATGACACAACAAGGTGACAAGCCGATTCAGGGACTTAATTACAATAGGGGCGGACACAAAAAGCCACGGGTGTCAGCTCTGTGCTTTGTGTTTATTCATTGGCGGGGATATGCTGTCATGTTCAGCAAAATCTAAGAATGACCTCGACAAACATGTCTTACAAAACTAATATAATATAATACTAATATAATATATAATATTTGCCAATTGACCCCAGACTTAACCGGTGTGTTTTTTGGTAAGAGGGAGATGTCTTAGTACATTTGGACAGTGTCTGAAGTGATCTGCAAGGCGTTCATATATCACTGGCATGTAGCTAGATAATGAGTAACGCCCACCCACTCTTTAAATCCCCATGTGATCTTCTGGCATTTAAGCCTATTTTTTTCTCCTGTTTTTAAATATTTGATGAGCAGAGTGTTATAGAGCATGGGCATTCCCAGAAATGTGAACAGAGACTGAGGTCTTTGCCATACGAGCTAGTATGTGTTATTTATTATTTGTATTCTTATTATTTATTTATTTATTTTGAGTTGGTCTGAGGTGCTCAAGCATCAACAAAGACATTCACAGACCTGCCAACATTGAAGAAATTTAAAGTTGACTATATACCAGGGGTCTTGAGTTAAAATTTGAGGAAGGTCCGTTTCTACTAATTTTATCATAGCAGAGGTCCGAACCTCATTTTGCCTGAAATTGCACCACACAGGCTAGCTTATACGAATATGGAAGAAAATTGCACGGTATATGCCGGAATTTGTCACACAATTGCTTGTTTTGTTTAGAGTAAAATCTCTGCAGCAATGGCACTCCACAACTCTCCTGTCAGTGAATAGTGTTGGGGTTTTTTTTTTGCTCCAATATCCATACAATCCTGTGTGAAGACTCAATAGCACCTTGCTGTGCTTTAAATGAATGTGTTATGACACTGATAGATTTTTCATACTGGGTTGTAATCAATGTTGTTTTTCACACTCATGCATCAGAGTTGGATGGATACTTCCCCTCCAATGATCCGTGTCAGGTAATCTCACGTCACATCTGCACTTTTGACCAGTGGTACAGTTTCAAAATTGAACATTCACTTTTTAAATGTTCAGTTTCCTCAATCAAGTTTTCTTACTTTTGCAATTAGGTGTTATTGTTCCATTTCCCATTGACTTTAATTGGTCGCGGGTCCGTGAAAAGCCATCATTGGGTCCGTATCCAGATAATAGGAGGAAATAATATGGGGCGTACAGAAAGTGATGGTGGTGGTTCAGAGTTGAATTTTATCTTATACAGCTAACAGTACCCTGTGTTCAGGATTATTGTGCCAGTTGTGAGCTACTTCAAACCTGTAATAAAAGCAAATCAAGTCTGGTGCTTGTGTGTCTCATCAAACCTTATAGTAACATCACTGACACCTAGTGACCAGTGTAGAATACTACATACATATCAGAGCGCCTTTTAATAATTTTTTAAATCATGAATGCCATTTTTTTTTAATTTTGCCATTTTTATGCTTGACAATGCTTAATTTAGGACAAAAATGTGTAAAATGTGTGAATAATAGACTAATCATAGGCTGTGTTCAAAACATCAAAACATCATGAATTATTAATATACTTTTGAAAAACCATGCCAGAGTGAAGTTGAAAATTGTAAGTGCAAAGTGGCGAGGGATTATTTATACTGTATTATTGCTGACATAAGTATACTATATCGGTTGAAATATTTCCTGGAGTCTAAATGATGCAAACATGATTTCATCCTGCTGGGGTCGATACCCTGCCGAAACCTGAACCGCATCCTTGTGAACCTTCTACAGCTCACTACCCACGGTCATCAGTGCAGCTGGCTACATATTCGATGTGACATCTACTTCCATCTCCTGATGAATTTTTGATGTCTCTTCCTCTTGCACTCACACGCAGATGGGGTTTGCACCAACTAAAACTATGCCACTAGAAATTACGGAGCTGCCTTGACAATAACTGATGACCCCCTCTGTTCCGTTTGTTGTAAATAACCCATAAATAGAAAAATACTGATTTGATTTGCTAATCACTGCAGTGTTGTGTTTATGGGAATATTTATGGTCATGGTATAATGTTTATTGTCCAATTATGTTGCTTTGTCAATCAATAAATAGCACGGAATGTCTGCGCTCAGTTTTAGATTGGGTTCAGGATAGGTTTTGCCTGTGTAGACTGCATTTAGAGGTGAAAACAACACGAAAATCAGAGAGCTGTCTATGGGTGAAAACAAGCAATTTTTGAGCATTTCTCAAGCATTTGAGACAGAGTACAATGTCAATCGGAACATTGCACATTGGTCCTAGCCACTACAACCATGTGGAAAGCCCTGAAGAAGAAAGAAACCACTGAAGTAGAGTAGCAACCAAGTTAGTTGGTAGTAGTAGTAGTAGTAGTAATAGTAGTAGTAACCAAGGGCAACAACATTGTGAGAGCTTTAAAGAAAAACTCTGCAGAACTATCTGCTGTTCATAGAAGACTTCTTGAATGTAAGTTTCATGTGTAGACCAGAAGATGCAAACCGCTCATGCCAAAAAATAGGAGGACAAGACTGGAATTTACCAAAAAGTACAGAGATGCTGAGATGAACCTCAAATATTCACTAGTCCATAAAACCTTTGTCTAAGATGTGACGAACAGTCCTTTTCAGCTCTTTCTTCAAAGCTTTTTCATCATATCTGTCATTACTTTCTGATGTTTTGCTAAATGTGGTGAATTTCAACTTTCTTATTCAGCAATTCTTTGTATTCTATTTCTGTCGTATTGTATTGCGAGTGCTTGACTTGCCTCATGTGAGTCGACCATGTAGCAGTACTGTGTATGTTTAAAAGGCGTCCCCTCATTCACTGGCACATTCACTGGCTCTGCTGATGTTAATAACTACGCATCAAGACTAATTAGGTAGGAGCACGGCAAGACTCTTTATTCTTGTACCACATGCTCGTCACATTCTTAGGAGACCCAAGAATGAACCAACTTTTGTCTGCACGTAGCCTTTTGTAGGTGCCAAAGGTTGTACAGTCATCTCTTGCCACTTTGCACCTTCACTTCATCACTGTTTTTCAAAACTATACAATATATTAATATAATTATACTATATATAATTATTAAATCATGCTGTTTCATAGTGAATAGTCAAAACAATGTGCATATTTAATCAAATTGTACATATTGTTTGACTAAATTAAGCTTTTTCAAGCTTAATAATGGCCAAATGAAGTGAAATATAAATAAGACATTCAGAAAATGCTTTGAAAAACATTCTGGGATGTAACATTTTACATTGGTCACTCGGTGTCAGTAATATTACATTGATGATCCTGAGCAGCAAGTACTATAAAATAAAAGTTAATGAACAACAACTAGGAACTTTCCCAATGCTAAAATGTGTGAGTCGATATTATACCTTACATGTTTTATTTTCGAGTATTTTGTCTCCTATGTTGCATCATACAAGTGTAAAGGTGACTATATGTCATTATATATATATCACTATATGTCTCTAGGGTGTGAAACATTGTGTTAAATAGTGTTAAATCCATATTCATAATGTTGTAAGCCTATTTTCCATGTTCCAACTATTAATTAATAACTAAAGTAAATAAAAAACAAGTAAAATATCGTATGATTTGTGTATCAATATTTAGTCTTTCGGACTGCACGGTGCTCGAGTGGTTAGCACGCAGACCTCACAGCCAGGAGACCAGGGTTTAATTCCACCCTCGGGCATCTCCGTGTGGAGTTTGAATGTTCTCCCCGTGCATGTGTGGGTTTTCTCCGGGTACTCCGGTTTCCTCCCACATTCCAAAAACATGCTAGGTTAATTGGCGACTCCAAATTGTCCATAGGTATGAATGTGAGTGTGAATGGTTGTTTGTCTATATGTGCCCTGTGATTGGCTGGCGACAAGTCCATGGTGTACATCGCCTCTCGCTCGAAGACAGCTGGGATAGGCTCCAGCATCCCCCGCGACCCTTGTGAGGAAAAGCGGTAGAAAATGAATGAATGAATGTTTAGTCTTTCCTGCTGCATGTGAAATAAAAGAGGTGATATGAATTCATTCATTAATTCTACTTGTTATTTAATTTAACTCTAGCCGGAGTTGCAGTCAAAAAACGAAAATGGTAGCTTTTCCTCTCTATGGAAGGACGGCAGCGACAGGCACCCATGGAATGAACACAAAATACGTTTACTGTTCATTCCATGGGTCAAAGGACACTTTTACAATACTTGATGCTGTATATTATATTATATTATATTATATTATATTATATTATATTATATTATATTATATTATATTATATTATATTATATTATATTATATTATATTATATTATATTATATTATATTATATGTACGTACATGCAGAAGGGACATCATGATGAATAGTATACCTGTCTAATATTAGGTAACACCCATCTCTGGGTGTTACCTAATATAAGAAGACAACTCTAATAACACCAACTCCCATGTAGATATGCCAACATGGTTTTTATATTAAAAGAAAGAACAATCAATTTTTTCTGTATTTTTACAACAATTTCACCTTTCTCCTTGTCGGCTACATTTTTTCTCATAATATTATTACTTTATTCTTGTAATATTTTGACTTTATTGTTGTATTATTGGAACTTTTTCCCAACCTACTTTCCCAAAACAAAAGTAACCAACAGTTTTGCTTGTTTCTCATATTACCAAATGTCCCTTTTAATGTGTTACATTTTGTCATTTGATACTATATTATATGGTTTGTTATTATTATATTAATATTTAATAATATAACTTTACTCTCTTAATATTTATATTTCTAAAATCAAATGTGTTTTTTCCATTTTTGCTTTTGTTTTTTAAAATGTTGTTTCTAAAAAATTGATTTTTAGAATGAGCTTGGAGCCAATAAAAATACAATTTTGTTGCAGATAACTTTTTGACGCGAGCCGTACATGGCCTGCAGGCCCCACTTTGGACACCTCTGCTTTAATCATATTTTTTTTCCCTGTTTTATTTTCACTTTTTCCATCCTGCAGTGTTATGGTTGCTGATTCAGCTGGCCCTGAATATTAATACTTTAAAATGACAAGGGCTGACCATCAGGCCAATGCTTGCTCTGTCCTTCAGAAGGGAAACTGGTCATGACTCCATTCATATTGCCATTATTCCAACAGGATTTGAGCGATTGCACTTATTGGCCAGGGCAAGGCACTGGCTGCTCCCATTCTCATTGGCCGGGGGGGAAGGGGGTCCTCGCCTCCTACCATTGGCTGGCTGGGTGTGAGTGGGAGGGGTGCTCATCCCATCCTCCTCCCCGTGGCAAATGTAAAGAATCTTGTGCTTGTGATGTGAGTGACTCTGGCTTTTAGTGTGTGCCTCTGAGCATGTTTGAGTGTTAGAGGGAGAAAGAGATAAAGAGAGAGAGAAAAGGAACAAGCAACTCTCATTTCTTTCCCCCCTCCCCATCTCCCTGGTCCTTGTCACTCCATCCTTCCTCCCCTCTCCTGGACCACCTGCAAGACCCGCCTCGAGCCGGGACCAACGACCCTCTCTGCCCAGACCGCCCCGGGACCCTTTGACTCTCCCGAATTCTGTCCCACCAACCGCCACTTTTTAAAGAAGGTAAGATTACAGTTCATTTCTAAAAGTACTTCAATGGCCGTACAAGTATTTGAAACTGCTGGTACATCACCTTGTTGTCTTTGCTGGCTGGTCTGCACTTTTTTTCCTGTATGCACATGTCAACTTCTTCCTCCAGCACTTGTGTTGCTTTCATATAAGATGCCAAGAAAGCCTCTTCTTCTATTTCTAATATTATGCTCTTGTCGCACCATCTCTATTCCGTCTTATCGCATCATGTCTTGTAGCTTGTGGGCAAAGGGTTTACAATGTGCTGAGGAAATTAATCTTTATGCAATGAAGTCTTCAGTTTTCAAGGCTGCCTGGAGCACACAGGCAACATTCTGTGTTGTTGTTGCAAAACGAATACACCTCTAATTGATTTGTAAAGCTTCAGTGGTAGTTGGTGAAGGTTATTTATAGATGCTGATGGGCCAGACCCGCATGCTTCACGAGGTCACTTCCTCAAACGATGGGCTCAGAACTGAAGACTGAACATCACATGACTTGCACAAAGTGTAATGACTTTACAAGACATTGACCTGCTTGATTGAATCACGGAGGAGAACTCAGCACGGCCCATAAAGCATTCCTGGCAATTGCATAGGGGAAAAACTGCTTAGTCTTCCATCCGTGCATCCTGTAGTGTACCAGGAACTGTGGAGTGTGTTTGTGAGACACAGATCCCGCCAAAGTGGTTGAGACATCAATAATGCCTGCGTGCACAGTTTTTAAGTCAGTCCATTTGAGAGGTACACCCAGGACCGCCCCTGTCAAGTGTTCAATAGATTCACTAATGGTGACCACGAGACAATACTATATATATACAGTATGTATATGCTTTTTATTAAGCAAATTAAATCAAGCCTTCTGGAGCATTCCTTTCCTATCCTCCTCAGGGTCACGGGTGTGCTGGAGCCTAAAATACAAATTCTACACTGGTCACTAAGTGTCAGTAATGCTACTTTGATTAGACAATAACCACCGGAAGTACTGTCCAGGAGGTGGGGAAGGAGGTGCAAAAACAGGAGGGGGGAAGACGAAAATAAGGAAAACAGGAAAAAGTTCAGCCTGTCATGTTGGACGTGACAAAAACAACATCAACAGTACACAACCAAATATGAATAAAAATGCACAAAAATAAGAAAAAGTAACCTGCAGGTTACGGCTTATCCTAGTCTTCAGTGAAGATAGGCGTTCAGAAACACAAAAGTCCCTCAGCTTTTGTTTTCTTCTGCTCATTTTCTTCACCTTTCCAGCTTTCTTGTGTATGTAATCGCTTGTTCTCTCTTCTGCTCAGTGTCAACACATATGGCGACACATGTTTTGACCAATCACGTGCGACTTTAATAGAAAAAAGATAAGAGAATGACGTCTCCCTCACTTCACAGAGCCAGCTCCTGTTTTTCACTTCAAAGAGTTGGTTATAAGCCGTATCATACTCGGCCGACATATCACCGAGTGCAATTACTTACTATGTGTATACTGCAGAGGTGGTGGAGGTCTGTTTTTACAAGTCTCAGACTTGTCGAAGACAAAACAGGTCGAGTCAAGTCTGAAGTCAAAGTCTTTACAAGTGAAAAGCACTGTTTAGTATTTACCAAATTAAATTAAATTTGAATAATGTAATACTTGTACTCAATGTAATACTACATTTGACAAATACAGTGCAATATATTCTTTTTTTTATTTTACCAGTCTGACAGCATACATAAATACATATAAACACCCTCGCTTGTTCTTGTATCTGATTGGACGTCAATAGATGCATTCATTAAAAAAAATTGTCGTCTTGCTGGAAATGACATAAAATTAGTTGAACACTATGCATAGGGGAGACATTTTATTCAACACGGCCATTGAAAATCATATTTTCAAGTTATCAGATGAAGGAACTGGAGGTAGCTGAGATGAGGATGGTGAGGTTCTCATTGGGAGTGACCAGGATAGATAGAATCAGGAAGTACATCAGAGGGACATTACATGTTAGCGGCCTTAAGGAGATAAAGTCAGAGAGGCCAGACTGAGAATGTCCAGAGGAGAGATAGTGAATATATTGGTAGAAGGATCCTGCGTTTAGAGCTGCCAGGTAGGAGGCATAGAGGAAGACCAAAGAGGAGGTTTATGGATGTAGTGAAGGAGGACATGAGGGTAACTGGTGTGAGAGAGGCAGATGCAAAAGACAGGGTTGGAGGGAGGCGATTGATTTGCTGTGGCGACCCCTGAAGGGAAAAGCCCAAAGAGAAAGAAGAAGAAGAAGACTAAAGTCTTTAATGATATTGATATGACTATAGTGACTCCAAAGTCATCAATATTCCGACTTTAGTCTACACCTCTGGTACACTGGCCATGTTCTTCATTGCTTGGATGCGTTCTCCGCAGTTTCTCCACAGTAAAGGCTGAGTGTGTGCAAACCTATTAGCTGCTGTAATTTAATATGGTGAAGGTGAGGTTTGAAGAAAGAATAGGTGGATCATGGAATTGAGCTGTGTCATTCCCTTGCTGCTTTCATTGCATCCTGGTGGGTCGTGATAGGTGGTCATTAATATGTCAGGCCCTTGACCCCTCTGTGAGTGCTATTTTTACACTTGCTAATACACAGCCTGGGTGGAAACGTTACCAATGGTGAGAAAATATTGCTGCTCTCGAGTTAAGTGTGCTCTTGTGATAAATCAACTGTGCTCAGATTTTCAATGAGGTCAGATTAGTGACTGAATGTGCGTATTTACAGGACGATCCCTTCAGTTCAGGTCAATTTTCTACATGTAGGACAAGATCTAAACCAGTTTATAACCAGTAAGGCCAAAGGAAGAATTACGATAAGCTACAATATACAGTAAATTATAAAATTATAAAGCAAATTATAAAACAATAGTGTAACTTCAGCCTTAAATCGGTTAAATCCAGTGAATATATTTTGCAATATACTGTATTTTTCTCTGGCACATGTGATGTTATTAATTATTCACAGCTCTGCATGAGACTGTTTTTCAAAGCTATTCCGATCTCCAGTATCAAGCAAGTCTGCAGGTTTAAGGAAACCAAATTAAGGACTTTTTAAAGACCCCTTTCAATGCCTTTTTGATTAAAGTTGATACCTCTCATTTATTACTTTTAACACACGCACCCATTATTAAATCACAATAGAAATTGTATTTTGCAAATTATTTTTTAATTACTATTTGCTATTGTATTTCATGATTTTATAGTTGTGCCAATAATAATAATAATAATAATAATAGCAATTCATATTATTATTATATTCAATAATATTGGTTATATAAATATTGTCATTAATAATACAAATATGATAATAATAATGAAGATAATAATGAAGAATTATCATTGTTAATATTATTACATATAATAAGAAGTAGTATTATTAATTTAAAAATAACAGTATATGAAAAAAATATGGCATCCACATAAAAAACGAACACATAATGATACATTTTTTACTGATATTGTCTTGAAATTGTATACACTGACTCATCTAAATTATATGAATCAAAAGTGATGATTCAAGTAAAATAAAATTGTGCGTAGTGTGTGTGTGTGTGTGTGTGTGCATACGTGAATGTGTGTGAGAGAGAGAGAGTGTGAGAGAGGGAGAAAGAAACAGTATGCTTGCTGCTTGAAAACATGTCTGGTGATGTCAGGAGAAAATGTAAGAAATATTAGAAATCTTGGCACTCGCCACTGCCTCTCAGCGTTTTACTTGATTAAAAAGCACCCAGGAGTTTGTAAGCGTGTGGTAGGTGCGAGCGCACACCCTGACAGCTTAACATACTGATTATTCAAGCCTCTTAGGCTAAGCCACAGCACTCGAGTGATAAACGTCAACTCCTTGTCCCCTCTCCCTCTCTCCTTCTCATAGGCATTCTCAATTTCTCTCTCGCTCTCCTTTATTCTCAATTTAAAAGAGTGGAAATCCAGTGACAGCTTGCAGAAGGCAAACCTGTTGTCTGGGAAGCAGAGGGGATCAGTGACACAGTGATTCATACAGTGCTGTGGCTTTATTTAGACATAATCCACCCAGCATTGCTTTCAAATTCTTTTATGAAGCTAAAGAACAGTAGCCAGAGCATGTGTTGTCCAAGACTGTGACCACAGGGAAGTTTAATGCATTAGTACTACTTCTCTGATACCGCCATGTCCTTCTGAATGGATTAAAAAATTCCATTACTACAGACTAGTAGGACACTGCCTCCACACCTGTGTTGTGTGTGCTTTGTGCGCATGAATTTATTATGTCAAATGATGTCAAGTGGTGTCCAAAGTCAAGAAAAACTGTAATTATTGCTCGTATCTTTTGAACAGCTCTCTGTTCATTCCGTTTTGAAGCCCTCTTAGAATGTTGGCGAGGTCTTCAGCCCACTGAGCCACACTGAACAAACAGATTGGCCCCAGCAGGGTATTGAGGTAGGATGTGACAAAGCCACTGATACTGCTGACCTGTACATTCAGTGCATGAAGGATATTTGAATTGTTCATGGTTGTCGGAGAAATAGCTTGGATGAGAGTCAGAGTTTGCAATGATCAATAATATCACTGCTAATTACATCTACAAACAATAATCTAATTAGACTTTAAGTATTTAACCTTGTTATATTGAGTAAAACAGCAAATTCAGTAGACTATAGTGTCACTTGGGAGAGCACAGACTCCAGCAATATGGACACCATCTGAGGTACGGACACAGAATGGAGCTAGACATGTGTGATCATGTCCCACATAGGGATCGTGGATGATCCATTGTCATTATTTCTCTTTGTAGCCAGGTCCTTGTCCTGCTCTGCCACAATTATTAAAAACGTACTTGCTGCATTTGTGTCCTGCTCTCTGCATACCGGGGTCACTGCCACAACACCACCAAGCGAACATGTAACACTGCCTCACCTGCCTCTCCCAACCGCACATCACTGGTGCATATTGTACGGAATGCGATGATAAAGATGATAAATTCAGCAGTAAAATCCTGGGACAAAATAGTAAATTGCCTAAATGGAGTAAAATTAACCTATAACATGTAATGCATTTGTGCATGGGCATAAACGGCATATGGTACATAAAAAACAAAAGGCTTTTAAGTCACCTTGGTGGATATAAATTAATTGCTAATACTGAAAACCTATAATAACTATGGGATGGGTTTCATTTCAATCTGTTTTATACAGAGAGTGACTCATTTAGGTCCAGCATATCAGCTCTTTTTGAATACAAGAGTCAAAAGATACACCGGTAGTCATGTTTAGGTCTTAATGGGACCAATGTGTGCACTGCTAGTTTGGGTGCTATGGAATTGCAATGCAGATAATGCCACAATACCACGATGCCAGGAAGGTTCATGGTTCATCCATCCATCCATTTTCTCGGCTTATCCTCACGAGGGTATGCTAGAGCCTATCCCAGCTGTCTTTGGGCAAGAGGCGGGGTACACCCTGGACTGGTCGCCAGCCAATCACAGGGCACATATAGACAAACAACCATTCACACTTTTGGATTCGCCAATTAACCCAACATGTTTTTGAATGTGGGAGGAAACCGGAGTACCCGGAGAAAATCTACACACACGGGGAGAACATGCAAACTCCACACAGAGATGCCCACACAGAGCGGGGAATCGCATGGTTCATTCCCCGAAAACATGTCTTTCATCTGCAGCCACACATTCTGTAGCTTTCATTTTTCAGTTTTCTTTTAGAACTGGCCCATATATTTGTAATTTATAGATGTTATTCAAGGTTCATGTTTAGGGTGGTACCTCGGTTTTTGTATGCTCCGGAATTGGTTCCAGACCCCTCGTGCTAAGTGAATTTCTGTGAGTAGGATTCCTTTTTTTTTTTTTCCTTATTTTTGTAGTTAGAGCACAGAAAACGTGATATGAACTTTTCAATATGGTTTTTAACAACATTAGAGCCATTTAGTTTAACTCCTAAAGTAACCGTTACACTAATATTGCACAATATAGTAGACATAGTAGTTAAAACCTGCAATAAAAGCCTGTTGTTCGATCAAGTCTGATGCTTGTGGTCTCATGCAACATTACAGTAACATTATTGACACATAGTGGCCAGTGTAGAATGCTGCATATTATCATAATGTCTGAATGCATCTTCTGTATGTCTTATAGCTGTATTTTGATATATTTAGACATTTTTATGCTAAAATTAGTGAAAATATATTATGTTTTTATTAATAATGGGCAGCATGGTTTTATAAGATATTTATGAAAAAACGTAATAGTGTGAAGCTGCAAAATTGGAGTGGAATACTGCATAGGAAATAATCATCACTTATTATGTGTGTGTCGAGTGTGTGGTTTATTTGTTCATAGATCGCACACAGACTGACAAACAACTCTTCTTTCTTTCACTATAATAAGCAATGCGCACTGCGCTGATATGGCGTTAAGGCACGCTGCGTATTTCTGCAGTGTCAGACAGCCTGTGCTTTATTTCAGTATGGCTGCAAAATGACCAACAGTGACACCAAAGAAAGTTACAAGTGGCAGAACTTTGATTAAGAAGATGCAAATGTAGCATTTAGAGGTTAACATGTTGGCCACACATTCAGAAGATTTGAGATCTGAATCTTGCAAGGTGTAATTTAGGAACGGGAATCCCCCTTTATTTACTGTTCTCCCTCCGTTGTTTTGTTGTAGATAACAGAAAGTGTGCTTCCTGTTGATGTGACATATTCCTCTGAGGTAAATTATATATACACTGTATATATATATATATATATATATATAGTATATATTCATTTTTTAGCAGCTCCATAAGCATTCAAATAGCCTTGCCAAGTCAGCAACAGTACAGCCGTGTGTGCTTAAGCAGATGTAACAAAGGTGGTGTGTACTTCAGGGGAAAACACTTTCTCTTCTAGCTACTTCTGGTGTGATGTCAGCGATGGAGAGCTTAAAATCCCATTAGCCAGTTCCCTCCCCTCCATGTGCACAGCCAAATACATTAATCACTAAAAATTTCAAAACGCTACTCTGGGGTTCGTTTAAGGAATCATGTACTACTCAGAGCGATGACTGAACAACTGGATGCATCATAATGATAATATAAACGTCTGAATAAATGATTTGGCCACCTTTGATGTTGTTGTACGTTCCTTTCTACCTGCAGTCTCTTTTTTTCGAAGGAAAGGATAGTTGTTTTTTAGCCACCCATCATTCTACATTATTAATTTACAAGGCTGAAAGTGTGTCAGAGTAGATACTGAAATATTGTGCTGTACTAAACATGAAGTGCAATACTGCTTTTACCCCCTGTATGTGAGTGTTGTACTGTCTCCCCACTGGCATGCAGTGTTAGCAAAAGTATGACTTAATTTGACCTATATTTGTAATAGTACAATTTCAAAGAAAAAGACCAAAAAAATAATATGAATGATGAAATGAAAGCATTCACTTAATAAAGAGTTTTTATCATACTGCTGTCATCTACCAGTAAACAACTATGAAATACGAGCAAGATGTAGTGATTATCAAAAACAGCAACAGAAAACTATATGTAAAACAATGTATTCCGTGGGTAGTTCCGGGTAGGAAGAAGTCTTGGGAAGAAGTGTGTAACAATTGGTAAATATGTCAACATTCAAGCACCCGTGACACAGGAAATATGCCTTTCAATGTTTGGTTTTTGTTCATTTTGGAGAAAATAAGATGTGTTAATATAATTTTCAATGTAAAAAAAATACTCCATACAGTATATACCTTTTCTCCCAACAGGAAACTGTTGGTAAGTGGTAAGATGATTTTAGCAGCATGATATATCATGCACTAAGACGAAACATGATCCTTCCACTAAATCCTTCTTGACATCCTGTAAGATGAAACTGTATGACATCATGGTTTCTGCAGCAATTTCACACACACAAGCATCCTTGTACCAGCACTTCTTCTAGATTTTGCTGGCCTGATGGGGTTAAACTGTTTTTTGGGTGTCATGCCAGTTCTGCAGGAACCCTGGGGATACCCAGGGGATGAATAATAGATGCACGGAAGCTACAGACAAATCCCTATATGTCCCTAATATCCGTGCAAGTGTGTGTGTGTGTCCGTAATGTAAAACGGAAACATCCACAAGTAGGAGGTTCTTAATATTTTCCCTTCTTTGGGATTAAGGGGTTCAAGACTGAGACATCAAAGTGTGTCTCTGCACTGAAGGTGTGAGGATGTCAAATGCTACTTAGTCAAACAGGATATATTCAGCTTCCCCTGAGACACATACAAGCACACACACAATTATTTGTTCACCTTCTAGATCCTAACCACACCACATTCTGGGGATTTTTTTGAGGTAGGTACACTTGTGGTTTTCTTGATTCGAAGACAGGATATTCTTTATCACAAAGGTATCACAAAATGATGACATTGTGCTCCACAGACCAATATAATCCCAGTTTCCAAAAACAGCCCGCAAATTAGTGAAATCCACAAACTACCCAACTTTATTTGTTAACAATTATTATTTATGTTTTAAGGCTGTAAAACTCATTCTAATACACCAAATACACTTTTCTCAGAGAGTGAAAATTTTGTTAGAATTTTAAAGATCAGTCTACTATATTGGACACAATAAATTATTATTCATTAATATTCATATTCATTGCTCAGACCATGGTTTGTCCTTGTGCAGTACGGCTGTAGTGATTTTGTATCCTTGATAAAACATATCGCCCCTGCCGTCGTCAATGGAAGGGTTCTCCCTTAGCCAAAAGGGACTGTTGTGGGTTTATATTTGGCCGGCTATTGTCTGTTGTGGGTTCTTTTATATTATCATACAAGCACGTAAACATACAGATGAGGTGGAGCTCCACACATCTTCAACATGAATATATAACACCCTCTACTGGTATCGGTAGTAAATACCATAACAGACACATTAAACGGAGCACAGGTAGATCACTCTAATACACCACAAGGACCAAGAACACAATGTGCATTCATATGCTCTTAGAAAAATATGCATAAAAATTGCACTTAAAAACAACAGCGATTCTGCGAAAAGTGAACCGCAGTGTAGTGAGGGAACACTGCGTGGTTTTGTGATGGGGATTTTTTTTTATTACATTTGAACACATTTAGAATTAAATTTAACTTTAATTAAATGCCATTTTACATTTTAAAAATTGTACACTTTCCAGTCTTATTTAATTGCTTTGTTATTTTTGAAATTAGATAGTAGGAAGATAATGGGAGGACATGTTATTCTAGTTGATAATTTCCATTACCTATTGCAGTATTGGTCTTATTTTGTACAAACGGTGTTATGAAATACATATACACCCAGTGAAAGAAAGCATAATGCTTTAATTCATTACACGAGATGTGACCTTGAGGGAAGAGCTGCTGCCTATATCGGTATTGGAAATGCAGTGCTGGACAATATCAGATATCGGTTAGAAAGCCAATATTGAGCATCTCTAATTATGACTACCAAACCATCCACTTTATACATTTACAAAATGGCCCGCCCATCTTTTTGACGGTAGTAAGCTAAAGGTACTCAAAAGAGGTCATTTACTGCAGGACATTTATTAGCTCACCCATCATCAATGATAAATGGAGGGCAATGTTGTAAAATAGCTGATTGTCTGTGATTATATTATCCTTTGCTTTGGAGGAATGCAATAGGACACAGTGGAGATGCAGCTCGCAAATTTATGTAATGTTAGGACGTCGCTTTCATATCAGTAAAGGACAAGTGTAGTTCTTCTTCATGGTGGAAAGCATCCTCATGCCCCCCAAAACAATACCAGAGAATGTGAAATGATTTAATTTCAAGATAGTAAAGCAGCGTGCATATTGGACCTCCTTACATTGCATCTTCCGTATGAGAGTTCTATGTATTTTATTGGTCTATTATCAAGAATAACGATATCAAACCTACATTAAAGACATTGATCAAAAAACGGATGTAATAATAACAAAATTTCTTTTAAAAATCATTAAGGAAAGAATGACTCAAAATAAAACAAAATCCACAAAGTAAAATACATACATGTAGTAATACAGCAGTGTATACATGATGGCTCAAGCAAATAGGCTGAAGCACGAATGCTCGGTGTAGACATCAGCAGGGCCAACACCCAAATCAAGCACAGGACAAACGACCTGAAGTGACTACAGTTGAAATGAAAGAGTGAAATTAACCAAAACAATATGCATCTATTCTAAATTATTTGTATTTTCTCAGTCTTGTGATTGCATGTGCACAACATATAAGCATCATACACTTCAGAAACCGAGTGTAGTGCCTGCTAGTAGCTGTGATGAGCAGGCAGAAAAAAAAGCAAGCCTCTCTGGACATAAATATGTCCGGCATCAAGATATATAACTGGCAATTCCATCTGCAGTTGAAGCCTTGCCAATTGCCTTTCACACCCTCTTTCCTCAACCTCCAGTATGCATATACACACAAGTGCAAGCACGGTCCTGTGAAGATGCAAAAATGTAATGAAGGGGTCATGGAAGGGATATCTATGTTAAATGGAGGATTATGTAAATGTATCCATAAATTGTAATGCCTTTGTGTAGCTCTTGCTTCTAGATGGCCATTCAAGGTCTTTTCAGATCATACTGGATGTCCTTCAGTCCTTCAAAATGTTTTGTTTTATTAGGAAAATAACTTTCCTATTCATGTCACTTTGAATCAGTTTTTACATTTCAAGATGTGTTGAATTGAATTGCTTTACATTTCTTGTAACCTAATGTTGCGGTGCTTTCAGCTCAGCTATGGTCATCTAAAGATTTAAACGGTTTAATCACTATGTTGTTAATTTAGATAAATCACAATTATTATCCATTCAATATTAATTGTGTTACATTTTGTAGGGACATAAAGACTCATGACAGAATTGATAGATAGTGGTACAGTACCTAAATCGTTCTTATTCATCCATTCCAAAGGGTCCATTGAAAACCGAATCCTATTTTTCCTATCAGAAAAAACTTAAATCTGCTCCAAACACCTGAAAATATTCACATAAAATACGTTTTATAGTGTATAATTATAGTTTTTCACATAAATAATGTACTGTAAGAGACTTGTGACTTGTTAGTGAAGAACTACAAAGCCAACTGGTGATTATGTCACAGAGGGGTGACATTCTAGTGGGCTCTGCACATTTAAAGGCAATGAGAGTTGTTCATTTGATTGGTTAAAATTACACTTGGCTGTGTTAAACCCTCTCCCACCTTCTCTCCTCCCTCTTTGCCACTTGCGCCGGTGGGAGGTATGGAGGTGTGGGTGCGCACCGCTGCGCTGCTCAGCTCATGAAAATTGCAAAGTGAGCTGGCCACACCCCGTTGAGGCGGCATACTTACCCTAGCCCCATCAAGTTAGTGCCCTTATTCTTACTACAAACTTCCATCAAGGTTTGTTCTCCAAATAGATACTGGCTTGTGTGATTTTGTGAATGTCTGCATGTCAATGTGAATGCTAAGCATGAAGTGCTTATGAAGCGCATAAGCACAACGTCGCACTCTATGTCATGTGTTTATGGAAGTAAACATTTCTGTAATTTGTGGTCTCGTTGGCACATTTGTGGAAATATCAAGGATTTATATTCACATACGAACAAGGTCTTAGTTGCATTTGGGAAAATCTGAGTTGTACAGCTCACAAGAAAAGAAGGACAGGAAAAAATCAGGTACAGGTCACATATGTGCCCAAACATCTGAACTGACCTTCAGTGTTAACATTTCATTGTGAACTTGTGCGTTGAATTTGGATTTATGAGGCTTTTTTTTCAAATTATTCAGAGTTGACGTAGGAAGCAGTTCTGACAAAAACTCTAAAAAGGCAGCAGAGAAGAAAGCTGCTGCACATAAAATACAGCATGACTAATGCCTCGTCAGAAATGACAAGACCCAGTCTTTTCCCACCGACTGAGTGACTTCCCTATGAATGACTTCAAAGCAAAGTCTGTGCCACAACCCGGACTTGAGTTGTATACAGACTTATGATTCTAGCAAAGCAGCATTTGCCCAGCATGATGACTCCGGCTAAGCCCCTGTGAGTGGCCTTTGTATGTGAAAATGACCACTGAACTGCTGGGTGTCTTTTTTTTTCTTTGAGTATTTCAAGATAAGCATTTATTCCGCTGGTTTTGCTTGTTTGCTCTTGGCATTTGGTGGGTTGGTGATGTGCCCATGTTCACTCCAAACCAAATTGTGTGCATTTAATCACCTCACTGGAAGATGACTGGAAATGTAAAAAACTAAAAAATCTGATGACATAACTAAGCACTGTGCTGTGGCTCTGATTTACTGTATGAGGACCTCTGGAGTTGAGGAAGAAACATAACTGCAGGCTGCTGAGGCACACTGGGTAACGGAGGGTGCAGCGGAAGTGTCGGCTGTCATGTTTTTAACAGTAATAAAATGGCAGCATTATATTGATATTGACATCTGATGCTGGTGTGTCCATATAACGGCACATGTGTGTGTCTGTGTGTCTGTGTGTGTGTGAAGGGGCAAGGTCAGTGCTGTAATCTGAGGTGAAGATAATGTCAGGATATTTAATGGGGATAAGAGCTAAGCTAAGAAGAATGAGCATTAGTCTTTTTATCATTAAATATTAAAACTGTCAGGGGAGCACAGCGGGGCCCTTTTCATTGACTTTCATGCTGCATGCTAATAGTCTTTTTTACCTCGAGGGACCGCCAACACTTAACCCACCCTTTGGTGCAGCACAAAAGCTGAAGATCAGATTACCGCCCAGTTTCTGAGGATAATCTTAATGTTTGGTGCATCCAAATATAGACCACTGACTTTATTTCTACCCTGCCATGCTTTTGAAGGAATAAAGCCCAGAGCACTTTACATATGGACTTATTTGTCAGCCTTACAATTGGATGCATTTTAATCATGAAATATTGTAGACGTATTAATATCAAAGAATTGCTATATAAGCAGAGCGAGAGAAAGAGGATATTCCTATACAGCATGTTGTGATGCATTTCCGGTACAACACCAACAGAGGGCAGCAGCCTCCTGCTGTAAAAACGAAGTCTGGCCATCCCTGGTGTGTGTGCTGAGGGAATCATGCAGTCATGTGTAGCTGCAAATAAACTGTTTCAGGCTCACACACAACATGCAGCACATCTAGCCTGGCTTAGTTGTCACAAATACATGGATTTAAATGTGTGTAAATTTATCTCCACTAAGTTTCTCTCCAACATTAGCATCAACCTTTCCCTTCATTTTCCTTGCTTTGACATTTTTTGTTATTATGGTGGTTGTAATTTCACGCCCAAACCATCACTGGACTAACTGATTGTGGCTGGTTGCACAGGCTCCTGCCTGTGGATATGCTTAAGCTGGCCAGCCATCCATTTGCTATCGCTTGTCCTCCCAAGGGTCACAGGGGCATGCTGTTAAGTGTCAGTCACAAACGCTCTTTGAAATGAAAACAGGAGATGGCCCACGTCGCTGGGAGCCAATTGAAAGCCGTGTAGTTTTTTTCTGCTTTTTCTTTGATACTGTTAAAGGTGAATGTCATTGGTCAAGATGTGTGCCAGCGTCTCTGTGTCCACACTGAGCTATGAAGGGGCGGAGTTAAACACACAGTGTGGCAGTGCTGCCAACTTTGTCTGTTGTTGAAATGTGGCGATATTTCAAACTCTCTTGGTGACATATTTACAAATCTAGCAATTATTTCTGAATTGTTGGAGAAATTTCTAGTATTTGGGGACTGAAAAGTGGAAGCATGTATTGTTCTGCAGTTTTTGTTCGTACTCCGCTGGCCCGCCCTGCTCCAAAGCAGTCACAAGGGATCAGTGACTTTACACATCCAAGCTTTTTTTCACTCAGCCATGGCATGTCGACTGGGCTCGGCTGGCTCAGTAGCCAGCCCAATGCAGTGTGAAAGGTAATGTAATGTACTGTAATGTATACATTGTCTCTCAATATTTTTTGACTAATAATAGGCCCTAGTCGACCAGTCCTGGGTGTACCCTACTTAAGTCAGTAACAATAACAATTAATTGATGTCTTATTTTTTAACACAATATAGTGAGGGAGCAATATTGTAACTTGCATTCTGAAAAAGTGTGTACACCCCTGATACACATGTACTCATATACACAAACACTCATTTATAAATGTAGTAAATATATGAAGTCTTTACATATTTAGAAATATATTTGATAGAATTATAGTGTGATGTACATCTTTGGGACTTGGTCATTTTAAAAGTAGCTTGCAGGGTAAAAACGTATATTGGTTATTGTACAGCCAAACCTAACAAATTAGTCAGCAGAATCAAGTTCCCAAACAAAGTAAACAAAAGTTAGTTCCTCAGTTTCTGCAAAGAACAGATCATGTTTATTTTAGAGTTGGGACACAATAGGCTATAGATCACAATAGATTGTCATCTCATCATCTTTATTATGTGTGTGTGTGGTTTTTGTTCACAGTACAATGAAGTTGTAGCTGTGTCCTTTCTCCCTCACAGTGCGCCGCTGAGTGAGGGGTTCAGGAGTTTCTGAGTATTGGTTGAATTTGTGCTGTTAATTCACTTAAATATGGCTGCAAAATAAGTTGCAGAGTTTTGGTTTTCATTGGACCCTTCGTAATGGATTAAAGACAATAGCAGAAGTTTCACTGTGTCATTATCCTAAAAGCATATGCTATCACATTTAATCAGGCGTATAGATAGAGATTTGGTTGCAAGTATATATTTGTGCGACTGTATATGGATTCTAAAAAAACAATACAATTTTGTGTCTTTTCATTTTGTGAAACATTAGACTTCAACCCAATTAAAAAATTTATTCAAGTCACTGGACAAATTATTCTTTTCCCGTGTGGTTTTTTCTTGCTTTTGCTGAAATGTCCAACGCCTCAACAAAAATAGAAATGCATTTAACAGCAGGCAATCAGGAAAGCCATAGATTTAAATGTAATTTCTCAGAGATGACCCAATACGTGGCCAAAATTGCCTTGTACCGGAACTAATTTGTTTAAAGATGACCAAAAATACTTGCCCATTTATTTTTTTGAAAAGACAACACAAAGTTCTTTCAACATCCAGTCATTTGACTTGAGCTGTTATCCATACGCAGTCTGAATGAATAAAATATGTAATTCATGGTTCATCAACTACATTTGCCAAGGGCCAGAATTGTTCTCAGACACTTTGAGGCCCAAATATATACACCCCTGATCAAAAATTTAACATCAATTTAAAAATTGCAAGAATTAACATACAACCTAATTTAGTCGGCAGCCAATCGCATGGCACATATAGACAAGACAATCATGCAGAGTGTCGCCAATTAACCTAACGTGCATGTTTTTGGAACGTAGGAGGAAACCGGAGTACCTGGGAAAAAACCTGCGCATGCACGTGAAGAACATGCAAACTCCACACATCAGGGCCGAGAGGGTTATATTTTTTGTCATTAGAGAATAAAACTTTTTTTATGTCTCATGTTTGGTGCTCTCGTGCAAATTCCAAACATGAAATTTTGGGACGAAGATGAAGCCCTTGAAGACTTTTTTTGTCCTTAAAACCCTTCACAACCTTTATTTGGGCCAAGGATTATTCCATTTAGTTTAAAATGATGTTTTACTGTGCACAACAGCAAAGGCGTGCTGCAAAAAGCATTGCTTATGCAACTCACCAATCTGACTACACTCAAAGAAAGAAAGAATTTTTTGCCTATGCCATCAATCAAATCAAATGTTATTTATACCCCAGGACTTTAGCCTGAATTCAGTAATCAATAGTTTTATTGCAGGGGCTGGAAAAAAGTTCTCATAGGCCGGATTAGGCTTGTGGGTTGCCAATTGATCAATCCTTGTTTGCGCACTCACTGTTGTTGTTCCTAACATCCTGTATTCCTGTTGTCCAGGTGTGAATGGTTGTTTGTCTATATGTGCCCTGTGAAATTTTCTAAATAATTTCTATAAAGTATAATATAGTCAAACTTATGCATGTCTGGACTGATTTCTGGAGGCTGTGAGCAGAACAGAAACAGAACAGGCTAGCAAGAGTCACTGGGATCAAGTGGGTGGAAGGAATGATGAGGTGACTATCTGTGTGGATAGCCTCTAGAAGAAAAGGACCTTTGCATGAGTAGGTGTGTTGATGTAAAAAGTTATATGGAGGAGAGGTTGTAAAAGGCCTACAAATCAGTCAGTGAAGAACAGCAGAGATGTGATGGACAGGACAGGGCTCTCTAGGAATGAGTACACCACGATCTGTATCGGTATCGGTATTTGTAGAGGGCGGGGCATAAACTGGAAGTGGGCGTGGTTTACCCAGGAAGGGGTGGGGCTTACATTGGTACTATGTTTGCAATTGCTGATTACTATATGTATTCTTTATTAGTATTCCACAATATGTGTATGTATGTAAGTGATTGTGTATGTATGTAAGTGACCTGCAAAACATTATTTAATTATTTCTTTCATGATCTGTGTGAAGTTGGTAAGCACTGTTCCCTGCATTTCTCAAAAAACACAGCGTTCAGTGCTTCACGCAAACTTGAAACCAGCCAAATTAGTAGAAAAGAGCAGACGGAAAAAAAAATACCGGCAGTGACTGAAACGAGCCATATACACCTGCCCTGTGAAATACACCACATACAAAACAAGTATAAGATTGTAACATGCATACTGTAACATATTGAGTATATTATTGAGTGTAATATTTGACCAACTAACAAAATTCCTATATTGTAAGTAGCACGCCTGTTTTATGATGACTTCATGGAAAAAGACAAACAAATAAATTTCAAGAAAAAAAGGGGTCATGCTACTAGTACCCTATTCCCAGTGATGCTCTTGCTGGGGTCAATGTGAGTTTTTGTCATCATTTGTCTCAATTTGCTTCTTTATATTTCAGTCCTACAGACTACAGCATGGGCTGGCAATGGACTTGAATGGAAGTTGGAAATCTGATAAACTGATCAATGCGTAAGTGAGAGTCTGTCGCTGTTGCTTCATATCCCGCCTCACTCTGCTGTCCTTTATGACCTGGGAAAACATCACCCGCAGCAAACGTGGTGAGTAATGACAGTGGTTTCATCTGATGCCCTCTTGTCAACTGCCCATGGCCTTGATATGTGTCGGAGGATTTTCACACTGTTGAATTGTATGTCATGTTATGAAGGAAAGGAAATGACATGTCTGAAGTGTCTTTTTACATGTCTCTGCTTATTTTAGGCTAAATCCACATATACACAGATATTTATAAAAAATCACATTGTCCTACCTACCAGGTCAAAAAAAGTGCACACTTAGAAATCACTGTATTTACTGTATTGTCAGCAGACCGATAACGTTTAATGGGAGATTAACTGTCGGCTTATTTATGTTAAGTTCAACATTCAATTTTCTAAAAACGTTTAATTGATTATTGTGCTACTATAGAGGCTTTGTATCCTCAAGCCCCAAAGATGATATACAGTATAATGTGTATAGCAAGATATTAAATATACATACATAACTGTTTAATTACAAATTCAGAGCATATCTGTCAAGATTTTCCAAAACACAACCATGACTGACGGTTAAAGTTAAAGGGATGAGCGAGTACATCACTGTCTGAATCTGTTCACCCATCTAAATGATCTGTATCCCTATGTGTAATCAGAGTGGGCGTGGCATACATTGGAAGTGGGCGGAGTTTAACAAAAATGGGGTCAAATTTCAAGTCAAGTTTCAAGGCTAGCGAAACAGGGACATGCTCCCATTTGGCCCAAAAGCAAAATGTAAACCAGTTATTTCCATTCACTTGGCCTGGTTGGGAACCTATAACTGACAGACTCACAGAGGTGTGGCATTGTTAGCAACAAGTACGAAGTGACATTTTGCTTGAAAAGGAAATATTTGTTTTTACATACATACATGCATGCATAGATAGATAGATAGATAGATAGATAGATAGATAGATAGATAGATAGATAGATAGATAGATAGATAGATAGATAGATAGATAGATAGATAGATAGATAGATAGATAGATAGATAGATAGACAGATAGACAGATAGACAGACAGACAGACAGACAGACAGACAGACAGACAGACAGACAGACAGACAGACAGATAGACAGACAGACAGACAGACAGACAAAAATAAGTCGGGGGTCTGGGGGCCACCCAGCCAGGTCCAGGGCGGAGCCCGGTAGGGGGCCCAGGGGGGCGAAGCCCCCCGGAAGCTCCCAACATTTCAGCTTTTGAGGGCACTAAAACTGGCATACAATGAAAGAAATATTAAGACCTCAAACAACAAAAATAAATGACTAAAAAACATGGAACAAACTGCATTCAAAGTAAAATTAATAGATTTCCATAGGTTTGAATATGTGACTCACAATTTCCTTTTAAACACGTACGTTGAAGTCAACACCAGGTAACTTAACATAGTCGTTTTCTTTTTGCAATCAGTGCATGCAAACGATCAGTCGCAACCTTCCTCTTTTCTGCTTTTTGATGTGCCAGTCTTGCAACTTTCGCTGCCTTCTCGTTTTTTTTCTTCTGCTCAGCTCTACTCTCTTTCTCATGTTCTCTCTTTCACCGTGTTCCGCCATTACGGGTTCACCGAACGCGTTTGAAACGCGACGTGTGATTGGCTGAAAGACGATACAACCAATCACAGCAAGCCTACTAAACCAGCTCATTTTCTCGTCGACTTCGCGGCCAAGATGCCGCCTCGGCCCGATCGGACACGATATACCGAGACTGTACCTACACCTACCCCCCCCCCCCCCACCCCCCACAATTTTCTCAACGAATTTACACGAATTACGAAAATGGACTTTTGCCAGAAAAATCCGCGGAATTCCGCGGATCCGCGGAAAATTCCCATCCCTGCGACAGACAGATAGATAGATAGATAGATAGATAGATAGATAGATAGATAGATAGATAGATAGATAGATAGATAGATAGATAGACAGATACATAGATAGACAGATAGATAGATAGATAGATAGATAGATAGATAGATAGATAGATAGATAGATAGATAGATAGATAGATAGATAGATAGATAGATAGATAGATAGATAGATAGATAGATAGATAGATAGACAGACAGACAGACAGACAGACAGACAGACAGACAGACAGACAGACAGACAGACAGACAGACAGACAGACAGACAGACAGACAGACAGACAGACAGACAGACAGACAGACAGACAGACAGACAGACAGACAGACAGACAGACAGATAGATAGATAGATAGATAGATAGATAGATAGATAGATAGATAGATAGATAGATAGATAGATAGATAGATAGATAGATAGATACACAGATAGATAGATACACAGATAGATAGATACACAGATAGATAACACAATAACAACATTCACTGAAATTGTGTTGTGATGAGTAGCCAGAACAGTTCAGTATGACACAAAAAAAAAAATGGGCCAACAGATACGATATGTACGATGAGTCAGCAGCGGTCCCTGTTTAGCTAGCCTTGAAACTTGACTTGAAATTTGACCCCATTTTTGTTAAACTCCGCCCAACACATATCTATCTATCTATCTATCTATCTATCTATCTATCTATCTATCTATCTATCTATCTATCTATCTATCTATCTATCTATCTATCTATCTATCTATCTATCTATCTATCTATCTATCTATCTATCTATCTATCTATCTATCTATCTATCTATCTATCTATCTATCTATCTATCTATGCATGCATGTATGTATGTAAAAACAAATATTTCCTTTTCAAGCAAAATGTCACTTCGTACTTGTTGCTAACAATGCCACACCTCTGTGAGTCTGTCAGTTATAGGTTCCCAACCAGGCCAAGTGAATGGAAATAACTGGTTTACATTTTGCTTTTGGGCCAAATGGGAGCATGTGTTGTGCTCACAGTAGCTACTTGCAAATTGCTGAAAGCAGAAAATATGATCTCAGCATGTGGTGCCACAGAGATCATCAAAACCTCCCTTTCTGTTCCCCGGCAGCAATTTTTCCTTATAAATTAAAATTGTTCGTCGCTCAGAGACCATTTTGAAAAAGTACAAAGTGTACTGCAGATGGAAGATGCTATCCCAATACAGCTTGCAGGTATTAAGGCAATTCTATAAGATGTGACAGTCAAGTGTACGCAATATTCTCTTTGCAACAATAAAAGTACAGAGTGTGCACTGGTTAGTTCAATTACTTGGGGCAAAAAATGCTCCAAGAGCCATTTTGTGCCGAATCTTCTAAAACATCTGCTGTGCACAAAATATTCTAAAGTGTGCAGCATTATAATGCTCATCAGCATGGGTGCCAAGAGAATGGTGTAAAGGCCACATTGCTGCTCCTTGGGCTTTCTTCCCAGTTCTTTGGAATTTTTTCCTTTCATTTACAATTGGAGAATTAATTACTTCTCCCATTGCAAAAAGGTCAGCAAACAAACAGTTTTGGTACAAATCTGAACCACAATTGGGCCAACGCTGATTAAAATGTACTTTTTGGGTAATGCATGCGTGCCTTATTTGGGTCATATTTTAACTTGTTTTTTGCTGATCTGGACCAGTTCTGGAAGAAAGCTGTTGCAGATCTGGTAAATGAGTCCACACCGGATTAAGCCCATTGTCCTAAAAGACAATGGACTAGATGCATTTAACCAATATGGGCTGAAATTTGTAGTACATATGACCCATATCCGGTCCAATTATACTTTGTTGGGAATGAGTCAACAATCACACAGGTTGTCAAACTGTAAGTATCAAGAGTATTACTTACAGCGCTGGACTCTTCATTGAGAAGGAAGCTAGACAAAGAGAGCTCAGAATGAAAGTACACAGAGTTTATACAGCCCTTGTAAAAAGTGAAAGTTAAGTTTGTGTGAGTGACACTGAGTCAAACCGGTACAATGGTGACATTGTAATGTACGCTATATTTGTAATCTTATTTACATTCGTTACATTTAAATCATTAGTATGCTTTTTCTGACTTTTGTAAGACAGCAAACTCATGAAGGATTTATGATTCAAGAGTTGGCTGGTAACATTGTTGGAAGTGCCTGTCAGCTCAGACTAATTAGTATGAGACTACCACGTTATAGCATTCCCATTTTCCCTCTTAATTATTAAAAGGAAATTCTACAAACTCATCTGAATTTTGTGGAGCCAAAGAAGAAACTATTGAATGCAGCAAAGAGAAATCCATTTGTGCTAATAAAAGCAAGCTGGTGGTAACTTAACGGATCGGTGAATTAAACTCACTCTTAAATAATGTACAATGTCCCTTAGTGCTGGGACATAATACCAACAGTTAGACATTACAGCTATGTGTACTCAACAAAAATATAAACAGAAAATTTTTGTCATTCTTGAGCCGACAACACGTTTTCTATGTACACAAAATGCCTATTTCTGTCCAATATTGCTCACACGTTTGTCTAAATCTGTTAGTGAGCACCTTTATGGAGATAATCCATCCATCTCACAGGTGTGGCATATCAAGATGCTGATCAAGCAGCATGATTATGACACAGGTGTGCCTTTGGCTGGCCACAACAAAAGGCCACTCCAAAATATACAGTTTTACGATATTATATTGTACTGTATTACTTTCCATCTGCCCACAAGAATAAAATTCCTTAATTCAGGTTAGAGTCCTGCCATTAAACAGGGGAACTTGGGGGTATGTTAGCTTAAGACCGGCCTAATTTTCCAAATATATACATCTCCAAAACATTACAAAAGCAAGGTTATGGGTGGTGAGACCCACATAAAATGTCCAGTATATATATACAGTGCATCCGGAAAGTATTCACAGCGCTTCACTTTTTCTACATTTTGTCATGTTACAGCCTCATTCCAAACTGTATTAATTTAATCTCTTACCTCAAAATTCTACACAAAATACTCCATTATGACAATGTGAAAAAAGGTTTTTTTGACATGTTTTGAATTTATTAAAAGTAGAAAACAAAAAAATCACATTTACATACGTAAGTATTCACAGCCTTTGCTTAATACTTTGTTGATCCACCTTTGGCAGCAATTACAGCCTCAAGTCTTTTTGAATATGATCCCACAAGTTTAGCACACCTATCTTTAGGCAGTTTTGCCCATTCTTCTTTGCAATAAGTCTCAAGCTCCATCAGGTTGGATGGGAGACGTCTGTGCACAGCCATTTTCAGATCTCTCCAGAGATGTTCGATCAGATTCAAGTCTGGACTCTGGCTGGGCCACTCCAGGACATTCAAGGAGTGGTTCTGAAGACAATCTTTTGAGATCTTGGCTGTGTGCTTCGGGTCGTTGACCTCAGGCTGGGGTGAAGGTTCATTTTTCAGCAGGACAAGAGCGCTCTGCAGCAGGTTTTCATCCAGGATATCTCTATATATTGCTGCATTCATTTTCCTTCTATCCTGACTAGTCTGCCAGTTCCTGCTGCTGAAAAACATCCCCACAGCATGATGCTGCCACCACCATGCTTCACTGTAGGGATGGTATTGGCCTGGTGATGAGCAGTGCCTGGTTTCCTCCAAACGTGGCGCCTGGCATTCACACCAAAGAGTTCAATCTTTGTCGGGCTGCCATGTTCCTTTTACTAAGGAGTGGCTTTCGTCTGGCCACTCTACCATACAGGCCTGATTGGTGGATTGCTGCAGAGATGGTTGTTCTTCTGGAAGGCTCTCCTCTTTCCACAGAGGAACGCTGGAGCTCTGACAGAGTGACCATCGGGTCACCTCCCTGACTAAGGCCCTTCTTCCCCGATCGCTCAGTTTAGAAGGCCGGCCAGCTCTAGGAAGAGTCCTGGTGGTTCCAAACGTCTTCCATTTACGAATAATGGAGGCCACTGTGCTCATTGGGACCTTCAAAGCAGCAGAAATTTTTCTGTATCCTTCCCCAGATTTGTGCCTCAAGACAATCCTGTCTCGCAGGTCTACAGACAGTTCTTTTGACTTCCTGCTTGGTGTTTGTGCTCTGACATGCACAGTCAACTGTGGGACCTTATATAGACAGTTATTATATTTCCAAATCATGTCCAATCAACTGAATTTACTGCAGGTGGACTCCAATTAAGCTGTAGAAAGATCTCAAGGATGATCAGTGGAAAAAAGATGCACCTGAGCTCAATTTTGAGCTTCATGGCAAAGGCTGTGAATACTTATGTAAATGTGATTTCTTAGTTTTCTATTTTTAATAAATTCAAAAAAAGTCAAAAAAAAAAACGTTTTCACATTGTCATAATGGAGTATTTTGTGTAGAATTTCGAGGTAAGAGATTAAATTAATACAATTTGGAATGAGGCTGTAACATGACAAAATGTAGAAAAAGTGAAGCGCTGTGAATACTTATATATATATATATATATATATATATGTATATATATATATGCATCACTCACCCACACACAAAATTCAAGATTCTTTAGAGTACTATTTTTCAAACTTTGTCTGACATGTACTACAATGGTCAGTGATACTCAAGATAAATCACTAACACAAATAATATAGATCCTAGAGATGTGTTATGCATTGTGCACATGTGTTTATTAAAATGTGTTTAACAGGTGGCTGGCTGGCAGGAGTGCCATCATATTCATTCTTCTATTGAGGATTCCAGCAGCATCATTCGGCCATACCTCCTCCTGACATGGAGTCTACCAAAGTCCAGTCGGAAGGTGGCCTCAATGTCACCCTTACCATCCGTCTCCTCATGCATGGAAAAGTAAGCAAACACTGTGCATGATGTTTTCTTTAAGGAAGAAATAACATGTACATCGCAGAGGTTCCTTCACTTCTATCTATCCATATGCAGCACATCCATCCACACATTTTCAAAACTGCTTGTCACCATTAAGGTCAATGGTGAGCTCCACACAGATGTTTCACTGGTTGACATGTCAACCACTCTCAGCAACCATGTGGTTGTATGCAATCGTTTCTTTCCTTCTTGGTGATACAGCCAAGTCTGTAATAACTTTGTCCATGATGGATGTTATGTGGCTCTGGAGGGACTGTTAATTAACACACATTATGTCATCATCTTGGCTTGGCTTGACACAAACAGAATTGTTACAAGCAAAAGGTACCATTCCTTGGAACCCATTTATTTTCTACTTTTATTGGGAGAAAGGTTCCAGCCAAAAAAGGATTCATCATTTTTTAAAGGTATTATATATGTATTATATATATATAATATATATATATATAATATATATATATTATATACAATGCAATATGAGTTGCAACAATAGGGCAACCGATGGTACAGACCCTACCTTGGTATTTGGGTTACAGTTTCAGCACGATGATATGTGTAACCCTGTAATCATTGCAATCATTGTGAACATTCCATTGTCAGTGTGGGATCATTGTCTTAAAGCCTAGATATACAAGCTCATGCTAACTTTCGAGCCATAGACTGACCGTAGACCAGCCACAGAGGTTGTTTGTCATGTCAAACTAACTCTCCAAGTTTTTTTCAGGTGAAAGACAAACTTACATACTTCGGAAGTTGTGTGTCTTTCGCACATTTTGCCTGTGCCAGAATGTTGGACATGCCTAATTCTATGTGTGTGGTGCACCACACGTTCATGCCACATACATAATCAGTGCGACCAACTCATGTTCAGATATTTCATATGTCCTGTAAGCATGTCCAGATCACCACAACGACATTCTCCACAAACCAAAACAAGAAAAAGGCAGTGATTTGGGGAACGCCAAAAATCGCACAGCCAATATATCGTACAGCCGGTTCTGATTTAGGCCTTGGTTGACACTTCGTCCATGCAATGTTTTGGACTATGAGTTTTTTAGATGAGTCCCTAAAAGCTCCTCCTCATGTCTGTATTATTTACGTTTGTGCATGTCCTCTAGCTTTCACAACTTTGTTTGTTTGCTACTTTGTATTTTTGTGTTGTGCTGCTCCGAGCAAGCTCATTTATTTTTTTATTAAAGACTCTATCAACTGCACCTACCATGTGGTGAGGTAATGCTACACCAATTAATAGCAAATTGTAACATCCCTGCCATTCCAACAATATCAGCAGCTTTCTGCCTCATTTATATGGTACTTTGGCCCAAAGGTTGCAAATTAGTTTCTGTGACAACCATCCATACACTTATACCACAGCAAGCTATCATGTCCGATGTTAGTGAACCACTGGGACCAATTTACGATGTTTGGTGTCCAGCCCAAGGACACAACATTTGACCAGTGGACTTCTCATTATGGAATAATAAAAAAAACCCTCTGTGTCACATGATACAAAATTGTGTTTTTTGGACAAAAGATACTTAATGCTTACGTTTATTAGTCATTATTTTCATTGTTAACGTCCACATCTTCATTGCAGGAGGTATCATCCATTTCATCAAGTTCTTCTCTTCTCGACTGCCTTAGTATAAGACCTGGATTTAATAGTCTCAATCACATCCATTGTCCGCTTAATTTGCGATATCTGTTCCTTTCCTTTATCTTTCTCATGAGCTGACATTTAATCTTCTAACTTACTTGACATAGTTTCCTCCTTCAGCACCTTCATGGCAGTCTGAATTTTGGCGTTGTCTGATTTCTTAGATACTTGGTCTTCTTTTGCCCCTCAGCTGTTAGATGTTTTGGTTTGGTGCCTGCTTCCGATGCTCAACTCCATCTTGATCTGATCTGAAATTTCTCAGGACATCTTCATTTAATCTTGTTTCTTTTGTTTAGATTCTCTCTCTCTCTAATTAAGTCTGGCATCTCTCTCTGTGATTGGTATGTGTTGTTCATTATTATTATTGCCCTTATTCAATGTCTCGTACATCTGTGTCCCTGGACTCTTGTGTCCCTCTAGCCTGGGAGGTTGTTTTGTAATATTCCGGTGAGGCATTCCATAACTAAGCAGTTGATTCTGATTGTTGTACATTCTAGTGTGGTTTGGATTTAGTTTGCTGTTTGATCCACCCATCCATGAATCCATCAATTACAGTGTGACCTGTTCAAGGTCACAGGGAGCTCAAGCCTATCCCAGCAGATCACAAGTCAATCGCAAGGCTGACAAGTGGAGGAAGACAGATTAATACTTACATTCACACTGACGGGCAATTTTGAGTATCCCAACAAACATGTTTTTGGACTGTTGGAAGATGGTGGAGGACACGACAACAACCAACACGAGAAAGCATGCAAACCCTCAATGTTCTTAATTATGCAAAGCTACAACATGAAAATGCACTGGCCCGGTTGATAGAATGCACCACAGAGACAAATATTTTCCCCTTGGATGTGCCCCAAATGGTCTCTACTCCATTGCACAGCTGCTCTGATCATTTGAATGACCCCCGTTGCCTGACATGTCCAACATGCTACCCGCGTTTTAGTGTAATGACCCACATTTGTCCTCTACTATGGCCTTATTTCACCCATTATAGCTCATTTGAACTTCCATTGCGCTCACCAGTCTCTGTACCAACAAATCTACTAGCATGATGGACTAAATTAGTTTTTAGCACTGATACCTTCATTGTCTTTCAATGATATTTCCTCTTCTTTTGGCCCTTTGCTTTGGTATCAGCGCTCTTGGCAAGAACAATAACAACAATGATTGTAAAATGCAACACAAGAAGCTAGGCTATTGTTATGGGGCCAAATTACTCCATGTGGATAAAACGTTTAGTTAATTATGCATTGATATCTAAACAGCAGGTGGTGTCCAACCATCATGATTGTTATCACTGACATGTATCATTAAGTGCAAGGTCTTTTATGGCACTCTTGCAAAACCTGCCAAACTTTAATATTGTACAGTTATCTTATTACATTATTTTTTATGATGTGGTGGTTGTTCAACACTTTAAAAAATAAGCAAGTCTAAGAGTGCAACTAAACTTAACAGGTTTTTAGTCAGCAGATCTCAAAAAGCTTTCACAGCTATTAGTATATTGTATAGTGTATTGTACAGTGGTGATTGCTATTGTATAATGAGTCACAGGACAAGCAATAGCCCATAAATGGAATACAGCGTTCCCTTGTGGGGAATAGGTTCCCAAAATAGCCTGCAATAAGTGAAATCCTTGAAGTAGCCAACTAATTATTATATACTATGTTTTAAGACTGTCCCTCACACTTTATACGCTTCTCTCATAGAGACATTAATGAAACGAACATTCATTTACAGTATTCCATAATGGTGCTGAGATCGCCAAGAAACTGGAAACACGGCAGTGCTGCGAAGTAGATTAATTGACAATGGTGTACAGTAATCAGCACAGAATGGGCAGGTTCTCCTTTAGCCAATAAGGATTGTTGTCTCCATATTTAGCCGGCTGACGAGGTGGAGGGATGTCATCTTTACTCTAGCTGCACACATCTTCAACTCTCACATGAGCATGCTACACCTGCTAATGGTAGCAGTGGTAAATACAATAACAGACACATAAAACAGAACAGCCATAGATCGCTCTAATACACCACAAGGACGCACAATACAATGCACGTTCACACATTGTTAAAAATAATCACAATAAGGAAAAAATCCACAAAACAGCGAATCTACAAAAGGTGAATCACAATGTAGTGAGGGAACACTGTATACGAGTATTCTCCTACTCAGGAACATTCAAAACTACTTTATACTGGTAGTGTAAACGGTGGCTGTTGAAAAAGTCTGTTGAATATTGTATGAATATTAATGTCTGCTCCAGGAACATAGTGACCTGGAATTTTGAAAGTCATAGTAACCCTTACAGTCACGCAGGAAAGGACTTGTGTTGACACACAGCCAGAGCTACTTCGCTGTCCCTTACCCACTGTGCCACAGTGACCTCGTGAAGTCTGATTACATGACCACGTGACCACTCCACAGTGTTGGGCCTTCCTCATTCAGAGAGAAAAATGTCTTCCTAATAAATTATACAGTGGAGTCCTTGTGTAAACACTTGATGATTGTTTTTTTGTTTTTCTGTAGGAAGTGGGGAGTATAATTGGAAAGGTATGTGGTTTTATTTTATATTAGTCACAGAAACCCTTTACTAAGTGCAGAATTGTAATGTTTCTTTTTTCTTCCCCAGAAAGGGGAAACTGTGAAAAAGATGCGGGAAGAGGTAAGTGTCATTTGCATTATTAACAGTGGCTCTACCTTCTCATCCTCTATTGCTGATCATTGCCAGTAAGAGTCTTTAGTAGAGGTACAGGTAAAAGTAGTCCAGTTTTCTGACCTATAAATAGAGTTACAATGTTGTATTCTCGTGTTAAAAGATGCCAAAGTTTGAAATAATGAGGTTTGCACATTTGGAACTGAGCCTACAAGGAGTTCCTTTACTCCCTATTAGCAAAAGAAAAATATTTTAATCTGTCAACAGCATTTCACACTGGACTGTTTAGTGAACATGGGCCAGTAGGCAGCTGGACTAGCGGACAAATTGTTCCTGAAGCCCTACGCCTTTCCAACATTGTTGGGTCAGAAGCAAGTAGCAGTGTCCTAACTGTGTGTATTTTGTGAAAGTAATGGAACAAAGAGGTTCTTTGAGTAGCATTATAGAGTGGGCATACGGGAAATTACAACTTCACCGACTCTGGAGTTGCTAAAATGCCATTTCCTAATGCAATCAGTGGGTCGACCCAATTTTTTTAAGCACTGGCAGGCCCGCAAAAAACATACACAACAGTACACATTACCAATTTTGTAGAAAACTTAACTTAACTATTCAGAGAAGTCTTGAAGTAACCTCTTTTTGAGAAACAAGCTCAAGCTCTATCATAATCCTGAAGTCCTCATGAGAACTTGGGAGTGTGAACAACCACAGCGCAGCGGGCATGCGTGGAAGCGGGCCGTGGGTGGAATACATTAAAACAGACCATTTTAGTGGGAAGCATTAAATCCAATGAAATGCAGTTGGAATAGGCGCAGATTCAGGAAGATCTACAAATTTTCTGTGCTGGTTATCATGTGTAGCTGCTTTATAGAAGTCCACAACTCAATAAAAAGGGCCAGAAAATTAGCACAATAGGTGCCCTTTAAATGTGCATTTATCAATTTCATTCAAATGGGATAATTAGATTTACATTATTTGTTATGAGAAATTTTGATTTGGGTTTTTTTCGACTGGGCCTTTCATAGACCCAGTGGAACAGTTTCATAATGAAACGAGTATCACTGTAAATGTGTGTGTGGGTAAATCATTATTTGCAAAGAAGTTAAACATTGTTTTATATTTACTGCACAAAGAAAAGAAACAATTTGTTTTAATGATATGTATTTAGTTTTATTAGCATTGGGAATTTGACTGCGGTTGAGATTCTGTAGACTCACATCAGCTACATAGATTTCATGGACACTACATACTGTATATGCTGCTTTTTCAGAGTGGAGCACGAATCAATATCTCAGAGGGCAACTGCCCAGAGAGGATTGTCACCATTACTGGACCAACAGACACAATCTTCAAGGCTTTTGCCATGATTGCCTACAAATTTGAGGAGGTATGTATGTGTATGTGTTCCAAAGTAATTGAACATGTCTTGTTGAATCAGAGAAGAAGAAATGCATTTTGTCTTGAGCAAATATAGTTACTTAGTAACATATTTCTGTTTTCATTTCACAAAATAAAGATTTTAGGCATGCAAGCTATTAGTTGTCAAATAAGCTAATTTGCTGTTGCACATGTCTAAATGTATGAACTGTAATTGTTGCTGTAAATTTACCCACTGACAAATCATACTTCTTTAATAGATGTTTGAAACAAACCATCCCATACTTTACCAACAAATATTATCAGAATTGTTCTGGGCAATTTTCCCATTTTATAATACCAATTAATTAAACATATTTGCTCAGTTTAAGTAATTAATTATGAAGTGAGTCATACTGATAGCCGGTAATAAATTAACACCATGATTTCTTGAGGCCATCCATTTCTCGTTCGTTTTCTAGGATATCATCAATTCCATGAGCAACAGCCCAGCAACCAGCAAGCCTCCAGTGACCTTAAGGCTTGTCGTGCCAGCCAGCCAGTGTGGCTCCCTCATAGGAAAAGGAGGTTCCAAAATAAAAGAAATGAGAGAGGTACGGTCAGCCTGTTAATTCCTAGTAGTTAGGTGCTTCATGTGATGATTTCCAATGTAAGTGTGTTCTATCCACACTTCCTGTACGTTATGTATGTTTTCCTGAAGGCTTTTGTTATCCAATCATGACATATAGTTATAGAAATAGATGGATTTTGCTTTAAATTAAAATGCGTCTTCGTTGAGTTGTGCAGTAGGTGGAAATGTAATTACATTATCGAACAGAGAGACATTTACAAGCGAGAGTCTCATTAACATTATGTTGCCATATGTGGTGAAAACGATCCATTGTGACCCAATGATCTACAAAATGGAAGTTAATTCATCCTGTGGCAATATTCACCAGTATAGTATGCGAACAAGGAGTGACGAACAATGTTATCTTCCTTATAGCATCTACAATGAAGTGGTCAGCTAAACTGCTAAAAGCCCCCAGGCAATCGGCAAACCCAGTGTCCTCAGCCGGCCATCCAGTCCGACAAATCCATCCACTTTTATGGCTATCCGCTACCTCTGAGAGCCATGCACACAAGGGCGTGTGTCCCTCATTAATTAGCATGGGCCATGAAAACCCACCACACCCTGCCAAGTGCCCGCCCAACAAAATGCTACAACAAACTAAAGGTTTTTTATTTTGCAGGGTGCAAAACTTATACCACTCTCACAACTCGAGGAAGCACACTGGAGACATGTTTGTTTTGGCTTTGTGAAGAGAGAGTTGGTGTGAGACAGTTGTTATAGGCTGGATGCTGTAATTAAGCCAGAGGTTATCAGTGAAGCTCATAGTCATTAAAACCCAACTATCTGCATATCCACATGACTGATGCAGATATGCAGATTTTCACATAAATCGTCCAATACTAATTGGTGGCTGATCCATTGGAGCACCCCTAATATATGTATATTATATGGCATTAAAACCATATAATCTAACCATGCTCTATCATCATGCAATTTAGTAGAACTGAAGTAAGTCTGGACTTTGTATCCCTAACAGAGTGAAGAAAATCTGACCTACATTTAAATATTTTGGGAGGGATTGTACAAAAGGTTAAAGGACCAGTTGTGGGTTGGTCTGGATCAAAAGTCTAGTGCCGTTCTTGGAGTTCCAGTCTGTCACTGGATATGCTTCTCTTGTTCCAAATCTTAAACTTTTGGGTGCATATTCTTAGGCAAAGTAGCAGCAAAGATAGATGTACAATTTCAGTGCATGACTCATACACATAGGATAAAAGATCTACAGACCATTCAGATAAAACATTTTCATTTCATGTAACACTTGTAAATAGCGCTTTTAACATGTCTATCTGGGTACTTAGACCAAGCCAGTTTGCACAAATACATTCTTGGATGTGTCCTTCATCATTATTCCATGGGGGTGTAGTGTATGAACAGTAATTTGATGTAAACAACCCAATCACGACCCTGCCACGTTTTTTGCCTAGCCTGCAGCTGACTTGGGCTGTTCATATTTTCTACTAGATTGCATCTCTCCCCCAGATGGGTGTATTTCTAGAAATATTTGTTTTAAACAGGTGAAGGTGTTTGTTCTTGTAGTTAAGTCTTAAGGAGGAACTATTATGTTCATTTTTTAATCATTTGTATTGAGTTGTGGACTCCTTTTGAAACCCAGGAAAAAAATGTTCAGGGCTCACTTCCAAATGTGCAAACCCCATTATCTGAAACTTTGGCATCATTTAACACGATAATACAACATTCTAAAAAGCATAATAGGTCCCCTTTAATGACAAGAGCATCGAGGGAGTAACTTTGTGAATATGCTTCACAGGTTTGATTTATGGCTTTCGTAGATTTTCTTGCAACAAACCAGGCTTTGTAATCTTTGCGGTATATTTAGCGTGTTATTAAATAATTGTGCACTTACACAATCAGAGAATTTAGATGAAGCACTATAAGGAAATTGCAAATCTATTGTTTCTTTCATTTTTATCAGCATTTTAAAGTTCCAACAATGTTTATTGTTGTTTATTTTTAGTTTTGATTCATTAGTTTGAGTATAAATTTAGCCTATTTGTTTCAAATTCCACCTTGCTCAGTCTCAGCTCTAATCAACAAGAGAGACAGGTTAAGACCCCTCTTTGCGTTTTTTTTCCCGTTATGATGGACTGATTTAGTACGGTAATACCTTTTTCCAAAATCTCAATTTGAAAGATTTCTACATGCAAGAACAACACATCTTTTTGCTACTTTTTCTGTGACTTCCTCTGCTGTCTATCTGCGAATACCCTTGTTTGACCCCTGAGCGTTTGAGCAGGTGAAGACCGCAATGTGACATGACATGCAACTTAGCAATTCAATGCATCCTACCTACTTGAAAAGAAGACAGACGGTCCTTTTAAACTCAACTCTGGAGCCTGTTTGCATGAAAATCTTGAACTGAATTGTTTGTCGACGTTAAAAAGCCCCTTAAACACCACCTCCCGTTTTCAGTCCACGGGTGCACAGGTTCAAGTAGCAGGGGACATGCTCCCAAACTCAACAGAGCGTGCAGTGACAATCTCCGGGACCCCAGAAGCCATCATCCAGTGTGTCAAACAGATCTGTGTCATCATGCTGGAGGTACAGTATATTGCCATACTTGTAGCTTCTTTTATCTTCTGCATTAATGTAGCCTATAGAGTTGATAAAGGTTTTCCAGGGCCACTGCTTTTCCTATTCCAGGGCAAACAAAAGCGACTGGTATGTTCCATAGGGCACTACATCAGAAACAGACAAACAATCAGAGCCTTAAAAGGTCCAACGAGGTGCTTATTTTTCCAGTGTAAAGACTCTCGTAAAGACTATCTTGGGTGAAAATGCCATTAAAGCTGTGTTCGACTTGGTTCAGCTGACCTAATTCTCTTGTTTTTCTCTATTGTATGGATGGACAGTCCAGCCCAAACATGACATGTTTTTACCACTTTAATTTCTGCACTGGAAAGTAGTTGTTGACTTGTTTATGTTTTACGTGTTTAGTGAACAAAATGTATTGATTGTAATTGATGTAAATAGTGCTTCTCAAATGGTGGGGTGTGCCTCCCCTGCGGGCACTGTGACGTGTCAGGGGGCTGTGAGCTTTCTGCAGAACAGCTTGAGAGCAAAGCAGAGAGCACTGAAACTGTTTCACAAACAAAATTAACAGCACAACACATACAAAGCAAGTTAGCACAACAACATAAATTAAATGCTAAGACTATGTGGCCAATAAACAACTGTGACATGTTAACAACAAACATGTAACCTCAAACAGTATTCACAAACTGCATGCAGTGCATGCTGGGCAGTCCCCCCGCCTGCATGTTAAGTGCTACTGTATTTATTTATACCATGGGTTTACTTGATGTTCAATTAACAAGCTGCCGGTCTGTGAATTGTGGTGTCAGGCTCATGACAAAGAATTATTGAGAACTTGACTGAATAGACACACAATGCTAAAACGAAGTTGGGCCATAAGATGAAGCTGAAGAAACGCTGCACTTGAACAGCCAAAGTAGAATATTTTTTATACTTTCTATTCTGCTACAGCTAGTAATGTACATTACATTGTCTTGATGTTGCATGCAAGGCACATAAACTACATAAGATATCGGATTAAGCCCTCCCCTGTCTTGAACAACTTTGTTGCTGTGCACAGCATGAATCTGTAGCTCAAGTCATTACAATATATTGGCAAACTAGAAGTCCCATGATGCCTGCGTCTCTGCTGTCACTACACAGGCCCAATCTCAATACGAATGCTGACATGGGACTGTGTTGGTTTCACATTATGCCATAAACCACCTAAAATGAACAAATACACAGTATGAGTTTGCATACGATTTCGTAAGAAATTGTCAAACGTAAGGCTCTATTTTATGTTGTGATTTTTCATGAATATCTCCATTGCGCCAATGCCAATGGCCCCAAAAATGGGGAAGACTCTATTTGGCAGAATGTCAAGACCGTTGGAATTAGGGTTAGAGTATTTCCATAATTGCCATCTATTTCCTACATTGTTCAAACTTAAAAACTTAAAAATTCACATGATGGACTAATTATTCCCTTTCTTTTTTGTGTTTGTCTCTCTTAGTCTCCCCCCAAAGGTGCCACGATCCCTTATCGCCCAAAGCCTGCTTCTACACCTGTCATTTTTTCAGGTGGTCAGGTACGTTCAGTGTGTGATGAAATGCGTTGTTTTTTTCCACCTAATGACTAAATGTACTACAAGTTAATTGGCGGGGAGGAATTGTACACCAATATTATTTTTGGTAGCAAAACATTGCAGTTTTACGGTTTTTTTAATAATGATACCTCTTTCCATTGTCCCCACAGGCTTACACAATTCAGGGACAGTATGCCATTCCACACCCAGATGTGAGTTTTTATTCTCTACTTGTGAAGAATGTGGGAATCAAAAACTTGATAGTAGTGTTGTGACATCTGTGACAGTGTTGAAAGTCAGTTGAAATAAGTCATTCCAGAGCAACAAGATAACAGTGGTGATCATATTAAAGCCAAGTAGGTTAGTACATCCTTTTTCATTTTCAGTGTACCATATAGTGTTCCATTAATGAGCTGCCATCATTTATCCTTGTCGTAAGGGAACTACCTTTTGTCATATTGATTAATTCAAAGTTTGTCAGTGATGGATGCGGTAGGAGGTACTGGTTGGAGTCACTCAAGAACAGACTTGACATCCTCTTAAAAGTCTGTAAAACAGAAAATCATGATCTAAAGCACACATCTTCCCCCATTCCTTATGGAAGTTAATACTGACGCTTCCGACGATAACCTGAGACCATCCATGTTAAATGGAATTGTTCAAAACCAAAATGTCTGCCGAAATGGAATCTGCTTATAGTGTCCCAACTCAAAAAGGATCACTGTCCATTATTAGAGTTACCAATGTGTGGACGCTTTGTTTGGGCACTCAACAAGTTTGTTATGTGCACTGATACAATGACCGAGACAATGGACGTAAACCGAGACATACTGTAATTGTGGCAATAATTTTACAACAAAAACTGGGACGTACAGTTTCACTGTATACGTGCTGAGTGCATATAATATGTCAGAAAAGTGAGGAGTAACAATTTCTCACAGTATTTTCAAGGGTAATTATTATAGAACTGAAGTTTGGACAGCTTGGAAGCTTGGTTATTTATGACAATTATGACAGACTTTTCCCATTTGGTCATCTTCAGTATTAATGATGCTTAACTCTGCTGTGAGGTTCTGTGCACTTTCATTTTTTTCCCTCATGTATAGGCTGATAAAAACATTGTATTTAGTATTTATGTTGTTGCTTTATGAACACAGGTTCATATACTGTGTTGTGGCTGAATAAAGCCTGTTCTGATGGTTTTGTGCCATTCTGGTTAGATTTTTTTCTCTATGTTTTTGTTCTTTAATATTTGTTAGTTACTGTAATTACTTAGTCAACACATTTTTCTGTTGTAATTACACAGAGGGAAAATCACAACAATTTTTTGCAGCTTCCATTTCTTCATGCAATAAACACCTAAAAACACTGCAACTTCTTTGGCAATTTAGGGGAAAAGCAGACATTTGAGGCCGCAACAATTTTAACAAAAGCCCGCTAAATCCTGGGAGGACTGGTATAAAGCTCCAAACCAGAAATCCCCCTTCCCCTTTCTCTATCCTTTTCTTGTTCTTGTCCCTCCACCATCCTGAGTTACGTTCACCTCTCCTCACTGTTTCATACATCTCTACTTTTGATTTACTACATTTCTTTGTGTAACAGTAACCAGTTAGTTGTACTTTCCCTCCTAACCCTTCAGCAGCTGACCAAGCTCCACCAGCTGGCTATGCAGCAAACCCCCTTTACCCCTCTTGGACAGACCACCCCTGCTTTCCCTGGTACGTACCCACAAGACCCTGTAGACATGTCCTTCCGTCGTCATCCTGCGATACATTTTTATCCTTTCCCTTCTCTTACCTTTCACCTTATGTCATTTATTATTTCAGCATGACTTGATCTCTTAGGCTTCTACTCTATTTCATTTTTTTTTGCGTTGAGGTTTCCTTGGGCTGGAAAGCATAATTGACACCAACAGAACATATTCATAATGTGAATTAACTTATGTCCTTGACAACATTTTGGGTATTTCACTTTCCATTTATGGTCAAAGTATAATCACATGCAATATCTGGTAGGCCTGAAGTTAACTATAAAGCATAAACCTTTGCATGTACCAAATAGCCTGTAACAAAAGATATATTGTTCTGGGGAAAAATATTGAACTATGTAAGTAAATATACGTAAATATTTGTTGCATTTGACCAACTTTTGTAATTGCTATTCAGCTGACTACAATAAAAAACTAGAAGTGCATGGTCACAGATGTCCCACAAGGCGACGTGGTTACTCAGTTCTGCAAATTTGCACTGAGTAGGATTTGTTATTTATAAACCAAATAGTTTCATAGTTAGTGCATAGGTTTTTTTTTACTAACATTATTAGTGCTCATGACTCTTGTATTACCCTATATAATATACATATTAAGATTAAATAAGATATAATATAGAACTTTGTTCTCACGCCCGGCCCAAGCCCCCATGGGGCCCGAGGCAAAATTTGATTTTGGGGCCATCTATTGCAAAATAATTAATTACTTTGTCTTTTTTTTATTGCTCTTGGGGGCCCTCGATAGGTCACAGGGCCATAAGCAGGTGCTTAGTTTGCTTATGCCTTGGGCTTGTACTTCTCCTGAGACCTAGTGGCCAGTGTAGAATACGCCATAATACAATGATATCTCAAAGGCATATCACAATATGCCTTTGAATCAGTCTTCTGAATGCCCCAAATAGAATCGCTTGCGTCTTTGTGCTTTGAATTTTACAGCGTCACTCCATCACGTTTAAAAAAAAATATGTGATAGTTAATAAATCATGCCCTGTGATTGGCTGGTGACCAGCACAGCATGTACCCTGCTTCTCGCCCAAAGACAGCTGGGATAGGCTCCAGCATACCCGTGACCCTAGTGAGGATAAGCAGTATAGAAAATGAATGAATGAATAATAAATACAGCCTATTTTTATTCAGAAATGTGTATATTGTAGAAAATTACTTAATGCATTTACCTGGATAAAAATGGCTAAATAAACTAAGATACAGGTTCAAATATAAGGCATTCAAAAGACTCATTCAAAGACTCTGCGATGACATGTAGTATTTAGGTATCAGTAATGAAATGTTGAGTGAGATACACAAACACCATACTTGATTGCGGAACAACAGGCTTTTATTGCAGGTTGCAGCAGTAACCCACACCAAGCTAAAACTCAACTCTGAACCCCTTACACCACTTCCTGTCTGCCTCCCACTCAGTTCAGTGAAGGTGACTGTCGGTTTGTTATTTAATGTCTAGAGGGCTCCAATTAAAAGGCCATGAACAGGTTTTTTTTAATGCACTAACTAAAAAAAATATTCCATTGATGAATAAGGAATCCAACTTAGCTGAAATTCACATATTACTGTCATGGACTTATTTAAGCCCAAAATATTAAAATGTGTCTAAGTAGGCATATTATATGACTAACAGTAGGCTGTAGTCCACCACGAAACAGTAATGACTTATTATTATATTTATTAAAAATCAAGATATGGTGAAGCAGTGAAATTTAAAGCGTGAAGTGGTGAGGGTTGACTGTATTTTTAAATTATGCATCATAACAGTTGTTCAGTTAAGCTGCTTTGCTGTACTCTTACACACAAAAAATTAGAACCATCCACGCAATCCATTGGGCAAACAGGTGAAATGTGAATAGTCATAAAAAAACAATAATTTTACAGTATAATTTTCCAATATGGAAAGGTTTAGAGAAAGCCGGATATCCCAAACGTCTTGTAAGTAGTGTATATATGGACATTAAAATCAAAGCAGCAACAATTTTACCAACAGCTTCATTAATAAGGTGCATTTTTGCAGGTTTCTGATCATATTTCATATCTTATTTGGTTGGGCTAGATGTGATAATGACTTTCAATTACTGGGTTTGCATTGTGAGTATGCATGAGTGTATGTTTTTAATTTCTTGAGATAAAGGCTGAAGTTTTTGCTTGATTTTTTTTTTACTTTTTAAAGAATGATTTCCTTGGAATACCAATGTTTTTTTTGAGGAAAAAAGGAGTGAAATTGGTTGAAGAATGTTTTTAAATTTGAAACATCACATGCTTATCTGTATAGGAAATTTGTCAAATGGGAGCTGCAGTGTGTTCTTATTACACTTGTGGAGTGTATGCATGTGAAATGTAACAGTAAAAGCAACTGATGTTGCCACAAGGTACATACGTATGTCATTTCTAGGACAATGTACATCCCTTTGGTCCTTTTTAGGGTCTGCTCCATCTGGCTTCCAGATATACCAAATATACACTTGCAAGTTCTGCTTATAAGTTGATGCTGTACTCCCTTAAGGGATGTGGCCCAATTATGATATGAGTTTGGCCCAGGACTTTAAACAAGGGGAACACACCCAGAAGAGTTGTATCAAACTGACCTAATTATTGTAAGCGATTTTCTCTCTTTTTGCAATTACAAATGACAATGAAATCTTTTGGAGGTCTGGTAGTGCTGCAACCTAGCACAATTTTGCACAGCTGCAAACCTGTTTATTAGCAACATTTTTAATTTCAAACATTGTTTCACTTTATTCAGACTTTTCAGAAACAGAAGCACATGATGATCTACATCATACAGCTAGAAACCCAAGCTCCTTTTCAAGTCACAGGTCTATCCATTGCCATACTTCCATCGTATCTACTGTCCGTGTTTAATTAGCCAAACCGACTGCAAAAAGAAGACCGTGTGACCTCCCTCATTTTTCAAAATACTTATTCTACTTATTGTACACCTGTGAAATTTTTGTTCAAAGTCTTAACAGGAAGCTGAAGTTTTCAGCTGTGTTTTGCTTTTTTTTGTTGATTCAGGTTTGGATGCCAGTCCACCAGCCAGCACTCATGAGCTCACCATCCCTAATGATGTGAGAAGGGTTTATGTAATCTCTGTAGTTGCATTTGTATATAGATATATAATTTACGAACATACACTACTGTTCAAAAGTTTTGGAACACATCAATGTTTACAGTTATTTATTAAAATTCAAGTTGTTTAAGTCCAATCAATAGCTTGAAATGGCACAAAGGTAAGTGGTGAAGTGCCAGAGGTTAAACAAAAGGTAAAATTATAGCTCTGTTTCAGAAATGGAGGTTGATCAAGCCTTGGCAGCTGGTGCAACTAATTCCTATAGGTGTTCCAAGTTCTGGAGTACGTACTACCTTCTCTGTCTGCATAAAAACAGTTGGTACACACTGTGGTAGTATACTCTCATGAACATCAGCTGAACAGCACTGTACTGGAGAAAGTAATTTTTTGCTACAAATGTGGCCAACAACTTAGGAGAGACTTGTAAAAATGTATTTTTTTCTCTCCGGAGAAATTGGACAACCTTTAACCAGTAGTGTATAAAGTAGTATTTGGACTATCGGAGTTTTTTTTATTATGTTAACTTTATATACCACCACAGCCAATTTGCAATAACATGTGATGGGATTTAAGTGTAAACCTCTCATTTAAAAATATGGCGTAACCTTTTGAAAATAAATGATTCATCAGTGAGTACCTCCCTTAACAGGTCACAACGTGACATAAAACATACTAACATTTAGCATGTAACATTTTGTTGAATATGAATGGAAATACTTTGAAAGCAAAATAAAGATTTATTCATTTATTAAAGATTTATTTTAGGATTCAACATTTAATATAACAAATAATGTATGATTCATGTTTAGATTTATAGATATAGATTTATATTTACATTGAACACTTTTATTTAGATTTAACATGTATCAGTATGCAGATCAAAAGATCCGCTGTGGCGACTCCGAAAACAGGAAAAGCAGAAAGAAACAAAACAATGTGGATTTAATATTTATATTTAACATTTTGAACACTGTTCTCCCCGTGCATGCGTGGGTTTTCTCCGGGTACTCCGGTTTCCTCCCACATTCCAAAAACATGCTAGGTTAATTGGCCACTCCAAATTGTCCATAGGTATGAATGCGAGTGTGAATGGTTGTTTGTCTATATGTGCCCTGTGATTGGCTGGCGACCAGTCCAGGGTGTACCCCGCCTCTCGCCCGAAGAAAGCTGGGATAGGCTCCAGCACCCCCCGCGACCCTCGTGAGGAAAAAGCGGTAGAAAAAGGATGAATGAATGAATGATTTTGAACACTTGGGTTTACCATTTGCATTTATAGTAAACAGAATAGTTAATTTCTATATTAAATGTGAAGAAAATTAGTTAACTGCTAACAAAAGTGCTAACTAGTCTAAATGTATCAGCTAAAAAAATGTGACTGAATTAAAAGCAACAACTGCAGTGCAGACCTGACAAAACATCTTCAGGGAGAATTGGAAATTGATGATGTCCAAGGGCCGAAATTCCAGTTTTCCATCCAAATACAGTAAAGTCTCGTTACATCGATATTCTCGGGAGTCGGAAAAAATACCGATATAACGGTCCATATATCCATATATCCGATCCTGCGCCGAACTGCATTAAAAGTGGGCAATAATGCACTTTAATCAATCTTTGCTTAAGGATTTCAATACCAAAAAAAAACACGGCGAACGGCTGCTTCCAGTCAACTTTATTTTTCACACTTCCACCACCAGAGCACAGCACACACACCGATTCCCACACTTCCTGGTTCACAGGTCATGCTCAACCCGCCCCACATAGCTGGCCAAACACATGCCTGCAACAGCGTTCAGCATGTACATATGAAAAACAGTGATTATTGCAAGCGATAAAAAGATATCTGAATACAACACAATTAAATACATGTATTTGTACGCTTGTGTCTTCGTTGGAATAGGTGTGTATGCTATGTCAGTTGGTTCTTCTGTTGCAGGCATGTGTTTGGCCAGCTATGCCGGGCGGGTTGAGCATGACCTGTGAACCAGGAAGTGCGAGAATCGGTGTGCGCAGCTCTGGTGGTGGAAGTGTGAAAAATAAAGTTGACTGGAAGCAGCCGTTCGCCGTGTTCTTTTTTGGTATTGAAATCCTTAAGCAAAGATTGATTTAAGCTGCTTTTGTATCGATATAAGCAGACCAAATTGTCTGGCAGGAGATGAAAAGAGCATCGTAGTAACCGGATTATCATAATAACCGTGTATCGTACTAACGGAACTAATTATATCATAAAAGACTAGAAATTTGCTGGGAAATGAAAATAGTATCGTAAATAAGTAGTAATTCGTTATAACCGATATCGATATAACGAGACTTTACTGTACTGTAAAGTGTGGTTGCAATTACAATTATGTCAAAGACCTCAAAGCCGAAACTTCAAACCATATGTGGTGCTGCATAAAGGAAACAATGATGAACGTCTGTTACTGTCCAAATATTTCAGGACATAACTGTACCTATTTACATGACAGTATATCCTCTTGAAAAATCGTGTTTTAACGCCACAGTACATTAATTATCCAATGTATCAAACTGAAAAGGGATTCTATTAAAAATGTAACGTTTGCATATTTTCCAGCTAATAGGTTGCATCATTGGACGTCAAGGAACCAAGATTAATGAGATCCGACAGATGTCTGGTGCGCAGATCAAAATCGCAAATGCCATGGAAGGTTCATCTGAGCGTCAGATCACCATCACTGGGACGCCTGCTAACATCAGCCTGGCCCAATATCTCATCAATGCCAGGTAACACCATTGACCCCTGAGTTTACAACAACCCTACGCTATTAGTTTAGCTCTGGTAATTTAAGAGATAAAATAGACTCAAGATTAAAATTTATGAGTAATGAAAATTTTAGTTGGGTAGTCACTTGTTCTGTTTGTGGATTAACGCCGTTTTCTCTTTCCTCCTGTGTATGGATGGCAAAATGCATTACGTTTTTCCTTTTTATTAAAGTGGATCATAGGAGTGGTGCCAACTGCGGTACTTAGAAAATTGTCTGCTGTGTTTGGAATAGTGGATAGTGAATACTGAAATCACCAACTAATCAATACCTCTTTACAAAGTCTGTGGACAGAGTGAAATATCACAGTGATATCACAATAACAGCACAAATGGCTGGATATAAGCATTTTAAATAGCACTTTATTTGGTATTTATATTTTACTTACCATCTTTCATTCCTGTGAAAATGTATTCAATGAAATGAAAAACAAATACTGAAACACACAAAATCCATTGACATCCACTTGAGGCTACCTGCACCTCATAGTAAAAGTTAACACAATAAAAAAAGACATAATGCGTAATACAAAACAGACATTATGTGTTAGACTTCTGAGGGCGAGTTCAGAGAACAGGCCACACAGAAACTAATGGCTATTGCTTTCCCATGACTCCAATGACAGGTTCAGGGACGTGGCTGTCATGTGGAATGACCCTTCAACAATGACAACATCCTGAAGTCGCCTTCAATACTGGCTTCCTTTTTAGACACGAGCATCAACAAACATGAGTGTTTTATCACATGGAATTAGACTTACTTGTTTCAGCTTTCTAAATTGAGTAAAAGTTGTATTACAAATCTGGAGATTTGACATGTTATAAAATAAAAATAAAATATATGATCTTATTTTATATTATTTATACAAAGATAGAACTTGTCAGGATGAACAAATGAAACACAATCAAAGCATCAAAGCATAATCTGATTGCATTGTCTAAAAGTTCATCCTGCTGATTTTGGATCTCATACACTGAAAAAGGTGGTTGCAGGCCCTCCAGATATCTTCACATGATAAACTAAATTAAATGAATTTGTGATTATTGCCTGTAATTTGTTTACCATGATTATAATCAGAATAACACAATAAAGATTTCAGGCTAACAAACAATAATGATACAACCATCATCCGCCACTTTGCACTTCAAATTTTGGGTCTTTACTCTATCACGGTTTTACAATCAACTATTGCTGTTTTGTGGTCAGATTTAGCGTTATGTTAGCGAATTATGCATTTTCAAGCATAAAAATGTCTAACTCCATTGGCATGATGCATTCAAAGATATTGTGATTAGTATTCTTTACTGGTTACGAGTTTTCAGTAATGTTATTGTCATGATTGGTGAGACACACAAGCACCAGACTTGATCACAGGAACAACTGCTGTTACATAACAGGGACAATAATCCCCAACACGAGGTATTGTTGCCAAAGTCAAGCTGAAAGTCAAATCTGAAACCCCAACGTCACTTCCTGTCGTCACCAGAACACATTTACAGCAACATACACAAGCTTAATAACATGAACACAATAATAATGCCCTTAAGGGTCATTTCATTACATTGATACAATAGCCACCGAAGGAAATTCTGTACACAACCACAAGTGTAAAAAAAAACTCCCAATGCTAACATGTGCGTGTCTATATAATGTCTTATGTCTTAAACGGCTTGTTTTCTTTTGTTATTCTATTGACTAATACGTATGAGTGTAAATGGGATTATAGGGGTGTTATTTCATGTATCAAGAGCTCTAATAATGTTATAAAACCTATTTAGAAGGTCGTAAACATGTTTTCTTTGCTCTAAATACAAAAATATTCCAATTAGACATAGGGAATCCTTCTTCATGAAAATTCGATTAACCGTGATGAACAACTTACTAAAAAACACACAGATACTGTATTTGTGGGCGGGGAAAAACATGGAAGCAATCCAAAGAATATCTACTGTATTTTATCGCACTAGTATTGATCGTATCCCGATACCCTGGTAACGAAAGGATCGATCAATACCAGGTCCATATCCACGGTAAACCCCTAAAACCAATCTAAACAAGCTACAGTATTAGATTAATAATAATAATAGTAATCATGGTAATCATAATAATATCTGCCCAGCTGGTGGCTGTAACAGCATATTAAAATGTTAAAAAACATGCTAAAGTGTGTCTACTTTTCTGACATCTTTTGTGGAAAGTGCAACATTTTTTCCCTAAATGGGGGGCATGTGATGCCTGCTGATTTTGTAAGTTTACTCCCTTACAAAGACATGAGAAGTGATGAATTTTTCGATAGCAAGTTTATTTAACAGAGATACAGAATATCAACATAAAACTGCAAAAATAAATAAATGTAGCAATATTTATTTTATATTTAATTTAGGTGACAACTGCATGTGTTCTTTTGGGGGGACTTTCATATAATTGGGTACATTGTGAGTGTAGCTGTGTTGAAAAAGTAGTTAAAAAATATACATTTACAAAAATCAAGCACACAAGCAGCTACTGCAGTATAACTTTCTCTTCCTATGTTCAAATTCTTCTTTTACAGTTGCGTTGTGTTGTTTATCCCTTCCTGCCCTGCTCCTCCCCAATCTCCTTGTACCATTGTAGGCTTACATCCGAAGTCACTGGAATGGCCACACTCTAATTTCTACCCATCTTCCCCGTTTGCATCACATGGCCCCTGAGCAAAATGCCATTGCACCCCATGTGTTGGTTAATCTGTATTGGTCTTCATATTTAAGTGATGTAGATTAGAGATTATTCACACCTATTTGAATCACTTTTTTGTCTTGTATTTTCACTTTATTTTTTTTTTTATTTTTTTTATTCTTTACAACCTTTCATGCTACATTGTTACCTATTGTTGTTCCATCCATTGTTGCATTTTTCTTTTGTGTCACTAGATATTTAAACAACATTATGTTTTATTGACGGGGACCTATTATGCAAATTTTCGGCCCTTTGTATTTAGTTGTGGACTTCTATAGAGCAGCTACACACGATAACCAGCACAGAAAGATTTCTAGATCTACCAGAATCTGCACCTATTCAAGCTGTAATTCTTTGGATTTTGTGCTTCCCACGGAAACGATCTGTTTTAATGAATTCCCCACAAGGCCCGCCTCCAGGCATGCACACTCCACTGTGGTTTGTCACACTCCCATGTGCTTCTGGTGTTGTGTTGATAGCTGCCAAACCCAACTTTATAGGGCTTGATAAAGGGTCTACTGATCGTGCTGGGAAATGGCAATTAGCAACCCCATTCCCTGTATGCACACTCTATAATGCTACACCGACAACTGCTTTTGTTCCATGACTTACACAAAATAAACACAGTTAGGACACTGATAAATTGTTACTTACTGCTTGCCCCTCTGACACTTTGACATGACCAAGTAACATTGGAAAGGCCTCAGGCAAGTCCAGCTGCGTACAAAAAAGTCCAGTGTAAAATACCGTTGACAGATTAAAATATTTTTCTTCTGTTGGTAGGGAATCAGGAAATCCAACCACTTGTGCCTGTTCGCGTCATTAGGAATTGTAAACAAATGTAGCTTCCCTTACACCCGGAGAAACACTCCCAATGCTAACAATCATCAGAGAAGCAGAGTTTGGGGGAGGGTGGGGGAAGCAGAGATTGGGGGAGGGCAGAGAGCTTATCTTGCCTACAATACACGCCATAAAAGGAAGGCCACCTATGTTTGACATCACAAACCTCCAGTTTTACAATGACCTCTGAAAACGAGCGTTTTGAGCCATCCCAAACGTCTTTCAGGGCTCACTTCCAGATGCGCAAACCTCATTATCTGAAACTTCTTTTAACATGAGAATACTACATTGTAACTACATTTATAGGTCAGAAAACTAAAAAGCACAATAGGTCCCCTCTAAGACTTTTCCATACTGACTTTGCAATTAAGTCATGTTTTACTGTTTGCCCACACATTGTACTGAATTACCTGCATGTGACCCACTGCATCATGGTGCAGTGTAAGGAAACAAGCTGTGAACACTGTATTTGTAGCCAGGATATCACACACCGGTTGGAAATGACCTCATGGTAACCCCATCCACTGAAATGCACAAATATCACTCCAGATCAAAATGTAAACACCAATTGCAACAATTTACATTTTGCACTGTTGGATCTTAAAGGTCATCCCAGACAGGCTTTTTTAGGGGAACTTGAGCAATTTAATTTCAAAGTTGGTGTTTTTTCATTAACTTGATGTAGAGCTGTGATGTCATAGGAGGAGGGCTGCTGCTGCTGCTGCTGCAGGCGTGTGTTGCCTTGTGACTAGGGTTGGGCATCGAGCCTCAAGCTTTGATGGGAACCAGGACTAACATTGTGATTCTCCTTAGAATGTTCAAATGTTTTTATCTCAATTCTTTGTTTTGATGGCCACTTCGCTGACCAAAAAATAACTTGTTGCCAGCATCAACGAAGAAGAACTCAGAAAGCACCAATGGCCAAAAAGTTTGCCATAACTTCATAAAATGAAGGATACACATTGTTGTCTTGGAAGTTCGGTTTAAATAAATGATGGGCGTTACAGCTAAGACCAGGCAAGATTATTCACATTGACGGTCCGTCTCTATTAGCAACAGTCGAAAAAAAGCGCTTTGGGCTACATCAAAATAAGGGTGTCATAAAAAGTAGCTTACAAATTGAAAAAAAAAATGTGTTCATTGGGATTAATTGATTTCAGACCCAACTGCCACAAGTGAATTTCTGCAAAGTAGTATACAATATTAATAAACTGAATATTTTCAGAGTTTTTGTCTTTCGAAATATGTTCTTTAACACTATTAGAGCCCTGTAGACATGAAATAACACCCCTTTTCTCACCTTTACACTACTATTATTCTTTGTTTCCCACATTGCGCAGGACATGAGATCACTGCAGGGATAACGGCCTCCGGTAGCTCAGCATAGCGAGCTACCGAATAATTAGTTAGGAATAGACAATCGATATGAACCGGAATTGAAAGAAACGCAACAGGAATTCAAATTCAAATGATGCCCAACCCTAGTTGAGTCTGTTCAAGCGTGATATAATATAATGAAAATAACATTTGTATTTATTCCCAATTAATAATATTGTTTATGAACATGTTATTGGCCCAACAGGTCGGTTATTAGTGCCCCTACCTGTACGTCCTCCTATATGCCACTAGCATGGCATTTGAATGCCCTCCTAATAGAAATGCATGCATTCATACATTCAGGAATTTTACAATACGAAACACAAAAACATTACACTGCTTTACCTACTCTAGATGTTTCACTTTTTAGTGAAGGTCTATAATTATAAAACTATAAAAGCATGTTTTGTGTTACATGTTTGGCTTTCTGGAAGGGATTAATCGGATTTACGTATATTATTTTTTATGGGAAAAATGTATTTGGTTAGCGTACATTCTGATTAGAGTCCGACCTTCTGGAAATGATTAAGGACGCCAACCAAGATTCCACTGAATACTGTAACAATCAGAGATATACAGCTTGTTTCATGAAAATAAATGGATCACTGCTGGAATACAACAGCCAGACGTTGTTTTTTCAGCCTATTTCAACAAGCCATGAGAAACTCACACATTGCCATAAAATGCCCACAAAGTGAGTACTGTATATCTGTACTTTATAGGGTTAGTAGTGAGTTGGTGAAAGAAAAATACAAAATTATTAAAGCACCAGATTCTGCCTTAAGAGTGTAACCCAAACTTTTTGTTGGCAGTTGCTAAATAATTTCTTCTTCATATATAAAAAAATGATGAGTCTAGAAATGAGAGACAATAGTTGATCCACTGCGGCTTGGGCTCAGGTAATTTGTAGGTTGACCTACATATAGCGGCAACATGTTCTAAGAAAGATTCTATTGCAAATTCCTCATTCCTCCTTTTGTAAATACCCTTGAACCATGGTTTTCAAATGCTCTAGTTTTTATTTACTTCATTTTCCGAGTTTTAGCCATAATTTTACCTTGGTTGTCGTAGCCCGGTTCAGTTAGTGCACAATATTACATCTAATAAACTTGTAATATTTGTAATGATAGAAGCATTGCTTGTTTTTCCGGCCATCTTCAATCATACACCCAACACCAAATTTCTACGATACTTAGTTTACACAATACTACAATATTCTATAAGGCTAATTCATTGTTCCTGCCGTAACATTCTGTATCCCAACAAAGAAAACCCACCATTCAAAATATTTTTCTGCATGTATAACTATAATTGTTCTATATTAATGTGTTTTGTGTTTCAGTTTTGGTACCTTTCGGTTTTAGACGGACCACAAATGAAAGCAATCACCAGTCGATTTAAGCTACCATCACAGATTAAATGAGCGGGAATGTTACACGCGTGATTAAACGTCAGTAGCGATACTCCTTCTCTTAAAAGGAGGGAGTGTGAGTGAACCTTGGAATGGAGTGAAAAATCTCTTTGATTGACAGATCAATTGGTGAAGTTATTGCTTAGGAGACAGGTAGACGACTGTAAGAGGAGCTATTATAGTGTCATTCATCGCCATTCTCATTCCATCTTTACAATGTTCAAGTGAACCTGTAAAATACACGCAAGTTGTCTTGATACTTGATCAATTTTCAAAGCTCTCAGTTGCCTTTTTGACTGTCATATTCTTCACTGATGAATTGTGTCCAACACTTTATGCTGTGCTGCTTATGTCACATTACGGACACATTTATCCCCCACATTATATGCCATTGTACTGGAGCAACATTTCAATAAAACTCTGGCACTAAGGAAAGGTTTGACAAAATGTGTTATATGATCCTGTTCTTTTTTTCTTTCCTGAAGGTCTATTTATTGAGGTTGATTTTTTTGTAAACAGAAAATAAATGTTTTTTCGCTTGACTTTTGTTTTTGTCATCTTTTCTTACATTCTTGCAAGTTGTGACTATACAAAATCATTGAAGGTTGGTTTGTTATTATTAACGGTACAGTCATGCCTTGCAATATTGTGTTTTTTCAAAAAATTATTAATTCATGAATGATCCCTGTTTTGTGATTGATTATGGCATATTATTAATAAAAAATATATATTGAAAGACAAAAGTATGTGTATTATTCTGGCCGCTCACTAAGCCATTCACTGAGTGTCAGTGAAGCGACATTTCTGCTGAACAGAAATTGGTATGAATGTGAGGATAAGCGGTTGAAAATGAATGAATGAACGTACAATTTGATATGTGAAAAATGGCATGCAGATGACGTCCCTGCCTGCCAACTTGAGGAGATTCACTTTTAGTAAAGAGAAGCAATAGGATGCAGCTTCTGCCCGGTGTTGTAAAATCCAGGTTAATACTGCCAAAATCTTATTTTGAAGCTCGATTTGCTGAGAACAGGATGTCTCCTTGTGCACAACTTGTGTTGTGTAACTGGACAAGAGTTACAGTATGTTTCTGCTTCGGCTGTCTGTTTTGAGGACAAGTGATGGGAAACTCATTCCTTTAACTGCCTTTGAGTTCTTAATATTCACTCACTTGAGTGAATTGAGTTGTCGATTCACTCGAATCACCCTACACAGAACACATCTGCAGAAATTTGCTTGAATCAAGTAATCAAGTCACATGAGTCAAGCATCACAGAGTGCAAACACAATTCCATATGAGTCAATGTACGAGTTAACAGAGTAATACCCATGAATCTTGTTAGAAACAGAAACTGGAGAGTTTTGAATGCCTTCTTCAATACATGCACATCCATTTAGTAACCACACGGGACAGCTGGTTCTTAATGACCACAATTACAGTCACTTTAATCAAATAACAACTTCTATTATTACTTGTCTCTACACATTGTACTCATATTCTCTCTAGTTTGTGTTTAGTGCAAGCCTGAACTAATTTATGCATACATACTGTATATTATACTGACTTAATACCTGCAGGTAATTTAAAAATGATGTTTCTTTTTTTCACAAAAACAGACAACAAACATGCCGCCGAGAGGAATGATGGGCCCGCAAATAGCACAGCGCCCCTGAGTTGAGTATCATTCTGCTGTTTGAGCCATATTTAAATTAGATAAGAAACAGATACTGTGTCAGGAGAATAATTTGCATACAACGTGTATAAAGGAGTATTAATGTAGAACCGTAGTTCCCAATCTTTTTCAACCTCATCGTCATTAACAGTATTAATCATAAACCCTGTCTAGGATTAAAGAGCTGGTGTCTTTGCTGAGTCAATTACAGCAGTAACATAAGACTCGGTGTATTGAATAATGCTGAATAAGCATGCTCAGAAAGCTCATCTTTTTGAGTTCCTTTGACATCTTCATGCAAGAAGGAGGTAAGGACTTTGGTTTCTTTGTTATCCGAGATTATTAAGGTTGTGGCGTTCTATTTCCTTGTCTCATTACAGAGATTAATAACTGACATTGTTTACAGTTCAAGGTTATCTATGAAGTATGGCACCTTCTTTCCCAGTGGCATAGTGAATGATGACAAGAGCAGTGCTAATTTGTGCAAGCAAATCATACTGTGGGATGTAAAGTGGAACACACGTTTCCTTTCACAATAAATTTCAGGCTTAAGGCTTGGTTATTTGCATATATTGATGTTTTGTGGTCCTTCACATTTAGGGTTGAGGAGACAATACTGAAAAATATCTATATAAATAAATAAATAATGTAATGTAAAACATATTCTAGGTTCATAATAGTATTTCCAATTGGTGGTGTGTGGAAAAAAATTAGTGCAACTGGGGGGCATGACAGAACATAATTGACAACCACTGCTGTAGGATAGAAGCCTGTTCACTGTTGCTCTGTCTTACGATTAATCATGTTTACGTGAGATGCATGAGGTCCATATACAGCGACTCATGATGTTACAATATTTATACCATTTACCATAGGGAGTCGATTTTAAGTAAAATTATCAAGTTGTGTGTGACTGTCAAAAATGTTATTTATATTATTTACAATGGGGGTAAAAACCTGTCTCAAAGACTGCTTTAGGATTTGATCGGTCATTATTTAAAGTTGTGTCTACGGATGCTCCGATCAAGGTTTTACGCTGCCGATTGCATTACCGACATTTTTCAATTCATTCATGGTGAGTGGTTTTGGCCAGGGTCACCGTTAGATAAGTGCAAGGATTCCTGGCAAATAAACGTTTGGGCGGATTGTCTTTTTTTTGCCTTTGTGTGAAACAATTCTTGTACTATTTGACATAAACGTGAATTTAATTTGATGCATGTTTTGGAGTAATACAAATCCATGTTAAATTCTTCAGTCTAGGGATGTCTTTTTGCCGATATTGTCCCGCTCTCAATTTCCGATATTAGCTGATACCGATATGTGTCACATGACATATCTCCTGTGGTGAAATGAACACATATGTGTTGTGAAGCTAATGGATAGCACATCAGCAATCATAGTGGCTGTAAAAAACATAAAACATCTGAGAAATATTTGCCATTAGGATTGGGCTTTGACAGAGTAGTAAAATTTCCGATCATCCAAAAGAAAAAAAAGAGCTCTGAACTCACCGCATTGCTTGATTGTTTTAAAAACAAAATGTTACTGTGATAAAAAGTCACAATTGGAGTCCTAAGACCAGAAACTAGGCAGATTACTCCAGCTAGCTAGCCAGGTGCCGCCAATGCAAAGTAGACAGCTTTGTTTATAGCTTGGCAAAGCATGTAAACAAATATGCAAGATTGGTCTAACAGAGCTACTGTTGGTTTGGTAAGGGAGTGATCAAACACAACCTCAATTGGCGAGCTCAATATGAGGCGCATCATTTTACTGGCAATTGTGTTTATCAGCATACACTGATCACATATTTTTATGGAAATGGCTGATCAATTGGAGCATTGTGTATCATTTCAACCTATGCATATCCAAGCCTTTGACAGCTTGCAGCCACAGGGCCTTAGCAGTTATTTGTAGCTGTCCGGTGACAGCTGCTCAAATATAAAAAGCATATTTGTTCTTCCTTTTGATTCCAACCAATCCTTGAGACAAACACCTGTTGCCTTGGCTGTTGGAGAGCATCCTGCATGTTGCCTATTAAAGCTTTTCCTCTGAAACAATGAAAGATAATGACGTCATTTACAGAGAAGCTTACAATGAGAACTCGGACATGTACAGTCTATTCTGTATTTTCCGGGTTATAAGCTGCATCAGGCCGCACGGTGAACGTGTGGTTAGCATCTAGACCACACAATCAGCAGATCAGGAAGACCTGGATTTGATTGTCTGCTTTGCATCTCTGTGTGGAGTTTGCATGTTCTCCCCGTGCATGCGTGAGTTTTCTCCGAGGACTCCAGTTTCCTCCCACATTCCAAAAACATGCTAGCTTAATTGGCGACTCCAAATTGTCCATAGATATGAACGTGAGTGCAAATGGTTGTTTGTCTATATGTGCCCTGTGATTGGCTGGCGACCAGTCCAGCGTGTACCTTGCCTCTCGCCCGAAGACAGCTGGGATAGGCTTATTAAACATACGTCTTTTTTGTTTATATTGTAATTACCAGTTTACATGTACATGTGAGATGTACACGTGTGATTTAATAGCAACCCAAAAACATTTGATGCAGCTCACTAGTAAATGGTACTATTTAAGGTATTTTTAGAACAGGCCTGGGGGTCCTTAGAGGCAACCTGCTGCCTGTAGGCAATGTGTTGGTGACCCCTGGTGTAACATATTGTAGCAACAGTGAGTCAACACTGGACTGTCTTGTGGCACTTTTAGAAATGTTAGAAATGTTATGTTTAGTGTTAGTGTTACTTGTTTTACATTACCTCCACCCCCCTAGTAGTAGTAGTAGTAGTCGTCAGTATGTAGTCTGAGTTTACATACATTGTGTGGTGTGCCATTATTTTGTTCATCCCGAGAGTTGGGTTAGTGTTCTGTTTAGTGACCACATGTTCGTCTGGACTGTGGATCGTGTTCTCTGAGGTCTGGTGCTTGCTTGAAGTTCCTTGAGCAAGACAAAGTGCCTCTGACCATTTCCTGTGTGACTCAAGATTGCCACATTGGTGTCAGAAGTGGGATTGCAGGATGGCATCGACTCAAACTACTCACACTTGCAGACAGCGGAGAAAGAAGCTCGCTCAAGGTGGAACGTGTGGCTGAAGAGGATGGACGAGCCCCACGAAAGTGAGTGCCGCGACCAGCAAGCTGATCAAACAAACCTCGCTATCAACCCAGGACAGACGTGTGTGCTCACTCTGCTCTTGAATGTTGCTTTTTTTCTTTCTGTGTGTCACACTTCCTTGAGTAAGAAATAGTGCCCCTGACCATTTTACTGTGTGACTCAAAATTGCTACATTGGTGTCAGAAGTGGCAAGAAGGCAACTACTCTCTACTTATTCTCTCTACTTATTCTCTACTTATTCTCTGCAACTACAGACGTAGTAGTAACTGTAGTAACTGCAGACGGGTCAGACTGAAGTCAGGTGACCTAAAACAAGAGATGCGATATTAAAAAAAGGAATGCATTTTGACATTAAATTGTTTCTTCAACAACCACAGTGGGGCCCGTTCTGTTTGGAGCTATTGCAGTTATTAGTTACAGGAACACAGCAGTGAAATTTGTTCATCGAAACATACAGAACATAAATAAATGGTGGTTATTAGAAACACTTCCCGAGGGTGTTAATCATCAAATATGGAATCTGAAACATGTAATTTCAAATGACAAGCCTCGTACACACTGCAGTCATGAAGCATGTACAGGTGAACAAAACCCCTGACACTGTGAAAATATTTCTGCATAAAATGATTACGATAATACACCAAGTGCTGATGCAAAACCGCTTGCTTGCAGCCTTCCAACCTTTGGCCCTTTTGTTTTGTTTGAAATTGATTGAAGCGCATTAGTTGCTGACATGTAAAAGCCGCAGGATCTCTTTGGCAGCAAATGTGAGATATTTGTAACGTTCCTGCTTCACAAAACCAACCTTGACTCGCTTTTATTTGGCTGTCATCGTCCTTTCATTTTTCTGGGCAGAATAAGACTAGCCGTGATCCCTGGTGGTCAGACATAGCTTGTGTTTTTTGAGTTGAATCAACCTCAGCAGTTATATCGTAAGGTAAAAACCCCACTTTCTATTGAACTTGTGTATCATTTTAAGTATTCATCTCAATGTGTACTACAGACAACTGCTGCATTCCGGTTTGGTATCAATGATTAGTAGCCTGATGGGATATGTAAAGAGTGCAACCTTTCATTCATACTATATTAGGGTTTCAAGTGAGCGAGAACTCTGAGTAAGTGGAACTCTGGGATGGGCAGGGGTGTGCTGTGGCCTCAGCTGGTGGATCGGCCTGGTCTGGCCTTCCCTGGGCTTCTGGGGGTGTGTGTCTGGGTCTTGGGTGCTTCAGCACACTTGCGTGGCTTGCCGCTCTCTGGTTGGGCTGGGGCCTCAACAGCCTGCAGATGGCGTTTGGGGCGCCTGGGCTTGGTGGGTGCTTCTTCTGGGAGCCTCGCAAGAATGAGGTACAGTGATGTTTGGATATTGGGTGTCAAGTTGAATACATGCTGGTGACATGTTGGTGGCACAATGAAGAGGACTGTTGAATGACAGTACAAAGAAACCATCCCAAATGTAAGCCCACCCAGGTTAACACACATACTTGTGGGTCCGCCATGTTGGCTTCTTGTTTGAGGGCAGCGGGGTTGCTGGCCACTAGATGGGTGCACTCAGGTGCTGGTGAGGTCGGCAGGGTCGGTGGTGTGCTACGGCAATGCTCTGGGGTTACTTCTTTTTTGTTTCTTTCGTTTTGTGTAATAGTCTGTTTATATATTTGGAAAAACTATTCACTGAATTGACAACTTCTCTGGCGTGGAGAAGGGGTAGGATTTAATAAGCTTTGCTTCTTCCTGCTCCTTTTCAGACATGTGTAGCAATGAAGTGTATATTGTATATGTGAATATGTAATGTACATGAATGTAACATTGTATGCCTGTCTGAAATGAATTAATAAAGAAAGAAAGAAAGAAATCTGTGCTGTCGACATGCCACCTTGCCCCTCCCAAAAGTCAAACCATTTGTGCAAAAAGTAATTGTATCAGTCACTCAAAAACATCATTCAGATGTTTTTTTTCTTGTAAGAATCATTTTGCATGCTTTTAATTACTTTACAGTAAATACCTCATTATTGGTTTTAGATTTCTGAAGGTTCATGATTCCCGATATGTCTCCTGGCTGATAAGCAGACTACCCAACTGCAGAGACTAAATTCTGTATGTAAACTTTTTGTTAGGTAGCTAAATTGTCATGGATTGAACATAAAAAGAAATGTGGGAGATACCGTTTTACAGCAAAACATGAAAGCGTTTTTTTTCCTCTCCTTTCCATGACAATTGCAACCTCCATTTTTTGAAAGAGTACAATCTTTTTTTAACACCTGCTTCCACACTCAAACTACCATGAAATGCAAAAGTTAAAGAATAATATACTGGCCTCTATCCTTTGACAACACCCAAATAAATTAAGATAAAAAATGATATATGTGTCATTTGTGGTGCTTTGACTTCTGTGCTGTTTGTTAGAATTTACCCCCGTAAGACTACACTACCAAATGTGCTACTATGTACCTTGTGAGTATGATGAGAAGTTCACCCATAATTTGCTTTTGTTGAACAGAAAGCATAATAATGATGATAATAATAATGGTATGAATCTTGGGTGTCCACAGTGTGGCTCCGGGCCATTTGTGGCTCGTGGCTGTTTTTGTTATTGGCCAGCAGTATATTGAGAAAAAAAATGAGGAAAAAGTCCATTTGACAAGAATAACACTGTAATATTCATAATATTTGTAGCTTTACATTGAAATATATATTGGAATATAACAGGAATTAAAATATAATTACAAGTAAGTACCATTTTTTAAACTACTACAGCTCTCACGTTGCAGTGATGGTGATCCGTGCATCTAATCACTGTGATACATGATCAGGAGTGATCATGATGGACATGCAGGAGTTCAAAATGATACGACGGCAGAGGAATTACCGCCAAGCTATTTGTGACGTCTGATTTTTTGTAGTAGACATTTTTGCAATGCAAATGATTAAAATTATGCTTTTGAAACCATATTGTTTTGAGAATCCAAACTCTTTACTTAACTGTCCCCAGCAGCTAGCTAGAACTACTTTCTTTACCACCGAAATCTGACCAGAACCCGGCTCAGGACATGAAGTGGGGAGTGAGTCGCTGTTGACGGACTTTACTGCTTATGGTGGTGTCATACAACTTCATGTAAAAAAATCCCAACTATCTAATTTCTCTCTGCAGCAGGACTCGAACCTATATCCTTACAGACTGAGCTATTGTTGCCCAATTCACAGTACAATAAAATGTAAGTCCATTCATGTTGGCTATAAAATGATTAACCTGTTACCTAATCTGAGCGGCTGTGGATTAATTTAGATTAATCATAATTAATACTCATTCATTTGTATTTGTCCTGCATTTTCAATGTTATTGTTATTGTTGAAATTGGCCTTGTTCAAAAGATTGTGGGATGCAACAAACGCCTGTCCTTGACGATATTAATTGGTCTGTAGTTTTTGGCAATCCACCTGGAGTCAATTTGTCAGAGGTAGACTTACTGGGACCATGAAATTATGTGAGAGTGTAGAGAGTAGTTTGGCCCAGAAGTACCCACAGGGGAATCGCTGACTAATGTATGCTTCACGTTGATATGGTACTTTAATTTGGAAGTGCTTTAGTGAAACGAAAACTCCTTTCTGCAGAGTTCACATATTCATGTCAGTCTTGAGTTTTTTTGTACACAAACGGCAATTTAGTTTGTCCTTCATGTTGATTGAGTTGGTTCCTCCACCAGTTGGGGTGGGCAATAGTGCACATTTTGGTATAGATTAGATATCAAGTAATTATCACATACTACAGTATTAATTGGCCCTGTACCCTAGAAACCGCCCATGAATGATACGGAAAAGGCCGAAATGATACTGTGTCAAAGCCCAGGGCAGTGATACTGATAAAATATAGAGTTCAACCATGTCCAGTATCAGCCCCCGTAGCTGTCCACTCAGAGTGCGCTGCTCTGGTATCGTGCCCGTGAAACAACCAATCAGAGAACAGCGCACAAGCGTGAACACACAGCGTTTGTTTTGCTGACATGGATAAGATAAGACTGTTAATAAAATATTATTGTTTAAATATTTTTGCAATTATTGTGTTTACACTGTTTAGATATAATACATGTAATAAACTGAAAATTTTCTGGAAACAAAATGGTCTTTTGATTATATAGTATGTGATAATAAGCTCATGATTAAATAGTATGTGATAATAAGATGCCAGTATCAGCCTTCGGTCTAGGGCTGATACTGACACTTGAGGGCATGATACCTGGCCTGATACCAGACAAACCATGTGATAACCTATAAATACAGGGCCAGTATCAAGATTATTTGTTGATCATGATTATCTACAAAATAAAGCACAGGACAAAGATTCATTCATTCATTTTCTACCGCTTATCCTCATGAGGGTCACGGTCATGCTGCAGCCTATCCCAGCTGTCTAACCTAGCATTTTTTGGAATGTGGAAGGAAACCGGAGTTCCCAGAGAAAACCCACGCATGCACAGGGAGAACATGCAAACTCCACACAGAGATGCCCGAGAGTGGAATTGAACTGGGGTCTCCTTGCTGTGTGACCTGCACGCTAACCACTCGGCTCACCGTGCAGCCAGGACAAAGATGTTTGTCAAAAAATATATACAATAGATCCGTGCTTTTTGCGAGGGTTATGTTCCAGACTTAGATATAGGGCTATAAATAAACTTTACTAGAGTTGACCACACATACACACACACAAGCCTTATTCATGTCTTAAATTGCTTATGTACTCTATATCTATATTGAGTATTATGACTGTAATGGTGACTATTACCACTGTAATGGTGTTATTTCGTGTCAAGGGGGCTCTAATAATGTTAAAAACAAAATTTAGGAGGTCGTAAAGAGGTTTTCCTATGGGCTATGAAGATATTCAATATATAAAGAAGGACATTTGCGGTTTCCTCCCCCATTCCAAAAACATGCTAGGTTAATTGGCGACTCCAAATGCTCCATCGGTATGAATACGAGTGTGAGTGATTGGCTGGTGACCAGTCCAGGGTGTACCCCGCCTCTCGCCTGAATACAGCTGGGGTAGGCTCCAGCATACCTGCAAGCGGCATAGAAAATGGATGGATGGAAAATCACTTATTATGGTTCGGTCCAGAACCAATTAATGACAATAAACGAGGGTTAATGTACAATACAGCAATGGAACAATATAAATAGCATGATTCCCTTTTGTTGTACAAATATTTATATAATGTATCGATATTTTAAAATGTATATTGAAATATATAATGATTAAAATATTTACATATCCCTCTATATTCTATTTTTATTGTGTTAATGTATTGAACAAAATGAAGTAATAGACAAAACAAAAAGCAAAAACTGCAGCTGGCTCTCGTTCAAATAATTTGGCTTTTTTTTGCCCCACAGCCCTTCAATGTTCATATACTCATTCCCAGAGTTTGTAGATATTATAACAATATATTAAAATATCAACATGACATGGAAATGGGGGGGAAATGCCATAGCGATGGCATCGCGCTGGTATCGATCCAATACTTAAACTGTCATTGGTATCTTTGCTATCGACAATTGGATCGTTCCGTGCGCTTCTTGCTGCCACACTCCCTACCCGCCCAGTGCGAGCCATCCGGCCGGAGTGCGCTTGAAATGGAAAGAAAGGCGGTGCTTCACTTGAAAGAACATCTTCATCATCCTGCTTTTCACAAGTGAGTGTGTCATGTTTCTTCAAGAAGACATTTATCATCTCTTGGAAGGTGTTTTTATAACTTCTCCGTGTGATAAGTCCGCCTTTTTTATGGCGAAGTCTTGTTGGAGAGGGCACTCTGTTAACATGTGGTTTGTGTCACATGTGTCATGGCCACACTGGTCGGAGGAGCAGCCTCGTATTCTTATTAACATATGGATGTATAGGACCGTTTAAATTCGTGTGAAAAAGAGAAGGAAACACGTGGTAAGTGCCCTTTTTTTAGTTATGTGCTATACCTGCAATTTTAATAACATCCTAATGTGATAAGTGAAACATTTTGAACATAATAGTCTAAAGAGCAAACATCTTGTGTTAATTGCCTTTTTCTAAATGAGTGTTATGTTATTCTATATAACAGCATGAAGCAGTCACACTTAATGATGTTTGTGATACCATTCCCCTTACGTGTTTAAGTAGGTGCCACATATTTTGGGGGACTTGAGGGGTTTATTTAAGCTCATAAGAGTGTGTGTGTGTGTGTGTGTGTGTCTGTTGCCTTGGGCTATTCGACCCTGGACAGACATGGAAAAAGATGAGAATCATACGGATACCAGCGAGGGGTGGCTAACCTTAAACACAGCAAGCATCTTGGGATTAATTAAGTCCACCAGAGGGTGCACAGACCTAAAGTGATGATCGAGTTGGACAGCTGGAGCAATCTTGGAATATCTTGTAATGAGTCTATGGAAGAGCATCAACCATCCTCGGAGTATGATCCCAGTCATTGTTTGAATCAAAGATAAAGTGCATATTTGGAAGAAGGTAATTATAATTGATATGCACTGCAGGGCTTTTGCATTAGAGGATAATTTCATGGTGTTGTGTAGACAATACACAACACCATAATGGTTTTTCTAATTGAATAAAAGAACCCTGCCGATGACCCGTAAATGTGACTGGCGCTTTAGGAAATTTGCTCAGATGAAATGCATTTCTCTCAATAATCACATTATGGATTTTGTAAACACTGTGGGAATAGCTTTTACTTAGCTTTGGTTAATAGGGATATTGAAAGACAATCGCATTTGCATTCATAAAATTTGATTGTCCTTGCACTGTAGATACGTACAACGCATTAAAAACACTAATATAATCTAATACCAACTCATGCTGCGCTTAAGAAAGATGTCATGTTAGTAACACTAATGTATTTTGTTTTTTTCCAGCAACATAAGCTATGGTGATTCCAGCATTGCTTGGTCGGTACTCTTCGTGAATCTATGAAATTACAGATCCCTGCTTGGAGATTCCACATCACCTCATTACTGGATGAGCTCTTCTCAAATGTACTTTAAGAAGGAATATCTCAAGGATTCGGTCAATGCAGTTTCAAAGTGAATGACTCAGTATTTATCATGAATTGGAAAATCAGTTGAAAGTGGTTAGACCTGGGAGGACTTGTGAGGTAATATACTCATGAATATGCAGGAGGTATTGCGGTCTGACATGCCCAGAAAACCTCATACATTTGATAGCTTCACATCCTTATGTGGCTTGCTCTTTGGAATAGTTTTTGCAAGTACATCTGCTTGTCCGTCGAGCTGTCACTGTTCAGAAAAGAGCGGCATGACTGTGGTCCAATGTACGTCTCAGAACTTGGAGAAAATCCCATTGAACCTCCCGAGTGATACCATTGCTCTGATTTTGGCATCCAATCGCATCACTAAAATACCCAACCATGCCTTCAAAGAACTGAACTACCTTCAGGAGTTGGATCTGTCGAATAATGACATCGAGACTGTGGATGTTGCAGCGTTTCAGGGTGTCACAGACAGCCTCCTTCTTCTGGATCTTTCTAACAATCGTGTCCACAGTGTCCCAAAAGAGGCATTTGCCCGTCTCAAGGCCAAAATCAACCTCTCAAATAACCCCTGGCACTGTGAGTGCGTACTACAGGAGGTTCTAAGGGAACTGAGATTGGATCCAGAGTCGGTAAATGACGTGGTTTGCCACACAGCCGTGCAGGAGGAATACGCAGGCAGGTCCGTGATACAAGTTCTGGATTCGGGGATTAACTTCTGTAACTTTCATCATAAGACGACAGATGTTGCAATGTTTGTCACCATGTTTGGATGGTTTACAATGGTGATTGGATATGTTGTCTACTATGTGAGACACAACCAGGAGGATGCCAGGAGGCACCTGGAGTATCTCAAATCATTGCCCAGTAGCTCTCAGATCACTAAAGATTTTGACACCATCAGCACTGTTCTCTAGCAGGGCACCCACGACTCAAGTGTGTCTTTGTCTTGAAATATGTTTGTGGTTTGCCTATTTATTTTGCTTTTTCTATTGGATTGTGTCTTGACTCAACTTTGTTCAGTCACAATCATTATGAAGCTTGTTGGCAAAGCTCAAATATCTGTGACAGTGTGACGTGATAAATTAGGTGTCGGGTGACGTCATCGTTGAATTTGCAGAATTAGACATGACGCATATGCATGTCATTTTTACAACGCAGTGGGAGACAAAAAATGAGCAAAAAAACATGGAATGTCAAGCAAATATTTGGGGAAAACCCTGTTTTTCTGTTGCTTTGGTTTGTGTTTTTTATATGTCACAAACAAGACAGCCGCCTGTGAGAGCGATACAGAGAGCGATACATGGTTTTATGTTAAGCGTCTCCAATAAGACCAGAAAATGTCAGTAGTCTACAAAATCTAGAGGGATCTGAATAATCAACAACAGTCCCTTCGTTTGTGAGAGTTTTTTTTTATATGTGGCCAAATTTATCATGATTTATTGTAATTTTTAAATTGATCAAATTTATCATACAAATAAATGAATCTATGGGAAACATTGATCACTCCAGTATCTGTGCTATACTATGACTGCAATGTGTGTACATTTAACTCCACATGTAGGTTTGACTTTTAATGGAGCATTGTCTTAACAGCTTCTGGTATTGGTTGAGTGATACAATTACTGGTCCTAGAATGTTTTTTCTTTTTCTTTTTGGCTTTGTGAGGAAGATGGATTCACGTAAATACTGATATGGATACCCTTATATTGTCAATATAACGGTACGGTGTATGCAGTGGCGGTTCTACCTATGAGCCAGACGGGCAATTGCCTAGGGCAACATTATCTTGGTGTCATTAATTATTGTCAACAAAACTTGGAAAAGAGTAAGTCAAAGCTATCAGGTGCACAATTTAGAAAGAAGAACAAGTGAAAAGGGCCAAAAATAAAAGGCATGGAGCTTTTGCATCACTTCATGTACACCACATGATCAAATAAGTTCATTTAACTTGTCTATAGGCTCACTGGGGTTCATGTGATTTCTTGACAGAGTTTTAATTGTGTAAATAGGGTTGTAAATCAAATGCAATTTAAAAGGAGCTTGTGAAATATTTTGGAGCACCTTCTGCTGTTGAAAAAAACATTTGTAAGCTAGACAAGCACAAGCCATAATTCCCACCCTATTGTGATTCACACCAAAATAAAAATTTGGCATTTTTTGGATCAGTCTTTGATATTTTTAGGAAACTGCTGGAAACTGTATTTTTTTCCCCAAGTTGTCTGACCATATCATGTGGCGTTACATGTACATGTAAACGGTCCTATGTTAAAGAATTATTTCAGAAAGCGTGACAAACAAGTAGAGGGTTATACACCAGAAATTATGGTAAGTCAAATTTTGTCAACTCCTGGGGCTCTAATTCCGTAGATCAGGCTCACCTGCTCTGCGCCGCGCCTACCGGCCAACGGGCCAACGGGGTGTGGCCAGCGCACTTTGCAGCACAGTCTGACACAGCGCCACGAACCCACGCCTCCGTCCCTCCCACCAGTGCAAGTGGCAAAGAGGGAGGAGAGAAGGCCTGAGAGGGTTTAACACAGCCGAATCTTAACCAATCAAGTGAACGCCTCTCATTGCCTTGAAATGCCCATCAGAGGCACACAATCCGCATCACGCTCCACATACACCACCTCGCGGGACACGTCATCTGTGCCTGACAGTTACATTAAACAGGCAAATTCCAGGCATCTTGCTTGTTTTCCACCAGCATTCCTACATCGCTAAATAGGAGAACCTTTGATGGTATATTTGCGTTATCTCCTCCTCATTCTCTTTGAGAAAAAATTAACAGTAAAAAAGATTTTAACAACCAACTTTATATTAATTGTAGTTTTTAGTTGTTGTTAATTCTTAGTTGTCTAATGGGTCACTTTCTATGTTTACACAAAGTCCACGCTGTGTGTTGGTTCATTTGTGATTGGATGGTTGGAAGCAGAACCACAGAGGTGAAGGATGAGTGGAGCTGTCTTGTGCTTTTTTTCTGGCACAGTTTTTACTTCTAAAATGTTGATTTGTCCAGACAAGCCATTTATTTGTCCCCCACCCAATGTAGTCGGCACCAGTTGGCATCATAATTTCAGCTGTGATGGGACAGACGGTTACATAAAATAGTGGATGCTGTCATTCTTTCTTCCACTGAAATGTGCGCGACATGGATGGTTAGCGTGTTAGCGCGTAGGCCTCACAGCTAGGAGACCAAATTCGATTCCCCCCTCAGCCATCTCTGTGTGGAGTTTGCATGTTCTTAATAATCGTGGGTTTTCTCCGGGGACTCCAGTTTCCTCCCATATTCCAAAAACATGTTAGGTTAATTGGTGAATCCAAATTGTCCATAGGTATGAATGTGAGTGTGAATGGTTGTTTGTCTATATGTGCCCTGTGATTGGCTGGCGACCAGTCCAGGGTGTACCCCGCCTCTCACCTGAAGACAGTTGGGATAGGCTCCAGCACCCCTGCAACCCTCGTGAGGACAAGTGGTAGAAAATGAATGAATGAATCGGAGCTGGCGAGCTTTCAGCGCACCTTTGGTGCACTGTTTTGTCACAAAATTGTCCCTGCTCCAAGCTGAAAATGTGGATACCTCCCCTGGTGCACCACCACGGCCATCTCGGCGCAGTCCAGTCTACCACGCTGCGCCACCTCACGCCGCAAAATTAGAGCCCTTAAACTACTCACAGTGTATACAGAACACACAACAGACATGTAAAATATAGTAATAAAAAGCTTCATGACAAGAATTAAATGAACCAAAAAAAAAATCAATTCCATTACTGTTTTCTCTGTGGCATATTGGAAAGAGATTGTAGGAGCCAAAGCACGAGCAACCTTTCCATGTCAATAGTAAGACAATTACGCTGCTACTTATTACTGTCACTTTCAAGGATCTTGTTACTTAATGATGGTTGCAAGAGTATTGCGGCCAACATTGGTGGATCTTTCTTCTTTCATGGGAGATTACCATGATGTTCATTTCGACTTCCACTGTAATTGCTTTTTTCCCTTGGTACACTTCCACCATAAGAGACTGCCTTACTCGTGGGAGACATAATAAAGTGCAAAAAGCAAATTAGCACCCAATGTTATCTACTCCATGCAGGTGCAAATGAGGAACATCTTGTATTCATCCGCAGTGCATGAGACCAATACGCACTGCATCCTAGCTGAGCGGAGCACGTGTTTATCTAACGCACATTCTCTAACTAGTTCTCTAACTGTTACATTTTTAATGAATTTGCATAAGCGCGTTCGGAACCACAAATATCGTAACAGGAGGACCACCTACATAAGTTTGACAAGTAGCAAGTAGTAGTTGTAGCAACAAGGAAATCTTTTACAGTTGCAATCTAAACTTAGCTCACTCACTCAATCTTCCTTTCTCCATACTGTGAATTTAGTACACTGTGACTGACCGAACACTTTGTCCCCTCTTCATTATCAGCTGAAGGATAGTCTCTAGCTTCCCAAACAAGGTGAATGATTTGAAAATGTTGTGCTTATCACTTAAGTTGTAATCACTCTGTGCAGTTTTGTCATTTGACATGGTTATGCCACTATGTACAACTTTTACAACTTAACTTTCTGTCTGTCTACGTCTATGTTTGGATGTTGGATAACATTTTTTTTTTCCTGTAGATGACATTTAGTTCACAAGCTGTGTATTTCTATGATGGAAGTGAAAGGGCTTGGGTAACTTTCTGTGTTATACTAGCATTTGTTTTGTCACAGTCTGAGTAATTGTCTGATTTTGTTATTTGGATTTCTGTGGACATTTTGTCAGCATTTGTCAATAAAAAATGAACCAATGGAACAAAAACATTTGTGCTTTCTTCATACCTGATTCATTTAATACTTTTTAAAATTAAATATTTTGACAAAATGTGACTTGTAATAGGACTGTTAAAAAAAACCCAACATCATCCAGCTCGGGAATAAGCAAATGATCATGTTTTATCCATATCCCCGAGGGACAGATTATGATCATGAACGTCCTACTCCACTGGAGAATTATAACTTCATGTAGAGTAGAAGTATATGTGTTGGGAGTTCTTCTAAAATATTCATTGTAATGTAATACACAAGCAGATGAAGTTACGTAATTTCATGAGTAATTTCGTGAGTACATCATGCTTATATATACATTGACTGACTGGGGAGAACAAATGGCTGACATTTTCTACAATGAGTGAGTAATGAAGAAACAACACCCTCATCTATCATGAAAATATTCATGACTGAGTCATGCCAGGACAACAATTCATCAATTTTGAAGATATTGATATTCGTATGGATAGTCAGAAGGCTGCTGTGGCCTCAGTGCCACAAGCATATCATTGTGCTATGAAGATGCACCTGTAGAGAATAATCAGCTCTATTTAATGCCTTTTACAATTTTTCTCCATTGGTTTAGCTCAGCAAAAGAACTTAAATTCTCAAAACTCTTGTGGTCATTTAGCCAAACAGTTCAGCACACCATAGCTCGCTTGCAAAAGCTTAAATCTCTCCCCAAACTCATGCTTCCAATCTAAATTCTGTTTCCGTAAAAATAGTCGAACACTCATGGTGCTTTTGGCAAAATAACCTAAATGCATCATCAGTCAAAACTAACTAACAATTAACTAAAAAAAACTATCCAACTTTTCCCACATAAATGGTCATTGCCCCCATATCGTATCTTCCCACCAGCATTGGGCAGGCACTCTCTTGATGCTATGATTCTTTGTCATTTAAATACAGTGTATCAATCCACCATCTTCAAAGATAAGAATGCCACAGTTGATAAGAAAGACCCAGAGTTTTTATCATAAACCTTCCATATCTACATATCTATCTATCACATTTATTTATTTAAATTTGAAATGTAAAAGACTGCAACGGTAACAGAATATGTTGAAAGTGCTTCTCCTACGAGCACGTAAAGTGCAGCCTAGGTAAGTGCTAGCGGTGTAATTGTGAGTCAGTTAATTGCAAACAGTCTCTTTAATGACATGAAAATCCAGTTTGAATTTGAGGTAGTGCAAAATGACACGGTGTGCCAGCACAAAACAAGTTTCTTCATCATTTGGATGACAAGTGAAAAAATAAGTTAAAAATCAAAAGAGGAGAGTTGCACTGACTCAACCCTCACTATTATATATTATATATATATTACATAATAATACCACCCCTCTGTCTGGGCCAATACAATATTGGTGTGAGAAAGTGTCTTCCTGGTTTCTTATTGTTTATGTTTTCTTATGTTGTTACACATAAATGCTTCAGATCATTGAACAATTTTAAATATTAGTCAATGACAACACAACTGAACACAAAATGCAGTTTTTCAATTAAAATTTTTATTGTTATGGTAGAAAAGAACTAAACCTACATGTCTGGAAAAGGTTATAAAATTACCCTAAGAGTGCAGGGACAACTCATCCAAGAGGACACAAAAGACCCCACAACAACATCCAAAGAACTGCAGACCCCACTTGTTAAAGGAGACCTATTATGCTCATTTTGTATTGAGTTGTGGACTCCTATAGAGCAGCCACACACAATAACCAGCACAAAACGCTGAGAAAACTGCAACCACGGCCCACCTCCAGGCACGTGGTTGGTCACACTGCCAGAAAGAGTTCTGGGCCCCGTTTCACGAAGCAGGTTCAACCAACTCTGAGTCTAACCCTGAACTCTGAGTTGATCTACTCTGAGACAGGAAACTCTGAGTTCCGGGTTTCAGAACAGGTGATTTCATTTGGTTCAATCAACACAGAGTTTGTTCACTCTGAGTTAAGCGCGTGCACCACGACTTTAAAAAGCCCTCATCAATGGAGCCCCGTTCCCTCGATTCACCATGGGTGACCATGTGGTTGGTCTACATTTCTCATCAAATGTCTTTACACTTAAGACACCACATAAAAAGTAACTGGTTTTCAGGCAATTTTCACTTGTTTCACGCACATTTTCAATTGAAATAAGTAGAAATAACAAACTTGCTCCACTGACAGATTTTTCAAATTATTTTTTTAAGTGAAATGTGATTGAAACACGTGAACATTGTCTAAAAACAATTTACTTTTAGGTGTGATTCAATTTGATCAGAAATTAGACATTTTGACGAGAAATAAGAGAAATATTGTTGGTATGATTTTGAGTTTTTGCAGTTTGATGCAGTCTGACATTCAATCTACCTGCACATTGATGCTGTGAATGGATTTTCTGTTCACAAAGTCTCCTTCATTTTCTGAAGGAGCAACGATGGGAATGTGCGTCCCATCGATGCACCCTATCACACCAGGGAATCCTAAAAGAAATTAAAATGACAAATCCCAGTGTGAGGTTGCAGCACCATGTCATTAACTGAATATGATTTATAATCATACATTTTAACTGATTTCTACATTCACCTGCAATTCTGTGGAATTCCTCCTTGATGACCCCCACGGGTTTATGTCCCGGGAACACAACAAAGGAGTTGATTTGTCTTTTTAGTGCTAGGGACACTTTTCTCACAGCTCTGGAGACGGTGGCCTTGCTAATGTTTTCTGCATCACCTATATTATATAAAAAACTTCCGTTGGCAAAAAACCGAAGAGCAACACACAGAATCTAGGTGGATGACACTGGACGTCCACGGTTGGTGATGTTTTGAATGTCCTGACGGATGAGATTATGGATGTAAGTGATGGATGGTGAAGTGAAGCGGTACCGTTCGAAAAGAAAATTATCTGGAAATGATAGCGTGTCCAATCTCGGCCTGTGGATAACTTCCCTACGAATGCGGAGCTCTCTTCTGAGTAGTAGTGCCTCTTCGTCTACAGCAGGGGTTGAGAACCTTTTTGGCGAAGAGAGCCATGAAGGCCAGATATTTTAAAATGTGTATCTGTGAGAGCCATATACATTTTTTTAAACATTGAATGCAATAAAATGTGTGCATTTTTATGTAAGACCAACAGTTTTAGATATAATGGGCTCTAATTATGTAGACCAGGCACACTACCCCACGCCAATGGGGTGTGGCCAGCACACTTTCGTGAGCAGCGCAGTGTCTAATAATAAATGAAATACTTGTTGCCATTAATACAACTTCTGCTGCTGCATAGTTTTGCACCATACTCCGTAGACGTATTTCATTCTTTTGGCCATCTTCGTCAGAAGGCTTGGTTCTGCAGCTTTAGCTATTTGACTGAAGGAGGAAAGTTTACATTTACATGTTTTTTTGACATCTCAATGACCGAGGTAGACTACAGCATTACCCAGTAATAATCAAGTTTTGGTGTTTGACCTGGAAAATATCATCAGGAAAGATAGATATGGTTGGCCGTATTGCAGCAGAATATAGATGGACAAATTAAAATGCATAAGAAAGTTGTTGATTTTTAATATTATTTTTAACAGTCATTTCTGTGATGGTTTACTTTAAAATGTTAGCAAAAATAAATTTTTATTGTGGTAAGAAATGTTATCAAAAGAGCCCTACCTGGCTCCCGAGCCATAGGTTCCCTACCTCTGGTCTACAGGGTCTTCTACAAACGGACATGCCATGGTTCAAAAAACAATGCGACACACAGCACACCTTGAAGAAAAACGACCAAACTGGCTTTAAACACAATGAATGAATCACACCGTGTGTAGCGTAAGAGGGCGGAGACAGAAAGAAACTCGAGGTTCATTGAAGAAAACCCGGTCCTGACCAGGTTATGTTCACAGAGTCTGTTGCCATAGTAACTGACACCGAGGTTTAGTTACCTCTCTCTGTGAAACAGGCTGGAGTTACTCCTCTGTCTCTGGTTTGACTTACCTCCCTTTGTGAAACGGAAAACTCAGAGTTTCCCTTATTTCAGGGTTAACATACTCAGAGTTTTCACTAAACCTGCTTCGTGAAACGGGGCCCTGGTGTGTGCCACTAACCGTATAAGAGTTGATAAACAGTATAAGAGTTGATCATAAACAGCTTTTTCGCCCACTCTGCTGTGGTTGGTCACACTCCCGATGCATAGAAAGTTCCAGCTTGTGCCGCTAACTTTATAGGAGTTGATAAATGGTATGGGAGTTGATAATAAACTGCAATTTCGCCCACTGCTGAGTGCAAAGAAAAACTTCCCATTTCGGCCGGCCAACTTTAAAGGAGTTGATAATAAGCAGGATGTATTAGAATGTCTACGTTCAACATATAGCCATACGTGTTGGATCCCAAATCCAAGTGGAAATTATCTTGATTATCCTCAAGACCTTTGGGAAAATATGTGGAAATTCATGGAAGGGCTGTGTCTCTCCAGTGTAAAAGTAATGCCAAATTTCAGAATAAGAACATCACACTTACAGTAAAATATGGTGGTTGTAGTGAGATGGTCTGGGGCTGTTTACCTGATTCAGGAAGACTTGCTGTGATAAATGGAACCCTGATTGGGCAATAATCCAAAACACATATAATGGCAAACATGTAAAACAATTTAAAAAAGGAAGATGGCAAACATATGGATTGAATGGGGCATTATTTTGTACTCTTGACTTAATTAAAATTATTAATGTTTGTGATAAATGTAATGATTGTGTTATTTTATTGATTATTAAATGTGTTATTTTAGTGTGTTAAATTGTTCACAAATAAGTTTGTTTTTCTTTGCCTAAAATCTTTGCACTTTGTTTTATTCTGATTGATGAACAAATTTAAGGCCAAGGATTGATTTGGCAATCGAGCGATAATTCTCTCTTTGAAACAAGCATTGTTATATTTGTAAATGTTTGTCGATGTTTGATGATATTTTGGATGTACTTTTTCATGGTGAAAGAATGAGTGTCACATAAGTCTGTTGTTTTATTCATTAGTTCATCATTTGTCTCATTCAGCCATTAGAACTGTGACACAACTGTGATTGATAAAACTCATTACAGAGATAAACTTTGACTTGCTGCATTAGATTCAAACACCACTGTCACCACAGTGCCTTTTTCTCAGAAAATGTGTCATTCCTGAAACTTTATTAAAACATGTGTTTAGAGCTCTTTTTGGATAGAATAACTGAAGTTCTCCATGAAGTGTTTAATGATATCCAATTCTTTGCTGGTGCTTGCCGGCTTCGCCTTCATTGGCATTTGTGGCCGTTTCTTCCGGTCGGTTATCCAATCTAGGAATTGAAATAAAACATTTGAACGATGCTGGGAGAATTTGAATATTAGTCCCAGTCCCCATCAATGCTCAAGACTCAATGGCCAACCCTAGTTATCAATGAAGCATAAAGACATAAACATGTCGAAATTGTGAGCTCTGTTAATAGTATAGTACATGTACTGCATACTTCACATACGTGCCCTCTGATTGGCTGGCCACCAGTCCAGGGTGTACCCCGCCTCTCGCCCGAAGACAGCTGGGATAGGCTCCAGCATCTGCCACGACCCCCGTGACGATAAGCGGTAGAAAATGGATGAATGAATGAATGAATCATGTGTTCATACATTTTTAACAACTTTACCAACTAATGGCTTATTTTTAGGTGGGGAAAAAATACTATTTGTTTAAAATGTTTGGGGTTTTTTTTGGTCAAAAATCCGTTTTTACCTTCAGTATAACTGATTGTTTTCTTCCTCAGGGTGAAATGCTTCTTCATACGACACACCACAGAGCACATAACACAGGGATATATAGGATGATCAAGACAGCATGTAGCCACCTTCATGCTGTCTTCATGACCCCTATGTGGGTTTAGTGTGTTGAATCTAAAAAGGAACAAATAAAGCCAATAAAATATATCCACAGTGAGACAGCAATGCATGAGCCGGTGGGAGTAAATAAGCAATCACAAAAAAGGTGGCAGGATACAAGTTCAAGAGAAAATGATAAGAGGCCAGAAGCGGGGGGGGGCAACATAAAAGGTCCAAGAAAAAAGAGCAACCTGGAGGTGGGCAAGGACTCGGAAAAAAGGCACAAAAAAAGAAATGATTTTTCAGAAGCTCATGATGTAGGTTGGTAGCATGGGGATAATTCAGTCTGGCTGTGGTTTCCTGCCAGTGGGTTGCTTGAATAAAGCAGACTGCAATGTCTGAAGTCAAATAGGGGATGAATGCTAGTTGTGATAAATATAAAAATAAATATGGTATGCATAAACCTTGGGAACCTTGGTTTCCATTATTAATCCATTCCAAAGGGTCCACCTGAAACCGAATCATACAAAAACTGAAGCATTTCCCATCCTAGTAAACAATGTAATGTAATTACTAAATCAGGGGTGTCCCAAGATCAGCCTGGGGGCCTTTTGTGGCCTGCGGTTTTTGTTTTTTTTTTATTGGCCTTCAGCACATTCTAAAAATATACCATATTTTCTGGACTACAAGTCACTCCGGAGTATAAGTCGCACAAGGCCAAAAATGCATAATTAGGTAGAAAATATATATATATATATACAAGTCTGGAGTACAAGTTGCCTTGTTTGTGGGTAATTTATTTTACAAACTACTTGACCAAGACAAACATTACATCATCTTGGAAGGCAAGTTCTAGCATTAATAAAAGAATAGACAACAGGCTGAATAGATGTAGGATACGTATGCTATGCTATATGATATGGTTATTCAGCTACACTAAAAATAAACACAAACAGAAAAGGTGTCCAGTGTTTATGTACATAAACCGTTTTAAGTGCAGTAACTGTATTGTTTTCTTCATCGCAGTAAGAGTAGCCTCCTTTATGCCAGTCCCAACAAGTTTCTCATTTACTCCAAACTTTCTCTCTGCTGCTGCTCGATTACTTTTTTCAGCTGCAAATTTCACTACTTGCAGCTTGTAGTCTGCAGAATATGATAATTTTTATATTTTTAATAATAATAATAATTGATGACTCCAAATTGTCCATAGGTATGAATGTGAGTGTGAATGGTTGTTTGTCGATATGTGCCCTGTGATTGGCTGGCCACCAGTCCAGGGTGTACCCCGCCTCTCGCCCGTAGACAACTGGTATAGGCTCTAGCAGAAAATGAATGAATGATTGAATTATGTGCAATGGTGGCAGAAATTGGTCCAGATGGGCATATAAAATCCTACAATTGTTGAAAAGCCAAGATTGCAGTTTTACCAAAATCAGACTTGCTGAAGGCGCTGCTTTTATTTCACTAGATGACATTGCACCTCATCTTTGACACAAGAATGTATCTTTCTCCCTTTAAGTATTTCTTTGCACCCAGAGGTCACTTGCAGATATTGTGGGCTCGGACTGTTGACCGCTTGTCAGACGTACGCCCTCTTTGATAGAGCTTTGGATATTAACTTTACAACTGTTGCATTCACTGCTGCTTTTATTGTGGCAGTAAAAGAGTCACACTGATACAAATGTAGTATATCCCCTGTGAAATCAAACTTTCCCATTGACTTCCATTGTTGAATGACACCTTTAGGTAATGAGAAATGGTAAGAAATAAAACTTTGGAACAAACCAATTGTAGTGTTAAGTCTATTTTTTAAATACCATACACCAATATACCACACAAATATGTCCTCTGCATTTTGGGATTAAGGTCCAGAGACTGTCTCGGCCACTTGTTTCAGCACCCTTGAGATCATGATCCAGATCCTCTTGTGTAATTCTGGGCTGATCCTTCACTTTTCTCACAATCATCCTTACCCCATGAGGTGATATCTTACATGGAGCTCCAGAGTGGGGGCAATCAACCGTTATCTTGTATTTCTTCCATTTCCGAATCCCAACAAGCTCCTTGCTGATAGTCTTGTAGTCCATCTGAGCCTTGTGCAAGTCTGCAATCTTGTCCCTGAGGTTAATTGCCAACTCTTATGTCTTACCCATGGTGATGGTTTGAAGGCATCTGAGATTAAGATGAATTCTAAGGGGGACAAAATAGTGATTTTTGTGTCCCTCATGGGATCATAATCGGCCTGTTGGGGTCAGAATTCTTGTGTGTTTGTAGGGGATCAAATACAACATCATTAATCAGTTCCAGGTAAGTGAATTAATAATTCCCATAAAAAATAACTTAAATCCAATTCATTGATTCCAAAAAGCCAAAAATATTGACAACCCGATTTTTTTTATGCTTAAATTTTAAATTTTTACACTTAAATGTTTCAGATCATTAAATAAATTTAAATATTAAAAAATAACAACACAATTGAACACAAACTGCAGTCTAGCGTTTGCAATAACTTGCGATGAGTCTCTTCCAGCGCTGTGGAGGAAATCTGGCCCAGTCAACTTTGCAGAATTATTGTAATTGACAGAAAATAATTGAGAGCCACTGTCCTCCAACACATCTATTTTGGCACCTAAATTCAATCTAAAAGAAAACAGGACCCAATTTCACATAATTAATGTAGAAACAATGCATAAGCACAAGAGGCTTTTTAAAGTTAAAACTGCACCTGTAAAATCTAGAGAAAAAACAGAAAAGCTGCCTCTGTAGCAGAGTTCTCCCATCACCGAAAGATGTTGTTTTGCTCCAATATCCATATAATCCTCAGTGAAGACCCATTTGTATGTTGCTGTGCTGTAAATGAATGAGCTCTGACTTTTTAAAATATTTTTTCATTCTGGGCGTTACATTTTGAGAACACATTTGATTCATTGGTCACGGGTCCGTAAAGGGCGAGTTCCGCCATTTGGTGATGGCTGATTTATTTGAACATCTTTTCTCACATTCTTTCACATCACATATCACATGTCCAAAATGAGTAGGAAAAAGCAGAGCTTATTTAATATTTAATCCAACCCCTGCCAGTTCCAAATCAAATTGCTAATACATTTAACTTCCACTACTGGTGCATTTGTTCACTTCCCATCAAATGTTTCCTTTCCAATTTCTGAATAATACCCAAAATGATAAGCAATGAAACAACGTGTAGCACTGAAGTTGAGGTTTCTAAATCGGTATGGATAAATTGCAGTTCCCATGTGGTGTAGCATAGTATTTGTCTGTGGTTCAGGATTCTTCTTCCTTCTATTCTGTCATCATCAAATGTTTGTACTGTTTTTTTGAAATGGGTCATTTTAGTGCATTGTTCTAGTTCCTCTCTCAACCCATTCCATAATTTGATTCCACATGCTGAAGCTTTTTATCGTTGTTCTTGCATATAAGCGTATTAAATAAATCTTTTTTCCAAAGGTCATATTTCTCATCTCTTGATGAGAATAATCATAATGTTCTTTTTGTTCAGCAGTGGTTTTCGTCTTGGAACACTGCCATGCCGGCAGAGTTTGCCCAGTGTCTTTCTTATGGTCTTTTTTGACTTTTTGGATGAGTCAGCTCTCCGCACATTAATTTTGGTTAATTTTGGTTGGCTGGCCACTTCCCGATCAGCCCCCAGGCTAAAGGCATTGTAGGAAGGAGGACAAAGCAATGTGTTTAAGAATAACTGCAGTCACAGGGGACATATCTACAAACCATTCACACTCATATTGGCATGACTGTATGAATGTAATAAGCAATAAACCGAAACAACACTCCCACAAAGTAATTGAACCCATGACTTCGGCTTCATTGGCCATGAACATTTGAACAATAGATGAACGTAATCAAGCGCAAATGGTCCCTCTGTATATACAGTCTGTATTGCAAAGGTGTCAGAAAAGTACCTTGTAACTCCATTCACTCATAGGGCTCTCATTACGTGGCTCAGCGCAAAGGGGCGGACCCCACTCAGTGGTACTTTCATCCAGTGCACCACTGTGTGCAGTCAATTTGGTAATTTGGTAGACCGGGCTGCACAGAGATAGGCGTGGCGGTGCCCCAGGGGGAGGTAGCCACATTTTCAGCTTGGCTCGTTGACAATTTAGTGACAAAACACCGGGCCAAAGGTCCACTGAAAGATTGTCAGCTCCAACCTGGTTTGTTCATCAGGCAGGCACCCTGCACAGTGGTAATTGGCTGACAGGCACACAGTGCACCAATACCTCACTGGTGGGTTAGGCACATTTCAATGCAATAAACAATCACAGCACCACTATTTAATCTAACCGTCTGAACCTGCACATTTTTGTATTAATTGTCCCATCACATCTGATGTCAGATCAAAGAAGTCACACATCATCCTGACGGCAGCTGAAAGTATGATGCCTACTCATGAGTTTAAAATTTTCAGCCACAAACCACTAACAGCCACAGCATGCCATACAAAGTATGTATTCTCATTTGCTTATCTCATCTCATGAATCTCAATCAAAGAGAAAAAAAGATAGGAAAAGAAAGAGAAGCTTGTTGAATATATCTAAATTTTATATGTATACATATACATATATACATATACATATACATAAATATATATACATACATATATACATATACATACATATATATACATATACATACATATATACACATATACATACATATATACATATACATGCATACATACTATATATACACATACATACATACATACATACATACATACATACATACATACATACAGTGAAGAAAATAAGTATTTGAACACCCTGCTATTTTGCTATTTCTCCCACTTAGAAATCATGGAGGGGTCTGAAATTTTCATCGTAGGTGCATGTCCACTGTGAGAGAGATAAACTAAAAAGAAAAATCCAGAAATCACAATGCATGATTTTTTAACAATTTATTTGTGTGATACAGCTGCAAATAAGTATTTGAACACCTGAGAAAATGAATGTTAATATTTGGTACAGTAGCCTTTGTTTGCTATTACAGAGGTCAAACGTTTCCTGTAGTTTTTCACCAGGTTTGCACACACTGCAGGAGGGATCTTGGCCCACTCCTCCACACAGATCTTCTCTAGATCAGTCAGGTTTCTGGGCTGTCGCTGAGAAACACGGAGTTTGAGCTCCCTCCAAAGATTTTCGATTGGGTTCAGGTCTGGAGACTGGCTGGGCCATGCTAGAACCTTGATATGCTTCTTACGGAGCCACTCCTTGGTTTTCCTGGCTGTGTGCTTCGGGTCGTTGTCGTGTTGGAAGACCCAGCCACGACCCATCTTCAATGCTCTGACAGAGGGAAGGAGGTTGTTCCCCAAAATCTCACAATACACGGCCCCAGTCATCCTCTCTTTAATGCAGTGCACTCGTCCTGTCCCATGTGCAGAAAAACACCCCCAAAGCAGGATGCTACCACCCCCATGCTTCACAGTAGGGATGGTGTTCTTCGGATTGTACTCTTCATTCTTCTTCCTCCAAACACGCTTATTGGAATTATGACCAAAAAGTTCTATTTTGGTCTCATCTGACCATAAAACTTTCTCCCATGACTCCTCTGTATCATCCAAATGGTCATATGCAAACTTAAGACGGGCCTTGACATGTGCTGGTTTAAGCAGGGGAACCTTTCGTGCCATGCATGATTTCACATCATGACGTCTTAGTGTATTACCTACAGTAACCTTGGAAACGGTGGTCCCAGCTCTTTTCAGGTCATTGACCAAGTCCTGTCGTGTAGTTCTGGGCTGATTCCTCACCTTTCTTAGAATCATTGAGACCCCACGAGGTGATATCTTGCATGGGGCTCCACTCCGATTGAGATTGACCGTCATGTTTAGCTTCTTCCATTTTCTAATGATAGCTCCAACAGTGGACCTTTTTTCACCAAGCTGCTTGGTAATTGCTCCGTAGCCCTTTCCAGCCTTGTGGAGGTGTACAATTTTGTCTCTGGTGTCTTTGGACAGCTCTTTGGTCTTCGCCATGTTACAAGTTAAAGTCTTACTGATTGTATGGGGTGGACAGGTGTCTTTATGCAGCTAACGACCTCAAACAGGTGCATCTGATTCAGGATGATACATGGAGTGCAGGTGGACTTCTAATGGGCAGACTAACAGGTCTTTCAGGGTCAGAATTCTAGATGATACACAGGTGTTCAAATACTTATTTGCAGCTGTATCACACAAATAAATTGTTAAAAAATCATGCATTGTGATTTCTGGATTTTTCTTTTTAGTTTATCTCTCTCACAGTGGACATGCACCTACGATGAAAATTTCAGACCCCTCCATGATTTCTAAGTGGGAGAAATAGCAAAATAGCAGGGTGTTCAAATACTTATTTTCTTCACTGTACATACATACACACACACACACACACACACACACACACACACACACACACACACACACACACACACACACACACACACACACACACACACACACACACATACATACATACATACATACATACATACATACATACATACGGGGGGGCTGTGAAGACACATGCATCCTGGCCACAGAGATGAGAGATGAGTGGAGCTGTCAACAACAACAAACATCATTGTATGATACTCGAAAACAATTGATGAACCGTTGCCTTACATGACACTATTATCGGTTAGGAAATAAGTCCAGAGAACTTAAAAGGACGCTGCATTCATGGATACAAATTTTTGCAATTGACTTCAGTTTTGTGTGTCAATTTTTTACGTAGCATATTTTTTCAGTGTATAACATTTTTTGGCCATAACTGTGCAGCCGAGAAGGATCTCAACTTTGGCCCAGTATCGTTCCAGGATCCAACGTAAAGTTCTTGTTGGAAAGGGGGCTATAGCTGGCTTCCTCTTTCATGCCATCTGTCCTCTCTGCCCAATATCTTGACATTGTTGTTGTAAAAGGAATATTCCTTCCTTTTGAGATGTAAATGAGGGCCCAGAAAAGCCGCCCTCCTATGTCTCACATCTTCGGGAAAGTGGCCACTAACAAGCCTTTTGCCACCAGGGAGGGGAATGACCTGTCGTTATACAAAATGACCGGTCACCAGTCACACCTGGCAACAAAGGATTCATGTGCGAGCACTCCCCAGGGGACTTACACACCTTTTGTGTGTGTTTTTGTCAGTTGCTTTTGATCCTGCTGCATTTATGTGATTGTAGCATTTTTAATTTGCAGCATTTCCCCATTGCATCTGTTTTACGGTGTGGACGTTGCTGCATGTTTACCCCTGTTGGCCACCATACAAATCAAACCAATCCTCTTGAAAACCTCTGCAATAGAGCATGCTTTGTCTTGAAAACATAGATTCTGTACGATCCACAAACAAATTATATCTCGAATGAAAACCTAGCATTATTAGGGATGAAACTCAGAATTTGATCCTATCAGTGCTGAATAGGGAATCTCATTAGCAGCAAATGATTAGGAATTTAAAATTATGTATTTTGTCCAAACACATTTAACACGTTCAATTTCAGCCATTGAACAATCCCTTCACTACTGGCCATTTTAGATGATTTTGACTGATCTTTCAAGGCACACAGAATACTGTGTTTGATAGCTATACAAACATGAAAACTACCAAAAGATTAGACTTTGCAGCTTTCGTCAGAAAAGTTTGTTTCTGCCTTTTTCAGTGGAACATAGGTAAGTTTCAGGAAAATATCAGTTCCTGACTAAAAACAGGAAAAAAACAGCTTTTGTGAAAAGATAAATTTCAAGCATAACTTGCATTTGGGTGCCATTGTTTTGCTTTTGTGACAGCTCAAATATCTAAACATAACACAACATAAACAACACAAAAATGTTGTTTTACATCAAAATAACAATTATTTACAAGTATAACGACCAAGTTGTGGCCATTCTTATGGCTTAAAATTGCTCTAAAAGTGTTATCCATCAGTGTGCAGTTGCATTATCACCTCTTTTCGCCTCTCGTGCAAAGAAAAAAACTAACAAAAAAAAAACATAAATACATCACCAGTCGTAGACCAGTCGTACATCTTTTATAAATACGTCTTTTGGCGTTCAGGATTTTAAAAATTTATAACTACGTCTTGAGAGTTAAGCATATAAATATTCTTCATAAATTGACACATTTTGGGCAAACTTTTTAATTAAAAACTGAAAGTACAGAATTCAATCACAATGTTTTTTTTAATTAAATCCACTGTGGTGGAGTATAAAAGTTGTGTGTCTCGCAGCAACTCCAGTGTGTTCAATGATCAAGGAGAATGCTTGACGAAAAAGCATTTTCAGTGACGCGTAAACACATAAACGTAAAAAGTGTGGTACGTGTATGCTGTACATCGGGTATTAGCACATATTTCTAAATTATTACTGACTTAGGGTGAAAGAGTTTTTGGAGAGAAAAAAAAAGACAGAAAATGCACAAATTTGGGGGAATACTAAATCGCAAATGTGCAGGGATCCACTGCACACATTTCAGGATATTGTCATGAAAAGAGTCCACAAAAGAGTCCTGAGACAACTGAAACATCTTCCAGCGACTGACTATTTGACAGTTAGCCACAAATAACCACGACTGGCACGCTCCAGAACAGAAGTGGGACTAACATTGATATTAGTGAGATCACTCAAGCTACTGCACCGTGTTGGATTTACTGTTGCAAGGACACATCATCAGTAGGGTAAAACTAACCTGTCGCATGACGGTCTAAACCCAGCTCATATTCCCCCATTAGTGGGTGAACAATACAACAGTTGGAACACTAAAATCGCTGGCTTTGATTTTAAAATGCAGATAATCTACGTTTCGAGTAGTGAAGAAAGAAACAACATTTTGGGGCTGGCCGTCTGCCTGTTCAGAGCTGTGTGTTATAAGGAGCAAACACAACATTAAGTGATTATCATAAGATTATGATTAGCTATAGAATAGTGTCCTTTTTTTTTAATTGTTCTTACCAGAAACCTGAAATAATGATGAAAAAAATGAAACGAAGCCCACAAAAGGGTTACAAATAGACACATAAATAAATATAAATGGTCACATGTGTACATGTGTTCTTTGTAGTTCTTTCTTTGTACCCACATGGCTGTGTCTTAGCTTATTTACATGCGTATGGAACGTGAACCCATACAGTTTCTCCTTTTTGTTCAGAGACCACATGAAAAGATCACAACCATAATGAACTGATCCCTACAGTACAGTAACAAGATACATTATAGGATCATTATTTCACAGAAAGTGAACAAGTAATGAACCCCACTTGCACTATCTATGACATGTTCTCTCATTAGGCGCAGTCTTCAGTTTTAGCAGGGCCAGCGAGGTCTTCTCTGGTGGCTTATACACTATCAGACGCACATATCACAGTATTTACTCCGTGAAATTGTGTTATTTGATTCCCAACAGTCTAGTATCTTCCAAGGACACTAGAATTCAACAGGACTGTCAACTCGGCACAATCTTCCGTCGTATGTCTGGCGGAGGTTTGGCCGCCATGATGGAATCCAAAAACAGCAATGGATTGCACTAATAGTCAGATTTGTTGTTTTTCAAGTTCTGCAAAAACAAAGACAGGTATGTGTGATAAAAATGTTGTACATTTGTTATACCGGTTGTAATAAATAAACAAGACAGTGGACGAGATTCACAGTGAGTGTGGGACTCCCACACACTGTAGATTAAATTTGTTTCTCTGGGTGATTAGTTGAATTCATGACAAGTCACTGTTGGTGGACAACACACTGTTCCATTCATTTGCGACAGAGTAGACCGTCTTATTCAATTATAGTGTCCTTGGTAATGACCAAATCAAGGTGACTTATCGCATGCTGTTGCTGCCTGTTATCACATTAAATTCCCAGAATACGTTCACTCTATCTAAGGTGATTGCTTCGGTTTTATGGTCCACAAATTTAGCATTCAACCCCACTTCCAGACAGGTAAATGTCACTGTCACTGTAACCTCACACTGACACATACATTTTGATGCGGTAATAATATGGGTAATATTCTCTTCATGGTTAATCCATCTCTGACACCCAACATTAAATAATGGCTCGGAATAGAGCAATATAGTGAGACACAAAACAATCACACACCCACATTTTAGCTGATAGCACTCAAGGGTACTGTATATCAACAAATATGGGAATATTCTTGTCATAAAAAAGGTTGTATGTCAAATACCTAATTATCTAATCCAGTGCAGTGAGGATGTAGCAGGGGCCGTTATTGTATCCTCGGGAATGGAGAATGAAACTGAGCTTGTGCAATGTTGGCACACTTCAATATATTGCTGATGGAGAAGGGGTGATGGAGCACATAAAACACATTATCTGGGAAAAAACACCTCTAACATGAAATGCTCCACTTTGACCTTGCATGCACTCCAGTGATGTGAAAAATGTGCTTTGTAATTGGAATAATGCTTGACATTGTCAAAGAATTATAAAAAAAATGCTCAGTATTGTGAGTCTGCAGTTGTGTAGTACAGCTGAGAAGACCATCGGCACCCCGCTTCCCTCCCTCTTCCCTCCCTCCAAGACATTTGTAGTACATGCCTGACCAGTAGAGTGCTAGCCATCACACAGGACCCCACCCACCCCACACATCATCATTTCAGTCCCGCGTAATCTGGAAGGAGACTGAGGAGTCTGCGAGCAAGGACCAGCAGACTGAGGGACAGCTTCATCCATCAGGCTGTCAGGATGCTAAACTCTCTCCCAGCTGCCACCCCCAAAATCCCTCTGCTCCCTAAACTGTGGATTACCCACACCCCATGATCCTCACACTAACCCCATACATTTTGGACTACCCACTCAGACACATGAACTGGACAACATGACTAATTTGCAATATGCCACTTTCAAGCTACGTTTTGAAATAGTAACATCAAAACTGAAAAAACCCTGGCGCCTAAAGGGTTAATGTAATTGCACAGTGGAGGGAACAAGCTTAATGTCAATGCTCTGAATGTCCTTCATAAATGGTGAATTGACAATAAACTCTTGAATCTTGAAAATCTACTGTATCTATGGCAGCTCAAATTTATTTGTAGCGAATGCCCCAGGCTATGAAGACTTTAGAGTGGTCCAGGGACGAGGTGTTTTTTCTTATCTTTTATTTTGTTTCCGCACCCCTCCCTCTATCCCTCTCCTGCAACAGTGTATAGGCAGCCAACACTATACTGTATCGCCAAAGCACTTGGTGATGTTATCATTATTAAAGGCAAGTCATGCACCTGTCTCTCCAGGCAAGGTCGGATTCATTGACAACATCTGCCACTCTGTCTTATACTCTCACATCACTTTGTTGCCTCTGGTCCATCTCGACTATTTTGGAAGGAATACAGCTTTGCAGCTGCAAAAGTGAACATTTCATCAGCTCTGCTCATCGATATTATCATGACAACATTTTTCAGCATACTCCAATGCAGTATTTGAATTTGTTGGTGAAAAATACATTACATTAGAACTAATTTAAGTTGACATATCTCTCGGGTTGGCTAATTCACTAACCGAAAAAGCCATTGTTTGCACATTTAGAGAAGGACACAATCAGAATTAATAAGGATTTTTGAAGCGATGGCAGTTTTTGACATTGTTTTTTTCCATTTGTGCAAAACTTCAGTGTTACAAAAAAGGACCTTCGAAGGTAATCTTTGAACGGAAAATAGTTCCTTCCTTACACACTGTAAATCCAAGGCAAAAATGAAGGCAAAAGATTATCTGCCTATACAATTGAAAATACACCAGATATCATATTAAAAAGCAACATTTTTACCGTAGCCCCTACAGATTATCCTAATTGAGCGCACATACACAGTGCCAGATTTTACCACGCTTATTTCCATGGAATTTTTAATTTAATTTTAATTTAGTTTAATTCCTACTGAAGATAGGCGGTGAATCTTGAAAATGTATGGATGGAAGGCACAAGCTAGCTTGCTCCTAGTGCCAACTGTTGTTTATTTACACGCTTGAGAGGCAGAGTGATGAGGTCATTTCTGCATGCCGGCAAATACAGGAGCCCATTTTTGCAGAGCTCCTGGTAATGTGAATTTCTGTTGGAGAGTAATAAACTATCCATCTATGATATATCTATTTGTTTATTCAAGCACATTTTTACATGCCATGAGCATCGGTGTTATTCCCTGTCTACCCATTGATATTGAGGCATCAGCGCCGCGGCTAAGATGAAAGTCCAGCGGCTACCAAGGAAGTGGCGATTCAAGCCTTCGGGACCTTATAGTATCATGGAAAGTGAATTCACCAGCGAGCATGATCTACGAGCTGGCAAGAATGTCAAGACCTTCAAATTTGTGCTTTAATGCATGGGTAAGCGCTAGCGTCCCAGAGGCTAACGTAAGGGGCTATTCGACTTCACCATAGTCAGTGTGGCCAGGGACACAAAAGTCCATAGAAAACACAAATATTTTAATATTGATTTTCATTATCAGGAAAAAATTGGATACCAATGTCGGCCATTACCAATGTCATATTTTATGTGACAATTTTCCGATTGAAAATGAAACAACCATTCTCCATTTTTGCATTCCAACATTTGAAATTCCGACATTTTTTGTCCCCAAACTACTCCCTAATTTCTCAACTTTTCCCTACATTCATTCATTTTCTACTGCTTATCCTCATGAGGTTCACAGGGCACATATAAACAAACAACCATTCACACTCACATTCATACCTATGGACAATTTGCAGTCACCAATTAACCTAGCATGTTTTTGGAATGTGGGAGGAAACCGGAGTCCCTGGAGAAAACCCATGTGTGCACGGGGAGAACATGCAACCTCCACACAGAGATGGCCGAGGGTGGAATTGAACTCAGGTCTCCTAGCTGTGTGGCCTGCACGCTAACCACTTGCACACCATGCAGCCTTTTCCCATCATAATAAAAATATATTTTCTGTGACTTTTTCTGATTGAAAATAAATGGACATTTTCAGTGTTGTAATTCTGTGACTGTCTCCCAACCTGATGGTTGCTGGTTCCATCATCAGCCGGTCGATTGCCAGGATATTTCATTCATTCTACATTCCAGCATTCATCTAGTTTTGGCATAACCAAATCGACATTTCACGAGTCACAAAGATGGAAGTTAAAAAAACTACTACACATATCAACATAAACAAAGTGATCCATTTGGGTCAGTAAAGCAATTGATCATTGATGTCGATGTTGGCTTAGGGCAGGGGTGGGCAAATACTTTCACTTGTGGGCCGCATTGAGGAAACAAAATTGTCCGGGGGGGCCAGAACATATATATATATATATATATATATATATATATTTAACTCACACACTCACACACTATTTAATACTTTTATTACTTTTATTATTTAATAATTTTTTTTTGTCTAATTTTATCTGTAAGTGTTATATACTATCAGCTGTATGTTTTCATGTCCCTTTTTTTCAGGAGCACTTTAAACATCACACCACATCTAACTACGTCATTTAATTTGACAGTTTTGTTGTTTTTTTTTACTAAATAAGACTTGCAAGTCATGTTGCCAGTTTGTATGTTAAAAGTTGGAATACTTAGAAAGCAACTGGCGGGCCGGATTCAAACGCTTGGTGGGCCGCATGTGGCCCCCGGGCCGTAGTTTGCCCACCCCTGGCTTAGGGGAACTTGAACACATATTTATTTCCCTTTTTCTGTGCCTTATAGCACAAGAAAACAAATATGTGCGAGCTAACAATGGACGTCATGGGAGGTATCTATTTTGAGACTAAAAAAACAGCAAGTGTTTGATTTACATAACGGACTTGTATATTAACAAAGCTACAGAGATATTGTCATTGTTGCACCTAATACGAAACATTTATCTGGCGGACTAACACGTCGCCTTGCTAGCCACAAAGTTTTTTGTTTTTCGTTCAGTTTTATTGCAATTGAAATATGAGCACAATAAGCAGAAAATTTTAAGTCTTTGAATAGTATCTCATATTGTGCTATTATATGCAATGTATCTTTTGGATGCATGCATTTAAATAAGGCAGTGTTATGACTACGAGGAGCAACGAACAAAAATGTTTTTGTGCTTGGATAAGATTAGGAAATAAATTGGAGATAAGTGCACACATGAGGATGGAAAACATATTTTCTAAATTGCTCTTGTTGATACAGCTACTTATTTTGAGAAATGAACCATTACTGTATCTAATTGGTGACAATTTGATCCCAAAAACCCGGTCGAGCATGCATCTTCCTGCTCGTGTATTTAAACTCCAATTTATGCTAGGTCTGTGGGGCAAAGAATTGGCTTGAAAAATATGTCCCTGTCACAGAAAAAACTATCATGTGAGGCTGCAATATGAGAAAGGATTTGTCCATTTTATTTGGATAGAAAGCTTCGCTATCTCTATTTGAGAAACCAATCTTCACAAGTCCAACTGCCAAAGTAAAATAAGTATGCATGGTTGGCAAAGCACATAGTTGTGACTTCACCAAGACACTGTGGATGATTCACACATGATAGAACACATTTATTTGAAGAAATTCCCTGTCGATATCAGGGGGATAAATGACGTCAATGTCTATTTCGCATAACTGACTATGATGCATGCCCGTGTAATTATAATAGACGCTAGAGGACAGTAAAGACATGAAAGGCTAAATAAGTACAGTCACCCCTCATTTATTGCAACTACGTAATTGCCTTCAGACCTGACTGTGAATATCAGTAAAGTAGGAGTCCTTATTTATTAATCTAACATTTTCGTAGTATGGATAACTCGTTTAGAACATTGTAAATATGTTTTTTATTAGAGCCGTCTGGACATGAAATAACACCCCTATAGTCACCTTTCACTCATATTACCCAATGTAGTAAATATAAGACAGAAAAAAGCATTTAGGACATAAATATATATAAAATATTGCTAAGTCAGCAAAAGTGATCTCTGCTGCCTCTTTTTGTTTGGTAGACCAAGTTGAATACAGTCAGATCATCTGCATACAGTACTAGCTTGAGATCTTTTGTGACTTTGCAGATGTCAGTTTAAATAGAGGTTATATACCATAGGTTTGGTCCCGGAAATCACCCCTTGGGTCATCTTTCTTTCCGATTACAGCATTAAACTCAGCTGAGTGCCAAAGTTATTTCATGATTTAACAAGTGGCCAATTACTTTTTCACGTAGGGCTGATACCATGATTCCTCACTAATGTGAAATTGGATTGCAGAAGTACAATCCAGTTATGAAAGTGTGTATAAGCACATGAAATGTATATGGTTAGTGTGCATAGAATGTATGTGACAGGGGACAAGTTAACGCTGTTAAAGTTACTGATCTGTAGTTACTGTCTAAAGTTACTGTCTAACCCTCAGCTTTGTCTTCCATTAGCTTCAAATTCAACCCCCTGTTAAAAGACTATCTTACGGCAAACAAGATATTTCTATTTATGGCACCAGTATGACAAGAACAAACGCAGTTTCAGTGTTTCCCTCTAGCGGTGGAAATTTGATAATGCAAGTATTTATTTGTTTTTCACGTTTTTTTATTTTTTTTTTGTATAATTATGAATGCAAAATTGGCCAAAAACTTCTGCCACCATTTTACACCCGGGGATTAGTATTTTATTATGTTGTATTATTGTATATAGTATTAAATAAAATTATAATAAATTGCTCATGAAGAAAACGGCATGAATGATAATAATAATAATAATAATAATAACAACAACAATCATTATATATTCCATTTTTTTAAACAAACAAAATAATGCAAAAACAATAATACTATATTATGTAAAAATGAATAATTATCTAATTCTAGTAATAATACCTATACTATATACTAAAACAATATTAAATGATAGTATTTATTTGATAAAGGAGTAAATATTAAATATTATGTTATGTCAATATTATGTTATTGAATATGTGCGGTATATTATTGATATTTAGATTTATTGCATTCATGTAATTATTGTAACATTTATTTTTGATGGTATAACAATAATAATTATCGTAATAATATTATTAAATCATAATATAGGCAATAACGACTTAAATTATTATTATTATTATTAGGTGCAGGTCAATAGTTGATCATATAAATTGTAATTATATACACATTATATAATGTAATAATAAATCACACATTGTGGAATTGGCTAAACGAACCAAAAAAAGTAAACAACCACTACTATCACACAATTCCAATAAATAAAACAAATCGATAATATTTGGGGGGAAAAAACAAGACCAGAAATAAAAAGTCATGGAAAAGGGGAGGAGTTTGTCTTTAAAGAGGCTGTCAGTCGTTCACGTGGAGATAAATGACAATGTAGTGTAGCTAACAACAACTTTGTGTGTGTGTGTGTTTTAAGCATTGAATGTGTTTTTTTTTCGACAAAAGCAAAGACAAAATGTTCGTCTCTTTGCTATCCGCGTTGATTTTTGTCAACAGCCAAATGCTGGGAGAGTTCGCTGCCGCCATCGGAGCCAGGACTGGACCTGCTTTGAATGTCGATGACAAGAACTTTTCTCACCGAATCAGGAACATGAATCTTGAACCATTTCAGCTCCAGCATCAAATACTCGATCCTCCACCAGGTTTGTAAGAAACACACAGATTCATGCCGGTTTCATTTATTCGTGAATACGAAGTCAAACCACATATTTGGCATGTTTTCAGAGGGGATGAAACCCGATATTGACTTGATATCCTAATATTTGCCCCACGTCTATTCCCAGTCATCATTTCGTAGTTGTCGGTGTGAGCATGGATGTCATTATAAAATGTATAAATGTGCTGGTTTAGAGTGATGACAGCTTTATGACAAAGTGTCTCCATCTGTGCACGCTCGCTGCATCTTAATCACGCCATTTGTGTGTCGCAATTTTGTTGTCACTTCCATACAGCGACAAATAAACTAAGCTCTTTGTGTGAAGCCTTTTGCGGTTTTAGTTTTTATTCTAAAATAAAACAAACAAAAAAACAGTCTCTAACTGGCTGGTTTGACCCTGCTCACACTGCTTCTCTGCAGTTCTGTCACTTCTCATGACTAATTCATCCTGTGATGGGAGTGCAGTCTTCATCACATGAGTGCCTATCCCACACAACTTTCTCCATTAAGCTTGGAAAAGGGAACAAACAGGGTCTCCTTATGTAATACAATTCTTCTTGAATTGCATCCAACAAAGTCCTCCTCTCTTAGCCTAAGACATGTTCACACAACAAACTGTACCAAAAAACAATACATTCTTAAGTTCCAACTGAAATTAAGATTACACTTATTATTGTTACAATCCCCATTGTTCTGAAAAGTCGGTCAATTAATGCGATCACTTCTCCCAAGACCTGATGAATGATAGCTGGCGATGCTTGCCAGGGGCATAGGCTATTAGCAGGTCCAACCAGGGCAAAGGAACCAAGTCACCCCGGCCAGTGAGGCTTGCTCGGGGATGGGGAGAGTGAAGTGCAAATGTCAGGTCATACCAATGATAGTGCAGAAGTCTTTCAGTACAATGGTAGCAACATTTTTTTAATCATCGTCTTTTAGAAATTACAACTTCTTCTTTCTCTTTCGGCTTTTCCCTTCAGGGCTCACCACAGCATATCAACCGCCTCCATCCAACCCTGTCTTCTGCATCTGTCTTTCTCATACTAACTACCCTCATGTCCTCCTGCACTACATCCATAAAGCTCCTCTTTGGTATTTTGGTCCTAACTGGCAGCTCTGAACAAAACATCCTTCTACCAATATATTCACTATCTCTCCTCTGGACATGTCGGAACCATCTCAGTCTGGCCTCTCTGACTTTATTTCCAAGGCCTCTAACATGTAATGTCCCTCTGATTCTATCCATCCTGGTCACTCCCAATGAGAACCTCAGCATCTTCATCTCTGCTACCTCCAGTTCTGCTTCCTGTCTTTTCCTCAGTGGCAGTGTCTCTTGACCAAACAACATGGCTGGTCTCACCACAGTTTTGTATACATTTCCTTTCATTTTAGTTAAAACTCTTTTATCACACATCACGCCTGACACTTTTCTTTACCCGTTCCATCCTGCCTGCACAGGCTTCTTCACCTCCTTTTCACAATCTTCATTGTTCTGAACTGTTGTCCACAAGTACTTAAAATTCTCCACCTTCTGTATCTCTTCTCCCTGTAACCTCACTCTTCCACTTGGGTCCCTCTCATTCATACTTCATACACATATACTCCATCTTGTGTGATTTTTTTTAAATTACAACAGCAGTCTCAAACCTAATTCACCTGGGGGCCGTTGGAGGTAGCTTCTTGGTGAGGCTGGGCAAGTATTCACTTTGGAATGACATGGCCTGTTGGAAGCCGCCATCACTCCTGGTGCTGGAAGTGCTTCTGGTTTCCCAGCATAATTTGCGGTACTTGTTTTGGGAAAGTTACTAATGTTATGTGCTTAGTGTTAGTATAGTTGTTTATTATTCCCCATATTAGTATCGGTTGCCCTTTGTGTGTTTATTTTACCCAACAAGCAATCAAGAACTCGCCTCACTCTTGTTGGTAGAACAACGTATACCTCCTACTCACTCTCCCATCCTCCTTCACTCGCCCGTGGCAGATGTCATTCTTCAATGTTTGTGAGAAGTGATCACATTGCAATGTCAGTTCATTAGTGTGTCTTTATTAGTTGCTTGAATGCATTCCCAAGGGTGCTAGCGTGCCATGGGTTTTGACTTTGGAGATTATTTTGTGTATTTGTATTTATTTCTATAAAGAAAATCCCCCATCAATGGTCCATCCAGGACCTCGCAGAGCCAAAAGACCATTGGAGTTTCATTAAAGCAGAGTGAGGCAATGAGGAGTTTTACCCGAAAATTCCGATTGTAAACTTACTATAGAATATGCACACTATTTACCATTGCTATGTCGAAATGACAGCTTCGAAAAAGGTCATTATAACAATGAAGCTAGTGGCCTTTGCAAAGTACTGTATATTGTCACCATTATTTTCTTGCTAGTAGTTGTAGAGAAATAATTTGACTCTGGGGAAGGATGTCTTATGATTGTACACTGTTTACCTCCACGCATCTGACATTCAACACTTGAAGCAGATTTGTCTTGCATTTCCCTATTTCTGTGGAATGTATGACCTAATTCCAATACACCCACCCGCACACACAAACAAGGCTGCCCATGTTTATATCAGCAGGAGTGGGTGAGGGCTGTGGGGGGTTTTCTAGAGATAAGTCTCTGTAGGACCATCTGTTAGTGCTGCCTGGTGGTCTTGCAGAACCATCAGCCTGATTGTGTTCTATTTTTTCCCTATTTTGGGCAGTATGTTCACATGCTTTGCAGGTTTGTAGTGGGAGTGTAACTACAAAGCAACTTTGGAGATATATATATTTTCTTTGCTTGAAGTATTTCACAGTTTTCCCTTTTTTGCCATTTGTATCAGTTTTTTTGGCTTGGAACTTTTTCACTTGAGTTGAGTAATCTGATAATCTGAACTCTATATACAAAGGGGCAACACACATTGAGGAATACCTACATTTAAATGTATTCATTTGTGTGTGACAGTAACAGACCTATTTAGGTTATATCGCACACAACATGGGCTCTATCTCACATTCACATCAATGGCCTCAGATGGCCCATTTCAATCCTCATCATAAACCTCTTTGCAACATGCCTCGGTTGGCCAAATGGAGAGATTATGGTAATCTAGCACGAGACACCTCCACTTCAGATGTGGTGAACCCGCCCCGTCCAAAAACGCTCACAAAGGCAACCAAGTATTATTATGTCTACCCAGTTGGCTAAGTGAGGCTGATAATGTTCCAAGTCAATGTAAATGCGATAGAGGCCATATTGAAATATCACCATGTGGGATAATATTTTGGCACCTGCTTGACTGTTATGTTAACTAGCTATTGATTCATCAGCTATTCCCGTAAAGCTATGGCTGCCCTTCAAGCAGCGTGATTATCACAGATCCCTCGAGTGTAATGTGAGGGGAATTTGATGAGAGTGATTTTCCAAAATGAAGTCATAAATAGTGAACCTAAGAAGTTTGGTCATCCATTACATGAACCGTGCTGTTGAGAATAAAACAATTGGTGAGATTCATGAATGTACAGTACACAGATTGGTTTCACCAAGTCAGAAAATTAAGAGAAGAGTTGAAAGAGATGAATAGAAATGTCAACTAAAGCAGTTGTAATGGATTTTTCTGGGGCCAATAGCAATAGTGTTTTGTGCGGATAAAACTGCCTGTTTTTAAATTATTTGTTTCTTTTTTGGTACCCAGACTCTCGCCCAAAGACAGCTGGGATAGGCTCCAGCATACCCGCCACTCTAGTGAGGATAAGCGGCATAGAAAATTAATGGTTTATTTTTTGTAAAAAAATCTGTGTGGGGATCCATTGTACACGTTTTGAAAATCTTTTAAAATGTGCATGCGGCATTATAGCTCTCTGAAATGTTAGTCTTGGCGACATGGACCAGCAATTGCTTTCACAGTGTGGAAGCAGCTAATTAGCTCTATGGATGTGGTGTCAGAGGATCAGTAGATTGCAAATGGCATGATAAGAGAATCACATTGATATAACTTGAAAAAAAAAAGCACTATACTGTCGCAGCGCTCTTAAATGCTTCTTTATTACGGACTTGTCCCTATCACCATTTGTATTTGTGTCCATAGCTCTTTGGAGGTGGCTTCATCAATATTGCTGCAGGGTTCGACCGATTGCTTTCTGTTTGTGTTGTCCGAGGAGTTTCTGCCTGCTTTATTTGGAACTATAGGCACCTTTGTTTTGTTACTGAAAGAGTTAGGTTGTGTGTGATCCAGTGGGAGTTCTTGTGAAAGCAATAAATCATACACCTGCGGGGCAGCAATACCAAGCCTAGTAATGTATTTTTACCAAGTAATGAGCATTATTCATTATTAAAAAAAAACATTCATATCAAAATACAACAGGATATGTTTGTCTGTTTCAGTGGTTTTCACAAATGGTAAAAAAAAATCAGCATAATGCTACACATTTACAGAGAACATACTAACTCCTTATTTCTAAAATCACAAATACTTGCTGATATAGTTCATCTTCAAACAGCTAAAAATAATGCATAAGGCTAAAAATAACCAATTACCTAAAAATGTCATCCAATAGTTCTAATATGAAGAAATATGATCTCAGGGAAGAACTAAATTTGAAACACATATGCTAGGACTACGTTAAAAAGCCATAGCATATCAGTATGTGGAATCAAACTATGGATTGGAATGGATTGAGTAAGACCCTCGAACAATGCACAACAATGAGTGAATTCAAGAAACAATACAAGCAGTTGATGTTTGCTAAATACAAGGATGAAGAGTCTTGAACCAGTCATGATGTGCTATATATATCACTATATTGACACTTACTATGGTACCCATTATGTCATTGTGTGGTCATATCACCTCGCACTTCGGTACGTGATAAAAAAAAACAACAAAAAAACAAAACTTAAACTTTATTAGGAAAGCTGGAAGTGAACAAATGTAACAGTTACTGATTGTAAAAGTACCAGATGGAGGGGTAGGATTTAATAAGCTTCTTCCTACTCCTTTTGGACACGTGGAACTGTGAACTGATTATGTGATGCACTCAATTGTAATCTCATGCATGTTCCAATGAAATAAAACCATTACCATTATTTCAAAATCCACATTAACTGTTAGATCATGTTTTTTGTGGTTGAAAATGGCCTATTAGGGAAAACATGCATATTTATATAAATGTGCATATTTTGACTAAATTAAGTAAATGGCTAAATTAAGTAAAATACAAATATAAGGTAGGCATTCAGATGATACATGACATGTAATATGTAGTATTCTACACTGCTGACTAGGTGTCAGTAATGTTACTGCAATGTTTACTGGGACACAAAAGCACCAGACTTGGCTATGGAGGCAGGCTATAATTTCAGTATTGAATTATCTCACAACAGGCACACCATTCCCTAAAATGGGCTACTGTTTCCTCCCATTACCCACGGCAAGCTAGAACTCAACTCAGCTCCTATCGGAACACATGTATAAGACACGCAAGCCTTTATTGTGTAACGTTTATAGGGTTTTTCCTAAGATAACAATGCTCCATTTTAAATTAGGTGGCAGTAAGATATGAACATAGCAATATCTTCTCACATTTGTAAGACCTGTTTTGGTTTTGCTATGTGCAAGTATGCTACATAGTGTAAATGTTGACAGTTGCATGCTGTTGTGTGTAGGAGTGTTAAGTCACATAATGAATGTTTTTTTGGTTCATGCATCTTCAGTGTCGATTTGTCTGCATCCAAAACAACACATTTGTTATCTCTCCTCTCAGGTTCTAAGTTTAGTTTGAAGGTCCAAGTTACTGAAATGCTGAGTCATCAGTACCTGAACCAGGCAAAAGTGGACGTCTATGTAAACTACACCAGAACCAGCACAGCTCTTACTGGGAATGATGGTGGTGTTTCGCTCCAAGTACCTTTCCAAACTGGACTGCCTATCACGATCGTGGCCAGCAGGGACGGCTACATTTGCCGAGTGTTACCATATAGAATCACCAGGACACCAAGTAAGTGGACTTTGTAAACCGGATAAATATGTATCCAGTAAAGCACTGATTCCTGGCTGTTTATGGTCGAGCTTGAGCTGGAGGTGAAGGACATTGAGTGGGGACTTAACGTGCTTTTTGTTTGATACAGCTGCAGATATCTGCTAGAGAAGTGCACCCAATAAATTTTGATCGCCGCAGCACACATTGTGTTTCAAACAGTCCCTTTAATTATAAGATACATACGTATCTGAGACGTTTGAGTTGAAAAATGCTTGTCATTGAGTGGTGGATCGTGCAGCCAAACTTGTTGAGAACTACTGCAGTTAAGTGTCCTCTTTAACTATCCCTTCATGAATGTATGCACATACACCAGCACATGTGCTATATCTGACGACTGAAGTAGGCTGAAGCATCATCCAGTGATATTATGGTTCCATTAGTAAACCAATTCTCTAACAAGAAATTTCACACAATGTTCTTCCCGTTTCAGTATTTTCATCAGTGACCGTGCCACTGCTGGGTCTTACTCAAGGAAACATCTGGCTGTTTGAAGATACTTTCCTTGTAACCGACAAAACATCTGGTGCTGTATTGCTGTTATTTAAATGTACTGGTATAGTAAAGTACAGCCTGATCAACTATTTTGTTGTTTACTTTGTAGACGCTTCATTGAAGCCCATTGTCCAGTTTCCCAAGAGCCTGCTGAACCTGACAGAGAGCAGTGACGTTGCTTTTATTCAAGCCTACTTGACAATCCCCAAATTGCCTTCAGAGGAGGGACACTTCCTCAACACTTTGGGCATCATAAGCAGTACATCAGGTTAATATGTCTGGATTGTTAAACAGAGGACAAGCCTTTATGACCTTAAAATCAATTTGCCTGCAGTCATATTCATAAAAACGGTCAGTAAATGCTCCTTTATTTTGCAGTGAAAATCAATATTCGCCAGGAGTTCTGAGTCCTCGTGGAAAACAATTCCATTGGTCCCCCTGTGGGCAGCTGTGGTCACCACATTTTTAGGACCTGAAATATTTAAACCTCTTTTTTTAAACTATTTGACTTGAACCTGAATTTAGTTACATGCATGATTTGGAGTACTTTTGGTCCTCATAAATATAAAATTTTGCAGCTTTTTTGCATCATGATTTTTTTAAAATTAAATAATAAATTATTGCTGTTCTGTGGTTGACTATGGCCTATATACATATGTTAAAAATGTATTTCATTGAGCTAATTGTTAAGCTTTAAGCTGTACATGTGAATGGGCGAATCTTGACGTTTTAGACTTCAGTGTCAGATTACTTTTTTTCTTTTCTCTCCTGCGTCAGCCTGACTTGGTGCTCTATGCCCCAATGCAAAATGCACCCCCTTACGGGACCCCAATGGATTTGTAAATATATTTGCTTGAGACAAAGCTCATTGTGTGACTTTTACATTGCACCATCTTCTGGATGTTATGTGAAACTGCACTGTGGCACTCAGACACATTTTTACACTTGATTATAGCTCCTTTGGCTAAGGCATCTATAACGATTCATTTTTACATCACAGCCAAAAGTGCAAAACACTGTTCTGAAACAAACCAGTTCCAGATTGGAAAATAAAATATCGTTTTTATGTGAAAAACAATTGTATGTATTAATATTATATTATGAACTGTTTTTTTCTTAGGATATATCAGCATGGAGTTGAATCCAGTGGCGGCCGTCAGTGTGCGAATTTTCTCCAGGAACACAGAGTTGCATATCAGTGGACCCATAAAGATCAGCTTAACTCTTCCTGACAGCTGTGGACTTCAGTCTTCAAATGTAGTTCCAGCGTGGTTATATAACCAGACCACTGGTGGGTACAATATCACGCACGTGTAATGTGTCCCTCCATAATGGGGAAGGATAAAATTTGAAACAACATATGTATGTATGTGTATATATATAGTATTATATGCAGTGGTGGACTCCGACAAGGATGAATTTCACCAGCTCACCATGTATGTCTTAACGTGGTCGCTATGAGTCACTGGCATAGAGTGATGAACAAAGGTACATTATTTCTAGTAAATAAGATGAAATTGTTCTTTTATTGTATTTTACAAATACAGTTGTCTCTCGTTTATTGCGATTAATTGGTTCCAGACCCAAATGTGAATTTCCTTGAGGTCTTATTTATAAATTGAATGTTTTTGTAGTGTAAGCATAGAAAGATGATAGATGTATGGCTCCCTGATCAAGAAGCTGTTGAACTAAAATGTATTATTGTCACCATTATCTCCTTGTTGATTATGAATAGCTTGTGCGATTTCAGTCAAAGTGTGAAATGCAGCCTCAATTTTATGTCGCATTACAAATTAAACATTCCAGACAAGATTATTTGTAGCTTTGCGAGCTATACTTGATTCATTTGTATGGTTTGTAGGTGGTTGGATGAGACAAGGATTAGGGACTGTGGTGTCTATGGATGGGAAACTGTTTTGGACATGGACAGCTCCTCATCTTGGTGACTGGATCGCTGCACCGATGCCAACTAGTGGAGGTAAGTGCTGGGGTTAAAGCAATACAGATGACAATGCTATTTAGTATTACAATTATACAATTTACAATCATATTACACATGTAAAATTATGTTGGATTGTGTGTTTTGTTTTTTTAGCTTGCAAAGCAGTAGAAAATAAGGAAACATTGCTTGATCTTGAAATGTACAGTAGTTTGCAAAGAAAAAATTATGTAGAAACACGTTTCTTAAATAATGCATGCTTGTTTATAATCTCTATCTTCTCAATCTTGTGTTAGATGTCTTTGGAACTGGCAACTTCAGCGACTTCTTTGTCCGTTATTCAACGTTCCTGACGGTTATCCTGGGAGCGGTGCTTCTTATTTTTTCCTGTCTTCTCATTGGATTGTTAAGTTATCAGAGGTAAGGAGGCTTATTACCAACATGGGATAAAGCTCAAGTGACAGATGGTTAATGTAACAATCTAATTTACTGAACTATAAAATATAAATAACACAGGTCTCGGTACAAGTAGGTCTTTGTACAATGACGGTTTTTATGATTTTACCTTAATATTCCAACCCAATAGAATAAAACAGTTAAAATGTCACTGTAGTGTAGCATCCCAACAATAACATTCACAAATATGTCATGTTACATATTTTCAGGGGTTCACAAGTCCAGACATAACTAAATGAAATCATATAATTTTAAAGATTAATTAGTGGAATATTCTTCAATGACCAAGTCAGTGGCCAGACCATGTGGCCATGTATATAGTAACAGAAATATTAACACTATCGCCCTAAGTCAGCTGGGATAGGCTCCAGCATACCCGGCATAGAAAATCGATGGTTGGATGGAATATGGTTATGTCTATATCTAGGTCAATTGTCCAAAAACTATTGAGTTACTGAAAATGGAGGTCATCGCCAAATTATACAGTATAACAACAAGGGACGGGAGACTGAAGGTGAACGCTGTGACATTTAGAATAATTTGCAATCATGAATCCTTGCCCCAGGCACAGGAAACCCACACAATGCCATTGGCTCCTACTAGTAGAGGCAACAAGCATCACTGCAGCATGTTACAATCATAGCATACATGTAACAAATGCAGGCCACACAGCTAGGAGACCCGAGTTTGATTCCACCCTCAGCCATCTCTGTGTGGAGTTCCTTCCACATTCCAAAAGCATGCTAGGTTAATTGGGGACTCCAAATTGTCCATAGGTATGAATGTGAGTGTGAATGGTTGTTTGTCTATATGTGCCGTGTGATTGGCTGGCGACCAGTCTAGGGTGTACCCCGCCTCTTGCCTGAAGACAGCTGGGATAGGCTCCAGCACCCCCTCGTGAGGATAAGCAGTAGAAAATGAATGAATGTAACAAATGCTAGCTTTTAAATTCCTGTAATAACGTACCTTATCTTCTGCAGAAGCTCTGCGAGGGACACTAAGAGGAAGCAGCTCTTACCACTGACAAGAAAAGACCAAGCCACCACCACATGCAACAGTGAAGACATTGTAGAATCTTCTGGTCATGCCACTCCATCTCAGCATGGCCTGAAAGAATTATTTACTGAAATGAGCGATAACCAACACAATGTTACTCTTTCCATCTACAACGCCAATATCATAGCCAATCCCAGTGCTTTGGCCGCGAGTGCCGAAGCTAATGATCTGGTTCAATCACACACTCCTGAGATGATAAAAGTTCCAGCCTCTCTTACAGACAATTTAATATTTTACAACCAGCCTGTTGCCATTCTTCATGCGTCAGCATTTTTCCAAGTGGAAGAGCAAATGGAGCAGCCTCACTGGAGCAAGGCAGCCACTCGGACACCTGCAGTTGCTTTGAATGGTGAATCCCCAGAAAAACTGCCCGAAAAAAAATGCATTCAAAATTTGCCAGCCGTCTCCACAGCTACCCAGACCCAAGAAGGAGAAAGCAAAGTTGACAAATTAAAGGATGCTAAGGATCCAATATCCCCAAACACATCTAGAAGTCAGTGTGGTCTACTGGAATCTGCATCTGTCCCAGAAACGTTAAGTAAAATGAGAACCAGCAGACACTCAATGGATGCTGTGGCAGAACTTTCAAAAACGCCCTCGTCTCAACCACCTCGGGCCTGGTTTGTCACACTTGAGGGCAAACCTGCAGCTGAGATCCATTATGCTGTGGCAGAAGAGCAGAGGAGGCGGAGACCAGCGGAAAGTCAGGAAACTAGTTTAGATTCGGGTGTGGATATGATCGAGATGAACCAGACACCCTCAAGGAGAGCTGGAACACTGGAGCGAAAAGCTACTTTTGTTAAGAGAACATCTAGCAGCAAACAAACAACATCACAGTAAAGCTGTGCTTCTCACACAGTGGGAGCCATGTTGAACTGTCAGGGGGGGGGGCATGAGGGTGGGGAGCATTTAGTAATAGTGCAGACATGTTAAACATGTATGAATTCATACTCAGCATGCAGTTGGGCTCCTGAATACGCTAGTATGCGTCACTGCTCTCAAATAATAAATAATATGAATATAAGAAGAAAAAAAGTGACACCCACTGCAGTAAAGCAAGAAGAGGTTGTTGCACTATCACATGAACAGCATTTCGGTCGCTTGCCACATTTCCCTTGTGACAAGGTCATAACACACGCACACACAACTCCTACAACAATCCTTATGTTAATCCTACAACTAAAATACAACACTTATTAACCACCTACTACCCTGGGGATTTAAGGTTGGAGCCATTCCTAGATAATAGATCCCATTGGATTGTTTTGTTATTCTTCAGAGGTTCCGTTTCCATCAGGCCAATGGAGTTGACTGACTGTAGTTGGCTACATCCATCCACTGGAGGGCAGCCTTACACAAGGTTTGTTTGTGCAATTGATGCAGCATTACTTTCACCATCATAATGTGTAATAAATACAGCAGCTTAATTGATTTTTTTTTAATAGACTATACCAAGAAAGGGCTTCATCATGTTTATTATAACAGTGCCCATGTTGTATGTAAATTATGAAAACGTGTTTTATGGCTTGAATGACTGTACCTTTTGTGATGGCCTACTGCATATTCTGTGGTGTGCGTCTGTTGATGCTTGCTCCTACTCTGTTTTTCTGTTCTGTTCTTCTAGAGTGGCTACTGGCACTGAGGAGTAAAGAAGTTGATTCAATGGAAGTAAATAAGGGAGGGCAGTACTGCAGATTCTAATACTTTTTTGGTTAAATTTGTCAAGATTATTAAATGATATTGCCTTTAATTTGTGGACCATGATTACAAACAGAATAAAACAGTGCAAATTTTTTTAACTATATAAATGCATCAATATAGAACAATGAAATAATATTAACTAAATAATTGAGCAAAATAAGTAAGCAAAAGCTATTGGCTCACATTCAATTCTTTGGATATTTTGATCCCAAATCCTTTCTGGTCCAAGGATTACAGAGTTTAAAAAGCCTGACTTGATTCAGATTTTGTCAGATACCGATTTTTTTTAAAACTGACATAGGCCTTCAGCCTTCCAATCTTATTTTGTTGAAAAACATTGAACAATACCCGGGATGAAACAATACAAAGTCCACATGAGGTATTTCTCTCTGCTATGATGGAAAAGTTCAGAAAAATGCTGTCCTAATCGGTTCCTTTGTGCTTTTTTCCACACTTCAAAAACAAAACTTACACAATACTTACAGGTTACACTGCAGACCTGATTTGAGCCTCTTACCAAAAATAAAATCCACAATGACATCAAATGCCATGAACTCCCATATTTTTCTCATTCTACTGTAGCTTTGCTCTTTTCACTACTAAGGAGGTCGCTACCTGGCTGTAGCTTTAGCGTCACTTGCGAGCTGTCAGCCTGGCAAAGTAAAAAGGGGACTGTGGCAGACTTTCAGATCTTTGCGAAGGCAGATTACATCACTGGATAAGATCCGTTTCATGTGTAATAGGGTCAGCTGATCTCCCAAAATGAAGGAAACAAGCGCTGTGCATGCTTATAAACCATTTCACAATATACCGTATACATTGGTACTGCTTTGCTCCCACATCCCAAAAGGTGAATTGGCAACTCTACAGTTAATTTAACTGTCCATATGTGTGAATGGCTGTTTGTCCAGATGTGCCGTCCGATTGGCTGGCGAGCAGTCTGGGGTGTACTCCATCTGTCACTCTAAGTCAGCTGGGATATACTCCAGCAAACCCCCGTGACCCTAATGAGATAAGCGGCATAGAAAATAGATTAATGCTACCACTTCAAAAGGTCAGACTGAAACTGAAATGTATGAAAACTGAAGCAATGCACTGTGAAATAAATTACGGGCTGCAACTAATGATAAGCTTCAAAATCAACGACTAATAATGCTATTAGTTGGTTAGGCCCTAGAGCAGGGGTGGGCAAACTACGGCCTGGGGTTCACATTCGGCCCACTAAGCGTTTTCATCCGGCCCGCCAGTTGCTTTCTAAGTATTTCAACTTAACATACAAACTGGCAACATGACTTGCAAGTAAAATGTCTTATTTAGTAAAAAACAAAAAAACCCAACAAAACTGCAAAATTAAATTACATTGTTTGATGTGGTCTGATGTTTAAAGGGCTCCTGAAAAAAAGGGCATGAGAACATACCACTGATAGTATAACACTTCTCCAGGTAAAATAAGCATAAATTGTGATGTTAGTGTGTTAATATGTTCTGGCCCCCCGGACAATTTTGTTAACTCAATGTGGCCCACAAGTCAAAATATTCGCCCAACCCTGCCCTACAGGGACCATATCAATATGAAAATATCAGAGGAGGCAAAAATGTCGATCATTGTTTACCAAAGTCCAACTTTTGCTTGAAAATGAAAAATGCTTAATTTAGTCCAAGAACATGTAAACTTTTCTTAAATATGCATCTTTTTTGACTAATAATAGACCATAGTCCACCACAAAACAGTGATAATTTATTAATGTACTTAATTAGGCATACAGTTCAATAACAGGAACTGAAGTAGTGACATAAGTTGAAAGGGACATTCAAGGTGCATGCAGCACCAAATGTGACATCTAGAAGATCAACAGGACGGGGAAAGGCCTAGGTACTTGCTGTCAAATACAATAAGTAACTGGACAAATACTGACATTTTATTCATGACAGAAAACTCAGGGTGTGTGTGCTGTAGTAGATAATGAGCTGGATGCATCTCCAGCGAACTGTACATTTATTGTGAACAGAGGAGACACATTACTCCCGTAACACAAATTCCCAAACCAATATACACACAGTAGTGTATTAAAAATACACTTTTGCTTCAGCCTACTAACACAGTTTGCAGGTGTTTTTACAGCTGTGTCTTAAAAGGAATCATTTTGACAATGTTTTACTTAACAATGATAATATTTTCATTAAATAATGTGGAGCCCAGTAGATCCCTCTTACTATGAACGTTCTTGAATTGCCAACTTGTTCAAGCAAGGATGAGATGGGTATCTCTACATGGGCATTTCAGAATAGTATTTCTGAATGCACGATTGTAAAGAGTCCTCAGTCACCCACACACATTCCGTTTAAAATAGAATGACTTGGTGTGAATGGCTTCAGAAATAGCTCAGAGTTAAAAGGGGCTGTATATAGATACCCTGGGAGATTCCCTTCCATCTCAAGTAACATCTCAGTTCCCTCATTTTGTTTGTGTCCCTCATATAGGTTATGGCACTGCAAGCCCTGTGGATTGTCTTACTTAGTCATTTCCTTTGCCACAAATACCATCATTAACTGCAATATGTAGCTTCTCCTAGCCATGGCGAATATTCTTCAAAAACAAATACATGAGGTCAAAAATTTAGTTGAGAAGAAAAATGTGTACAACAGTGTTAGCCAGTTAGTTTTCTCAGTCGCTGTATTTTGCAAAGAATGCTATGCACTGCAAAAACTGCAGATCTGACCAAGTGTAATAATCTTATATTTAGATTAGAAAATCTACTTGAACTTGTTTTAAGTATAAATGGATTATCTAGTGCTTTGTAAGGAAGATCATTTGACTTAATTCAAGTAAATGTCACTTGCCTTGTCTTGATAAGCATTTTTGTCTTTGTTAGAGTAATTTTTGACTAGATACAAGGCATGTCTGTAAACATCCACTAAAGTCTTATTTTAAGTACTAGTAACTCAAGAAAAAAACATCTAATTTCAAGCATCAGCTGTGGTTAACATTTCCCCAGCAGGTACATTCAGGCAAAAACAGAGGCTTAAATTGTTTTCATCTCTTTTAATTATTATCACACAGACTATTATCTGGTCTCTTTAAGGAAGAGATGTCTATATACAATTTTTTTTGTATATAATTTTAAAATATTGGCCAAAAAAAAAATAATACAATTTTCTTAAATTGTTCACATATGTTGACCTGCTATACATCATAACGCCTCACCATGGACCTTTCCCGAGTTTACCACTTGTATTTACAAATTCTCTGGCTTTTAATGTCAAAATTTCAGCTGTTAAAGTGTGAATTTCCTACTTCACGAGGACATCCAAATGCATCACGAGCCACACGCCCAAATTAGCAGTTGTGGCTAGCGGACCTTATGGCATCAGTTCACCAGAGAGCCAAGGTGGGGCAGCGACCGAGCAAGGTAAGGTAGAAATTCAATGTAGTTGAACATCAGCTAACCAAGATAATTGCCAGTCAAATTAGAAAGGCATAGGGGATGTATGGAGGGGTGCTCCAAATATAACAAGTTGACAGAATAACTTAATGAACTGTTAGCTGATTTGACTTTGTTAAGCTAGCTCGCTAACTGCAAAACCCGTTTTGCTAGCTAGCTGCCTCGCTGATGGGGTGTGTACAACGAATGTAGCTAATTAGTCTCATGTAAATAAACTGTCTGTAGCTTATACCAGGTCAACTGACATTAATATCATGCGTTTTCCTTTGGTGTTCAGTAATGTTATCTGTTAAAACCTAGCTAACATTAAGGACTGCCTCAAGTCGCATGGCGCGAAGGGGATTTGATATGGTAAGGAAGGTTAACATTAGCCAGTTGGTTGCGAGTCTCAGCAATGGTGTCTTTATAATTTACATGACATTTACCTTGTAAGAGCCTACCCTCAGCGCATATTTTTAGACACACATAGACTGATGTTAATAATAACTCAGTCTGGGCTCTTTTCAAACAATTGTAGTCTGTTACTGCGCTTACCAAGCAAAATCATGTAAAATCATTAGCATTGATGTAACTTTAATGTACAAGGGCAACATAGTAATGGTGTTAGAAATATGCTTTTGGTAAATGATCTCTTCTCACATGTTACAGCTGCAAATATTACCAATGAGGTACTACCCTCATCAACACGAGAAGACCTTGAGGGACCTTCTACCTGGGCCAGAGAACTTCCTCAGACGAAAGTGCATTTGGGCAACATGACATCCAGAGGTATGGATTTACTGTGAATTAATGAATGAGGTGTATCACAGACAAAATATGAATTGGACAATTTGGATAAAATGCATGATTTCACAAGTAGTGCTAGAAATGCACATGAATAGCATTTTTTGTTGACAATTTGCAAATTTCTGTGTGAAATTGAAATTAATACTGTGGTGATATCAATCTATCATTAAACACATGGACACCTGTATGAATGTTGATTCATCCACACCTTGATGTTTTGTAAATTAATTACACTTATAAATATGTACACATATTTTATTTTAGATCAGAGTGCATCAACTGAGAACACTGATCCCCTAGAGGACACGCCCACAGACCAGGATAGTGATGACACAGGTAAATTGGTAAAGTTGTCTCTACACGTGTTATGTACTGAAGGTCCAGACTGAGGTACTGAAGGACATTATTCACAAGCGTGACCTTACTCATTCCTACAAGAAGGCAATAGCTGAATGGGAAGAATTCATCAAAAAGTAGAGTAAGCCAAAAATGCACAGGTTTGTGACCAGTGTGACCAAAAATGGTTGATTCATGTTTGATTTGCCAAAATGTCACGGTACAATTTGTTGTTTGGTTTTAGTCATTTTGATTGAAACTCACTTCTAAATTTGTTATGAAATGCACGTTTAGGGTTTTGGGCTGGGTTTAGACCCCTCTGAAGACAATCTTTACCTTGGTCCTTGTCAATAAAAGCATGTTTTTTTTTCTGAGAGCATTGTCATGTTTCCTTATTTTAAGAGCATGTGGTCTTATTTAGCAACCTAAAAACAAGAATTTCATAAATCTTGTTTTAAGTCATTTGATGCTAAAAAATACCCTAGTTTTGAGTGATAATAAGCTTCTTTTGCATTAACCAAGCTTAACTAGATTGCTGGAAATTAGTCTTTGTGATCTTATTTCAAGATTTTATGTGCTATACTGACAGTCGGACAGACTGACTTGTTTTAAGACATCTTAGCAAGTGAAATTCACTTACTGCACTGGCAGCCAAATTTGCTTGTTTTAAGCACAAGCATGCTTATATCTAGAATATTTAGCCTTAAAATTGACAGGGCATTTTTGCAGTGTGCTTTGTTTTTTTTTCTGAACAGCGTACTTCCAGCGTAAAAATGGGGGAGTGCACTAAAACATGATATTTCTTCTAGATTGGCAGGTCTCAAAATGCCACTGGCTTTGAATTGGTCAAATTATTTTTTTCAAATACAAGTCCAGCTCTCTTCAGTGGATATGACAGCTGAAGAAGTACCATCAGTGAATTCCGATGTGAAGAGAAAGACTCGCTTCACAATAAGGGTGGATCAAAGGTGGTAGCTGATGTCGAAACTCTGCAAATAGCCAGACTGATTAATAACTGATACAACTCAGTTCATTACAAAAGGCCCCTTGTGCAAACCTACTACAAATGTTGCTCATAAATTTAAGATGGAATGTCTTGCAGTGCTTTTTTGGCTTGGGGTACAAATTCAGAGCAGCTGTTTCTCATGCTGTTTCTGGTTTTAATGTATGTCACCCAAAATGAAAAGACAGAACATCCTGATGACTGGCTGCACAGATATTCTGTTTTATGGGTGTAAAATAAGTCATTGTAGTCTTTTTTGTGCAAAAATGTAATGTTTAATTCACTGATTTTTTTTTAAAAAAGACTAGATGTACCAATTGCAGTAGAAATTGCATTTGAATCATGAAATGCTGAACTGAAATTCAACAACTGAGGATCAAACAAGCAACCATCAGTTTGGGAGGTGCCCACTCTATGACTTGAGTCACGCCACCATGTACAGAATAAGCACTATTTTACATGTAACTTTAAATGTACTAAAATTAATGTCCGCCAATAGGGTGTGATATTGACATTTTATATCCACCCACCCATTTTCTGAACTGCTTATCCTCACTGGGGTTGTGGGGTATGCTGGAGCCTATCCCAGCTGTCTTTGGGCGAGAGACGGTAAACACCAGGGGTGTCAAACATACGGCCCGCGGGCCGGAACCGGCCTCCAAGGAGGTTCGATCAGGCCCGCAGGATAATTTGAAAGTGGAAAAAATGCATAAAAGACATGGAATTAATTTTTTTTAATTCGCTGCAATTCATGGATTATCCGCTAAGGGGCGCACTCTTTCCATCAGAGTAGAAGACAAGCCGCATCACTGAGACAGACTGAAAACAGCAGACGGTATCAATGCGCCATCTGCTGCTTGTTAAGACGTTGTTAATACCTTGGTCTCTACCTCTCCGCTGCACCCTCATTAGCCAAAATGTCGTTATCCAAACGGAGAAAAGTAGATAAGGAGTGTAGAATTTTCAAAGAAAAATGGACCACGTCCTATTTATTTACAGAGATGCACGGAAAACCTTTGTGCTTGGTGTGTTTGCAACAAGTTTCGGTATTGAAGGAATATAATATTCGACGCCACTAGGAGACTCATCACAGCGAAAAATATGACGGCTTGCAAGTACAACTGAGAAGAGATAAGATTAACGAATTGCTGGCAGGTCTGAGGAAACAGCAGTCAACTTTCATCAAGAGCCGAGAAGTCAGTGAAGAAGCGGTAAAAGCCAGCTATCTAATTGCTAGCGAAATAGCATTAGCATATTTGGGATACAATAGCATTGTTTGGGACAACCTACCTTTGTGAACAAATTTTCTCAGTGATGAATATCAATAAAACAAAAATGCGTTCAAGGCTCACAAACAAGCACTTAAATGACATTCTGAAAGTGACAGCTAGTCAGGACATGACACCTGGCGTTGATGCACTTGTACAGGCCAAAAGATGCCAAGTTTCAGGAACAAATACAAGTCCAGACTAGACTGCTGCCTTAGATACTGTTTGCATTGAAAGAATACAGCTCTGTGAAGATGAATCCTTACTGTGGTGATTTAAAAAATGTGCACTTTAATGTTAGTCAGCAGCTTCAAAACAAAAATTCTACTGTTCATACAACTCCATAAATTTTCAGTATATATTGTATGTGTATGTATGTTTCATGTATGAAGTTTACAGATTTACAGGACAGGCAAACACTTTCTTCATTACACATTTAAAATCACTCTCCTTAGTTTGTAAGGTGTACGCAGGGATTACATTTAGATTTTATATGCTTATGTGTAAGTGGTTTAAAAATCCCTTTCTTTAAAAGTCTCATTTAATCTTAAAGTGCATTACTATATTTTTCAGTACCAATTAAAGTTTTGTGCCTTTGTACAATCAGTGGGATCAGTTGCAATGCATATTTGTGAATGATAAAAGTAAATTGCACATTTGTCTAAGGAAATATGAGGTGTTTCATGAAATGTTTTGTAAAAGGATAGTTCATTCAATTTCAATATTTTCCTAATGTTCTTGTGCTTCTTTACACCAAAACAAAGGAAAGACATGATATAAGAATGGAGAATGATTGTTGAACTGTATAAATATGGTAAATGGCATATAGTGGTGTGCATGAGTGTGAGAACCAGAAAGCTCCGTCTCAGTGGGAGGCTGGTGTCATTGCAGTGCCCCTCAGACAGAATATATTGTGGGAGAACTTTGGTTTGTTAATTTAAACTTTTATTGGTACATGTTTTTATATTTCTCAGGTATACCTTCTGAGTGTAAATTTGATATGTGATGAGTTTAGTGTTTATAAAATGACAGTAACTGCACCGCTGCATTAGCCATGGTGTTCCAATTTTAACGAAAAAGTAGCGACTTTTACAACGGAAGTCATAAATAGACATGTCTCTGCCTATGTGTGTCATGAAACTGAATATCAAACATCTTGATGAGAGATATAACATCAATAAATGAGTGAAAGACCAACAAGCCAAGAACCTGCATGTTTATTTTACTGCTCTTTCTCATGCTTGTCTAGCTGTTAAGGTCTCTGATCTGTATGGCAATACAAGAACATCATCGCTGCTTTTCAGACAAGGTTACCCATGGTTCAGCTGTACAAATAAAAGGAAGCCTGCTACATGTTGGATTTATGTGTTTGAGCTGCCATGTTTGTGATTTGCCACCTGTATGCAGAGAGATAAGGGTCGGCTTTGAGTATTTTAACCGTGCTTGGGTTGTGGATGTGAACTAACATCTGCTTCAAGGTGCATTGATAATAGCTCAACAACAAATAAATTAGCACATTAAAATGATGAAATCCCATGCGGCCGTGAGAATAGGACTGGTGTATACATGAAGCCATGGCTTAAAATGGGGTATGAGACTGCAGGAAATGTTCTAATGTCCGCTTAATTGAGCCAAACGATGTTCTTTGCGGGTGCAGGGAGGTCAGGAAAATGAGGCTATATTTAGCATGTAGTAATGGAACAGCAGTGCGATCTCTTCTTGCTTTGCAGTCCAATGTGCAACACAGGGGTTAAGTTGATGCATGTACACACAACAGGAAGCAAATCCAAAATAAGAGCGCAGACCAGGAACTGAGCCAAAACCCTGCGGCTCATGAAATTATATTGACAGCATGTAAACAAAACAGTCCCACTCAGTAATAGTTATATTTAAAGTGTGATGAATTCATGCAAATTAATCATGATTACATTAATTTGCAATCTGGGTTCCCTTGCAAGTTCCCTACATCGTGACCAAATGCACTCAACTTGATTAAAACCATTAAAGGGGACCTATGATGCTTTTTCCACTTTTCTGACCTATAAATGTAGTTAGAATTTTATTGTCACATGTATCCAACATAAATATTAAAAAAATATTGTTACGAAAAAAGGCTTAATGAGGCTGGGAGAAGAGGACAGGCTGCTGAGCCTCCTACCAGACCACAAGTATGGGAGGTTGACCGAAGGAGCGGTGAATGTCCAGAATCCTGGCCTTGCTTTCTAGCTCACCATCAGTGGATTCAATCCCACAGACAGGGCGCCTGTCCTGCATGGACGGAACGATCCACTTCATATAATTCAGGTCAGATTAACAAGGCTAATGCTAACTTAACCTTAGCAAAGCAATTCATTCCAATCAAATATATTTTATACACACACACACATACACACACACACACACACAAAACCTTTCAACACTTCTTGGTGACATTGTGTCAATTGTTGGAGTGCTATTTAACTCACCAATTCAGCAGATTTAATAAACACAAGAAAACAGGTCTCCAGCAAAATGACAATGGTCTGTTGCAAAATGGTTGTTGGTTGAACCAACAAAATGGTTGTTTCTTAGTAATTGAACAATTGAACCCAGGTGAGCATGTCATGGTGCCTTCTAGGGCCAAAGAGAGTATGGGGGAAAACGCTGAGGCTGAGGATTTTGACCCTGTTACATTGTATTCTCATGTTAAACGATGCCAGTTTCAGATAATGAGGTTGGAAGTGAGACCTGAAAGATGTTTAGGATGGCTCAAAACACTTGGTTTCAAAAGGTGTGGTAAAACTGCCTCTTTGTGACATCACAGAGGGGCGGACTTCCTCATATATAAACTCTCTGCCCTCCCCCAAGCACTGCTCCTGTTTACTTGCTAGCATTGCCCCGTACGGGAAAGCCACATTTGTTTACAAAAGACGCACAACAGGCACAAGTGGTTGGAGTTCCTGATTCCCTACCAGCAAAAGAAATACATTTTAATCTGTCAATGGCATTTCACACTGGACACTTTCACACTGTTTTGTGACTATGGGCCACTATGCAGCTGGACTAGCCGACAAACTTGCTGAAGCCCTTTGCCTTTCCAATGTTACTTGGTTGTGTGGCAGAGTCAGAAGAGCAAGCAGTAAGTAACAGTTTATCAGTGTCCCTACTGTGTTTATTTTGTGTACGTCATGGAGAAAAAGCGCTTAGCTGTATAACATAGAGGAAGCGGGCTTGCTAATAGCCTTTTCCCACCACAATTAGTGGATCAACCTGAGTTTTTTACACACTGGTAGTCCCACAAAACACATTACACGTTACCAATGTTCTAGGAAATGCTAAAATGCTAAAGCTACTTACCAGTTGAGAGACGTTTTGAAATAACCTCTTTTCTTGAGAAAGTCAAACTGTCCAGTCTCTACTTTCAGATCGGATTTGGGATCCAACACATACGTATGGCTGTATGTTAAAAGCGGAAAACCTATAAAGTTGGTGGCCCAAACGCGTAGTCTTTCTATACACATGGGAGTGTGACCAACCCCAGCAGAGTGGGTGTACCTGGAGGTGGGCAGTGGGGGGAATACATTGAAACGGACCATTTTCACGGAAAGCACGTAATCCAAAGAAATACAACTTTGCTTCTTCCTGCTCCTTTTCAGACATGTGTAGTAATGAGGTGTTGTGTGTGTGCATGTATGTGTGTATGTATGTGTATATATATATGTAGATATGTGTGTATGTATATGTATGTACGTATATAGTATGTGTGTATATATATATATATATGTGTATGTATATATATATATATATATATATATAGGTATTGTAAGTGTATTGTATTGTAAGTGTATATGTGAGAAAGAATAATGTAACATAGTATGCATGTCTGAAATAAATTAAGAAAAAGAAAAAAAAAAGAAAAAAACTCAATGGGTGCAGATTCTGGAAGAACTCTTGTGTTGGTTACCATGTGTAGCTGCTCTATAGGAGTCCACACCTCAATACAAAGGGACGAAAAATGAGCACAATAGGCCCCCTTTAAAACAGCTCATTTGAATTACAAGCTAGTGTATCATTTCTGTATCAAGCCAGATAAACGAAAAGGAACGTGTCTGCTTTATTTGTATTATCCCCATCCCTGCAACATTTAGTACCTCGGGGACAAGAAATGATGATGGTTTTTGGCCTGCTTGCACATTTCACAAGCTGAGTCCCCTCTCCTGTCTGTTTTCATCATCAACACCTGGTGCACTAATGCTAGTTCTTATGTAACGCTGTTGGCCGTCGGTCTGTAGTCGTAAAGCATATCGACCTCTTGACCATCCCACTGCCTTTCTTTCTATGCAGCAGGAACTCCAAGTGAAATAAATCATATGACTAGATACAGGTGTTTGAATTATTCAAGCACATTAACATGTAGTTGGCCTAAAACTTATGACCAAGAAATGCTGACTATGCAGTATTTTCTATACGTAAATATATATGTCTTGACTTTGGAGAGGTGGGGTTCAGTAGATTTCCTGGTTTTCAGAGAAAATGACAAATAAAATGTCTATTTTTGGCGTCTCCCACTTCAGATCCTCCTGTGAGCTTGACATCGTCTTTCTTCTCTAATTTGAGTTCAACATTTGAAATAAAAGTGACACAAAAAGTGAAAAGATGGACCGAAACAGCCTAACCATCCTGCTATCAAACCAGAAGTTGGACAGATAGGCATAGGAAGATGCCAGTTCATATTGGCAAGCACCAAGAGATTGCAACCACCACCCTAAGACTAGACTGGGTGCTATGGTCTCCTTCACTAAAGTTGGAGAGGATTCCACCAAAGAGGCCTACGACGAAAGAAACTGTGCTACACAGACCAGGGCGCAGATCCACAATGACGACGATGGCTGCCCAAGGTCTGTCCAGCTGATTGAAGTAGGATGCAGAGGTTTGGTGTCTTCCTCTACCATCAGGCTCCTGAAAGATCCTGGCATTCATGGACCTGCTCTGGGACACACAATAAGCAGCCGGTGGCTAAGGATCTACCAGCAGGACCCTTGCTGGCCTCAAAGCAGAGGGTGGTATTTTTGTTTTGGTCTGTTATTTCCTGGTTCATAGAAACCAAGACAAACACACAACATTTTTATTTGTTAGTTTTATTGGTTGTTGTGCCCATTCACAAGCAAACAAATTTAGATCAGTACAATATGTCCTGCCTTTGTACTTGGACTGACAGTGACGGTAAGAGGTTGCTCTTCATTTACGTTGCGGATCAGAGGAAAAATAAGTAATCAACAATATATTTTGTACCATCAACAACCGAAGCGGCTGAAGTGAAAGCCTGATGGACTGATATCCACGGGCTTTAGTCTTCAGGTTGTCATTCCTGCCTGCAAAGATTTAAATTTTAAAGTGTTACCCTTTTAACCTTTTCCAAGAGTCAAATCGTAACAATGTGACTTTCTTCCTTCCAGATGCTGCAGCGGCTGTTGTGCATAACATCACTGACTCGCTTGATAAAAAACAGAACGATGCTTAACTCATTTGACATCCACCCCAGGCTTTTGATACCGGAATGACATCACCTTGTTTGCACATCTTTTGTAAATATCTACAGTACCTTGGATGTCAGTACAGATGTATTCTCTCACCTTCCAGTTTACAGATTGTTTCATGAGAATTGGTGGAGATGAGCTGTGTCTGTGTGTATCTGTATCGGTTCACCCATTAAAATGATCTCTATCTGTAACTGTACTCAAAATGGGCAGGGCATAAACCGGAAGTGGGTGTAATCTTCCCAAAAATGGGTGGGTCATGAACCAGAAGTGGGTATGCTTAACTGAATATAGGCGTGGGTTAAATCTGTACATTATTTTAAGTCTGAAATTAACATGGATTGATGAGACTATTGCTATATTTATTACTATTCAGCTATATGTGTACTGTGTATGTATGTAAGTCATCTGTCAGACTCATTAGCTTTTTTTAAATCAACTTTCAGTTTTTTCTCATTTACTTTTTCTACAATGTATTGTTCACAGGCCCATAGAAAATGCTGGAGCCTATCCCAGCTGACTTTCAGCAAGAGACAGTGCAGCCAATCACAGGGCACACATAGACAATTGTTGACACTATTCCCGATCTACTGACTGTGTGGCCAACATGCTAATCACTAAGCTATGGCCGTCAGGCCGCACTTTGAACACCCCTGAGTTAGAGTACGTTTTCATTTGAGTCGGACCTTCTGGACTGCATTAATGACACCAACTGTATTCTAAATCTTGTTAGTATAATGGTAAAAATTATGAAAGATCTGAGCCAAATTGAACATATTTGTCGAATCATCGCTTGCATGATGCATGTTTGTTATTTTGAACCCTTTGAAAATGCATTGTAACATCTGTCAATTTTGCAAATTCTCGCCATTATTTATATATGTATGTAGTATTTTTTTATCTACAAGCAAAAACAAATTGTCACAGTTTGAATCATTCTTGTGATATTAAGACATTATCTGCTGTAAACAAATCTTTACCCTTCCTGAATCCTGTGCAGTGCCCTTTTGTTCTTAATATTGTGCAGTGTGTAATATGTTCCTCCTCCCTCCTCAACCCAAATGCCTCACAGGAAGCAGCATGACAAAGGTTCAACAAACATATGTGAAGAGGTCGTCAGCTGTCCACCAACTTTGCACTGAGCTGAAGTTCATGAATTCTGCTTTCTGCCGGTTGGCTGAATCGATTCAAAATTCACTCTTCTGTATATTTTCCATGCATATACGTTTCATTTGTAACATATGGGTTTCATTTTATAGGACTTGTCTTAGAGGATTGTCCCTTTCTGCACAGAAGACAAAAATATGTCAACAGTTACTAGATACACATACATACGTACTAGAGAATGGGTAAGGCTAGTGTCATCCTTATAAAGCGGGGATTAAGTACTTCATACAAGAATGTCCGATTTCAGGAGAAATTGTGTGTGAATGCTGGCGACACTGAACTGCAATGTTACACTCGCTAATGTATTCCGCACCCTAACCATGACACCGGACTGAATGCTGTAGCTGTTAATTGTTCACATGCTAACACCTAGCATGATAACACAAATTGTCTAGGTGAGGTAATACCTGTGAAAATGAATAAAATGCAAATGTTAGGATGTTAATAATGCTAGCATGCGAACTGTACTGTTAGTAAGGGGTAAGACAAGGGTCAAGGGGTAGAATTGGGATTTAGCCGTAGTGTGTTAGCATGCAAGACATGAAACTGTTAAAAAAAACAAATGAACTCATTCAGATAATAGTATACATTTATATGGATGAGCATTAATATTTATTTAGTTATTCTTATTATTTTTATATTATATTGATTATCAGCTCATATTACATCACATTCAGGCAGTGAACTTCAAAACATTCCAGTTAAAAATGATGTTGCTTATGTTCCTTTTAAGTATACTCCAAATAAACTATGAGTCAACCAAATTAATGTAATGAATACTTTGTTATTGTTTTTTATTTTATTTTATGCCATTTGTATTGTATTAAAATATTATTTAGCGGACCTACAATAACTCTCTTCTAATTTGGGGACGATTTTATTGCATTAAACTGCAAATTGCGGAAGCTTTTTGTGGTTTGCTGCGCATGTATCTATTACCTTGGGAGCCAGTCAGCAGACTGTTGGCACCATGACTTCCTTCCTCGATTGACTCCATCCTTTTGCCTCATCGCCTGCATAATGTCACCTTCATTTACCATAGCAACGTTCATTTGTTGAGTCGTCTTCAGAGGGGACAACATACTGAGTGTTAGTATGCAGACAGTGACTTGCTGGTGTAAAAATGTATGACTATTTCCCTTTTCCTCCCCAGTTTCCTGTGTTTGCGAATGGACAGCAGGCAGGGTCTTTGTTGCCCCTCCCACTGCCATATCCCACTTTACAAAACAAACACACCCAGAGTTTCTCTTTCTCTCATACTTGCTCACTCAAGGAAAGGACAAAAGGAGGACAGGAAAAACTTCCACAGTTGTTTTTTCTATTGTTCTCTTTGGTTGTCTGCTAACAGGTCATTCATAATACAAGCACCCCTCAGAGCACTCTGTGTGCCTTTTACTATGACAAATGCTTGTAGAATGCGTACATATTTATTCATTCATTTACTCTTAAAACATACATTTCTACTGTTAATATTTAGACTTCCAATGATTTTCTATGCCGCTTATCCTCACTGGCTGTAGAAGATGTACATATGGATCATTTTATTTTTTATTCAATTTACTTATTATTAAATTGAAATTCATTCTATTAAAAAATCTCAGAATATTATGACTTTATTCTCTTAGTATTTGTACTTTATTCTCATAGAAATTACTGCTAGTTTTTTTCATTGTACCTCCTGCCACTCATGTATCATTCCTTTCACAAAACCTGTAAAAAACAGTAATCGGTCTTTGTGTGTTTTTACGTAACGCAATGATGTGACAGCAAAGTGTATTTTCTGTGAGTTGACTGTCACTTGAAGTGGGCTCGAAGGTCATATGAGTCATTGTTGGTATGAGTCATTCATGCTGCAGCGTTAGAAACTCACAGGACAAGAACTCTGCTTGACAGTTTATTCCTGTGAACACTACATCTATTTTTATACCACACTACTGGAAAGGTACCATGTCGTGGCTGCAGTTTATGAACGTCATATTCAAAGCCTTTCTGCGCACATACAGTATATTGCCATTCCTTGTATTCAAGTGATGCCATTTTTTTGTGTTCCTGTTTCTGTCAAATAATAATCACTGGTAAGATCATTGGGCTTGTCAACTTAAAAAACAGTCTCTAACTGGGAAGTCAGTTTGTTGAAAACACTTTTTGTCAAAACCATCTTTCATTCCAATAACATGGTTCGGTTAATCAACAAATGAAAGAAGTTTCTTTTTTCTTGTAAATCTCTTGTTTGAAGCAAAGTCTGGAGAGATTCCCACACTCAAGAAAACATGATTCAATATTTCCTCAATTATGAGCAGCAGACAAAAAACTGAAAGGGGTTTTGTAAACAAGCCATCCTGTGTTTAGAGAAATGTCTTTTTTGGGAATGTGCTGGACAGACCGAGAGTTCATTGTCGGACACAATGGGATTTTTTTAAATCCGATACATACTAGGTATGTGACATACGTATAAAGTATCTACAGCAGTACACTAATATACACAGTATAGCAAGAGTATAGCAGTACACAATATTATCATGAGCAATGCATGGGAATATTTTGTTGTTTTCTTAGGGAATTTTATCATCCCAACTGGACTGTTTTTTCCTAATCTAAATTAATGACTAGATAGGCCTGCTTTAGTTTGCAAGACTGCAATGCCCCTACTGAAGGGCATCTGTCAGCGTGTTGACATGCACTACAGTCTGTCCTAGGATCGTAGTGATGGTGGCACTCACACACTGGCCAAGAACAAATGGAAGGTTATTTTTCTATAATGTGTTTTTTCCCTCATGTTAGCCCTCCATGACACATTGGTATGTGTTACTTTTGGGTGGAGAACTTCAAATATACTTTGAAATCAAGGCACTTGTGTTTGACAATTGCAGGAAGACATCTAAGTGCTAGTGGACACAATCAGTCATTAGCAAACCTACCAGACATTTCCTTGAGTGATAGCCAGGCTATATGTACATTAGCAGACGGCCTGACTAGTTGGCTCCATAAACAGGCGACAACTATTGAACTGAAAGATGTATCATTCCCTTCCATTCCAACATTCCATTCTGACTTGATGAATGACATGACAGAAGCGATGCTGTTTTTATGGTTTTCAGATTGTTTCAAAGACCCAGACATCACCCCAAAAATTGTCATCATGATGGTTTTAGTTGATTTGTGTGTCATTAACTAACATGGGCTGGTCACATATAGACTCATGCTATACAGTGCATCCGGAAAGTATTCACAGCGCTTCACTTTTTCTACATTTTGTCATGTTACAGCCTCATTCCAAACTGAATTAAATTGATCTCTTACCTCAAAATTCTACACAAAATACTCCATTATGACAATGTGAAAAAAGGTTTTTTGACATGTTTTGAATTTATTAAAAATAGAAAACAAAAAAATCACATTTACATAAGTATTCACAGCCTTTGCCATGAAGCTCAAAATTGAGCTCAGGTGCATCTTTTTTCCACTGATCATTCTTGAGATCTTTCTACAGCTTAATTGGAGTCCACCTGCAGTAAATTCAGTTGATTGGACATGATTTGGAAATATAATAACTGTCTATATAAGGTCCCACAGTTGACTGTGCATGTCAGAGCACAAACACCAAGCATGAAGACAAAAGAACTGTCTGTAGACCTGCGAGACAGGATTGTCTTGAGGCACAAATCTGGGGAAGGATACAGAAAAATTTCTGCTGCTTTGAAGGTCACAATGAGCACAATGACCTCCATTATTCGTAAATGGAAGACGTTTGGAACCACCAGGACTCTTCCTAGAGCTGGCCGGCCTTCTAAACTGAGCGATCGGGGAAGAAGGGCCTTAGTCAGGGAGGTGACCAAGGCCCCGATGGTCACTCTGTCAGAGCTCCAGCGTTCCTCTGTGGAGAGAGGAGAGCCTTCCAGAAGGACCATCTCTGCAGCAATCCACCAATCAGGCCTGTATGGTAGAGTGGCCAGACGAAAGCCACTCCTTAGTAAAAGGAACATGGCAGCCCGTCTGGAATTTGCCAAAAAGCACCTGAATGACTCTCAGACCATGAGAAACAAAATTCTCTGGTCTGATGAGACAAAGATTGAACTCTTTGGTGTGAATGCCAGGCGCCACGTTTGGAGGAAACCAGGCACTGCTCATCACCAGGCCAATACCATCCCTACAGTGAAGCATGGTGGTGGCAGCATCATGCTGTGGGGATGTTTTTCAGCAGCAGGAACTGGCAGACTAGTCAGGATAGAAGGAAAATGAATGCAGCAATATATAGAGATATCCTGGATGAAAACCTGCTCCAGAGCGCTCTTGTCCTGCTGAAAAATGAACCTTCGCCCCAGCCTGAGGTCAACGACCCGAAGCACACAGCCAAGATCTCAAAAGATTGGCTTCAGAACCACTCCGTGAATGTCCTGGAGTGGCCCAGCCAGAGTCCAGACTTGAATCCGATCGAACATCTCTGGAGAGATCTGAAAATGGCTGTGCACAGACGTCTCCCATCCAACCTGATGAAGCTTGAGACTTATTGCAAAGAAGAATTGGCAAAACTGCCTAAAGATAGGTGTGCTAAACTTGTGGGATCATATTCAAAAAGACTTGAGGCTGTAATTGCTGCCAAAGGTGGATCAACAAAGTATTAAGCAAAGGCTGTGAATACTTATGTAAATGTGATTTTTTTGTTTTCTATTTTTAATAAATTCAAGACATGTCAAAAAAACCTTTTTTCACATTGTCATAATGGAGTATTTTGTGTAGAATTTTGAGGTAAGAGATTAATTTAATACAGTTTGTAATGAGGCTGTAACATGACAAAATGTAGAAAAAGTGAAGCGCTGTGAATACTTTCCAGATGCACTGTACATTCTATCTATGAAGTTGTCAGCTGTCTTATGTTTGTTTGGCTTCAGGAGACCAGTGTTTAACTCACATGAGAAGATTTTAGCCACATTTTTCTTCTTGGGAGCTGGTATGTTCCTCCTTCACCTGCTTGATGGCAAATTGGAGAGTTTTGGTTGTTTCTCTGCCCTCTTCCGTTCAACAGGTTGATATGGGTATATGGGTATGGGTATTGGTAATGGTAATTGGTGCTGTATGTCTGTTCCAGGCGTGTGTACAGAGCTGCCTTCTACAACAGGTTCAAGTGAGGTTGTTTATATTTGTCATAATTCAACATTGTTGGTACCAGTTTATCTGTTGTGATCTCTTGCAGCTTCCAGGAGACAAATTTAGTGGAGAGCTAAAGCCTCAAACCTCTGGTGTCAAATATAAGAGCACAGAAAGTATTATAAATACACCCTGCGGCAGGTTTGTTACCACAGACACAAATGCACAACGGGCTGGAACAATGTCAGTAGTTTGGACATTTTACTGTGCTGCAAACACTTGGACTTCACATATAAATCACAAAAATAAATGAATTATGATAATAAATAAATTAATCTCAAATAAAAATGAACTGGGTAAGTTTTCCGGCCTTCAACCATGTGCATGTGTGTCTGTTTTCCTCATCTCTCATCTCCAAATAGGCAGGAAGAGAATTCACTCTGTGCATCGGTTTCAGTACCTATAGACCAGGGGTGCTCACACTTTTTCAGCATGCGAGCTACTTTTAAAATGAGCGAGTCAAAATGATCTACCCACTACAAAAATGCAAAACATCTATTTATTTTCAAATGTATTGAGGATTATTTGTACGTACAATGTATGTTGATGTACCTTACATAACCAAATGAGCCAGTATTGCAAAACACACATAATTAAAAAACTATTAACCTTTTTTGTAATTACCTGAGTTTACTTTGATGACTTGCACTGAATTGAATCAGCCAGGGATGCACAGTCCGGACAGTAGCTGCTGATAGCCAGGTTAGCCAGGCAAACGCACTTCGAAAAAGACATTGTGAAAAAAAAGTCCACCTCCCATTCCGTATGGAAGTGATATGTTTTTGCCTTTTTACTTGGTCCAGCTACTTCACTCATTTTAGTGACCATAAACTTTAGCGAGGGCTTAAAATCTGACGCAATTCGCCGACTAGCTTAGCACTTTGCATCGTTGTTTACGCATGAGCGGTGACCTAAAGGTCAAAATTCAGTTGTCATCTGACTGGTTGTCCTGTATGTCAATCAAGTAACGGGGATGGATGATAGGCTGACATCGTAAGTTCTGCTGCACTTAGAGACGTTGTTTGATTTGATTGGTCACCCGAAGGGCAACATTCAGTTGTCATCTGAATGGCTGCCCTGTATATCAATCAAGTGACGGCACTGATGCTAGGATGATATTTTTTTAATGTCACGCCGCGATCGACCAGCGATCGACCAGTACCACCTCCGCGATCAACCGGTAGATCGCGATCGACTTAATGAGCACCCCTGCTATAGACGCTTCATAGAACAGGCGTCCCATCAAATGGCTTAGATAGAGTGAAACCTCTTGTCAGTCATACATTTGCTCTTCAAAAGTGTTGGTAATATAGGCAACTAAATAAACATGCCCAGCTCTTATACATTACATTTTAAAAGCCAGCATTTCAATAAATGCTCCAAAGGTTTCATAGACAGTACAAATTGTCTGTGAGATAAACGACAATTCCACGAAGTGAAAGAATACATATTAAACGAGTTGGGTGTCTTGTGACACTACCCCTACCACTAAGTCTTAAAATGGAAACAAAATATGATTGTTATTATAACTACAAACACATAAGTCACCCTGCACCCACCAATGTTGCATATACTGTATGTTTAATGGTGCTTTAAGTAGTTTGCGTATATTGATATTTTATATGTTTTTTTTGTATACACTGGAACCTTGGTGTTGAGTGGTTAGTGCGCAGACCTCACAGCTAGGAGACCTGGGTTCGGTCCCACCCTCGGCCATCTCTGTGTGGAGTTTGCATGTTCTCCTCGTGCATGCGTGGGTTTTCTCCGGGTACTCCGATTTCCTCCCACATTCCAAAAACATGCTAGGTTAATTGGCGACTCCAAATTGTCCAGAGGTATGAATGTGAGTATGAGTGGTTGTTTGTCTATATGTGCCCTGTGATTGGCTGGCGACCAGTCCAGGGTGTACCCTGCCTCTCACCCGAAGACAGCTGGGATAGGCTCCAGCACCCCCGCGAGGATAAACGGTAGAAAATGAATGAATGAATGAATGAATGAATGGAACCTTGGTTAGCATCATTAATTTGTTCCAAAAGGTCTGACACTAACCAAAACATACTCTAAACTAAGCAAATTTTACCATAAGGAATAATTTAAATTACATTAACTAGATCAGAGCCAAAAACACATTTTCATGGTTTTACAATAAAGCCACTTTTTTACCACAATTGTCTGCCTTGTTTTCAGGTTGGCTGTTGCGAAATCACACTTTTTGAAGTTGCTGAAACGGTTGAAACAAGTAGAAACTCGAGTCCACTTCTGATGACATCATAGATGGGGTGACTGCTGCTTCCTGTCTCCATGTATTAGCAAGTTAATGGGCTGCTTACAAGGGTGTTTTGTGGTACAAACACATGCAGAGGATGATTAACAAGACAAGATTCCCTCCACAGTGTATGCTAACCGGAAATGTACGCAAACCAAGGCAAAATGTATACATTAAATTTTCTGTCTTAACTGAAAAAACACTAACCTCATGGGAATTAGCTGTTTCCTGGAAGCTGCTGATGCTGGCTATAAGCTCACAAGCACTTTCACAGAGTGAACAAAAAAAATTGCCAGTTGCTGACAGAGACGTTCCTTAGCCAAACAATAGAAGCGAGGAGACATATTGAAATGAGAGCACCTAATACTATACGTTATGTGTGACAATTTTAAATTGTGTAAATGTCTCCGAATACCATCTGCTTTTTATCATTTACACTCAATAAAATGAAAGTCTGACACTTATAACCTCATTTAGTTTATAATTCTGGCATTTTGCATCACAACCAGTTGATTACAATGTGATTATATCAGAGGAATTCATTTGGATTGTTCAGATAAAAGCAAAGTAGTCTGACTTTTTTCCCCCATTGGAGGCCTGTGCTCTGTTGTAACCTCATTTCTTCATGTTGGACATGTTTACTAGAATGGTATTCAGCAGGGGGGAGACCTCTGTCAAGGTTACAAAAGTAAAGTGCTTGCATGTGTGTGGTCTAGACCTTAGGGGATTCAAGTATTGCGATACATTAATGAATAAGTCATTTAAAAAAATGACAAAAAGTGTAGTTCTTAAATTTGTGGTGGATATAGAGCATTAATAATAACTCTACAAAAAATATGCAAATAGCGTCAAGCTCAGTGGGGGTTTCCTAAAGACTGGGAAGCTGGGTGACCCCCAAATCATACACACTCTCTGTGGGTGAATGCATCAGCAAGATTCTCAGATATCTGCACCTGTGATCCCACGGGGGCCTCTGCTGAAAAGCTGTGCAGCCAAAAGTCAGTGACAGCTTGTGCTGAGATCCGGCAGGTCAGAAAGAAAGGCTCAGGCTCAATTTCCCATAACATTGTTTGGCACACGCAATTGCTCAAACTAGAATGAGCCTTTCCTGAAAAAAAAACCCTCATTTTCTGAAAGTTAGTCCAGTTTTTACATTCTAGCTGGAAAATATTAACAAACTCTTGTTGCACCATTGCTAAATGCTAATGACTTGCATGGTGTCACGGGGTGTCCAGGGTTGGTGCCCCAGATGCAGAGAAAGGCCAACAGGTGTAGCAGTTAAAGTCCTTTAATAGGCAAAGTCCAAAAAACAAACTGCCCAGGGGGCAACACAAGGTGGTGGCGAGGAAAGACACGATGAAGAAACCAAAAATCTCGCCACAGAGTACAGCTAACATAAACTACTAAATCGAACAACAGGAGGCTGGCTGGACGGCTAGGGAGTGCTGGGTAGACCGAAGCACCAGTAGGTCAGCAGGAAACAATACGAGGAACCAGCGACTCCCGCTGCAAGCGGCGGCCTTAAATGGGCAGTTAATTAGATGGACTTCAGGTGTGCCCAGTCCTCCCGCCTCCAGCCCGCTCCAGGACATCTGGAAAACATGGAAAACCAGGAGAAGGCAGGAACAGAACTGTGACACAATGGGCTGTATGGTAAATGGTATAGAAGCTCCGCACACGGTGGGCCTCGATGGGTTTGATTCTCCCGTTAGGCATCTCTGTGTGGAGATGCCCCTGATGAATGTCTGGTGGGTTTGGTCAACCTCCCGGGCTGGAAAAGTTCTGTTTCCGCCGCTGGGGACCCGAAAAAACAGCCGAAAAACAACCAGAAAAGTGTTTTTTTTTGCCATCCTAGGCTCCTGCCGGGGCCCCTAATAAATCTCTGGTGGGTTTGGTCCATCTCCCTCGGCCAGAAAAGTGCTGTTTCAACCACTGAAAAAAGTGTGATTTCGCGACAGCCGTGGACTTGAAAAAACGGCCAAAAAATAACCCGCCCAAAGTCCTCTGGATAGGCTCCAGCATACCCCACGACTCTAGTGAGGTTAAGCGGCATAGAAAACTATGGATGGATAACAGAGAAACATTTGTCAGTGACACTTCAAAAAGTTAGTACATACCCCATGAATGTAATCCACATGTAGCTTCCCTTTGGGACAAAAACGAGCTCCAAACTAACTGCATTGATACACATACTTATGCTAGCCATGTCAACAACAACAGCAGCGACAACACTTAGAATGTCTGCTCTGATTTGGATGGCTGTGTCACAAGACATGTGCTCCAGTCCTTGCTGTTCTTTAGGATGCAAGTCAGTTGTGTTGATGGCACACTGTGTTTTTTTGAGAGCTTTACCATTAAAATAGGTATCCCATCCCGTTTGCTACCAAGCTAATATTAACTTTTTCCCCGCCCTAGAATGCAAAGAAAAGGGAAACTAATATGTGTTCATTTTTCACATAATGATTGTGAATGATGGGTAAAATTCCAAAAGCAGTGCAGTTCCCCTTTAAGCTGGACAGGAAAACAAGTCCTTGACTGTGAATGAAACTAACAAGGTGCCAGAAGAACTAATCTCTTCTAAAGATGAACAATCTGGACCAAACGGTTTTAACCCACTGGGATCATGCAGATCACATAAAATTGTGAAAGGAGCTGTGAATCAAACAAGTCATCTCTTATCACAAGCATTTCTAACTTATAAAAGTGTGCTAATCTTAATAGGTGGTTTCAGGCTATAACCGGTAGTGTTACATATTCAGGTCATATGCTGTGATGACTGTCTGTCCACAAAGAACAACAGGAAATATCTTCTTCAAACCTTTTTTTGCTCAGATCCCCCCCTTTTCCTCCGTTCTTCCCTGCCACATTGCTTAACAGCTAGATAAGGGTCATAAGAAATTCCATATGGAGCCAAGAAGTGTTTTCAGCCTTGTGCTCTTCAGAGAATTAGAGGTGTAAGTCAACTACTGAACCTCAGAGGGCAGCTTGTACAAATAAAAGTACCAACATTATTATTCTAGAGATATGGAGGAATCTGTACTGTACAATTTTGGACCTAAAAGTAGAGACAGACAACTGAGCAGTAAAACACTTTTTACTTAAAATATGATTTTTGATCGTTCACATTGTCAAAAAATGTCAATGTGATCCAGATATGTTTACTATACCATAAATTCAAAAATATTATTTATGTCAAGCCCTGCAATTGGCCAGCCACCAATCCGGGGTGTGCCCTGCTTCTCGCCTGAAGTTCGCTGGGATAGGCTCCAGCATACCACCATGAACATAATGAGTACAAGGGCATAGAAAATGTATGCATTTGTCAATAAGTATTGGAAAGTAGATGAGGAAAAATGCACCTTTAAAAGTCTACAGTTAAATACAAAATCAAATGTAGGAGCACCATATCTTAAAAAAACGTAATTCCCCCACAATAGGCAGAAATGCATTTTAAACGTTTGACCACCTGTGAACATCTTCACCCAGTCTTGTCTCATCAGTTCTAGAGCCTGTTGAGGCAGGTGGGGAGTCTACCAGATGGTACACTGCAGGTAATGGTGTGTTTAGTCCAAACAAAAAAAAGGCAACAGAAGCAAAAGAGTCACTTTAGTTGAACTTGATTCTACTATTTAATGCTTCCTTGGCAAGCTCATCACTAACAACTCCATGTAGAACGTAACACCTCCTATCTTAACTCTCTCTTGGCACCTAAAACACTTCATAAATTCTGTCAATGATGATTTGTGGGTTGACACGTTAGGTCATCCATTAATTTCCTTACTAGAGACTAGGCCGGGTACATCTTGGGCTGGTCACCAGCTAATTGAAGGGCACATACAGTATAGGCAGACAACCATTCACACATTCATATTCAAACATTCATACCTATGGGCAATTAGCCTAACCGGAGTACCTAGAGAAAACCCAAGCACTGTGAGAACACACAAACTCCACACAGAGATACCCAAATGGAGATTCAAGCCCCGATCTCATGACCGTGTGGCCAGCATGTTCGCGCTTTTGGATCATCATGGAGCCAGGCGAGTTGGTTCTAATAGGTGGGAATACTTAAAATTGTGGGAGAGTCCTCCGCAAATGTGGAAAAAAAAACTGTCTTAATCCAAAAACTGTTGAAAAAAAATGATTTCTTTACAAAAATCTCTTTCTTTACAGAAATGAGTCACCTCTATTTTCATCATTCATTTACGAGGGTCGCGGGGGGTGCTGGAGCCTATCCCAGCTGTCTTCGGACGAGAGGCGGGGTACACCCTGGACTGGTCGCCAGCCAATCACAGGGTACATAACAGGGCACATATAGACAAACAACCATTCACACTCATATTCATACCTATGAACAATTTGGAGTCGCCAATTAACCGACCATGTTTTTTTGGAAACTGGAGAAACCAGAGAAAATCCACACATGCACAGGGAGAACATGCAAACTTCACACAGAGATGACAGAGGGTGGAATTGAACTCGGGTCTCCTGCCAGTGAGGCCTGCTCGCTAACCACTCCCCCACCATGCACCTTCCATTTTCATCATCAATCAGTTATTATTTACACTTGTGTTTGTCAAAACAACATAAAAACAAAATAGGCTGCCCACTTTGACCTGACACTTTGCCAGGAAAGGTCACTCTAACTGAAGTGTCACAGTTTTGAAACAACTGGCTCAAGTGGATCCGTGTTTCATAAAAGCTTACTTGCCCATCACTGGAATGACTCTTTGCAACTCCCACGGTAATGACAAATGGAAATAGTCAGGTGTCTTCCTGCCGCAGCCACATGGCTTATAAAACTCCAAACATGGGCACTACAAGGGAAAGTAGAGGAAAGACTGGATCCAGCAATGCCGTTCCTTCATATCGAACTCTGGGGATTTAAGGTCTTAAGGACAAAAAAAAGGGTTTGGTGGCAAGTCAATGGGAATGGTTTGTTTTTATTTTGTTATTTTTCACTACTTTGTTTTCCTCAAACAACAATCGGACCATTGTATTATTTTGTTGCTATTGTTACCTTAGCCTATGTTGATGTATTTAGATATTGCTATATTGTTCACTGTGCCCATTCAATGATCTTCAAACATCAAATCAATAGCAACAATCAATATTGTAGTTACCTTTATTAGGTTGGTGTAACAAAGTGGTGGTGCATTATATTCCTTCAACATAACAAAAGTAACAAAAAAAATGCAAAGAACAACAAGGTTGTGTAGTGCTGTCCTATAATGTTCTAGTATGAATATATATACACTGTAGCAAAATTATTTAATCATAAACAGTTGAAACAAAATCCTTACATTCAAACAGCAGAGTGAGGTCAAACTAAGATTACGTCGGTATAATACAGTACACTTTATAAAATAAATGACAAGACATTGTCTGAAATGCTTTTGTCACTTTCCACCTCCACAACATCTTTGTAGCATCCTAAAATGATGTCAAACTGTACATAAATCAGTTACCATTATGTCCCTGGCTCTACACACTAACTCCAATTCCAGGAACTTCCATGATCCGTCATTGTATGTAAAGCATGTACACAATTTTGAGACTGCTAAAATTTAAAATTCTGCTTTTACTAACGTAGAACAAGAGTTACTGTGTCCAAAATAAGGAAAAAAAGATGGCAAAATGAACAATACTTTCACAGTGCGGGGTGGAAGAAACTATTTACAAAATTGACGTAGTTTTTGGATAATATGGCAGTTCATAGAAAGGATACAAAGACGTGAGAAACTACAAAGCGTAAAACAAAGCCAGACAGTTCGGGGTCCGTGTCGTTATCCGCTGTCGATTTTTTTTTTGTCCAAGTCAGATAATATTTCATGCTTGAAGGCTTCTGGGTATATTATACTCCACTGTAAAATAAACCATTCACACACAAAGAGATGTCTCACTCTTTTTTGCCTCTTTACTGATCTTGCCAGCACTATGGACAGTGTATGTAAGAACAAATTAAGAGTGCTAAATTAGGGGCATTTTCAAAACCCACTTTTGGTGTGAAAAAAAAATAATCATTCAATCTTACAATCACAAAATCTGATCACAGTGGAACCTAGGATTGGGTTTTCAACATAAATTATTGTTGGGTTTTTTGTACACTGACTCAGTTATCGGCAGGCCAACCAGTGCGCCTCAAGTGCTTAAAGAAAACATTGACGTGTTGGGGTCTCTGTGAAGAATGGTTCTTTTAGATCTGGAACATTATATTCTATATTCACAGCCAGGGAAACATTTAATCATTTTTATTATGCGTGTTCAAGTACACTTTGTAACTGAATGTTACGAAAGTGCCAGAACTTTGATTACGAAACAGTGAGGGTTGAACTCCAGGGCTGCCCTTTGTCACCGACTGTTCATAATCTTTCTAGCAACAGCTAGGGCATTGATACGATCTCTATGGTGGCTGCAAGATTGGATCTCTGCTTCTTGCAGATGATGTGGTCCTGCTTACTTCACCAAGCAGTGATCTTCAGCTTTCGCTGGATCAGTTGTCAGGGGAAGATGGAATGAGATCGACCGGCGGATTGCGGCATCGACAGTGACGCGGACCTGGATCTTTTGTAACGAGCCAACGTGTGGATCCAAAATTTTCTACCCATCTTAAGATTTTGTTCAAGAGTATCTAATGCTAAATTTTTCTTAAAGCAACCCCATTTGTCTCTTGCCAGTGCATTGACTTAAAAAAAACAAACAATGCAGTTTCCAGACCATCATACTACAGTTCATTACAATAGACACAAATGAAACAAATAAAAAATGCTTTGTCATTGTTTGTTAAATGGCCTACAGAATAGAATACACTGTATTAACTACATTATTATATCATAATTATAGCAACAACAACAAAAATGAGGAGGGTAAGGGTAAGTTTGGCACAAAACAGGTCAAAAGCATTTTGTAATGTACTTTAACCGCAACAATAAAAGCATTCAGAGAAAGTGTTTTGAGTATGTAGTCTTTTTCCTTCAGTGCTGACTTGACAAAACTTGATGAAGAGTGCCTTGGAAGGTATTGGTGTCAAACCTGTTGAAGGTTGAGTACAGAACACACGGTCAGTCGAAGGGGTTTTCCGATTTGAAGATGGATGCATCAGTGTCATGGCAGCCTTTGCCATTCATGTGTTCTGAGTGGCCGTCGATGCTGTAGCAGCCTTGGACCTCCGTGATGGAGGAAGCTGTGTAGGAGGCTGAGCGCAGAGCATCCGAGTGATTTCCTACGCTGCTGCCAAACTGGAGGTTGTACTGGTTCCAGTGCCTCCGTAAGACTGCTTGCACCTGCCAGAGAGACCACAGCAAGGCACACAGTCAGTAAGTCTGCTGTTCATTGGTCAATAAGGAACTGCAAGAAATATCGACAAGGGCTGCGGCAAGCTGTGCTTGAAGACTAGACTTCTCGTCCTCTCGCACTGTTGGATGTCCTGTGGTTGCCTTTGGAAGTTCCATTGTATTTAAGCTTGCATATTTTGCTTGTGAGATAAACCATGGCAGGTAATGACCATATTGCGCCTCCTCAGGGTTATTTGCATTTGCCCAACTCCACACGACCAAATCTATATTTGTATCTATAATTCCAAAAGTATTCCAGACAAGCTTGCATATTTTGTATTTCTTACCACCTGAGCAGTGTAGTGTTCATCCCAAGCCAAAATTAAAAATCCTATTCTTTTCCTGCCAAGATCAACATCCACTGATAAGAAAATGATGCAGAGTGTACAGAGTGTCAAAGGTAACATACCGATCAATGTGTTTGTGCATGCGTTGAATTCATATCTAAGGAAGTTTGACGGAAACAAAAACCTGTCTTACCTCGCCGTTGAAAAAGCAGAAGATGGTGGCCACAAGTAGACCCTGAAATGTCAACAATCATCATTATCATGCAGTTTAAATCATCAATATTCTACCAAAGTCTAATCAAAACAAGGAGTTCTTTGAAAGATTGGTGAGCTTGCTTAGGAGCCTCTTCCTGCACGGCCCTGCCCTTCCTGCAAAAACTGGGGATCAGATAACAACATAGCCAAGAGCCTGGCGATTTCAACACTTCTCAGCTTTGATAATTTGTACTTTCCTTCCGGGCTGCCAACAACATAAACACAGGAATACTTGACTTTTGCTTAAAGCAGAGTATTAATACTACATATGAAACAAGACACACCCCATTGAGTAAACGCCTTGCTGGCGTTCCAAGTCAGCCACATAACACATCATGTTTCAAGGACAACATTGCAAGTGTATTGTATGCAACGGAAAATAAACTACTCTAATAATACAACCATCATGTATCATATGAATATTTTTCTTTAGAAGGTTTGAACCTTTTCCAGCCTGCCGGGGCTACATACTGAAAAATTATGGATGTGGGGGCACTTTTATATTTTACATGTTGTAAACCAACCCACAAAGTTATATATTGTGAAGATGTGCATGCATGTGCATCGCAAGTTTTATGCTGTAGGTGACACAGCGTTTTATTGGTATGAAATTTTTCTTCTAAGGCCGGACTGATTAATGGTCCAATTATAGGCATGAGAGGTATAATGGCCAACATTGACGCAAAAACTGATAAAATCCAAGTAATAGGTTTCAGTCAAACAAAAAAAAAAGTTTCATAAGACATGAAATCGATTCCAAGAGGTGGCAGAGCTAGCCGGTGCACATGCTAAAAACATTAGCGTAACAGTGAGGCTAACAAGTGACCAGCACACAGCCAGTAGTAATTCTACACTTGACATGGGGAGGTAGGACTGCAAGGTTTATAGTGTGACTTTCTGTGTAAAAATACCAAGTTAAAACAGAGACCTGCGCCTTATAGACAAGTGAGGCCTATACAGTTGTACAAAAAAGAAATCTGTTTATCTGTCAGGTGTCCGCAAGTTATGGTAATTCTCAAAAAACTTTTTCCCATTCTAATTTTTGAAATTGCATTCTTTGTTTTGTTTGTTCCTCATAGCATTATGACTTTTATAAAATTATGTTTTTTCTTTAATCTATAAGATTATGACTTAATATTTAGCAGTTATTTTTTTCCCTGATAAAATTCAAACTATTTCCTTTTCATGTTGTGACTATTCTCCCAATAGTTCCATATTGTGCTCAAAGTAATGCTCTTTTCTCCCCCATTTTTGCCTTTTGATGGAAATGTTTAGACAGGCTCAAATTAAGTCAACATTTAGGTTCACCCTGATATTTCCCCAAAAGCTGTCATCTCACCTGGTAATGCATTAGTATGTGCATAATGTAGTCGTATATTTCTGAGGACACTCGTCCCTCTGGCTTGTAGGGAAGCAGGACATACTGGATTCCCAAAAGCGGCACCAGGATGAGGGTGGCTCTCACTGCTTTCATGTAGAGGCTTGACTCTGCTTGATGGGTCACCTTTAACTTAGTGATGAGCACTCTCACAATGTTAAGCAGGAAGAACAGATTAACCTGAGGGAAACAAACCACAACAATGTAACCGGGTAAAAATATAACTAGCATTATTTATCTTTACAATAATATACAGCACGGCGGTCTAGTGGTTAGCGCACAGACCTCACAGCTAGGAGGACCAGGGTTCAATTCCCACCCTCGGCAATCTCTGTGTGGAGTTTGCATGTTCTCCCCGTGTCCGGTTTCCTCCCACATTCCAAATTAATTAATTGGCGACTCCAAATTGTCCATAGGTATGAATGTGAGTGTGAATGGTTGTTTGTCTATATGTGCCCTGTGATTGGCTGGCGACCAGTCCAGGGTGTACCCCGCCTATGGCCCGGGATAGGCTCCAGCACCCCCCGCGACCCTCGCGAGGAAAAAGCGGTAGAAAATGAATGAATAATATACAGTATAACAGTAATCATTTAAAATATGTAAAAAAGCAGGTCAAATGCCACAATTCTTACACGTTTATATGTGTTTTTCGTCAATTTCAAACTTTGTTCGGTTGCTTGAACACACCATAGCTGACTGGCTACACGTTGACTCTTGACAAATTAAGAGTCGATGCTGTTCTTTTGGGGGCTGTGAGTGCTCATCAGGCTCATTTCAATAAAGCAGCACGGGTCTATGGGGAGAATATAGACTCCACGAGCTAAACAGAATGAAATGATATCATCCAAGTGTTGCACATTGTGCAATAAAATTGACGGGTGGCTTTACTTCACAGAAAGCAAACCTTCTTACCAGGAGAGCAGCACAGATGGGGCCATGGATGATGTAGAGGAGTGATGTTTTGGAGCTAATCCAACAGCTAACAGAGGGAGAAGATGAGAACAAAGAAAAAGCATAACTCAGGATTCATTTGACATGAGGAAACAGCTCACAAGGATTGAAGGGGAGTTAATTAGCAAGTACAGATGTACGCTGAAAGCATCGATCTGTCAATCTAAAAAGGTACATGTGTTGTGTTCCTTACTTGTCATTGTAGTAGTAACTTCTTGCAATTGCGTGAATGGAAGCGGGAATGAGAGGGAAGCCTGCAAAAAAAAAAAAAAACTTGGCTGCAGTTACTTTTGTTGACTGTCCACAGTGTGTGTTGCTGACGTACCCCAGCCAAGAAGATAGTACCACATCAGGTGCTGCTTCTCAGCAAACACAGCCACCACGATAAGTGTGTGGAGATATATTCCCTCACACAACATCCAGAAGTAATTGCAACCAAATAGGTAAAGATGAATGAATTGTGACACTTTGCAGCTTGTCTAAAGAAAAACAACATAGTAGAGACATTGTGACAGCTTGTATCAAATGTTCTTTCCCCTGCATTTCACACATATATTATATAATGGTAAGCAAAACAATTATCGTGCAATATGCAAAACCAATAACAAAAACTCACTGGATTCCTCTGCACAAGTTCTTGATTGTTTGCAACTGCGGTTAACCAAATAATGGTAATCACAGAGTTGAGCACAAAGGAAAAGAACAGGTTTTTGTGAAGTGTGATCCTTTGACAACTTAAACTCCTGCAGGAAGAAAAAAAAACATGAGATGAGATGATGAGTCCTAAATATTTATCAATAGATTATGTTCAAATAAGCTACGATCACACACTTGAAGTGGAAGAATATTCCGAGAGAGACAAATAGCGAGGTCAGGGACAGTCCATGTCCTATGAGAGCTAGGTAGAAAAGATTCATTGCAGTCTGCAGGAAGAGAAAAGTGACATCATTAACTTGGAAATAAAATAAATAAAACAAGAAAAAATACATTTTAAAAAATGTCATTGCATATTTCTGCATTTCATTTCAAATATTATAATTACATACATACTCTAGCCCTTAGCTATCTACTGTGTATACACACTATTGACCCAATTAGTGTCATACAGAACTTTATCCTACCACTCTGCCTTCGCTGGTGTGTTCATTGCAGCGAGTGTAGTTGGTCCATGTGCGGTTGCTCTCGGGATGCAAGAACCATTGGCCGCTGTCTGTACAAATCTTTGTAACCATCTCTGCACATAAGATGAGGTTAAGACAATGATACTCTCCATATTAGGTAGTGTAACCCTGACTTTGATCAGTATTCATTAGGCATTTTGAATAAATGATGTCAAAATATGTCTGTTACAACTGCTACCCGATCTGAGGTTTACTTCATCCTAATGCATCTGGTGCACCTAAGTTGAGTATGAATGGAACTCACCAATGATACTACAGCTCGACACATGGAAATGGACTCAAGCACAGTTCATGGCTCACCTGAAGGATCAAAATCCTGGAAGTAGTCTGGACAGTGCTGCTCTGAGCTGACGCCTGCCTTGGTGTCATCCCAACATAACCACCCATCCCAAGTGCGATTACACATGGGCTCTAAAAGCACACACACCGCGTTCAAATATTCAGGCCCATCGAGAAACATCAGCGGGGAAAAAGTGTGAAGAGCCATTAAACCCGGCAAACGACTGTACCTTGTCTGTTGGAAGGGTTGTCCTTCATTATCTTTTGGTAGCACTCAAACTGTGCTGTGACTATCTTGTTCCTGGTGAGTCCCATGTCATGGTACACATTAGCGGGATGGTGCTGCTGAGTTTCATTGACATCAAGACTTGCCCACACACATATCTGCAAAAAGAATGGACAGGGAAAAAAAGATTTTTAACGGGCCTGCCTGGTGCTAACCTCTGGTCCGCTGTAGTATCGGTGTAGGTTGTTAGCATGCTAAATGCACAGTATGGCCTGAATCATAGGTTCCTAATAAAGTAGCCATTTTCAAATTTAGACGTCAATTACATTACTATGGTTACACAAAATGTTACCAGATAAAAATTGGGCTCTTCCCACCACCACTGTCTAGTGATGTAACATGTGGAGTGGGAGTTCCTTTTCAAAAGGGTCTGTGTTCATCAATTTTTTTTGCTATGGTTACACAGCATGTCACAGAGTATAAATAGCACACTACCTATCATAAAGAACTTTCCAGTGATATAACATTCTTTGCATAGTTTGTCCTGCCTTAGTTATGACAGTACATGCACTGTAAGATAAATATAAGTCCGGTGTGTAAGCCACACTCACTAAATTTTGAGGAAAAAACAGATTTGTACATATACAAGCCGTGTTGGTGTATAAGCCGCGAACGGGTCTGTGAGGACCAGGCAGCTCTTTATGCGACAGTCAATAGTGAGTTCAATGAGCTTGTCATCCGATTGGTTGCAGGAGGTCATTATACCATCTGACTCATAGTGTTATCTTAACAACAAGGTATACCTCAAAAATATGCAAACATGCACCAATACAAGTTAGACAAGACAGGAAAAAACATTTTGAAGTTTTCTCATCATGCATTTTGTTTGAGAAAACTATTTCATGGGAGGACAAGCAGCATACCAACTGGTGGATGGCACTGGAATGCCGCCTCTGTCCTCTAGAGAGAGCCAGAGGACCTGGAGCCCAGTGGGAGGCTGATGTCATTGCAGTGCCCCAATTAATCAACTGTTGTTATGCTGTTATATATAATGAGCTCCTACGTTTTCCGATGGGTTGACAAGCCTGTTGAGTGCAATGACAGCTCATGATTGACACCTGCCAAAAAAACAGCTACTGTTTCCTAGGCACAGTATTTAAACCATTTGTAGTAGTTCTGAAGTAACGGTTGTCAAGAATGTCAAGAATGTCAAGGATGTCAAGAATTTAGAATTTAAATTAGGTGCCCTGCTGCATAAGTCGCTGGGTTAACGGCCGAAGCCGAATTCACATCAACACAACACAACCAAATCAAAATGAGAAATACGTAAATATCGCTGTTGGAATATTACAAGGCAGATGTTTTGCTTTGTTACCAGAGCAGATGTGTATACATCATTAATCATAGTTTTTGCTTACTTGGCAGTCCAACAGAGAGCACAGCAGCATAACTACTACTACTCCATTCTTCCAGACACTCTCCATCTTCGTTTTCGCCATGCAGAGGCTGTTAAAAAATGCAGATCTGGAACAGAATAGAAATGAAAAATTACAATGAGAGGAAAATTCATTTGCAGTCACAAATGAGATGGTGACAAGCATCGTGGTTCCTATTAAAAAGATAGTGCCAATCAATGTTTGGGTTTTTTAGTTAATAGGGTGGTGGGGTGGGGGGGTTTGCAGGTAAGAGATGTCAACATTTACGTGAAAGTATTTGCAACCATGTAGGTGTGGATGATGAAGCTAGAACCAACCTAAACACAAAGTGGGGTACGTCAATTGCTACACCATTGGTGGGCAAGCTTTTTGACTCACGGGCCGCATTGATATGACAAACTATATGGCCAGACTATATATTTTACACGTAACAGTCCACCTGGTATTATTGTATCTGTAAAATTGTCATGCAATCTGCTATTATTATTTATTATTTTATATTTATATTTAAATATTTTAAAAATAATAAAATATTATAATAATTACAATAAAATTAAAATAATAATTATTATATTATTATTATGTAAAATATGCAAATATAACAATAATATTATATATAATTAATATAATAATTAGCATTAATATAATAATTATAATAATCATAACAGTTCTAATAATAATTATAATAATCTAATAATCTAATAATAATCTAATAATAATAATAATTACTATTATTATTATTATTATTATGTGCTTGTGTCCCTTTTTTCAGGAGCACTTTGTAAACAACAGACCATGTCAAAAAACGAAATTGATAAAACCATCAAAAGGTTGGCTCAGGCCATGATGCCAGGTTGTATGTTGAGTTTAAATGAAATACGGCCCGTCCAATCTTTTGGGCGGGCCGTATTCAAACACTTGGCGGGCCGGATGTGGCCCCCGGGCCGTAGTTTGCCCACCCCTGTGCTACACCATCAATTGCCAAGTAATCTAGTATGTTGCTTTCAAAAGGTTTGAGTATTACATTTCATTATGTTGACGCTGAGAAAGTAGTTCTGGATGTTACGCAAGTGAGTTTTTCAAAAGGTGATCTCTCCCTAGATGCTTCTAAAAAGCACACACACCATTATTGCTCTGAGGTGTTATATGCAACAATTTAACAAAAGTATGTTTACGGCGTTTTTGATGGAACATAACCATTTGGTTTAGTTTCCACCTTATGGAGTACAAACCAGCAAATGTGACATTATAAATATGTATAATGCAAAGAAATTCAACCCGATATTAGGCTGCCTATAAAAAGCAGCTGAAAATAAACTGAATATGCTTGATATTGGCTTTCTTACCAATGTTGTCCAATACTTCTTTCCAGATAAACATATCAATCAATACCAACATGGGCAGCTGCTCTTCCCTCAAATTAATCAGTTAATCAGGTCATCTTTTAGTCAACAAATTATTGTTCAGAACTAAACAGGTCGAAATAGCGATAACACCGGCAAAAGTTAGTGAATATATACATATATATATATATATATATATATATATATATATTTTTTTTTTTTTTTCAACCCGATATATGAGTATATTTTCACCACTTTAATGTAAGGAGTGTTTTAAAATGCCCGGCTACCCCCAGGAAAATAAAAAAACATGACTAACATAACTCTTAACTCCAATAATCACTACAGTGGTCACATTTTCAGTTGAAAAAATACACTGTTGAGGTACCAAAGGGGCTGAATTTCCTAAATATAATAAAAAAAAACTCTTGTCACTGTTGAAAATACCTCTTGACCTACTTTTACAAATAAAATCTTTTTTCGTGGAACTACAAACAAATCCATTCCAAGACTTTGAAAATTCAATAGAACAACAGATGCGATCCCATAATTTCCACAAAATTTTAATAAAAACTATTCTCAACAGGCTAATACCAGCTATTGTACACTTGAATGTTGATCTTTGAAGGTCCATTTAACTTAACCACAAAGCAGTGTGGGTGGTGCACCATTATGTGTAGGGTCTCACAGAAGTGGTTAGTCATGTACAGTTTGATCAAGAGCTGACGTCAACTATTGCATCTGATACCTGGAAAACAGCTTCAGCAAAACAGCTGTTGTCTTCCAACCCTGTGCCAGAGCTCAGCTTGCACTTATCAACTCCCACCATCCCTAAAGAGATACTGCATTGTAAACATCTCTCAGTGATTCAGGATGTTTGGCACCACACACTCCCAGCTTCCGCTTTGTGGAAATCACATGTTCATTCGGCTGGTATCCCTCCAAAGAGTCGTCTTTACAAGATAAGGCAAGCTAGGAAGACTGTATATTTCATAGTAATAAAGGAAATATTGTCTCATCGAATATGCAATACGGATATACTGGATTTATACTACAACGTTTCAAAGTCTCCCCCATGATCTGACCAAATGCATACGCTAACCTCCTAAAAGTTATCCACCTGAAAGCATTGAAAGTGCAAGGAACCATTCCTACAGTCGCTCTATATGTCAACACATTTCTACATTGCTCCAATATATGTCCATATTCATTCTACATTTCAACTTTCAAACATTTCAACAGCAATTCAATACAGCTTCAGCTGTACACAACATTTTTAACTTTTTATTATCAATGTGAAAAGATCCAGCCCTACATGGTGCGTGAAAAAGCGATTGCTTCTGGATTCAAACGTAATTTAACTGGGATTAATTGACATCTTATGAGTCTAAAAAAATAAACATGGAACACACACAATTTTTTTCTTGTGTCACTATCAGCCTTTAAAAAAAACAAACAAAGTTGACTGGCTGGGGCACAGTGGTGAGTATCTTGTGCTTATTGTATCAACATGGGACATGAAAATATTCCATACAGGAAATAGCTCAGTTGTGCTGACCCGCTGTCCTTTTTAGAAACTGTGGGAAGCAGGAATTAGTTCTTAGCTACGTTAAATTTACTTAATTTACTTATTTAATAATCATAAAACATCTATCTTCACAACAATAGGTAGTAGTTAAGGTAAAGTCATGTTTGTAGTTTAATGATGTTTCCAAAAGTACTTAAATCCACCACGGGTGTCAAACTCAATCCTGTCTGGGGCCAAAAACTCAAAGCCAACCCCCCATTTTCAATAATTGTATATTTTTCTATATTCCAAGAATTAAAAACCCTAAAAAGGCTCTATTATGCTATTTCCACTTTTCTGATCCACAAATGTAGTTACAATTTCACACAGGGCTGTTGAACTAAACGTGAAATATCTGCCGAACTTTTGCTGAAGACAGAAGCAGTGCGCTCTTGCCAGGAAAGGTGCACTAATAGAATGTCTGTAATGAGTAAACGGGGCGCCCTCGGGGAGCTCCAGGGCACCAGTGCATGCCTCTGACAAAGTGTGTCCAACAATGAGTGCTCCTTCTCGGGCAGGCGAGGTGGATGCAGCGCTCTCGCGTCCCGGTTCTTCTGAGTTTCACGGCACTAGTAATGCTTCTGACAAAGTGTGTCCGACAATGAGTGCGCCTCCTCTCCAGCTAGTAGATTATGAGCTGCCAGTCGCTGATCATTTATTATCAACTCCTATACTCACTAAATTCGAAACTGTTGTTTTAACTAGTCAGGAACTAGTTTGGGAGTGTCACCAATCACATTGGAGTGGGTGTGCCGTGAGACGGGCCGTTTGTGGTATAAATTACAACAGACCGTTTTCCAAGGAAATACAGCTGGAACAGGTGCAGATTCTGGAAGATCTAGAACAAGGATTATTGTGTGTAGCTGCTCGATAGGAGTCCACAATTCAACACAAAGCGTAGAAAAATGAGCAAAATAGGTCTCCTTATCTAGTTCCTTAGTTAATCCTACTGGAAGGGCCTCACAGTCGATCAAGCAAAGCGCCTACCAAAGTAGCACAACAACATTTTTGCAGATTTCGGAACTAATAATAAGGCACACTGTCATCTTTGTAGAAAATTATGTGCACCTTATAGTGTGGAAAATACGGTAATGAAATACCAAAATAGTCGTCGATTCATTGCACAATTGCTTATTCATCAATTAATTGTTGCAGCTGTAATCGTAATGCCTACCCGGACATTGTAAGGAGGGGGTGGTCGATTGGCAATGTCTTCATTGCAAAAACAAAAACAGGGTACTGTTGGCTGCACAACGCTTAAACATCAGCAAACTCAACTGTCCTCTTTGCTTGCAGCCACACACACAGTAAGGACATGTCATGTTCACAGAGGGTCGGAAATCACACTAATCTCTCAGTACACAGTAGAATGCAGTACATTGCCAGGTCTGAGTCTCTGAAAGCAACCATAATAACCAAGCAGTGCCATGTAGTAGTCGTATCATTGAGAGAGAAAGGTTAATCCTTTTATTCTTTAATTGTCATTCTTGTTGTTTGCATACAATCCAAGAATGACTCAAAGAAGTTTCATCCATTCACTTTCTATACAATCTTTACTTTATGCAACACAAGAACTACAAACATGAATCAGTTACACCCTTACACAAGGGTGTTGATCATTCTCACATGGTGATTGCAGGACTATAATCAGTATAACACTAAATTACATCATGGAGATTTATTTTATTTTTTTTACAGTTTTTTATGTTGGATACTAGCCCGGTTTCCCTTTGCATTGAACACATGCAACACCTCACTCAAAGTGCAGTTTATGACGTATTAACATCAAACATGCTCTGTGGGAAACCACCTGCGGCGTGCAGGTGTTCATGTGGTGAATGAAACTACAGTATATGAATTGAATTAAGCCATAGTGTTTGTGAAATGTTAATGTTTCCTGATCAGATCAGATGATACTTAACTCTTTCACTACCTAAGGCGTGTTTATATGTTTTTTTGCACAAGAGGCACAAAGAGGTGATGACGCAAGTGCACACTAGAAGAGATCTTGTTTAGATCTTGTTTTAGTGCAGTTTTAAGCCGTAAAAATGAGTAGTGGTAGAACATATCTGTGTGGAGTTTGCATTCTTGAGTGCATTCCAAAAATATGCATGTTAGGTTAATTGGTGACGCCAAATAGTCCATAGGTATGAATGTGAGTGTGAATGGTTGTTTGTCTATATGTACCGTGTGATTGGCTGGCGACCAGTCCAGGCTGTACCCCGCCTCTCGCCCAAAGACAGCTGGGATAGGCTCCAGCATGTCCGAGACCCTCGTGAGGATAAGCGGTATAGAAAATGGATGGATGGATATATATGGCTAAATATGTTTCAAAATGAAAGTTATGCTTGAAATGTATGTTGACAAAAATCACCTTTTCTCTTTTATTGAGAACTCCTATCTTGCTGAAACTTACCTTAGTTCTACTGCTGATTAATAGAGAACGGAAGAAGGGAGAAACAAACCATCTATTTATGACGAAAGATGAGAGCCTGATCTTTCTTTTGGTATATACCATGCTTATACAGCGCTAGAACCCAATATTCTATGGCCTTGAAGGATCAGTCAAAATCCTTTAAAATGGTCAGTACTGGAGAAGATGTCTTTTGGAAAATGTCTGGTCGTTAATGACTTAATATGTACACACGTCAATAAACCCAGAAATCTTTAAAAGCTTACAAACTGTATGTCGTTATCTGTGCTTGAAAAGAGCTTGGTTTCAAGAGGAACTCCAGAGCAGGAAGGATCAGCTTGGAAACACACTCCCTCCAAGGGTTTCCTCTCTCAGTCAACCACACCAAATATAGCTAGTGGACATTTCCCCTGGGATCAGCTGTACATTTAGATAATCTGTCTCATGTGAGTTTAAAAAAACATATGGATCAGAATTTATCATCTTAGATAGTGACATTACTAATCCCAGGACATAAGAGTCACCCTTGCAAAAACCTCGCATTCGCCAAAGGCACTAACAGATGTCATAGAGTACAATAACATTCCCACACAGATGTGGGGGTGGAGCCTTCCTCAACTCTCAAACATTACATCCGATGCATGCAATATTGTGTGCGTTTACATGTCGGTGAAGTTGTGTTTCGTTTACGTGGCAACAACATGAGATGCATAAACATTTGGGTCACTGCATTCATGAACTTGCTGCCCACATTTCTGTGTTCCCAGGGCAAGCATGTGGACGTGCACAGAACTGTGGCTATGGAAGAACAGGATGACTGGATTCCACTATTAGTTTCGCTCCTGGGAGAATGTGGATACTGAATCTATTTAATTTTGCTATTTGATTAATTCTTTGTGTTTCAGGGAAAACAAGAGACCAAACCACTGCATTGGTTCATAATGATCTGGTCCTCTGATCTGATTTCTTGGTTAATCAAAACAGTTAGCTTCAGATTATTCAACAAAGAGAATAATAAATCATAATAAATTATTTGCAGCCCCAGCGGTATCTATTAATGTTGACCACCGTGAAGCAACACGTCCCAGTTGAACAAGTCCTGGTTCCTTTCTACAACAACATTAGACTAGGATCAGGATTATTGATGATTATTGATCTTGCCAAATGCACGGACAGTGTTAATTTTCAATGATACCCAAAACAACGTGTACGTGATGGACAATGTAAAAGGTCAACTATGTAAACTTCTGACATTTTCAAGCGGCACGAATCATACTGACTCCCTCAGGGTTGAACGTGTGCTCTGTTGAAATGCTAAAGGCTGTGTTTTCCGGAAAGTCAACTCAACAAGCAAACACAACACACATCGACTATTTATCTCCTGAGTTTCCTGTCTTGCCACTGAACAATGGTGACTGAAGAGAGACACAGACTGTTACTTGAGCTGGAACTAATCAACGTGGAAGAAAAGTTATCCGTATGAGCTAGAATCAGACCAATAAGACCAGAAAGTCCAGGTTAGGAGGAGTCCTGTGCACCTTCGCCTCAACACAGAAGCATAAATCAAGCTTTGGGGATTGTTGTTAGACGTAGGGATGGAGCAAATCCGATCCAGTATCCATATCGGGTTCCGATACCAATGTAACGTATAGAAAATTTCCAATACCACCTGCTGAGATTTCCGATCCATGAGCCAAGTCTGTGCCGTAATGTTGTTGTAAGCTTGAATAATATCGGCAAACGTCACAGTGGCACATTTTTTGGATTGGTTGCTGTTATTTAGTAATTGAAATAATTTATTTAAATTGCATAATAATAATAATAATAACACATATAATATTATTTATTTTTAAACAACTTTTGATATCCGAAAGTGAAACAATGCCTTTCCATTTTGACATACATGTGGACATTCCATTACTGTACCAAAACACGAAGCCAGTACCTTCTCATTTACAGAGAGTAGAAGGAAAATACATTCCTTCCCGAATAAAATAAGCTGCAAAACACAGATGATGACGGTGCACTATGATAACAAGCATGCCAGTCGTTGCACTTGCACATTCCCCTTTCTGTATTTCTGTATTTCGGATCGAGAGTTGACTTTGGAGGGTTAAGGGTACTTGGGGGCTTTATCATAGCAAAGGGATCAATTTCCAGGGGCCTCCTGCATGCGCAAGGGAAAATTGTACAAATAGCTTGATAAAAATACACTGGTTAAAAATAAACCCAGCCAGCACCATCATGCATTGCACCTGCACAGCTACTTCTAATTCTCCTCGTATAAAACGTTTACTTTGCTTTCAAGCAAAACATGACATAACCAGCTAAGTATGTGCTGTACGTCCTTAACCTTGGGCATGCAGTGCAGTCTGGTGGGAAAACGTACTTAATTCCACCAATTCCTTCCACTACACGCACTGATACTTTCACAGGTCACTGGATTCCATTTGTCAAGTGCAGAAATAGGAGGACTAAATGACAACCATCTACAACAAATACTGGATATATTTTTAAACGGTTGTGCATATCCTCATCTTATTATATTTTTTTCCCTTCTTCTCTGCCAGCCAATACAAACACCACCACCCACGACTTTGTGTTACTGACGAAGGTATCCAAGCAATATTCCAACAAAGCAGACGCTACACTCACCCCTCCAACTGAGCTATTCACATCATTAATAAATAGCTTGAGTGTTCTCATCTTTTTGAGGCATAGTGCTGTATGTTAGTCTGAGTGATTCTTCCTGAGGGGTGATAGTAGATATTAGTGCTTTAACACTCATTGCAAATTGTATTGTATTTTCAACCCAAAGGTAAGACACACCATTCGTGTTATCAGCAGAAAAAACTGCAACAATATTATCTGATATGTCATTTTTATGCTTATATTGGTTGACATTATTGAACATCCCAAATAATACTCGAGGGTTCACATTCTGTCCCCAACATTATTTTCCAGGACTTTTTCAGCCTCTACCGAGACAAGTTAGTGTCCTATGAATCAATGCTGGAGATGCTTTAGCTTACAGTTGCTTGTTTTGTCTCTAGGTGCAAAGTTCTTAACGGGGTCTGAAAAGTTGCTAAATCTAGCAACAAAGTCAATCAGAAGCACTAACTTGCAGAACTGCTTCAGACATGCTGAACTTATAACCCGTTTACATTCATCAGGCAAAGAGAGGATAAATCATTTCACTGTTTCCAGCATATTTGAGCATTCCCCCCCCCTCATTTTCCATGATTTGCATGACTTGAACCGGGAATTATTTCTCCGGTTTTCCAGGGCACATGTGAACCCTGTACTAGATACGAATCACTGATTGTATTGCTCCATCACAGGACAATTACCGTAATTTCTGCACTACAGAACCAACCAATATGTAAGCCACATCCACTACATTTCAAGAAAAAAATATTTGTACACATATACACCGCACCGGTCTATAAGCCACAGGTGTGCAAAGTATAACATAAGATATTTAGTACACAGAACAAAAGTCAAATTAAACGGTGTGTGTAACACAGTTAGTTAAACCTAGCTTACCTGAAAAGTCATTCATCACTTCATTCTCCTCCTGGGAATTAAAAACACTAAAGTTGTCTTCTCTACTATCAGAATTGAAAAGCCACATAATTTCATTGTCACACACTTTGTCAGCCCCTCTCACTCTTCCTTGCTTTTGTTTTTGTGACACCAAGCGTGACATTGTGTCAGATAAATTGACTGCGTTTAACTTGAAAGCTGCATCATATGCACTTCTTTGTGTGTTATCCATGATGTGGGCTAGAAACTACGGTAATATTGGTGGGTGACGACATAGATAAAAGTTCCTGACTCATGAAATGCAATAGAAGTTGTTTTTAATAATAATAATATTACATGAAGCACTGCACAATGTAAAGTATCGATTGAATGGTGGAAGTCCAGAGGCAGACATAATTAGTACCAGAGCAAAAAGTAAAATTGAATTACGGTCATATTTCCATCTTGCATAAGGAAGACTTGGGGGAGAATATAATTATCTTGATTGATGTTGCAATCATTGTATGCAATAAAAGCACATTTATTTATTGCATAATTGTAATCTACGTGTGTATTTGTGCTGGAGTTGTACTGTGTGACACGTTACATCACAAATACAGAATTTGTTGATGATACACCACCAAACAGGTTTTGACTATGCTTATGTGTGGCCAGCTAATTTCACTAATTCAAATGTCAGCATGCAGCGGCACTGCATGCTCACCTTTGGAGGGCAGATGCACACAGAACCTCCCCTTTCCTCTACATGCACGCCAGATGACCCCTCCCACACTGTAAATCAGGAAGCTTGTGTCAAGCCCGATGCTTTGTTTAGCTCACGCAAACACGGAACACCTTTAGAGAGTCCATGGCCTCTTTCCACTGTGCACCATTGCACACTGACAAAGCTCCCCGGAGGACATTAGCCTGCGAGAGCTCTCGTTAAGCACCTTGTGTGCTGAAATTAAAACTGGATAGGAAAACATCATGAAAGAGCGGAATTACTACATCAAAAGGTTTCAGAACTGAACTGAACACAAGGGTGGAATTTTAATACTCATGCATGGGTATACTGTTCTTCCATGTTAATATAACTGGAAACTGAGATGAAGACATAAAGAATTGTTTTTCACCCGAGTTGCTGATTGAATTGAACCTGTAATACAATCAATGCTCAACTTGAATGTCTCTGAAAGACGCTAACACAAATGAGTGTTGCCAGGTGCCTTATTAAATGTACTGTATGCTTGCATCGTCGCATCGGGAACAAAGGATTAGGCCATAAGAGGAAGGCTGCAGGAGCCCACTGCACCTCAATGATTTATGATGTGGTTATGTTTCATGAGAATCATCATCACTCAAGCTTTATGAAGCTTTTATGAAGAACGCTTTTGCTCCTATCTTATCGGGTTAGAGTCCATGATGGCTGGCAAAAAATACAACAGACAATTACTGTTATGTTAAAGATATAGGAAATTGCTTAATTGGATCTTTTTTCACTACGGCTATTCTGATTTATTTCATGTCAGTGTTAATGGGACAAGTTATGCCTCATTCGTATGCAGATATAAACCCAATGTCAGGTCGCAAACGACTTTTGGCTTACGATACTTGGATATGGGTAGACATTGATGTCGGCAAAAGCTCTACTTGGCACTCCAAAATTATTTTATTATTATTATTATTATTATTTGGATTAGTGAAGCAGCTCACGGCAATGTCCCAGCACCGACATGTGGAGTAGTGTGGCTCCGACATCTACCCACACACTCAGAACAGACGTCACAGCAATTTTTTTTATTGCCCTCCTTCTTCTTAATCTGCCACGCATGGTCATTTGGTTAAGAAAATATTGACTCTTTTGCACAAAATCCTTGCCACAAATGTGCAGAGAGCACACACACACAAACACACACACTTCTACGGTAAACACATGCAAATGCGGGTGGCATCACGCGTACATGTCACTTCCTGGACGCTTTGCATTCACATTGACAAGTCGTATGTTTTTTGGTAATATGAAAGATCACATAAATTGAGACCACATGATGCACCTGAAAGCACCATTTTAGAAAGCTTGAGCAGCACTGACAGCAGTTTGCTAGTTTTGATCCTGCTTGTTGAGTATTGAGTGTCCATTATCTGATTGGAATAATTCCATGGTGTCCCAACTCTAAAAGAATTTTAAGAACTCTTTAAGATGAAACACTCTTGATGCACAAAGTAATCATTCAAACTTATTAATTTGTTGATATGATGCAAGGAACAACTTGCTGTCTATTCCCTGATGCAGTCTCCTCGCACTGTGAAGCATTCAGGCTCACTCATCATTTTGCCGCAAATTGTTTTTCATTTTTATTCACGTACCTCCTATGGCAATTGACATACCCCCGGGGGTACACGCACCTCACTTTAGGAACCACTGCTGTACACCATTCAGCTGTGGTGTGAATGAGATTCCACTGACACACTTTGTAAATGCCACTGCTTTAGGAACAGATCCACCAGGCCATTGAGATCGCCAAGGCTTTGGGAGCTATGCTGCCAAGACCTTTGTCTGGCCTACATGTACAGGCTGCCTTTAGACTCGGACACTAAACACGCAGCGTGAGAGTTTGAGTGTTAGACGTGACGGCATGCTCACCATACCCAATGCACTCAGCTTGTGCACTTAGTAGGTGTACCTCGATTTAAGGTCAAGGGTTGGTTCATTTTGGCTACAGTAGGGGAACATAATGCTGGCAGAATGGAAGAATCATTTGTGACGCAAACATTCATGAATTCATTTTCTACCGCTTATTCTCACGAGGGTTGTGGGCGTGCTGGAGCCTACCCCAGCTGTATTCAGGCGAGAGGTGGGGTACACCCTGGACTGGTCGCCAGCCAATCACAGGGCACATATAGACAAACAACCATTCACACTCACATTCATACCTATGGACAATTTGGAGTCACCAATTAACCTAGCATGTTTTTGGAATGAGGGAGGAAACCGGAGTACCCGGAGACAACCTACGCACGCAGGGGGAGAACATGCAAACTCCACACAAAGATGACCGAGGGTGGAATCGAACTCAGGGCTCCTAGTCTGCGCGCTAGCTAAAGATGCTCAGTATTGCCTTTCTTACTGATTGAGTAATCTCTCTTGCCACTTCACGCTTCAAATTTCACGGCTTCACTCTATCATGGTTTTCCAAGACTATATTAATAAAACGCTAATGGTTTCATGGTTGACTACAGCCTGTTATTAACATATTTCTTATTAACATTGTTATATATTAACATATATAAGACATTGTGATGATAGGTAGCATTCTACACTAGTCACTAGGTATCAGTAATGTAACTGCAATGCTGATTGCTGGAACAACAGGCCTTTATTGCATGTTTGGAATAATATAATAACAGTGTGAAAATTGTGAGTTAACAAGACAAGCAGCTCATCTTAACAGTCAATGGACATTCCCAACACACACAACAATGTCCGGTTTTCAAAATAAGAGCACTGCTGCATCTTGTAAGCAAAATAAGGGTATGAATAATGTCTTCCTCTTTTAGTTTAATGATGGGTTGCAACCATGAAAAGGTAGAAGGCCCTAGAGGATCTAACTCCAAAGCTGCTGAGTGAAATCCACCCTTTTCCATCGGAGAACCATGGCCTCAACTTTGGAGGTTAACCCGTTACTCCCACTAAATTTCTTTTTTTGGCCAAATTTCTCAAATAGTCATACCTTAAATAAACCATTCTGAGTAGAGTCATGTCTAATAAGATGAGTTTTAAACCCAACAGTCAGAATGTCTATGTGCTACTGACAGAGGATTAGGTGATTGTTTGAATTCACTGAATAGGAAGATTAGTAGTGTACTTGTTCAGAAAAATATGCCTTCAAAATAACTAATTTGGCGATATAGACTAAAAAAATAATCGCTTGAGTTCTTACCTAGTCCCATTTCAAATTTGACAGTGCAAGTACAAAAATTGAGTATTTTACACAGGTTTTTCTCAAGTTTGAATTAGGTATTCCAAAGATGTGACAAGTCATCACTAACGCCATGCAAACACAACTCCATGGTTTCCTGTCGTGTCTCGTATATCTGAAGACTGTTTTGTCATGATTATTTCCAACCATGACACACAGTCCACATTTTCCCATATGTAGGAGTTCCTTGCTTTTATGACAAAAGCCGACCCGTCACCTCCATGTGTTCATATTTCATCTTCATTAAAATGCCATGTCATTGATTGACTTCGCTTATGTCATCCAACTTTCCTGAAGGGCAATAAACTCAAAGCCCATGTGTATTAGCATCCTCGTCATATCTTACTCTCTCTTAGACATCATTCAGCATGTTTCTGTCCACTCTTGGCAGCCCGCAAACTTCCAGCATGTCCAAATCTGCAGCTTATGTAACCATGCAGATGATTTAGCAAACCATGGGCATGCCTTACATCAAAAGCCTCATGATCACCATCAGTTTGGCATTGTGCTTCAAACAGCCTCACATTCCTGGGCCTAACAAAAAAAACATGAATGAAGTGCTTGCATCTACTTGACTGTAGTCTGTATGGGAGCAATCAGTGGTTTATACAGTTCGAACACAAGACAAAACGCAGAAATTAAGCTTGTATAGTACAGTATTCATTAAAAAACATCATAAAGAGTCAATCCATGACAAAGTCTCAACCATCAGCGTCATGATCGCTACTTCCATGTTGTTATGTGATGGTTTCTAAAGGATTGAGGACATGCATTTCACATTAACACGCACGGCTGCGCAAACCGCATCGTCAACCGAGTATTCATTTGCACGACACATCACTGTGACGCTCGGCGAATAACACACACACGTCACGACGACAGCATCTTACCGGAAGGTGAGTCCGATTCCGTTAAAAGAAACACACACACAAAACAAAATCTCCAGTCTTCGGTATGGTCGATGCAGACGAAGACGTAGCAGTCTGACAGGGTGAGTCCCAGCTCACACTGAGCGCTGCTAAAAGGCTGTCAGGTTGATATTGCAAAGCAACCCACCGCTTCCTGTGACGTCACAGCCAGCCTGCAGTGAGAGACACACACACACGCACACACACACTTGCAGGATTGAATTTCCACAATTTTGTTTATTTTTATCTCATTCATGAAACCCTCACACACTTTGCACAAGTAAATAAAAGATGGTTTCTTGCTAAAAATGTAAAATGAAACCTTTTATTTATTTATTGTATCTTCAAAGTATACATTGGGCCACTTTGTAATGTTTATATATTTAATATAAAATTAATTTTACATACTTATGATATAAAGACTTTGTCCCCACCCTGATTTCTATTTATTTATTTCACAGACAGATTTAAACATTAGTCAGCGACAACAAAAAGTGCAGTTTTAAATGAAACTATTATTACAGGAGAAAAAATCCAAACGTACTGTACTGTAATGGGAAAACCAACTTCCAAAAACGTTTTATCTCGTCAGACATGCGTTAGCGTTGTGGACTTCGGAGCGGACACATCGGGTTGGAATCTCCACAAGTAAGCACCATCGGTATTTGTCAGGAAGGGCATCGGAAATTTAAAGGTCTCAAGCCAAAAATCAGTATCAAAAAGATCCGCTGTGGCGACTCCGTAATCAGAAAAAAAGCCGAAAGAAACAAAACAAAAGACCACAGAGTATTTTCCCAAAGGTCTTGGAGATCATCAAGATGTTTTCTGGCAAAAATGAGATGAGCTTTAATGTTCTTTTTGTTCAGCAGTGGTTTTCTTCTTGGAACTCTTGCCATGCAGGCCGTTTATTCCCAGTGTCTTTCTTATGGTGGAGTCATGGACACTGACTTTAACTGAGGAAAGTCAGGCATGCATTTCTTTGGATGTTGTTGTGGGGTCTTTTGTGACCTCTTGGTCGTCACTGTGCTCTTGGGTTAATTTTAGTTAGCCGGGCACTCCTGGGAAGGTTTACCGCTTTCCCCATTTGTGGATAATGGCTCTCACTGTGGTTCGCTCAAGTCCCAAAGCTTGAAAAATGGCTTTATTGACTAATAATTAAATGTGTTTGATTTCTGATGGAACATTTAAGTATGCAAAAAATAAGAAATCAGGAGGGGGCAAACAGTTTTTCACACCACTTTATATATACATATATATATATATATATATATATATATATATATATATATATACATATATATACATATATATATATATACATACATATATATACACACACACATATATATATATATATATATACATACACACACACACACACATATACGTATATATATATATATATACACACACATATATATATATATATATATACTGTGTGTATGTTTGTTTTCTTTCAGCTTTTTCCTGATCTTGAAGTCGCCACAGCGGATCTTTTGATCCGCATATTGAGTTTAGGCCCTTTATATTCCGGATGCCCTTCCCGATGCTTACTCATGGAGATTTGAACCCACACACAAACATACATAGCAAAGCCTTGCGTTTTTAGTTACTAGAATCAATATTTTTCACATTTTTTCTGTTCAATTTGATTTCTACAATGTGCCGTGGTCTTCGGACACCCCTGCATAAGGACAATACTCAAAAGTAATAACTGCTTAACATAAAAAGGCTTATAACATTCCACAATCAAATCACTACTACTACTACTACTACTATAACAATAATTGATGCTTCAGGTGGGGCAGTGCCCTCTACTAATTTAATATCCAGTATTAAAACATCATGGTTCTAGACTCCATCGATTTTCTATACCGCTAATCCTCACTGGGGTTGCGGGGGTATGCTGGAGCCTATCCCAGCTGTCTTCGGGCGAGACTCTAAAATTATTACGACAGTATGCCAGTAGTAAAGCCTGTGATTGTTCTGCTTCTTGCTGTACATCAAGTCATAGATGAATAAAAATATATTTGAAGGCGACACAGCCGACACACGTTGATTGCTCATCGAAAACGATTAATGTCAGGTCAATAGGGTAAACAAAATTAACACCTCTCATATAGGAAGTGGTGAAATTGATAGCAAAGTATATTCTTGATACAACTTGTCAAGCTCCTAAACCTTCCACCCAGCTCACGTCCGAACCCTGAACTCCTAACTCTGACCTGCCAGGGGAGGCTGTAAAACTGTTTTTTTTTTATTCTGTTTTTTGTCGTTCAATTATGGAACTTATGCTCAATTATGGAACTCCTATATTTGACTTATATAAACCATAATAATGCCATAATGTTTCTTGTCAATTTAAGTCACAATATACCAAACCAAAGAGTAAATTCCAGTATGTCACCTCCCTGCTGTCTTCATGCCATGAAAAGAGAACAATGAAAACAATGAAGCGTTAGTTACATTTTGAAGAAACATGAATATTTAAGTCAACACTGCCACCTAGTGCTTTGTAAAAGCATCACCATTTTAAAGATTTAAAATTGACGGTAATATGAACTAGCAGTAGAATGTTTGTGCTGTGGTATATTGTACAAATAAACACGTCCCATGCCTTCGTCTTTAAACTAATTAAACTGACTATTGTACTGTGGAGAGCAATTAAGACTGTGGATATCTCCACTACTGTGGAAAAACAAACTGCATAGAAGGTACAGTATTTAATAAAGTGCAAATACAAGCTGCATATACATTCTGTGCTCATAAAAGTTACTTGTCAAATATAAAAGCAAATACATTTTCTTTCCAACACAGTTAAATTTTGCAAAACAAATGTGTCAATTACTTGGTGAAATCGTGAGCATAATAAAATTGCACTATAAAATGTGGTCAGTACATATGATTACAGTGTATTATCAAACCGACTGCAAGGCCCAAATATTGAAACAATATGCAGATAAATACAGGGGGCTGAGAAATGCGGAATCCAGTGCCAAATTTGAAAAAAAAGGGTTCAGGTGGAGCTATTAAGAATGTTGTGAAAATGTTCCTTGCTCATTCGGATCATCTTCATTCCACGATCTGCAGAACGAAAAAAACAAGTGTCAAATGTGCAACACAGACTTTTGAAATAAAACAAAGCACTTCTAGATTATCATCAGAAAAATACCCTTTCGAATTTTAATGCATTTCTTGACACATTGTCTGCGGTGTTTAAAATTGTTGTTGTTTCCTCCGCAGCCGCTGTAGTGGAACACGTGGCACCTCTTGGTCTTGGGATTGTACGCGAACCTGCGCTCCTGGCTGAGGCAAGCGCCACTGTCCACGGGACTGAAGCACAGGCCCGGCAGATGTGAGTCTGGAAGTCACAATTGGAAATGAAACAATTCTGTCTTGGAGGTATTCTAAGCAAACAATGATGACAGGTGGAAATCAGCCAGTTGCAAGACAGCGACTTGCATGTTCATGTTGTTACAACAGATGTTTAATTAGCTTGGCTGCTGGTGAGGAAGCAAAATTCAAATTTGGGTCTCGGGTAGTAAAAACCTCGACCTTATGGGAAGCAGGTTGTAAAGCTGTGCATCTCGCTGTTGCCACAAGGTGTCAGTGTTTGATTTCAAAGGTGCAGCATTTCAAGGTCACATACTAACACCATATGACTCAATGCAATAAAATGGATTGGCGGGTATTCCAGGACAATAGCTGTTGTGTTTTGGACATTCAGGAGCCCAAATACATATTCCAATCATGAATCTTGTATAAATCTTACTCCTGCTGGAATAGCATAGGACGTGAGTTCATTGCAGACACGTAATAAGTGTTGACAAACGAAAGCATCCAGCTCCTTTTCACCCTTTAACACAGACAAGTGCACATCTGTACAGTCTCTACCCCAGTTCCTTAATAATTCCTCCAGGTAATATGGGGATTCCCTCAGAATTAAGCATGAACTTTTTTTCGACACCAAGTTTCATTGGAATTTCTTTACCACAATGAAATACAACAGGCAACTCAATGTAGCCACAAACTGCCATAGCCATAATTGTTGCCCTTTATTCTTAGTCTGCTGTACAGAATCATTTGGTGAAGAAAATATTGACTCTTGTTGCACAAAATCCTTGAAATTGCCACACGAGTGCACACTCACACTCTACCCTAATCTTTACTTCCAAAACACATGGAAATGCATGTGACATTGTGCTTTGGCATGCATGCCACTTACCTGTTGATGGGCTTGGATCAGTATCATTCATTTGCACCACAGCATTGTTGGCTGTTGGCTCATCTGAGAAATACACGACAAACATCTAAGAATAGGGTAGACATTGTATTTTCACACTGTTTCCATAGTTTGGCTGTATATCGTATATATTTGTATATTGTTAATTTGACATAGACTGCCTTTAAATTAAAGTGTGGTTGGTGGGTGAGTTTTTGACAACACTTGGTGGCTGCAATAATTGACTGGGTTGAGTTTGTGTTGCGGTAAGACACACAAATTGAATGATACAGAGCTTTGTGTTACAGAATACTTTTCAACACACATCTTCCTTGGAGATGTTTTACAGATGTGTCTGTAACTAATGTGCAACTACAGTATAATAATATAATACCTGTGTGGATTGAGAAATGAGAGATATTTTAGACAGCGCAATTGTTTAATTAAGACACTGAGTATATCCATAATACATATAGTATATCTATGTATATAACAGCAACTGATTCACGTCGTCATCCCCAAATTGCCAAAAAGCAAAAATTACTTTAATATATTGGAAATGTTACGAATGGCATTCAGAAACATTATATAACACCTCAAGGGTGAAATACTATCGGAGTCTCACCAGTTAGTATGGTTGGTTGCACATCACTGATGTCTCTAGAACTGGTCTGGAGGGGGACTTCCACTTTTTCTAGTGAGCCCAAAGAGGGGTAAACAGACAAATCATGAATCAAGTCTACAAAAGCTGAGTTACTCTGTAGAGTATTGTCTCATTAACCCAGGCCAGCTGTTTTATCCTTTTTTTTTAAAATTGGTACAGACAGACAACCTTAAATAGGGAGGTTTTTTAATGCATGCATTTAGTACAAACGAGACTGCCATTAGAATTGGTCACAGTCCAACAACTTGCTGTTATTTTCTTTGGCAATTTTACTGTCCAAATGACTTCTTAGTTGTGCCTCAGTCTGGGATAATGGAATGCACTTTGACATCATTTAAATGCTAAATCATTTGGAATGCAATTTCATGGTCAGCCTTAATTTATCAGGAAGTTCTCTGAGGTAGAACTATTTTCTCTTTGGATATTTCAGTCGTCATCCACTATGGCTTCACTGTATTACTCTATATTATATTGCTGTTCCTCACTGTTTCGTGGTTGACTATCATTTGTTGAAAATGGGTGTATTTAAGCAAATTGTATTTCCTTTTAAGCATAAAGCATTTTCAAGAATAGAAATGTCAAATTGCAAAACTAAACTACCAATATAAGATTTATGATGTAATAGCATAACTATTCCATTTATGAGAAACCCTACTTTGGGAAAGTCTACTTATCATGGTTGGGTCTGGAACCAATTAATCAAGATCGATGAGGGATTACTGTCATTTAATAAAAGTATCATGCAATAGAAGCCGATGAAACAAAAATTGACGAACCTCTGGCTAAAAATGGAGGTCTTCATTTTAGATATATAGTGGTATATAAAAGCATTTGCTTCCTTCCCAAGTGTTGATTTTGTCATACTTAATGTTTCAGATCATCAAACCAATTTCAATACTCAGTGACAGCACAACTGAACACAAAAATGTAGTTTTTAAATGAAACTTTTTGTTATTACGGGTGACAAAAAAACATAACTGAGATTAAGAAAGATCTATCAGTCTACAAAAGGTTGTAAAGTCGTTTCTCAAACTTTGGGAGTCCAGCAAACCACAGTGAGAACCATTAAACACAAATGGCGAGAAAACATGGAGCAGTGGTCAACCTTCCCCCAACAGCGCAGCAACGACACATTCACGAGGTCACAAAAGACCCCACAACAGCATTCAAAGAACTGCAGACCTCACAAAAAACACTGCTGAACAAAAAGAACATTAAGGCTCATCTCAATTTTGCCAGCAAACATCTTGATGATCCCCAAGACCTTTGGGAAAATATCGGTCGAATGAGTAAAACATTTTGGAAAATGTGTGTCTAGGCCTGTCACGATAAAATAAAAAAATAAAAAAAATCAGGTCGGTAATTATGAGCCCTCAATAAATTGACATATACAGTAAGTGAATGCGCGTCTGCGCCATCAGTCTCTCTGTGCTACAACGGCTGGAGACAAGTTCACTCTGCATGTGCCTGTGTGCACTGGCTCTATATGAAATGAACACAGAAGAGGGTGAGCACCTTCTCAGCTATTAAGCCTCTTTGGGCTACACGAGTGCAAGCAGTTAGCAAGCAGACACGGATATGAATGAAGGCACAAAGGAGATTGTAAGTCGAATGCCACAGTTCCAGTGTGAATATACAGCGCAGCATTCCTCCTGTCCAGTCAAGACTTACTGAGATAAATGGAACCTTGAATTCTGCTGTCTACCAAAAAAGGAGAATATCCGGCCATCTGTTCTTGACCTCAGGCTGAAACGAACTTGGAGTCTGCAGCAGGACAATGATCCAGAACACACTAGCAAGTCCTGCACATTGTGTTCAATTGTGTTGTCATAGACTAAGTATTAGTCTATTAAGACATATAGTTTGATGATCTGAAACATTTACGTGACAACAAAAAAGAACCCAGGAGGGTGGCAAACACTTTTTCACACTACTGTAGAATTGAAAAAGGATCCGCTTGTTGATATCACAGTCTTATATTGTAAAAAGTTGATCCTGACCCACCTTGGTTTTGACATTTTGTATGACACTCTGCCATGCTTCTAAAGTTGTTGGCATTGCCAAAGCAACCCCCATAAAAGAAACGCTTGCATTGCTGACTGTTGCTGTCGAAGAAGTAACGTGCCAGCAACCCGCGGCAGGGACCTGGAGCTTCTGGCAAATGACAGGGGCTCTTGTCATCTACAAACGGAACAAAGAAGGAGAGAGGGAGAGCAAGATCATGTCACAATGGAGAAACGTGTAGCTGCAGAAACCTAAGAAATCTATGCTGCTTTGTAAACAAATATTATCGTGACATGTTTGACAATGGCACAGAGGCGACTCAGGATGCCAGGTCCTTCTGGCGGATCTCCTCAGCTACCAGGCCACCTGCCTCCTGGCCTCTTACTCAAGGTGCAGTGCACCTGCTTTTGAACACTTTACCTCCCATGAAATATGAAAATGTACCACAATGAATGCATAAGATGAAAGCAGCATGCTGTCGTTTGGAACAGTGATAGACGCTTCAAGGATCAACTCTGCACTTCAGGTAAGGAACATTACTAAATATCAAATAATCATCATTCTGTTGAAACTCTTACTCTTGCACTTGTACCTTCCAGAAAACCCCAAAACAAGACCGTAAACTTGTGGTGTCCTAAGTGTGGCCTGTGGTCCATTTTTGGCATGTAACTTGTTCTTTATTGGCCCGGGGCTTATTCGTAAAATGTAACTTGTTATTCATGAAATATATTATTAGGTATTACGGCAGTTTGTTTTGTCACCTTTAACAAAGGATATCTAGCTTATAGTACAATATACTGACTTGTGTTTTAGTATCTATAATGTACACAAAGTGGCCTCCAAATCCTTAAATTGTTCTGTATGCTATATAAATATTAAAATTTTTGAGAAATGCATTTATCTGAGAATTACCTGTCAGTAGACGGCAACTGCATTTTAATGCTAATGATATATATACCTGTATAATAAATATTTATTTTTACAAAAACTGTAACAAAACCGTGGCCCATAAATCAAATACAGACCAAAATCAAAACTTCCCGGCGAAAACTCTGATTCTGAATAAATGTACCGTTAACACCCTGAACAACCCACTCTCAACACGAAACTTTAGCAACTTTCTATATAACAAAACAAGTGCCACGAGGCATGCTGGGAAGCAGAGATGGTCTACAAGTGGAATACTTGATGTGACCCTGCCCTTTTTAGTAAGGTGTCAAAAAAATAACAAGGACTTTTACGTGTCATAATAGATGATAAAATACATGCAACATAAAATGGTAAGAAGCACTGCTATCATATCTAAACTATTGTGTGGCGGTACAGGGAAGTAATTATAAAAGCACACTCCACTCACTAACCACACTGCAAAAAGGGATAATCCATCATACAAAACACACAAAGCCCTTTTTCCTAAAATCAACAAGTTAAACACAAGTCGTGAGCAGACTGAACAGATCAATAAATCCTGAGACATGGAGGAGTCAGATTAAAAATGCTTTGCTTCTTCTGACTACTTTGGTCCTTAATTTTAATTCAGTTCAGCATTTTTGAAATACACTAAACCATTACCAGGGCGGCACGGCGGACTAGTGGTTACGCACAGACCTCACAGCTAGGAGGACCGGGGTTCAATTCCCACCCTTGGCCATGTGTGGAGTTTGCATGTTCTCCCCGTGCATGCGTGGTACTCCGGTACTTTCTCCGGGTACTCCGGTTTCCTCCCACATTCCAAAAACATGCTAGGTTAATTGGCCAGTCCAAATTGTATGAGTATGTGAGTGTGAATGGTTGTTTGTCTATATGTGCCCTGTGATTGGCTGGCGACCAGTCCAGGGTGTACCTCGCCTCTCGCCTGAAGACAGCTGGGATAGGCTCCAGCACCCCCCGCGACCCTCGTGAGGAAAAAGCGGTAGAAAATGAATGAATAAACCATTACCATCGGAAACAGCAGTGCCATAGCTCATATGCATCAAGCCTTCGCAAAACCAAGTGAGTGATTGCCACACCACCTATGGAAAGCAAAGTAAAGCAAGCAAGAAACTCATCATCCCCAAAATATCGACATAAGGCATTAGATCCCGAGCCTGCACGCAAGATGCATTAAATGAACTGCAGACCCACTTTGCAGTCACTAACCACCTGCTCACAGCAAGCCCACTTCCTGTCTCCACAGCTATGTATATCATCTGATTCCCAGATCCACTCCCATGGACATGGAAAGGGCAACAACAACATCTTTATGTTCCCTTTGTGTAACTCTGCTGTCTTGTGCAGCATCTCAGCTCCCATTTTGTCTACAGGATTTATTTAAAACTACTATACATTGTCAGCATTGGCCAAATCTTGATGTGTGCTTGCTATTTGTTATATGTCTGAATAAGAGGGTGTAACATAATTTAAATGGAGATAACTGGATCTGTTTTCCAAAGTGAATTCAGGTTGTATTTATTCTGCACTTTTGTGGAATTTTGCCTATCATCCATGTCCATTCTTCTATGTGAGACATGAACACATAAGCCTCTCTTTTCTGTGTGTTCTACAGACATAAAAACATATAAAAAGAGACCGCTCATTAGTGCATGTAATGGGAAACATGTATTCCGCCTGTAAAGCCTTGTGAGAAAACCTCCAGAAAACCAACCAACAATGCTACAACGATGTATAATGTGACATGTGTATTAACGAATACAGTGACATTGTTATCATTATTATTATTAACATTGTTATGCCAAACTGCATTACTACTGTATTGACACCTTGCGACACCACACCGGCTTTCACCATACACTCGTCTGCATCGCGCTCTCAATGGCTCGGGCCACAACCAAAAAGGTAAGGCTACATATTAGAGCTGCCTCCCCTGCTGCTGTGTTTTTAGTTTTGAGTTTGGAAAATGTAACGCTATGTGTAGGTGTTCGTTTCCATGTTCCTATGTAAAATCCAAAAGTTGAAATTCGCAAAAATGTGCAGTTTTCCTTTATCAATCTACATGGTTGCTTGCCCTTTCTTAGTGTGTAGAAGTTGATGGTAAACGGGACGGAAGTGTCATGGAGGGTTGTCTGCTGCCTGCTGTTTATTTGATAAGCAAGCAAAGACAAATGACACTTTATGCCAAATGAAATGCATCACCTTGCAGCACTATTTGCAAAATATTTTCAGTTGTAAGAAATGGAACCACACAAGCTGTGACTGACTAATTATCATTCTGGGGTGCTAGTTCAACACACAGTGAAAAAATAATGTGTCATTCAAGAAGCGGTGCTGCTTCTAAAATATATTTTGTGTGAGGAGTCGGCTAATGCACGACTGGCTTTGAGCAGCTAATCCCCTCTGAAATTAAAACAATGAGGCTTAGCTTACTTAGCAAATGTCAACAATAATGTGGAGGTGGAATAAGGGGTATAGTATTAACAAAATCATAATGATAATAATCTAGGCTCCAGCATAGTCCTGCGACCCGAGGATAAGTGGCATTGAAGATGGATGGATAATGACAGTAATAAACATCACAATCATAAATTACAGTAATCTCACAATACTTTGAAATATAAACCAAAAACATAGCTGATGACATCCATAAGCCAGTACAGAGGAAAGTTTTTTGTTGTTAATTCCTTTCAAGAGGTTAGGCAAAAACTGAAACATGCAAAAAAAAAAAAAAAAAAAAACAGGCAATTTTTCCCATAGGAAATAATGTCAAACCAATGAAACCATTCCAGAAACACAAAAATATTAGCAAAATGTAAAGATGTAATAATGTGTAAGAGTAGAGTTAAGAGTTTGTAGATTGCTATTACAGCAATATCAATAAAGTTGATAAATATTCATAAACAAATCTAATTATGTTATACTGTAGTTGATATTTCTTTTGATGATAAGTGAGTACATAACATGTAAATGATTTAAATAATCATAGGGCATGAAGAATAGGTAAGTAAGTGCAGGTGTAATTTGACATAGCAAAGTATGCACCCTGCAGTTCAGGATTTATGGCTCCATAAAGAATAACAGTGTTTCACTGCAACCAAATACCTTTGCATTAATTTACTTAGTGGTACAAGACATTTTATCATTTGGACTCATTTTGCGACTACAACTTTTGACTATAAGTACTTTGTTTGTTCATTTTCCATTTCATGCATGTGCTGTATATCTGAGCTGAAGATGCCAAGTTGACTGACAATTCAGGGTTTTTTCTTAATAGTGTGGCTCCTCTAACCAGGTCTGTAGTTTGTAAAAGAAATGTGTTGAAATACAATGACTTCTAAGCTGAAAATGCTTTTATTTTGAATGTATACCACTAAGGAGGTCATTCAAGTGCAATTACAGGTGAAGACAGAAAGTGGCGAGGATGTAACCAGAGAGAAAGAGTGACTACTCACCAAAATCTAAGTGAGTACACAGAAACCATACAAGGGCAACCCAATTTAGTTGAACTCTTTGACACAAACCGCCCCCCACCCTGTCATCCACAATCCTTATGTGAGACATGAACACACATCTTCCGAAAAAAGGCAAAGGTAATTAATGCACATAATGGGACACACAAATTCTGCCTATAAAGCTTTCTGAAAAAAACTCCAAAGCCTCTGCTTTCTGGGCATTAATTACCAGCCTCATTTATCTGTTTGTATATCTTTAGAACACACAGAAAACACATGTGTGTCTCTGTTTGTGGATGATGGGTAAAATAAAAAACTGCAGTTTTCCTTGACATATGAGCACTGGCAGAGCTAATCAGGGAAATATACTCAATATGTAAAGTGTTTCTGTAATCAACCTTGGGTGTTGTTTTTGTAGCCATTAAAGCTGGAGGACCGTTACAGAGAGTGCATACTGACATTTGCTTGTTAAATCTTAAAGGGGACTTATTATGCTCATTGTATTGCGTTGTGGGCTCCTAGGGAGTAGGTACACACGATAACCCGCACAGAAAGCTTTCTAGATCTTCCAGAATGTGCACCTATTGGAGCAGTATTTCCTTGGATTTACAAAAAAGTCTGTTTGAATTTATTCCACCCACAGCCCACCTCCGGGCAAGCCCACTCTAGTGTGTTTGGTGACACTCATCTTGTACAGCAAATAGCTTGGACAGCTTGGACCCAGTCACACCCATATAAGGAAGTCACCAGCTGAAACCGAGCGTTCAGAGCCCTCCCAAATTTCTTTTAGAGCTCACTTCCAAAAGGCGCAAGTGTAAAAAGCCTAATAGGCCTCCTTTAAATACCATACGGCAGCACTAATAGTTAAGAAGTTTATGATGATGCTTACAACGATAATGATGCTATTAATGTACATCTGTTGTAAAAAAAAAAATTGAGTTGATAAAGAGCCATCTACAATCTTCTCAGCACTTCTGAAGTTCAGGAAGGTTAAATTACACAAAAGCTTGACAGTGACAGTGTGGTAAAAATTGAGTTGATAAAGAGCCATCTACAATCTTCTCAGCACTTCTGAAGTTCAGGAAGGTTAAATTACACAAAAGCTTGACAGTGACAGTGTGGTGTATTATGACTGAACCCCAGGTTTCGGTCGATGAAATGATGTCAGCCGCTCAGTCAAAAATGGGGTTTTGCATTAACCATGATTTGTTTGTTAAGGATTGGACATTGAAAAGTAAAACTTTTGAGAACGCTTGAATTCACTCCTCTGAGTCATTCGGATGTTTAATGGAAAACTTCAGATGAGTCTGTACATGTGCCCTTTTGTGCAGTGTAGCCTTGCAGGCAGTGTGGGATCTTAATCCAGCACAGGAAAGAGTTCTACCAATGTTTTTTTCACTTTTCTCAGAATGATCCTTATCCACGAGGTGAGATCATGCATGAAGCTCCATAGTGAGGGCAATCGAATGTAATGTAATCGTTCCATTTTCAAATTATCAGTGGTCTCTATCTCACGATGAGGCTGATTGTGTCTTGCTGATGGGAGATGAACTTTTCGGAACAGCGTCATTCTAGTGGTTTGATGAAACACAAACACCTGAACAGCACAGCTGTATGCACTGGAAGAAACGGAAAAAATTGGCTTTACTTGACTCACCATATCATTTTGCAGTATGGCATGTTCTCACAAGCCATCACCCCATCCTGCCTGAAATCATCTACCGTCATCCCTATCCGAAAAGGACAGCCTCAGTGACTACAGACAGTTGCACTTCTGCCTTGAGTAATGAAATGTTTCCAGATACTCGTCTATCAGCACACCTGTCTTCCACTGATCTAACTGATATACCAATTATATTATTGTGTCTTTTTTATGTATTTTAGCTTGGCCATATTGTAAATCACCCCACGACCTCAATATAAAATACATCAATAAATGGCCAATGTATTGTATTCTTTATTGTTTTTATTCTTTACTTTGATAAACACATGGAAGTGCAAGTGGTGATGTGCTTTTGCACATGCACGTCACTTCCCAGACACTCTGCGTTCACATTAACATGTTGCATTTGTTTGGTAATGTGAACAACCAAAAATGTGATTTGAACAACAAATCCGAACTGCGCATCATACGTAGCCTTGGAGTTTTTACAGTCAACAATCAACACTATCATGCACTCACCTGAGACAATGCATGTTTCTTCACACATCTCCAAGGTTTCAAAGTTGTTGGCATTTCCTCCACAACCTCCATATTCAAACAGCTCACACTGGCCCGTGTCAACATTAAAGAAGTATTTGTCCCTAATGGCCCTGCAAGGCCCTGGGTCCTGTTTAAGGGCACACAGCTCCTTGAAGATGAACAGTTCAGGTAACGGTCCCTCTTCTGAAAAACAAATAAAAAGAAAAAATATTCATGGCATTGTATAAAATGTGTCTTTAATGTCAGTGGTCTGACATTCTTAAACCCATTTACTTCAACGATGAGAGAAGGCGTCACTCCTTACATATCTATCTTCTCACAGCTAGTTCTTATATTAACACAATGATGTCCGTCTCCCCTGAGGTTGAAGTATTAACAGTAGTGTTGTATTAGTTTGTTCGTGTGTCTTATACTAATGAGTAAGATAATGGCACCATAATAATAATTTGTCAAACATTTGTCAACTTTGTCAACAATCAAAGTAAAAGTGACGTTAAATGTTAATTTATCCCTTTTGTTCGTCATTTATATTGAGTTTTCTGCATGTAAAACTATGATTTGAAACCTATTAAAGTGTGTTGTGTTAACATTTGAGTGTCTCAGGCCGAGAACAGACCCTCGGAAATCCCTTGGATTCATGATATATATAATTGGTAGAGATGATGGTAGACATGATCCTTGTATACAAATTGCACAACAGAGTGTTGTGTCAGACTAAAACAGCAGGTTTTGCACTGCCAGTATTTTTAGAGAAATATTATCAGTTCAAGCTGTTTATAATGAAATTTCTTGCCATTGGCATTGTTGAGTATTCTCAGTTGTTGCCATTATAAGATTGGATTTTTTGCAGAGTATGTGTTTTTTCATGTAGTTTATCGTACAACCCTAAAGAAATGCATTAAAAAGTTTGGAAATGGAGTTTTCCTTCCTGCAAGGTACACATTTTAATACAAGTTGGAACTGCTATAATCGAAACAATCAGACCATCGTGGCCTGACAGGGTAGGAAGGCCAGCAGCCTACCACTGCAATCTGTCAGATTTTAATTTATAACCGTGGACTGGGGGACACTTATCAAATTGTCCAAATGTACGTGTGCTGAAGTATTTGGTCCCCTGACGAGTGTTGCATCCATGAGGTGGGATGGGAGCAGAAAACGGGGGTGTGAGAAGATATACCAGGGTGTGACAAGATTTCTCTTTGAGGAAAAATGTATCATGAGAACAGAGTAGCCAGAACCCAATCAGATTGAACTATGGCCTCGCTACTATGAATAATACGGCAATATGGAAGTGGCCATCAATCCATTGTCTATGCCGATTATGCTCATTAGGGTCACGGAGGTATGCTGGAGGTCTATCCCAGCTGACTTTGGACTCGAGGCAGGGTCCACCCTGGACTGATTGGGAAGTGGCAGTGTGGCATAATTGGAAGTGCACATTAAGTGCTTCAGACAAACTTGCAATGAAACCTACCTTGATGTTCATAGCATCATTGTGATGTGTGGCTGATGTCCTAGCAGAAGCTGTAGTAATACTACATTTGATCAACTTTAAATATTTGTCAGATCAAACCATGTACATGTTCAGACTTGTCTGCACACTGCACCCTTAATCATCGAGTTGTTCTTTTGACACTCATTGCATTCTCAGCGTAGAGATCCGTGTAGACAATTTAGCAAGTATTTGGTAATTACTGTACATACAAGCTATCAACAAGAGTTAAAGCATCCCCAAAGCAGGCATGTGGAAGTAAGCCCCACTCTGTACAGCCATGCAATACACATCTCAATTTTGCCCATCATCCACAATCCTGCTGTCATTGGGATACACCTATTTCGACTATGAAGCCTTCTAAAAAACTACCAACGTTGCATTGTTTGATATAAAATACATGCTGTGATCAGGCATTAACACATACAGTGATGATAACATGTAATAGTACTAACACAACACATCGCTGACTGCTTGCCGCAGCGTCATTCACAGACAGAAGAGTGGATACGTACCTCTCAATTTCACTACAAACACTCAACAAGAAGCGTGTTTGGTCAGTCTAAATGAAAAAGGTACTATAGTGAGAGGGGAAAAAAATATATGAAGAAAATGTTAACGGATGTAAGCTTCTAAGAAACCTATTTGTTGTTTGATCCTCCACAGTACTTTACTGGAGGATCAAATCTGGCGTACTCCTTCTCAGTGGCATTAAATAATCTGACAGCAAAAGTACACGCCTTTGGGAGAAATCTGTAGGCATTTCTTTAAACAATACAAGCTTTTTGAGTCTTTGTGACTGGGAAAAAAATGACTCCTCAAGGTACAATATAATGATGATGGTGTATGTGTCTATGAATATATCTGGCTACAAAGTACGCTACCCACACAAAGTTAGAGATATGCATAATTGCTATGTTAGAGAACAGAAAGTTGTGTGTTAAGCGCCTTAATCATTGAACATGTTAGTACATTTTAGGTTAATCGTGAATTGTATGTGAAATATCCTTAACATCTTGTGAGTAGTATACAACGAAGATTGTTTAGTGCCAGAGCAGCTGTCACGGTTTTGCACAAAATAGAAGGGGCCACAGGAAAATCACAGAAAAATGTGTGATGCATTCATTTTTAATCAGAACCTGCATGCTAATGTGGCAGGTGATGAGGGAGGCGAAATGCACAGACTGAGTCGATTGTTGCATTATCGCTCGAGAGGCTTTGTCGACCTATTTGTCCAAATCAGATAACATTCATCACAGTTTGTGTTTACTTCCACGGCCTCAGAAGAGTCCTATCTTGTTCTTATTGGAAAGATAAACAACAACACCTCCCTTTGTATTACTATTATATATCTTTACTAAATCTAAGTCGAGACCTATTGCCAGAAGCCCACTCTTAACAACCAAGTACAATAAAGCTCTTAAGTTTTACTGATTTTTAGCTGTTAGCACAATGCAAAAGTGGGTCTGTTCTGTAATGTACTGTTAGATTATCTGAATTTTGTGTCGCAAAATTCTGTTCTGTGAAACTAGGGTTGTATAAAGCAGATGTAAAACAAAGTCGGTACTGAAGTGGGTAGTGAAACACTTACAACTTTCATCATGTATATAATTGAGGTAATGTATACCTGGTGTTATTGCTGCAATTGAAATAAAAAAATACATTTTGTGTACTGTTAAAAACCTCAAATAATATGTTTTATCATGCCACGTACTGTATTTAGCAAGCGTCTCCATTGGCTGCCATGTACTTTTACTTCTGACCAAAACATCAACCTTTGTGCACCGCAGGAACTGAACAAGAAATTTTCTGATTTATCTGGGTACACATTAAAACACTAACAACTGATTATATCTCTGTGGTTTCACAGACTACAGGTCAAAATCATGACCAATTACAATCTGCATTTGTTGTTGTTGGCAGTCTAATATTGCTTTGTGCCTTCATTTTAAAGAAAGTACAGCAATATTGTCTGCTGGAAAAAAAAGATTCAAAAATGATCATTAAGCCTGAACTGTATTGTTGCCGTGTAAATTATTACAGCCGAACTAGTTCTCTGAAGAGAATGCTTTTATTCGGTAATAAGGCCACAGACAGGGTAGGGTTGCGTCACGAAGACCATTAGAAATGCAAGCCAGTGCGCAAAGGGGACAAAGTTCAAACAAATGAACTGAGATGTTACGAGATACAAAATGACACCAATTACACTTAATTTTGTCATTTTCATCACAGGCAAAGCTATTACCACCTAATTAAGACAGTGAGGTCTGAATGGCACTTCCAAAGAGACACACAAAGACAGCAAACGCTCAGGAATACATTCTTTTCTGAGTTGTACTCCTTTACTGTTGTAGAAATATCCCTTTGAAGTAAACACAAAAATGTGATTGGATAATCTCTGTAGATTGTGATTAATATTAAATTGGAAAGATTCTAATTAGCAAATTCAGATCCTATGACACAGACGAAACCACTTCACTTAAGAAAGACTTAAAGATGCAGGAAATGTTGTCATAGCCTTCAACAGATAGGCACTTGGAAAAACTTTACAGGCTCAGTCAAGATAACACTATCGTTTTTGAAGAAACTCCAGTTCAATGACTCACAAGGAAAATGTCCCCATGTCTCCAAATGATAAACTGACTGTACCAAACAAAACCGAAACAGTTTAGAAATATATATTTTTAAACCAAACAAAAGACCGTAACCACAAATAAACTGTTGCACCTTTTCTCCTTGGTTGGTGTGATGTCCCTTTTTCTTAGTGAAACCTACAAATGTGATTCGTTTTACAAACAACATTAATGGCTCAAATTTTTAATAACTGCATATATTCAGACACAGCTAGACTGTGTCTTCAGTCAGCGTATTATCAGGAGCTGTCATATCAAAAATTCAAAGATTTCAGCAAATAAACAGTTTCTCAGCAGCAGCTCTGGTTCTGAATTTGTGTGTGTCAGGAAATAAATGATGTGGCCATACACCATGCTATGTTTACTGTGTGTACTTCAAAGGCATAGTATTTAATAATTCTATCGCCTTGCCACCCACTCAAAAAATACAGAAAAGGGTTTTAAATCACATTTTAATAATAATTTAGCATTACAGTTAATCCACAAATTGCTCCATGTACATTTGGGTTACATAACTTATCATAATAACCTCATGCCCCCCCACAAAAAAACACGTGCTTGTGACTCTTTTGTACTTTTGAAAATGTACAGTATGTAAACCATTAATTATGACAATTGACTAGATCTCTGCGATACCAAACCAGTAGACATGTGATTTCAATAGCAGGGAGCTGCTCTCAAGCACTTTTAAATAAAATCTGGAAAGCAAAATATTTGACATTAATACAATAAGGGGAATATGAGAAAGGATGAGGAACAAGCAGACCACATAAACCAGGCGTGTCCGTACTGAAAAATGAAAGGATGCAGGGCCACTTTGCTATTTTTTTGGGCAATCATTTTTATATTTCGGTATAGCAGTATGAATTCCTCCAATGAAAAGAAAACGACTTATACCCTTATAAATAATAAGCAAAAAAATATTGAGTTGATGGAACTGTTTTTCCTCCGACTGCGTGCCGCGGCATACTGTAAAGACGTATTAGCACCTCAAGTCTACCACAGAATGGTCCAGCGGCGGCAGAGAAAGCAGAGCAAACAACAAACTAACCAAAAGTGTCAATAGCTTCTTGCAAAGCACACCACAACAACCAACGCGGTGTATCATTTAAAACAGGTAAGGTTGTGATGCCAGCTTCATTTTACATCCCCACTGTGGATTTCCATCCAAGAAATTAGGCTGCTAACTGCGAGTTTTGGCAAGCTGTCGTTTTTCAAGCCATGTTGTTCCAATTTGATGTGCACTTTGTTCATCTAATTATCTCTGTCACTGTCAGGTTCATAACTAATGCTATATTCATTCTACATTCTAATGCTACATTCCAATACATTCTAATGCTACATTCATTCATCTACATTTTATTCTAACAGTCACCAAATAAATTAAGATACTTTTTTTGCGCACCTACTATGTTTATAAAGTATCTGAGTGTTTGAGCCCTTTTGTTTGAGGTGGAAAAAATTGTAAATGAGATGAGTTTATTTGTAGGGATGGGCATGAGCTAACAAATCAGATTTGACTATGAAAATCGTCGGTCAAAGACAGCCCTACATTAGCTCAATTTTACTTTTTCACGATGTTTTTTTTTTACATTGTGTCTGTTATTTAAAAAAAAATATGTACCTTTCATATTTTTTGGAAAGAGGGTGCACTTACAAATTCAGCAGGGCACCACCATGCAAACCACAGAGCTCATTGTAAAGACCATAGCTTTTGCAACAAAGCTCTGAATTATTCCCATAATAGCTCGGACAGGAAACTGCTTTCAGTTGATAGCTTGTGTCAAATGTCTTCCAAAGCCCCGGAAGACTGAGAAAAGATACCACTATCAGAAAAGCAAATTCCAATGAGTCATTAAGCTATGTGACAGGGCAGTGTCTTCATTACTTTAAAGCGGACCCATTATGCTCAGTTTTCGACCCTTTGTATTGAGTTGGGGATTCCTATAGAGCAGCTACAAAAAACACCCACACATAAAGCTTTCTAGTTCTTCCAGAATGTGCAGCTGTTCAGTTGTATTTCTTTGGATTTCGTGGCTCCCAGAGATGGTCTGTTTTAATGTATTCCATCCACGACCCAACTCCAGGCATGCCCACTCCGCTGTAGTTGGTCACACTAGTGAGTGCTTAAAAGCAATTCCAAGCTACGAATGGTACAGGAGTTAAATCACTTACAAAGTAAACTTCACTCCTCACTAAGTTACAGATACAGGCATGAGTCCGTTTTCATCAAACCCCAGTTTAAAAGGGTCAAGATGTTGAATCGTTCTGGGAAAGAAAACCCACAGCTCCGTATGTCAACAGGGAATCCAATGCTTAATAGATCCTGCTTTAACAGGAAGAAAGGAAACAGACACAGAGATACACACTGAAGAAAGATGATTAAAGGATTCCCTGGCCAGATTATATCCATAGTGTACCAACCCTAAAAGTACCACTATCCATTCTTCACAGAGAGTGAGTCCCCAACATGTAGATGCTTTGTTTGGGCACTCGATTACATGGATTGAATGGCAAAGAGACTAGTTTGTTCGGCGCAATATGAAACATTGTACAAAAATCAAGACAGGTTTTTGGTGAAAACCAAGATTAAATGCAACAATTAAATGATTAATCCATTATCCAAGTAATTCAGAACTATATGAATATTTTTTTAACCTCTGATTTCAGCCTCTCAAAGGTGAATATTTTTTAATTTCCTATGTCATCCATGAAAACAGAGTATTTGAATATGTTTCATATTAATTTGGTCTAACCAATTAATCAAAACAACAAACCACCAAATCCGGTGGCATACGAAAACTAATGTACCACTATATTAGAACTGGGTGTGACCGTGTAGTCTACTCCACTCTTTTATAATGTAAGAATACAATAACTGAAGAAGACAATTAAGTTTTTCTCAAGGTGACCCTGGATGCATCTGAAGTAGGCATAAATGTGGCTCCTATGCAAGCATAGTAGGCTGCTACACTAAACAGCAGTCCATCTGAGCAAGCAATAGCTTTCTGATCAAATCGGAGAAAAACAGCAAAGACTCAAACTCAAAGACTCAAAGACTCAAATACATAAATCTCAATGTACGCAAAGTTGTGATTCACAATTTTTAGAACCGTTGAAAGAAACACTCACAAAGAGACAGCAGTTGAGAGTAATCAAAGGTTAGAAAATAAACTGATATGGCCACAATAAATATGACTCAACTCACATTCATGCTGCTCATCCATCACCTGTATCACAACACTTGTGTCACACCCAAATGAGAACCACTACACTGCACTCCAACATTGCTCAGAGGTGAAAGTCATGCAGGGACAGATCTGATCATATTTCATAAAACAGCATTTTATGTGGGTGATGGAAGAAGACATTAACCTAAAAATTAAACTGACAGAGAAGCATTCATGCATGCTTATTGTATATTTTGTATCCCCTTTTGACAGTGCCAACGACTGTTGCTTATTGTAAAAGCAGCCGAAATGAACCCATTTTCCTGTTGTCTATGTCCTTATGCCTGAACTGCAAGCGAACATCTATATAATTGCATGTCTCTATATATATTGCGACTCAATGTTTATGCCGCCACTGTTAGTAAAGTGTACAGAATCGTCTGCCCCATATAAATGTGGATTTTGTGTCAATGAGACACATTTTAAATTATCATAAATGCATTGAAATTGACACTATACAGTCGAGTAAACGTCATTATGTATAGGATCATGATGACTGATTGTGATACAATTATATGTAAACACAGTGGCAGTGTTTCCTGTACTCGTTGAAAATGTTCAAAATCGTTCCATTATTTTGTGATTTTGCAAAATCACAAGAAAGTAGTTTGTACTTGGAGACACTTTATGCGCAACTTCCAGGACGTAAACATAACATTGGCTCCACATGATGCAGCGGTTAAAATTAAAAGTCCGTTCTTTTTCTTCTTACCTTGTTTGGCTTTGCCGAAGGTCCCAAAAAGGCAGGGGAGCCAAAAGACAGATAAAACGCAACACTCGTTGGACAGAAACATGCTGGTGATAGCAGGGCAGCCTGGTCCAAACTGACACTTTGGACGTTCGGAAAACTTGTCCCCTTCAACTTGTGGGCGCGTACTTCCGGTTGATGGAGCCGTGCCAACCTGCAAGCACCAAGATAGTGCAATAAAAAATTAACGGTCGTTTCCTTTCGGAAGAGGAATAGATACTGTATTAATACATACATGACAATAATACTTTACCGTCTCAAAAATACGTACACACCACAAATATCTTAAAATATGCCCTATACAGCTTTGTGCTAAGTGAGTGATTGTCCTATTTCAGTCACGTGACAACCCCAGGAAGCGGCTTCCCCGAAATGACAGCAAGTCAAGTAACCTATCTTATTTACAGAAAAAATGTTGCCATTAAAAGTTATTTTGAAGGCCGAATAGCAGATATAATGTGTTACATTAAAATTGAATTATTAACTTTATTAACTTTATTAATAGTTACATTTGATGTATATTCAAAAATATGCATGTTAAGCTAATTGAAGAGTCTGTATAGCCCATAAGTGTGAATATGAGTGTGAAAGTTTGTTTGTGTCCTGGAACATCACACATTTTTTATTTGATGTAACATATAACATGACACATTTTTAATGTGCCGCATAGTGGCGTTGTGGTTACCATGTTGGCCACACAGTCAGAAGATCAGCAAGATCTGGGTTTGAGTCTCTGTGATGGCATCTCTGTGTGGAGTTTGCATGTTCTTTCTGTGCGTGTGTGGGTTTTTGTCCGGGAACTCCAGTTTCCTCCCACATTCCGAAAATATGCATGTTAGGTTAACTGGAGACTCTAAATTGTCTGTAGGTATGATTGTGAGTGTGAATGGGTATTTTGTTTATGTGTTCCCTGCAATTGGCTGGCGACCAGTCCAGTCCAGTGTGTACCCTGTCGCTCGCCCCAAGTCACCTGGGATAGGCTCCAGCATACCCCCTAATGAGGACACAGTCATGGACACAGTCAAACACTTTCAAATGACTTTAACCATCTGCTGGCTGTATTTGAGCGAATGGTCTTCTCTTTTGTTTGCTTTAATTAGAGTGCTGCTGTCACCAAAAAATGTTTGGAAAAAAACATTTCAAAATGAAGAATTAAATTCGGAAAAACAACCATAACAACAATAAAATAAGTGGTAAACGAAGTTGCGATTTACACTGGGACAAGGAGCCCTTCTCAGCTCCTTGTCCCAGCAGATGAGGAGGCACACCCAGGAGATGCCGTACAAATGTCCCTATTTTTACAAGTTTCTCAACCCCCGCCATTTTAGCTGTGATGTCACACCAAGGAGCGGACTCAACCAAACAGACCCATAAATGCACAGCAAAGTGAACAAAGTGTAATATTCACAACAATATGACTGATATCGTGGCGACAGGCCCCGAACCAGATGGTGGACACCAGAGGTCAGGGCCGCCGTCAAGCTGAAGAAGGAGTCCTATCGAGCATTGATGGCTTGTGGGACTCCGGAAGCAGCTGGCAGGTACCATCAGGCCAAATGGTTCGCAGCTTTGGCGGTTGTCGAGGCAAAAACACAGGTGTGGGAGGAATTCGGTGAGGCCATAGAGCACCACTTTCGGTCGGCCTCGAAGATTAGTTCTGGCAAACCATCCGGCACCTCAGAAAAGGGAAGCAGTGCCCAGTCCACACTGTTTACAGTGGAGACGGGGGCCTGCTGACCTCGACTGGGGATGTAGTCGGACAGTGGAAGGAATACTTCTTCTCAATCCCACTGACATACCTCCCATAGAGGAAGCAGAGTCTGAGGACACATACGTGGACAGTGCCATCACCGTGGCTGAGGTATCTCAGCAAGGTGGTTAAAACGCTCCTCAGTGGCAAAGCTCCAGGGGTGGATGAGTTCCGCCCAGAATTCCTCAAGGCTCTGGATGTTGAGGGACTGTCTTGGCTGACACGTCTCTTCAACATTGCATGGAAGTCGGGAACAGTACCTTTGGATTGGCAGATCGGGGTGGTGGTCCCCCTTTTCAAGAAGGGTGACCGGAGGGTGTGTTTCAACTATAGGGGGATCACACTCCTCGGCCTCCCTGGGAAAGTCTATTCCAGGGTGCTGGAGAGAAGGGTACGAGCGTTGGTCGAACCTCTGATACAAGAGGTCCAATGCGGTTTTCGTCCTGGTCGTGGAACACTGGACCAGCTCTACACCCTCACAAGGGTGCTTGAGGGTGCATGGGAGTTTGCCCAACCAGTCTACATGTGCTTTGTAGACCTGGAAAAGGCATTCGACCGTGTCCCTCGTAGCTTCCTTTGGGGGGTGCTCCGGGAGTACGGGATTGGTGGCGTGCTACTACGTGCTATCCGGTCCTTGTACAAACGGGGCAGGAGTCTGGTTCACATTGCCAGTAGTAAGTCAAGCCTGTTTCCAGTAAATGTTGGCCTCCGCCAAGGCTGCCCTTTGTCACCGATTCTGTTCACAATTTTCATGGACAGAATTTCTACGCGCAGCCAAGGTGTTGAGGAAGTCTGGCCTTAGAATTTCATCTCTGCTATTTGCAGATGATGTGGTTCTTATGGCCTCTTTGGGCTGTGACCTTCAGCGTTTACTGGGACGGTTTGCATCTGAGTGTGAAGCGTCTGGGATGAGACTCAGTACCTCCAAATCAGAGGCTATGGTTCTCAGTCGGAAAAGGGTGGAGTGCTCCCTCTGGGTCGGGAATGAGGTCCTGCCCCAGGTGGAGGAGTTTAAGTATCTTGGGGTCTTGTTCACGAGTGAGGGAAAGTGGGAGCGTGAGGTCGACAGACGGATTGGTGCAGCCTCGGCAGTAATGCGGTCGCCGTACCGGACTGTCGTGGTGAAAAGAGAGTCGAGCCGGAGAGCAAAGCTCTCAATTTCCCACCCTCACCTATGGTCATGAGCTTTGGGTCATGACCGAAAGAATGAGATCACGGATACAGGCGGCTGAAATGAGTTTCCTCCGTAGGGGAGCTGGACTCACCCTAAGAGATAGGGTGAGGAGCTCAGTCATCCGGGAGGGGCTCAGAGTAGAGCCGCTTCTCCTTCACATCAAGAGGAGTCAGTTGAGGTGTTGCCTCCCGGACGCCTCCCTGGCGAGGTGTTCCGGGAAAAGGCCCCGGGGCAGACCTAGGACACACTGGAGGGATTATGTCTCACAGCTGGCCTGGGAACGCCTTGGTGTCCTCCCGGTGGAGCTGGAGGAGGTGGCCGGGGAACGGGAAGTCTGGGCTTCCCTACTAAGACTGCTGCCCCTGTGACCCGGACCCGGATAAGCGGAGGAAAAATGGATGGATGGATGGATGGATGACTGATATTGTGTTGTGATGAGAATAATATCACACGAAAAAGTCAGCCACAACAGGTATGTTGTTTGACTGGCAGTGATTTCTAGCCTGCAAGATACAAGGTGAGTGACCAACGATTGCTGTTTAGCTAGCCTTGAATTTTGGCTTGACCCATATTATGATTATTCTAAGATCCGTATAATACAGTATATCTGGTAGAAAAAAATCGTCCCTGCTTGTGTTTTCCCCAGTGTGGCTCGAAGAATGATAGCCGGACAGCTGATGGCAAGGTCTATCCAGCTGACGTAGGATGCAGAGGTTCTGTGGCTTCCTCTACCCCCAGGCTCATGAAAGACCTTGACATTCATGGACAGGCACTGCGAAAGACAATAAGATCAGTCCCTGAAATGGCTGAAAGAAAGGCGTAAGGACCCTTGCTGGACTCAAAGCAGGGGGTGCCTCTCTTGGACGCCTGGTGTTGCTGATGAACTCTCTGGAGGTGTCATTGGCTATTAGTGGACCTATCATCAACACTGCCAAGCTCACTGCAACCCGCTCCATCCAGGCTTAATCACTCTGTATTTGATGAGGGTGTCTAGTGTTGAAAGGCCAAAACACCCACCATCTATCACCTTGCACCATTAGGGATGAGCCGGATACTTATAAACGAGTGTGCGTTACAGATAATGCATTTTTGCCGGGTATGAAACAAGTACATTTCGTCATTATCCGTATTTGTGTTTAAAGTAAATGCTCATTACGTATTCATTCTTCACGCTCTGTGATTGGCCAGTCCCACACAGTGACCGCCTCTACCGAGATGGTGGCAGTGGCTCAGCATTGCAATTGGGAAGATGGAAATGGCTCAGTGTTTGTCGCAATTCCTCCACTTTATTAGGTTTTCTTCAGCTCACCTCTATTTTGGTTTGTATCTAAAGTTATTTGGTAAACGTGTTCCCTAACATGCGTGATTGCGCGGTGCTGCAACACTCACAAACTCAATACATATAACCTGCATTGACTGGTTAGGACATTAGGTATACTTGCACCCAAGCACAAGAGTGTGTATGGGCACATGAGCCATACATAAAATATTACTCCCCTCTCAATACTGTCACACGACTGTGGTCAATTACAACCTTTTTGTTGCACACAATAATGGCTACTGCAAGTGACTACACAAATTATTCCTTCCTGGTTCCCCTGAACGACACGCCTACACCCCTGGTGCATTCACAGCCACCCGAAACAGTCAGACATTCTGGAACACAACATGCCGACAAGAACACAGCAGGGTTGCTACAATATGTTGCAGTGTGCACCTTGCAATCTTAAACTTGTTTCATAACTACACAATGCATTTTTTTATTACAGCAGGCACGATCATGCATCTGACACTGAATTTTTTTCGGCTTTTTTTGGGTGGTTTGGCTCATGATATAAATTGGAAAACTGCTTGTAGTACTGAATGTGGTGCTTTTGAGAAAAATACAGTCCAAAAGGTTGACACATTATCGTTATATTTATTGCAGGAATCACCAACTTCACACAGCTAATCTATATAATATAATTTACCATATAAATCCACCACATAATGAGCCAAAAAGTAATGAAATACACTTGTCTCAAATAAGGCCCATGTATTTATTGGTAAGAAAGTTGCTAACTTTTCTAATGGGATGAACAGCTTCTGCACACATTGCGACTAAGTCTAACAAACTGCAAACAGTGGTCTTACTTTGAAGGAAGGTCACAGAGGGATGTTCTGTGTGTGGAGAATGTGCAGCTAAGATGGGCAACGTTAAAAAATAAATGTGTTAGTCATATTTTTCACTTGGAAATTGCACATTGGCACCGGGCACTGTAAAACTTGTCCTTACATTAAAGCCGAAAATATACTCATCGAGCCCAAGTCGCGCACACACAATCACACCAGCTCACACAAGTCTGTACTAAAATTGAAAGTCCTGCCTATCAGCCCCCCCCCCCCCCCCCCCGACAGTTCACTGTTCACTGACAGTTCACCCTCACTACTTGAGAAGCACTGTCCTAAAATCAGTCACGATTGCTTTTGCTGACATTATTCGAGTAGTTTGGACATGTTGATTGATGTTGAGTAATTACCATAACAACACAGCCACAACACAACCGCTCCAGACAATTTTGTGTGGCAGAACCACATTACACCAGCACAGCAGGATCATAATACCAATCAAATAAAGTGTGGTCCCATTTCTGATTTACACAATACTATGCCATTAAAATGCAGACTTAGCTGCAAAGTGATTCAGCTTCAACCAGCAGTACATCATCGTTGACAATTATTAAAATATGTCTAAAAGGCATTCATAAATGTCTGCATTAACAAATCTTTGTCTCCATCCTCTTATGCTTTCACTTCATCTGTTCTTTGAGGATCTCTCTGATTCCAGTGATTATACGGTGCATAATATTATTTCTTGCATTTTTATGCGAATAAGTTACCCAACCATTAACTGAAATTTGCAGGGCAGTAGCACAACTTGGGGGTCAGTAGAGCAACTTGTCTAATAAATGTGTCCAATATCTCAGTCCTCCCGGTCCCTGTCGTGTTTATTATAGTAAAAATTAAATGTTGATGAACTTAAATAATATTTCAAAGTAAGTTACACTGTACTAAAGCCTTTAGTAAAAGAAAAACACACATCTCAAGTCTTACATTTGGCTAAACAACACAGCAACATGCCAACAGAGCAACTTTTTTTTTAGATTTTCTTTGTAAAATGCAACTTCAACAACAAAAACATATTTGGTGAGGAACATACCACTTCCACTCTAATCTCTGGAATTAATAATGGGAAATTTGATTCATTTCACTGGCTTGAGTTCTTAGTCAACATAATGCATCTGGCAAGTGCGCACAAACATCGTTCAATATATTTACAAAAACAAAGATATGGCCCAGGTCTTGGCACATTTAACTGGAGTCAACATTTTCTTGAACAAATTATTTCACTTCAGAAATTAAGAAAGAAGACCGCAAGACTTTGACTATGGCAGTTTGTGAGGAACAGGCAGCAACATAGGATAAGCCACATAGAAAATGGATGGATGGATGCAGTGACATCTGTTACACGTCTGCTGTATCAGCCTTATTGCGATTATGATGCCCAATTCAGATTTTTGGTTAAAATCTGATCTTTAATATAGTTTTTCACATTACCACAAAAATGTGACTTGTCAAAAGACTTGACAAATCGTCTGTGACGCACTTGCACAAAAGCACGACATTACACGCTTCCTCCGTGTGTTCACTGAAGTAATATTGCCTCAATTTGTGCTCTCCTTGGCCCATTTGTAGTTAGTACAAGGAGTGTGCAACAGGACATCTACACCCAGGAGCATGTAGGCCAATATTAGAGCCAGGAGTGATGGAAGCTGCTTCACTGACACTTTTTGGAAATCATTTTCAGATGACAATAATAACTTTAGCCTAATATTTGAGCAACATTTACTTGTGTAAACACACAGCAATGCGTATGACAATGTGCTTTTGAGTATGTCTCATTCCCCAGACGCTTTGCTTTTACGTTGCCCTTTTTTTATTTTTGTTAATATAAACGAGCAAATCAAAAATTGGATTTTAACATAAAAATCAGAACTGGGCATTATTGGGTGGCTCTGGATTTGAATGTTAGCTCTTTTACGATTCGCTGCAGGCATTACTGTTTCCTCACATGCATGTTTGTGTCCTCTTGTCCAAGGTCACCCGGGAAATGTTCCAGCTTACCCTGTGACCATGAACAGCACATGCATTAGACCATGAACGAGTCAATTAATGCTTCAGAAGGATCAAATGTTTTTCCTTCCCTCACACTTTCATTAAATATTGAATCAGTGAAGGCTTTGTTTTATTTAGTGTTTCATTTCTATTAACAAAATGGTGAAATATGTATTGGCAAGAATGTAACTTTTACCTTCATTGAAAAGAGAACAAAGTTTGACCCATTATGGTTTTTAACATTTTCTGACCTATAAGTGTTAGAATGGTTTATTATCATGTAAAACGATGCCGGAGTTTCAAATAATGAGGTTTGTGCATTTTGAAGTGAGCCCTGAAAGAAGTAGGTTCTTAACGCTCAGTTTCAGAGAGTTTTTTGTAGCACCATCTCACTGTGACATCACAGTGAGCCAAATTTCCTTATATGGGCATGGCCGGATATAAGATGTACAAGCTGTTTGCTGTACAAGCTGAATCACAGCGAAGCGGTTGTGCCTGGAGGCACGCCGTGGGTGGAATAAATTAAAACCGACCGTTTTGGAAATCCTAGAAAATACAGCTGGAATAGGTGTAGATGCTAGAAGATCTAGAAAGCTTTTTGTGGGGGTTAGTGAAAATTTGCATAATTGCTCACCTTTAAAGCGAAAGATGTCTCTGCTTATTATATACATAAATATGCGCTCATGTTGTCTGAAAAGAAGGAAGCTTAAAACACACTACACCTCAGAGTTTCCACATACTAAATACTAAACTAAATGCATATCTGAAGGCCATTATCCTAACTCTTCATCATTCTTCATCACCTCTTCAGCCTCCATGGGACATGTGGTTGTGACATATTCTGTATTTGAACTGCCATCCTCTTTTTGCCTCATTTCACAATGTAATGAATTCATTAGGCTATTCAGAACCACACTGACACAAGATGAATGCTGGATAAAATGTACTTCAGTACTTATAATGTTTGGGTTTATAGCACAGAAGACAATATGGAGTTCACTGAGGGAAAGTCTTGTTTACGATCACAGAGACCTCTTTACTGGTGTTTTGATGCCAACATCAGAACAAATGTCTATAACTGGCTGTGATATTGTTTTCAAAATCATAGCAGAGCTACGTGGGATACGGGGACACGTTAATATTATGTCTTGGCTGTAAAACTGTTTGACAGCAACACTGCACCTCCTCCATCCTCACATTCTGGGTCACTGGGTGTGGAGCCTATCCCAGCTGACCAGAGTACATTATTGAATCCATGAGTCAATCACAGACTGACACATCAGCTGTTCTTTGCATTGATGAATTATACAGTATTATGCAGTATGGTGACTGCATATACAGACACAATGGATGGTCTTGTACCAGGGTTTTTTTTATACCAGGGTTGTTTTACAGTAACAACACTTGGGTGTTTGTTGTATGCGGAGAGAAGTTGGGTGTTTTGTCTTTTTGGATTCAAATGGTAAGTAACTACCTAGAACTTTCCACAAATATTCTTATATTCTTTTTTTATGTATCAGTAAATGACAATCACATTAGAATACTATATGACTTGTTTTTTCAGAGGGTGAACATGTGATGTCCTTTAATGTTTGAAATAAACAAAATTATTACCACATACACCACCATGCCACAGGTCAGTGAATGAAAACAGAATACATAGATTTTAAACCAGATCCTACCCCCTCCAATGCACTTTTTGTGTCTTTGTATGTCAGATCAAGAACAAATTATGTAAATTAGAGGTTCTAACTATTCCACAAATATTTATGAACAGATAGATATCCAGTTTTTCTTCCTTTGGTAAATAAAGATTTAGAAATCATAGAAAAAAAACTAAGGTGGCAGTATGAGTCAAGTGAAGCACACCCTGAGTAAACTATGACCATTACTGCACATTGCTGTGAGATTATTTTCTTAAGAGAGCATGAGCTATCATGATTTGTTGATGCTGGGATGAGGTCATGATGGTTTCTACAAAGACAGTTTCTTTAAAGACAATATACAACTATCAACACAAACAGCAGGTTCCCAATATAGTAGTATCATTACCAGTTTTCTGTAACATTCATGGCATTGCCTTTCAAGTAAAGGAGGCTCAGACGAGGTTCAGTTCAGCACTACACAAATATACAGTACTTTATCACACAGCTTCACTACACAAATGAAAAGGCTGCAGCAAAATGTAGTGGACAGATCACAAATGACATTTTGCCGCAATGTAAAACAACAGTGAATTGCATAGGCATATACTATGTGTGTGTGTGTGTGTTCCTGTGCTTGGTTGTGAATGTGTGAGGGCTGTCAGACAAGAATGTGCTTGTCTGTAAGATAATTCAAGCACCGCCCTTACTCACGTTGTTCAGGGAAACAGTACCTCTGTGGCCACTCCGTCATCTGTGTTGAAAAAGTTCAAGAAAGTAACAATGACCAATTCTGCAGCAAAGCTGGCTGCAATTTCCTGTGAGCTCATTTTCCACAATATCATGACCTCAAAGACGCAGGAGAAGTCTGCTGAGATTTCTGAAGTTCATTCCAGAAGAGAAGTTATTCTGTGTCCTTCGTTCTCAAGATTTGTCACAGTAAAGATCTGAAGATTTCCGTGATTTCTTCAGTACACATTGAAGGTATGATGTAATGTATCAAGGTGCGGTCCCTTTTTTTTTTAAAGCAATTTATTTGATAATTACTTCAGAGTATTAGTAGTGCAGGGATGGATATTGCATGATCTTGAAAGGCAATTATCAGATGATGAAAAATGTGTTAAAATGACTGCAACAATATGTAGTATCTGCCAACTGTCTTCTCAAGATCATACTTGCCATTGCCATGAAAACACAAGTTCACCTACTTTGGTTGTCTTGGTAGTGGTGCAAACCTGACTCTTCAGAATTGTGTGTAGTGCTTGTACAGACTTGCAGACATCACCTAGAACCATTCTGTGCTGGCATATTTGATTTGTTTGACAGTATGCAACCATTATGATCACGGACAAGAAACAGCACAGACTCAACATGACTTGTATCAGTCGAGACGTACTGTATTTACATGTATCAAATTAGTTGACCTACATGTGATTAAGGGCAGTCCAAAGGCAATATTGTTGATGTTCACATTTGCTCAAGAGCCATTGCCAGGTTTGGGCCAAACCTAAGGACCCATTTTGTTACTATGGCCAATGTCGTTAATTATAAGAGTACTCCAAGTACTCGAGGCTCTTTGACTTATTGATACAACCAGGCACATATTTTCTTTTTGATATACTTACACACATATTTGTGTACAAGCACAGTAGCAGGATGCAAAATCTTGCCAGTTATTAGTTATTTGTTGTAAGTGACAGGCATGCTTCATTATTTCACTGATTTCAGTCTTATTAATGCTTTGGGGCTCAATGGCCAGTGAATGAGCAGCTCACATTCCTGTTGACTAAACCCACCCACACTTGAAAACCTTGTTACTTTCTTGGCCGCAGTGGTTGGTGCCCTAGCACGAATTAACTTTTTGTTCCGTTAACGTGTTCAGGGTCACAAGAAAGCTGGAGTTGCTTCGCTACTATACAATAAGGCATAGGGAACACATTGGACTGATATGGCAAAAGAAACGTACGTAAGCACAAGAACAGACACACATGCACAACACATTGTGCAGGCGCTTGTGGGTTGTCTATTCATTGTTACAGGAACAACAGTGAGTGAGGCCATCCACCTCTAATACATAACTAGTCCATACTGTATGTTTGAGCACTTAGGATACCTCGCTTTTGCCCAGGTAACCTGGGATCTACTTGTGGCATGGGCACTTCTTTTGGGTGAAAAGTGAAGTGTGCTTGTAGCAGTATGTAAAAAATTAACTTGTATTAAACTTGATGCGAGCATCCAGTCATCAGTAATGAAGTGCGCTGTAACGGTGACATAAGCCCAGGTTCTCAACATCTGAAGGTGGCCGCAAATCCTTCACAATAAAAATTGTGGGGGAAAATTAATTATCACCTGCTCATTGGTCCTCTGGTTGGCAGAAATTTCAGTTTGCTGTTTTTCGTTCACATTCTGGTGGAAACATGTTATGTGGTTTCTCGTATTTGTGGTGTTCCCAAAATATTTTACGTTTAAATGATGAAGCTTGCAGATTGTCTGGCTCATTTTTACCTTCAGTTATGTGAAAGCCAAAGTGAGTTTACATCCTGTTATACTCAGCCATTCTGGTAGTATCTTACACTTAGGTGCACAAACCATAAACTGTTGAGGCGGAACTTTTTTTTCAGCATGAATTATTGACATGAATGAATCAACTAATAATTGTCAATGTCCGCATCGTGATGCTACAAAAAATTGATGATTTCCCCCACCACAAGTTTGAATTCATTTGTCCAATATCTAACAAATTCAACATGGAGATAAAGTGTTCAAAAATAGGTACCCAGCACTTCAACTCAGGACGGAGAGGCGGGGCCTGATTCACCGGCTCTGAGTCAACACGCATTGCAGAGACAGAGAGGTGATTCCTTGCGACTGTTGTCGGATACACTCTGCGACATAGTCGCAGTTTGATACTGTTGCTGAAGGCCTCCCATTTTTATCTGCTTTTAGGCAGACTCTCCTTAAGTTGAAACATGTACAGTATAGAGTGAGAAACAGGACATGATGTTGCAGATGTTACATGATGTTACAGGCAGATTGAATGCTACAATGTTTGACAGTGCACACTATACAAAAACATCTCTGCAGAAAACTAACACCAAACATCACTGCTACTTTGAGGAGTTTGAGCATTTGTATTACTATTGTTTAAATGGTGTAAACGTCTCTAAATCACTCTAGTTGACTTTATTTTATTATACTTTTTATGCATAAAATCAATCTGGCCTTCATAATAAAGCTCGCATTTGTTCTGGCAGGAGCTCAAAAGCAGCCAAAGGCCTATTCCGGCTTTAGAGTAATTCAAACCCAAAACAAAGTCTATGCCTTTATATCGAATTTCTCGGAGACCTGTCTAAACACTGTCCTGCTAGTTTAATCACGCACCACAAACGCATCCTGCATGCATATACACCTTGTCTAGACACTGCAGAATTAATTTAGCCAAATGCAGTGCATAAAGTCTGGACACAATAAAAGAAAAAGTGAACTAGACCCACAACAAAAGAATGGCTGTATGTTGGGTAACAAAGGAGGCAAAAGGGACTTTCACACAGAGTCCATACAAAAACAGACGCACAAACGCTTTGCTGCAATTACTGTTCATGTTCTATGAGTATCTTCGTGTGGTTGGAGGGTAAACATAAAATGAAATAAAAACAAACAGAACTGTATGCTGCTGTCTGCTCTATCTTCTTTTGTTATTTTAGATATCTCTTTTTGAAATAATTTGATGAGATGCAAGGGCGGCACGGCGCTCTAGTGGTTAGTGCGCAGACCTCAGAACTAGGAGACCAGGGTTCAAGTCCACCCTCGGCCATCTCTATGTGGAGTTTGCATGTTCTCCCCGTGCATGCGTGAGTTTTCTCCAGGCACTCCGGTTTCCTCCCACATTCCAAAAACATGCTAGGTTAATTGGCCACTCCAAATTGTATGAATGTGAGTGTGAATGGTTGTTTGTCTATATGTGCCCTGTGATTGGCTGGCCACCAGTCCAGGGTGTACCCCGCCTCTCGCCCGAAGACAGCTGGGATAGGCTCCAGTACCCCCGCGACCCTCGTTAGCGAAAAGCGGTAGAATGAATGAATGCATGAATGATGAGATGCAGACGCCTCACTAACACACATCTGCAAATCAAACATGAAATGCATCACATTAAAACCCAGTTTACATTCCTGCAAACATTAGGTGCCACCATATTAAGAATTACAATGAGGAGTGCAAAAAACAACTAAGGGAAGGAATACTGTATTTTCTCCACTGTGTTTAAAAGAACATACTCTATACATTTGACAATGAATCACTGCACATTCACGATTGTGGTTGGTCACACTGCCGAGTGTGTAGAAACACTTCTGGTTTGTGCTGCCAACTTTGAGCCATCCCAAACTTCTTTTAGGGCTCACTTCCAAATGTGCAAACCTCATTAGCCAAAACCTTGGCATCGTTTAACACGATAAAACAACAATCTAACTACATTTAGAGACCATAAAAGTGGAAAAAGCATAACAGGTGCCCTTTAACCTTTCTTGGCAAAATGTGGATCATATGTGATGTGGACTACACGATGATAATTGTCCCACAACACAAAATGTTGATCCTGCCTGTACCCTTTGCATTTCTTCTTTTTCTGTCTGAACATGGATGGGGACCCAGCACCCTCTACTGACTAACCATCCCTTGTTGGTGTTGTGTAATGAAAGAAATAAAAGTTATAGCAGCACCTGTAGAGTATCAGAAGCAGCCAAAGTCAAAAGGGTGACTGTGAACCAGGTACTGAGGTAAACAAAGCCTGGTAACAGCGCCAGCGGATTGTGTCAAAGAAACCACAAGTCTATCACTACATATCAAGATTTGAAGTCTAATTGCATGAGTCACAACGTTCCGCCTTTTTCTCTCAGCCCTCAGTAACAGCGCTCACACCGAACACGTCTTTCTATACTGCTGCATTACGTCAATTTCCCTGAAGGTGAAGATTATTATTAACTTGTAAGAGCAGTGATTGCATTAACTAACTGTGGGTCTCACAGTCCAACCAACCACTGCCTTCGGAAACCTGTATGTGTAGTTTTGAAACAAATGTAATGAAAAATATATTTACAAAATGCACATTTCAACTGTGTATTGGTGTGTTTTGTAGGAATTATAACAGTAGCTGTGAGAGCTCAGTCATACTTTCTAATCTGATGACTTTCTCTACCACATTTGTTTTGATTTTCCTGCTACTTGAGAATATGATGCAATTTATCAGGACACTTGTGCAAACATGTTTGATTACAAAGAAATATCCCTTTTGCCAATTCTTTTTATCTCATTAACACCAATGTCCCCAAAGACATGCACATATTCTTTTACTTTGTCATTGTGTGTCCCTTTCAATACCTCACTGCACACACACACACACACACACACACACACACACTCTCAGGAATCAGTGTCTGAGGTTGTTGGAGGCAGCGGTGTCAGGATGCTGCTCATAGTCCAGGGTATTGCAGCAGTCCTGCACTTCAGAGCCTTGTGCCAACATCCCTCTCTCCCACTGGCACTAAGGGTTTAATGTGAGCCATTTTTTTCTGTTTTCCCTCAACATGCTGCCTTCCCAACAAGCAGACAAAATCAGAAAAATAACAGGTTGAGAGGAATGTTTTCATCAAATACTTTTTATATACTCCTAATAAAAATGTTAAAGGGGACCTATTATGCACATTTTTTTTGCTTTATAGCATCCAGAATCTGTACCTATTCCTAATCTGTGCCCACCTCCAGGCACGCCAACTTTGCTTTGATTGGTCACACGACGAACCGAACCCCACTTTCTAATTTTGTGAGTATAGGAGTCGATAATAAATTAACTCAAGGAGTGGTAACGTAGGTCCATGTTTACTATGTGCAGACAATCTTGAGACACCATCGGTAGTGCAAATGTGTTCATTACATGTTTTTTGAGGGACTACCTACGTATGTATAAAAAAACTTGGGTAGACACACCTATTGTGGCGAAAAAGGCTAATAATTCCAGACTAGGGATAAGCGAGTACACCACTATCTGTATGTGTATCTGTTCACCCACCTATATGCAGAATGCTTGATGCCGTGCTTGTGCTACTGTCCAAGTGTCTCTAATGTTGGGGCTAGTCAATGCAGGTTGCCGTCACCACTGTCTGAAAATGTACAATATTCTTATATTGTAGGTAGCATGCCTGTTTTATGATAACTTCATAGAATAAGACAAAAACTTATTTCAAGGGGGAAAAAGCGGCAATGCAACCCCAGTTGAGTTGTTGAGTGTCTGCACAGCGCTGTTCACCGTGCATGTTACATAACAAGTTTACCATGTAACTTTAGATATAAACCAAAAGTAGAGGCGAGCTGAAGAAGACAATGCATTGTGACAATGTATGTGTACGTGTATGAGACACTGCTGTGCTCCTCTGGCTGCCACTTGCAGAATCAGTCTCGAGAGAGGCAGTCGCTGTGTGTGACCGGCCAATCACAGAGTGTGAAGATTGAATATATTATGAGCATTTTCTTGAAACAAGACTGGATAATGATGAGATGTGCTCATCTCATACTTTATTATTGTCTCAAAATTTTGATTTGGAGTATATTGAGAAACTGTTGTGATGGTAAAATAATGCCCTGTGAAGTTTCATGGTTTGCAATGCATTTGTAGCAATGCATTTCCATGAAAGAGATGTGACATATTTAAGTTGAAATATTTGAAGTATCAATAATTCCTATGCTATCGAGTACAAACGGCAACATTTCCAACTGGTGATGTTTTTCTCTGCGCTGGGTAATGTGTTCTAATTTAATATGGCACACCAGGGTTGCTTCATAGTTGCTCTTTTTTTATTGCAGCACCTGACGAAATCAGCACAAAGCAATTCTCCAGTCAAAATGCAGCCATTTAATGTGTCCCTTGCTGCATTAACAATTTATTATATGTAGTGTATGGAAACAAACATTGCATATCTGACAAAGTCAGCACAAAGTAATTGTCCAGTTAATATGTGGCCATTTAATGTGCACCTGCACAGATGAAAATGATGCGAAAAGAGTAATTACAAAAAAATTCAAGAAGAAACACACATTTTGCCACAATGTTACCTCCATCTCACACGGTGACCAAAAAGAAAAAGGGAAGTTGTCAGACGTGCCGTCAACCTGTAATGGGAATATGTTGCATTGATTAGTGCCATAGGGGTACACACTGACATTTAAGCTCCATATTTTGACACAACATAGAGAGAACACATCAGGAATTATTATTTACCCCTACACCCCTACAATTGGAAATATAACATATAAAGTTATGCAGAATTAAAAAAAAATCCCATTGTGGGACTAATAAAGGCATGTCTCTCTCTCTCTCTCACAGTAAAAATACAATATTTTGATAAGGGCCAAACCCACCTTGTTACATGTGGAGAACCCCTGACAATACAGGATCTTAATCTGATATACTGTAATGCATTTTAAAATCTTATAGACAAAAAGCTTTTTACCTATTCTCCCAAAAATTGCATTTCCATTAACAACTTCATCAGTACATATTGAAGACATTCCAGCAACTGAGGTCATAACTGGTTCACAAAATGAATCATGACAAATATTGGACTGTCCTTTTACAGTGGTTCCTCCATTCATCACTACTCAGAAGTCCAATCAACAGTGTTTTGCTTTGCCTCGCCTTTTCCTGAATGACCTGTGACTGAGTAATGCATGATCAGTTTGTCTGCGTTAACCTTCCCACACCTCTGACACAAGGTCAGCTGATATCTTGCACACGGTTCTTTTATTAGCAAGTCATCTGCAGAGATTAATGGGTTGCAGCATTTCGTGGGGAGTGTGCAATTCACGTACAGGTTAGTAGAATAATTTAAGAACACGTTGAGTTCTATTTGGAAGGAGGAAATAGACACAGAATAACACAAGTAATTTTGTTTTAGTAATGTAGCTCTCTACACGACAACAGACACAGGTCGGTTCTTTGAAACGGGCATTTAATATATGAGCTTGTTTCTCATACATCCATGCCTTCACGTCGTGAGAACGGCATTCAACCGGATACAAACGGTACATGTCACAAATGATCCCGTTATATCGAACATATGCAAATGAAACTTAATATCATAAGACTAATTAACAACTTAAAATATATACCTCGTTGGCTGCTGGTCGTGAAAAGAGGTCCTTAAAGTCTTGGAAATCCGGATGACTGTTAGCTTCCCACTTAGACAGTACGTGCAAAATACGTGCTGTGCGTTTATAACTTCCTCTTTTGTCCTTCACTTAATGCTGCCACTTAGCAGCACAAACAAGAATATTTAGTTCCGCCATGGGAACAACGAAAACATACACAATAAATTCATTAACATATTTGTCATTTCATGACAATAATGTACAATATTTTAACCCGTTTTAAGCTTCAATGAAATAAATTGTTAATTAACTAAATTCATGAACTGATTTAATAATTATGCTTAGTGCATTTCTGTAACAGCACTTACACTCCCACCAATTAAGTAAGTAAGTAAGTAAGTTTTATTTATATAGCACCTTTCTCAGACAAAAGTCACAAAGTGCTTCACAAAAGGCAAAACACAGGGTTAAAATACACATAAAAAATACAATAAAACAATAAAACAATGTACAATAAAAATAGACATAAAACAGTACATAAAAACAGTATACAATAAAATAGACTAAATAAATATATGATGGTCATAATACCCTAAATCTACTGAGCTGGGTATGCCTGCAAAAACAAGTGAGTTTTAAGGTTACTCTTAAATGCAACGACAGAGTCAAGCGAACGCAGGGAGGGTGGAAGGTCATTCCAGAGCCTCGGCGCAACAACCTGAAAAGATAGGTCTCCTCGGGTCCTAAAACGACTACGAGGGACCATGAGTAAATTTTGATCTGACGATCTCAGCCTCCGAGAGGGGGTATAGGGAAGCAACAAGTCTCGTATGTAGACAGGGGCCTGGCCGTGCAAGGCTCTAAAAGTGAGCACCAGGATTTTAAAATTCACACGGAATGAGACTGGGAGCCAATGGAGAGCTTTCAGAATCGGTCTGATGTGAGCCCTTCTGTTGCATCGGGTCAATAACCGCGCAGCAGAATTTTGAACCTGTTGCAGACGAGACAACTCTTTTTTTGTTTAGGCAAGAAAACAAACTATTACAGTAGTCTAAACGAGAAGACACAAAGGCATGGATTATCATCTCGAGCTCACCTTTAGATACAATCGTTCGAAGTTTCGAGATTTTTCTTAGCTGAAAGAAACAATTCCGAGTGAGCTGCTTTGAGTGGTGCTGTAATGACATTTCCTTGTCAAAAATTACTCCAAGATTTCTGAGGCTTGACTTACAAGACAGGCTGTGAGCACTCAAATACTGTTTGATCCCTGGAATAACTTCATCAGGGGCAATCACCAGCACCTCAGTTTTATCTGAATTTAGTTGAAAGGAATTAGCGCCGAGCCATTGTTTTATTTGCACTAAACAATTCATTAAAGAGTTCAATTTTTGTATCTCCGAAGCCTTAAAAGAACAGTACAACTGAATGTCGTCAGCAAACAGATGGTAGGAGACATCATCAAAATCCTGGATAATCTTTCCTAGAGGGAGAACATATAACAAAAACAAAATCGGACCCAAAACAGAGCCCTGAGGTACTCCAAACAACAGATCAGCAGAGTCAGATCGGATCTGGTTAACTGAGACACTAAAACTCCTGTCCGATAAATAAGAAGAGAACCAAGCTAGGACAGAGCCTGACAGTCCGACTAAGTCATGTAGTCTTGTTTGCAAAATCTGATGATCGACAGTGTCAAATGCCGAGGAGAGATCTAGCAGAACAAGGACCGTGCATTTTCCAGAATCTGCAGACATCATGATGTCACTAGACACTTTTAACAGGGCAGTTTCTGTTGAGTGAAGCTTGCGAAAACCAGAAAAAATATCATATTTTTGCAAGAAATGTAGCAGCTGTTCGGAGACCACCTTCTCTAAGATTTTAGACATGAAAGGAAGCTTTGATATAGGTCTGTAATTTTTGGGATCGGTGACATCCAGATTTGATTTTTTAAGAAGTGGCTCCACAATAGCATGTTTAAAAGCCCTGGGAAAAACACCAGTAGCGAGTGACAGATTGATCACTTTAGTAACCCAGGGGGCAATGACATCAAACACTTTCAAAAAGAGTTTAGAGGGCAGCACATCAGATGAACTGGAAGATGGCTTCATTTTTGTTACCAGAGCTGAAATCTCAACCTCAGTCACAGGTTTAAAAGAGGACCACTCATGGGGTGCAGGCTCCTGAACAACAGGGTTACACCCACAGAACACTGGAAGACTGTTCTTAATGTCCTGAATTTTGCTGAGAAACACTTTGAGAAAATCATTGCTATCAGCTTTGCAAAAAACAGGAATAACAGGAGCAGCAGGAGAGACAATAGAATTGATGGTGTCAAAGAGCACTTGAGGTTTCTTCTTATTTGAGATAATCAACTGCTTAAAGTAGTCAGATCTAGCAGTTTTTATCATTTCATTTAAAGATGACACAAGTTCCCGAAGGTGCAATCGGTGGACCTCAAGTTTAGTAGCCTTCCACAGACGCTCAGTTTTCCGACAAAGTCGCTTCAAATTCCGAATACAGTCATTTATCCAGGGACATACAGATTTTTGAGACACCAGATTGGATTTAACCGGTGCAACCAAATCTAAAATTGATTCACAGTGGTCGTTAAAACAATTTATAAAATTATCAACATTGTCACATTCCAAGAACAGATGTGGATCAAACAGGACAGAGAAACTACCTGCAGTATTCTCAGAGATGATGCGTCTCTGCGATCTAACCACAGGAAGCACAGGCTGAAGTGTAGGGAGCAGATCAAATAAGACACAACTATGATCGCTCAAATGGACATCTTCCACACAAAGGTTGGCAACATTAAGGCCAAGTGAAAACACTAAGTCGAGAATATGACCTTTTTGATGTGTAGCGACTGAGACATGTTGCTCAAAATTAAAAGTTTCAGTCATTGTTAATAGTTCCATTGCTTGGCTAGATGTGCTGTCATCAACATGCAAGTTAAAATCTCCCAGAATTAAAACATTTTCCAACTTAATTATTGAAGATAAAAAGTCACTAAAATCATTTAAAAAGACAGAGGCCGGACCAGGAGGACGATAAACCAGCACACAATAGAATGAGTTTGAGGAGCCAATTTTCAACATCTGAGACTCAAAGGATGAGTAGATTTGAGTATCCATCACTTTACAGGTGAAGCTGTCTCTGAAAACCACAGCAACACCTCCTCCTCGACGGGAGGGGCGGGGCCTCCCAAGAACGGAGCAACCATCAGGACAGAGTTCATTTAAATGAACGAACTCCCCTTCTCTTTGCCACGTCTCAGTGAAGAACATGAAGTCCATATTTTGCCTGGTAAAAAGCCAAACCAAATCACTTAAACTGTAATTTGTGATTTTCTTGTAAACAAAACTATGAATGAATGAAATGCTAAGGATGCATGTGAATGTGATCTAACTAGCTTCAAGTAGTGTGACCACTTTGTGAATAGGTCTCTCAATATGTACTGATCTGGTATGTGATTTGCCTTTATCAAATGTAGTATCGGTGATCAGTAGTTTCAGTTTTCGCACCATGCCGTCTGGACTGGGGTACGTTTCCACAACTCTGGCAAGCTTCCACTCACTTCTTGGTGAGTTGTCATCTTGTACGATCACAATGTCATCCACTTGTGAGTTCCTTAAGGGTCTTGTACAAAAGACTCCTTGTTATACCCTGTTCTGTTCTGGTTTAATTAGGCTGACATGTGTGTGGGCGTGACTCGGAATTACTACGCTGGTCGGGTACCTGAATGCACCGCGGTAGCCGCTAGCTTCGTGAGTTGATGTCACTCGAACTGTTTTAGCCCTGGGTGTTGATGTGCCCACACGGACGTCGTGGTGGATGATATGTATAGCTGTGTGCGTCTATAAACTTCCCATGTGCACCCACCTACCTGTGATAAATAAAATAAAGCAGCCATCAAGCTGGATGTGGACGTCCCGCATTACTACTGCACTCACCTGAACGGAATTGCTGTCCTGACCCGACACCCTGGAGTGATTGCTGACCATTGCTACACCCAATTAGATCCCCCTTACTACAATTTTTGGTCCTTCGAGCCGGATCGAAGCAACCACTTCAGTCATTATGTTCAGGCCAGAGGAGAGAGAGCCCAGAGGTGTGGACCGCCCACAAAGAGTAAGACAACCGCCATCACATCTTCAGGACTACAAGGTCAGTTACCCTATGAGGTGCCACGTTCCTGGAGATGATGAGCGGGCCACACAAATGTCTTCTCCAGAAATTATTAGATCGATCCAGAGCATGAGAGAAGAAAATGACCAGCTGCGGAGAGATGTCCAACGTCTTTCAGACATGATCCACAGTCTCCCAGCAACCTCCTCAAGGACTCAGACACAGTCCAGACGCCAAATGGAGGACATATTCACCACACTGGCACTCGCCAGCAAGCCGACGCCATCTAGTGGCCATCAAGGCCCACATCAGCCACTCATTAATCCACCGGTGAACAACGATGCTCCTTCACCTCCACAAGGCAACCAAAGTGACAGTGTTGAGGACCTCAGACAGTGTTTGGAGGAATCAGGATTAGCCAACAAGCACACAGAGTCACAAGTCACATCGGGCATTTCAACTCCTTGCTCGCAAGACAAATTTGAGATGAGCTACACAAAGGAGTGCCAAGAGCCACGTCACCACGACGACCAAGACAGCTCACCACCCAGTAAAGCTCGCCATCGGTCTAACTATGGCCAACAACCTTGGCCTAAAGTTGCACCGAGGCAGTCTTATGTCAAGCATCACTCAAGCTATGAAGAGGGCGACAACCACTATCATCATCCTTATCATCCTCCACGCCATCCAAGTTATCCTTACTACAGCGATGGAGGCCGTCATCCTGTAACGTCCCGTCTACAAAGTAGTCCAAGAGCCCGTCACGAAAGCCGCTACTACGGGCACGAAAGTGGATACCCTCTGGATTATAGAGGCCACCTCGATGATTATAACAGCGCTGTTTATGGACATGACAACCGGCAAAGGGAGGAGAGATACCCACCTGACACGCCATATCCTTCTACCACTCTATATGGCCGAATGCCAGCTTTGGACTCCTACCGTGGACCGAAACCAACCATCCCAGACTTTAAGTCAGAGGATCCTCGTGAATTCGCAAGACTGAAATTGGCCCTGGACAATTTACTCCCATATGATGCTCCAGAGCGCTTCAAGTTCCAAATCCTCATGGATCATCTCAAGTGTGAGGAAGCGTTGCTCATTGCTGACTCCTACAGCAACAGTCCACGCCCGTTTGCAGACACTATGAGGGTGCTCACTGAGATGTATGGTCAACCACAGCAGCTGGCGCTAAAGCGGATTTCCATGTTGATGGATGGGCCCAACATCAGGACTGGAGATATTAAGGCCTTTAAGTCATTCGCTCTCCAGGTTCGTGCACTTGTCGGAATGCTGCAGCAAAGTGCAACCTGAAAGCTAAGTGCAAACGATGCGAGAGGAAGCACCTGGAGGTTCTACATGAGGTCAATTCAAGCCAACATTCCTCAGCACCCAGTAAACCCAACGTACCTGAATCAAGCACTTGTTTAGTGAGTTCCGTGTCAGAGACTTTGTTCATCGATCGGCCAGCCAGTAGCCGCCAAGTGTTACTCAAGTTGAATCGAGTCATCCTCCGGAGCGGCAACAAGGTACTCGAGACCTACGCAATACTGGATGATGGGTCAGAGCGCACAATACTCCTCAACGATGCTGCTGTTTGTTTGGGCCTTGAAGGGAAGGCTGAAGACCTCACACTCCGAACAGTCCGACAAGAAATCTGTACCATCCATGGAGCCACTGTGTCCTTCTCAGTAGCTGCTGCATCTCAGCCAGACAAATGCTACAAGATTAACAAAGCCTTCACTTCCAGAGAGATGAATCTAGCCAGTTACACCTATCCAGTCAAAGCGCTACAGGAGAAATATCGCCACCTGAGAGACATTCCACTGCCACCCATCAAGGATGCCCAGCCGCTGCTGCTAATTGGGTCAGACTATCCTCATCTAATTACACCAGTGGAACCAGTATGTCTAGGCCCCCCCGGTGGACCTGCAGCAGTACACACCCGACTCGGATGGACATTACAAGGCCCTACCAGCCTATTGAACCACCAACTTTCCCCCCAGCAATGTCTGTTCACCGCCTGCAATGCTCCAGAAGAAGAACTCTTCAGGCATGTGGAGAAACTATAGCAACTAGACATCTTTACCATACAGAAATGAGCGTCTGATTACTAGATCAAAACAAGATGCAGAAGCAGTCCGCACCCTTGAATTGAAGACCACCAGAGTAATGGTAGATGGCGTAAACAGGTATGCTACTCCGTTACTATGGAAACAAAGCCTACCTCTGCTTCAGGCAACAAAGGAAGCAGTGCTGTCCCAGCTGCGTGGGGCAGAAAGACGACTTGTGAGAGATCCTAAGAGAGCCGCCATCTACTCTAAAGAAATCCTCAAGCTCATCGATGCCGGCTACGTCAAGGCCATCCCTCCTTGTAAGACCAAAGAGAGCAACTATTCGTGGTTCATCCCCCACCACATGGTGCAACACAATGGGAAATACCGAATAGTCTACAACTGCTCCTTCACATTCAATGGACAGAGCCTAAACGACCACCTACTCCCTGGACCCACACTTGGAGCTAGCCTCCTGGGGGTCCTGCTCAGGTTCCGGGAACATCCAGTGGCCATCAGCAGTGATGTCAAGGGAATGTTTCACCAAGTCCGCCTGCTTGAAGAGGACAAACCATTCCTTCGCTTCTTGTGGCGGGACGTCAAAGTGGATCAAGAACCTACCACCTATGAATGGCAAGTACTCCCGTTCGGGACGACGTGTATTCCATGCTGTGCTACCTTTGCCCTTCAGACTCACGTTCACAGGCACACTGAACCAAAGGAGACTGATGGAGGGCGGATTTGAACTCCGAGAATAGGCCAGCAACGTACCCGCTGTCATTAAACACCTGCCCAAGGAATCCCAGTCAGAAAGTAGCACCCTATGGTTCATGCAACAGACAGCTGACCCTCAGGAACGCACACTTGGACTCTTATGGCAGTGTAGGACAGACACACTTGGCTACAAACAACACCAGAGTGAGTGTCCCGAACCGACTATGCGCAACATTTATCGTCTTCTTGCTCAACAATATGATCCTCTGGGATATATTGTTCCCTACATCACAAGAGCCAAGATTATTGTGCAGCGCCTTTGGGACCGGAAAAGAGGATGGGACGATCCCAATCTCCCCGAAGATCTGCTGCAGGCTTGGAGGGCATGGGAATATGAACTTCCTCAGTTGGCACGAGTCATATTACCTAGATGCTACACTGACCGCTTCACTGATTGCAGTAGCAGCAACCGGACCATCCATGTCTTCTGCGATGCATCCGAACGTGCATATGGATAGGTGGCGTACCTGCTGACCGACTGCGGTGAAGGACAAGTTCAAGTGGCATTCCTAGCAGCTAGATCCAGAGTCGCACCAAAGAAACAACTCTCCATACCCCGACTTGAGCTGTGTGGAGCCTTAACCGGTGCACAGTTGGCTTCTGTGTTGATCAAAGAGCTCACAATCAAGATCCAAGCAGTAGTATACTGAACCGATTCCACCACAGTCCTCCACTGGCTCCAGTCAGACTCCTGCAGATATAAGGTATTTGTGGGCACTAGAGTTGCAGAGATACAGGATCTGACAGACATCAATGCCTGGCGCTACATTGACTCAGCCACAAACCCAGCAGACGACATTACAAGGGGAAAAACACTAACACAGCTCAGCGGAGTGAGCCGATGGAGTCATGGACCCCCCTTTCTTCTACAACCATCTGACCAGTGGCCTGAATCACCACCCAGTCCAGTCCTGGAAGAAGCGGAGGAACTGAGGAATGCCATGTTTTGTGGCTTGACGGTCAGCTCAACCGATTCAGAAATACCTGACATCATTCAGTTTAGAACATTTCAAAAGCTTGTGGAGGCAACCACGCAGAAGCTGCACGGGGCGGCTGACAACACACGTCCCACTGCTGCCGATTACCATGAAGCAGAGATGGCCCTCCTCAGGCACACCTAATCAAAGAGTTTCCCAGAAGAAGTATCCCTGCTCAAAATGGGTAAACCCCTCTCATCTAATAGTAGACTGTTAACCCTAGCTCCTGAATATGACCAGTCATCAGGTCTGATACGTGTCGGGGGAAGGCTTAGACGATGTGATAGTCTGAGCCAAGAAGAACTGCATCCCATTCTCCTGCCATCTTCTCACCCAGTGGTCAAGCTTCTAATTCAGCATTATGACAACCAGCTGCACCACCCTGGATCAGAGCGTGTTTTTGCTGAACTTCACAGGAAATACTGAGAGGCAGAGAAGCGGTCAAGAAGCACCAGCATTACTGTGTGGACTGTCGGAAGTGGAGAAGCCGCCCACAGGTACCAAGGATGGCCGATATACCCCCCTCCAGTTTGAGACTATGTCGACCTGCCTTCTATTCCACTGGTGTTGACTGTTTCGGACCGATGATTATTAAAGTGGGACGACGCACAGAGAAGAGGTGGGGCATTTTGTACAAATGCCTCACTACTCGTGCAGTCCACCTGGATCTCCTACCTAACATGGATACCGATTCCTTTCTAATGTCACTCAGGCGCTTCGTTGCTCGCAGAGGCAAGCCCTATGAACTGCTCTCGGACCAGGGCACCAATTTCAAAGGAGGAAATAAAGAATTGCAGGAGGCCTTCAGTGCCCTAGAACCTGCAATCAAGGACCGACTTGCAGCCGAACAGATCCGTTTCAAATTCAACCCACCTAATGCTCCACACTTTGGCGGCTCCTGGGAACGAGAAGTCAGATCTGTTAAGAACGCCCCCATGTACCACTTTGGGAGCTCAGACAGTGCCAGAGGAAGTTTTGATGACCGTCTTAATTGAAATAGAAGGAATCCTCAATTCAAGGCCCTTGGGTTATGTATCCTCTGACCTTGCTGACCCTGATCCAGTCACACCCAACTGCCTGTTGATGGGGCGGCCGGACTCATCACTCCCTCAAGTGATCTACCCTGCAACAGAATTACTGAGTCGGAAAAGGTGGCGTCATTCTCAGATTATAGCCGATCACTTCTGGAAACATTACATTCAGCACTTCCTTCCCACCTTGCAAGCCCGACAGAAGTGGAAGACGGAGAGTGATGACATTACCGTCGGCACAGTCGTCCTCATTGTGGATCAGCAAGCCCCAAGAGCCCTCTGGCAAATAGGGACAGTGAAGACTGTCATTCCTGGAGCAGACGGCCGAGTGAGAACTCGGGACATTGATGACACCTAATGGTCAAATTTGTTTAACAAATTTGGGGGCGGCTGTACAAAAGACTCCTTGTTATACCCTGTTCTGTTCTGGTTTAATTAGGCTGACATGTGTGTGGGCGTGACTCGGAATTACTACGCTGGTCGGGTACCTGAATGCACCGCGGTAGCCGCTAGCTTCGTGAGTTGATGTCACTCGAACTGTTTTAGCCCTGGGTGTTGATGTGCCCACACGGACGTCGTGGTGGACTATAAACTTCCCATGTGCACCCACCTACCTGTGATAAATAAAATAAAGCAGCCATCAAGCTGGATGTGGACGTCCCTCATTGCTACTGCACTCACCTGAACGGAATTGCTGTCCTGACCCGACACCCTGGAGTGATTGCTGACCATTGCTACACCCAATTAGATCCCCCTTACTACAGGTCTTTGCCATTTTTGCCGCTGCTGGAGGTTTAGTAGATATTCCCGTTTCCATCTTTGCCAGAATTCGTTGGCTAGGAACTGCACTCTTCTCCACCTTTTGTTCAGATAGAGGTCTTCCTTGCAAAACTGTCCAGGTGGGGGCAGTACGATCGACGATTTCATGGTCAAGATATGGTTAGGGGTCAGAGGCTCTGGGGCAGTAGGACCATGGAGAAGTTCAACACTCAAAGGCCTGCTGTTGATTATAGCCATTGTTTCATAGAGAAACGTTCTTAGGGTTGTGGTATCAAGCCTGCCTGCAGACTTGTCAAGCATGACAGTCAGGATGCTGCGAATTGTTTGAATCGGACGTTCCCATACTCCACCCATATGGCTTGCAGAGGGGACGTTCATCACAAATTCACAACCCATTGCTCGTTGCCGTTCCTGATCCATTCCCTTGAGCAACTCAACAAACTCTCTCCTTGCTCCCATGAAATTTGTTCCCCGATCGCATCTCACTTGGCGGACAGGTCCTCTGATGGCTATGAATGTTCGACGCGCATTCATGAACGCATCTGTAGTCAAGTCATCCAGTGTTTCGATGTGCACTGCTCTACAGCATAAGCATGTAAACAGCAATCCATATCGTTTCAATTCCTTTCTTCCTTCCTTTACGAGAAAGGGACCAAAACAGTCAATGCCGCAGTATGTAAAGGGAGGGGATGCTTCTGTTCGCTCCTCTGGGAGGTCTGCCATTTGCTGAACCTCGGTTGTTTGTCTGTATTTCCTACATTTAACACACCTGTAAATGTGCGAGGATACCACATTTCCACATCCTATGATCCATATTCCGTGCGCTCTTAACTCGTTCATGGTCATGCCTCTTCCTTGGTGATGTACACACTCATGATGATGTTTGATGAGCAGGGCTGACACATGAGATTTCTTGGGAAGTATAGCAGGGTGTTTTACATCATAGTGCAGGGCTGACTGGGATAGCCTTCCTCCCACCCTGAGAACATTGTTGGTGTCCAAGAAGGGATTTAAGCGATGTAGCTTGGTGTACTTGTTTGAGGTGCCTTCCCTTTGGAACTTTATTATGCAGATGTCTTCAGCAAAGGCTTCTGCTTGCACTAGCTTTATAATGAAGAGCTCTGCTCTTCTTTCTTCAAGGTTTGTTGCTTCGTTGGGTTTTGGCTGAAGTCCTTTGAACTCTTTTACAAACCTCTTGAGCCTGGCCACAGCTCTTACTGCTCTGGACCAGTCAGAGAACTTAGTGAGACGGCTTAAAATCAAATTCAGTTCCTTTGTCTTAACTGTGTGGACATGAGTCTTGCGAAGCTCAGGATCTGTGATCTCTACTTCTCCCACCATCTGCTCTTTATATGGAAGAATTTTCTGCCAAAGAAAGTCCGGGCCTTTCAGCCAGTTGGAATCCTTTAGCTGAGCTGCACTTACTCCTCTTGAAGCGGAGTCCGCTGGGTTGTTGGCAGAGCTGACATATTGCCATTGTTCGGGGCTTGTACTGGATCTGATACGTTGGACCCGGTTGGCTACGAATGTGTGGAACCTCTTCGCATCGTTGTTCACGTAGCCAAGAATTACCTTTGAGTCAGTCCAGTAATAGTCTTGAATGTTCTCAATCTCAAGCTCTCTGCGAATAACATCCGCGTTGCGGACAGAAGTCACGGCTGATGAAAGCTCAAGTCTTGGGATAGTCATTATTTTGGTAGGGGCTACTCTTGCTTTCCCCATGACAAGTGAGCAGCTGATCTGTCCTGCTTTACTTATCACTCGAAGGTATGAACAAGCACCGTATCCAGTGCAACTGGCATCAGAAAAGTTGTGAAGTTCATGTCGTGTGATCTCATCAAAACTTGCAGGGAGATAACTTCTTGGGATCTTTAGGGCTGCCAATTGAGGCAGATCTCTTAGCCATGACTCCCATCTTGAAAGGATGTCCTCAGGCAGATCTTCATCCCAGCCTACCTTATCTCTACATAGTTCCTGAAGGATCTGTTTGCCGACTAGGATGAAGGGGGCTACAAACCCTAATGGATCGTAGACAGAAGCAACAGTGGAGAGAACTCCTCTTCTTGTCAGTGGGTTATCCTTGACGATGACTCTGAATCGGAATTCATCTGCTTCGACACACCACTGTACTCCAAGGGCTCGCTCGATATGCTCCCCCAGTGCCATGTCTAGATCCTTGGTTTGGGCACGTTCTTCTGGTGGTATTGTGGCAATGACGTCCTTATCATTGGACACAAACTTGTGTCACCAGATGTATGACTTCAGCAGATGACTTTAAGCTTGTTAAGCCATCATCGACGTAAAAGCTTCTCTGGATGAACTTAATTGATTCTTCGCTGAACTTTCCATGGCCCTGTGCTGCCAGATGTTTCAGTGCAAAGTTGGAGCAGCCTGGTGAAGAAGCTGCACCAAAGAGATGTACACGCAAACAGTACACTGAGGGTTTGGTGTCCAGATCACCTTTGTCCCACCATAGGAACCTTAAATAATCTTGATGCTCCTTTATAACGTGAAATTGATGAAACATTCTTTCAACATCACACATTATGGCTACTGGAACCTTTCTGAATCACACAGCACACCCACTAATGTGTTCGTCAAGTCTGGCCCTGTCAAAAGATGATCATTCAGAGATGTTTCTTGGAAGCGTGCTGAACAGTCGAAAACCACACGTGTGGGGGTGGTAGACTCCGTGGTGCGGAATATACCATGTTGGTTGGTTATCGAGTTCGGACTTTGGAACTTTCTCTGCATCTCCTCTCTCTATTATGTCATTCATGAAATGGACATAGTCCTTGTAATATTCCTAATTTCTCCTGATTCGTCGCTCTAATGAGGCAAGCCTGTGGACCGCACACGGTTTATTGTTTGGGAGAATGAGTTTTTCTGTCTTGAAAGGAAGCGGGAGCTCATAGTGGCCATCTTCCTTTTGTCTTATTCCCTCCTTCACCTTTGACAGGAAAAGAAGGTCTTTCTGGGAGACTGGATTGTCATCTGCCGTGTGATCCACAAAGTCGGACTCTAGAACTTTGATTACATCCATTGGGTTGATCTCTTTAACTCGGTTTCTACACACAAAGTGCACTTTTGTTTTAAGCTCATCTGATGGGTGTACAGTGGGAGTAACTTGTTGTATTATGATTCTGTGACTGGTTCCTATTGCATCACTACAATCACTTGCTGGATTTGAGCAACCCACAATGCTCCAGCCGAGATCTGTTCGCTGAGCATATGGATAGTTTTCTTTGCTGGATAGGACCTCTCTTGGAAGAAGGGCTTGCTGGCAGTTATAGCCGATCAAGAGGCCTACTTCACAGTCCAGTGGTGGTGGTATCTTGTCTGCCAGTTTATGCAGGTGAGGCCATTTTGAGCTGTCTCTGAGGTGGGTATGTGCGTTCTATCGGCAGGAATGAATTCTCGAGTAAAGAGTGGTGGCAATGAAATCCTTTTCTGTAAGTTGTATCCTCTTACTTGTAGGTTTGTCAGTTTCTGACAGGGGATAACTGTTGACCTCGTTGACATTGTAGATAGCCGCAAACTGACATTTTCCTTGTTTGTGTTTAGATCCTGGGCCACTTCATCTAGGATGAAAGTCGTGTCACTCTGAGTGTCCAAGAGCGCATAGACCAGGACTTCATGATCTGGTTCCTTTGTTGATGAAACCCAGACTGGAACTATGGAGGATGTTTGCGTGCTTCTGGCCCTTTGTATGACTCTATTAGTGGTCGCTGTTGCATCTATTTCTTTGGGGTCTGTTTCATCCTTTGAGTTGTCGTTTCCCTTAGGTGTCGACCTTTGACTTCCATTGAAGTTGTCATCGTGCAAACACGTTGGGTGTCTCTTCTGACACTTTTCGCATTTGTCTTTGTTGTCACACTTTCTTGAGTGGTGACCTGTCTTTAAACATCCAAAACAAAGCTTTTCTGCTTGCACAAACTTGACGCGACCTTGGACAGTCCTTACACTAAACTTTCTGCACTTAGCAAGGGCATGACCTGTTCTTTTGCAGAAGACACATAATGGACTGTCGTTCTGTGTCGTGTTTGTAGACAATGTCTTTGCTTGAATGGCTCGACCTTTGGTGTATTTTGGTTTCTCACCCTGTACGCTCTTAAGTGCATATATGGAGGATATAGGATCACAAGCCAGCTCTGCTTCCTTTGATAGGAAGTTTACGAACTCTTTGAATGGTGGGTAAACAGCATTGGCTTGTCTGACTTTCATGACTGTACGATTCCACCTTGACACTAACCACTTGGGTAATTTCATCAGAATTTTTTGACTCTCATTGCAGTCGTTGAGAACTTCGAGTGTCTTAATGTGAGGCATTGCAGCTTCACAGCTCTGGAGGAAGTCTGCGAGTTCTCTTAGCTCACATCCATCCCGAGAGCTTATTTTCGGCCATCCGTGCAGCTTATCTCTGAAAGACTTCCCGATAATGAATGGGTCTCCGAAGCGTTTTTCTAGCAGCTGCCAAGCAGAGTCGTATGCTGCTTCAGTGCCTACTAGGAAAAATCCTTCTACAGCTTTCCTTGCAGCACCACCTAGGTACTTTCTCAGGTAATACAGTTTTTCGTTCTTCGGAATGTTTTTTCTGTCTATTAATGTCTTGAAAGACAGTCGCCAGTCTTTGAACTTCAAAGGATCTCCATCAAATGTTGCAGGCTCTGGTATCGGAAGGCGATTAGCACTTATAGCTTCTGCTAGCACATTAACCAAATCAGAGTTGTGCTGCCCTTGACACATGGATAATAGAGCTGGTGAAGCTTGAGGCACAAACTGAAAGCCTTGGGAAATAGGAACTGATTGAGACTGATTGAGACTGGAGAATGAATGGTGGACTTGAGGGGTCAGGGATCTTGCGCTGTGGCTGGCAGAGGCTGAGGAATGAATGGTGGACTTGAGGGGTCGAGATCTTGCGCTGTGGCTGGCAGAGGCTGAGGAATGAATGGTGGACTTGAGGGGTCGAGATCTTGCGCTGTGGCTGGCAGAGGCTGAGGAATGAATGGTGGACTTGAGGGGTCGAGATCTTGCGCTGTGGCTGGCAGAGGCTGAGGAATGAATGGTGGACTTGAGGAATGGAGGCTGTGAGGTTCTTTAGTTTGTATAACGTCATGCAGGTCAATTGTATCTGAATTTTCTTCAGCTTGGTGATAGACCTTTGCTCGAGCTCTTGCAGCATTCAACTTCTTAAGTTCTTCAAGACGTTCAAGCTTTCTACGCTTACCTTGCATTACTTGTTGTCTGGCTGGGTTCTCAGCTTCCAACCGTTGTAGTTCTGTTGCCTCCTTTTCCTGTTCTTCCAACACTGCTAACGCTTCCTGAGCTGCGGCAGCTTCAGCCACGGCCTCAGTTTTCTTGAATGAGTGGATGCTTGAGAGAGCAGAGCCACATTTTGATCAATGTGATGGTGGCATTGATAATGAACCTGTTGAGTCCACAATTGATCCAACGTCAGGCCAAGGTTCTTCTTCTTCACCTGCTGTGTGCCCTCTGAGTTGCCTTTCTGCTCTTTGAACCATGAACTCTGAAAGTGCTATGCAAGCATCAACTCTGCGTCGCAAGTCTGGCTCTGGAGTTTGTATCCGACGTAAATCTTCATATGCAGCCTTTACACTTGAGCAAGTATGTTGCATATTTTCAATGATCTCCATTAATTCATCTTCAGAGGCCTCATCAGTCAATATTTCCTTTCCTATTCTTGCTTGAGACTTCCATCTTTCATAAACAATTCTGTACCGACGTTGTACATCCTTCAACCTTTCCTCTTGAAATTCCTTTCCCTTTTTAGTCAGGGTTCGAGCTCTTTCACTTCTTCGCAACTCTTCCCTTTCTTCAGCAGCTTGAATGTCAGTGGCATGGGGTTGAGCTGTTCCTTCCGTGTTTTCGTGGTGGGTCTTTGTGTTTGTGTCAGACATTTTAAGTGAATTGAATCACTATGTGTAATGTTAGTTACAATATTTCTTCAATGAGTCGTTATTAACTGTGGAGGCTGTGTCAAGACTGTGTTTACGTGTGAACCTTAATTTATAGTGTATAAACTGATGTAAACTTAAATTACCTCAGTCCCTTTAAGCAAATGAGAAACTTGCTTTAGCACAAATATGCAAACATCAACCTTAAATGCTGACCAAATGTGCTAAGAAATGTGTTAAATCACCTTATCTTGATGAAATAAATGTTTTTAGTGACTCTGAATTTCACTGGTGTTACCCTTTAAATCTAGAGTAAATGCCTTCCTTTTACCATTAACCTTAAAATCACAAATCGTAGTTTCAACCTAAAACGTTTCTTTCACCTTTAAACCTTAACTTATTAGTTTGCTTATGGTTAAATTACCGTTTAGACCTTATGACATGTAGCTATGAACATCTGCATACAAAATGAATCCCAAACGTATATGCTTAGCACAGTAAATAATCAGTAAGTAGACCTGAGTTCTTGGCTGCAACTTCCGGGTTTAAGCCCTTCTCACACCACTTCAACTTTAAGACTTTGGTAGAGCACTTCTGGCCTCGTCCCGTTGGATTGCAGCTTTAACGCAGTCTATGATCACCGTTACTTGGAGTCGCTATGCCGATAATGCGCCGTGGGCTTGGTCATCTGACATGGTGGATGTTCGTTGCGTCGTCATCCGCTGTATGCTCCGGTCTCTCCTACCCGCGATGAGCAGGCGAGTTCTCACTGTAGCTCTCTCCACGACAACAGACAGAGGTCGGTTCTTTGAAACGGGCGTTTAATATATGAGCTTGTTTCTCATACATCCATGCCTTCACGCCGTGAGAACTGCATTCAACCGGATACAAACGGTACATGTCACAAATGATCCCGTCATATTGAACATATGCAAATGAAACTTAATATCATAAGACTAATTAACAACTTAAAATATATACCTCGTTGGCTGCTGGTCGTGAAAAGAGGTCCTTAAAGTCTTGGAAATCCGGATGACTGTTTGCTTCCCACTTAGACAGTACGTGCAAAATACTTGCTGTGCGTTTATAACTTCCTCTTTTGTCCTTCACTTAATGCTGCCACTTAGCAGCACAAACAAGAATATTTAGTTCCGCCATGGGAACAACGAAAACATACACAATAAATTCATTAACATATTTGTCATTTCATGACAATAATGTACAATATTTTAACCCGTTTTAAGCTTCAATTAAATAAATTGTTAATTAACTAAATTCATGAACTGATTTAATAATTATGCTTAGTGCATTTCTGTAACAGCACTTACAAGTAATTTTTCCTTCCTGTACTTGAAAGATGCAGTATAACACATGAATGGGATCCAAGAACACGAACGGGCATGCCATATGCTCTTTAATGAGAAGATGTGTAATATATAGCATATTCATTAAGTTATGGATATGCAAAATCAAATGTAAACAGACCTATTCATGTCATCGTCCTTCACTGCCATTTTTGTTTTCTTGATATTCTATCTTGACGTTCAGCTGAAACATTGACCTGTCAGTCCTGATTCTACCATGCTGTGGTTAGCAGTCAGACTCCCCCCGAGTAACAGCGTCAAAGACAAAAGCACGCAAGAGTAACATGTCAATTGCTAATCGCTATCCAAAGCTGGATGTCAAAAATGTTTAACATGCCCATAATTTGGAACGCCTTGCGTCATCTGTCGACATTTAGATATGTCTGTAAACCAGTTAAAACAAACAATTAAAAAGTCCAAAACAGTGCGCCTGTGTTTCTCAGGCAGAATCGATAAACAATGCCGCAGGACAGAATCATTACAAAAGTCAGCACAGCATAGTCCGACCGCATATTTTACACTTACAATAACATAGACCAAACACAACCCACACAAAACTGAGGACGGGAATCTCCAATCGCATATAATATTAAGTTCATACAATTTAGGCAGCTCAGTGGAACATGCCACTCGTGTGTTTTCAACATCAGTGTTGTTTTCATTTTTGAGTTATTCATTCATTCATTTTCTACCGCTTATCCTCACAAAGGCCGTAGGGGGTGCTGGAGCCTATCCCAGCTGTCTTCGGGCGCGAGGCGGGGTACACTCTGGACTGGTCGCCAGCCAATCACAGGGCACATATAGACAAACAACCATTCACACTCACATTCATACCTATGGACAATTTTGAGTCACCAATTAACCTCACATTAGCATGTTTTTGGAATGTTGGAGGAAACTGGAGTACCCGAAGAAAACCCACGCATGCACGCGGAGAACATGCAAACTCCACACAGAGATGGCCGAGGGTGGGATTGAACTCGGGTCCCCTAGCTGTGAGGCCTGCGCGCTAACCACTCTCCGCCGTGCAGCATTTAAAAACTGCATTTTGTGTGCATCTGTGTCATTGACTAATATTGAAATTAGCTTGATGATCTGAAACATTTCAGTGTTCCAAACATGCAAAAAAATAAGAAATTGGGAAGGGGGTAAATGCTTCACGCTCACACTACTGTGAAAAAGTGGATCCCGGGTTTGTGTTATTCATGATTATTGGTGTCAACATTGCAGCTTTTTCGCCTTGTGCCTTTTGCTCTGTTTTTGCCATTTTTGCTGAGTTTAATTTTGCTCCTCGGACCAATAACAAATGATACCAGAGGTTGCGGATGGTGCCATCAAAATGTTGGGCCAGTCAGCCTGCACGAGCCACGTTGCTGCAGCTCGAGGATGTGTTGGGAGGTGCTTGTTATGCAACGCTTGTTGCTTGTGGTGCGAGCTGGTGTGGCGTGGGCTGGCACCTCTGGATTTTGCACGCATGCCTGGAAAGCCACAAGGCATATGAGCCTGATGGTAGGTCACACTCTGGGAGTGAAGGGCACTGATAATTACATTGGTAAACCTCACTCCCTGATGCCTTAAAGAGCAAAGCTGGACAAGGAGTTGACAGTTGGGGCTTTAAGCTCTCCTCCGCCTCCAAAAACTTTACATTTCGTCTCATTCGTCCATAAAATATTTTCCCAACAGTTTTGGGGATCATCAGTATGTTTTTTGGCAAGATTGAGTGTCAAATGTTCTTTTTGTTCAGGTTCAGCAGTGATTTTTGCCATGCAGGCCATTTTTGGCCAGAGTCTTTATTATGGTGGAGTCATCAGCACTGACCATAACTGAGGCAAGTCAGGCCTGCAGTTCTTTGTATGTTGTTGTGGGGTCTTTTGTGACCTCTTGGATGAGGTGTAACTGCGCTCTTGTCATTTTCGTTGCCTGGCCACTCCTGGGAAAGTTTACCACTGTCTACCATATTTTCGCCATATGTGGATAATGGCTCTTACTGTGGTTTGCTGGAGTCCCAAAACTTTAGAAACAGCTTTATAACCTTTTCCATTTGAACTGTGGTGCGATAAACCACAGTTGCCATGCAGGTTTGGATTTTTTTCTCGCTTAAAAAGAAAAGTTTCATTTAAAGAAAATTGTTTGGTGATCTGACCTTTAACCTTTAAGTGTGACAAACATGCAACAAACTAAATAAATCAGGAAGGGGGCAAACACGTTTTCACACCACAGACTATGTCTAAGTACTGAAATGTGCAAATTGAAACAGAGAAATGTCAGCTGTATGGACCCAGTGCTTTAATGCTGTAAATTTCATATAAGTAATGTCTTTTCACCACATCTTTCTGTGAGAAATAGTATCATTATCAGAATAAGAGTCACCGACATAGAGTGACGCTAGCCAGGATTCCTCTTCATTTCTGATGAAGAAAGGTTTAACTGGTTGTGCTGTATAGCTGGAATTACTGCACTTCAGGAGGATAATACAGTCTCATTTCAAAGAAGCCCTAATGAGACGCTGCGATCTTGCAGAGAATGCTTACACTGTGCACCATTCCCTGCCATGCAAAATGATAATAAGCACTGTGTTTTTCACTTGAGGCTTGGAGAGGGTTGGGTTGCTGGCCCGTGGTAAAACTGTGAATGCCTCATTCACCCAAATGACGTTGGAGTAAGGCCGACACTGGATGAGCTGGCCTGGCAAAAAAGAATATGTGCACCACTCTTTTGTTTTGTTTGTGGGTCAATTCACAGGGGGGGGGGGGGGGGCAATTTTGGCTGGTGGTTTGCCAAGATTCATTAAGGCCTTGCTCCACATTCCTTGTATATGTCTTTGAACATTTCTGCCTTTGTTGTGATTCCTCCACCTTTGGCAAGTTAATCTTTGAAGCGAACACATTTTGTCCTCCCTGGGCCAAGCTATCTGTTCATTGAAAAATGTGGACAGAGCAGAAAATTGCCTTTGTTGGTCCCTGAAGAAAACCTATGAAATGAGAAAAGTGCTGTGATATACTTCCATAAGTGCTACAGAGACTCCACTTATCAGCTTACCAATGCGAGGCGGTATGGACTGCCCCCCTCTGGGTCCTGATGCCTCAGGCCCTGTTTGCATTAGGACTTAGATCATTCAAGTGATAACTACGTAATCAAACACCTTTCATCAAAAGAATAATTTTTATTTTATCCATCAAGATGCATACTGTAGGTGAAAACTGAAACATACAAAAACCAAAGCAATTTTTCAGATACGATATGATGTAAATCCATTTAATCTGTTGCGGGAACCAAAAATATGAACAAAAAATGTTGCAGTTTTACATGCCGAAAACAATGGAAAATACTTTCCAGGATATTGTACTATTGAGTAGCCTCAGTATTGCGTTGGGTGTGCGATCCAAGATGAGTGTCTGTCTACATCTTTATGTTTACCACACAATTCAGTGTACTAAAGGGTAAAACCCAACAGTTTGTTACCCGCAATATTTTCCAATAACTGAGACACTGTACAAGAAATTTTCATTGACTCATATGAAAATTGGAGTGTTTGAAAACCAAGGTTTGCACAACAGTAACACACATCTGCAGAATGTTACACATACTGTACATCCCAGGCTCATTGACCTTCAGTTAATATGCATATAATAAATGTTTTTGACTGCGTCATCACCAGTCAAACTGAATGACAGGTAGGAAATCAAGTGCGATTTTCACTATGGGAGCATCCGACGCAGGTGTCAACAGTTTTCTCTGAAAACCATCTCACCATCTCTTTTGCTCTTTTCCCTTAATGTATTGACTGTAAATTTATTTTTGATGAAGTCGCATATGCTCTGATTCCTCCTAATGAGACAATTTGCTTCTTGCCGAGCTAGAGGCCACGCTAATGAGTCTGAATATGGCCACCCTTAACTAATGTATTCATATACTGCTCTGCAACTTGAGAGCAATTTCCAAATAAAGAGAGAAATTTGTGCAGACATGTCCTTATGGACGACGTTAATAATAATAAAAACACAAGACCAATGATAGGAGGGGCAACAGGAAAGGAGATGTCACTTATCTTCAAACCTTTGTGCAACTAACAAAATGCCCCCTAAATTTTGCCACAATGGAGGACAACAATGTCATCTGCTGTAGGTTGAAAAATCCTGAATTATGGCCCATTTTCCCTATGTCTCATGGGAATGTCACAAGTAAATGTGTCAGGTTAGTGGTTGGGGTGCAGCGACAGACACAAGAGAGTCTCTGAACTGGGGAGATTGAGGAAGCAAGGACTACTCAGTAGAACACAAAACAAAAACATGCAAAAATAGCAGCCTGCGGAATGCACAGGCAACTAGTAAGTAGGGGACTAGACAATAGATACCTCAAAGGGTAGTCATGTCAAATGGTCAGTTTACAGGATCTGAGATTAAAGTACGATCCTGCAACCACAAGCCGTGTGGTCGCAAGTTAAATCGACACAACTAATGAAACAAATAGGTTGCATCCAGTGGTACCGCCCATTACAGGGAATCAGCGATGTAGGGAAGACACATACAAAAGTGAAATGACAAATAAAAGCAGACAAAAGAACAGAACATGACAAAATGTGCAATAATGACTATTTTTGGATAGGTTGACAACCACTAATGTTGACCTACATAAATCAGCCAATCCGAGGGATGTCGACTGCACTGTATTTGTGGAGTTGACAGTTCTAGTATTCCCTTACAGGGAGATTAATGTTGTTTGTGCACCCTGCAATTGACAAGCGACTAGTGTTTGGTGTAAATCAGTCCTCACGTGAAATTAATTGGGATAAGCTCCAACTTGTACCTCCAATCTTATGTAGCAAGCGATATATATAAAAGGATGGATGGATGTTGTGTGTTGTTATTGTGACTCTACAGTGTGGTATCAGGGGAGTAAACAATAATACAAATAACACCAATTGTCATATGAGTTTGGTTGGCACAGCTGGCTTTCACATATATAACCTGGTTAGTAGGATGGATTCATAAACATAAACACATTTTATATATTATGGTTAAGATAATTACATTTTGCATTGTCGGGTTGCAGTGATAAAACTGTGAACTGTGAAGAATAGAGACACTGTACATTCAGTAGGTTGCAGTGGCAGAAATGCTCCTATGCTGTCATGAGGCAATGACCCATGATGTCCTCCATACTGATCCCTATGGAATTTTTCATTGAAGAAGTAGGGGGGTAAAAACACACGAAAAAAAGCTGTCACGATGTGGGCGTCACCCTCTCGTGACAGCTTCTTTAGTTTCCTTCCTTGCCTCTGTTCATGCCCTTATTTTGGTACTACTTCCTTTCTTGTTCCCTTCTGCTTTCTCTGACTTATTTCACACACCTGTCTCTAATTTCCACTCTCCCTATTTAGTTCAGGTGTGTGCTCTTTCGTTTGTGGCTTCATTGTCTTTGTGTTGGGTTTGCCTGTAGTTGCTATCTACATTGCTTAAACACCATTAAATTTCTTGTACCTACATTTCTGGTCCTGCTCTCTGCATCCTGGGGTCGCATCGCTAAGCTCGCAAGCCTGCTCGTGACAGAATGAAGCCACCACAAGATGATCTCGCGGAGAGCGATTTCTGGACTTGGCAGATCTTGAAGGCCATGGAGAAGGAATCAGCCATGTTTACCCCGGAGGAGCTGGAGGATATGGTTTGGGGGCCGGATGGCACGCTTATCCCCATGGCGTGGGTGTATTCGGGACCCGCAATGGACAAGCCTATCCGACCACGACGCCGACGCATGCAGGCCCATCACACCACTATTGATGGTGCCCCCGTTACGACAGCCCGCTGAGCCCCAGCCGCCTACCTCTTTGGAATCCCCGTTGACTCCCATGCAACACGAAGAGGACCACGCCGCACGTTCCCCTCTTGTGCCAAAGCCACGCAGTTCCCAAACCCCGGCTCCCGTGCCAAGCTGCGTGACGGCCCAAATTCCTCCTGTGCCCAAGCCACGCAGCCTCAAGGGTTCCCAAACCCCGGCTCCCGTGCCAAGCTGCGTGACGGCCCAGATTCCTCCTGTGCCCAAGCCACGCAGCCCCAAGGGTTCCCAAACCCCGGCTCCCGTGCCAAGCTGCGTGACTCCCCGGATTCCTCCTGTGCCCAAGCCGCGCAGCCCCAAGCCGCAGCATCCCCTGGCTCTCCTGTCCAGCGGCTTGATACTCCAGACCCCTCCCGAGCCCAAACCCCGCCTGAGGTCCCTTCTAGACCTGGTCCGGGCAGCAGAGCGGGCTGAACTCAAGACCCTCCTCCAGGTCCCCCTCCTCCCGTCCCTGGTTCCACATCCAGCAGCATACGGCGTCTGGAATCCGCCTTCGGAAGGGGGGGCTAGTATGACCAGCCGTGCGTTGGAGGACGCACATCACACCCTGTCCGAGGGGTGTGGGGATGATGCCCTCAGCTGGTCGCCTGATGAGGAACAGCCCCCCGGACCGCCAGTGCAACCGGTTCTTCCAGCTGGCCGGGATGTGCTGTCCGGTAGGTTACCTCTCGGCCAAGACTCACTGTGCTGTTCCTCTGCTCCACAGTCCAGCCAAGACTGAGAGTCCGTTCCTCGTGTTCCGGCGCCACCTCTTCCACGGCGGGACGCCACGCCGCCGCCTCCTGCGGCGCCACCTCTTCCACGGCGGGACGCCACGCCGGCGCCACCTCTTCCACGGCGGGACGCCACGCCGCCGCCACCTCTTCCACGGCGGGACGCCACGCCGCAGCCGCCTCCTCCGGCGCCACCTCTTCCACGGCGGGACGCCACGCCGCCGCCGCAGCCGCCTCCGCCGCCTCCGCCGCCTCCGCCGCCTCCTCCGGCGCCACCTCTTCCACGGCGGGACGCCACGCTGTCGCCGCAGCCGCCTCCTCCGGCGCCACCTCTTCCACGGCGGGACGCCACGCCGTCGCCGCAGCCGCCTCCTCCGGCGCCACCTCTTCCACGGCGGGACGCCACGCCGTCGCCGCAGCCGCCTCCTCCGGCGCCACCTCTTCCACGGTGGGACGCCACGCCGTCGCCGCAGCCGCCTCCTCCGGCGCCTCCTCCGGCGCCTCCTCCGGCGCCACCTCTTCCACGGCGGGCGGGCCTCCCCTGCCAGGCCCACCACCCTGGCCGGCCCCCAGAGGGGTCCACCCATGGCTTCTGCTGGGCCTGCCGTCATGGCCGTCCTCCAGAGGAGCCCGGTTCCCTTCGGGCTGCTCACCCTGCGGGCCGCCCTCCTGCGTGGCCTTGCCACCCTGGCTGACCTCCGGAGAGGTCCGGCCAGCAACCCACCTCCGGTCCCCCCGCCTCCCATCCCTCTTTGTCTGGACTTTTTGGACATCTGGGATCCGTCCTTGAGGGGGGGGGGGTACTGTCACGATGTGGGCGTCACCCTCTCGTGACAGCTCCTTTAGTTTCCTTCCTTGCCTCTGTTCATGCCCTTATTTTGATACTACTTCCTTTCTTGTTCCCTTCTGCTTTCTCTGACTCAGTTCACACACCTGTCTCTAATTTCCACTCTCCCTATTTAGTTCAGGTGTGTGCTCTTTCGTTTGTGGCTTCTTTGTCTTTGTGTTTGGTTTGCCCGTAGTTGCTGTCTACGTTGCTTAAATGCCATTAAATTCCTTTTACCTACCTTTTTTTGGTCCTGCTCTCTGCATCCTGGGGTCGCATCGCTAAGCTCGCAAGCCTGCTCGTGACAAAAGCCAAAGTAAACCATACAAAAAGGCAATTCTTTGAATGTCTTCTCATTCACCTGATGTCTAAACCTTGACGTCAAGACCTGTAAAAAATGCCGTGAACACGTGCCCCAAGTTATTCAAAACTGGACTTTATTTAATAATCTTGTCTACCAAGATATCACTGAAAATGTGAGCCAAATAATTTTGTGACCTATCCTCTGCACACGAATCATATCAACATATTGTGAATGCCATGTATGCCGTCGGTGGGACAGAATTAAATATTCAGATAAGTAAAATAATACTTTCTCCCTTAAATTATTTTACATTATATTTTATTAATAATTAATTAATTAATAATAATTATTAATTATTTTGTATGAGTGAGAATAAAGCTTCACTGTGAAGTACACCACTGATGAAAATGACCTGAAAAGACCTGTTGAAAAAGTGTTATGTCATGGTCTGTCAAATATTCTCACTCATGATCTCTTGATGGCAAAAGCAAAAACCTTTCCCTCATTGAACGTGGTTAGGTTGTTAAGCTGCATAAGCAACGCATCTCGCAGTGCACCATTGCTGCTGAGGTTGGACCCAATGAGGCAGTCTTTTCAAACTTTTTAAAAGATCCTGAAGATTATGGAACAAAAACATCAAGCGGTAGACCCAAAAAAATGTCACTGGCCCTGAGCTGGAAGATTCAATTGGCTTTCCGTCAAGGCATGGGACAACATTCTGCCCAAATGGTGGGTGTTGTCCAAAAAACATCAAAGCTGATTTGCAAGAGAAAGGGTTTAAAGGGGACCTATTATGCTCATTTTTGTCCCTTTGTATTGAGTTGAGAAATTGTCCATAGGTATGAATGTGAGTGTGAATGGTTGTTTGTCTATACGAGCCCTGTGATTGGCTGGCGGTCAGTTCCGGAGTGTACCCCGCCTCTCACATGAAGACACCTGGGCTAGGCTCCAGCAACCCCCGCGACCCTCGTGAGGATAAGCGGTAGAAAATGGATAGATGGATGGACTCCTATAGAGCAGCTACACACAATAACCAGCACAGAAAGCTTTCTAGATCTGCACCAATTCCAGCTGTATTTCTTTGGATTTTGTGCTTCTTGCAAAAATGGTCGGTTTTAACTCCGCCATATGTGTTGAATAATCCAATCTGAAAGTAGAGACTGGACAGTCCGAAGTTTCCCATTAAAAAAGGTTACTTCAAGATGTCTCTCAATGGTAAGTAGCTTTAGCATTTTAGCATTAAGTTTTCAACAGCATTGGTAACGTGTAACATGTTTTTTTGCAGGACTGCTAGTGTTTAAAAAATACACTGATTGTGGTGGGAAATTGATATTAGCAATCCCAGACCCTGTATGTACACTCTATAATGGTACACAGACAATCAGGCTGAATCAGGCATTCCAACCACTTGTGCCTGATTGCGTCATTTGGAATTGTAAACAAATGTATGATGAGAAAAACTGTCATCTCAACGGTCCTGATGGCTTCCAACATCAATGCCCAAAACATGGCAAAGTGGAGGGGGCGCCATTGTGATCTGGTGCTTTTTTCTTCAATAAACAGGGCTCTACATTAAAAACAAAAATTACTTGCCCATGGGGAATCCTTAAGGTGAGAACTACTTGCCCCATGTAAAATGAAAAGACTGCCATAATGATATCATCAAATTTTTGTGGCATCACATGAGAATCTCAAATAAAGATGAAATGATTATTGTTTTCCTACATAGATCATGACATTGCATGGAAATCTGGATTGTCAAGAGACTTCTAGGCACTTTGCCTTGATAAATAAAAGTACATTCATGATTGAATAAACATTGTGCTTAAAAAAAAAAATTGTGGCGATGTACGTATGTAGTACGTACATCGTAGTCGTAGTAAGCAGTGATACTTATAAGTTGTGCACCACAATCAAACATTATTGAATAGACACATTTGTGTACTAGTAAAGTGTTTTTAATCCAGAAAAAAAGCTCAATGGTCAAACAATTTGTGAAGCAAAGGTGAGAAAAATACACAGAGAAATGGAACCACTAGATTTTGTAGCTTGTGCAAAATCAGCACTTGGTATTGGATCTAATCGGTGGCGTTTCATTGTGACCACTTCAAATTGTCACAGCAATGTGATTCACTCACCTGTGCCATCATTTGATTTGCTGCTGCTAATAAAATACTTGTTTAGGAGGCACTGGTTCATCAGCTTTTGTTGTTTTCCTTCAGAAGTTGTTTAAGAATTAGACGATGTTGGCAGGGACGCCATAATAGATGTTTTCGTTGTCAAAAGATCGCTGATTGGTTGATCGCGAACAAGAACGGGTGTGGGTAAAACGCGGACTGTGGACTACGGACCGCAGTCTAAATAAACGATTCTGATTGGTCCATTTCAAGATTTACAAGGAGTGGTTTGCAAATTACCACCGGAATTAGGCAGTCCGTGTTTTACCAACACCCAACAAGAACCGCTTTTAAAAAAACTCTTTGCAGTAAGGCATGCCAAAGTGCACTTGCCCGACGGGAATATCACTGATTGGATTTACTTGCCCGAATTTTGTTTTAACTTGCCCCAGGCCATCGGTACATTGTTATTGTCAAGCCCTGATAAAGATATGCAGGTTCAGGTTGTGCAGGGGTGTCAAATAACAACTGACTGTTTGGAGATGTTGCAGAGGGCATCCCTGATGACTGAAGGCTCTCCTCTGTGTGGTAATGATTGTGTTTTTCAATAGGACAACACTGTATTTCACTGACACAGCAGGTATACAATTCTTTAGAATGCAATGTGTGACCGAAAGACCTGGGCCCCGTTTCACGAAGCAGGTTTAGTGAAAACTCTGAGTATGTTAACCCTGAAATGAGGGAAACTCTGAGTTTTCCGTTTCACAAAGGGAGGTAAGTCAAACCAGAGACAGAGGAGTAACTCCAGCCTGTTTCACAGAGAGAGGTAACTTAACCTCGGTGTCAGTTACTATGGCAACAGACTCTGTGAACATAACCTGGTCAGGACCGGGTTTTCTTCAGTGAACCTCGAGTTTCTTTCTGTCTCCGCCCTCTTACGCTACACACGGTGTGATTCATTCATTGTCGCGCGTGTTTAAAGCCAGTTTGGTCGTTTTTCTTCAAGGTGTGCTGTGTGTCGCATTGTTTTTTGAACCATGGCATGTCCGTTTGTAGAAGACCCTGTAGACGAAGAGGCACTACTACTCAGAAGAGAGCTCCGCATTCGTAGGGAAGTTATCCACAGGCCGAGATTGGACACGCTATCATTTCCAGATAATTTTCTTTTCGAACGGTACCGCTTCACTTCACCATCCATCACTTACATCCATAATCTCATCCGTCAGGACATTCAAAACATCACCAACCGTGGACGTCCACTGTCATCCACCCAGATTCTGTGTGTTGCTCTTCGGTGTTTTGCCAACGGAAGTTTTTTATATAATATAGGTGATGCAGAAAACATTAGCAAGGCCACCGTCTGCAGAGCTGTGAGAAAAGTGTCCCTAGCACTAAAAAGACGAATCAACTCCTTCGTTGTGTTCCCGGGACATAAACCCGTGGGGGTCATCAAGGAGGAATTCCACAGAATTGCAGGTGAATGTAGAAATCAGTTAAAATGTATGATTATAAATCATATTCAGTTAATGACATGGTGCTGCAACCTCACACTGGGATTTGTCATTTTAATTTCTTTTAGGATTCCCTGGTGTGATAGGGTGCATCGATGGGACGCACATTCCCATCGTTGCTCCTTCAGAAAATGAAGGAGACTTTGTGAACAGAAAATCCACTCACAGCATCAATGTGCAGGTAGATTGAATGTCAGACTGCATCAAACTGCAAAAACTCAAAATCATACCAACAATATTTCTCTTATTTCTCGTCAAAATGTCTAATTTCTGATCAAAACGAATCACACCTAAAAGTAAATTGTTTTTAGACAACGTTCACGTGTTTCAATCACATTTCACTTTAAAAAAATAATTTGAAAAATCTGTCAGTGGAGCAAGTTTGTTATTTCTACTTATTTCAATTGAAAATGTGCGTGAAACAAGTGAAACTCAGAGTTTCCTGTCTCAGAGTAGATCAACTCAGAGTTCAGGGTTGACTCAGAGTTGGTTGAACCTGCTTCGTGAAACGGGGCCCTGGTCTTTGTCTATATGTTGACACCAAACTTCACAACCCAAGTGATGCTTCACAGCATCAGGGATTATTTCTGCACAAAAAAGGTAAGAGTTTTATTTGAAATACTTTTTTTGGAGTGTAAGAAGACTAATTAAACAGCAATGTACCAAAGTATCCACTATGTACAGGAACTGTACTATAATTGCTTCAATTAACATGCAAACTGGAAGTATTTAAACAGTGTACAATATAGACATAGACATAGACACATTCTGGTGATCTACGACCATAGATTTCAGGGTTTTACTCTCTACTAATATTATAGCCACACAGACGGAGCCCGAAGATTTGGCTGAAGAATAAAGTCCGGCACAATAATGGTTAGCTGCACTAATACCCGGCACTAATCCACCCCACTTAAAGGAAATAGTCTTCTTTTAGCTCAAATACTTGCCAAATTCAGAAGGCACATGAGCCAGCTGCTGAAATCTACGCGATAAGATTAGAAGACTATCTTATTTTTAGAGTGTGCTTGTAAAAATAACAAACTTAAAGGTAGTGAATTCCAAAACAGCATTGTAGGTTAGCTATGACAATAATCTTATTTCCTGTGCCATTATAACATGCAAGTGGGCAATGACTTGAAATCAGACTCAAAATGAGCTGTTAAAAACTGTAGTTCCCAACAAATGCATCTCGGCAAGGCATTATGCAATTTTGGATTTGACTCAATGACATCAATGGCCCATGCTGCCGCCTTGCTTGACAGTAAGCTCATTATCAAGGTGCCCTTGGATTTCTCATGGGCATCCGTATATGGTTGCTGATCGAATACTAAAGAGCACTGATGTATAAATTGGCTACAGATACCTCGTTCCACTGAGTACCTGGGAGTTTGCGGTCGGAGGAAGACAGTGGAACAGGTGGCAGACAATGGAACAGGCGCTGTGGTATCAACAATATAAAAGTCAAAAAAAGAATAGCATACAATACAAAACAATGGCAAAACACACAAAGTGTGTCCATGAAGGAAAACCTGGTAAAGAAACCAATTGAGAGTGGAGCAGTAAGACAAATCAGTAATACTTAAATTAAAAAAAACTCATCCATCTGTTGTTTTTCACTTATCAGGGTCAGGCAGAAGTCTAAGCAGAGAAGCCCAAACTTCCCTATCCCAGACTTCTTTATCCAACCCCTCTCGAGAGGAGTGGTTCCAGAGCCTGTGCCATGCGTCAAGGTAAGTCTAACTACATCTAGCGTGAACTACTCCAGCTCACGCACCAACTCAGGCTGCTTCCCCAACAGAGAATTGATATTCCACGTACCAAGAGTTTCCTTCTGCCAAGGTCCCGGCTTTTGGCTGCCACCCAGGTAACACTGGACCTGAACCCTTTGGCCCCTCCTATGGGAGGTGAGCTCATTGGAGGGGGGACCCATGTTGCCTCTTCAGGTTCGGGCGAGGGAAATCTGGGTCCATATATGGGTTTATTAAAAAACAAATCAGAAAGTACTTGAAACAGAATCTAGAATCTGAAATATTTCAGCAATTAAAGTTACTATAGTTTTAGTATAACGAGTGTAATTATAAGGGCTGTGCAGGTGGGTCTCAACCATTTACTTTATTCTTTCCAGTAAGATTCTATTGAAACTCTTCTTGGCACCGACAGTCAGGGTAATCTGTAGTTGGCACATGAGCTAAGGCTTCTTTTCTTTGGTACGTGACTATGTAACCTTCTTTGCAGTTTGATCGTATGCTTTCCTGTTCCACAGTGGTTAAAGCATTTCTACTGTTGCACTTCTCCTCCAGCTGCCTTTGCATTTTTGAGACTTTTGAGAGTTTTGCCAATGTCTTCTTTAGGTGATGGAGTCATAGCTGATAGGCAAATCAGTTTCTCCTGGTGGTATATCGGGGGTGGTGCTTCTCATTTGATTCTCTACCCCTTTCAGTGTTTTTTCTGGCTTGCTAAGTTTCCCTTACCAGACTCTTGGCTGCTTTATTTGTCCTGCTTGTTTGCCTCACTGTCCTGTTGCTGGGTCCTTGATTTTGCTGCACTTGTACTATTGTAGTTGATTGCTTCCTTTTTTCTGTTTCCTTACCTCTGTGTTGTTGGAAGGCTCAGCTATGCCCCTCTCTGTGTTGGTGTATCCTCTGGCCTAATACAGCTTTACAAGACCTCTTTCACTGCTTCCAATCTGTCCTCTATCATCTCATCTTCTTCCAGCAGCTCTTCCAGCACATGGTACTTGGTGTCAGCTTGAATTTCTCCGGCTTGTTTGTGCCTTTCTGTAGCGCTATGTTGAATTTCTGGCTTTGGGAAATCTCTCCTGACTGATCCCTTTTCCTGTTTAGTTTGAGGCAACCTTTGAGGTCTTTCATTTGTATGATGACATTTCTTGCAGCTACGTTCTGGGAAACAGTTTGAAGTTTGTTGTAGAAATCTACCTACAGTTTTCTTTGTGGGCGTTTGTTGGTGCGTAACATTGAACAACCGACCCGTTTCTGAATGATGCTGCAACAAGTGCCCAGGTGCCGTCGACCCAGGTGAGGCAACATTTAGGTCACTCTTGTGTGTGTTCTTAAGGTGATGCTCATCCTGGTCAAAAGACCAGATATTCTGGCTTTCATTAGCAGTCTTCCAACTGAAGGGGCATGGTCCTCTCTGTTGCTATCAACTAATTAGGACGGCCAAAAAAATAAAACTTTAGATAGCACATGTTTGTTGAAGAAGTTTCAATTTTAATCCAAAACCACGGCGGGCAACAAGAACGTACTTGTGACGTACTTGCTCAAGGAGACACACCCAAAAGAGATATCCTGTAATTCTGGATGAAATATAAAGGTGAAATATCTTCAACAAACAATTCTCTATTCAACCTTTCAGGAAGCAGTTGGAAAGAATTGGAAAGAATATGAATGAGAGAGATTGACGGATGGAAAAAGGGCATTACATCATATCAGTTCATTAAAATGCAGCACAATGAAACAATCCTGCTCTGCAAAGCCTTGACGAGTCTATATAATATAATAAGCCAGTGCGATTACATTGTGTAATGCATGAAAATAAATCTTGGTTACCTCCAAACCTGATTTTTATTGAAAATGCTTAATGACAGTAATCTAAAACACAAACCTGGATTGAATATATGAACACAAGCTCAGTCCAAATGATAATGATAAAAGCTTATGCTAAATAGCTATAGTACATGCTTGTCCTTCCAGTCTTTCTTTATCTTTTGTAATATTTTATGACATACTAAATATTAGTGTCAGTGTATCCCCACACATTCATGGTTCAGCATTCACGGCCCCTACAAACTTGCAGATATTTGGTAAAAATATCTCAGTTTTTCTCTAAAAATAACATTTTCCAGCTGCATAGCAGACAAGTGGTTAGCGCGCAGGCCACACAGCTAGGAAACCCGACTTTGATTCCACCCTCGGGCATCTCTGTGTGGAGTTTGCATGTTCTCCACCTGTGTTAGTAGGTGTTCTCCGGGGACTCCGGTTTCCTCCCACATTCCAAAAACATGCTAGGTTAATTGGTGACTGCAAATTGTCCATAAGTATGAATGTGGGTGTGAATGGCTGTTTGTCTATATGTGCCCTGTGATTGGCTGGCGACCAGTCCAGGGTGTACCCCGCCTCTCGCCCAAAGACAGCTGGGATAGGCTCCAGCATGCCCGCGATCCTTGTGAGGATAAGCGGTAGAAAATGAATGAATGAATAACATTTTCCATACGCTGGTGGTCTGGTACTGCATCATACTGACAATTGTTTTGATATTTTGGGTAACTCTTTTAGCTATATAATACTCTTTTAGCTATATGATGCAGTGTAGTTTAATGCAACTGCAAATTACAACCTCAGTAAGAAGCATATAGTTAAATTAGTTTTAAAAATGTATTTGTACTGTATATGTAAGAAGAAAGTGAATCCGATTTGGATTTGTAGTCTATTTTAGTAGTGCAAAATCAAGATGACTGAAAACAGAAGTGAAACATTTGACTCAGTTGATTTAAACACTGAAAAAAATCCTTAGGCTGGTTCATGCAACTGACTGGCCATAACAAAATGTAAGCAGTCTGCTGGCATATTCTGTCAAAGATGTATTTTTCTTCTCTCTAGACTCTTTATATTGTTGCTGCCACTGCATTATCACACTCTATTCATCTGTTGTTCACAACGGGGAAGCTTTTAAGATTCTACCACTTTATGTAATTCGGTTTCTGTTGGTAAAGGCCAAACTACAGTAGAACTGTATTCCAGGACTGTATTACATTTGTACAGAAAGATTTAGAGATTTATATTCACTCTCTGTGGCTTTGACCTGCTTTTAAATTTGTCCTTGTATGCTGAGAAGAAAAACTGAGCGTTTATGTGAGAATGGCATCACAATCCATGTGATCACAGTCAACTCTTTACCCAGTAACTTCACTAAGCTCCATCCCAAGTTCTCTAATTGCCGCTTTTATATAGCATCAATACTCTCAATGCTCTACTTTTGATTCATCCCTGATCTCATGCTGCTGCATGGATTTTAAATCCCATTACTGCAACGGCACATCACAAGCCAAATGAATTCTGAACCTGTGAATAAAATTTTAAAATGTCTGCTGTCACAACATCTTAGAAAAAGACTTACCAAACGTACACTAATCTAAAAACATGGAAATAAGGTCAGTGACTATGATCAACGTCAACCATAATTTCATTGCTGTACTACTGACATGCTTGCAGCATGTTTTTGCATCACTCCATAGTGATCTATGATGACTTTTCTTGGAGCCTCTCAAACAACCAGCACATACATACAGTATATTGCGTGTTGAGATAATGTTTTCTTGAAAATAATGTATGTTTGAGTCCACAATACAGGACTTGACAATGTGAAGAGGCTATTCAAACAAGCTTCTGTTGCATAAGGCAATGCCAACTAGAAAATGAGATTCTATTTCAGTCAACACAGAAATCCAGATTCTGCCAAGAATCTTGTTTAATAACAGATGATGAATGTGGCGTTGACTGTAATCAAAACATGTCAAAACTGTCATTTTGTCGGTTTCATTTCGAACCTGTGCTGGTGTTCTACTGACATGGCAGCATGTCTTCTGTTTTATGCGCTATCAAAGATGACAGTTTGCAGAGAAACAAACCAGTCAATTAGTAAACGGAAACTAATGTTTTTGCTGAAGAGGTTCTGAAGTATTTTATATCCATGAATGGCTTTGACCACAATACTGTATATTATTAAGCCATTCACCTGTTTAAGGACACCACTCTGAGTTTTGATAATAGCATAATTTCCAGGAGAGGCTGTTTGGAAGTTGCCTTGACGAAACTGGACATCTGACGTGGCCTACCTTGTGGAGGCGCTGCAGCAGAGGGATGGTGATCATCTCAAGACCCGCGGCTGCCCAACTGTTCTAATGGCATTACATCTTGGACCTGGACTATTATACTCTCTGTTTATATTTAACTGTCACATGTTAACCTCTCGACATCAATTGCAGCTTGGTCATCCTAGAAGGGGGATTCCCCCATCTGCAGTCCCTTCTCAAGGTTTCTTTTTCCCTAATGGGTTTTGAGTTTTTCCTTGCCCTGATGGGGGTTCAGATCAGGGGATGTCGTTTGTCGTCTATTGTCTATCATACACTGTTGCCTGCTTGTTTAGCCCTTTGAGGCTCTTTTGTGATTAAGGGCTATATAAATAAACTTGACTTGACTTGACTTAAAAGCACTTCTTGTTTTTTTACTTGTGAAATATCAATCATTAACACTGAGGAACCCCCTCCCTCATCACAAACAGTATGATTATGGACATGAAACACTACAGCTCATACCAGAACACACCAAGTGAAGTTTATCTATTTAGCCCTTAAACACAAAAGAGCCTCAAAGGACTTTACAAGCAAGCAACAATAGACGATGGATGACATCCCCTGATCTGAACCCTCATTCGGGCAAGGAAAAACTCAAAACCCATTTGGGGAAAAAATAAGTGTGTTGTGTGGTTTGACTGTTGATAAACGAGACTGTGCACATTAATAAACTTACCTTCTAAAGCCATAGCTCCCATCCTTTATTTACACCAAACTTCCACATAGGTAGGCACCCTGAATCCCTTATAATATTAACATGAGTTAGTCTGACATATTACTACACAGACGAGGTATTCTTGTTCTTTCCACACCATGAATGCAGGGGTGTTGACCTTCCTTTGCATGATATTATGTTGCACTGAGCCAACTGCTCTTTTTTATGATGGTAAGCCAATTGTTTTGCCACTTCTTCACTGGTATTCGCAGCTATTTGTGAAGTCAGCATCGAAATTACGAATCAAAATGTAAAAATGTGAGCGATCTGGGAGCATCGCGACGTTAGTCCCGGCTCCCAATCAATTCTCTATGCCGAACCCTACACAGGACTACAGGGTAGACTGCAAACATACTAACAAAAGCAAAACAATTGTATTGATATGATTACAAATACTTAAAGACACTAAAACTAAAAACAACATTAACAACAACAACAATGGCATAGATTAACATATGCCTTTATTCGTTCCTCAGTGGGGAAATTTGTAAGATGACTGGCAACCACTGGTATTAAAACCAATGCTTTAGAGCAGTGATTCCCAAAAGTCTTAATCTTACGCTTAGATTCTCAAGCAAAATTTTTATGCAGCGGGATGTCGTCCAGCAATACTCCTATAGGTGGAGACAACTCTCACCCTCAAGACTTAGATTAAAACATGCAAATGTTCTGACTTATTTTCACCCTTAGTCACCCTTACTATTAATCACCATCAACATTAATGCTCAAAGCAAGTGTCTGACTATAGGCACCAGAGTATAGAACGCTCTATACTCTTCTTCTCCTGACCTCCGGAGCAGCACTGAGGCTGCCCGCAATGTGTGTCTGACATGAAGGTGTAATGTGGCGACCATAACACCACGTCATAACACAGTTTATACAGTAGATAGAGGAGATCCGTGTGCATTTAAAGTGAAAGGCAGGGAGTGTTATTTGCATCGTGCATTTATTTGGTAATTAAATACAACCATTCCACACACAAGTATCTGCCGTGCAGGCTGTCTCATGACCCCCTTTTATTCAATGCAACTGTTCATGACCCATTGCAATACAGTTGTAGTATATGCTGCGTGTATGCACGCTGGTTTGCATGTGTTTGTGAGGCTCTTTCTCTCGCTCCCTCACACTCTCTGTGTGGTGCTGTTTGTCACCCACCCATGACACCCAACCCATAAAATATATTGTTCATTTACTCTGCTTATTTAACATCATGGAGAATCAAATCAATGATGACGGCGAGGACTATAATTTGACTTACAGTAAGTCAAGGCACCAGACTGTATCTGCATTGTCATCACAATCTTCTCTGAAATTGGCCAGCATGTATGATCTATCATCAGTGTTGGAAACCACAAGCAAAGGAAAGTCAGGTTGACTGTCTGCCAGCTTCTTGTCATTACAAATGTGTGGCGAATGATATCTTGTGTATTGAATGTTTGCTTAATTACAGCTACTGCTGCCTTACATGATACGGATTTTATTTCAAGCAATGTACCATACCATACGTTTTTACAAAACCGATTTGTTGTTTTTTTTTTTCAAGTATTTTAGTAAATGTTTTTTTTTCCCCAAAACAGTATGAGAGACAGTTGTGCAACACTGCTAATTAACTGTACAAACCTCATTAGAAACAGTGGTGAATAGTGCATGTAACGTACAGCAGATAATAATAGTTTAGAATTGAACAGTGTCCTAATTCCTTCCTCACACATTGTCGACTCAATGTGGGAAGGTTGACCGAAGCTGGTGGTGAAAGTGAGCTGAAGAGGAAGAATCACATTTGGGAGAAATGCAGTGGATGGAGGATAATTTTCAAGCTCATGAGGAACGGAGACAAGGTTGGGAGTCTGTGAGCGCCATGGTGATGTAGTAGTGTATGGTTTATAGCAAACGCAGAGAATGACAATTTCTGATGCTGAGAATGGTGGTCTGCGTTTTTTGGTTGTTTCCTGAATTTTCATTTTCCCTTAGTATCCTTTATCTTAGTAATAGTGTTTTCTCAAATTCATTCATTCATTCATTCATTCATTCATTTTGTACCGCTTATCCTCACGAGGGTCGCGGGGGTGCTGGAGCCTATCCTAGCTGTCTTCTCAAATACATATTTTTAACAATTAGTAGTTGTTTTGAATTATGATGAGATGAAAACAGGACCACACCAAGCATCATAGGAAATGCATTTTTTAGCCACACCAATGTATACGCTGTAGGGTTCATAGTGTGAGAAAAAAGTAGAGGGTATGCACCGGAATTTACAGTTTTTATATTTGTATATATGGGTTCAGACAATGTATTCAACAATATGATCGTTTTCATATTTCAGACTTGTCATGGGAAGTTGAGGATGTTGTGAATAACTCAACTAATTTCCTGCCTTGTCGTGATTAAATATTTTATATTGGCTCCAGTTGCTATTGCATCCTTCAGGAAGGATGAGCAGTTTGGAAAATGGGTTAATACTGCTCCAACAGAGCTTTTGTTATGAGTGAAACACACACACAGCAAAGGCTCTCATTTGGAGTGAAGCTGCTTCCCAATGCATTTTAAAAGACAGCAATTACCATGTTTGCATTTTTCTTTAATTTTCTAAATTAAGATGCACATTGCAGTTTTGTTTACAGGGATTTAAATAGAATTTAGCCGTTGGCAGTGGCTGTTTAGAAATAACCAACATGGGAACACTCTGAATAACATCTGCATAGCAACATTTTTCTCACTTATTTTACACAAATTAAGTCATTTTCAGCAGGGGTCTTCAATTCAAATTTAGTAAGGTCCGCTTATGCAATTTTTTTCACAGCGAACGTCTGCCTTAAAATTGCATCAAACAGACTAGCTCATACTTGTATGAATATTGAATGAAATGAAACCCTGCACATCACCCTAAAACCAGTGCTTCTCAAATACTGGGACGTGCTAGTGAGTCAGGCAGGCCTTTGAATACTAGGGCTGTCCTGCCAACATGTCTGAATTTGTCGTGCTCAGCTTGCAATTTGAATACGCTGGTATGCTTCACTGCTCTCCGTTTTGTTGGGGAAATATATTATCATAGATAGATATCAGTTTCTCGACAGTATTGCAAATCAAAATTTAAGTTAAATACAACTCAGCTCAATGTTGGCTATTGACAACCACTACTTTCATAATATTGCAAGCCGGGGAGCCTCAGACCATTTCCTGTCAAGAACACCACCATGTCATCCCATCACACTGTTAATGATGCTTCACTGACACTACCTTCAGTATCATGGGATCAAATTGCATCAAAATGGGTTCATGTGTTATTACTATTATATTTTACATACCACTTGGAGGGGGGGGGGGCTGCTCATTCCTTTTCTGATATCTATTATTCAAGTTACAACCAAACAGTGGAGGTGGAGGCTGAGTGCTCAGTGACGTCATTAAGCATGAGAGGGGAGGAAGAGGAGGAGAGGAAGAGGAGGGCAGTAACGGGTTGGATGTGACCGGCGAGCAGGGCAGGAGACGCCGGAGAGGCTAGCTTGTTTTCCCTTGGAATACTTGGACTTCTACGTGTTCTACGCGTTCCACTGTGAGTAAAGACGACCGTCTTTGTCCCCCTTTTATTCACTCACTGCTGCCCCTCGGATGCTTTCTTCGAGTTTTCGGCGTGTGTAACTCTGTTCTGTTGTGTATCTTCTGTCTTCTGTTTTTTTCTGCTGGGTAATAAAAAGTGGGAAGTTGACATTGTTGCTCTCCGCTTGTGGTGGTTTGTTACTGAGCAGCTCAAGTCCTTTCTAACTTTGTTGCGCAAGTCCTGGCAAGATGGGCTTAAAGCTGCTGTCGTCCTGTCGACAGAAAAAGATCAGAATGTTACTTTAAGGCTTTACGGATACTTGCATTCTCACTGGTAGGCTGTCTGCATGTTCCGCAGCACCGAATTCACGTCAATATATGTTCGAATCTCCGCTTGGGCATCTCTGTGTGGAGTTTGCATGTTCTCCCCATGTGTGGGTTTTCTCCGGGGACTCCGGTTTCCTCCCACATTCCAAAAACATGCTAGGTTAATTGGCGACTCCAAATTGTCCATAAGTATGAATGTGAGTGTGAATGGTTGTTTGTCTATATGTGCCCTGTGATTGGCTGGCGACCAGTCCAGGGTGTCTGGCCAAAGACAGCTGGAATAGGCTCCAGCATATCCACAACTCGAGTGGGGATAAGCGTCATACTATTTCGTGATTGAATACGGCCTGTTATTAGTTTTGAAATGCATAAATAACCAAGTGTTGCAATATGCGCTAGTTCACCAGACCATTCAGAGATGTTGATGAAATGTAGTATACTACAGTGGCCACTAGGTGACAGTAATGGTACTGTAATGTTGGATGAGACAAAGATCAGATTTGCCAGAACGACAAACTTTTATTGCAGGTTTTAATTATCTCAGATAAGCAACATAATCCTAAATAAAAATCCCAAATCAAAACACAGGCTACTTTTGTGGGCAAAGCTGAAACTCAACTCTGACTTGGCCGCCTCTCTTTCAGATCCTCTAGGGAACACATTATATTAAGCTCAAGTCTTAAATGTTTTTTTTTTATCTTTTACTATTTTGGGTAATGCAAGTAAAAAGGTGACTATAGGGGTGTTAGGTCATGTCTAGAGTGCTCTAATAATGTTGAAAACCATATTTATAAGGTTGTAAACAGATTTTTGATGCTGTTTAGTTAGAAACATGCTCCATTTATGAATCAGGATTCATACGTCACAGAAATTCACTCATAACAGCTGGGTCTGGAACCAGTTAACCAAGATAAATGAGGTATTACTGTAAACACTTGACATACGTAAACCACAGATACCAGTGAATAGACAAAAAAGTCTTTAAACATAAGGATGTTGATGTTTGGATCAGCATTATCCAATAAAAGTGACTGTTGTAGACTGAACTTAAAAATTAAACCAGGAAAATGCAACAAAATGGAGAGCATACAAGCATATTCAAGAGTCAAATTGCATGCTGAGTACATGTTACAAATGTTACATGTAAGTCTGCATTAAAATGAAAGCCTCTCACGTCCCCCCTGACAGTTCCCCGCCCACCCTGACAGTTCCCCTGCCAACACGACACATATGTCCTTCTCTTTTCTGTGCATTTTACGGATATAAAAACAGATTTAACTGCAGGTAATGGTAGTTGTCTAAGCGCGGTGCTGATGCGGTTTGGGCGAGTTTATGGTGAAGCTCGTCTCGAGCCGGCTAGTAGCTACTAGGAGTGCTATGTCTAAGTGTGCTAGTAATGTACTTCAATCAGCGTAACAATGTGACTTAATAATAACAATGTTATGTATATGCACATCACATATATAGATAGAGTGTAGTTACTTATACAGATGGCTTCATTGGTAGAATAAGGAAGTCCCATACATGCAGTAATGAGCTGTATTTTTTAAAGCTGTTTTTTTATCTTTAGAGCACACACATGATCAGTGAAGCATAACACATACGTGTAAGAATTGAGGGCTTTTGTGGTATGCTGTACATTTTGCCTGTATTATTACGGATTGATAAATTATTTCCAATTTGGGGAAATTAGATTTTTTTTTCGGTGCAGTATGCGGCCTATTTTCATGGAGAACAATTTTTTTGGACCAAAATTCTGTGAATTTGCAAGGCCATTAATCTAAATTAAGAATGTACGGGGATATATTGTGCTTCTAAAAGTTTAGCGTTTATGTCTTTAAAAGGGGAATTCATACAAACTCTTTGCTCTGCTAGGATTGTTAGACTCTCATTTGTTTGCTATTTTCCCTTAGCTTAATGTTTGGTGACCATAAGCAGTATTTTGGTGAGTTGGTGTGTTGCATGTATTTTCAAAGTTTATTTATTTAAGTTATATTTCATATTTAGATATATTTATTATTATTTTGTTATTTATTTTGAAAGTAAAATTATAAACCATGCCCTTCATTCATATAACATATGTTAATTGTTAATATTCTTGCACTGTTAAAATGCAGAGCTAAGCGTTAGATGACGATTTACTACACAGCACATGCAGAGGCCTGAATGAATTTATCTTCTGTAGTAGCAGTGGTCACTGTGGCCATCGATACTTCATTGCTAGAGTTTTTTTTAAACATACTGCCATTAATCTGGCAACTCCAGATATATTTGTCAAGGTGTTTGCAAATTGCCCAATGCACATTTTTTCACCTTAATAGGTGCCACACCTCGGTCTTGTTCGCCAAAGCTTATTGAAATTTAGCCTGTCAAAGATCAAGCAAACTATCTTCTAAATATGTTTTAACCTTATTAAAACTATCTAGGCATTAATTAACATCCATAGAGTCAAATTATAATATAATCAGAGAAAATAAGCCATTTAACACAGTTTGCCTTGTAAGGGAGCAGAATTGTTGACAGACAGGAAGTGACATCGGGGGTTCAGAGTTAGGTTTTAGCTTGTTATGGGCCATGGCCCCAACAGTAACTTGCGTCATTATTATGAGTCTGATTATTATTATGTTATTATTAATTGTGAGATAATTTGAACCTGCAGTAAAAGGCAGTTGTTCGAGTCATGTGCAGTGGTGGTCTCAGCCGAACAATTACTGACACCAAGTGTCTAATGTAGAATAGTCCATACCCAAGTCATCAACCTTAATGTCGTACTGCACTCCCGAGAACTTCTGAATACGGAAATCAGCATTTACTGAGATCAGGTGATATGCTGCCCATATAAGAAAGTCTAGTTAGAAAAAATGGAGTGTGCAGAACCCTCTCAATACATCTCTCAGGGCTCACTTCCAAATGTGCAAACCTAATTTTCTGACACTTTGCCATAGCTTAATACAAGAATACAACATTCTAAAAACATTATAAGGTCAGAAAAGTGGAAAAAGCACAATAGGCCCCCTTTTAATAGCCATGTTTTGACCCAGTGCTTTCAGGGATAACTAAGGACATAAAAAATAGTCATGTTTGAGAGGCTGAAATCAGGATATTTTATGTACATCTCCATTTTGTTGCAACTTGTTGTACACACATTCTCAACACACACAGGACATACTACCAACCTTCAAAATAAAAGCGCTGTTTGTCGTCCAATTGTGTAAATAGAACTGTCATTAAAAATATCTTCCATATGCAGTTAAAATTGCATGGGTGACTACATCTTTCTTAATCACAAGCATTGCAGTTTGTTGAATTAGTGGCAATGTGTAGCAAAGTTAGCAGTTTCACCTCGTGATACTTCCCCAAAATATTGTGATATACAAAAGGTCTAGATCGCCCAAACCTATTGTCGATTAATTGGATAATCGTTGCAGCTCTAATCATAACACATTCAAATAATGTAGTTTTAACCTTCTGGTGAATGTTATTCAGTTCCCATTAGGCCTGTCACAATAAATGATAAATCGATTAATGGAACGATCAATAAAAATGGAGGGGATAATTTTGCGACTTTGATGAGTTGACATATGCAAGTGTGTTGTTTCCCTTGTCTCTCTTTACTACACTAGACTTGGGATCCCAGGATTTTATTTCTTGTTTTGTGTTGTGTTTTCTCCATATGATATACTCGCATTATTATGCCATATAATTCATGAAAAATGGTCAATAATATTGATTATCCACAATAATTTGTAGCACAATTATTATTAATTATTATTTATTGTTATTGTGACAGGACTAGTTCCATTTATTGCATGCAATAAGGTAACAATAAAGGTAAAATGCATTTTTGTTCAACCATACCAGCTTGTAGCTTTTTTCCCCCCAGATCTTGTCACCTGCAAATATTTGTATCCTTCCTACAAGGAAATTAAAAACAGGTCAGTGTCACCTGCCTCTTGTCTGTCAAGTCTCCTCTTCTGAAATATTTAGTCTGATCACAATGGTACATGAACTCATTCCATCTGAGAGGGTGTGAATATTGCTACGTCGGTGACATGAGCACTTCTGATCTGCTTGCGTAACAAGTTTCTGGCTTCATCCATCAACAAGATTATACAGTGAGTGATAACGTCTTTACTCTGAATCCATGTACACTATTTCTACTGTCATCCAAAGCTTCATTTTTCCCGGTTTGAGTGGTTTGATATCAGCTCACTGAAGTGTTTTCAACTCTGTGCACGGTGGCAAACATGAAAGAGTGTTTAATCCACTAAGACTCTGCATTTGTTACTTGTGGATAATTAAAACGGCAAGATTAGAGGGCGTTTGATGACTGCCTTCCTCAGCGTTATCATGATTACATCAAAACAAAAAAAAAGCTTTAAATAAGTTAAACGCCTGCCAGTGTCTCGCCTATGTCAAGATAATTAATATTTGTGTGCTGCCTGCCTAATGTCTTAACGTGTCATCTGGAATATGCTGTGTGGCTCAATCAATTGTCAAGGGTAGTGCTGACGCCCCAAGAAAAGCAGTAAATGCGTGCCGTCGGAAAGCAGTAGCACAGTCAGCACTGAGCTTTTTGGCCACTGACATTGTGTTTCAGCCTTTTGATGCATAATACCTTCCCTGTGCAGGTTTGGGCCGATTCATTGATTTCCTGTGTTTAACAAAGCTGTTGATTAAACTTACCAGACTTGTATAGTCTGCTGGCCGCAAAATGAGGCACAGTTTAAAAGGAAATATCTGGAAATTTAATCAACAGGGCTGCTCTCAGTTGTTTCTATTGTTGCTAGCTTGTAGACTTAGGCTTTGTGTCACATTGGCTTACTGCCCAAACTTGAGAATTTTCCAAAAGCCCTCTTTATGTTGGAGAGCCTTTATAAACCCAGCGAGGTATGTGTCATTGTGGCACAATGACTGGCAGCATAGGGTAGCTCTACTGAAGCTCAGCGAGATGAACCAAAAAACAGATTTTGCATGTCAGCCACCGTGTTTGCAGAGAGACAAAAATTGTAAAAAACAAAACAAAACAAAAAGGTGACCCTGTGTTGGCTCAATTGGCAGAGTGGTCATCTCCCACCTGCTATTGAAGTATCTTTGGGCAAGATAGTGAACCCCCATTTGCTCCGAGTGCTGCGTCATCAGTCTGTTAATGTGCTAACTGTGTCAAAGCGCTTTGAGCACCTTGGAGGTGAAAAAGCACTATACAAGGGAAAGACCATTCACAAAGGACCAGTGTAGAATACTACATTTTACCAGCATCTTTCAATGCGTCTTCCGAGATATTGACTGTCAGCATAAGGACATCGAAGTGCTGTAATACGAAGCGCTTTAATGCGTACCGTGCCCTGCAATCGGCTGGCAACCAATCCAGCGTGTACCCGCCTCTCACCCGAAGTCAGCTGGGATAGGCTCCATGAGGATATGCGGTATAGAAAATGGATGAATGTAATACATTCTCTAAAAGCGGAATGTTCTTGACAGTGTGGCACTAAAGTGTAGTGTTATGTATATTGTTTTACATAGTCACAGCTTTCCATGGTCAGTTTCTTTTCCGTTTTGCCTCCTAACTGGACAAAGTGAGTGACAGACAGAGTGAGAGGTGTGAGGGGGAGGAGCCATGCAGCAGGGAACGAGCAGCATAGACTGGCACAAGGAGAGAGTTGCGGCGCAGCAAAGAAAAGCTATATATCGGAAAATATTGAGTATATTTTCAGCGATATTGATTAATCTGTCATGTCATATTTCGTCATTATCAATATATTGGTAGAGCTCTAATACATATATACATATACTACACATTGCGAACAATACATAACACAGTACACAATATAGTGTACTGTATACAGCCAATACCAACTTCTATTCTTGTCATATAGATTAGTATGCATGTACTTTGCTTAATACAATCATTAAAAAACACCATGTTAAAACTGTGCAAAAAATATTCTGCCCCCCTGAAGGAAGAAATGACATCTTGAATAATCCTCCACATCCCCCACTTACATAATGCTATTATTTGGCAGCCATTGTGGTTGGTGGAACAAATTATTGTCTGACATTTGTGTAATTTTAATAAATGCTGTTTAAATAAATGCTCATCATATATATGACGAGTTCCCATGGCTAATTCAGATATTATTGTTGGTGGTTTGGCATGACTCGACCATAAATCCTAATGCCTGCAATCTTTTGTATTCATTCTGTCCTGTATAGTCACATGAACTGATGAATCCTGCTCAGATGAGTGACCAAACGTCTTCAATACAACTTAATAGTGCAATTGCAATCAATTCAGTGTCCTATATATAATTTATCTATCAAACAATTTCAAATTTCAGAACAATTTCAAAAACATTTGAATCAGTCAGATGCAAGAAATCAGTGGTGGGCTCTAATTTCGAGGCACAGCAAGTAAGATGCTTGGATTAGCCCGATGTGTTTAATTTAACTGTCTCCTGAAAGTTAAATGACAGATGACGTGTCCCACAAGGTGGCATATGTGGTGAACACTGGCCTCTGATGCGCAGTCCAGTCCGACGCATTTAAAGACAATGACAGGTGCTCATTTGATTGGTTAAGATTACACTCGGCTGTGTTAGACCCTCTCACGCCTTCTCTCCTCCCTCTTTGCCACTCTCGCCGAGTGGTTAGCCCGCAGGCCACACAGCTTGGAGACCCGAGTTCGATTCCACCCTCATGCATGCGTTGGTTTTCTCTGGGGACTTCTGCTTCCTCCCACATTCCAAAAACATGCTAGGTTAATTGGCGACTCCAAATTGTCCATAGGTATGAATGTGAGTGTGAATGGTTATTCGTCTATATGAGCCCTGTGATTGGCTGGCGACTAGTCCAGGGCTCACCCCGCCTCTCGCCCGAAGACAGCTGGGATAGGCTCCAGCATCCTTGCGGCCCTCGTGAGGATAAGCGGTAGAAAATGAATGAATGAATGTTTCATGGCAGACTGGATGTATACATGACCGTAGTTTGCAGGGGTGTAATGATTCATTGTAATAATGATTCAATTCGTATCACGAGGGGCAATATTAATTAATATGATCCAAAACGATTGAGTAACTTTTTAGCCAAACAGTCTGACTGTTTAAGAAATAAATACCTACATGAATACCTGGATACTGGACAGTGCAGGGTTTCCTAGATTCCCAATTATTTTTGTAAGGGAATCGAGCATGAATTAATTATGGATATAAACAAACAAGTAAAAAACAATTAATGACAATTGCATTCACATTTCAATGAAGTGCAACCAACACTTCAGGCTGAATTAACAATGAATGAATTAACAGGTTGAAATAAATCTTAGTCTCTTATTAATTCTCTTATTAAATCATAGCTTGAACTTATACCTCAATACCTCAATCACTTCTCTACCCCAAGTATTAAAGAAATTCAAGCACATTTCATACCGGGAAATAGTGCCTTTGTTTGCTATTGCTTTAGCATTGAGTCAAGACAAAATCTGTGATTGACCCACAGACCTTGGCAAGTGGTTTGAAAGGCTTAACGTTGGACTTAACTTTCGAAGCACTTGTATGTCTCAATGTGGTCTAACACTCAGTATCAATCCAGTATAAAGCGTGGCGGTGACATAATCCGTGCACTGCACTCAACAGGCATGGCATCAACTTATGCCAAATCAAACAGTTACACAATTAATGTTTAATGTCTTATAGTGCCATGCTTAAATCCAACATGCTAACCACTTGATCACTGTGCAGCTGAGTTTGGTAAAAGGTATGAATATTTATTTATGAACAGAAAAAAAATTGATATTGATATTTATGTGTAAATAAAGTATATTGAACTGCACTGTGAAACTACTGTATCATTGCACACCTTATATACACATACATACATATATATCTATATATACACACACACACACGTGTGTATACACACACATATACGTATACACATATACACATATATATACACACACACACACACATATACACATATACACATACATATATACGTACATAAACACACATACACATATATACACATATATATCTATACACACATACATATATATACACACATACATACACATATATATATATACACACACACACACACATACATACACATATACATATATATACACACACACATACATACACATATACATATATATATAGTATATATATACGTATATACACGTATATATACACACACACGTATATATACACACACACACTTTACTTTGTTCAGACCTTTTTTTACACTTTATTTTCCCAAAGTAGAGTTTTCTTTTTTCTGGTAACCTTTAAAAAAACAATTTCATGTCCAGGCTTATTGTTCTGTGTTTTTCCGTCTTTGTCTGCCTTGCTTTGCCATTTCATCCCTGATTGTGGTTAAATTCATCTGTCATGGTTGCCCCGCAGTCAGAGAGCAGCAGACAGTGATGGATGTTAATCACTTTGCCTGTGAGGCCATCCAGCTCAGCAGAGTCTTTTCACCTAAAACTAAATAAGGTGCTACCTCTTTGCTCTGTGTTAACCACTGTGTTCCTGCTGTTGCACATGACAATAAACATCTTGAATCTTTTAGCAATCTATGAATGAAAAAAATGGCTTGTACACATAGCCTACCTGCTCTGTTGTCTTTTTGAGGTAATTAGCAAGAAAATGAAATTGTGAAACTGAAAATAAGACTTCATCAGCTTATCAAAATCCCAAACCACCCTACAATAGATCTAAAATTGTAATAAAAAAAGGACTCTGTAATGAGTAGCTGCGCCATTCTTGTTAGTGACCACAAAAATTGGTTTGGGCATGCTGGATGCCAATGTTTCCAGGAGGCTTGTCGGAATTTTGCTCCAAGTGGTGAAGATGGCTTCACAAAGGCCATCCACTGTCTCTTTCTTCCACCTTTCAATGTCGTATGTTTGGTGGTCTTGGGAAAATTCCGGGGTGGGGTTGTGGGATTGAAAGACGTGACATTTCAAGACGTTCTCTTGTTCCATACGATAGTTATTGGTCTACACTCGGTACCAGTAACAACCATCATTTGGGCCAAGGATCATTCCATTTCTGGATGGACAACCAATGGGATCTTCCGACTCAGGGCCGGTGACATTTTTTATGGGTCTACCACTTGACTTTTTCCATAACCCGAAACCAGGAAAAAGCCGAAACAAACAAACAAACTCTCAGGCTCTTTTAAGAAGTTTTTAAAAGCATCAAGGCAACAAACCGGAAAAAAAGAAAACAAGGTTTTAGAGCAAAACTGGATTAAACAAACACACCTGAAACAGAATTCAGTAGTATGAACACCAAGCGAGTCTTCCAGAAAGTGAAAACCCTGAGAGGATGTCACCCAAATCCAAATGTACAGTCAGTGACCTGGAAAACTTCACCAAACATCTGAATACATGTTATGCTCATTATGACAACCAGGACTTTTCATCAGTCTGCCAGCCTTGCTTAGGTCCCTCCCACCACCAGACCCTGAAGAACCGGCCCCTTTCACAGAAGAGGAGGTACGATGCCAACTGAGCTGCTGCAAGCCAGGCAAGGCTCCAGCGCCTGATGCCATTCCAGCCAGGGTGCTTAAGACCTGTGCTATGGAGCTCTCTCCAACATTGCACTCAAAAGCAAAGAGGGGCACAGAAGTTGCTGTGGTTTGTCTGCTGCACCTCCTCATCCAGCACCTGGACTCCCCAGGCTAGGATCCTTTTTGTGAACCTCAGATCCCTCTGGAAACACCTGCTGATCTAGAAGGGACATCACCTCAACACAGCTGCTAAAATCATCAGTCTTGCCACCCCCAACGCAGCAGAATTAAACTACATAGCAAACAATATAACAGAGGATATCACCCACCCATTGCATCAATACCTCATCCCACGACCTTCAGTGCGAAGACATAGAACAGTTAGATTCACAGGGACCTGTCTTGGGAAAAGCCTGATCCCTGCAGCCATAGTCGCCTCGAATAATCTGTCTGGCCTGTTACTGTGCTGCTGCTGTTGCCGTTGCTGTCATGTTGATTGTGTGTTGTTACTGTTGTTGTATGTGATGTGTTTTGTTGTGTCTGGAATGTTGTCTCTGTACAGTCGATGAACACGAATGTCCCGCCAATGTAAAGTCTTACTGCGTCCAACCTCAGCAGCAATGGCACGTTGCGAGAGGCCTTGCTTATGCAGCTCAACAATTTGAACACTTTTAAAGAGAGAATGCTTTTTTTTGACAGAAAATGATATTGAATACACATTTTTACACAAACCAAAAGTTTGATAAAAAATTTATGTTTGATCAGCTGATGAACAGCCTATGGTTTAATGGCAATAAATTGCTTACTCAAAAATGGCTTAGGTCGCACTCCCATTTGTTCTTTTCACGCTACATAGAACCTTAAGATACAACAGTGCAAAATGTACATTTTTCAACTTTTGATCAGGAATGTATGCGGGTCTAGCACAGGTTGGACAAACTTTTGGACTTGCGGGCCGCATTGAGTTAACAAAATTGGTGAGGGGCCCAGACTAAATAGTTGATACATGCACACTATTTTACATTTTTAACAGTCCACCGGGAATTATTTGCCTCATTTCATCTGTATTAGTGTCATACAATCGGCTATATGTGCTTGTGTCGTTTTTTTCAGGAGCATGTTAAACATCATGCGTGTCAGTTATTTGTTGACTTGTGTTTGTTTGACACCATGGGTGAGGTAGTTGTCCGGATCGCTGCATGTGAAAAGTTACTTAAACCATCAAAAGGTTGCCTCAAATTGACTGAAGCTGACTACTTCCAGCTTGTATGGTAAAAGTATAAATACTTTGGAAGCAACTGTGTATTTAGGGCTAAGAGGAGCTACGTTAAAAAATAAACATGCTTCTTGTATTTTTTCACTCAGAACCTGCATGTTGTCACCGGGCACTGTAAAATGTCCCTTACATTAAAGCCTTTATGGCTTTACACAACATGGTAAAAATATACTCATTCGAGGACGAGTCGCGCACACAGAACCACGCAAGCTAACCCCAAAAAACACCCCCTAATAGTGAAGATGACAAAAGAAAAGTAAAATGCAAATGAAGACAAAATGTTCATTTTGGTTGAACACTAGGCATCAAGTTCTATATTGAAAGACAATTTATCACCATTTTAGTTTATGGTGACAGCAACATAAACGTAAAACCATCCACTTTGCTTTCTCACACTGTGGAGCTACAGATATAACAATCTTGAAAAAAGTATAGCTTAGCTCCAGAATGTAACATGCTGGAAGTGGTAGATAAGAGAAGCAGAACATACAGACCAGGCCCAGCTGGCAGCACAACATAGTACGACCCAAGGCTATAAAAATGTGCCGCATTCAATACAAAACCTCAACCAGAACAGATACTGCAGAGAGTTGAAATGTGTCTCTTTTTGATATATAAAGAAAAGAAGTTACTAAAACTTCAAATGACCCCACAGTCTTCGATATAACTCAGACTTTATGGAACATTAAGGTACTCATGCATTAAATGCAAGGGATACATTTTATATTTTTGCAATTTAGAGCCCACCGGCCCAATTTACTCAGGATTTGCGGTGTATCGCCCAGCAATGAAGAGGGTTGCCTCGAAATGGGGTTGTGCACAGCCCTGAAAACCAATGTAATGGTTTGTCTTGCATCAGCTACCACTACAGTTGAACTCACAATGATGCCCCTCGGACTGGCTCAGGGCTCGACAATAACGATGTACTGATGGCCCGGGGCAAGTTAAAACAAAATTGGGGCAAGTAAATCCAATCAGTGATATTCCCATCGGGCAAGTGCACTTTGGCATGCCATACTGCCAAGAGTTTTTTTTAAAGCGGTTCTTGTTGGGTGTTGGTAAAACACGGACTGCGTAATTCCGGTGGTAATTTGCAAAGCAATCCTTGCAAATCTTGAAATGGACCAATCAGAATCGTTTATTTAGACCGCGGTCCGTAATCCACAGTCCGCGTTTTACCCACACCCGTTGTTCGCGATCAACCAATCAGCGATCGTTTGACTACGAAAACATCCATCATGGCGTTGCGGCCAACATCGTCTAATTCTGAAGGAAACAGCAAAAAGTGATGAACCAGTGCCTCCTAAACAAGTATTTTATTAGCGGCAGCAAATCAAATGATGGCACAGGTGAGTGAATCACATTGCTGTGACAATTTGAAGTGGTCACAATGAAACACCACCGATTAGATCCAATACCAAGTGCTGATTTTGCACAAGCTACAAAATCTAGCGCTTCCATTTCTCTGTATTTTCCTCACCTTTGCTTCACAAATTATTGTTTGACCATTGAGCTTTTTTTCTGGATTAAAAACACTTTACTAGTACACAAATGTGTCTATTCAATAATGTTTCATTGTGGTGCACAACTTATAAATATCACTGCTTACTACGACTACGATGTGTAAGGTATTATTTATTTTATTTGAAATTCTCATTATGGCAGTCTTTTCATTTTACATGGGGCAAGTTCGGGCAAGTAGTTCTCACCTTAAGGATTCCCCATGGGCAAGTCATTTTGGTTTTTAATGCAGAGCCGAGGGCTGATTGACACTTACATGGATTGCTAA